>NC_068308.1:10932667-12420167 GCF_025860055.1 Xyrauchen texanus
TTGTCTTTTCTTTGAGACAGCACAAAAAGAAAGAAAAGATGACTAAAACAGGCCAATTGCTAGCAATGCAGACACAGTGATAATCTTGCACTGTGTAAACTTAAATAATAATAATAAAAAAAAACATCAATCTTTTAAAAACAAACAATTATAACATTTTGGGCCTTAATGAAAATAATTGCATTCAGACGATTATATTTGTGACCTCAACACCTGTGACCCCCCCCAAAATGGTTTGGTTCTGCCCAGTGTTCAAGACATGGTTACAGCCTTGCCTTTAAGAGCTACTTCTACCTGATCTAACCCTTAAAATTAGTTTAATTGATGTAACCTATTGTATTCAGGTTGATACAGTGCTGTGAAATCATATTTTTTACTTGAATAAAACCAGTTCATTTAGCTGTAACCATGAGAAGCACATTTTTAGGTTAACATTTGTTTAAAAATATTTTGTGGTGAAGTAAATATGGTAGAAAAGATGAAATACTTTTCACATTGAATAAGTTAGTTTAAGTGTAAACTTAAAAATATTAAGTAAATTCTACATTTGTACTTCAATTCAAACATGTAAAAATGAATGCTCTAGCTTATAAGTAAACAGTGTTCATGATTGTTGTTATCTTTACAATGCGTCAACAAAAAAGAAAACCTGGTCATATTTATTCGTTAATTTGAGCAAATTTCATAGGTAAATAAAATAAGTATATTTTACTTAATTTTTCAAAGTGCATATTTCCAACATTTCATGTTGTAAAATGAATGAGCGTGCATGGTTTCACTAATTTCAAGTTTATTTACACAATTTTTATTGTTAATTTTGCTGTTACTTTTTATAACTTCTTTTTTTTTAAGCCTGACGTTTATATACTCAAAACTACCTGTTAAAAAGAGATAAAAACTACCTTTTGATTGTTACCATCAAGTGTTGAGGTGATATTGTCTAATAGACAACACGCATTAACCTCCGCTGTAGAAGCCTTCCGTCATGTAGTATATGATTAAACATCTGTAAATAAGGAAACTTCAAAATGTGAAATGTTCAGAAAAGTTTTACTAAATATACATCAGATTTGTAGTGTAAAAGTTAATGTTTTAACTGAATGTGTAAGTTAAATGTACTCACTCACTTTGATCAATATTATATCATGAAGTTAAGTAGATTTTACTTAATTTTTTACCATTAAAATGTACTTAGAAAAACTGTGTACAAAAACTTACCAGTCTAATGCTTGTATTATCATAGGCTACATACTGTTTTATGTCCTCACATTGATTGAGAGAGTACCATCTTTTAAAGTTTTTTGTTAGGTAACTTAAATATATGCTTTATATGGTAACATTTACTGTAAATTAACTGTTTTTATCCAAGTCACAAATACTATTTAACATGACTAAATAAACCTGAATGCATTAAGTCACTCCAATGAAAGTAACTTTTAATGGTTAAATGAAGTAAAAATAGATCTTAAAGTTAAAAATTATGTGTTACTACTTTTTACAGTGTTCATATCATTTTTTATTAAAGTGGGACAAAGGGGGAATGAAATCTGGGTTTGACATAAAAACACCCACAGAAAAATGTAAAAGATGCCCAGTAACAACACTTTATACACGTCTCCTTATGGTTTTTTTTTCAATTTCAACCTAAATTCTTGATGTTGAGATATGTTACAGATATGCAGTTTTTATAGATAATTGGAACGGTCATCCATCTTCATTAAACGTTTTCTGAATGTTTTGTAGGGTGAGAAAATCATTGAGGACCAGGCGGACATAAATCCCATCCCATATGAAATGATCAACAATCACAGAAGTGCAGAGGTTTGTAAGAATGATTTTAAAAAGACATAGCTGATTATGTATTCAAATTTCATTTGACATAAATGCATTATTTACATAAATGTTTTTTTCTCCCCAGCCAGAGAAACAGATCCTGTTTGCAATTCAGATTCTGGTAGAGATCACTGACCTGTTTGAATATGCTGAAGATGCCCCTTGGGATCATAAAATGTTTGAGGATTTCTTAAACGTCATCCATGAGGAGATTAATGGGCTACGCTCATGTGTGAGTATAGCGTGTTGTAGGCTTATTTATGGCAGTAAACATTCATTAAGTGTACTGTGAAATATAAAATGTGTAAATGTAGCACTTCTTAAAGGAAATGATCGTTAGCAAAGATCATCAACAGTTAGTTAATATTGTAGTATATATATTGTCTGCATAATTTCATCAATTGTCAATCTTTTTTTCTATGCAGGGTGATTTCAAAATTAAGAAGAACAAAAAGCTGCATTTGTATTTTGAAAGACTGAGACGTATGACACAAGTGAAGATGGTAAGATTCTGTTATATATGAAGATTAATCTACAGTTGTGAATGAGTCATAAATATGATGGAACTCACTATTGTTTTGCTCTTTAAGGAGAATGTGGGTAAAAGCTGGGAGATTGTCAGGAAACGGGTCATAAGCCTCATGAACCAGCTGGAGTTCTTCTCTTTCCACACTCATGCTTAACAACAGGAGGTTGAACACAGAGAACCTTCAATCCATTTACAGAATGAAAAAAAAAACCAATGTTACAATCAGTATTTACACTCCTCTTTTTATAATGACATATTTTGCTTCTTTATTAAAAATAATATATATATATATATATATATATATATATATATATATATATATATATATATATATATTTTTTTAATATTTATTATTTATTGTGTTTGTATTTTTTCTATTTTATTTTATTTGTTTATAGTAAATTATTTAAGTTTAAGTTTTCAATTACTATTATAGTAATATGCATAAAAGTTTTGTAACACCAAACAAACATTAATTAATATTTATATTGAATATTGTTCAATATTGTTGGCATCCAATAAAACTTGAACTTTTGAAAGTCTTATGTGAATTTTCTCTTGAATTAAAAACAGATTATCAGTTATTATTCCAAAAAACTGTTTTAAAATAAGCTGGTGTCTGTACACAGTTTTCATAGCAGAAAAAAATTATAAAAAGGTCTTTTTATTTGTCTGAATGTTCCTTAGATGGCGCTCTTTCTTCTTCACACGCGTATTATATCAGTCTCGTGTGCTTATCCTTCCCACTGATCTATATATATATATATATATATATATATATATATATATATATATATATATATATATATATATATATATATATAGATCAGTGATCGTTCCTCCACATCCGGTGAATTACACAGAATACAGTTAGTTCCAAAGGTCTGAGACTTACAACAACAACAAAAAATGGAAATAAAAAAAAGCTTTATGATTTAGAAAATTGTAAAACAGAGAAAAGATATGACATAAAATGAAATACAAATATTGAAGATTCTGCACTAATCCTGGGTCAAAAATGAAATGTAAGCATATTTGTGAGTGACATTGACCACATTAAGCAATAAGGAATGAGAGACCGCTTTGCATCATGCCTAACAAATCCCTTCAGCCATGACTATATTCACAAAATGGCAGTCTTGAGTGGCTTATTGCTTTTATAAAACGGTCACCATAATGAAAATATTAAGGTCACAAATGTTTTTTAAAATGTTATATATTGTAAGTAAAATCATCCACTTACAAACCATACAAAACCATCCTTCTGCCAGAAAATATAGTCCCTGGCAGTAAACAGTAAACAGAACGTTGCTAGACAACAAGAATAACTGTCAGCTGTGGGTGCTGTGGAGTGAAACAAACAGAAGTTCTGTGAAGAGGTCAGAGCTGTGCTTTATCATGAATAAAACACGGCTGTTGTCCAATCAGGATCCAAAACTGAAACTATCGTTGACTGACTGCAATTTATAAAACTGATATTATTTTATAAAAATAAAACTAACTGTAATTTTCAGGTTAGGGGTCATGTGTGAACACCACCCTTTTGAATATACTAGTCAATTTTGCTCTGGCCATTTCCCTGAATGAGAAGTCATATCATTAGTACCAATAAATGTCTATTTTGATGGTATGTGTGAACAGTGCATGTGGTACATTTATTAGTAAAGGCAACCAAATGATTTTCCTGTAATTTACCTGGTTAACTGTATAAAATGTGCTATTGACTCGTTAAGGGGCGCATGGACTCAAAAATACGTACACATAATCTATTATACATGTACAATATTATTTTAGAAATGTATAACACAAGTAATAAAAATTAAGTTAACAGAAAGCCAGTAACTGTAATCTGATTGCAAAAAATTATAAATGTAATGCGCCACGGTACTAAAAGGAATACTATTAACTTTGTAATTAGATAACTCCCACAGTGGGTATAATTATGCATTATCCACATAATATACACCAACTTGATCTTATATCTATATATAAGTAACCATGAAGTGAGTATTTCTCACAACATACCAAAAAAGTTGACTTATGGAAAAACACCTGATTCTCTCGTGCTTATTTTAACAGCTATGAAGTGAAAGTAGATATTTCTAACACATGTAATTCACAGGAATGTCCCTTAAATTTAAAGAAGCTTCTTATCACTTGTATTTTTATTACCACAAAATAAGAGCACCATACCATGAATGACTAACACAGTCAGTACATTCATAACAAACAAACACAGAATGAACTACCACATAATACATTGTACTTTAAAATAATCTCAAAAACAGTAAAAAAAAAAAAAAAAAGAAGAAAAAAAAATAGGTGGAAGTAAGGAAACTAACAAGCAAACATACAAGCAAATAAAGACATTAAATGTATTACAATTATCAATTGGTGATCCTTAAGTGTAAAGATGTGTGACCACCACAACAAAATTTTTTTAGGCCTTTCAAACTGCAGGAATATTCTCATATCTACAGGGAAATCTATTTTGTGCTTCCTAGTGAAGAACAAATAAAATAAAATGAAACATGTATTTACATACTGACATACAGTATGACCAATACACCATCATACGAGATTAACGTGGATTGTGAGTTGGATATACTGATGGAAGCGATATGTGCTCATCAATACTTTTATGTCTAATGAGTATTTCTACTCCTGGTCTGGGGACTCAACTTCCCAGGGTGCATCTGGGACCTGGCACTGGGTTAAAGTAGAGATGTCTTCATATAGGTCACCACAATGCTCGATTTCCAAACCCTGTATAATACAGTGAGAAAAAACAGAAGGATGCTCAGCTATCTCACGTAACTGTGAAATTCAAGGGCACTTACTGTAAACAATGTAAGGTTTTAGTTGTAGTTGTACTAAAGCAATAACCCACAAGAGGCAGTCTGTGGTCTGTGGCATGACATGAAGTGGCGACAACATTAATATAATAATAGAATTCATATGTTCAAGCAATAGTGACATCTGTTATTATTAATCTTAATAATACAAAATGTGTGGTCATAGTTAGCATTTACTGGCATGTATAAACCTCTCAATGTAATTAGCAAGCGTACACTTCACAGACTACACTGCAAAATTCATGCATTGTCTATCTCAATACACCATGTGTATTTTCACTTCCTGTTGTGCATGGTACAATAGCTGCAGCGCTCCAAGCAAAACTCAATCAACTGTAAACAAGTGCAGTGAGAGTAACAAGCTAACTTACCAAAAAAAACAAAAAAACCTCACCTCATATGTGTGGTCATCCTCGGGTACTTCATAAACTGCCTCTTCTTTCTTGTTCTGAAACAGAACACATGTGACAAGTTAATTAATGTGGAATGATTCCTTTTAAATGTGCATTCGGTGATTTTTTGATAATTTCTAACTTTTTAAACCAAAATAAATTAAAACTATTTTTTTTTTTAAAATATGTTTAAAATGGTATACACACACAAGAGATGAACACTATCAGTATTATTGTACATATGGTGCCGGATGCACATTCATGAGCGCTGCCATGTTGAAATATATTTCCAGTGGAATATTACCTGAGACTATTTAGCAGAGACTGACCACTTCTATTAAAATGTATGGGAGAAATTGGAAAGCCCAAAAGTCATGGAAGTGCCACCTTACAGGTAAAAGAGCCAATCACCTTTTATATACAGATTCCTGCCAATCAACTTGAGAATGCGCATGCACATTAGCTATAAAAGCTGATAAAATGAGGTAAAGAAGCACATGTTCTTTGATCGTAAACCTGACCAACCATTTTGGAGATTTCTGTCTTTCCCCATTCGAGCAGAGCTGTACTTTTATGCCATTAGTTTAAATAGAAATGTAGCTGCCTGAGATCGTTCCAAAGATGGCCGCCAGTGGACAGACATGCTGGAAATATTTTGATATTACTTGCTTTATCTGAATAATCCCCTGTGATTGGATGCTTTCACAATAAATGAATGATGGCTGACTGCACATTAGCACATTTCTACAATGACGATTTGGTTACTGAGAACTTCTGTTTTTGATTTAGGCTGCACCAGTGGCACTAGGTGGCAGTGAACGGAATCACAAATTATTCATAGTGAATCCAGAGACTATTTAGCCCAAGACAGAGCACTTGTATTAAAATGAATGGGGTAAATTGGAACGCCCATATGACGGATATAGAAAGAAAGTACCGCCTTACAGTAAAAAAGTAAATTGCATTTTAGACACAGACACCGCCTGCCAATCAACTAAAGATGGGCTGGACCAGCCTGAAAAATAGCACTTTTTAGCATGGTCTGAGCTAAAGAAGCACATTTACGATACCAATATTGTCTGATTTTTCTGCTGATTAGAAATATGTTTTTTGATCGTAATCTTGACCAACTGTTTTGAAGATTTAGTTCTTTACTAACTCAAGCAGATTAGAAAATTGGTGGCTGGGAGCGTTCCAAAGATGACCACCGAGTGGACTGACTTGCCTTGAAAGGGAATTTGGTGAAGCGAAAGCCCCTTCGACATTTAATCATACAGTTTTCGAATTAACAATATCTATAATTGAGTTTTCACTAGTTCAAATGCAAATTCTTGATATCAGCAGTGGAATGACTACTAGTAGAAATGCTCTTTTTTCAGTAATATCAGTAATTAGGTATGCACTAGTAACAATTTTAATTTGTGTTATTTATATTACGAAATACTCATTCTTCTTGATATCAAAAATGGAATTTCAACTAGTAAAAGCTGTAATTTTTGATATCTGTAACTGCACATTAGCTCGCAGAATTCTGCAATGATCTGTCATTCATTCTTAATCAAAACACAATTACACAATTCCAATATCACATATCAGAAATGAACTCTTACATTGTTAATCAAAAATGACATGGGTACTAGTGCAAATATCCATTCCTGATATCAGCTATTGAATAAGAACTAGTAAAAATGCATAAACATTTTGGTTTTCACACAAGGCAATGTTAATTTCAGATATCTATAATGTTTTAGTAAGTAATAAGAAAGCTTTTTAAGATATCTTTATTTACTCTACAATACTTTAATGATATCTTGATATCTGAAAACCATTTCCCCAAACTGAAATACTGAATTTAACATGTTAAACACATTTAAATGTTTTGATCTCAAGAGGTGGTATTTGTGCTACAACAACATATTTTTTTAGTATAAACCTAACTACTGACCTAAAGATGAGCATTTAAATCTAAAATTAATATCCTTCACATGATTAAGTGTCAAAAGGGCTTGTGATGCTAAATGCACATTTAATGTTTCATTTCAATTGAAAAATTGTTTGTGCAAGATAAGCCGTAATGTGTTTCAGTTTGTGTGGCCCTTACCAGTGAGTAAAACTGGACCAGAGGAACTACAATGCACATAATCAGCAGAAAACCCTGAAGGAAAATGATGGCATCCTTTACTCTGGATCTCTTCTGGACAGCTTGGGGGTCACTATATCCTGGGGAAGAAATATGCTGTATTGGTCTGCAGGGTAGTGGGGAAAGCAACTTAATAATATCTACAGTACAACAAATTGTCACCTACTTGATACTTGCAGTTCAGTTCCTGGTCCCTGAGTACCATTCAGCTTGCAAAAGTAAACACCACTGTCCTCAACCTCCACATGTGATATGGAAATGGAAGCATTATGTTTAGGGTCCTTGTCAATTATGTTTATTCTTTGGTTATTCTTGCATGTGGACGGCTTGTCTTTGTAAGTCCTGGCTTTGAGCCACTCCACTTGAGCAGGCAAAGATGGATTAGACCCCACACAGTATATCGTCACACTCCGACCAATTTTTACACCAAAGAAACGTGGCTTCTGGAATACCTGAATATGACTTTCAGCTAAAGTATATGAAAAGGATGAAGAGAATGTCATGAGAGAACATTTCGAATTCCATGACAGTGAACAGCGTTGTGCACAAGTAGGGGAGTTTGGGGTTGAATGACAGTTGCAGAGGGTAAAAGTAATGTTCCAGGCTTAATGCAAGCGCAGCCAAATCAACAGCATTTGTGGCATAATGTTAATTACCACAAAAAAGAATTTCAAATTGTTTATTAATTAGTTTTTTTGTAATTTACATTTATGTTCCCTTTGTTAAGGGTTTATAAAGGGGTTCATTATTTACTAATAAGGCATTTACAAATGCATTATATACGGTTGATGTGCAGTTATATTAACATGAATAAAAAGCACAACTTTCATGCGATACTTGACAAAAAATTTGCATTTGAACTTCTTAATATGTAATAAATGCTGAATCAATACATTCATTCATTCTTATAATTAACAAAATATAAAAAGCCCTAAATTCTGATCTTAAAAAGCAGCAAAAAATAGATTATTATAGTAAGGTTAGAAGGAGGGATTATGTAATTTTGCTCTACATTCATCTTTGTGTTTATTAGTTATTGTAATGTCTTGTCTCACTTGTGTTTTCACTTTCCACAATCCAAAAAGAATGGAGCTACTCCAAATGTTGGTGTCCCTACTTACCTTGTCCTAGTTACCTTAAGTACCTCAAATGTGTCCACTGTACTGTACATTAAGGTACATTTTCATATACTGAATATACATATGTTGATTAAGAGTTATTAAGCATTTATAACATTAGGTACATTTTGCACTATTTGGCAGGTATCGCAGTGTAGCCACCCTTTTTATGCATGTTGTTATAACCGCATATTAATTATTTATAATGTATTAAAAGTATAACCACAAGATGTAAACATTATACATGTTAACATGATTTTAGTGTCATAAAAACAGGGATTTATTGGTATTACAGTGTTTACCAGATTACAGGGTTTACTTTACCGCCGTTATACACACGCAAGCTTTGTAAAAATGTAAAATGTTCACGTAAAATGTGTACACTGTACACAGTGTGTATTTGAATGTTTATGGACTAACCTCATTCACTTCCATTGCAAGTGCCTAACTTTCACTGAGAACTTTTGCTTTTTGACGAGTCAAAATATTTTTTTGTCGTAATCAGCATTATGCAATACAATTTGTCAACTGAGCTTAATTTAAATCTGGAACATTCCTTGAGTTGCTGGTCATAATTGAGTGCTGTCACAATTATTCATATATTTATTTGCATTTTTTGATGCACATTTATTGATATTATAAAGAGGTGAATGCAACTTGCTTTCTTTATATCAAAACAAAACTGCCCCAATTAGAATATTATAAAAATAATTTAGATAAATATGAGAGGAATGAATGTTAGTTAATAATAATGGGAACCAGTTATATTCCGATAAAAGATATGGAAGCCTGTGAGCTATGTGCCCCATTCAGATTCATGGTTGAGCAATACAGGTTTTAATAGCCAATTTTTAAAAATAAATGAGCATAAATGCTATATAAAATGCTGACATATTTAACCTCATATCCTCATAACAGGCTTGTTTTTAAGTTCTAAAATTACAAAAGGATGCCTGGCAAATGAAAACTTGTTTTGAAGCAATGCGACTTCCTCTTTCACACACAGATGGAAAGGAAGCACAACACTGAAAACAAGTCTAGGGCAACAGTAATATGCAAAGTGCTATCCTAGCTGCAATTCTTTTAAATGTACAACAAAATGTATACAAAGCAAAATGTAACCCCCTCAAAATGTACATCTTTGTATAATTTCAGAGAGTAAAACTTTTACAATTCAAACAAATATTACATTTTTAATGTGTTGAGCAGTCATTTACCTGAGAGATAAATCATTGCCATGACACAACATCCCAGCAGCAAGTAATGCATGATTCCTTGTCTTGAAATGCACCTATCCAAAAGAATTGGATGAGAACAGTAGAAGTATGCTGAAGAGAGGAGATATATTGCGATCACAGAGACAGTGTGAAGACAGCTACACCACAGTAGAGTCCTGCCTTTCTCAGAAGGGTGCAGGTCATGAAGCTGTACTGATCTGATTCTGTTTCAGAGAAACATGCAAATCAATACACTCATGCATCTAAAACATCTCAACTTTGTTGTAATTTGCTTGCAGACACTTTTCTGTACAAGTTAGTGCAGTCAGCCAGTCACAGTGGGTGGAGAGATCAGCAGTCACTGAGCTGTGTGAAGTGTAGCACTCAATGCAGCTGTAACCGCTCTGTGGGGACAACAGATTATACACAATACATGGCTCAGTAATTAATTCAGATCTGTTATGGGGCTAATAGGTGATTAATTTTCCCTTTTGCACATATTATTGACTATAAAAAATATAATTTGGTCTCGATTATATTAATACTTCCATGACTCTTGCGTACCACAAGAAAAATACCCTGCCAACAGAAAGATGGATCCTTACAGCCACAAAGCTCTTGCGCTTTATTGTCAGAGGAAAGCTAACTCTTTAAAATGGAATAAAATTGCATAGTAGCATACATCCAGAATTGAATTTCTGTAACTGCTGATCTCCTGGGATTTTCATGCACAACAGTCTCTAGAGATAACTCAGAATGGTGCCTAAAAAAAAAAAACATCATGTGAGCGACAGTTCTGTGGTCGGAAACACTTTGTTGATGAGAGAGGTCAACAGAGAATGGCCAGACAGAAAGGCTACAGTAACTCAGATAACCACATCTCAGAATGCACAACATGTCAAATCTTGAGGCGGATTGCCCACAACAGCAGAAGACCATGTTGGGAACATTATTAGAACCATAATGTTTCCAATAAAGTGCTCAGTGAGTGTAAATGCTATTAAACATATATTTCAATACACAAAGTGAACATTTTCAAGTTGTATTTGGTTATTTAAAAAACTAATCAATAAAATGTGGTAACCTGCAATTGTTACCTTGATGATCCATTTCTACCTGATCTAACCATCAAACATCCATTTTGTTGGTGCCCCTTAATGTATTCAGGTCAATTCAGCGATCTTAACAATATTTTAGACTTGAATAAACCCAGTTTTTTGAGCACCAAAAAGGGTTTCACTGTTTTATTTTTTTAAACCAATACCCTAATCTGGTGCTATTTAAACCATTTGTTTTAAGAGGTGAGATTGGATGATGGGGTGTAATGTGAAAAGTTTGGGAACCAGTGTCTTAGGTAAATGCCCTAGGTAAGTTCTCATATAAGTTGGGATGTAAAGTTCACACTAAGAGCTTAGTAACTACTAGTTAGTTTGTAACTAAGTCAGTGCTTAATTAGGTTACACCACCTGTTCTTTAGACAAGACTTAATAGGTCGTAAACTCTCTCTCCGTAATAAAGCGTAGTCGCATAATATGACGTTTACATGTATTGATCCAATAAACAGCCTTCAAATTTAAACACAGAAGTATTAAAACACCGTGCATTTCCTTTTTATCTCGTTACAGTTGATGTTCAAATCTTGTTTGCTCACGAAACTGTCAGCTGTAATAAATTATACCCCCATTAAAATACGATACGTAATAAAACAACATTTAATTAATGGCATATTTAGCCTATGTAAATAACAATATTCAATAACTGTATCTAAAACGAATAAGGGACAATAAATAAATAATAACTAATAGCCTACAACAGGCTGGACATTTTAAATTTGAATTTTAAAATCTATTTCGTAAGTTGAAAATGACACCGTGCAGAAGAGGTACGTTTAAAAAAAAATAAAAATAAAAAATAAAATGTTTTTACATAATGTTTTCTCCGTAAATGTAAACGAGTGTAGATGCCAACCTCATCATACATGTAGAAAGAACAGGAGCCTGTCACGCAAAACATGAGCTCAGCCTCATTGATATCATCTAATATCAGTCTGCGTAAATATTTAGTTCATACGTAGGTTTACGTTCTACGTTTAATTGTGCAACGCTTAAATATTTATAGTGGGTAAATTGTGATTAGTGCCCATTTACACCACAACTAGGCTAAGTTGTAACGTACGTAGCCTATAGCTGGTGCAACCGGTCCCTGGGGAGTAATAATAATAACTTCATAACTAATATACTTTACCACGGTTACAAGAGCTCCAGCCTGACCCAAAGCACTTGGTCAATATTCGGCTCAATGTTGTACAAGCACGCTGTGATCCACTGGCCATCTCTAAAATTTAACACTGATTCTAGGGAACTTGGTGCTCTAAAGAAATATCCAGGTGACTCTCACAAACACACATACATACATACATACACTGCCCCCTATCTGATCCGCTCAGATACTGTGAGAACAATCTCATGACTTTCACCTCTGTAATTGCTCAAGACACTTAAGCTTTTCCTCAAAACTTTATTGTCCAATAAAATATTCTGCATAGAAAAACAATTCTAAGCACTCAATAGTAACCACACTAGTTAATATTTGTTATTTTTCAGCTGTCAATGAATATCAGAAGGAACAGATAATTTGTTTCAATGTAATTTGTCAATTAAAATCCCTATAGCACAAATGGCAAGTTATAACTGTAAGACTTGTTACCTGAAGTGAAGACATCACTTAGCTGTGGGTAAACATAGAAGGTGTTAAACAAGAACAGCTATAAGGGCAGGGGCCACTGTGACATGCAGAAAAAGTGAGATGGAGCACAAGTCTAATGGAGAAATAGGCTTGATAAACACCTCTGGGAAAACATATGGCAAACAAAAAATTATAGTACACTAAGACTGTAAAACTGCACTAAACTCATGAGACATGAGACGAGTTTGC
The DNA here is from genome assembly GCF_025860055.1 of Xyrauchen texanus. Classification (NCBI taxonomy): domain Eukaryota; kingdom Metazoa; phylum Chordata; class Actinopteri; order Cypriniformes; family Catostomidae; genus Xyrauchen; species Xyrauchen texanus. The sequence continues at coordinate 10,945,686 of NC_068308.1, forward strand.
AATTTCTAACCTTCAAAGCATACAGCCAGAGACCCACATGGTCTTATCTAATTTATTATTTTAACATTTGTAAATGCAGATTTAATGAAAGTTTTTTTTAAAGTGATAATACAAAGATAAGATAACATCTGATAAAACGCTTCTATCTTGCAACATGTATATACAGGCAATACGATGAGAGCTAACTTCCTAAAGCACTGAAATTTCTCTCTTTTTTGATAAAAATGTAAACAATAAAAAATGATCTGCGGTATCAACATTATCAATATGAAAGCAAAAGTGCAGGATGCACAATGAGATAATTATATTAACATAAGAGCGTGTTAATGCTTTTTGGTAATGAGAGAACAAATCTAAAAAATATACAAGAGGTAATTATAAAACTCTCAAAAGTGCTTAATCTATAAATTCCACATTTTAAGAAATAAGACATTTGCTGTCACATTAAGACTTCAAAACTCGCTAAAGCTAGCACATTTTCATTCATTCAATTAATGTATAACACATACAACTTCTCAACTTCTACAGTATGTCAGTAATTAATTTATGAATCAGGGACTAATAGAGTGGATAATTAACTTGATAATATTTAAAAATTACAATTAGATTTCTAAATTCTTTGATCATTTCTTAAATGAAAGGAATTCAAAGAAATGTGCAACCATTGTGTTTCACAACCATAATAACATGAGCTGACTATCAAACATAAATGTTACATAAATTACACATAAATTAAGAATTGTCTATGGGAATACAAATGGAACTTTTCAGGTTTTTGTATCTTTAGAAAAGTTAAGTGGAAAAAAGGGAATAAGTGATAAAGCATTATGGGACTACATACTGATGCAACATAGTCGTCACTGGTAGTCAAATTTCCACATTTTATTCTTCAATGGATATTCTTGCTGGAAAGTCTAGCTTAGCATGTATTTCCATGCCTGCTTAAGCTGGTTAGTGCAGTTTTAGTGCTGGTCTAGCATTCATGCTTTTTTGTGTGTGTGTTTATCAGTGATTTTAAAAGCAATCCTCAGCGTTGTGTGTTAGAGGTAATGAGCAGCAGAGGGTTGGGCAATTTCCATTTATACAATGCTTTTAATATTCAACTGATTAAAAAAGCAAAAATGTGGAAGCAGCCAAACTTACCATATGCACATTTAGTCACAGTGCATGTAAAGTGCAACTATTACGCTGCAAATAATAAACTGCAAAAAAATAAATGCCCTGTTTATGTATGTCTTTCGTAGTTGCACTTTACGCTCAGTGTGACTATACTGTATACACCCCTGTAATAGATCACTTTCTGCTCTACTCGTTCCACCTATTGCTGTAAACTGGTATGCCATGAACTGAGATTATAAATAGTGCAAGGGAAAGTCTGAGGACAGACTGAAAAGACGTGTAAAAGAGTGATGATCAGTACCAGTGGTTTTGGTTCTTGATGTCTATGCAGCATTAACTTAGTTTTATAAGTATATTTCATATGTTATAATATATTTTAAACTTAAATATACTGTATATGTATATTGTAGCATTAATTATTTGCACATTACTGGACAGAATCAGAAAAAACAAACTAACAAAGATAAAACAGGCTAGACTGGTGCAACTAGTAACAAAGGGATAATTTAAGACAAGATAAAAACAAGGATGAATCTCTAAAATGGGAGCCTATTGAGGAATTTGTGCTTTAAAACACCTAAAGAAATATATCACTGTTACCACATATCTACATAAGATTAATGGGTAGGTACCTTAGTCTGAAAAGGCTCAATATTAAATTTTACTCCAAAGAAAACAAAGCTGTGATGGAAAGTCATGTATGTTGAGGGATAAAAACACATCTTTCCAGGAAAATTGCCAGTGGACAAAAACATGTAACTTTAAGACAGTACAGCACAATCACACTGGAAATCGACAAGCTGTTTCCAAATTTATATGTATCCTGAAATCAACCTTATTCTGTAGAATTGCTCAAAAGCAGCCTCCCCCATCAGACAATTTTGCATTGATTCAAACATGTTCTCACCTTTGCCTCTATCAAAACTGATGTTGCTCGAGCAACCTCAGACACATGAGTTCTGGTCCCGTGGATTCCAGGAAGTAATCACATTCACAAGTGAATCTGAGGTTGCATTTTCACTCTAAAATTAAATTTGTACTCCACTGGTGCTTAGGTTTAGAGTTGGAGTTTGGGCTAGGGAGCATAGTTAAAGGGGTCATGACATGGGTTTTTTTATTGTATTATTATGTTCCCTTAGGTGCAATTATAGTATTAATATATTTTTTTTTAAGAAAAACGTTTAAAATCTAGTGATTTATGACCTTTTCCCACCCTGTTTCTCATCCTCTGATTCAAACAGTCTGTTTTGGGGGCGTTTTCCATTTAAGACTTCAGTGTTAACGCCCACTGTTATGATTGGCTAATGTCAGTGCCTATGTATCAATTATTGACGCCCCCAGCCAGAACAATATGCAAGTAAACTAAGTAAAAACACTGTGATTATTCATAATGAATGAAATTGCGCTTTAAAAAGTAGTTTAAAGTTTAAAATAGATTACTTACAGTTTGCGTCGTCGTTGTTCCCAGAATAGTCGGCACGGACTTATCTTTGAGCAACAGTTTTCTGGCAAAGCCAGCATCATATTGAGATTTGTTCTCAAAACAGTCATCCTTAAAATGTACAGAACAAACGCTTAAGTTAACACTGCCGTGACTGGGACGTCCGCAAAAAATAAACTGCATCCATTTTTCCCTGACGTCTGGATCTTTCGGCAGCTTATTCAGAGGTTTTGTTTGACCACAGCCAGGAACAGCACATCTGTTCATTGCGCTTAAAGCGTAGTTATCTTGTGCTGGAGGCGGTCATATGCAAACGCTGGTACGTCACTTCTAACCGTCACGTCACTTCTAACCATGAATCCAGAACGAGCTGTATTTTGAGCTTGATTAAATAAATGATTCGTTTAGAATGGGGAGGACGTCTTAAAATATTAAACTTGCAGGACGTTTTAATGATACAAAGACCTCTTATATACCAAAAGATCAAGGCAAATTTGGTTTCTCATGTCATGACCCCTTTAATAAAATATGCATTCCTGTTGACTGTATTGCATCGTTTACAACTAAAAATAAAACTCACTATTAGTGTCACTCTGTGGACATTTCACCAATACTTCCAGCCTTTGCCACTGGGGCAGTGGTTTCGAATTACGGTTAGTAGAACTTTACACCCTCGTGTTGACGAATTCACAGTGTGATCAATCTGGACAGTAGAATCTATTGAATCTATTGACAGTAGAGTCTATCCCTCACAGCCTTGTATTAATTTATCATAGTGGATATGTCACATAAAGAACTTGGCTAAACAAATGAGGAATCTCCTAAGACATTTCTAATTGAGAACAAATAAGAAGACAAATCCTGACTAAAACAGGTCTTAAAAAAAGTTTAAATAAAAACAGTGCTTCCAAGACATAGCACTGCAATCCTGTCACACCTTAGTTGTCTTATGATTATGGGTAATCCTTTTCATGTTTTTTGGAGCATCGGTGATGTTCAGTGCATACAGATGATACTCCATTTTACACCTCATATCTCCCATGTTAGAAGGATAACCTTAGTCCTTAGTCCACTGTCCACAGGCATTGTCCCCCAGTTATACTGTTGACTCCCGAGGTCCTGCTTTCTCTGAACTGGAGAGGTTATGCATTGTTGTGAGTGCAGATTGGAGAATCACCTCTCTTGTGAGCTCCACTGGGACTATAAGTTGTCCCGCTGGTTGGGGATAGGCTACTGATGCCCATTGCTGTGTGGCTGAGGTGGGTTTGGGTGGCTGTGTATTAAGTGGCATAGGCTTAGCCTTCACCTCAAGAGTCATCGCAAGTTCTGTATCGTTGCCATAGAAGGCATTCATTTTCTTTTCAATCAACCCCTTGGTTTCAGGAGGTTCTTCATTCTCCTGACTCCTAACTATCCTCTTCGAACGATGCATGAAACAGGCATGGCGGACAAAACGTTGGAGTAGATGTCTGCGGTATGTTCGTTGAATTATAATGGCTGCACGCTCTTCCTCCTTTCTCCTGAGAGTGGTGGTAATTGGCTCAAAAGAGGCAGAGGTGGGGTTATGCATCATGAACTTTGCTTCAATGCTCTCCTTCATGGCAGTCATCTCGATGGTGTCACCCAGAACCTCTCGAGTAACTGCCAAAAGAATATCCAGGCAGTGGATTTTGTCACCTGTTACAATGGGTAGATCCATGGTGATCAGTCTGAGGCGGTTGGGTTTGGCAATTCGTAGCGGCTCCTGCAAGGTATCAACAAAATCAAATAAGCGGCTGTATTCGATGAACTGTGTTGCATCGACGTCAAACTTTTCCCAAGTCTCGTCGAACATTACAAAGTCATCCTCGCAAAGCGGGTCTCCACTCTCCTCTTGAGCGACATTAAAGTTCTCTAGAATAATTGCAATGTACATGTTCACGACCACCAAGAAGGACATGATGATGTAACTGCAGAAAAACATGATGCCCATGCCAGGATTCCCACAGTTACCCTTAACGTCTGTACCAGGGTTCTCTATGTTAGGATCACAATCTGGAGGGCCACTGTTCAGAATAGGCAGCAGAAGCCCATCCCAGCCTGCTGAAGTGGTGATTTCAAACAGGCAGATGATGCTGCCACCAAATGTTTCAAAGTTAAAAATGTCATCGATGCCTGCCTGCTTTTTCACATAGGCAAAGTTAGACATGCCGAAGATGGAGAAGATGAACATAATGAGGAATAGAAGCAGTCCGATGTTGAAGAGGGCAGGAAGTGACATCATCAAGGCAAACAAAAGAGTTCTTATGCCTTTTGCCCCTTTGATGAGACGCAGCACGCGGCCGATTCTAGCAAGTCGGATGACACGGAACAAGGTGGGAGACACAAAGTACTTCTCAATGATGTCTGATAACATTAGACCTTGGGTAAGAAGAGATACAGACTATTATTTACATTTCAATGCCTCAGGGTTTTGTCACTGTACTGATGCAATGCAGCGTGTGCATATTGTTGTTACAGTATTGAAATAGTGCACTCCATGGAAATGTATACATGTAGCATCTAGCTCAGTGGTTTTCAACAGACTTCAGATTTAACATAGGAGATGGTGACCGAAGTGAAAACCCATATTTAAATTAGTCTGGGTTGTATTTTTCAGAATGTAAAACTACCTTGGGTTGTTTAGTTCATGGTTTTAAGGTGGATAAGGATACGTCACGCAACATGTCTATGTTGGCATCAATCTCATTTGTTTAGGCTCTACCAAGTGATAGATGAATTTGAATATAACACACTGTTTGGACTCTTCTTTTTGGACTCTTCACCACTAACACCAAAAGATATGGAGAACATATTCTCCTGCCTTTTAAAAGTTTATCAGACCATTTATTGCTATCATAGACTTTTGAATAGGATAATTTTTTTAATGCTGGCAGCTGTAGGAATGGAAGTCCCACATAACAGTTAAAAGAGCCTCTCAGTTTTCACCAAGACAGCACACGCGCAGCTAGACCAGCCTGAAAAAGATGCTTTTTTTGTGTGATCGGAGCTAAAGAAGCACAATTTATGATATGTTTGGTGATGATTGCTGAATTGAAATGTGTTATTTGCTTTTGGAGATTTTAGTATTTCCCCATTCAAGAAGATAGGAGCAGTACTTGTATCTATAGGAAGGCATTGCCAAGACTTTCCTTGTTTTTTTGCTGCTGTCAGCGACCCCATAAGAACAGACCCATGACCTCATTGAGAACCACTGAACATGCTCATATAGTTTATATAAAAAGCTTAACAACAATCAACAATGCCAAATTGACAATTATAATTTTACACCTACCTGCTATAGACAGGATGACCACAACAAAATCAAAGACATTCCAGCCAATAGTGAAAAAGTAATGTCTGAGTGCAAACATCTTAAGAATGCATTCCCCTGTGAAGATGACAATGAAGACCAAATTGACCTTGTAGAGGATATCCTCTTTCTCAGCGCTCTGGTCATCTGTTTCAACCATCATGGTCACCATATTGAGGCAGATAAGCACCATGATAAAGATGTCAAAGAATCGTTGTGATATAATGTCAAACACAGCACCCTGTATAATATTCTGTTAAGACAACAACAAAGAGGATTAATTTTTTTAAACATCTCAAGATAAATATCTAATGATGATATACAAATAAAACATTCATTAAAGTTGAAGGGTGTAACTTTTTCATTGTTAAAATATGTTCTGCCATCTAACTTAATATGCAAAGACAACTTTAAGTAAGGTGTCCGTAGTTTAATGAGCTTGAAAACTGTATACACTGTCCGTGGCCCTATAAAAAATGTTCTGTGTGTTTTGAGAGACCCATCCAGCCAGACACAACAACACTGACTCGACCAATGGAGAGAATTGGGGACGGGAGTTTCTATTTCTTTGATCAACAGACGACTGAGGGCGCATTCGGAATGCTGTTTGAAAACACACTTCAGCTTTAATGATAGAATAAAACCACAACAATAATGGTTCATACTGTTGGCCGGGGTATTGGTTTAGCAGGTTTTTTGGAACCCAGCTTTTTCATGGCGTTGTAATACTTCTTCTGTTCCTCTGTCATGAATATGTCTTTCCCTCCAAAGTGCAGAACAAACAAAAAATTATTATTCCTTCTAATGGAACCAAATGATATAATGTAAAATTATTAGTATTTAGATGTTAGTTAATAAAAGCTTATCTTGGATTTTTGCTGATTGAAGTTGTCAATGATGACACCAATGAAGAGGTTGAGTGTGAAAAAGGAGCCAAAAATGATGAAAATAACAAAATATAGATACATGTAGAGGTTGATCTCATACGATGGCTGCTCCTCCACCTGACATGGAAAAGAACCAATGAATGTTCCAGAGAATATGTCACTCTTAAAGGGCTATCAAGTTATTACACAAATCTAAAAATGTGGCACAATATGAAAGAAATAGAGAAGGTTACAGTGTTTCACCAGATTTTGTACCGTGATACATGGTAATCTATCAAATACAATCTGATACTGCAGTGCACATTCAGTCTTCCACCAACATAAAAGCTCCAGGTGAAGGTGAAGTAAATATGGCAGAGATATATGTAGTTTTTGTATTACAGTATTTTTGTATTGGAGCATAAACATTTAATTTATAAAATTATAAATACAATTTACATTTTTTATTTAACATTTTGAACCTAATTGGCTACAGTGTCAAAAAATGTGGATATAGAATCACTTTTATGTAATTTCTGAGCTAATAAACAATTATCCAGATATATTTCAAATATCATCAACAGGCTGAAAAATGTGGAGGTATCATTTTTGAAAGGGGGCACTTGGTTGGACGGTTGCTTGGTGCCACAGAAGTCGTAACCCCATCCCTGATCAGCATTGTCATGATGTCATTTTTCTGTGGCTGCAGAGTGATCAGTCACATGAAATGTACAGCTCAAGTGTTTATTATATGTGTCAGAACTAATTGCGGATGGGCAATATGGTAGGTTGTGTACTTCCAGGGGTGTCATACGCCAGCCAAGCAACCACCACTTAGATAAAGGAATGCTAACAGATAGTTCTCTTCATTTCGTATAGGCCTTCTTGATATACATGCAGCATATAGAATTGCTTTGAAACAGCTGTTCATGGCAAAGTGACAAATCTGTCATCCACATACCTCTCTAGAATCCACTGCAGCATACATGATGTCCATCCAGCCTTTAAATGTGGCCTGTGTGGAGACAAGCACTTTCTCAGTGTCAACACGTCAAAGAAATCCCAGTTATTTATAGTGGATATGTACTGAGTTACCCCTGTGTCCTCTGAGGCATAAAAAGGAAATTACATACAATTACATAACCCTTCCAGTAAATATGCTTAACTGAAATTTCAATGTGTAATATGCATCTTGAGTGAAAGTCTCTTTTAAAGGAATAGTTCACCCAAAAAAAAAAGAAAATGCTGTCATCATTTGTCAGCATCTGCGAAACACAAAAGGAGGTATTTTAAAGAATATCACGTTCACTCATTGCCATACAATGCCAATGGATAGTGACTTGCTATAAAGCTGGTAAAAAAGAATCCAAAAGTATCATACAATTTGACCATGTGGCTTGTGAGTCATATTCCAAGTCCTCTGAAGGCATACACTAGGATTTGGTAAGCCATTTCTGAATTTGAAGTCATTTTTCAGTGACAAGCACGTTCATGAGTGCATGAGATAAACTTGTTCACTTTGCTTTCGCAAGGTTTAAATGTTAATCATAGTGAACAAGCTTCTTGGCAACTATGACATTCTTCAAAATTCCTCTTTTTGTGTTCCACAGAATAAAGAAAATCATACAGGTTTGGAACAACATGAGGGTGAGTAAAGACTTTGGGTGAACTTTTAACTTGCTTGATGAAAAACAATCAGTTTAGCTGATTGTATAGTAATTTTAGGTTAGAATTCTTTGTACATAGAATCAGCTAAACAATCAGCTTTTACAATAGTACTGTTTATGGTTGAATGCTTACTGTGTGTATAGGATTTTTCTCTACAAACCATGAGAAAACTCACAATTTGCAGAAGAGAGAGGTAGCCAAGTCCCACATTGTCATAGTTGACCTTTACATTGACCCAGCGTGCCTCATTAGTGTGCATCAGAGCCATGCAGTCACTCTTGTTGTTGACCACATCTATAGGGAAAAGTTCCTCCGTCGTAGAGTTGATGCAGTGGTAGAACTTTCCAGCAAATAGATTGACGCCCATGATGCTGAAGATGAGCCAGAATATCAGACACACCAGAAGCACATTAAAAATAGAGGGGATGGCACCAACTAGAGCGTTTACCACCACCTAAATGAGGTACGAACATAATATGAGACAATAATAAATTAGAAACATATGAGTAATTGAACTGTCAGCAAATTATTTTGAGATACATTTTAAATAAAGATGTTCAAAAACATAAAAAAAAGTTAAGTGTGTCATTTCTGCTTGTGGAACCAAATGGAATTGAAATGTCTCTCTTTGAGCTTGCCCCATTGAGCCGGACATAGCATAATTAGCTCATCCAATGCTGTATGTTTGGAATGTGCCCATCTGTTTGTCTCAGCAATAGAAGACAAGGAGAGTGTTTGAAACTTGTTTGAAAACAGGCTGATTTCAGAATGGCACACTACCATACAACATATCTATATACGGCTGAAATAGTAAAATTATTATTCATTAGTGGTTCCAAACTCAGCCAGTATTTATTTTTGCAGTTCTGTTTGGTGAAGTTACACACTTTGCCTTTCAAGAAATATGCATCTGCATACACTTTTAATTTATGTGTATAGAATGTGTGTATATACATACTGTACACCGATCAGCCACAACATTAAAACCGCCTGCCTAATATTGTGTAGGTCCCCCTCGTGCCGCCAAAACAGCACCAACCCGCATCTCAGAACAGCATTCTGAGATAATATTCTTCTCACTACAATTTTACAGAGCGGTTATCTGAGTTACCGTACTTTTACTTTGTCAGTTCAAACCAGTCTGGCCATTCTCTGTTGACCTCTCTCATCAACAAGGTGTTTCCATCCACAGAACTGCCGCTCACTGGATGTTTTTTGTTTTTGGCACCATTCGGAGAAAATTCTAGAGACTGTTGTGTGTGAAAACCAACCAGCCCATCTGGCATCAACAATCATCCATGCAATTATCTAATCAGCCAATCACGTGACAGAAGTGCAGTGCATAAAATCATGCAGATACGGGTCAGGAGCTTCAGTTATGTTCACATCAACCATCAAAATAGGAGAAAAAATGAATTTCAGTGATTTGCTGGACCGTGGCACGATTGTTGGTGTCATATGGACTGGTTTGAACTGACAAAGTCTATGGTAACTCAGATAACCGCTCTGTACAATTGTGGTGAGAAGAATAGCATCTCATAAAACTATTCTGAGATGTGGGTTGGTGCTGATTTGAGGGGGGGACCTACAAAATATAAGGCAGGTGGTTTTAATGTTGTGGCTGATTGGTGTATAACTTTAACGAATAAGGTTGTTAGAGTTGATACAAATTTAAAATAAATACATTTAAATATGTGTCAAACTAGTAAAGTAATCTTGGTGTAGATGTTGGTTTCATACATTTTTAGAAAACCTTTATAGCATTTTCTACATGAACAAAATGTATCTAATGACTTCAAAAAAGGGGTGTAACCATCAAGTAAAATGTATTAAAGTATACACAACTAAATAATTCATTTCAAGTCAAAAGTAAAACAATTTTTTATAAATATCATGAATTTTTAATCACAAATATCAATACATTTTCTTAGGGTTACTCCATTTGACCTACATAAAATGTGCCTGTTCATTAAAAAAATCATAATTGTTTTACTTATATTCATGAGGATATTATCTGTTTTTTTGTTTGTTTGTTTTGGTCACATAATGATATATTAATATGTATAAAAAATTATTTCACTGCTTATTTTTTTTTTTTTTAAGAAATTATAATAAAAGTATAAACCAAAATAATTATGCCAACATTACTTTTTTCAAGAATTTCAGCTTTTAATTAAACTTTATTTTACAGTCTCTGGTCAGTTGCACCACTAATAAATTTTTTACTTAATGACTTCATTAAGTCATTGAACTCAGAAATTGAAAACATATTTATCATAGCAGAGGTGAATTTAAGTAACTGCTTTGTGTTGCATTTTGTATGCATTTTTTAATAACTTAATAGATCCAGACAAAAAATGTGTCACATCTTTGACCCATAAATTAAGAGATTGTTTCTTACCCTCATTCCCTCAAATCTTGACAGCGCTCGAAGGGGTCGAAGAGCCCTGAGCGTTCTGAGAGATTTGATTGGTCCCAACTCAGAATAGCCCAACAAATTGGCTGTTAAACTGACAAGTGACACCTTAAACAAAATTACAGGTGAGCACATCAATACACACAAACCTCAGCATCCAAAAATGATTGAGATAAAAGAACCTTTAAAATAGTTGTTTTGGCTTCAGTCAAAAAGGTAAACTCACATCCACAATTAGGAAGTCTAGCCAGCACCATGCATTGGTGAAATAGGTCTTGAAACCATATGCCACCCACTTCAGAAACATCTCCACTATGAAAATGTAAGTGAAGACTTTGTCAGCATACTCCAAGATGATCTTGATCACTCTACGGCGCTCTATATTGATATCCTCAAAAGCCTGACAGAGTGGAAAACAAGTCAAACAAAATGATTTTCCCATTCCTTAAGTTCTCATTTGCATAAAATGCTAATAAGCAGGATTCTATCTCTCATAAATGTAATAATAAGTGCATAGTTCACTAAGTTCACACCAGTGCTCCACTGCTGAGGAGGATCATAAAGATGATGAAGGTCTCAAAGTAGTCATGCTCAACGATGGTGAAGCACGTTCTTCGAAGGTTCCACCACCTTTTCCCCCATCCTTCTGTGATGTTTACACTCAAACATGGACATCGCCTAACACAGCCTAAGCAAAACAACAATATCATTAAGTTTTAAACCTACAGTACTGAAATTGTAGCTTGTGATATAGCAAATGCAGACCGTCTGTGAAACAGGACTCTGGCTCTTCAGGTTCTGGTTCCTCTTCCTCTTCGGGCTCAGGCTCGGGTTCTGGAGGCTTGTAGTCCACTGTGCTACACACTGAGGAGTCATCATCATGAAGAGCGACCTATGCAGCGAAAATAAAGGAGAGAAATCGAAAAAACAAAAGTGAGGGGAACACACATGTTGGCATTGGCACAGCATCAAAGGAAATAATTGACCCAAAATAATAATTTTGTCATGATATACACACCCACATGTTGTTTAAACTCACATGACTTTCTTCTATATTATTCAAAGACACATTTTTGAAGAGTATCCTAGCTGCTCTTTTCCATGTAGTGAAAATGAAAGGGGATTGGGACTGTCAAGACATCAATGATGTTTGGTCATGAGACAAGCAAGAACCAATTGCATGTGGGGACAAATTATTGTAATGTGCCATTTTAGGAGTACAAATTACATTTACATTTACATTTATGCATTTGGCAGACGCTTTCATCCAAAGCTACTTAAAGTGCACTTATTACAGGGACAATTCCACCGGAGCAACCTGGAGTTAAGTGCCATGCTCAAGGACACAATGGTGGTGGCAGTGGGGATCGAACCAGCAACTTTCTGATTAACAGTTATGTGCTTTAGCCCACTACGCCACCACCACTCCCAATTACTTTTATAGTCCATTTCAAAGCCTCAGCGAAATGGAAAATTCACATTATGACTAAAATTTAGGTCTGTTCTTCACATTAAGCAATCATACTTGTAAGAAAACTTACAAGTCATATGGACCAATTTTATGATAATTTAATGGTGCTTTTTTGTCATTTCTGAGCTTGAAAGTCTCAGTCTCCATTCAGTTTCATTATGTGGCCAAAATATTCTTGAATAATTCACCTTTTGTGTTCCATGGAAGAGAGAAAGTCACCGAATTTTTGAATGATACAAGGGTGAGTAAAGCATGACCGAATTGTCACTTTGGTGAACAATTCTTTTAACTAAATCAATTGGAGGATGTTATAAGATAATGTGAGAGGGAGAACGAGAGTTTATCACTAAGCTCTGTGGCCTTACGTTTTTCTCCTCTTCATCAGAAGATTCATCTGAGCTCTCGTCTTCAACATCAGACTCACAACGAGCAATCGGTACCCTCAGGGTTGGAGACTTTAAACAGTTGGTTAAGCCATCTGCCATTTTCCCCCCATCCAGGTGGTTTAATGAGTACAGTTCTATGTCCCCTTCCCCTTCTCCCTTATTGTCATCAGGAGGTTTCTTTCCAAGATTCTGTTGCACCATACTGGTGACAAAGGCTTTGAACCAATCTATACCCCTGGTGATGCGGCCAATGGCGATCTGTAGGTTGTTCATCTCACCATCTTCATCACCTCCAGACAGGTTATCCCCACTGAAGGAGCTAAGCAGCAGGGCCAAGAACAGATTTAACACCTGAGAAAAAGGTGATAATGAGGTTGGTATGTTATAAGATATACATGAAAAACAAATGCATTATGCATCGCATCCTTAGGTTACTGTTGTATACATTTGCTCCAGATATCTTCTTTTTTTTAAATTGACTACTAATTTTTTTTAAAATGTAACATTAATATTACAGTAATTTAAGCGCAGCCTTTATAAAAATATAAAGCCAAACATAAATGTATACAAATGTGGAACATTTTAATGGAGAAAAAACTGACCGACTAGTAATTCCATTATCGAGTAGCTGCATTAGAACCATTTTATAAACTATAGTCGACTAGTGTCGCACATCCGTACTTTAAACCCTCCAAAAATGGGCCCAATTTCATTTCAATGGGCATTTCACTCTTCACAGAGCAGACACGCAAATACACATGTGAATGCTTGAAAGCCAGTCATTATTCGGGTACCGAACTGAGCTGGGAATTGTTACTACCAATACTTTTTACTTTAGTAGTACTTTTGACATCCCTTATTCAGAGGAAAACAAATCAAGGCTGGCCAAAGAAGGGGGAGTCTCCAATTGAATACATTGTTTGCTGCTCATGATGTCTAGACTCAAGGTGGCATTAAACATTTATTGTACAGTCAGTGCACAACTTCTTTGTTTAAAACATAATCTTGGTCAACATCACTAAAGAACTATAATAAAAACTGATCTTTATCATAAGTGATTGGTTTCCCTGCTATGCATATCCTGTATCAGTTTTAGTCATATAACGAAGCATCAAATATTATGCTGTCTGGAAGCCTTGTGTGGGAGGCTATCTTTAGTATATAAGCTCACTACACATAGCTCATAGTTACAGAAGCCATGGTTAGCATCATTCATCTGGGACCTGAGAATGAGAATTGGGCACAAAGAAAGGGCTCAGAGAATTAGGAATGAGAACAAGGAAGAGTGCATGGGGGACAGGACTGTTTTAGAGCCGCATAAAAAAAAGAAGGATATAATTTATGGCCGTAATATTTACAGAAAATAGTTAATATTTCAAAGAAAAACGCCAGACCAAGGTATAACTTTGTGGGGATTATATTTTTACTAGATAATTTTACTACATAATTGAGAATAATTTAGCAAAATTATGAGAAACAATCTCAGTTGTGGTGTCTGGAGCAAGGTAGTCGATTTGGTAAAATTGTGCAGTTGATTATGATTTAAAAATAATGCCTTTCTCTTAACTTCAAAGCATATCGGAATTAGAACTTAAACATTCTGTTTAAGAAACGTCCTGGTTACTTCCGTAACCTCCGTTCCTTGATGGAGGGAATGAGATGTTGTGTCGATATAGTGACACAACATCCATGAAAGATGTCTCATCGTGGGCAGCGCCCAGGCACGAAAGACAGCAGTCGTGGCAGTTTGAAGGTGAGAGATATCGACCGCATCCAGGAATAACACACAATCGGAAGGGCATCTTTAAAAAGACGCTTCAATGTGTGCCGCTCTTTTAGAAGAGAAAGCCACTGTAATGCGGCGTAAGGATCCAGCAGAGGTGAATGGAAGCCGTGAGAATTCAGCTCACTTATTTCTCAATTAAATAGCAACCACTCAGCTCTGAAGAGAAAATCTGAATGAGCGGTATGCACGCCCCCTCCTTAATACCGTTTGACCGGGGGGGTGGCATGCAAATACCACTCACCAAATCCCATTGGCCTTTTATCAAAGATCAGAGGTGTCTCGGGCTCCCAAGAGCGACCCCTAGTGTCACTACATCAACACAACGTCGAGTGAGTTACAGATAGGGAACTATGTTTATACCTGATAAATTAACCAAACCAAAAATGCTTTATGTCGAATTTCACATGACCAAAAAGGAAAACTGGTCTCATCACATCTGCTTGTCGTAGAAGGCGTTAACAGCAGTATGAACTGATGGTGATAACTATGGACGTTAAGGTAATCAGCTAACCTAGCTTGTGCTTTTTATTGTTGGTGTTTTATTCTATTATACTATTTCAATGTTAGTGATAAGAAGAAAATGTCTTTATCGAGACGAATAAAGTACAAGAAGTGGCTGTGTACCTCAGTGAAGGCATCTTGAGTAAAATGTGCTGTTTTAGTACAGAGGACCTGAACCGGAAGTAATGCGACTTATTTGACAGAATACGTAAGGTTGTTGCGCATAACCTGTATGGATAATCTCAATAATCTATAGACATATTGGCTCAAAATATCTTCACAATAAGCCAGTTCCTACCAAATCACTAAAAATTACAGCAAATCGCTATAAAAATGGCAAAAAACACTTACTGCTGCATTCCAACAGTACATCAAATTCTTACTGGTGCTGTATTTTTATATTGCTTTTAAAATTTTTGTTAATGATGTCAATGATGTCATGTTTCCTGAGTCATAATACTAAATTACTAATGTTTATCCCACTATACATTATTTGGCACTCACAACCCAGTGCAAAATGCCCAGACCATTTGTCAACATATTAGCATGCAGTATGTATGAAATGAACAGTCTAAAATCTGTTCAGAAAACCAGCAGTAGAGGCAGGTGTTCTGATTTTCACATTGGAAATCAGAGCTGCATACCAAATGAGGCCACTGATATTTGGTTTCCCATGCTACACTCACATACACATACAGCCCATTAGACTTACGGTGCAGAGGCAACTCATGTCACTATCTATAGATAATATAATTTCCTTGTTCTCTCTCATTTGGAGTATTTTGTAGAGCAGCAGTACTCAAGGACCCAGATTTTATTTTGGACATCATGTGGCGACTCAACTCAAAACCTAACATTGAAATGCATTTGTTATTATTAAACTATCTATCATAAACTATTTATGAAACCCATTTTTGGGTTGTATCCAAGAGTTGAGAACCACAGGTATACAGAATGGGTGGGGAGTTGGCCTAGATCAGATCTCCAGCTTCAGCTCAGATGTATATGTTTGTTTCTTGTGTGCCAAGACACTCATTTGAGCTGAGTCTTAGCAGATAGCCAAGATCCGTTTGTTGGCTCTAGTCATATGATGTAAATAGAAGCCAGCACTTAACATGTGCATCTCTCTTTGTCTGTTTGACTGTTTGTGCAGACAGTACAGGAGAATCTAACCAGATGAAGAGTGAGTGTGAAAATGTATGTAAGCCATGCTGGGGCATGCTCAGCTTTTATTAGCTTACAGATGGGCCATTTCGTTTTCTAGATATAACCAGAGAGGAAGTTTATTCAGTGCCTTAATTTAACTAAAGGTGAATTGTGTAATTTCTGCAGTGAACCGAATGTAAGTACAAGCGGTACAGTATTACATTGTAATCTACCATGCCAAATGAACATGTTTGAAGTTGAAGAGGAGATGCATTTCTATGCCCAGCCTAATTTGTATGTACCGAAGTACTCTTAAATCTAACAGTCGGTGATGATTTTCACTAAATAATACATTCGATTTCGGTTTGTTTCTCACCAAACCCTATCGTATACCTTCAGAACAAGGCAGGAGTAACATGTAATTATTTATTAGACATATGAATTATACTTCTGCATCCTTTTGGAGCTTGAAGAGAAGGTCACCATCCATTGTATGACATCAGTGAGCAATTTTCCCCTCCAAAATGTCTCCCATTGTTTACCGAAAAAGACAGACATATGGGTTTAGAACAACACTAGGGTGACTTAATACTGACTTAATTTTCATTTTTGGGTGAACTATTCCTTTAAATGTTATCAGTAATTAACAACTCATTATAACAGGACAGTAAGAGAGCTCTGTCACTAACTGCTGTCACCTGAATGTCATCAACATCCTGCTCACTCTTAGCTGTGCTCAAAACAACATGGGGAAATCCACAAGTAGCTTCCAAAAGTTCATGTACCCTGAATTTGACTCCATCCTGTCAAATTACTGACAAGAACCATCCCCCTTGGGGAGGGTTCGACTATCAGTTGAACTTTATGGTACACATCAGCCCGATCTTGCAAATTTGCACTGTACAATATTAGAAAGATCAGACCTTTCCTACCTAAGCATTTTACACAACACTTTGTCCAGGCTCTTTTTATATCGAGACTGGACTACTGCAATGCTCTTTTGGCAGGACTCCGCAATGAAACCTCTGCAATTTATCCAGAAGGCGGCAGTGCACTTGATCTTCAACAAATCCAAGAGAGCACACGCTACACCTCTCTTCTTCTCACTGCACTGGCTGACAATGGTTGCTCACGTCATGTTCAAGGCACTTTCACCACTGTCTCTCTTTCCTCTCTGCTTGTACTTCTCTGAGCAAAACTGAAACTTTGTATTACAGCACTTCTCATTTTATTCACTTTTGCCATATTCCTCATTGAAGTCTGTGGCAGTGGGGGCGTGGTCAAGCGCCCGTCCGGGAGAGGAAAGCGGTAAGGGCGCTTACACCTGAGCTAAATTATGCCTAAACACCTGTCTCTAATTCCAGTGAGCACGAGGAGAGCGGCATAAAAACAGACACAGAGCCTCCAGACGGGGAGAGAGACCACAAGCAGATCCAGTGTTTGTCATTTGTATTGTGTGTGCAAATAGTGTGAGGAAAATATAATTAAAAAGACTTACCTTGAGAGGAAGACCTGTTTCCTGACCTCCTTCACTAGAACGGTGTCACACTGGTATGTGGTATATGGAGCAAAGTCGCCCCATAGAGTCCTCCCAGCTGGCAGAAGTCCTCCAATCCCTCGCGACGCTGCATGAAGGCCACCAGCAATCCCTGCTTGAGCTCCGGCAGGACCAAGATCGCCGGTTTTTGAGATCATGCGGGCTCAGGCAGAGGACCGGCTCGCCATCCGAGCCTCCTCAGCCAGGAGACGGAGCCGGCCACAGCCGCGACCCCGGACAGCCGCGCTACGCTACCCCGCCCACGTTACACGAAGATGGGGGCAGCAGATGATCCTGAGGCCTTCCTCGACTTGTTTGAGCAGACGGCCGAAATCTGGGGCTGGCCGCCCGAACAGTGGGCAGCCCGTCTAATTCCTCTCCTGTCCGGGAAGCTCAACTCGCGGCACAACAACTGCCGGCGACAAATCTCCTGGCTTACACTGACCTGAAGAGGGCCATTCTGCAACGGGTCGGTCGGAGCCCGGAAGAGAATCGCCAGCTCTTCCGGGGCATGAAGTTGGAGAAGTCCGATCGCCCGTTCGCGTTTGCCCAACGGCTCCGGGACGCCTGTCGGCGCTGGCTGCTCAGCGGGGGACCACGGCGTCGAGGGAGTAATCGACCAGGTGGTACTGGAACAGTTCGTTCAACGGCTGCCTCGGAAGACGGCGGGTGGGTCCAGTGCCATCGCCCGGCGTCGCTGGAGGAAGCTGTTCGGCTAGCGGAGGACCACTTGGCGGCGATCCGAGGGCAGACGAGCCCTCTTCTTCTTCTCTCTCTCTCTCCCTTCCCTTGTATCTGCCCATGCCCTCGCCCCCTCCCTGTGTTTTCTCCTTCTGTTCTCTCCCCAGGGCCCGTTACTGCCCCGCGCAGGCGTGGAGGGTTCCAGAGACCTGCTCCCGGCCGTGGGAGAATGCGCCCTCCCATTCCCCGTCTTTCAGCCGCTCTCCTCCTCAGGTGGGGCGCCCGCCAGCACAAGTGCGGCCGCAACGCCTGGGCCGGCCTGTTGGAGGTGCGGAGACCGGGCCACTTCCGGGATCAGTGTCCGCTGATGGAGGTGGGGACGGTGGTGCGGGTCTCCGACGTCCCGCAGGCTGCCCCTATCGGGCTGGAGCATACCGGATTCGGTAAGGATCAGGGGGTATTTACCAAGCTTTGCTGGATACCGGCTGCAATCAGACCACCATCCACCAACGCTTGGTTCAACCCGGGCTTTGGATTTATCTAAACTGGTGAGGGTGAGGTGTGTGCATGGGGATGTTCACAAATATCCCATGGTGGCGTTGGCGATTATATTTAGGGAAAAAACCATAGTGTGGAGGCAGCGGTTAGTTCCACCCATCCGCTAATCTTGGGTACTGATTGGCCGAATTTTAAAGATATATTAGAGGGTATTTGTGCGGATGGGTCCTGCATAAAGAGGTGTGCGGTGTGCGATGCTTTGGCAGGGAGGCGGAGCGGGACCGTCCTCGGCTGCTCGGAATGACGAGGAAAGGGGCGAGGTGGCCGCCCCTCCTCTCAGGGAATTCCCTGAAGGGGACTTTCCTCTAGAGCAGTCAGCGGGACCAAACTCTTAAACATGCTCTTGACCAAGTGAGAGTGATTGATGGTCAACAGCTCCGGCCGGGCGTCGCCATTGCATACCCATACTTTGCTATGATTAAAGATCGGTTATATAGAGTGGCGCAGGGCGCTCAAACAAAGGAGGAAGTGACACAATTATTGATTCCACGAAGCCGCCGGAAATGGTTTTCCAGGCGGCTCACTACAATCCTATGGCCGGTCACCTAGGGGAACGGAAAACACTTCTCCGTCTAATAGCCCGTTTCTATTGGCCGGGCATTGGCGGTGACGTCCGCAGGTGGTGTCGCGGCGTGCCGTGAATGTCAGCTGGTAAACCCACCGGCCACCCCAAAAGCGCCATTGCGCCCTCTACCATTAATCGAGGTCCCCTTCGAGAGAATTGGGATGGACCTCGTCGGGCCATTAGAACGGTCAGCACGCGGACATCAGCCGTGTTAGTCCTAGTGGATTACGCGACGCGATATCCGGAAGCAGTGCCTCTGAGCAACATCTCCGCGCGTAGTGTTGCAGGGGCACTCTTCAAGATAATCTCCGGGTGGGGATTCCGAAAGAAATCCTCACCGATCAAGGCACGACTTTTATGTCACGAACACTCGCGAACTTTACGAGCTCTTGGGCATCAAATCGATTCGCACTAGCATTTACCACCCGCAGACAGATGGCCTAGTGGAGCGATTTAATAAAGCAGCTCAAGAACATGATTCAGTAAATTGCGTACGCGAGGATGCTAGAAATTGGGATAAGTGGCTAGACCCCTGTTGTTTGCAGTACGAGAGGTCCCACAAGCCTCCACCGGGTTCTCCCGTTTGAGCTGCTGTACAGGCGACGCCCCGCGGTGTCCTTGACGTCATCCGCAAAACGTGGGAGGAGGGACCTTCTAATAGTAAAAATGAAATTCAGTTCGTTCTCGATCTTAGAGCAAAACTCCACACACTGGGGCGATTAACACAGGAGAATTTGCTCCAAGCTCAAGAACGCCAACGCCGGCTGTATGACAGGGGTGCTCGGCTACGGGAATTTGCACCGGGAGATAAGGTACTCGTATTACTCCCAACATCGAGCTCTAAATTACTCGCCAAGTGGCAAGGACCCTTTGAGGTCACACGACGAGTTGGGGATCTTGATTATGAAGTTAAGCGTACCGATAGAGGGCGCACGTCAAATTTATCACCTCAACCTCCTGAAATTATGGAGGAGGAGGCGGCCTCTGTGACGTTGGCCACGGTAGTTCGGAGAGGGCGGAGCTCGGGCCGGAGGTAAACAAAAACTACAATCTCAACACTCCGGTTACTTGTGGAGACCAACTCTCACCGCGGCAGCTCACAGAGGTTTCTGAATTACAAAAGGAATTTGCGGATGTGTTTTCCCTCTACCGGGCCGTACAAACATCATACAGCACCACATCGAGACCGAGCGGGCGCGGTGGTGCGTTGCCGCCTATCAGCTTACCCGAACATAAAAAGAAAATAGTACGGGAAGAATTAGATGCGATGCTTGATATGGGCGTAATAGAGGAATCCCACAGTGATTGGTCCAGCCCGGTTGTTCTTGTTCCCAAGAGTGATGGGTCTGTTCAATTCTGTGTGGATTACAGAAAAGTCAACGCGGTGTCTAAATTTGACGCGTACCCAATGCCCGGGTTGATGAACTGCTCGATCGGTTAGGTACTGCTCGATTTTATTCGACCTTGGATTTAACAAAGGGTTATTGGCAGATCCCCTTGACACCAATGTCCCGTGAGAAAACAGCCTTCACTACGCCGTTTGGGTTACACCAATTTGTGGCGCTTCCTTTCGGTTTGTTTGGGGCACCAGCCACGTTTCAGCGACTCATGGATCGGATCCTCAGACTGCACACCGCGTACGCCGCTGCCTATTTAGATGATATTATCATTTATAGCAATGATTGGCAGTGGCACATGCAACATCTGAGGGCCGTCCTGAGATCGCTGCGGCGGCGGGCTCACGGCAAACCCTAAGAAGTGCTTGCGATTGGCGTGTGGAGGTACGGTATCTGGGGTTCCACTTGGGTCATGGCCAGGTGCGGCCCCAAATTGATAAGACCATGGCGATTGCGACTTGCCCTAGACCGAAGACCAAAAAGGGGGTGAGGCAGTACCTGGGGCTGGCTGGCTATTATAGAAGGTTCGTGCCTAATTATTCGGACGTCACCAGCCCGCTGACTGACCTCACTAAAAAGGGGCTCCAGATCCGGTTCAATGGTCGGAGCAGTGTCAACAGGCGTTTATGCAGGTTAAAGCCGCACTTTGTGGGGGCCGCTTCTTCATGCACCTGACTTCTCTCTCCCTTTTATTTTGCAGACGGACACTTCAGACAGAGGGCTGGGGGCCGTACTCTCGCAGGTGGTGGAGGGGAGGAGCGCCGGTGCTGTACATTAGCCGTAAGCTCTCCTTAAGGGAGACTAAGTACAGCACTGTGGAGAAGGAGTGTTTGGCCATCAAGTGGGCGGTCCTCACCCTCCGGTATTACCTGCTGGGGCGGGCCTTCACCCTCTGCTCGGATCACGCCCCACTCCAGTGGCTCCACCGCATGAAGGATACTAACGCCCGGATCACCCATTGGTATCTGGCTCTCCAGCCCTTTAAATTCAAGGTGGTCCACAGACCGGGGTGCAGATGGCTGTCGCCGACTTTCTCTCCAGGAATGGGGGAGTGGTAGACAGGCCAGATGGTGCCCGGCCTGAGTCGGGCGGTGGGGGTATGTGGCAGCGGGGCGTGGTCAAGCGCCCGTCCGGGAGAGGAAAGCGGTAAGGGCGCTTACACCTGAGCTAAATTATGCCTAAACACCTGTCTCTAATTCCAGTGAGCACGAGGAGAGCGGCATAAAAACAGACACAGAGCCTCCAGACGGGGAGAGAGACCACAAGCAGATCCAGTGTTTGTCATTTGTATTGTGTGTGCAAATAGTGTGAGGAAAATATAATTAAAAAGACTTACCTTGAGAGGAAGACCTGTTTCCTGTCCTCCTTCACTAGAACGGTGTCACAAAGTCACTTTGGATTAAAGCATCAGTTAAATTAATAAATATAAATGCATCTGTTATCACATTTCCCGTTAGCATTATTGAGACACGTGCTTCTGGTCCCATGGAAACCTGGAAGTAATTGTGTTCTCATTAATAATGGTAAATGCAATTTGGAGATTGCATTTTCACTATAAAATTATATATTTTCTCCAGTTAGGTGTAGGGTTGAGTTTTCATTGACAACTAAAAAAGAAAATGCGCTTTTGTTGCCCCTCTGTGGACATTTTACCTGAAAACTGAAGCTCACATGTGCCCATATAATCAACAACACTAGCGGTTTCGGCCACTGGGGGTAGTGATTTGAATTTCAGTAAACACAAACCAATATCAGCAGCAGAAATTTTGACCTACTGTTGAATTCACGGTGTGATCAGTCTGCTCAAAATCTTAAGGGGTTGACTCAGTTGCTATGCTAAAGCTTCAGAACAGTAAACCTTTAAAAAAACAGTTATAAAGATTTACAGCTTAGCAGTGACAACAGATGCCCATTGGTATAATTCTTTAACCATTGCAGTTCTCTACCCACCTATTAAGAAAACTAAGTAACATATAGTTGGAGTTGACCTAATTTAATAAATGCCTTTAATGTAGTTATGTTATATATACATTATCTATATTTAATCAATGCTTTTGATATCAGTGTGAGAAGAAATCAGAAGAAATCATGTTGAGTGCTTTTTAACAGGAAAAATGAATGCGCTCACTCTCATCATGTATTTGTATGTGCAAACTCTGCTTCACTTACCACCAAATTACCAATGACCATGACCAGCATGAAGACCAGCAAACACATGCCAGCTCCTGCCACCTCCATGCAATCCCACATGGTCTCGATCCACTCTCCACACAGGATACGAAAGACTATGAGGAAAGAGTGGAAGAAGTCATTCATGTGCCAGCGAGGCAGGTCACAGTCTTCAGAGATCTTACACACACATTCCTTGTAGCTCTTGCCAAAGAGCTGCATGCCCACAACGGCGAAAATGAAGACGATGATGGCCAGGACAAGCGTCAGGTTCCCTAGAGCTCCAACTGAGTTGCCAATGATCTTGATCAGCATGTTCAGGGTGGGCCAAGATTTAGCCAGTTTGAAGACTCGCAGCTACCTCCAGCACATTCGTCAGAGAAAAGCACAAACACACATATATAACCAAACACAAGTCAACCATTTAATCACACAGACAATGAAAGTCAATTTTCTTACCAAACGGAAGGACCTGAGAACAGACAAGCCCTGGACATTGGCCAGTCCTAACTCTACCAGGCTGAAAGTGACAATGATGCTGTCGAATATATTCCAGCCCACCTGGAAATAGTAGTAAGGGTCCAAAGCAATAAGCTTGAACACCATTTCAGCTGTGAAGATTCCTGTAAATACCTAGATGAAGTATAAGAATGTCAAGATAAACAGTCTTAGTATGAAAACAGGACAATGAAAAGGAATTATCATTATGCCTTACTTTTTGATTACTTAAATCATTCTACCAGGAGTGGCTTTTTCCTGATGTTAAAGCTGAAGTGAGTAATTTCTGCGCCACTGACGTCACCAAATGAAAAATAATCACTGTTTACAAACAGATTACAGAATACTCCCCCATCTTCCATTGGTTGTACAAATAGATAGTCCCACGCCCAAACACACACCACTGGTCGAGTCAATGTTGCTCTGTTGGGCTGGACGGGTCGCTCAATCAATCAAAGGTATGTTTTGATGTAAGCTGACAAATGGCTTACTTACAGCTGAATCTGCATATTAAGCTGGGATACGAGAAGGAATTTTAACATTGTAAAAATTTCACACATCAGCTTTAAGTATGATGCTTTGTCAAAATCACACATTGTTTTTACAAACTCTAACTTTGTCCTTATGGTAGGTAGGTGGTAAGAACCAAGGTCATAACCATTTCTTGAACATTGGGGAGGACCAAAACATTTTGGGGCTGGGGGGTCGCGGGTGTTGAGGTCACAAATATAATCGTCCTGTTTGGTCCTTTAAAATAGCGAAGGCTCTGAATGCAATTATTTAAAAAATAAATGCTTTAAATGCAATTAAGGCTAAACATTTTTTTTTTTTAAAGATCCGTGTTTTTTTATTATTTAAGTTTACACAGTGCAAGATTATCACTGTGTCTGCATTGCTAGCAATTGGCCTGTTTTAGTCATTTTTTCTTTCTTTTTTGTGCTGTCTCAAAGAAAAGACAAATATAATTTTAATTTCTTTTCATCACTGATGTATCTGTAAAATGACATGACTGTGTCAGCTGGCTAGCAAAAAGAAAATACATTATTTACAGCCATCAAGTTGTCCCTCATTGTATTTTTCCCCAGTAGAATCTTAAAACAATCTTTTCTTTAAGAACCTGAATGCTGCACTTTTCCACACAAAAACAGTTCATATTCAACACTACTGTCAAAGCCCAAGAAAACTAAATTATTCATATACCATAAAAGTAGTCCATTCAGCACAAAGCTGTTGTGTGGCCCCAGAAAGCTTGGAATATAGTGCACGAGTCATATGGACTACTGTTATGATGTCTTTATACTGAGCCATTAATAACGATTTATAGTATTTGTCATTTTTGAAGCTTGACAGCTCCTGCTCACTATAAACTTTTATTCTATGGAATAGAGCTGCTTAAAATATAAATGTTTATGTTCCAAGGAAAAGTAACAGCATGTGGGTTTTGAACAACATAAGGGTGAGTAAATTGGGTGATTTAACTGGTGGCTCATCCTTCTTTTAAAAGAAGACTCTTAGGAGATGCTGTTCACAGTTCAGAATTAATTAAAGACATACAGAAATTATTTAGAAAATCTTAAATTTATTTAAAATTATTACCTAATAATATTTGCATTACAAATATATGACACTGTCCTTGCCACAACCTAAAAACACAACAGAAGTCACCAGTCACATGTCTTACCATGTTCTAGTTGTAATCTGAGGGTGATAATGCTCTACATTGTGTTATAGATCATTTTCTAAGTTAATTTTAAGTACATTTTCTAAAAAGGTACTTCCGAAGCTTTACAATATACACACATTCACTCATTGTCTTGAGCCTGATTTTCTGAAAATGGCTCCATTAATGTTTTCACATTCAAAATTATGAATGACATACGAATCACATACTTAACGTGACAGTATATTTTTTATTCAAAACGGCGAATTTCACCAAATGGTGAATAGTTTGCACCACTGGAATTTATTGTTGGTCTGTACAACATTTCAATCATAAAATAAGGGCACATATTGCATGTTTAGTTGGTTACATCTTACATTACACTAACACTCTTAACCTGACATTGATATGTGCGTTCTGTGTGCGCTGAAATAATCCACGAGTTAATCACCTGCTCAGCTTTTTAAACTTGAGTCCCGCTATCATCGATTTGATTGGCTGTCTCAAATGACATTGAAGAGCGTTGTTAGACTACTGCGCATGCTAAAATTTTTCCTTTTTTTAAACCATTATGTTATTCCTGCAACAACTTAATGGCAATTAGACAGTGGTCCATAATGGATTGCAGCAGTGCAGCAACAAGGATATCAAGATCTGCTTTCACTGCTGTTCCTGCAGAGCTAGTATGAAGAATTGCTACACCTTGAATATACACAGACATGCTGTGTGCTGCTGCTGCTGCACAATTGGACATAGATAAAATCCAGGGTTTCTGCTGGTTTAATGAAGCTGAATTAAAGACATTTTTAAAAACTTTTTAAGACCATCAAAAAAAAGTTATCAATTGAAGGGAACACAATACATCATTATTTTTTCTAAATGTACATGTCTAGGGAGCACATGAAGAGTCATATTTATAGCAACACTTCAATGTTTAAAAGTGCAACTTTCAAAAGATCTCCATTCTTTTTTAGACCAGCAAAGAAACACTGAAAAGCCATGTGAAGCACATCTAGACATGTGACACTGGGGAGGAGGAGGGTTACCGAGGGAAAACCCTGTAATAGGGAGCTGCAGAGAAACCTGCTTATCTGCAAACAACTGAGGCAATTTCAATGTTAGTCAAAGAGAGAGTGTGCAAGTTCATTGGCTAACAGATTAAATGTCATAGGACCTATCAGCTTTGGCCATAGAGTATGAAAGATGATTGGTTGACAGATTACATGTTCAAAGGACTTTTCACCTTGTAGAGTTTAATGACTGAACTTCTTTTCAGAGAATCATTTCAGAAAACCTGTGCTACTAATACAGAATCTTGCAGGTTCAGTTGCAAGAATTGGTGACCAAGGAACTGGAAGGATTATTAGATCACAATCACCATTATACCCTTGTTCAATGCTAATGCTTCCAAGCCATTCCTAATCTACTGTGAGTATGGATTATGGATATTTGTCTGTAAAATGACAACTAAAGTATGATGCTTAACAGCTTGTCAGAAAAATATTTTTGAATAGCGGCTCCAAAAAGTTTGTATTATTATGAATTGTTTGATGAATTGAGTGTGACACTAACCAAGTTTCCCACTGAGAGAACATGTTCGAAATCCGGACTCATGGGGTAGTGCTCCATGGCCATGAACAGTGTGTTGAGCACAATGCAGATGGTGATACCAAGATCAGAAAATGGGTCCATCACTACAAAAAGAACCCACTTCTTAAAGTTGAGCCAGGGAGCACAGCAGTCCCATTTAAGGAAAATGTCCGCAAACTTATACCAGCCTGGCGGACAAGGCCTCTGGACACCTTCCAACTCTGGGAGACAAAGAAGGTAGAAAAAGAGAAATTAGAAACACTATTTTAAATGACACTATGTGGCAGACAGTGTGTCGACATCCAAGCACCACCATATATGCTTTTTGAGCATTTAATTTCGAAACCATTTGTAATGATATCGAGTTCCACATGGCTGTGGAAATTTTCACTGGAATCAAGGGGCCAAGCCAAATCTCTATTAGAAGGAGATGTCCACATTCATTGGCCACATAAGTATATTTCTTTACAGTGAGCAGAAAGCACTGAATGACTGAACATCAGCAGAGTGACAGCAACAAGCTCTGCTAGTCAGCTCATAGCCCAAAGATTAGCACCACTCAGAGGAAGTTAACAGGTTTTTCTCCACACACAATGTGTCTGACCTTTGTCAAGTATTAAACTCTAGCTCTAGACAATAGAAATTCTCTGCGGTTATGTCAGACAGGCGTACAAGGCACAGCAACTAATCTAGATAATTACACTTCAAATTAAAGTTTAGAAACTTCCAAGCTGCCTCTCTAAGCCCAGTGCATTTAAATTCCTGCTACTGGGTCTTCACAAGTCTTATGCTTGTACACTGTGGTTCAAAAGTCCAAAGGAGAAAATTATTCTGATGTGCAATTTTCTAATTTACTGCAGTTACTTTTCATTACAAATGATAACGTCAGCATTATAATCAGGTAAAAAGTTGAGTTGAAAAACATGAATATCCAAATTTCTCAGTATTTACTATGTCCCTCTTTTTGCTTTAAAGACTTCATACAAAAGATAACATGTACTTCACAAGTTTGTGCAAAACCTGATGATTCATGTTATCCAGCATGATTTGAGAAGGTTCCAAAGAGCATCTTGTGTGCTTCAACGGAAGCAATGAAATCTTATTTTTGGTACAAATGAATTACTCCACCGAAAGGGATAATTATTAAAAATTATCTAATTATTTAGGAGATGTTAGGCAGAAATGTTATTCTCAGTCACCATTCACTTTCATTGCATCTATTTACATGCAACATAAGTAGATGGTGACTGTGGCTGTTATTCTGCCAAACATTTCATCTTGTGAAAGACAGGAGGATGGGTTTAACATGGTCAATGTCACAAATTGTCTTATGTGAATAATTACCAAGAAATAGTGCAGAATCCTAAATATTTTTTATTTAATTTGTCATAATTAGTGATGTTATAAAATATTGATATATCAATAATTGATTGGCATGTTATTATTCAATATATTTTTGAGACATCGATATATAAAAATTAGCCAACATTTAAATTAGAAGCCTAATTTGCATGCTTTCCAATTCACTCTGTTTAACAGTCTGACATAATAGCGTTGGGAGACCACTAGACGGTGAGAAAACGTTTACTGAAGCTGGTCGTGATCACGATCACACACACACACACACACACACACACACACACACACACACACACACACACACACACACACACACAGGACAAGCTGATGTGGCGCTGCAGATTGCGGTCCAAAATTACAAAGGTTTTTGAACTTCTTCAAGATGAACAATGTGATGTTGATGAGTTTGCAGGTTAATGTATGAAACTGGTGTAAGTGCACAAACGTAACAATTAGAAATAGTGACATTTATTATGCAATTTCTCTGCATGTAGCACTGAATAGTTCTTTCATTCAATCTGTCAAACCACAAAATGACTTAAATTTCTGTCAAATTTAATGGAAAACTATGAGAGTTTCACTTCGTGGCACTTCAGAATTTTGATGCTGAGCTTTGCTTGTATGTGCATACCTTTGTAGAAAATAATTTTACTAATTTTAGAATGCCACCAGACGCTTCTGGTGTCCCTTGAAATTTACCCTTCCGCTTACACTTTATCAAAGTTATGTTGAGAAAATTGTTTAAAGAGATAAAGACTATTGTGCAACGAGCAGCGCAATTAATATCTGAAGAAAATAAAATCCTATATATATCAATAATCATCAGGAAATATGTCTGATTATCGATGCATGAAAAGGTATTGATCATAAGCCTAGACATAATGTTTCTTTTCACAGAATGGCTGTTCAATATTATAGAGAGCATCAAAATGCATTCAGCGGGAGTCGCAGATATAAACATGGTGACAGTGCACAACAACTAAAGCCGCTGCGGTACCACATGTTGATGGAATAACTGTCCGCACCGCAACCACAATCAGCCTTGATGAGGCACAAAAGTGATGCTCTAATTGGTTTGAGAGATTACCTCTGATAATGTATTTATTTATGATTTTGGTTATTTATGCTGAAGAATTTTAATTATTCACCCTTTCTCCTTTTTTGTGCTCATTTTGGATGGAAACTAATGACATCTGCATCATTTGAGTATCCATTCTGATTCAATGTTCATTCTTATTGTTTACTAATCAGAGTCAGCCTCCTTTGGTATTCATTTGAGCTACCAAGCATGAAAACAAAATATTTAAAATGATTTTGTCACTTTAGTTGTTATGTTCATATAGAATATTTTTTGGAGAAGGCTCAGCCTGCCTTGCCTCCTTTGACAGGATATCACTGTTTTAAACTGTTTAGGGTTTCTTTAGGTTAGTACCATCCATAGTTGCAGTGAGCACACTGATAGCACTGGCTGTTCTCTTGGAGAGTTTGGGCTGGTCCAGGTACTGCATACTGTGTTTAGAGCACAAGGATTTGTGGTCCTCATCAGCTGATAACTGTAGAATAAATTTAACATTACAGAAGTCTAAAGGTATGCCAATATGGAGTTGCATTTTTTAAAGACATTCTTGTGTGAATAAATATCTAAAAATGACTCACTATGTCAAGAATGAGTTGTATTACCTCTCTGTCATAGGAGGGGACTCTGTTTACAATGAGGTGAGGAACTATTTTGCCATTAAATTCCTTTATGACGTCATCACCTCCAAGACTCTGTAATGAACCTGTCCTGTTTGACCCTGTTGTCTTGCTGGCCAAAGAGTCTTTACTGCCTGTCTGTAATTTATGATATATAAAGACAAACTAATATATCAATATAAATCAATGTTACATAGTCAGTTGAATGCATGGTTTCAAGTCACCTGACCTCTTGTTCTTGGTTCTTGAGCTGCTCAAGCAATCTCTGAAATTCCTCTTCTTTTGCAATGGCCTCAGCCATGGTGGCTTCGTTCTGCTCGTCATAAGCCATGGCAACCACAGCCAAGATCAGATTAATCAGGTAGAACGACCCCAGGAAGATGACCACCACAAAGAAGATCATGTAGGTCTTCCCAGCTGCACGAAGGGTCTAAACAAGATGATAATGAGAATGTTATTCACTTATACTCTTCCAACAGATGAACAGACATAAAAATGACTAGTTAACAGACCAACTGGAAGAGATTCTCCCAATAGTCCTGAGTCATGACTCTGAAGAGGGCGAGAAAGGCCCAGCCAAAGCTGTCATAGCTGGTGTAGCCATAGTTTGGGTTCCGTCCAGCCTTCATACATGTGTATCCTTCAGGGCACTTCCTATTAAAACACCAGACAAAGAATGCCATTTAAATCTTTTAATTCTTAAATCTCCATTGCCTTTGTTTTGTATTACAATTCTCAATTCTGTATTTGATAAAGAAATTACTTCTCAAAGTACAGTATGTT
This sequence comes from Xyrauchen texanus, assembly GCF_025860055.1. NCBI lineage: Eukaryota > Metazoa > Chordata > Actinopteri > Cypriniformes > Catostomidae > Xyrauchen > Xyrauchen texanus. The sequence goes on from NC_068308.1 coordinate 10,976,309, forward strand.
TTTTTTAGGTATGCTTGTGTGTAGCCAGTGGTGTGGACAGAAGTGAGGCAGCAGGGGCACGAGCCCCTGGCCCTTTCGTTCACAAATCTTACGGTGCTCATCCAAGACAAAAATTATTAAATAAAACAAAATTAAAATCGTATTATTCTCTCAATAACTATAATAATGTGTCATTATTGGATTTCTTTGTAAATCAAAGAAAATAAAAAATTATGCAGAGGTGCCTTTAACAGCGCATGCTACAGCAGATCGGGGGCGGATTCTAATTGCAAGTGAACCTCCCTATGCCCTACTTACTAGAAAGTGCAGAGCCCTTTAAGTGGGTACTCTGAAAGAAACATGGTATTACTGTATGAATGTAGCCTTCGCTAACAGTCTTGTGGAAGGGCCCTTTGAGAAAAGATACATTTTCTCACTTTCATTGGAATTAACTTTCGAGTGGCATCCTCTTCCCGCAGAAGTGTTCTTCAAGGGTGCAAAAATGCTGTTGAAAAATCACCCTGGAATATCTAAGTACCATGGCCTCAGACGAGTAAAAGGTCAGAAAAAAGTCCACAATAATTGATTGCAACAGCATTTTCAACATAGCAACTCTTGACACAACAAAGCTTTATTACTTTTAATGGGAATGGATGCATTGCTTTCAGTGAAGAAAGAAATACAATACATCTTTCATAGAATACTGTCACAAACTGAAGGAGCAGTCTGATTCAGCCAAACCCAGTCAATCACTAATAAGCCATTAGTCTACTCACTTTTAGAAAAGTACCATGGTATACTATTTGTTTTGGACATTATTCAGAACCATGATATTACTATCTTGACAGCACTGTACCATGATTCCACCACTTTATTGTGTAAGACTAAAATAAAATAACATAATAAGATTTTACACTAAAATAACATTATGAAGAAAGTATAATGTATAAAGTATTGGGGCGGCTGTGGCTCAGGTGGTCACTAATCGCAGGGTTGGCGGTTTGATTCCTGGCCCACATGACTCCAAATGCCGAAGTGTCCTTGGGCAAGATACTGAACCCCAAGTTGCTCCTAATGGCAGGCTAGCACCTTGCATGGCAGCTCTGCTGTCATTGGTGTGTGAGTGTGTGTGAGTGAATGGGTGAATGAGTCACAGTGTAAAGCGCTTTGAAATCCACTAAGGTTAATAAAAGCGCTATATAAGTGCAGACCATTTACCAAGTACTATAAGAAGTGTCAGTTTTATAAAGAGGATGATGAAGTCTGATGAAGAGTGGGTAGGGATGATGTAAGGGAGCAGATATTAGAGAAAGTAAAGAGTTATGAGACAAGAAAAACAAAAAAGCACTCTGCCGTTACCAGGGTAACACCATGCTACTGAATGATTATTATGTCCATACTTCATGATATTGTAATAGTAGTACTCCAAGGTGCTTAAAAAATACCATGTAAAACCTTGGCAAAAATGGCATACAAGTCAAAAAACATGCATTACCATGGACCGTGGTGCTTTTTGTGAATAGGCTATTACTTGTGATAAAGGAAACAAAAGAAAAATATGGATATGTATACAGTATAATAAAAGATATATATATATATATATATATATATATATATATATATATATATATACAGTAAAAAATCTGTAAAACAATATTTTTTCCTTCTGAGGTCTGTGCATGCCACAGTTTGTAGTATGAACACATTCCCAGAAATACTTCAGACATAACTACTGAACGGTATTAAGATTTCCAAACTTACCCAGAATCAGAGCTGTTACCACATAATAAAGCATCTAAACTTCCCTCCAGAAAGTACTGGTTTTCTGCAAAAGATAAGAAAAACAACTATGCCAATAATGTTTGTATACATACTGTATACATACATATATATATATATATATATATATATATATATATATATATATATATATATATATATATATATATATTTAATTCATGTTTTATATTTCCTTTTATATTTCAATCATTGTCATTTAGTGTTTTTATTTATCTATATCAGATTGTAAAATCTGGGTACTAAAGTAAAATCAGTGGAGAACCCCTGCCTTACTTAATAAAATATGCTGTACAGTCCAATGAAGTGTCAATTATTATAATGTTGAGATTGTTAGAAGCTTGCACATATACATTTGAAAATATTTGCTCTTGTGTGCTTTTACGCAACCATTTGTATTAGCGTTTTTAAAAGAACTCTTATCTAAATGTAAGGTTCAACAGGTTGTAAGGTTCTTTCATTCATTTTTCATATTTCATTCATTGTCTTTCTTACCAAAGTGACTTGCAAGACATATATATATATATATATATATATGCATGACATCTGTTGCAGGGCTCCCTGTTCTTCAATTCTAATCTTTTCTCTTTGCAAAAGTAATGTTTGTGAGTCTAACATTTATATTTCCTATTGACACACTAAACCTGAAGATATAAATAACCATCTTAAGACAAATGCTTTTGTGAAGCATCTTATGTGCCTAAGACTTTTGCACAGTAATGTATATATAATACATGTAGTTTGGTAAACAGGTACTGGAATGAATCTCAAATTCCAATAAACTCTAAAACAACTGTTCAAAGAAAATTCTCAATAATTTGAAATTGATAGTCACACTTTTAGCACAATGACTTATGGTCATGCCACTACCACTAGTACTGCTAGAACTAATTGCAGTACTAACTATGTAATGACATATTTGTGTAAAAATGGGAAATATTTAATAACCTTGACCTGACTTCACCTTCATTTTCTATGTAAGCTTTGAAATCGAAAGTATCTGTGATGTTGAGGATGGTGTCATTGACCATAGTGGAGTTGTATTCGTCAAAGATGGTGCTGTTGGGGATCGGCCAACGGATGCATTTATGACGTAGATTTCCCATGAATAACTGCAGGCCAATGAGGGCAAAAACAGCCAGTGCAAAGACGGTCAAAATCATCACGTTTACCATCTTCTTGACAGACTGTATCAGAGCCCCAACAATGGTTTTCAAACCTGAGAGGAAAGTACAGTATGAGAAGAGAAATTAAAAAAAAATATGTAAGGGAGATTGAAAACAAAATCTTGGTGTGTTTTATTTGAACTATATTGGGTTGTTAATTCTGGATCCTAAAGCAAAACCAGTTGAGAACACTACCTTACTCTACGAAATATACTGTACAGTCCAATGAAGTGTGTATAATTTGAAATGTTGATATTGTTAAAAGCTTGCGCATATACATTTAGAAACATTTGCTCTTGTGTGCTTTTACATGATCATTTTCACTTGCCTTTTTAAAAGATCTCTGATCTAATGTAAAGTTCTACAGAAATAAATGAGTTAATATTACATACCAGGAATAACAGTGATTGTTTTGAGAGCTCTGAGCACACGAAACGTCCTCAGTGCTGACACATTACCGAGGTCTACAAACTCTGTGATGTACCTGGAAACAGTCACACCACAGATCAAGACGTCAAATGGGTACAACACACAACACCCAGACTGAGGTGTAAAAGTAACGTTTATCCTTCAATGGAAAATATTGCTTAAGAGTCTTAAAGAATTATTTTGGTTAGTTGTTCTTGGCTGTTGTAAGTGGTTGGTTTTAATAGAAGTTAAATTTAGATCTGTCAACTACTGTGGCCAAAGGGCAGCATTAGCTGACTGTCATTGAGAAGGTGTCTAAATGAAACTAACCATGCAGGGTATCACTTGTGTGAACAACACAAGAAACTGGACTGAAATTCCCATCAGAAATCAAATAAGTTTTATTACAGTGACACCTAATTACACCAAGGAACCTCAACTTTATATTGATTATGAATTGGCAGTATATGTGTATATAGCTTATACTGTTTAAGGAATTAAAAAAGCTGAATACTCACGCCATGCTGATCACCATGAAATCAAGCCAGTTCCATGGGTCACGGAGGAATGTGAAAGGTCCCATGCAGAAGCCTCGAGACAAAACTTTGATGGTTGCTTCAACTGTATATATACCAGTAAAAACATATCTACAACAAGCAAACAACCAAATAAATCAATCAATCAACACATTACTTTTGAATAAATAAATGATCATAAATATGCGGCCTAGGGTCAACATTCTTAATACTAAACCTATGAATCAGTTGTACAGAGCAAGCATAAAGCATTTTACTACTACATATATTGGGGTAGATAAAAACTAAACAAAAAACAAAACAAAACACAAGCCAATAAATGTGATATTTCACCTAAATATATGTAATTTTTTTTGCAATTCCGTTAAGTGACACTAGTAATGCAGAAATTACTCACAAGTTGTACGTGCTTTATAAAAACTAAATAATAATAATTCTGTCTAACCTTAAAACTATTTGAGACTTCTGTTGAACTTCCACTAATAAATGTAAAAGTACTGTATGTTCAAGTATAAAAAGAGAGCGGCAGCTCTTACTCAACAGTTTTACTCCAGGCCGGAGGATTACTCATCGTCATGAACACGCAGTTGGAGAGGATGGTTATCATGATGAGCATACTAAAATATTTGAAGCAGAGTCAAGGTAAATACAGCAAACAACTAATGTCGCACTACTGAATCAATCAGAATCAGTGTTCAAAATGTAGTTTTACGTTAACTTGCAACATATGCCTCCTGGTTTTGTTATTCAGGGGCATTTTTTTGTACCTTTATGAGGACATATTTTTTCCTAACCATTTCAAACATAAATTGTGTCTTATCTGCTTATGCCAAATACAAAAAAGGAACAATATATATCTTTTACATCATTTATTAATCTTCGTTCATGTTAGATGATAAAAGTCCTATTGTTCATTGATAGTTCATGTTAGTTCATAGTGCATTAACTAATGTTAAAATATACAACTTTTGATTTTAACAATGTATTACTATATGTTGAAATTAACATTAACTAAGATGAAGAAATGCTTAATAAGTATTGTTCATTCTTAGTTCATGTTATCTAATGAAAACTGATTGTACAGTGTTACCAATTATTAATACACCAAGAATTATATGATTATATGGTGTGTTTTCATTAAAATGATCAACTTTCTCAATATGTCTCAATTATTTAATGTAATTTTTAAGCATCATATGGAAACAGCACTTACAGGTATGTTCACAGTGTTGAATAGCAAATAAATTCAAATTCAATTTGTTTAAAATGCATCTGGCTATATGTTGCAGGGGTCTATTATATTAAAAGATGACACTTGTTTAAATATGATTCATATAAAAAATACGCTAGTTCATATCAAATTGCCTCCACAGTTTCCCTGAGTAGAATGTGCACAAATACAGCTTTCTAGGGGTTTAGAACAAAGCCATTAAACTTAAATTGTGAAAAAATCATAATTTACTCACCTTCATGCCATCCCAGATGTGTATGACTTTCTTTCATATGCAAAACACAAATTAAGATTTTTAGAAGAATATTTCTGCTCTGTAGGTCCATACAATGCAAGTGAATGGGTGCCAAAATTGTGATGCTCCAAAAAGCACATAAAAGTAATCCATAAGACTCCAGTGGTTATATCAATGTCTTCAGAATCAATTTGATAGGTCTGGGTGAAAAAAAAACAGATCAATATTTAAGCTAGAAATTCTCCTCCATGCCCAGTTGGGGGCGTATGCATGAAGAATGTGAATCACCTAAAACACAAGCAGAAAAATGTGAAAGTTAAAGTGGATATTGACTGAACAGGGAGGAGAATTGACTTAAATATTGATCTGTTTCTCACCCACACCTATCAAATTGCTTCTGAAGACATTGATATAACCACTGGAGTCTTATGGATTACTTTTATACTAACCCATGTGATTTTTTTGAGCTTAAAATTTTGGTCACCATTCACTTGCATTGTATGGACCAAAAGAGCAATAAATAAAAAAAATAAAAAAGAGAAATTCTTTTACAAATCTTCATTTGTGTTCTGCAGAAGAAAGAAAGTCATACACATCCGGGGTGAATAAATGATGAGAGAATTTTCATTTTTGAGTGAACTATTCCTTTAAGGCTAAAATGATCTATTGAGCTAAGATTTGACTTTGTACATTTAAAGCGGAAGCATGTAACCCTTTCTGTGTTAAAATACTTTCTCCTATCCCAGCTTAAAATGCAGTCAACTATTAGTAAGCCTAGGTTAATTTTCTCGAAAACTGTAAACACTGTCTCCTTGAGGCTATGAAAATTGCTCTGTTTATTTTTTTAGCTACCCGTTTAGACCCGCCTTATCAATGTTACTCAACCAATGCCGTGAGTTGGGGGCAGAGCAATCTCTTTGATTGAACAATGGCAGACGGGGGGAGTATTCAGAAATCTGTTCTGAAAACAATGTTTATTTTTACAATTCTGTTTGGTGGCACTAGTGGCACAGAACTTACACACTTCAGCTTTAAGTTTATCTGCCTAAATCATTTAAAGTTGAATACTTATGGCCAGAATGCTTGCGGAATATAAATGCTGTGCTGTCTTGCAAGCATTGTAATGATGATTGTTGTCAAAGCGATGGTTTATACATGAGGAAGGATATGAATGTATAAGAATTTTGATGGCTCCTCTTCTGACGGGACTAAAAGGACTGATAAGAAACAGCGCTGGTTCGGCAGAGAACCTGTAGATAGTGTTCCCCTTGCTTATCACAATAAACGTCTGCAAATGAGAGAGATATTAATGCAGAGGTTTGAGACCAGTTATAAACACCAGATAAAACTTTAAATAGAGTGCACTTGAATAACATGTATGGGAGCGAGACTAACTTTCTGTGCTTTGTAGAAGGGGTCTATGTCCTCTAGAGGGGTGTTGAGGAGATCCTTTGGTGGGTCGCTACAGATCATGGGCAGGCTCTTCCCTGCCTCCAGGTCACTGCTCGGTGCCTGTGGTTCCTCATCGTCACCCTCTGCTTCCTCCCTGCTTATCTTCTTATTGATGAGCCTTTCGATCTCCACCAGTGACTCTGGGGTGAAGTGGCGGAAAACGTTGTTGCCTGTGGGAGGGAGCAGGCTTGCCATCTTGGCATCGCGAAGAGATACCACCTCACCGGGGAATCACTACACAAAGCTTCTGAGAGAGAAGAAATGTAGCTGAACCGACTTTTAGACAGATAAATGTTTTTATAGTAGTATTTCTACACAAAGACTATCAAAAGAAGTTAATTGGCACACACAGAAGTTTCTATTATCAGCTCAGTAAAAGTGTAATGACAGAGAAAAGGGTAAACCTAGAAGAGAGAGAGAGAGAGAAGCCAGTTGCAAAAATACCCTTAAATTAAAAAAACACTCAGTTATAATTGTGACGGTGAGGTCACATTACACTTCGTGCTCCATCCTATTTAAACTTGTCTGGGCTTCTGGGAGCTTTAAAATGTTGATCACCATCCTCTTTTCCAACATCCACCACATTTTGTTGACCTACAGAGATATTCATCTAAAATATTCATTTGTGTTCAGCTGAAGAAAGAAAATCATACACATCTGTCATTGCATGAGCGTGAGTAAATTATTTTTGGGTGTACTGTCCCTTTAAATTTTGACCACACGGGAAGACCGGGAATATAGCACAGGAATAGAGGATTTCTTTTATTATAATTTTTATGGTGCTTTTCTCATTTTGAGCTGCAACTCTGACATTCTGAAAATCATTTCAGATCATTTCATTTAAAAATGTATCCCTGTATCAAGTCATGGAATGCCCCGAAATGAGTTGAATATGGCATCAGAGTGACATTTAACATACAGACCAAGGATGACATTTTGGTGTTGCAGACAAAACATCACCCCAGTAAAGTTTCTTCCTGAGAGTGTGTTGCAGATAGGTTGTTCCAACCATCTTTGTGAACTTGCCACATTTCTTGTATTTATGCTGTCTCAGATGCTTCAGTCGCTTCATGTAATCCCAGACTGACTCAATGATGTTGAGATCCACCATAACATTTGTTGCAGGACTCCTTGTTCTACTTCTGTTCTATTCTATTTGCAAAAGGAATGTTTGGAAATCTAAAATGTATATTTTCTATTGACACACTAAAGCAGAAAATATGGAATAACCATCTTAACGCAAATGTTTTTGTAAAACATCTAAAGTGCCTAAGACTTTTGCACAGTACTGTACTTACTTGTCATTCTGTACATCCTTGATTTTTTTAATAATATGTCCAGAAAAATGATTGGGGACTTGTTATATCATTAAATGTATGGTGCCACAACAGCTCCATTTTTTGTTGTTGCCTTTAACAGCATGGAATCAGGACATGACATATTAAAGTTCAGAGTTGACATTACAAAGGTTAGTATAAATTTCATGAATTATATCAAAGTCTTTCTAGTAAGTCAGTCCACTATCGGCCATTTTTGGAACCCTCTCGAGAGGCTATTTCCAGTCATGTCAGTGCAGCTCCTATCTACTTGAATGGAGAAAGACCAAAATCTCAAAAACAGTTGGTCAAAATTACGATCAAAGGACATATTTCAAATCAGCAAAACAATCTGTCAATTCTAGTATCATAAATTCAGATTCTTAACCTCATTTTACTCAAAAAAAAAACGTACATTTTCCCAGCTTGTATAGCTAATGCGCATGCGCGTTCTGGAGTTGATTGACAGGCAATGTCTCTATCTAAAAGGTAATTGGCTCTTTTACCTGTAAGGCAGGACTTCCTTTCTGCATCCGTTGACTATTGGGCAATCAGAGCTCCTTGGTTGAACATTCCAGTTTCTCCAATTCATTTAAATAGAGGTGGCCCATCTCTGCTAAATAATCTCTGATTATATCCGTATGCTGTAGGTCACTTCAGATAAAATTGTTTGCTAAGTTGCTAAGTATCAAAGTAATGATCTATAAAGTCATTCTCAAAAAGATAACTGTACACCACTGAGGCTGTAAATGTCAGTCAAGATGACTGTGGGTTGCCAGCAAGGGCCATATTACAAGCTGTTCTTGGTGATGTAGGCTTGGCAGGCTAATACTCCCACTAATACTAGAGCTATAACCAATCGAACTTCCTGTTTGCCATCCTCCCTCCGTGAGATTTCATCCATTATTTGGGGCAACCAAAATAAATGTGTCAAAGTAATAACGAAATGTGTTCCACGGCTGAAGACAAGCTCATAATTGGGAGCAAGATACTTTCCCACAGTACCAAAGAAAACCGATCCTTACTCAAGTGCATTATATTAATTATTTACTAAGCAGACACAGACACCTTGGCCAACTTACATCGCTCACATGCTAGATGTGGCCCTCACAGATTTTACAGAGAAACAGCCAATGACAGCCCACTACTAAAGCAGTGGAGGCTACGTGCCAGGTCGCTACTGTATTTTGTAGCAAACTTTCCAATTGGAGTTAGGTTTGAAAGCTTAAAATCAAAGTAAATTTTAAAAAAATATATCAAATGTGTTTTAAACTGACAACATAAATAACATGTATTGGTGTTTCTTCAACAATGGGCAACTGTGGGCCAAAATGAACACCCTTAATATCACACTTTCACAATTTATTTATTGTTACTACTAACAATGTTAAACAGCGGATGTAACTCAGAACAGAAGGATTGTGGAGTTTGTTTTTCTGAATTTTCCAGTCATCCTTAATTCTGTTGTGGAAATTACATTTTGACATTTTGGAGGGATAAAATCCTTTGTATTACTAATTTCACACAGTAGTAAGCAATCTTTCTTAGAAATTAAATTATTGCACGGGAAATCTGTGCATTAGTTCCAAATTGTTTCGACCACAATTTGGACCATGTGGCAAATGTTCATGCTCTGGAAGTTGGCCACACTGTGCCTTTGATGTCACATCCTCTCTGACCTCTAGCATACTGTGCCAAACATGTCACATTAATTCAAAGAAGTAAGTGAAAGAATGCGGTTTTGGTCTTGGTACTGTTAGAGATAGAGTTAGGTTGGGTTAGGATGACTATAGAATATAGTGAACTATTGTAACTATAACTAGTGAACTAGTGTTTAAACACGTTTTCTGTTTGAAACATTTAGTATTTCGACAAAAATGATTCGGCCAAAAGCGTCAAAAGTGTCAAAATGTGCTTTCAATTAAGTCAGTATTTTGTCATGTCACATTCAGCAATTTTAGGCAGTTTTACTATGACTAAAATGGCATATAATGTTAGTCAATGAAAATGGCAAAAATGACAAAAACGTGTGCCAAACTGTAACAGACCACACTCAAACCAAAAAAGTATTTCAACATTTTGAAAAAAATATATTAATTTAAACATGTTTCAAACGTATAAAAGATACAACCTAGCTCTTGAAATAATAGCATATCAATGTTCTAAAGTATTAGATACTTTTTAGAAGTACTACACTTACTGCTGAAACTTACTGCCACGATTTTACAGTACATTCCTGATTAATTTTATTTGAAACCTTTTTTCTAAAAACTGCACAGAGATAACTTTTTTCATTTTTGCAAAACGTACTTACTACAACAAAAAATATGTTTTTGTTGAAAGAAACCTGAGATGAAATTGTAGCAGTGATGACAGTAGAAGTCACAATCATATACGTACCCTTGAGTACCATACATGATGTGGGCACCACTTGCAAGCACACACACATTCACACAACTTGGGAAATAAAGAGCAGATGTACAATCTGTTTCACTATCATACACATGCGTACCACACAAACACAGATATGGTGGCTGCCATATGCCAGCTGCTGTGGGCCATCACGGGTGAGCATTAAGTTACAGAAGCTAGATGACTCTGCTCATTCCAGCCTCACTCACACCGCACCAATAAACAGGCTAACACACCAGCTCAGCTCCCAGCTTCCAACCCATACCTCATCTCCCAACACCTAGCTTTGTGCATGATCCCACTTGGTAACTGTTTCTGACTCCTTTACACTTCAAAAACAAATGACACCCCGTCTTGACCCTTAATCCAGTCAGAGCGCACACTTGTTCAATTCTCAATATCAGGAATTTCCCCTGCCTTCAAATATGCATACTTTCCTATTATATAGTATGCTAAAAGACATAAAGTTACAGTTAGTAGATATGGCTTTTATCATATTATTTCATATCCAAATCCTCTGTATTAATGAAACAGTAGGCAAAAAATACCAAGATGATGTACTGACTGTGCTGACATTCTGAAGTATGCATTCACAGGACACTTTACTTTGCCATAAGCCCACACTTCTGTGCTATAGGTACCGAAAAGTTTTTCTTGCGGTTGAATTGTACTTGTTAAACAAAATCAGAGTGAGTTATTTTTGGTACATGGGACAATGCCTACATTCCCAGATGAAGTTTGCCTGAGAAAGTTTTCATACTGCTCACCTACATACCTAAAGAACAATCTGTACTTTATTAACAGCAGAGAAGTAAGCTCTCCATCTTCATCAAATGCAGTTAATATTCTGACAGTACGCAAATTCGGACAGATTGATTACACTGTGAATTTGGTGAAAGCAGGTTGAAAGTTCTTCAGCTGAAAATAAAGATGTGGGGAGTTCCTAACCTATCCCTTTCCCTAAACCTAACCCTAACCCTAGAGTGGAAGTGGCGCCCCCTTTTGGAGTTAGCGTAACCCTGTTTTGGAGTAAACCCACCACCTTCTGGAGTAATCCCACCCTCTTTTGGAGATTTTGCCCCATTTGTAGATCTCCAATTGGCAGCTATACCTACTTGGAGTGCTTATCGAAATTCAAACCACTGCCCCTAGTGGACGCTATCTAGTTTTATCTAGTTATATAGAATATCGAGTTTATATAGAATGTAAACAGCAAGAGAAGTTAGCATTGACAACTCACCGACTGTAACTGCCATGGTGTCACGAGTGGTCTCTCCTGAGTCTGACCCAGTGGTCTGTTTATAAAAATTCACCGGACCATGGAAAGTAATTTCTTTGGTCACTGCTTTGTACATTGGACAATTTAATGGATTTGTACTGAGCCCACATTTTTTCTATTGATATTTTTCCCAACCCTGTACTGTTGCTCACTGGATACACAACCTGAAAAGTTTGCCGAAACTTTGACATTGAACCCACCTCAATCCATGGTTGGCCTTGTTTGGACTAAGGGTAATCAGTGGGCTATAGGCTATTGGCCGTTGGCCCAGAGAAATCCCAGAGGAGGCAGGATGAAGCCCCGGAAGTGACAGTGGGAACGCAAATGGCCCTGGCACACAATAGCACAGACTCATTTGGCCCGATAGTGGAAACGCGGCTATTGAGGCCTTTAGGTGATAAAGTATCTAGAGTACATCCAAAATACTTCTCTTTGAGTAGCTGGACTTTTATATCACCTCCTCTCCAATGTTGTTTAATATCTTCAATGGTGATATATTTTTTAGAGAATAAACTGGATGGTGCGCTAGAGCGTTTTCATACATATACTGTATTTTCTAGTTGTACACCTGCATTTTTTTGGAGGTGAATGTTTTCCATGATTTTTGTTTAGTGATTATATTAACAATTAAAAATCTCAACTTAATTTTTTTTATTTAACTTTTTTTTAATCATGTTTAATATGAACAACCTTAATCTTGGAGAGAGTTCCCATCAGATCATTTTAATGTTATGTTGAACATGTAAAATGCTGCAAAATCTCCCTCATTCATTGATGTCAGTTGCAACGCTTAACAGTATGAATAGTCCATTCATTAAGTGCGAAGCCTTGTAGATTTAAAAAAAATATTTTCTTCAAAAGATATTTCTACTAAGTATGTTTTGTATGTCTACTTGGCAAAGTATATCAGACTCATTTCAGCAGAGCAATGAAAATCTTCTGGACCATGATATGTCCCCTTTAAGAACAGTAATTTTCCCACCAATATTAAGCTTCACTGTGCCATTCTCGGTAGGACTATTAAGCAGGAATCAAGATCTCCCATATCACCACAGGATGAGACAGAATGCCACCCCCTCCTCACCTTTTAAGAGCCTCTATTAGGTCAGGGGCCCTGTTTTTCCCAAGCCTTAAAATATACATCTTGCCAATGGACTTATACCCCCAATTTTTAATCTAAGACATTTCCTGATTGCATTATATCAAATCAGATCTTCAGATAGCAACAACTATACCACCAACAGGATGTTTTTCTTCAAAGTTATCATAAAGCACTGCAGGTCTGATTAAGAAGAGTTTATTTAAAACCAGTACACAGGACAGGTCAAGTCCCATTCAATGGAACGAAGTAAATAATGCTGTCTGATGACATGCTAATATTTGAAGTTGAGCTACTCTTAACAGCAGCCAAGGGCAACAAATACATTTGCAGATCTCCAACTATTTTGCACTCATTATGCAGTTATAATGCAAGACTCTACTAATTTAAACTTTGAAATTAAAATAGAAACCCAGAGGTGTAAATGGGACAATGAACCATAATGAAATGTGAAGCTTATAATTTCATAAAAGCACTTACATTAAGTATTCTGTTAAAACTTGTGTATTATTTGAGCTGTGAAATTGTTTAAAATTGGAAATAACGTTACACAGAAAAGGTTAATAAGTGATTTTATCACACTAAACATGTTAACACGATTATTGTTTAGGTCTTATCGTTATAATTTTGATACAGTGAGTATTTTAACGTTTACATATTGGCTCCATTGACTTCCATTGTAAGTAACTCACTGTAACCCAGATTTGAGCTTTTTTTAAAGCAAAGCAAAATGTAAAAAGTCGATTGAGCTTAATTTGGATTGAAGCCCAGAATATTTCTTTAAATGTGATCCCAACAGGAGTATGTCCATTTGTGACCCCTCGACCACCTTTACTTATGTTATATGGTTAGTTGTAAACAGATGATCAGCAGTACTAACAAGGACTTTTATCTTTATAGTGTGGTGTCATGAGGCGTGCTCTGGGCCTCTATCTTCTAAAAGGGTCATAAACCATGGCTCACTGCCATGTGCACTTAACTTTGTTCTCTACACTCTACAGGGTCCCAAATGCAAAGTCCTAATGTATGCTGATAACCTTTTGGTGAAAATGTCTGAAGCACACTGAAGCAGAACATGAATTTGATCCACTGCTATGGAACAAAATCACTTTGAGAGAGCTGTATATATTAAAAATGAACAATAGGATACAATCTTTACAATTATACAAAAAGACTTGTTTTTATTTTGTTTTTGTTTCAAAAAGACTTGTTTTAACATATAAATAAAGGTTAAATCAGAGTGGCTAGGCTCCATTTACTGGGGCATGAACCCCCCAGTCAATTTTTGCTGTGCCCCAGTAAATCTTTACTGATAAGTAATTTTCTGATGAGGTGATTACTGTATACTAGGGGTGTAACAGTTCTCTGTAAAAAAACAAACCGTATGATTCGATGCCCATATTTCGGTAAGCATTTGCAACATGGTTCATCTCAATTTAACAAAGCATCTGCAGAATATGGTTTGGTGAAGGAGAAATCTTCAAGCATGCATGACATGCTGCAGCACAAATTGACATTACAATCAATCCATATGAAGCAAATCTTGGCAAGTGGAGCTGGGATGGAGGTGGGTTTCAGAGAAAAAAACGTGCAGCATTCTGCAGTGAAACTGGCAAAAAAAAAACCTGAGCAATTTAAATGTTAGACAAAGAGAGAGACGAAAGTTGATTGGCTGCCCGGTTGCATGTTAAAGGACCAATCAGCCTATACCATGTGAGCTGATTTTGTAATCTGTAACGTGAGGTAATAAGTTTAACCTGTCAGCTTGTTGAGTTACATGGCTGAACTTTGGTCATTAATATTGTAGTAACCATGACTGAGTGAACCATGGTTAATTGTGTGGTTACTATCACTGTAAACTTTAAACAGGTAAGAGTGGAAAATTATTTTTTTTATGCAAAAAAATAGTTTCATGTCACATTTAATATCATTTGGACTTAAGTAAAACATATTCAAAGGAATTCTTTAATATTTGATATATTTTATGAGTTGTATCTACCAGGAAATGTTGCCCTATTAAGGTACAAAAAAGTAATCAATATTTCTGTTTTATTTGACGCAAACAATTTCGTTTCTGACACTTCCTCCCTCTTATTTTAAAACATATCATACATGTGTGTGTGTGTGTGTGTGTGTGTGTGTGTGTGGGTGGATTTGGGTGGTTTACAAGGAATTTCTTTTAGGTTACAAACTGGTCATTACAAGGGTATTATGCTGTAAATGTGGTTTATGAGGACATTTCTAGTGTGCCCATAATTCAAATCAATTAAAAAACACGCCCTACTCCTCACACGCCCTCCTTCTCACACTAGTCAGACCGGGCACACCAGAGGAGAGATGCTGCTCTCTTGACGTTCTGTCAGCCAGTGGCCCACCCCACCTCCTGTGAACCTGGGGGAAAGACGAGGGGAGACGTTGGGAGAGGGAAAGGGCAAGCGGAGACACAGAGAGAGTGAGAGAGAGGAGAGAGTGAAGAGAGAGCAGGAAGAGCTTCTGGTTCACTGGTTCGAGGACTAAGTAGCCCTCGGCCAGCTGGACTGCCTCCTTCAGTGAAGCTGGGCTGTAGCACTGGACCCACTCTGCCATCCCTTGAGGAAGCTGGGAGAGGAACTGCAACCATTTCCGGCAGGCATACTGGAGCTGTTGTGCAAACACAACCGTGTTACCTGAACTTCAGGGAGTTAAAACACTGGCGGCTCTGTTCGGGAGTACAGCCAACCTATTGCATGAAGTTGCTGGACCGCTAGCTGTGCTTCCCCGGAGAGTAGCAGTAACAGGCGGGCTGCCCACTAGTTGGTAGGCCACTTCCACACATCAGCTGTCTTTTCAAAGTGGTTGGTCACTTGGCCCCATTTTGACGAGGGTCACCGGCGATGTGCGCTCAGGGGTCGCAGCTGCAGCCCCCTCTCAGTACTTCAGGCCTGTTGGTCCTCCACTTGAGCCTGAATCAGGTCCAGGTGTAACTCCATGAGGGCCTAGTGTTGTGTTTGCTGGATGGTTCGGTGGCCCCCTTTCTAATAAGATCAGTCAGCGGGCTGTTGATGTCAGAGTAACTAGGCACAAACCTTCAGTAGTAGCCAGCCAGCCCCAGAAACTCTCTCAAATCCTTTTTGGTCATGGGCCTCTGACAGGCCACAATCATTGCGGTTTTGATAACCTGGGGACACACCTGCATGTGGCCCTGAACTTCCACCTGCCAAATTTCTTCGGGTTGGCCTTGAGCCTCGAGGGGAGAGGTTAAAACATGTCTGCGTCCACACGATTGCAACTTGGCCATGTCTGTGAGCTGTAACAGCAAGAGGTGGTCAATAACATGGGACCAGGGTGAATGAATTTGGTTTGAGAGTCACCCCGGCCCGAATTCCGGCCCGAGCTCCGCCCTCTAGGGGACTACCTTCACTAAGGCCACAGGGACCACCTCCCTCCATGATTTTAGGAGGTTGAGGTGGTAAACTTGACATGCCCCGCCCCTATCCATTCACTTAACCTCATAATTGAGATCTCTGATTCACCGTGTGACCTCAAAGGGCCCTTGCCACTTGGCGAGCAATTTAGAGCTTGAGGTGGGCAGCAATACAAGCACTTTATCTCCTGGTGTAAATTCCCTTAGTGATGCGCTCCTGTCATATAGCCGGTATTGACGTTCCTGAGCTTGGAGCAAATTCTCCTGTGTTAATCGACACAAAGTGTGGAATTTTGCTCTATGATCAGGAACGTACTGAATAAAATATTTACTGTTTGAAGGTCTCTCCTCCCGAGCTTCCCGTATGCGAATTCATTTAATACCCAACAATTCTTATTTGTTCATGTAGTTTTCGTGACATAAATGTAGTGCCTTGATCAGTGAGGTTTTCTTTTGGAATCCCCACTTGGGAGATTATTCTGAAGAGTGCTTCTGCAACACTACGTGCTGAGATGTTGCGTAGGGGCACTGCTTCTGGATATCGTGTTGCATAGTCCACCAGAACTAATACAAAGCGATGTCCACATGCGGTCCAATCTAATGACCCACCGAGGTCCATGCCAATTCTCTTGAAGGGGTCCTCGATCAGCGGCAGAGGGTGCAATGGCGATTTTGGGGTGGCCGGCTGACATTCACGACACTCCACAGACCTCTTGTGAATGTCACTGTGAATGCATGGCCAAAAAAATGGGCCATTATTTGGTTCAGCGTTTTCTCGTGACTTAAATTGCCAGCCAATAGATTATAGTGAGCCACCTGTAAGAGGGTTTCCTGATGGCTCTTTAGTACCAATAACTGGGTTGTATTTTCTTTTGGTCGAGTGTCCTGTGTCACTCGATACAACCGATCTTTAATAATTCAAATATATGGGTACGTAAGTGCGATGCCAGGCTGAATCTGTTGACCATCGATGACTCTCACTTGGTCAAACGCGTGTTTGAGGGACTCATCATGTGACTGCTTCAGAGGGAAATCTCCCTCAGGGAACCCCCTGAAGACAGGAATTCCCTCTCTTGCGTCATCTTGACGCGGAGCAGACGTAGACGGGCCTGGCACCGCCTCTCCAGCCATAGCATCGCACATCACACACAGAAATACAATTTTACCGGACCCATTCACACATATTACTTATTACCTTAATAAATTCTTAAAATCATGCCAATTTGTTTCCAAAATCAGTGGATGGGTGAGGCAGGAATTAACCTTGGCCTCCACTCTATGCTTTTTTCCCCTGAATGGTAGTTCAATGATAACCAGCAGATACATGTGATTATCCCCATGCACACACCGCACCCTCACCCATTTATCCGTGCCCAATACACCGTCTTGCACCAAGCGTTGGTGAATAAAGGTTTACAAACAGCTTGAATCCACCAAAGCTTGGCATGTATCCCCTTTTAGACTCACCGGTATACGATATGTCCCTGCGCAAACAGGGGCAGCCCGCGGAGCATCAGGGATCCAGACCAGTGTCGCCACCTTCGTCGCCAAGCACTGATACTGGAAGTGCCCGGCTTCCACGCAGCCCCAACAGACCAGCCCAGGCTTCCCTACCTCACTCGGAGAGAGACAGGAGAAGTGGGGGACACAGGGAAGGACCCCCTAGATCTGGGAAGGGGGTTGGGTGGGGTTCCTCCCCACTTCTGGGGAGTTTAACAGGACGGAATCGAAGGGGTGGGGGGTTGAGAAGCAGGGGAGAGAGAAGAGAGAGCAGTAAGAGCAAGGAGGCAAGGAGGAGGTGGGAACCGGATGAACAGTAAAAAGTTTAATGTTAAAACTCAAACTTAAAACAACATAAAACAAACACAGACACACATGCAATGCAGTCCTGTGTGTGTCTCTCTCTCTCAAACTGGCGTCTCCGGCTCACCTTTATCTCACTCTCCCACTGATTAGCTGATTCAGCGCCGGCCGTGCTCCATATCGGCTCGGCCGCACCCTCCTTGTCACAGTTTTTTTACTGAAGAAAATTAAGATTAATATATAATTAATGATCAAAAAGTCAGCATGTCCTGCACCATGTTGGTTTTAGGTCAGGATAACTTAACGATCACAGAAAATTTGAACCAAGTCATGTGACCCACATCCTCAAAACAGACCCAACTATGATAAACGATAACAAAATTGGGTGAAAATCTCTCTCTCATACCCCCTTTGAGAAACGAATGAGTATGTATCTTGTGGTTTACGTTGCCTGTATAAAGGTTATAAAAATATGGTGAAATTATGGTTACTGTAGTCAAATTGTGGTGATTTTTCGTAAGGGCAAGCATATTGAAGTGTTTATTACCAAACTGAGTATTCCAAATTTGGATTTGGCAGTAGTATTTTTTTCCTGAACATAGCATGTATCAAACAGTACAGAAACCGTCTCCCTTCAACCGTTATACAAAACGAACCATTAACAGTTACAACTCTACTGTATACTGACCTAAGAAATATTTTCCCTGACAATTTCATACATTATGTTATGGAGCCCCTCAGGGCGGAAATTATTTTTCTGAAATAGTTTTGCGTGCCCTCGCAATAAGTTTTGTGTTCCTTCATGATAAGTTTTGTGTTCCCTCGCAATAAGTTTTGTTGCGTTAGTTACATTATGAGCTATATTATGTCTAACACCTGTCTCTAATTCCAGTGAGCATGGGGAGAGTGGATATAAACGGCCACACCACCGCCAGCAGAGAGAGAGAGAACGAGTGTGCAGCACTGGCGTCTGGTTAAATTGAGTGTGCGTGATCTGTCGAGCAAAGTTAAGAAGTTTATGTTCATTTTGAGTGTTGAAAAGAGTGCATACGTTGCACACGAAGAGAATAAAAAAGCCTGACCTCAAGAATGTGGAACCCGTGTCATGAGTCGTCTTTAGTCCTTTCCACACTGGTGCCCCGAAATACGCCCTATGGAGTCCTCACAGTTGGCCGAGATCCTCCAATCCCTCGGCAGCCTGCATCAGTCTCACCAGCAATCCCTGCTTGAGCTTTGCCAAGACCAGGATTGGCACTTCTTTGAAATCCTGCAAGCTCAAGCAGAGGACCAGCAGGCAATCCGGAGCCTTCTTGGCAAGGAGAGAGCCATGGACACGACCCTGGACAACCACAGCCCCCTGCCCCCTCCCACACTCCTGGGTTTCGGCACCAGTGTGGAAAGGATTAAAGACGACCCACGACATGGGTTCCACTTTCTTGAGGTCAGGCTTTTTTATTGTCTTTGTGTGCAGCGAATACACTCTTTTCAAAGATTACATTTGATAATCAACACTCAAATTAAACATAAACTTCTTCAATTTGCTCGACAAATCACACACACTCAATTTAACCAGACGCCAGTGCTGCACACTCGTTCTCTCTCTCTCTGGCCGTTTATATCTGCTCTCCCCATGCTCACTGGAATTATAGACAGCTGTTAAACATAATTTAGCTCAGGTGCAAGCGCCCTTACCGCTCTCTCTCTCTCCGGACGGGCGCTCGACCATACCCCCGCTGCCACATATATTAATAAAAAATCATGAATATGGCAAAGTTGCATTCATGTGAATGTAGAAAAGTTGGACTAAGGTCACCAACATGTTGGTACACATAACCTAGGCCATGTCTCCAACCACATAGATTACATTAATGACACTTTGATTGTGCTTTTTGGAGCTTGATAACAATTGGTCACCTTTTACTTTCACAGTATGGAAAACAGTAGCTTGGTCATTCTCCAGAAGATCTCCTTTTGTGTTCCATGGAAGAAAGGAAATCATACAGATTTGGAACATAATGATGATGTGTAAATGATGACAGAATTAACATTTTTGGATAGAACGATGAGTTAACCAAGACAACAATGGATACCAAGTATCAAGCCTATACCAATTCCAGTTGCACCATTTCTCCTTTTGCACACATTAGGGAGAGTGCTGGTAGGGGGATTGCCAGGAAATCACATGGTTTCACCAGTCAAAGAAACCCAAAACCAACACCTTCTGCTTCCAAGAGCATGTGATGCTCAGTACTTGCTCATAGACACACACACACACACACACACACACACACACTGTAGACAACACACCCTAATTCAACAAAATCTCCACCAAATAATTTTTATTGCACTGAGCGACATCAGCTACAGCTGCTCCATCCATACATCCATATCGGTATCATACACATGAAGGTGTCACCTTTTAGATCCAAGTTAGCACTCTCCAATCATTTACCAATCTTTCATCAGACCTCACTGATAAAACTAAAAACACGCATTCCCTATTTCAACATGAAGGGAAGATCTATTTCACTCTAAGTGAAGTAGATCTAAAACTATATGCAGATAAATTGAGATTTTCTTTAAATCTTTATATCTGAATTCATGCATCTTTGGGCATCTCTGCAGGATGTTTGGCTAATCAAATTCGAGGAAGTCCAGTAACTGCAAGTACCTCTGTAAAAATAAGAGTAAAAAACAGTACTAGGGTGTTAAGCAAAATCCGATATGTGTCGGGACTAACAGCCCAAGAGTCTCCATCATCCTACACCTCTGATCAGGGCCACATGGATTAACAGTGGAGGAATGGTGGGGTACAACTGATCACTACAAGCATCATCAGCCGAGCCCTGAAATGAAGACAAGGGCTATATTTAACTCTGACTCCACTGTTGGATGGGAAAAAGAGTACGGCAGCACAGTCAGCATCTTCTGGAACAATAGATCAGACACATGTATAATTTCCACATATACAGGTACACACATATAAAGGTATGTAGGAGAGAATGCAAATTGAGAGAGGGTATTTGGAACATTACAGTAGGCAATTTCCTAAATAAAATATTAGATAGGATAGTCAACCAATCATTGTCACAAAATAAATCCCAACAGGGTGATCTGAGGTCTTGTATAACCCTGAAGGGGTTATTTTGCGATGATGACCTGATTGGAGTTTAAATAATTTTTATTATATGAGAGAAGCACAGCTTGGAAATCAGTTGCCTGGGACAACAGTCAATTAAATGGTTTAGCGGTCATTATAAACAAATATGTCCCCACAGAATGCTGCGATTGACCATTTAGAATCAAGTATTCCAGAAAGTCATGTAATAAAAATATTTAAATCTTTCTCTCTACACATTTTATAATAATCTCATAAAATCAAACTACACTGACTTTCTACTAAACAGCTGAATGGTGCTCTTGCATTCTTATATTTTCAATTCTGCAGTATATTAAATCATTGAAAAATGACTAACATTTTAAATCTCACTTTCTCAACACTTAAATAGCCTCTTATCAAGCTAGAAACATGTATCAAGACATTCGCATGACCACAAGCAGAAGGAAAATATTAAAAACACCACATCAAGTCTGCACTAAGTTTATAAAGACCAAGTGGAAAACCTTTGGGGAGCAAACCGAATTTTATTGTAGCCTTCCAGATAAAGACACACAATTGTCTTGACACAGACTAACTTATGCATCATGCTATGCACAAGACCATAGCTTACCTTTCACAGTGGGGAAAATATTTCCACAAAATGGTCTGTCTTTGGTCTTCTTTCCAGCTAAAGTCTCCTGTCTGTCTTACCCGGGGCATGCGCAAGCTCCAAGGACAGCTGTTACTGACGCAGATACGGCTTGAATGAAACCTGAGATTCTGCCTCAGGTAGGATAATCACTGTAAAAAAAATAATAATCTTACATAAGAGGGTAATGGAATACTAAAACACATTTCTATTTTACCTTTCTGTGTTAGCAATAAATGTTTTATTTTTTTTTACAGCAAACAAGTTAACCCTATGTGTCAATAAAAAAAAGTTACTCAGCGGTCCTTAGGAGACCATCCATAACAGCCATAATAATGTTATATATTAATATTATTTTCCACTTTTATTGAGGTGATATTTTTAACCAACATCAGTTCTGATATTAACTACCAAATATTCATTCATTTTCAGGATTTTAACCCTCAAAATATCAGGCCACTGTTGTTTTTGATGAAAAAAATCACAAAAATGTGTTATTTTCATGTGACCCATATATAAAAATATTATACATTGATATTATTTTCCTCTGTTTTTTAACCAGCATCAGTCCTGAACATAACTGCCAAATATTCATACATTTTCAGGATTTTAACCATTTAAATGCCACTGTTGTCACACATACACACACATGTGGAAACATGTTGTGTTTCCATGTTTTATGGGGACTTTCCATAGACATAATAGTTTTAATACTGTACAAACTTTATATTCTATCCCATAACCAAAACCCTAACCCTACCCCTAACCCGAAAGAAATGGATAACAAACAGTAATATATCTATGGATTTTGTTTATAAGTATGTAGCGCCATCCTCTGGTGTCCCACAATTCAAAAACATAAAACGTGTGTCTTTTCTGCAGCAGAGCATCACCAAACAGAATTGCAATAATAATCATTGCTTTCAAACAGATTCCTGAAAACTCCCTCCTTCTTCCATTGGTTGTATAACCGATATTCCTGCCTCAAACTCACAGTATTTTGCCACAGGTTAGACACAAAATGTTTTTAAAAAATATGAAACAAAATACAGGTATCCCCAAAATTGATTTTGGCTTACTTAAACGTGTTAATTAAGCTACATTTAAAATTTATGAATGTTATTGCATTTGATAACACAATATAAAACTAAGTGGCATCTGGCATGTACAAAGAAATGATGCAAGACCTTTTTGAAGATCATAGTTCACATTACTTGGCCATTTTTACTTTTATGGACATTTACTTTTGGCCAATGTTTTGCTTAAAAAGTGTGTTTGTGTTATCTTTGGATATTTTGTTATCTATTGTATTGACATGGCTTAAAGGGACAGTATACCCAAAAAATTCTCTCATGATTTACTCACCCTCATACCATTACAGTTGTGAATGACTTTCTTTCTTCTGCAGAACACAAACAAAGATTTTTAGAAGTATATTTCAGCTCTGGAGGTCCATACAATGCAAGTGAATGGTGATCAGACATTTGTAGCTCCAAAAATCACATAAAGGAAACATAAAAGTAATCCATATGACTCCAGAGGTTAAATCCGTATCTTCAGAAGTTATATGATAGGTGTGGGTGAGAAAAAGATAAAAATGTAAGTCCTTTTTTTACTCTAAATCTCCATTTTCACTTTTACATCTGAAAGTCATATGTGGTGCATGTTCAGTTTCACTTTCACATCTAAAATTGAAAGTGAAAGTGGAGATTTAGAGTAAAAAAGGAATGTACATTTTGATCAGTTTCTCACCCACACCAATCATGTCACTTCTAAAAACAAGTATTTAACAACTGGAGTCGTGTGGATTACTTTTGTTTTTCCTTTTTGTGATTTTTGTAGCTACAAATGTCTGATCGCCAATCACTTACATTTCAGAGCTGAGATATTCTTCTAAAGATCTTAAGTTGTGTTCAGCAGAAGAAAGAAAGGCATACACATCTGGGATGGCATGAAAGTGAGTAAATGTTGAGAGAATTTTCATATTTGGGTGAACTATCCCTTTTGTTGAATGTGTGGGGGGATGTAGCTTATACACAATTAATTAACAACAACAACAACAAAAAATATAGGCAAAAATTAATCTGCAGTCCTTCTCAGAGACTATAACAATCTATGCAATGTACAAATATTTTACAAGACCAAGAGATCAAATATGATTTGTGAGAACATTGTGTGCTCAATTATCATCATAGTGGTATTTCAACATAACAAGAACAAGCTGAAATGTACTCGTGACAAAATGTCCTCAGGTTTACACTGTGAAGTCTTGGGTTGCCATTTGGAAAGTGCTGTTTTCAGTTCAGGACATATATTTTGCCACCTCTTTTCTTATTTCATTCTGAACCTAAGAAATACAATGATTAATTGATAAGGTCACAATATATATAGCTCATATCTCATAAATATATGAGATATGAGATCTTACATCACTGTTCAAAAGGCAGTATAACAATGCTACAACGAATCCCTTCAAACAAATGACAAAATTAATATTTTGGC
The DNA here is from genome assembly GCF_025860055.1 of Xyrauchen texanus. Taxonomy (NCBI): domain Eukaryota; kingdom Metazoa; phylum Chordata; class Actinopteri; order Cypriniformes; family Catostomidae; genus Xyrauchen; species Xyrauchen texanus. The sequence continues at coordinate 11,000,676 of NC_068308.1, forward strand.
ATTGTGGGTAAATTAGTGTATGGCTTTATTGGCATTTTATAGATTTGTTCAAGTACTTCATTCATATGTTTCTTGGCTGCTTGTCACTATTTAAAATATTTAATTTATAAGTGACAATATAACAGTGTTTTAATATGTTTCCCAATAGAGGGCACAGTTTCACTTAACAAGAGACTCTCCAAACTTTAACTAAACCTTCATAGAAGCTTCTCTCGCTGTCTTCATCTTTCAAACGAGAAAGATACAGTAAATCACAATCAAAAAAGGATTATTTGTTGACAGATGAACACCATTTAAATGTGTTTTCACTCGTTCAAAAAATTTAATAATAGATTTTTGCATTGCATTGAGCTATAGCGAAATTCATGGGCTATTTTATAGATTGGATTGTGCCATAAATCCCTGAACAGTACCTGAAAGAATGCTTGCGCAAGTTCAAAGAAGAATCTTTGTTCGAGAAACAGAGCAAACACCATGTAGTGGACCCCAAAAAGAGGGATGAGCAGAAAAGTTGACTTAGCCAGTCGTCTACAGAGCAGAGGGCATGCAAGAAAAAAGGAGTTAAACAGCAACAGAAGTCAGTGCACCTTACTCATACATAATGTTATGAATCAGTAACACTGACTGACAAAAACTGTGTCATAAAGCCGAAAGTGACACTTTGGCATGATGTTATTAATTACTTTACGGATCTCACTTGCAAAGTCGCCTGTCTCCTCCATTTAACTAGGGTTTTTCTTGTCAAGTCATGTCAAGTCAATTTTATTTGTTTAGCGCCTTTCACAACACACATCGTTTCAAAGCAGCTTTACAGAAGATCAGTCATTAACAGACGATAAAACTGTAATGTCTATAATGTCGATGAATCCCCATTGTATAATTAGATAAAATACGATTGTTTATCATGTTTAAAAATAAGTAATTAAATAATAATTGTATTAATAACCCCAGTGAGCAAGCTGAAAGCGACTGTGGCAAGGAACACAAAACTCCATATGATGTTGATTAATGAAAAAACCTTGGGAGAAACCAGACTCACTGTGGGGGCCAGTTCCCCTCTGGCTAACATCATGAATATAATGTCAGTATTACTTATGTATAGTGCAAGTCATGGTTTAAAATGAGTAAACTAATTAAGTGTTAAGGGTCAGTGTTTAAACATCGATTTTTTTTGAACTGTAAGATTAATGACCAATGTCTTTGAAGTCCATCCTGGATTAACTGCAGAAGTTCACATAGGTGCAATTGTCCTTGTTAATTGGCAGATGAAGGCTTTTATTGGCAATTGTTAGTCTATGCATTCTATTTCAAGATCGTAGTCCATCAATAGACCGAGGTGATGCAGGCAGAGATCAGGGATGTGATACGCATTTCAACCTGGCCGGTAATTTCGGTCAGGTTCGGTGTGGTCCATCCTAAATCCAAGGTTCAGACATGTGATGAGGCCTAAATCCTGACTGAAATTCTTTGTATATACTATTTCTCTGTAGAAGTGAACATATTTAGGAGGATACTACCTTTTCTAGTATTTTTGACATAAACGGGAGATATGAAATCGCTCTACAATTAGCCAGTTCTCCAGGATCAAGTTGTGGCTTCTTAATAAGCGGTTTGATAACTGCCATTTAAAAGTTTCTTGGGACATGTCCTAAGCATAGCGAGGAGTTAATAATATTAAGAAGAGGTTCTGAGATTACAGGGGATACCTCTTTTAAGAGCTTAGTTGGTATAGGATCTAACAAACATGTTGTGGCTTTTGACGTTTCGATAAGTTTTGTTAGCTCTTCATGACCTATGACAGAGAAGGATTGAATGTGCATGTGAGGAAAATTATTAGACACTGTTTTCTGAGGTGCTATGACAGATGATTGCATAACTCCAATTTTATTTCTGATTATTTCAATTGTATCTGTAAAGAAATTCATGAAGTCATTACTCTTGTGCTGCGACGGAATATCTGGTTCTATTGAGGCTTTATTCCTAACCAATTTAGCCACAGTACTGAATAAACATCTAGGATTGTTGTGGGTATTTTCTATGAGTTTACTAAAATATGCTGACCTGCCAGCTTTTAGTGCCTGTCTGTATCTACATACACTATACTTCCATGCACCATGAAATACTTCTAATTTTGTATTTTTCCACATGTGCTCCATTTTCCGAGCTGCTCTCTTGAGAGCATGAGTGTGATCATTGTACCTTGGTGCAGGGCTTATTTCTTTCATTTTCTTTAATTGAAGTGGGGTGACAATATCAAGAGTGCTAGAGAAGACTGCATTTATATTTTTTGTTATTTCATCAAGTTCTTCTGGGCTTTGGGGTTTATTGAGTGTATGATATAGATCTGGAAGTTTATTAGTGAAGCTATCTTTAGTGGTCGAATGAATAGTTCTACCTGAACGATAGCGTGGTGTAGATTGAGTAACAGCTGATTGCAGCGTACAAGAGACGAGGTAATGATCCGAGATGTCATCGCTCTGCTGCAGAATTTCTATATTATTAACATCAATTCCATATGACAGAATTAAATCAAGCATGTGATTACGTTTTACATTTTGTCTGACTCCAAGAGAATTGAGAATATTGATAAATGCTAATCCCAATGTATCATTTTCATTATCTATGTGAATGTTGAAGTCACCAACAATTAAAGCTCTATCTACAGTAACAACAAGATCTGATAAAAAATTTGCAAATTCACCAAGGAAATCAGAATAAGGCCCGGGTGATCTATACATTGTAGCAAGGACAAAAGATAACAGAGATTTTTTATTTATATCTGACAGTGTCACACTGGTGCCTCTCCGGGAACCAGCACCTTATCGTGGTGGAGAGGTTTGTGTGCCCTTATGATCCTGAGGGTTGTGTTGTCTGGAGCCATGTGCTCCTGGTAGGGTCTCCCAAGGCAAAGTGGTCTCAGGTGAGGGGCCAGACTAAGAATGGTTCACAATGACTCATGGATAAAACGGCAAGAGGAGGAGTTACCCTGCCCGGAGGAAGCCCGGGGCCCCCGTCTGGAGCCAGGCCCAGATGGAGGGCTCGTCGGCGAACGCCTGGTGGCTGGGCTTGTCACGGAGCCCGGCTGGGAACAGCCCGAAGAAGTGACGTGGAACCCCCCTCTACCTACCCATTGGAGGAACCGCAGGAGTCGGGTGCGCTGCCATATGGGCGGCAGTGAAGGCTGTGGGCCTCGATGGACCAGACCCGGGCAGCAAAGGCTTGCTCTGGGGATGTGGAATGTCACCACACTGGGGGGAAGGAGCCGGAACTAGTGAGGGAGGTGGAGCGTTACCAGTTGGATCTGGTGGGGCTTACATCGACGCACAGTTTTGGCTCTGGATCCGTACTCCTGGATAGGGGATGGACTCTATTCTACTCTGGAGTTTCCCAGGGTGTGAGGCGACGGGCGGGTGTGGGGATACTCACGAGTCCCCAGCTGAGCGCCACTACGTTGGAGTTTACCCCGGTGGACGAGAGGGTCGCCTCCCTACGCCTACGGGTTGTGGGGAAAACTCTGACTGTTGTCTGTGCATATGCACCGAACAGCAGTTCAGATTATTCGGCCTTCTTGGAGACCCTGAATGGAGTCCTGAATAGGGCCCCAGTAGGGGACTCCATAGTGATGCTGGGTGACTTCAACGCACACGTGGGAAATGACAGGGACACCTGGAAAGGCGTGATTGGGAGGAACAGCCTCCCTGATCTGAACTCAAGTGGATGTTTGTTATTAGACTTCTGTGCTAGTCATGGATTATCTATAACAAACACCATGTTCGAACATAAGGATGCTCATAAGTGTACGTGGTACCAGAGCACCCTAGGCCGAAGGTCGATGATCGATTTTGTAATCGTGTCGTCGGATCTGAGGCCATATGTTTTGGACACTCGGGTAAAGAGAGGGGCAGAGCTGTCAACCGATCACCATCTGGTGGTGAGTTGGGTCAGGGGCGGGGAAAGACTCTGGACAGACCTGGGAAGCCCAAGCGAGTAGTGCGGGTGAACTGGGAACGTTTGGAGGAGGTCCCTGTCCGCGAGATCTTCAACTCACACCTCCGGCGGAGCTTTTCAGGCATCCCTGCGGAGGTTGGGGACATTGAACCGGAGTGGGCAATGTTCAAAGCTTCCATTGCCGAAGCCGCGGTGGAAAGCTGCGGCCTCAAGGTTTTAGGTGCCGCAAGGGGTGGTAACCCTCGAACACCGTAGTGGACACTGGTGGTCAGGGAAGCCGTCCGACTGAAGAAAGAGGCCTTCTGGGATTTGTTGTCCCGGAGGTCTCCGGAGGCAGTTGCAAGGTACCGACAGGCCCGATGGGCTGCGGCCTCGGCCGTGAGGGAGGCAAAGCAGTGGGTGTGGGAAAAGTTCGGAGAAGCCATGGAGAAGGACTTTCGGTCCGCACCAAAGTGCTTCTGGAAAACCGTCCGCCACCTTAGGAGGGGAAACGGGGAACCATTCAAGCTGTATACAGCAAAGATGGGACGCTGTTGACCTCAACCGAGGAGGTTATTGGGCGGTGGAAGGAACACTTTGAAGAACTCCTAAATCCCAACACGCCCTCTATGGTAGAGGCAGAGCCGGAGGATGATGGGGGATCAGATTCTATTTCCCTGGGGGAGGTCACTGAGGTAGTCAAACAACTCCGCAGTGGCAAAGCCCCGGGGATTGATGAGATCTGACCAGAAATGCTGAAAGCTTTGGATGTGGAGGGGGGGTCATGGGATGACCGCCTCTTCAACATTGCGTGGAAATCTGGGACAGTGCCTAAGGAGTGGCAGAACGGGGTGGTGGTTCCCCTCTTCAAAAAGGGGGATCAGAGAGTGTGTGCCAACTCCAAGGTGCTGGAGAGGAGGGTTCGGCCGATTGTCGAACCTCGGATTGAAGAGGAACAATGCGGTTTTCGTCCTGGCCGTGGAACGACGGACCAGATCTTTACTCTCGCAAGGATCCTGGAGGGGGCCTGGGAGTATGCCCATCCGGTCTACATGTTTTTTGTGGATCTGGAGAAGGCGTATGACCGGATCCCCCGGGAGAGACTGAGGGAGGTGCTGCGGGAGTACGGGGTGGGGGTATCCCTTCTTAGGGCGATCCAATCCCTGTACGTCCAAAGCGAGAGCTGTGTCCGGGTCCTCGGCACGAAGTCGAGTTCATTCCATGTGGGGGTTGGTCTCCGCCAAGGCTGCACTTTGTCACCAATCCTGTTTGTGATATTCATGGACACGATATCGAGGCGTAGTCGGGGTGGGGAAGGTGTGCGGTTTGGTGGGCTGGGGATCTCATCGCTGCTTTTTGCAGATGATGTTGTCTTCATGTCATCATCGGTCTGTGACCTTCAGCTCTCACTGGATCGCTTGGCAGTCGAGTGTGAAGCAGCTGGGATGAGGATTAGCACCTCTAAATCTGAGGCCATGGTTCTCAGCAGGAAACCGATGGAGTGCGTACTCCAGGTAGGGAATGAGGTTTTGCCTTTAAGTGAAGGAGTTCAAGTACCTGGGGGTCTTGTTCACGAGTGAGGGGACAATGGAGCAGGAGGTTGGTCGGAGAATCAGGGCAGCGGGGGCGGTATTGCACTCGCTCTATCGCACCATTGTCACGAAAAGAGAGCTGAGCCGAAAGGCAAAGCTCTCGATCTACCGGTCAATTTTTGTTCCTACCCTCACCTATGGTCATGAAGGTTGGTTCATGACCGAAAGAACTAGGTCGCGAGTACAAGCGGCCGAAATGGGCTTCCTCAGAAAGGTGGCGGGCTTCTCCCTTAGAGATAGGGTGAGGAGCTCAGTCATCCGTGAGGAGCTCGGAGTAGAGCCGCTGCTCCTTTGCGTTGAAAGGAGTCAGTTGAGGTGGTTTGGGCATCTCGTAAGGATGCCCCCTGGCCGCCTCCCTAGGGAGGTGTTTCAGGCACGTCCAGCTGGGAGGAGGCCTCGGGGAAGACCCAGGACTAGGTGGAGAGATTACATTTCCACACTGGCCTGGGAACGCCTTGGGGTCCCCCAGTCAGAGTTGGTTAATGTGGCTCGGGATAGGGAAGTTTGGGGCCCCCTGCTGGAGCAACTGCCCACGCGACCCGACTTCGGATAAGTGGTTGAAGATGGATGGATTTCATTGGTTCTTTGTTTGATTACTTTGTTTCAGTTCTAGTTTGTTATTGGTCTTAGTTAATTGTCTTGTTATCTTGTTTTAAATTTCTGTCTGTTCATTGGCCTTTGTCATCCTTATTGTTCTGCCATAGTCTAGTCTAGCCTTTGTGTTTGTGTAACCCTGTTGTTTAGCCATAGTTTAGTCTAACCTGTGTACTTGTAACCTTGTTGTTCTGCTATAGTTTAGTCTTGCCTGTGTACATGTACCTTGTAGTGTTGTTCCAGTCCTGTCCAGCCTTAGCCTTAGCTATTTCGTGTCGTGTCTAGTTTTGTCATTATTAGTTTGGTCCTTGGTTTCTTGTTTTGTTTTCTTTCACTTTCATAGTTGGGGATACCGTTTCACGTTATAAGAATAAACTGCACTTGGGTTCATCTTTACTTTATCATCATTGTTTCTGCCTGTTTTGTCAACACCGTTACACCAGGTTTCAGTCAAACAGCGCGCATCCAATCTATGATCTGTAATCATTTAATTAACAATTAGTGCTTTGGTAGAAAGATATCTAATGTTTAGTAGCCCTATTTTTATATGATGTGTATTTTTAATTTGTTTGTTTTGTTCAAGTTTGACGGTAATCACATTTTTTCTAAATTATTTAGTGAGGTTAATGTGTTTGGTAGTACGGGGAACAGACACAGTCTCTATGAGACATCTAGGTGATACATCTCTATGTGTTGTAGTTTATGTGACCTGTGTGACGTCTCAAGGCAGCTAGCAGACGTTCGGATTAACCAGTTTGTCTACTTCTTGACCTGGGCCCTAGTTAGTCAAATACTATCATTATTAAGATAATAAATCCTATTTTATTCTTCAGACAAAATATTTATTCTTTATTCTTCACAAAAATAATCCTGCTTATATTACCAAACACCAAAAATGTCATGTTTATTTTGTTTGGGGTATTGTCATCTGCCAGCAAATGTTTTCTGTACAAATACAGAAAGCAGAATGGGAATTTTGATGATCCATCAGTAGCCACTTTCCAGGTCATCCAAGCACCTACACAACACATAGACATAGGCTTTGAGTGTTTAGATACAATTAATGGAATAGTTCACCCAAATATAAACTTTCTCTAATCATTTACTGACCCTCATGCCATCCCAGATGTATATGCCTTTCTTTATTCTGCAATATACAAATGAAGATTTTTAGAAGAATATCTTAGCTCCATACAATGGTCCATACAATGCAAGTGCATAGTGATCAACATTTTTAAGCTCTTAAAAACACAAAAAGTAATCCATAAGGCTCGAGTGGTTTAATCCATGTCTTCTTAAGTGATCCAATCAGTTCCTCGTCTTTCGATCACTTGACGTTGTGTTGAATGAAGCGACACTATGCGTCTTTCTTGAAGGCCTCGTTTACCTCTGAACTTGAGAAAAGGCCAATGAGAAATTGGCAGACAGAATTTGCATGTCCCTTTGCATGTGACATACGGGTATATAAGGAGGGAATCGTGCATCTGTCTATTCAGATTTTTTCTTCGGAGCCAAGTGGTTGTGCGATCAGCGAGCTGAGATCACTTCTGTTCCACTCACCTCTGCAGAGCGTTTGATGTTGGATCTACGGTGCGTACCAGCAGTGTTGGGCCTCATGTATTCAGATACAAGACAAAGGCAGGCCTAACAGTACAAAACCGACTACAAATCCCAAGAAGCCTTGCTCACTTTACAACTGTGTGAAATTCCAAAGGATCGAACTCTCAACTCCTATCGGATGAGGCACTCAACAGAACACACCTCAACTATGATATCATCAGGAGTAGAAATACCTCGAAAATCGTCTGTAACTTGCTTCCAGTGACTTCGCTCGACGTGCTAGACGCAGTTAATCGCTGCTCTCAGGTGTTGCCTCGTTGCACAAGGAAGTAACGTGCAACTTGAAACTGCGGCCATACAATCTCCATCTTGCTGGACGAGTTGAGATTACATTGTGTTCCACCGAACACTTTAACAGATCCAAAAGAAACCGCCGAGCAATCCGCATCTTCATCCGTTTGCCTGCAGAAGTGAAGAAAGAAGGATCCCCTTCCCTCTTCAATCAAGTTGACGTCGCTGATTTCTCCGCCAGCCCGCCAAGAATTAGCAGCTGCCCGCCGACAGAGCGAGGAAATGGCCTCCCGTCATCACCCGAGCCTCGAGGAACCGAGTCGGAGACAAACGACGGATGAACACATGTTCTACATGCGTCCTCACGCGATCCAAGTAAGAGATTAACGTCTCGGCAGAGATAGGATATTTAGGTGTGTTATTCTTGTGGATCAAGTTTATTCTTTGTACAGTTTACGGACCACCGAGTCCGCTCATTGTTGCTAATAATACTCAAGGTATTAATGTAACATACTGTTATCACAAATGACAGTTTGCTGTGTTGTAATCCAACCACGCAGGACTGTTGTGTTTTTATGCCATCGCGGATGAGATCAGCACACTGTGTTTATCCGTTAAAGGACCAAAGGACGGGTTACAAGCAGTTCACCACATCTATGAGTGATAAACTAACAGTTGCCTTCTCTCCCACGATCGCTAAACCGGCTTCAGCGCCGCCACTCTCTCTCTCTCTCTCTCTCTCTGTCGTACTAACCACACACGCGCGCAACATTTGCTAGTAGATAACTTTGTGATAAAGCTCAGCTTTGTCCCCAGGTTATCGTGCAAGCGGAGACACACTGTAAACTGGCAGCCACCATTAACCGGCTTCTCTCCACCCACATTCGCGGCCATACTCTCTGGCCGGAAATTTCAAGTGACATACTCTTCACGAGATTCAGGTCCGCCATTTTGTGCGTGTCACTCCTTATGGATTGAAGTTATGGAATGAAAGAAAAATTCTACAGCGTGTGACAAATCAGAAGAGATCACGAATCTAAATGAAGAGAATGAGAGGCTGAAAAATGAAATACTTGAACGGAAGAATTGTACTAATTCAGTTTTATATATATGTGTGTGTGTGTGTGTGTGTGTGTGTGTGTGTGTGTGTGTGTGTGTGTGTGTGTGTGTGTGTGTGTGTGTGTGTGTGTGTGTGTGTGTGTGTGTGTGTGTGTGTGTGTGTTTACACTAACCACAGTTTGGTCTTTCTGTTTTGACTGTTTTTTTTGTTTTTTGTAATTCTTTTTCCAAAATATATTCACATTTAATTTTACTTTCACAGAAATCCCATCTCTCCTTCTGGCTACAGAGCACGTAGGGAGGTTAGAATTGTTTACATAATATAAAGCACAGTTATTAATGACAATGTTCCACATTTCCTTGCCTTTTTAAACTTAAGACCTTTAGAGTTTTTTGGTTGCTCAGTAGTAATATTGCTGCCTATTTATTTCAGCCCATGAAATCAAATGCAGATGTCCCTGAAATAAGATTTAAATCGAATTCATTAATTTGTTTGTCATTGTCATTATTATTGTTGTTGTTGTTTTTGGTTCAGTTTACAATAGCTTGTGGATTCTGTTGCAGATGTTCATGATATACATTTTACATGTTGTTCATATCTATGAACATATGATATAGATAAAAAAACAAAACAAACTTGTGCATTGTACTCAGGACCACGATCACAAAGGATGGATTGGGGGGGGGGCCTCCATCATCAAGATAGCAGGTGCCTATTTTTATTATGCTATTTCCAATATAATACTCTTATATTATCCTCTATTATTCTGTATACCGCTTGTAGATTTATAACAAGACGTCAGTAAAATATTCATTTTATTATTTTTTTTTTAGTTAACATCAGTTATTAGTTAGTATGTAGTTGTGACATACTACAACATTTAGCCTTTTTCTTAGCATTATTCTACCTCCTCAGAAAGGGAAAGAACTTTACAAATGAAACTTAAGGAAACTGAAGAACAGCTACTCAAGTCAGACATGGAAGAGAAAGAGTAAACCTTCAATGAATCTCATAAAGGCCGCAGAGATGAGAGAGGAACCAGCAGCTATGAAAAAGGTTAGTGTTGGTCAGAACCGTGTGTGTGTGTGTGTGTGTGTGTGCATGTATATATTACATAATTATAATTACATATAATTGTACTTGTTTACAGTCAATGATGTATGTTTAAGGTACACCTCACAGACCAAATGATTGTTACCATATCTAATCACGTCACTGTTTAGTTTGTAGTTGAATGTCGGAAGTTTTTTGACTGCATTGTATTGATTATTAATTGATATTATATTTTCAATAAACTTCGTTATAATTAAAAGAAAATAAGTGTTTTGGTTTGTTTCGCATACATATGTGTCAAAGGCTGGCAGGGGATGCCAGTGCTCGAATTCAAACCTTCGTTGTTTCCTTTTGAATCTTGATGATCTATGGACATCAATTTCCCTAAGAGAACAATCTAATATTGAGACTGTTATACTGTCTGTTTATTAGTCCCTGATTCCAGGCTGGTGCCCCGTCGACATTAATCCTAATTAATATTCTATTAATTTTGATAATTGAGCAATTCACTTTGTTCACCTTCTAGAGAAACATTGTAGCATTAAAACTATTAAAATTAAACGAAGTGGTATATTTAAATATTCTTCACATGCTCGTCCCTGGGCAGTGAAAAAAAAGGTCGCTTTTGATACGCACTTCAGAACACAGCGTCTTGTTCTCGACATGATGTTTTCAAGTTTTCCCTGGTGTCAAAAGTAGGAGTCGACTCCTACTTTTGAGAGACAATAACTTTTTTTACGGTGAACTTTCATATATAAAACTTTGCAGGATGTTTTTGTTCACTTAAATCTATGTTACACACTACATGAAAGGTAATTTTCAAAATTTCATAATAGGTGCCCTTTAAAGCATTCATAGTTTCATTTCCACCTTATGAATTTGTGTGTGTCTATACGCAGGTCTAAAGATAAGACAGATCTGGATGTGGTAAGAGAAAATCACCGTTTTCTCTGGAGAGAGGAAGATGAGGAGGATATGACATGGTAATGTCTGCCCATCTGTATTTGGTTTTAATTTCAGCATTCAACATTATTTATGTGCCTTTCTGTAATGCTAATCTCGACTGGGCTGCCACCTTCGGGTCGACCCGCCCATTCTGAGGCTGACTCCCAGATGGCCGACATGCTTGCCTGGGCCGCCGTAAGCATGGGGTTGGACTGAAACCCTCCGTCCTCCTGGCAGCCCTCACAGCTAGTCAATTGGTTCCACAGGCGGTGGGAGGCTGTCCCCCTCCACCTTGAAGGTTTATATAGCCGCTATATCAGCTCACCATGACACAGTGGACAATAAGCCCTCATGCCTGTTCCCCTCATGGGATCTCTCCATGGTCCTTTCAGGCCTCCAGAGACCCCCCTTCGAGCCATATTTTCCTAAGACCGGGCTACGTGCCCAAGGTTCCTACGACCCACTTCAGGGACCAGGTAGTGAACCTGCAAGTGCTATCCCAGGAGGAGGCAGACACACCCTTATCATTGCTGTGTCCGGTGCATGGTTTGTGTACCTATGTGGACCACACACAGATCTTTAGATGTTCTGAACTGCTCTTTGTCTACTTTGGTGGACAGCAGAAAGGGAACACTGTCTCCAAGCAGAAGCTAGCCCACTGGGTTGTCGACGCCATCGCTTTGGCCTATCAGACCCAGGCCATGCCCGCCCCCTTGCGGGTTCGAGCACACTCGACGAGAAGTGTGGCATCCTTGTGGGCATTGGCCAACGGCACCTCCCTAGCAGACATCTGCAGAGTGACGGGCTGGGCAACACCCAATACCTTTACGAGATTCTACAATCTCAGGATTGAGTCAATTTCATCCTGTATTCTCTCATGTCTGAGCACGTAGAACTCGGGAATATGGAACGTCTGACCGGGTGTTCTGCTTGCACATAGGGCCCTTCCCCTCCACCTTCTCCCAGGAGTGTCTACTAAACTTGCGCTCCATGGATGTCTTTCCTCCCTAGACTTCTGGTCCGCGAATTCAGCGGAGGAATTCCCTCGCTAGGTAGGATCACCTCCGCACCACTTCCACATGGCAAACCCATGTGATGTATTCGCCACATTTAACCTCACCCCAGCCTGGGCAGGATTTGGTCTCTGTGGGGTCTTTTCCCCATGAAATAATAGGAGTTGGAAAAGAACACCTTCCCCGATGCGTTTTATAGCGTTATATGGCCCCAGCCGCTTTAACTCTATGCAAGTAACATAGAGAGAAAAGGCACAGCTGGCGTGGCATATTTCATTGTCGCTTTTTATGGGGAGTTGGGGAAGGGTAAGTGCAGTCTGACACAGCCTGCTGCTTTGGCCTGCAACTGCCTGCCTGCACCTGCGTCAGCAGTTCACGTACACGGTTCTGCTCTGCAGATGTCTGCTAGGGAGGTGCCATTGGCCAGTGCCAACGAGGATGCCACACTTCTCGTCAAGTGTGCTCGAACCCGCAAAGGTTCAAACAATATAAAACATGTAACACTGTCTCCAAACAGAATCTAGCCCACTGGGTTGTCGACGCCATCGCTTTGGCCTAAAAAATAAGTCACAATAATTTTAGTTGCATTACAATTATAATTAATATGAATTAAAAAATATATACGCCTAAACCTAACCATTTCTTATTGACATAAAATATGTAAAAAGCAAATACAAGTACAGTCACAATAAATGATTACAAAACAATGATGATCCAGAGAAATGGGATGCATCTGAGCTCAATTTTAAGTGTCAGGGTCTGAATACTTATGTCAGTGTGATAATTCAGTTATTCTTTTTAATACAATTGCAAGTTATCAAATCTGGTTTTTGCTTTGTCATTAAGTTGTATGGAGTGCAGATTGATGTGAAATTTTTTTTTTAAAGCATATTAGCATAAGGCTGCAACATAACAAAATGTGAAAAAAATGAAGGGGTCTGAATACTTTCTGAATGAACTGTACATGCTGATTCTTACTCAAGGTGGAGCTGATTTGTCTGTGATTTACATTTGACTGCTATATGATGAATAAGCAAAGTGGATGAACAGTATGATATGACTATTGAAGGGGTCTGAATACTTTCTGAATGCATTGTATATTATGTATGTATACACAAATATGTAATACTGATAATTGACCATTGTCACACAGAAAATCAACTTGATATAGTAGTCATTTGTATGAATACAGGTGAAACTCGAAAAATTAGAATATCGTGCAAAAGTTCATTAATTTCAGTAATTCAACTTAAAAGGTGAAACTAATATATTATATAGACTCATTACAAGCAAAGTAAGATATTTCAAGCCTTTATTTGATATAATTTTGATGATTATGGCTTACAGCTTATGAAAACCCCAAATTCAGAATCTCAGAATATTAGAATATTACATGAAATCAATAAAAAAAAGGATTTTAAATACAGAAATGTCAGCCCTCTGAAAAGTATAATCATGCATATGTACTCAGTACTTGGTTTGGGCCCCTTTTGCATTAATTACTGCCTCAATGTGGCGTGGCATGGATGCTATCAGCCTGTGGCACTGCTGAGGTGTTATGGAACACCAAGATGCTTCAATAGCGGCCTTCAGCTCTTCTGCATTGTTTGGTCTCATGTCTCTCATCTTTCTCTTGGCAATGCCCCATAGATTCTCTATGGGGTTCAGGTCAGGTGAGTTTGCTGGCCAATCAAGCACAGTAATACCATGGTCATTGAACCAGGTTTTGCTACTTTTGGCAGTGTGGGCAGGTGCCAAGTCCTGCTGGAAAATGAAGTCAGCATCTCCATAAAGCTTGTCTGCTGAAGGAAGCATGAAGTGCTCTAAAATGTCCCGGTAGACGGCTAGCGTCGACTCTGGACTTAATAAAGCACAGTGGACCAACACCAGCCGATGACATGGCTCCCCAAACCAACACAGACTGTGGAAACTTCACACTGGACTTCAAGCATCTTGGATTGTGTGCCTCTCCATTCTTCCTCCAGACTCTGGGACCTTGGTTTCCAAATGAGATGCAAAATTTGCTCTCATTAGAAAAGAGGACTTTGGACCACTGAGCAACAGACCAGTTCTTTTTTTCTTTAGCCCAGGTAAGACGTTTGACATTTGAAGCCCATGTCCAGGACCCGTCTGTGTGTGGTGGCTCTTGATGCAGTAACTCCAGCCTCAGTCCACTCCTTGTGAAGCTCCCCCACACATTTGAATGGCCTTTTCCTGACAATCCTCTCCAGGCTACGGTCATCCCTGCTGCTTGTGCACCTTTTTCTTCCACACTTTTCCCTTCCACTTAACTTTCTATTAATGTGCTTTGATACAGCACTTTGAGATGTCAATGATGGTTTTCTGCACAACTGTCAGGTCAGCAGTCTTCCCCATGATTGTGAATTCAACTGAACCAGACTGAGAGACCATTTAAAGGCTCAGGAACCCTTTGCAGGTGTTTAGCTGATTAGAGTGTGACACTTTGAGCCTACAATACTGAACCTTTTCACAATATTCTAATTTTCTGAGATTCTGAATTTGGGGTTTTCATAAGCTGTAAGCCATAATCATCAAAATTATATCAAATAAAGGCTTGAAATATCTTACTTTGCTTGTAATGAGTCTATATAATATATTAGTTTCACCTTTTAAGTTGAATTATTGAAATTAATGAACTTTTGCACGATATTCTAATTTTTCGAGTTTCACCTGTATATTACTTAATTTTTTTAACAAACAAAGAAATATACTTTATGTGATAGGAAACTTATGTAGATATGAAATAATCATACAAATATGGTTTATGGAAGCGAAAAATAAATGACACTATTACATATCTCGGGTCTTTACTGACCCTATACACTTTTGGAAATTAAGCAATTGTAAGAAATGTATTTTTTTTTTTTTGCAATTTTGCCTTTTTTATATACTATTCAGAAGAGAAAGGTTGAGAAATACTAAAGAGATGTGGGCATAACTCCAAAAAATGGATGAGGTACAGGGGGTGGAATGGGGTCCCGGGTCACTAAAGACCCGAAGTATGCAATAAATCTATAGATTAAATAAAGTGCTAGATAGGAAGCTAGCTAAAATGTGATGCCTGTATTGTATCGATTTGAAATTCTGTTTGTTGATTGGTAAGTCTAAAAGTATTTTCTTGTGAACCAAGTCATATGATCGTAAACAAAATCAAATAAAAATTTTATAAAAACATTTCAATGTTTCATTTGCTCTGCCTGTCATTGTGTGAACAGCAGTAAGGTTTATTTTGTATGGTGCAAATGGACCGTATTACCCTGCCCATTCATTTTTAAAGCATGTCCTCCCCCTGAGGAGCTGAGGTGAGTGTAAGCACAAAGCAGACAATCATGAGCAGAGAGATACAATCTTGCAATATTCAGAAAGAAGCACAGAGAAAGAAAGTGAGAAATTGAAAATAATGAAATGAGAGTGCGCCTTTTTGAATAGGGAGCAGCGATGAATTAGAGTATGTGCACTGGCCCTGTCAGATCCACACATGAATGTTTTGGAAAGGAGAAGCAGAAGTGTTTGACTGGTTAGTATTTGTGGGTATTGTTAAGCTACAGCAAATGTGCCTATTAAAAGCAACAGGACTGTATCCCTACTCTTCCTGCTCTTTCATCCTTGTTACCTTTTATGTCCTAAATACAGAACACAATATACCTATCCATCTGCCCATTAATAGTGCTTAAAGGAATAGTTCCAACAAAAATGAAAATGGTCATTATTTATTCACCCTCGTATCGTTCCAAAACGGTATGACTTTCTTGTGTAGAACAATGGAGATGCTTTAATGAATATACCGGTCTGTCTTTTTAATTCAATGGCAAGCTTCTAAATTTCAATCTTTCAAAAAGATGCAAAGTTATCATAAATGTAGACTATGCAGCTTGTGCAAGTCATCTGTGGCCATGCCCGAAATACTCTTCAGTGCAAATCTTGGCGCAATGATGAGCACTATGAAAGCAGCCTGATCTTATAAACATTGTGACTCTGGCAACAGGTTTGTAAAAATTTTAGATGCTTCTTCGACACTTTCGAAACACATGTTGACTTGAATCCTTTGCAGGACTCTTTCACCAGTCCTTTGCATCACAAGTGCAATGCACTATCAGTTGAGTAAGTGTGCAATCTGATTGCACTTGAACAAACTTGTAAATGTAGTTGATTACATTGTTTTACATGTGGTGAAAGGGTAAAAAGTCATTGTTGTAGCGCCTCTAGTGTTCGTTTCACAAGGAAACTGCTGCGATTCACACAAAATGCAAAATCAAGGGAAAATATTATAACAGAATTTTCATTTTTATGTAAACTAATTGAGTGATTCGAATTTCAGTAAGCACAGACTGATTTCAGCAGCAGAAATTTCTACCTACTGTTGCCGAATTCACAGTGTGAGCAGTCTGAAATGGCAATATACGGTATATATGTAAACTTGGGTGACATTGGGTAGTACAATTTTTCATCAACCATTTAAAAAAATGATATTGGGCGCATTGCATTTTTTTTATGTCAATAGAATTCAAAGGACACAAAGATCACCTATTTAAATAACATTGTGATCAATATTTTATTAATCCCATGTTCATATAGCTGGATCATGTCTATCCATAGGGCAGTTCATTTTCCAAAGCAGATGTACAGTAATTGTCTGGACATGCACTGTACAATGTTTGCTGCTTCAAGACAGGATTCCACTAGATATTCTTAACATGGATCTACATTACACATACCTTCCTCTGAGCTATTAGGTTCTCCTTCTCACTGTTTCACTCATACTCTTTAAGTTATCCTGCCCAGAGAGACACATATGAATAATACGGTCTCAGAAACAGACTCTTTACTTTGATTATTCTCTGTGCCAGGAAAACAAACTGTCAGCCTATATCTTTAACATGTGACAATAACATCTGAGCAGTAAAGTATTTCGTAAGAAATCCGGGAAGCTGTAAAATGCGAAGAATTTATTTCTAGAATGAGCCCAATTTTAATGACTATTGATGAGCATGTTGATCTGATGACTATATTAATGAGCATGAGGAGTGTGTTGATCTGATGACTTTATTAATGAGCACGAGGAGTGTGTTGAACTGATGACTAAATTGTTGCAAATCCAAATGTAATCTACTTAATTAAATTCTATAGAATTTGAGAGTTTTGACATTTCTTGTTCTGGGTTTTAGGGTAATCTCACTGCTGAACAACTTGAAGGTAAGGAACTGATTCAAAAGGTCAACTGAACCATTAATGCATTGCTTAAATACAGTAGTTTAAAATGAACAAAAAGAGGCTTTCCAGCTGTTTGTCAGGAATCCTTTGAGGGAGATGAAGATTTCATTAGCTCAATGTGGAGATGTGAAGAGAGCAAGATTTTTCAGGACAATGTACAATACGGTACATTTCATGTTCTATATATCTCAGACATGTTGTTTTGGAATGAGATGTGACTGCCTTCACAGAGGGAGAAGATTCTCAATTTCCTTCAGTTTCACACTGTTCCTCACACAAAGCATTGTATGGTTTGGGGTACTTTAATAGTACTTTTTGTCCATTCGTATTCGTATCTGCTTTTTTGGTTTTTAAAAAAAATGCATGCCAGTGGTGGTCATCTGAAGAGAGTTGTCGTTGATCCTAAAAGTTTAACAGTTCTGAAGTATCAGTGCTTAATATTTCTGCTTCATTCTTGCACACCTTTTGTTCCAAATGAAGCAATACTTTTGTAAAATATTGAAACAGATTAAAATCAATCTGAAAACACCTCTTTATGTGTTACGAAGGCAGACAAGGAGTGGGGATCTAGGTGCGGTTTTATTGAAAATAACAAGACAAACAAGACTGGAACAAACAAAACATCCACGGGGGAAACAAAAGATATAAACAAGGGAAAACATCCATGACGGGCTCAGGCAGGAACACATAACAGAATCTTTACATTTAACACAGCATTTAAACTTTGACATTGGAACATTCACATTCAACGCCTAACAAAGACTGAACAAACAACAGGGCTTAAGTACACAGGGATAATGATGATAAAACGAGACACAGGTGAGAACAATGAATGACTGGCAATGATGAGGGCAGGGAATTATGGGAAGTGTAGTTTAAGACAGGTGACAAGTGAGAACATGAGGCAGACAACAGGGGATCGTGACATTATTGCTGTTTTATTTTTATTATTATTGTCATTGCATCAAGGGGAGGCAAAATCCAAATTCTAGTTGCCAATTACATGGTAGCCTGGACTATACAGTAGTCTGTTGTTAATTTTAGTCTTTCCCAGGAGAGAATCAACACAGCTGTCAGCAGAAACTGCATACTTCTGCACTATTCTACATCATTTTGAATGACTAGTATGTTAACACTGAAAGTGCAACTAAAAAAGTTTACTACGAGTACCCAGATGATGCACTACTACAAACATCAAAACGGAGTGTGGAATGTTGGACGATTCATGATCTAAGTGCACGCAGCTTACCGTACATGGCCCATTCTATAATTTAGGGTGCATTCAAAGTCCATTAATGATAATTATATATTTTCTAACCATTTTCTTCAGAAATATCCCATTTTATCCATGAAGGGAAAGCGGGATATAATATCACACACATATTTTGTGCAACCCATATTTCATTTTGCTTGAAAATGCCATGATGTTTCTTAATTTACCGTTTATCCATTGTCCATTTTTGAAGTGAGTGTGTCTTAAGTTAAAAATAAAGAATAAACATTTTTAAAGTCAACATTGTCTATATTAATTTTTTAGATTATAAACACTTCAGAATTTTTTTTTGACATTTTATAAAGAAAATACTTGTTTAACTTATGTCCACAAAAGTTCTGTCAACTTTGTTACTAAACAAACACCCCCCTGCAACTAAAAAAATTTTGTTTCACAAAACCATGTGTCAAGCATCATGTGATTTCATTTTGCTCTGTGGAGGACATATTGAACGCATAATGGCGAATGTCCTTTTATTTTATTTATCAGTTTCAGAAGGAAACTGGTACTTTAATTAATCAAAGTGGCATTAAACTGATCACAAAGTATAGTCAGGATATTACTGATGTAAAAAACAGCACCATCACTATATGAAAAAATTCATTTTTGATCAAATCTAGACAGGCCCCATTTCCAGTAGCCATCACTCCATCTCCTTATCCTTGAGTAATCATGCTATTGCTAATTTGGTACTAGAAAATCACTTGCCATTATATCAAACACAGTTGAAAGCTATTTGGTGCATTAAATGAAGCTTAACATTGTGTTTGTTTTTCAGTTGCCACAATATGCAATAGAATGGCTTGTCTTAAGGTCAAAAATGGCAAAAAAGAAACAGCTTTCTCTAGAAACTCATCAGTCAATCATTGTTTTGAGGAATGAAGGCTATACAATGCTTGAAATTGCCAAAAAGTGTACACTACAGTCTTCAAAGACAAAATACAACTGGCTCTAACAAGGACAGAAAGAGATGTGGAAGGCCAGATGTACAACTAAACAAGAGGATAAGTACATCAGAGTCTCTGGTTTGAGAAATAGACGCCTCACATGTCCTCAGCTGACAGCTTCGTTGAATTCTACCCGCTCAACACCAGTTTCATGTACAACAGTAAAGAGAAGACTCAGGGGAGCAGGCCTTATGGGAAGAATTGCAAAGAAAAAGCCACTTTTGAAAAGAAAAGTTTAGAGTGGGCAAAGAAACACAGACATTGGGCAACTATAATTGGAAAAGAGTGTTATGGATCTTAACCCCATTGAGCTTTTGTGAGATCAGCTAGACTGTAAGGTGCGTGAGAAGTGCCCGACAAGACAGCCACATTTATGGCAAGTGCTACAGGAAGCGTGGGGTGAAAAAAATAAAAATAATATATTTTTATATATATATGGATTTATGAATGCCTATATATGTCATCACCGTTGGCATTGTCACTGTGCATACTTTCATTTACACAAAAGAAAGAAACTAGACAAACCTGCTTCAGGATTTTCCAGTTTGTCTACATAAGTGACAAGAAAGATGAGTTAGCCTGAGGCGTATCAGTGTTTGCTTGGTGATGTAAAGAGAATAAAAGGAGCAGACACTTTTCATTCAAAGTATCTCCGTTCAGTCATGGGGTCATCAGTGATCTTGCTCAGCATTGTAACCATGATGGTGTGTATGGAGGGTAAGTTTATTCATAAATATATGTGTTTATGTAGTCCAGTGTACATAGACTAATTTATTTTTATAATAGTTTATTTGGCTCCTAAACTATGGATTAGTCTTCCTAGCATTTGTTTGGTACTTAAAAAAAGAAGGAAAGTGGTTCTCATTTTTCATTTAATATGTGATTGATAGTATTGCATGTCTTAATTTCTGATTTTTAAACAGAACACTTTAAACTTCAAAAAAGTCAAATGGGTGCAAATAAATAGCAGTTTTGAAATGTCCTGCTCTTTTTCATCAGGTTCAAAAGCACAGACATCAAATGGTAAGAGCAGCACAAATCATATTTTTTCACTGGGATTAGAGTGTGGTGGAGAGTCCTTCATTTGTTATCTATGATTTATTGGCAACAGGTTGTGGGGAAGCTCCTCTAAACACACGTGTTGTGGGTGGTACAAATGCCCCAGTAGGTAACTGGCCCTGGCAGGTCAGTATTCACTACAACAGACATCACATCTGCGGAGGAACTCTGATCAACAACCAATGGGTGATGACAGCTGCTCACTGCATCATTTCGTAAGGGGCACTTTGATATAATGGTGGAGGTTATAGGCAAAAAAATAGTCACTTTCACAAATGCAGCCTCCTCTGACTGATAAATCACTTCTGCCAATTTGTCTCCATTAGAAGATTACCTGAAATGTTCTGTTTTAATGCTATAGGCCATGTCATACTCACAAAGAAGTACATTTTCATTCATTTCATTCTCCAAGTTACCCACATTGATCTTAGCTGTTAAGAGCATTTTCTACGAGCGATTTTATGAACGTTCGTTATTTTTATGTGCACCCAGGGTGTGAAATAGCACCCGCCACCCGCAAAATACAGTTCACGAGCTCCTCGTCCAAATGTATTTCAAGCGCGAGTAATTTTTCTCATCTACCCCGCAACATGTGGTTGATCTGTAAGACGTCTCGGAGTGACTCATGTCAAGAAATGCTGTTAGACAAAAAGATGCGCTTGAGGAAACACACTTTAATATATCTTTAAGAACAGACCAAAGAAAAGCCGTCAATGCTCATGTCTGATTTACTGTTTGTTCTGAGGCGTGCCACAGGAACCTGTCTCGTGGAGAAAGCCCATGTAAAGAGTTATCACTCCTTTTTATCTGCTTCATTCAACTGAAAACTGTTTGCAAGAATAATGTAGTCTATGAGAATGCTGCAAATGATCTCTGATCATGTTGTGAGGTTCTTTGACGGAGCAGTTCACGCTTACCCATTGTGAACACATCTCTGCAGGTTCAGTAATATATACAGGTATCTTTGTATTAAAGAAACAAAGACGAAAGTGATTAAATCATAAAGTAATACAAGACACGTTCACCTTGAACCTAAACTTCTTCTTCTTCTTCTTGTTTAATGGCGATTAACTCCTAAGGAGCATTATCGCCACCTACTGTACTGGATAGCAAATGAACCTTGGGTGATAAGTCTGAAGTTTAAAACTGTTTCCTCTTCCTTCCTACCAATGGACCATTGACTAAATATCTATATCATCCCACACACATCACCAGTATTTATAGTACCTGCAATAGAAGCTTCATTGAGTTTCATCCGGTGCTGCGTGTTCAGCTCCTCCGTCCATACTCAGCCCCCATGGAGGGTTCAACTTTACAGACATATTATATTCTAAAACCCAAACCTGAATCATATATAAACGCAATTAGTGCTCTATATATCTGTCTGTTCAATAAACCTTTTCCTAGAATATCCTCATTCTTCATTCTATCCTCTCCATTTGCCAAATGACTGAATAATACACCTCGAAAAATATTATACTTACTACAAATAAATAAAACATGACATACATTTTCAGATACACCACACACATCACATAATCCATTCTCATGTAACCCCATAATTGCCAGTGTTGAGTTTAACCCTGTATGTCCCAGTCTTAACCTAGACAGCAATACCTCTTCCTTCCTATTTCCTCCCTGACAGTTTATCCTCCCTACTGTCTGTGTGATACTATAACACCATCTCCCTTTGCTACTACTATCCCATCTAATTTGCCACTTATTCATTAACTTTCTCTTTAAAATCGATTTTGCCTCCTTTTTCCCCATAGGTACTCTAACATCCACCTCCCTCTTGTCTAGTGCTTTTTTTGCTAGTTTATCAGCAACTTCATTACCAGATACCCCAACATGTGCTGGTACCCAACAAAAATACACCACTACTCCAACCTCTTTCAGTCTGTATAATGATACATATACTTCCAATAATAAATCTTCTCTGTCTGATCTTGCATGTACTATACTACTTAAAACTGAAGAAGAATCTGAACATATTACTACTTTATTTGGTCTGACTTGTTCAACCCACTGTAGTCCTATTATTATAGCTGTTAACTCTGCAGTGTACACGGACATCTCATCAGTCAACCTCAAACTAATATGTTTTTTAAAATGTGGAATATATACTCCTAATCCAACCTTTTGACTGATAGGTTCCTTTGAACCATCTGTAAATATTTGTAACACTGAATAAAATGTGTTATTTAAAAAAACATTAATCTCATTTCCAATGTACCTCTTTGGACTTGTTTAGTAAACTCAAATCTACAAGCGGTTCAGGGACTTTCCATGGTGGAGTATCAGTAAGTGGTATATTGGGACAGAAGATCCTATTGTCCATGCAACATTCCTTGGCCCATACTCTGCTCTTCCATCCAAAACTGTGTCCTCCATCATATGAGTATTCCCAGCACTCCTCCAATACTTTGCGAGTAAGGTGATTATTTGCTGATTTGAACCTAAACGTTTGTTCTATTGTCTTTTATTTAGGCAGCAATAAACTGTATTAACGAACGCAGTACAAACACATTCAATAAGAACACACATTTGGCAGCATTTTTTGGGAAAACAAGGGAATTTTTAGCCTTATTTATTATGATTATTATTATAATTATCTTTACATTTATAATTGTCTTTAGTTCTTAATTTGCACCTGTTGCCGCATACCGATACCTGCGTGATTGCAAATGGAGCCGTTGGAGATGGTAAATGTTTGGATATAGGGAGGTGGTTATATAGAAGTTTTTTAATCCCTTCATTGTTTTAAATGCTTGTTTAAAATTTATTTTAAGTTTTTCATGTTTCAATAAATGTATGTAATTTTAAAGTTGAAAAATTGTTGCATAATATTAGGCTACATAACATAAATGATTTCATTTACCAATCATTTTATTTATTTTACATGAAAATAATAGTTAATTTAATGCTACAAAATTGAGAAATCAAATAGTTCTGCATGATAGTAATTATTATAATAATATACACTGTATATTTATGAATATTCTTATAATCATTCACTCGCTGCTCCCAATAACGCACAGATGATGAGAAGTGAAATAAACATATTTAGAACAGAAACTTTCCACCATAGACAGCACAAAAATTTGTTTGGCCAATTTCTTTCATGATTAAAGGATCAACAATGGCAGTCAGCTCATATATCCATGTTTGTTTATATCTGTCAACTCACGTGTATCGCTTGGTGTGTGATTCAAAATATTTTCCATTTTCATTTTAATCAGTAAATGTATTATACAGAGTATTTTTAGAATCTGTTCAGATTTATGTTGTGAAGTGGAATCCATTCCTCTTCCTCCGTGTGGATGTAGTAATTTGTCATCAGCTTACAGGAACAGTTCTGTTACTTAATATATAATACAGGACCAAAGACTTTTCAGAAAATTACATCACAGAGTTAACACCATTTTGGATATGATGCGTTAATGGAGGAACATTGACAGAAAGCTTAACGCTCTAAATCAAAAGGGACCGGATAGCCTGCCTAAATGGTTGTAGACAGGTGTAAGCAAAGACTCACAAGACGTAACTGATATTCCACCATGGTGATTTATTATCAGCGTCGTCGTCGGTCCCACGCAAAGTTTGCAAAACACACAGCTAACAACAACTGCGTTACTGAATAGAAATAAAAACAGAATAAGAACAACAGAAATATAAAACGGGCTTGCACGCATACATGCGATGTTCACAGCTCGTGCTTCTCGTATCGACTGCCCACTCTGAGTGAGGGAGTAATAGAGTACGTTCCATCTTAAAGGCGCAGTACTTAATTCTACTTGTTACAAGCTGTTGCACGTGTGAATAGCAGATGTGGTACATTTACCATTAAGGGAATAAAAAAAGGGAATAAAATAAAATAAACATTTTTTTGTTTTAAATAGAGTGGGTCCTCTCAAAAGGGTCAGTTTTTACCTGGTCAGCTGTTAGCCCCTGCTGGTAGATACTGTAAATGTGGGGGGAAAAGCTTCTTTCTCCAGTGCCACTGAAATTATGTTAAAAAAGAAGCATTAATACAAACATTTTTGCACACAACATTTAAAAACGAATATTGCATTGTATTGTAAAAGACGTTTTGGCAGTGACCGTTTTTTTGGAAGGTTCCTAAAAAGATGAAATAGACTTATATTTTCCTTTTCGTCTACAAGGAATTTGTCCTGGTTACTTGTGTCGATATAGTGACACTAGGGGTCGCTCTTGAGAGCCCGAGACACCTCTGATCTTTGATAAAAGGCCAATGGGAATTGGCGAGTGGTATTTGCATACCCCTCCCCCGGACATACGTGTAAAAAGGAGGGGGACATGCATACCGCTCATTCAGGTTTTGTGCTGAGGAGCCGAGACCAACTACCAGTGGGTAGTTCAGCGTTGTGGCAGGAGGGACACAACGTCTCGTTCCCTCCATCAGGGAACGGAGGTTACGGAAGTAACCAGTACGTTCGCTATCTGTCACTCACTCGATGTTGTGTCGATGTAGTGACACTAAGGGTCAAAAACTACACAACTATCTGAACTGGGTTACGTGGATCGGCAGTGCGATACGGGCAGACTGCTGTGTGCCGCATAGCCAGTGCACAGGGCCGGCACGCAACGTCCCTTGTACCCTTGCTAGTATGAGTGTCGAACAGCCCTTTTGGGGACGAGTTGACTACCCAAAGGATAGGGACATGCTTGTCCTAGTCGTGCCTCTTTTCTCTTCTTTCTTTTTTGCTAACCGACCGGGATGCCAGTGTCCACGTCGGGGGTGGTGTCACTCCCAAGGGGAAGACACTGTGGAGACCACACCCTGCCCAGAGAGAGGGGGGTAATATTAAGTGGAAATACATCACATGGTCTTGCCGAGTCTAGTCAGAAGTATGTCATGTGGAGGAGTCCCATTGTAGGTCCTGCCCAATGGGGGAGGAGGAGGCTCTATGAGCATGGAGACTGGGGCATATGGCCTCTGCCCAAGGAAGACGCAGTTTGCCAACAGGGAAACGTTTTTCAGCTGAATATACGTCGCAAGAGGCTGCCTATGCTGATCCAGCGCATGCAGAGCACCTGTCCCAGTGAGGGGCTTAGTTAGCACAAGTACTGGGCTGGCACTGAGTTTCTCCACAAACTCATCTGCCGGAGGGCTAGGAGGAAATCAACCAGGGAACACATTTGTGAACACTACTGGGAATCAACAACGCACATTTTCAGCTGAAGGGAGGTGAAAGGTGCTGAGCACAAGCGGTATACCAGGCCGGTATACCAAGACATGGGACGAGACCGGCTCAACCCGGAGATTGTAGAATCTCTCAAAGGTGTTGGGTGTCCCATTATGGTCCCCAAATCACCCCCAGTGCTCGCCGTGCTCGCCTCATACCCGTAGGTAGAAGGACCGAGGCAGGGAGCCGCTGGGGTGACCGCAATGTTGCCATAGTCATTGCCTCGCAATGAGGACATGACGCATCCACAAAAGATGTCTCGGCGTGGGCAGCACCCAGGCACGAAACCAGGAATAACACACAATCGGAAGGGCATCTTTTGAAAGACGCTTCTTGAAAAAGACTTTCCAATGTGTGCCGCTCTTTTAGAATATACTCTTTTGTGAGGGAAAACACTCTTTTAGAATATACCCTAGTGATCTGCTGAAGCACCCAGGGGTGATCTCTGCAGTTCACCCATGCAGAGAGGGGAGAAAGCATCTGTAATGCTGTGTAAACCAGCAGAGGTGAAGTATGGCAATCGCTTGACTCCGCTTAAACCATCGATTGTTCGGCTCCGAAGAGAAAATCTGAATGAGAGTTATGCAAGTCCCCCTCCTTTATACCCATATGTCCAGGGGAGGGGCATGCAAATACCACAAACCAATTCCCATTGGCCTTATATCAAAGATCCGAGGTGTCTCTGGCTCTCAAGAGTGACCCTAGTGAGCGACAGACAGGGAACTACTGCTGTGTTCAGGTCATGTCGCAGTAGCTGTAAATGCAATCCAGCAATTTAATGGTTTCATGTGTGAAAGTGGTTATTGACTTTTTGTTATTCAGAATTGTTCTTGATTTCTAAACCTAATCTTTAGAGGTTTAAAACCAGTGGTTCTCAACTGGTGGGTCACAAAATAAAAATTGCAGTTCTGTTCTGATAAACAGCAGGTGAAAATCAATGCTAAATTTAAATAATAAAACAACTTATATTATTGTGCATACTGTAGTAAGGAGGATAGCAAAATGAATAGGCTTGTCAACATTTTAAGTGTGCTTCTTGTTCAAGACCTTAAAAGTTTTATGCTGTCGAACTCTACAGTGTTTTGTTGCTAAATTTCACTGTGACAGTCATATAGTAGCTAATAATGATAAAAAAGTGTGAATAAAGAGAAAAAAAGGTTTTTCTTGTTAAATCACATTACAATTTGTTAGTTTTCCATTTCAGCCCATGTAAACTTAATACATTTGCACATTGATGGGGCTATCCAGTTCATCGTTATTGTAATACATTTCAATGTTTGATTTTATACATTTTTTGTTAACTTTTGTAAAATGTAGGTCCTGTGTTTGGTCGTGAAGTGAAAACAGTTGAGAACCACTATTTTTAATCTAAGCATTTAGCTAGCTCAATTTTTAGCATTAGCAAATAATTTGTCATTTCCAGCTTTAATGAACCTTGTGAAAATTCAAGCTGTTGGATGTTATTATACATCTGCAGTTGTCACTGTCTGCAAAGACAAATTTCCATATTCTTTATTTCTATCTCCCCATTGCACCAGTACTAACACCATCATGTGGACCTTGTACTTGGGAAGACAAACTCAGACCACATCTGCTGCCAACCCAAATACACACGAATTGAGTGTTGGTGTCCAGTCCATCATTGTACATCCGAAATACAACAACTCACTTTACAATAATGACATCTCCCTGATGAAACTGGATCAACTTGTGACCTTTACTAACTACATTCGTCCGGTCTGCCTGGCATCTACTGGGAGTGTCTTTCACAGTGCTACAACCTGCTGGGCTTCAGGTTGGGGAAATATTGCCAAAGACCGTGAGTGTCCAAAAATAGTTATGTAAAGTTTTTCAATATATACCTTCATGTCAAATACATGTCCTTCATCAGTGTTGGGGGTTACATGTTACGTTTTAATTTTAGTCCATAATGTCTGAGTTACTTTTTTTTTTATTCTACACCTCTAATTTCACAGTATTGGCCAAAATCATGAGTAAAAGTGTGCAAGCTTTGTGGGGGGAGAAGTTTTTATATGTGTGGGTAGTGCATGATGAGAATTGTTGTCAGCAATGTACAGAGCACATAAAACGCCTTCTTTCAGCCCACCATGAGATATGTTTTAAAAATGGCTAAATATTGCTGGGAAAGGAATATACATCTGAATGCTACAGTGGAATTCAGTTGTACACATCATTTGCGGAGGTGGATTTGTTCTACCCTGTAGCTTGCATGTGCGACCACCAAAAATGTTGCCGTTGTCATTATAATACTGCAAGAGTTA
The DNA here is from genome assembly GCF_025860055.1 of Xyrauchen texanus. NCBI lineage: Eukaryota > Metazoa > Chordata > Actinopteri > Cypriniformes > Catostomidae > Xyrauchen > Xyrauchen texanus. Next base: position 11,028,714 of record NC_068308.1, read on the forward strand.
AGAAATGTGACAATATTAGGCAGTATTCTGGGTAAGTGAATCTGTTTGCACTGTTTAACCTTATAAAAATCGAGAGATCGTTGCAGAAAACTTGATGCACGTTTGCCACTGATCATTTTTACATGCAATTGAGCTTTGCGGCAAACATGTGGCAAACTGTCGTTGCCAAAGGTTTGCTGGAGGTTCACCACAATCAGCGAAGAGCTGCAAACATTTGCAGCGAATCACAAACTCATTTGCATGTGAACATAATAAGTGGTAAATAAAATAACTCTGTGGCAAATTTGCCACAAACTCTCAATTTTTGTGAGGGGAATTCTTCCCCTGGCCAAGATGTGGAATACTAATACACATTGATGACTGGTGCATCCAAACTGCTTTGTTTTAGCGGTTACTGGTCTAGCATCAGTTTGCATCCAAACTGTTCCGTGTTACTACTGTCCATAACTAGAGAGTGTAAAAGATGACCCTGGATCAGCAGCTGCGAGCAATGTCCAACATTGTTTGCATGCACAGAATGTTTTATAATAAACAAGCAGGGTGATTCGTGAAATAAGCATTTTTTCCTTACATAATATTTTGGTGGCATTAAAAATTATTTCATTCAGGTTATATCCATATCCACGTTTAAAGTAGTAGGCGATCACCCAGTGGCATCTGTAGCTGTATGGCTGTAAACACTGTTCGTACCATGAGCTCAAGATGACCTGAGAAAGACTTTCTCAATCAATTCAATACAAGCCTGCACTGAGATGACTTCATTGAAAATATTAATTTATATATCAGACAAATTCCTTGAACATGTTAGGTTGGAATTCTCCACATAATTTTATCCTGACTTCCGAAAATCTTTTAAAGTTGACACTGGCATTGTCGATGGGGACCACATATGATGACATAAAACAGGTTCAAGAGTTGAACATTGGTCTGAAAAAAGGTAGAGTGGCCAGCTGATGGTGAGAAGAAGTATGGCACAAGTAATTAAATGCATTACTTTCCATTAAAAGTTACTTAAGTAGTAACGAAATAAAGAAACAATGAACAAAATAGAAACAAAGTTTCACTTACGTGTTCACGCTCTTGCTATGATTGTTATGACAAGAGCAAAGTTTATGGCAGCCGTACTTGCAAGCTCCACGTTAGAATAAATCGACCACTGCAAATGATGAGTGCAACTGGATTCCACTGCGGTACTACTGATTGTGCATTGATTCAGGAGCCTCAGAGACATGGGTTCTAATACCATGGAAACTAGTAATTGCACTCACATTGTCACGTTCCTGTGTTGTCTGGCCTATGTTCTCCGTTTCACCTATCACATTCCATGTCACATTCCTTGTGGTCCGGTCCGTGTTTTCTGTTTCACTCAGCACGTCAAATTCCATGTCACGTTTTCCTTGTTGTCCGCCCCGTGTTTCACTGTCTGTGTATAAAACTACAATTCCCACAATTCCTGGCCTCTCTCACTACCTGCACTCTTCATTGGTCTCACCTGTGTCTCGTTTAGTCGTCATTGTGTTTGTGTATTTAACCCGGTTTGTTTCACCATTCCCTGTCGGTCTTTGATGTTTGTGGATGCCTGTCTCCGTGCTCCCCTGATGTTTATCCTGCCTGTTCTACCTTTCATGTTTTCCGTGTTTCCAGGTTTTAGTGTCGTTTTACCCATCGTGGTCATTTCCTTTGTTCCTGTTTATTTTGTCTCACTTTGATTTACAATAAAGTACACTGCATTTGGATCCAACCCATTGTCTGCCTCCTCCTGCATCGTGACAGAAAGACCGACCCAATAATGGATCCAGCAGCGGTTTTCACCGAACTGGCCCAGGCTGATCTGACCGTTTGCGAGTACTCACGTCTCTTCTCCACGGTCGCCATCTACTCCGGGTTCGACGACGCTTCCCTGAAGACCATCTACTGGATCGGGTTACCATCAGCCCAGTGGTGGGAAGCGCCAGAACCCGGAGACCACACGTGGAGGGAGTACGTGAGTCTCGTCCTAAAGAAACTCGCGCCCGACGAACCACCCCTCAAGATCTCGGTTTTCGAGCCAGAGCCCACGCCTGCCCCGGCCAGCGAGCCAGAGCCCACGCCTGCCCCGGCCAGCGAGCCAGAGCCCACGCCTGCCCCGGCCAGCGAGCCAGAGCCCACGCCTGTCCCGGCCAGCGAACCGTTAGCCTCCGACGTCAGCGAGCCAGCGCCTGTAGCCTCCGACGTCAGCGAGCCAGCGCCTGTAGCCTCCGACGTCAGCGAGCCAGCGCCTGTAGCCTCGACCGTCCCTGAGCCAGCGCCTGTAGCCTCGACCGTCCCTGAGCCAGCGCCTGTAGCCTCGACCGTCCCTGAGCCAGCGCCTGTAGCCTCGACCGTCCCTGAGCCAGCGCCTGTGGTCTTGTCCGTCCCAGTGCCAGTAGCCATGACCGTCCAAGAGCCAGCGCCAGTAGCCGTGACCGTCCAAGAGCCAGCGCCAGTAGCCGTGACCGTCCAAGAGCCAGCACCAGTAGCCGTGTCTGTCCAAGAGCCAGCGCCAGTACCCGAGCTTTCCAGAGCTCCGCCTCCCGAGCTTTCCAGAGCTCCGCCTTCTGAGCCTCCCGAGCTCTCCAGAGCTCTGCCTTCCGAGCCTCCCGAGCTTTCCAGAGCTCCGCCTCCCAGGCTTCCTAGAGCTCCGCCTCCCGAGATTTCCAGAGCTCCGCCCTCAGAGCTTTCCAGAGCTCCGCCTTCCGAGCTTCCCAGAGCTCCGCCTTCCGGGCTTCCCAGAGCTCCGCCTCCCGAGCTTCCCAGAGCTCCGCCTCCCGAGCTTCCCAGAGCTCCGCCTCCCGAGCTTCCCAGAGCTCCGCCTCCCGAGCTTCCCAGAGCTCCGCCCTCCGAGCTTTCCAGAGCTCCGCCTCCCGAGCTTTCCAGAGCTCAGTCTCTCGAGTCTTCCAGGGCTCCTTCCCCCGAGCCTCCCAGGGCTCCACCTCCCAAGTCTCTCGAGCCTCCCAGGGCTCCTTCTCCCAAGTCTCTCGAGCCTCCTACGGCTCTGCCTCCAGAGCCTCCTGAGCCTTCCACGGCTCCGCCTCCCGAGCCTCCTAGGGCTCTTCTCCCCGAGCCTCCTACGGCTCCGCCTCCAGAGCCTCCTATGGCTCTGCTCCCAGAGACTCCAGAACCTTCTAGAGCTCCGCCTCCCGAGCCTCCTACAGCTCTGCCCCCAGAGACTCCAGAGCCTCCCTCGGCTCCACCTCCTAGGCCTTCCTCGGCTCCGCCTCCTACGGCTCTACTCCCCGAGCCTCCTATGGCTCTGCTCCCAGAGACTCCAGAACCTTCTAGAGCTCCGCCTCCCGAGCCTCCTACGGCTAGGCCTCCCGAGCCTCCTACAGCTCTGCACCCCGAGACTCCAGAGCCTCCCGAGCCTCCCTCGGCTCCGCCTCCAGGGACTCCAGAGCCTCCCAGGCCTCCTAGACCTGCCCCTGTCTTGAGGCCGCCTCCCAGGCCTCCTAGACCTGTCCCCGTCTTGAGGCTGCCTCCCAGGCCTCCTAGACCTGTCCCTGTCTTGAGGCCGCCTCCCAGGCCTCCTAGACCTGTCCCTGTCTTATGGCCGCCTCCCAGGCCTCCTGAACCTGTCCCTGTCCTGTGGCCGCCTCCTGGGCCTGGACCTGTCCCTGTCCGATGGCTGCCTCCCAGGCCTACTAGACCTGTCCCGGTCTTGTGGCCGCCTCCCAGGCCTCCTAGACCTGTCCCTGTCCTGTGGCCACCTCCCAGGCCTCCTGGATCTGTCCCTGCCCCTTGGACTGCCCTCTTGCCCTTGTGCCTCCGTGGACTGCCTAATTGCCCCTTGTGCCCCCTTGGTCTGTCTCCGTGTCCCTTGTGCCTCCTTGGTCTGTCTCTGTGTCCCTTGTGCCTCCTTGGTCTGTCTCTGTGTCCCTTGTGCCTCCTTGGTCTGTCTCTGTGTTCCTTTGTGCCTCCTTAGTCTGTCTTTGTGTCCCTTGTGCCCCTCTGGTCTGTCTGTTTTCACCCTTGTCCAGCCCCCCTCTCCTTTAACCTCTGTTTATTTTTCCTATTCTGTTGTTTCTTAGGACCGTCTGGAATCCGGTCCTTTTGACGGGGGGCTATGTCACGTTCCTGTGTTGTCTGGCCTATGTTCTCCGTTTCACCTGTCACATTCCATGTCACATTCCATGTCACATTCCATGTCACATTCCATGTCACATTCCATGTGGTCCGGTCCGTGTTTTCTGTTTCACTCAGCACATCAAATTCCATGTCACGTTTTCCTTGTTGTCCGCCCCGTGTTTCACTGTCTGTGTATAAAACTACAATTCCCACAATTCCTGGCCTCTCTCACTGCCTGCACTCTTCATTGGTCTCACCTGTGTCTCGTTTAGTCGTCATTGTGTTTGTGTATTTAACCCGGTTTGTTTCACCATTCCCCTGTCGGTCTTTGATGTTTATGGATGCCTGTCTCCCTGCTCCCCCTGATGTTTATCCTGCCTGTTCTACCTTTCATGTTTTCCGTGTTTCCAGGTTTTAGTGTCGTTTTACCCATCGTGGTCATTTCCTTTGTTCCTGTTTGTTTTGTCTCACTTTGATTTACAATAAAGTACACTGCATTTGGATCCAACCCATTGTCTGCCTCCTCCTGCATCGTGACACACATAAACAATGATGATTTGGAGGTTGCATTTTCACTGTAAAATTACATTTTTACTTCAATGATGGTTAAGTTTAGGGTTTGGGTTGTGGCATATGGCTTATAAAACATAAATTCCTCTTTACTGTGTTATATTATTTACAATTACAAACAGCTTGCTTTACAACTCATTTTTTTAGCGCCACTCTTTGGAAATTTCACTCGGAAACTGTAGCTCATATGTGCCCATATGCTCAACATTTCCAGCTTTGGACACTGGGCGCAGTGGATATTGGTAAGCACAGACCAACACTGTGTCTGGATGACTTACTGCATCCACAACAACTTGACACTGTACTATCCCAAAATGCCACGTGAGAGCAGATAACAAATCCAAAATTAGAATTGTTTTTAAATCGGTGGAGAACTGCAAGTCAGGTTACTTCTATCAGGAAGACTCGCAGACTTGAGTGAAATTGAAGATGACATTTTTTTGATGAATATAAAACAGAAAAGAAATGTCTCTCTTTGGCGTAGGCCCCGTCTGGCGGTCCAAAGTTGTAGTACTCGGAACAGTCATATCCTGCCGGAGATATGAGGCAGGGGTGAGGAGCCTACCCCCGTGCAGAACAGGACTCAACTTGTGGTGGTGGGGTGGTGGAGGTTGCCGAGTTAACAGCAATGTTATAGGTTGTGAGCATACTTCTAAAGCAATGGCTTACATGTGATTGGCTAGGAATTACCCAGCTAATGGTGCGATGATGTACAGCTGCTAGTCTTCCCGTTAGAACTATGCTGTGCTGAAAACTGGCCGAGAACATGTCCAATACTTATATGCATTATTATTATGTGTGTGGGCGGAATGAGTCTTATACTTTGTTTTCTGAATAGGCTAAACTATGTCTCTCTCTGTGACAGAGTATTTGCCGGCCCCTCAGGCTCTTCAGGAAGTGGAAATCCCAGTTGTGGGCAACAGACAATGTACCTGCCAATACAATCCAATAAAAAATGTTGGAATTACATCGCAGATGATATGTGCAGGCAGAACTGGTAAAGGAATCTGCCAGGTGAGTGTAATGGAGAGAAAAATCCAGAAAACTTACTGAAAGATAAAGATAAACATATCTAAGGATGACCAGTTCACCCAAAAATGAGAATTATTTACTCACCCTCATGTCATGCCAAACCTACATGCTGTTATTTTTACCATGGAACATAAAAAGAAACATCTGAACTTTCCACACAATGACAATTCATTATGACTAAGTATGTGATAAAAAGATCCATGGAGGTAGTCTACACAGCTGGTGTGTTAAATTCCAGGTGTTCTGAAGCCTTACAATAGCTTTGTGTAAGGAACAGACTGACTTAAAAGTTGTTAGCTTTACCTTTGCCAAAGCTTGCATCTTGCTCGCATTTACACACATTTACATTAAGTTTGGAATAATGTACAGATTTAACTGTTTTGGAAGGAAATTGGCACTTTATTTCAGCAAAGTGGCATTCAACTGATCACAAAGTATAGTCAGGATATTACTGATGTAAAAAATGGCACCATCACTATTTGAAAAAAGTTATATTTGATCAAATCTAGACAGGCCCCATTTCAAGCAGTCGTCACTCCATCACCTTATCCTTGAGTAATCATGCTAAATTGCTAATTTGTTACAAGAAAATCACTTGCCATTATATCAAACGCAGTTGAAAGCTATTTGGTTCATTAAATAAAACTTAACATTGTCTTTGTGTCTGTTTTTGAGTTGCTACAGTAGGGGTGACCAACCCTGCTCCTGTAGAGCGCCCTTCCTGCAGAGATTAATTCAAACTCTAATCAAACACGCCTGAACCAGCTTATCAAGGATTACTTGAAAATGACAGGCAGGTGTGTTGGAGCTAAACTCTCCAGGAAGGTAGCTCTCCAGGAGCAGGGTTGGTCACCCCTGTGCTACAGTATGCAATAGAGCGGCATGTCTTAAGGTCAACATTTGGTCAAAAATGGCAACAACAAAAAAAACAGCTTTCTCTAGAAACTCGTTAGTCAATCATTGTTTTGAGCAATGAAGGCTATACAATTCTTGAAATTGTTAAAGAAAAACTGAAGATTTCACCCCATTTTTGGATCCTGGACCAGGCCCTGTTCCAGATCAAAATCTCTGAGGGTGCTTCTGAATTTAATGGGGTGCTCTAATAGTTAAAGAGAAGATGCAGTTATTCAATTGAGGGTGCTTTAATGTCTGTTTCATTGTGCTTAGCACCCCATAGGACATGCAAGCCTGTCCTGGACCTGAACACATGCTAGACACAAGCTTTAGCTACTGTATTGTATGGCTTAAATGGCATATACTGTAGCACACAAATTATGTAGTCTACAATTATAGTACTTTTATATGTTTGATCCAAACTTTTTCAAGCTTGACTGATGTGATCAGTCAAAATGAATTGTCATTGTATGGAAAGAGTTTCATAAAGATTGTTCAAAAATTATTTTTGGGTGTTTCAGACTCCCTGGCCAAGTTCGGAATGGCATACTACCAACTACTCTTACTATTTCTGCCATAGACAGACATGGCAGAAGTAGTAAGATTAGTATGGGTAGTATACCATTTCGAACTCGGCCATTGTCTTCTCTTACAGAAGTAACTCTCATTCTATATTTTGTACACTTTCTGTTTCATTGTATCTCTGCTGTCCTCTGCAGGGAGATTCTGGAGGCCCATTACAGTGCAAACAAGGTTCTGTGTGGATCCAGGCAGGGATCTCGAGTTTTGGAATACCTTGCGCCATGAAAAATTTCCCAGAGGTCTATTCACGTGTCTCTGAATTCAACACTTGGGTCACAGGGAATGTGGAGGGATCCAGCATTGGATTCGTAAAGTTTTCATCCAGTGGCACAGACACAGACAGCAGCTTTACATGCTCAAATGCTCCCACACTCAAGTTCTCACAGTACTCTAATATTATCATTTTCTTCACAACACTCACCTTCCTCATTTCACATGCATATTAACAATAAACTGACTCTGCTGTGAGTTAACAAGATGATGGGAATAGGGATGTGTCACAGTGACAATGCAAATTTAGTAGATCCACTCAAAGTGTAAGGTTTAGGAGGTTAGCATAAGCAGTTAGCCCCTGCTGGTAGATGTTGTAACTACACCATTATGCAGCCAAAAAGCATCTTTCTCCTTTGCCATTCAAAAGAAGGCGAGTATTCTAAATATTCTTTTTCTGCAAGCAACATTAAATAAAACGTGCATCACACCGTAATTTTGACTTAAACTCATTATTAGGAGCTTCCCAGTGTAATACTGGCACCAACTTGTCTGCATCACTTCTGGGAAATTCAAAGAACTCTGCGAGTACCAAATCATAAAAACTTTCACACAGAAGAACATTTCCACTGAAGTCAACACATCCTACTGAGCAAGGACCATAAACGTGAATCTCTGCCCCCTCTACTCCCCTTCAGCTCAGAATCATCTCAACTCACTTAAGATCTCTGTGTAGCAAAATATAATATCTGATGTACACAAATAATATAACTAGGCATGTTTGGTATAATTTAAAATGATCAGTGAGACTGGTATAATGGTCTCTTTCCCCATGTTGATAAAACTAATGTAACAAAGTTATAAGGTCTTTTGCCAAATGCTGTATAATTCTGGAGGTCTGTCCCCCTCCCTGCATGTATGTTAATAAGGTATGACACCAGGACGTCCAAACCTAACCACTCCCAAAATTCCCTTTGTTCATGGTTTGGATATTTAAGGAAAGCTGGCCCAGAGCTTGTGGAATCTGCATTCAGTTGCTGTGTGTAATGATAAACAAATCAGGGTTTCTCTGTAGCCAGATTGACCCACACAGAAAACATTGTGTGTAGCTATCAAGTAATTGCAATTTGAATTTCTTATGTTTGGTAAAAGTTTGAATGGAATGCAACTTTAGCTATACTATTATTTTAATTGGATTGTTTGAATGTATTAATATTACCTGGTAAAATGAATTGATACATTTGAGTTTATTCTGATTTACTCTGAAACTATTGTCTTTAGTAGATTACGTTAAGTCCATGTTTCCACAAATCTACGACCAGGTTTGTAGTGTACTAAAGCTCAGTTTTGAGTGGAGCATGAGGCACACTAACTGAGACTTTTCAGCTTAGACTAACAAATTGGCATTATTTCTAGTGTACTAAGAGTGTTCAGGATCGATATAAAATTTCCGTTTAGGACAACATGCAAGTGTGAGCAGCCATCTAATGAGTATTTAGTCAATTACTGTTTTAATGATCAATACAGGTGTATTTGTGACCATGAGATCCGCGTACATGGCCAGCGCGAGACTCTAAGTGACAGGAATCTGAATGAACGTGTACAATATAAAATAGAGTTAAATACGAAGATTACATTTTAAATCAAATGTAATAATAATAACTAAGATTAGAACATTAATATATCCTTGGAAACTTTTATAATTGGAGTCAGATAAAATAATCAGGGATAATAAAACTAATAATATAGATATTTGTTGGAACTAAATAACTTCAACTGAATGCGCATGATAAGACAGAACGTGCAGGAGACCTTCAGCAACGCCATTGGATACCGTCCTTGGGCCAGTTAGGTGGCTTCCCATTCCTCCTTTACCTTATTCCCCTTCCCACCTTCCATAGAATCCATTCCATACAGGATGCTGTTTGTCCCGTATTTTAGTGTCTCCCATCCAAACTGACGAGAATGTTTCACAAATCAGGAAAAAGGACCTGAATCACACTCCTTTCAAGTGAGTTGTGTGAGATATTGTCTGTTAAGCAGTACATGCATGCAACATTTGACAGGAATAAATAACACTTGACTGGCTGGGGCGGCGGAGCGGTCCTCAGGTACACAACAACAACAACAACAACAACAACTTACATTTATATAGCGCTTTTCTCAAACTCAAAGCGCTTTACATAGTATAGGGGGAATCTCCTCAACCACCACCAGTGTGCAGCATCCACCTGGATGATGCGACGGCAGCCATAGTGCGCCAGAACGCCCACCACGCACCAGCTATTTGTGGAGAGGAGATGGTAGAGTGATGTAGCCAATTCAGGGATGGAGATTATTAGGAGGCCATGATAGATAGGGGCCAATGGGGGAATTTGGCTAGGACACCGGGGTTAAACCCCTACTCTTTACGAGAAAGTGCCCTAGGGATTTTTAATGACCACAGAGAGTCAGGACCTCGGTTTAACGTCCCATCCGAAAGACAGTGCTTTTTTTACAGTATAGTGTCCCCGTCACTATACTGGGGCATTAGGACCCACACAGACCGTAGGGTGAGCACCCCCTGCTGGCCTCCCTAATACCACTTCCAGCAGCAACCTGGGTTTTCCCCAGGAGGTCTCCTATCCAGGTACTGGCCAGGCTCAACCCTGCTTAGCTTTAGTGAGCAATAGCTGCAGGGTGATATGGCAGCTGAAATGCACAGCAGAAATTGCGACTCTCTTACTCAAAGAAGCGATAGAGCCTATCCCTCCAACCGAGATGAAGAAGGGTTTCATACACAACGGTTTGTGACCCACCTATGTCCCGAGAACGCCGCCACTTGGCTGGATCACGCTGTGCTCCCCTCCAAGGCCTGTAGGATGACGTCTTCACTGACTTCCAAAGCCTACAGTGCCACCGGACAGGCCGCTTCTACCTTGCATGCCATAGCCCTCCTGCAAGTCCACCAGGCCAAGGAACTTAAAGATCTGCACTTGGGTAGTTCTGACCCCGACTTGCTGCAGGAACTGTGCTCAGCGACCGACCTCGCCCTCAGGGCCACGAAGGTCACAGCGCGGTCACTCGGGCAGGCGATGGCCACTCTTGTGGTTCAGGAACGACATCTGTGGCTGAACCTGGTAGAGATACGTAAAACAGACAAAGCACGCTTTCTCAATGCGCCCGTCTCCCAGTTTGGCCTTTTCGGCGACACCGTCGAGGACTTCACCCAGCAGTTCTCAGCGGTGAAGAAGCAGACGGAGGCCATCTCCCACATCATGCCCCGTCGCACTTCCACCCCGCTGCAAAGCCCCACCGGGTACATCAAAATGAATCGTCCCCTTAGTGCCCCTAGCATGGAGCTTGGACGTGTGGCTTTCAATTCCCAATCCGTCACGCTGGCTGGCCAGGACCATCCGACTCGGTTATGCAATTCAGTTTGCCAGGCCCCTTCGGGGGTGTCCGCTTTACCGCAGTACACGGTGAAGATGCCAAATAATTGCGACTCTCTTACTCAAAGACGCGATAGAGCCTATCCCTCCAACCGAGATGAAGAAGGGTTTCTACAGCCCTGACTTCACCGTACCCAAAAAAGGCGGCAGCTTACAACTGATCTTGGACAAACTCCCGTTCAAAATGCTCACACAAAGACACATTCTAACTTGCATCCGGCATCTAGATTGGTTTGCAGCAGTAGACCTGAAGGACGCGTACGTCAACGTCTCAATCTTACCTCGACATCGACCCTTTCTTCGGTTCGTGTTCGACGGCCAGGCGTATCAGTACAAGGTCCTCCCCTTCGGCATGTCCCTGTCCCCTCACGTCTTTACAAAGGTCGCAGAGGCAGCCCTTGCCCTGCTTCGGGAAGCAGGAGTTTGCATACTCAACTACCTCGATGACTGGCTCATCCTGGCCCACTCCAGAGAGTTACTATGCACTCACAGGGACCAGGTTCTCAGGCACCTCAGCCACTTAGGGCTTCAGGTCAACTGGGAAAAGAGCAAGCTCGCCCCCGTTCAGAGCATCTCTTTTCTCAGCATGTAGTTAGACTCTGTCTCAATGTCAGCACGCCTCACCTCTGAGCATGCGCAGTCAGTGCTGAATCGTGCACAGGTCACATGGAATATCTAGCTGGCCTACCACCTACTGTCGTAGACACAATCAACCAAGACAGAGCTCCCTCTACCAGGCAACTTTACGCCCTGAAGTGGCGCTTGTTCGCATGGAAGTCCTCCCAGCCACGTCGCTGAATCAAACCACTGTTGGGGCCGAACCTCATTGTCGGCTCCTCAGACAAATCCTGAATGAAACAGACGCATTTCCTTCCCTTTATACCCGTATGTCCGGGGGCGGGACATGCAAATTCTGTCTGCCAATTTCTCATTGGCCTTTTCTCAAAGTTCAGAGATGCGAAAGGCCCTCAAGAGAGACCCATAGTGTCGCTTCTTCGACACAACGTCTCGTTCCCTCCATCAGGGAACGGAGGTTACAAAAGTAACCTAGACGTTTTCTCTTGCCACACACTGGATGCCTTTTGTTTTTGGCACCATTCTGAGTAAACTCTAGAGACTATTGTGTGTGAAAATCCCAGGAGATCAGCAGTAACAGAAATACCCAAACCATACTGGCACCAACAATCATGCCACGGTCGAAATCACGGAGATCACATTTTTTCCCCATTCTGATGGTTGATGAGAAGAGCTCCTGACATGCATCTGCTTGATTTTATGCATTGCACTAATGCCTAATGATTGGCTGATTATATAATTGCATGAATAATTTGGTGTATGGGTGTTTCAGATAAAATGCTAAGTGAGTGCATATTTTTTCATTTGTGGTTGTTAGTTCAAGTTTCCATCAAATTTAGCTTCAAGGAAATCAAAAACCATGTGTTGGTTGAGTCCTTTTATTTTTCTGTCTGATAAATAAAATATCATATCTTGTGAAAAAAACAACAACAAAAAACAAATCCAAACTACAAGGGTTTTGAGCATTGTACTTTCTCTTTCATGACACAAATAGTGCCTTGGTGTACATGAGGTCACAGACAGATGAGGGAAATGCAGTGTGAGAGCCAGTGGGGAATCTAGGTGTGCATCTTTAATAAGCATGGTTGGCTACAAACAGAGACTCTCCTCCGGCAGCTCCTGTGTCTCCAGAGGAGACATATTTATCAATGGCTGCAGTACTGTTATTCTGTAGAAGAAATCAAGACATAAAATAAAAAAATGGGCTGGATGTTAAATTCTTTTTCATTTATTGTCTGTTTCCAGAAGGATATCCGAAGGCAGCTTTATTCTTGCATTTACATTTATGCATTTGGCAGACGCTTTTATCCAAAGCAACTTACAGTGAACTTACATATCACAGGGACAATCCCCCAGAGCAACCTGGAGTTAAGTGCCTTGCTCAAGGACACAATGGTGGTGGCTGTGAGGATTGAACCAGAAACCTTCTGATTAGCAGTTATGTGCTTTAGCCCACTACGCCACCACCACACATGCTTAGGCCAGTATGACATGTTGTGCCATAGATGAAGGGGGTGTTGTCCAATGCAGTCCAATATAGTTATACTGAATGCAAACATCCTGAAGAAACATTTCTTCAGAAAATTCTCTCTTTGCCATCCAGAATTCTGTGTTGATTGTGGCCAAATCGTCTCATTTGATTTGTTACATGATAAATTAACATGAACCATTCATAAAACGCTGCCTGCGTGTGATCACAGCCCAGGCACGTGAGGCAGCTCTTATGACCGGAGAGAAATCGGACGCATCAAGGAACTACACAGGGGCGGAAGGGCATCTTTATAAAAACGCGTCCTGAAAAGGACGTTCAACGCCAGCTGTGTATTGCTCTTTTAGAGAAAACTCTTCAGCAGTGCTGTTGAAGCACCCAGGGGAAAGCTGCACTGATGTGCAGAGAAGGGGAAAGCCACTGATATGCGCCGTAGATCCAACAGCATACGCTCTAGAGATGCGTGGAACAGTAAGTGAATGCAGCTCGCTGATCACACAATCGCTTGGCTCGGAAGAAAATATCTGAATGGACAGACGCATATTTCACTCCCTTTATACTCGTATGTCCGGGGTCGGGACATGCAAATTCTGTCTGCCAATTTCTCATTGGCCTTTTATTAAGTTCAGAGATGCGCGAGGCTCTATAGCTTCTTTGACACAACGTCGAAGTGGTCAAAAGACAGGGAACTCTAGATTTGTGTCAGGGCTAGAAGACAAAGAGGACCATTTTTTTTTTCTCGTTTAAAATCCTACATTCATAATTCACCCACAAATGAAAATTCTTTCATTGTTTACTTACACTAATGTCGTTCCAAATAAATTTAATGGTTTTTTGTTTGTTTTTTTCTGTGGAATTCAAAAAGAAAATTTCAGAAGAATGAGCCAAAGGCTGACATTTTAGTCAATATTCACTGAATATCTTTCCCTCTGTTATTTTGACCACTTTTATGGTTTTGATTTATTTAGTTTTGTTTTTTAGCTTGGTCACTATGAACTGCTGTTGCATGGAAAAGAGACTCTATTTGTCCCTCTACCTTCCACAGTTAAAAAAATAACAGCATTTGGGTATGGAATGACATAAGGGTAAGTTTTATTTTGTATGGTGCAAACTGCTGTTTCACCGTATCACCCTGCCCATCCATTTTTAAAGCATGTCCTCCCCCTGAGAAGCTGATGTGGCAAAGCAGACAATCATGAGCAGAGAGATACAATCGTGCAATATTCAGATAATATACCAGTCTTTCTTTTTAATTCAATGGCAAGCTTCTAAATTTCAATCTTTCAAAAAGATGCAAAGTTATCATAAATGTAGACTATGCAGCATGTGCAAGTCATCTGTGGCCATGCCCGAAATACTCTTCAGTGCAAATCTTGCCGCAATGATGAGTTTCGCCTAAACAAAAATTATAACAGAATTTGTATTGTTATGTAAACAATGAATTTAAACTAAACTACCATTTAAACCATCCCACAGTACAGCCATATCAAAGAGGAACACCTGCGATGGAGCTCTGAACTGACAGAACAAGTTTGACAATATGATGTGGGAAGGGGTTTTGGATCCTGTGAAGTATAGTGATCCCCCTGAGGTTCCAGCATTTTTTCCTTTTTTAGAATCATGAGTCATATTGGGGTGGTGCAGCAAATTTAAGGAGATAGAGCTGGGTATATAACCTTTAGGGCTCCAGTCCACTCAGCAGCACTCAAATATTTGAATAAGGCTTCCTTTTTGTCTTTTTATTTGTCCTGATTATAAAAAAATGGCACCACAAAAGCCAGTGCCCCAAAAAGTTGGCAAGCCAGATCCAGCTCCAAAGGAAGAACCAGCTCCTGGAGCAGCAGGACCAGCACCACCAGCTGATCAGAGACCAACCCCAGAAACAGCACTGGACAAAACTGCTCTTGCCCCAATGGTCCCAACTCCAGGGCCAGCAGCAAAAGCTCCAGAAAAAGCCAACCCTGCACCTGGACCAGCCCCAGTGGCAGCAACACCTGGACCAGCCCCAGTGGCAGCAACACCTGGACCAGCCCCAGTGGCAGCAGTCCAAGAAACAGATAAAGCCCCAGCTTCTCCAAATCAAGCTATCAAATATGATCCTGCCATTGTAGTAAGTTATTTTACTCGGTTATCTGATTGACTTGATTAAAGTACCAACAATAATGTTTGACTTAAGGATAGTTTGAATATTTACATTTGTTCCTAGATGTTTTTAAACTGGTAAAATTATAAAATGTTTAGCATTCTAACAGAGATGCCAAGCTTTTGACAAGATTAGATCTAATAATTAGAGTCAAGAAAATACAGTTAGCATCTAACCAGAAGCACAAAGAGTAATACAGTATGTAAATAAGTTATGATAAGTTGCAAACTGGCAAGTGCAAGTCATCATTGTAGCCCAAGTGGCATAGAATTTGACATACATAGATTAGTAAAATGGGCAAAATGGCCAACGTGATTACGCTTGTTGAAAGTTGCTTGTGAAAGTTGATGTACTGTAAAATCAACCCATTCAGACATTTTTGCATTAATTCACATTCTGGTCCATGGAAACCAGGAAGTAATTAAGTTTACATAAATAATGATAAACATGATTCAGTGGTTGCATTTTCACTTCAAAATTGATGGTTAGGTTTAGGGTTTGGATGAGTCATTCCCAGGAGAGAATCAAAACATAAAATATGCAATCCTGTAAACTATTGTAGAATTTGCAACTAAAAATGCAACTCACTTTTGGCTCCATTCCACCCAAAAACAGGAGCTCATACGTGCTTCAGCCAACGGGGGGGTGGGGTTGGGGATGGCAATATCCTGTATATATGTAAACTTGGGTGATATTGGGTGATAACATTTTGCGTCAACCATTTAATTGTTTTTTTTTTAATGTCAATAGACACAAAGATCACCTATTTAAAGGACCTTTAAATAACATTGTGATCAATATTTTATTAATCCCATGTTCATATAGCTGGATCATGTCTATCCATAGGGCAGTTCATTTTCCAAAGCAGATGTACAGTAATTGTCTGGACATGCACTGTACAATGTTTGCTGCTTCAAGACAGGATTCCACTAGATATTCTTAACATGGATCTACATTACACATACCTTCCTCTGAGCTATTAGGTTCTCCTTCTCACTGTTTCACTCATACTCTTTAAGTTATCCTGCCCAGAGAGACACATATGAATAATATAGTCTCAGAAACAGACTCTTTACTTTGATTATTCTCTGTGCCAGGAAAACAAACTGTCAGCCTATGTCTTTAACATGTGACAATAACATCTGAGCAGTAAAGTATTTAGTAAGACATTCTGGATGGTGTAAAATCTTGACGAGCATGACGAGCATGTTGATCTGATGACTATATTAATGAGCACGAGGAGTGTGTTAAACTGATAACTATATTGGTGCAAATGCCATATGTAAACTACTTGTTTAAATTCTATAGAATTTGAGAGTTTTGACATTTCTTGTTCTGGGTTTTAGGGTAATCTCACTGCTGAACAACTTGAAGGTAAGGAACTGCTTCAAAAGTTCAACTGAACCATTAATGCATTGCTTACATACAGTAGTTTAAAATGAACTTATCTTTTCTTTGTTTGTTTGTTTGTTTGTTTTTCATTCAGAATTCAAAGAGGCTTTCCAGCTGTTTGTCAGGAATCCTTTGAGGGAGATGAAGATTTCGTTAGCTCAATGTGGAGATGTGATGAGAGCATTGGGTCAAAACCCAACGAATGCTGAAGTCTTGAATGTTCTAGGGAAACCCAAGCCTGAGGGTAGGCCTACAATGTTAAAACCCTTTAACCTCACACAAGCCTATGGTGGCTTGGCCAAGTTTGTTAGGCAGGTCTATTTTTGTGGTTTTGGGTTTAGCTGACAAGCTATAACAGCTCAACACCAGCTTCACCAGGCTAGGATACAAACTTGATCAGCTTAAACCAGCTAAGATCAACAAACTTCCTTAGGCAGTTTTTTGATAGGATTTTTCCAGCAGGGAACAGCTGCAAGATTTTTCAGGACAATGTACAATACGGTACATTTCATGTTCTATATTTAAATCTCAAGCTATTGTTCCCTGGTCTCCCATGGCATCCTTCAGATCACAGAGATTAGTGAGGTGTTGGTTATGTTGCAAATGTCAAAGATGTCAACAGTGGACAACTTCTCTTTGACATTTGTAATTCCTACATTGAATACTTAAATCCTGATAATCCTTGTAAGTCAAAGTGTCATTTCAACCACATGAATGTATTAGGACACCTTGACACAACAGTGTATGAGTAAATAATGCTCATGGAGACAAAGGACACTAGCTAAATATAACATGTGTGGTTGTCTTTGCAGTAATGCAAGAATGTTTTATCACTTTTTAGCTTCTGTTGAAGTTTAAATTATGTTTTTGTTATAAAATGTTTTCGTTTTTACTAACTTTATTTAAATGGTTTGGTTTAGAGATGGAGTCAAAGCTGATCGACTTTGAGACTTTCCTACCTATGTACCAACAAGTTTCAAAGTCAACTGAAAAAGGCACGTTTGAAGATTTCATGGAGGGCCTTCGGGTCTTTGACAAAGAAGGCAATGGAACAGTCATGGGGGCTGAACTTCGCCATGTACTTGCTACTTTGGGTATGGAGTCTAAATTATGGAGTCCAAATGAGCCAAATTCCACAAGTATTTGAACATTGGTTATGGTCACATGATGCTAATGTTCAACTCAATCTCACTCCCAAGGCGTCAAACACTGATGCTTGCGCAAGAGCTCCGCGTGTGAATGGTGTCCATTTCTCGATCCAACCAGCAAGCACACTGCTTTTAATTAGAAAACTTTCACGTAGTAGACTTTGGTGTAGCAGACACTAGACTGATGTGAAGGGCATCAGAATTTTATCAACATGAAATTATATGTTGGGGTAGAATTTTCACATTCCTCTCTGCTTTTGTGAAAGGGAAAATGCAACCTACGAATTGCACCTGTCACTGATTATGCAAACATTATTACTTCCTGGTTTCAATGCGGGATTCGAACACGGGTCACCCACACTGCTTACGCCGATCCAAAATGTCTGATAGGAGAAGCTGCTTGTCAGTGAGTTGGCAGAATGTGGCTGATTCTAGGGTACTAGAAATCTTGGAAACAACATGTTGACTTCCCGTGTGATCATGTTGGCTGAAGTGACCTGTTTTGCTCTTCTTATGTTTAAGTCTTTATTCAACGCTTGCGGTCCCCCGGCATCCACTTTAACAAATCCCACACAAGTTTTAACCTTCAAACATTTTCTGCCTCAAGAAGAGTTACAACACAGGTTTGACATGCCATTGGCTCTTAGACTGTGACATGCTGAAGTTCGGATGTATCTTAGACATGTTGTTTTGGAATGAGATGTGACTGCCTTCATGGAGGGAGAAGATTCTCAATTTCCTTCAGTTTCACACTGTTCCTCACACAAAGCATTGTATGGTTTGGAGTACTTTAATAGTACTTTTTGTCCTTTCGTATTTGTATCTGCTTTTTAGTTTTTTTATATAGTGTTGAGAATTGGTTAGGTTTAGGGGTGGGGAAAGGTGCCCAAAAATATCTATATAATAATGTAATGTAAATCAAATTATTGTGACAAAATTGACCTGTCTGTTACATTTTTCATATTGTTGATAGTTGGTTAGTTTTAGAAGATCTAAGTTATCGAATGATTGTATAATGTACTGTAAATGCACTAATATATTTATAAGTATAATAAAACAGTGTGGTTAAACTCACAATAATATCCTACAATAGGCAGCGATTCCTTCCTAATGAGACTGCACTGGACTTACTGAAGGGTGCTTTTGGGATCTGTTGGGATGTTGACATGTGGGGCTCTTGCAAAAGTGTCCTTATTTGACAGCTCGGGACTGAGAACAGGTTGCAGTGTTACGCCTAAAAATTTATTATTTTGAAAAAAGTGATTTTCTTTCTTGCTCAATTAAACACTGTCTCTATTTCAGGTGAGAGGTTGTCTGAGGATGAAGTGAATCAGTTGCTGACAGGGCAAGAGGACACAAATGGGTGTATTAACTCTGAGGGTAAGAAGAGTGAATTAAATCACTCAAGACTTCCCTCTATTATGACTTGCCTTTAAAGAAGTTTCTCAATGCAATTAATCTTGATGCTCTCTCTCCAAGCTTTTATAAAACACATCATGGCTGGCTGAGTGAAATGTTATGGTAAGTTTATCTAAACTAAGTGTTCCCAACCTTTTTGTCAACTATGACATAAAGTACCCCCTGATATTTTAAGTAATGCTAAACTCTAGTACATAGTACAGTGGCCATCACTGGGGTGGTACCCTAGTGACACTAGGGGTCGCTCTTTAGAGTCCCGAACACCTCCCATTCTTTGAGAAAAGGTCAGTGAGAATTGGCGAGTTGAGTTTGCATGCCACTACCCCGGACATACGGGTATAAAGGGCTGGAATGCAATTCCATTAAAATGTTTTCTTCAGAACCGTGCAGTTGTAATATCAGCAAGCTGAATACAACTGCTGTATCATTCATCTCTTAAGAAGTGTATGCTGTTGGATATACGGTGCATTTCCAGCAGCTTTCTCTCCTTCTGCACGTCGAGTGCAGATTTCGCCCCTGGGTGCTTCGACAGTGCTAAAAGAGTGTATACTCTATTAGAGCACACACATTGACATTGAACATCTTTTTAATGACACGTCTTTAAAAAGATGCCTTTCTGTCTTTGTATGATTCATGGATGTGGTTGTTATCTCTCCGCTTCCGACGGCCACGTGCGCTGCCTCATGTGTCTGGGCAGCGATCACACTGAGGCAGTGTTTGTGGATGGTTCATGTTCTCATTGTGAGAATATGACCATGGCAACGTTTTGGTCGCGACTTTACTTCTTCCGCGGGTAAAGCACTCTAGCCGCCCCCTGCACTGCACCTTCTAACCATGGGTATGAGGCTGGCCTGGCTGCCACTAGAGCCGATTTGGGGAGTTCAATGGGCGTGGTCTCGCCGTGTAATTCCCCGCGGACCTCCCGTTCCCCAGCACACGCGTTTCTCCCGCCCGGTCCCGAAATGAGACCAGCCCACCTCATGGCCAGCATGAGTCTTCGATCGCTGCATCAGAGCATGCACTGGCGATGTCGGACGCTGATGACTCGACTAGGTTGCCACCTTCAGTCTCCCTGCCAGTCTGAGGCTGATGCAGAGCTGACCGCCATGCTTGCCCAGGCCGCCGTGAGATCTAAGGTGCCAATTACTCCGGTAACCCCTGTGATGTATATTCTGCAGTGCGGTCTCCCTGTTGACGGACCCACATCTCCCTTGGGCAGAGCTCTCTGTCCTCGGTCGCTGTGTTTGTAGAGTACACCCCACCATTTTTCGTGGCATGACCTACCACCGCGCCTCTTCCATGTGTGGCTGCTGAGCCCATGTGTCGTATTGCCACATGTTGACCTCCCCCTTTGGGCAGGATGTGGTCTCCGCGGGGTCTTTTCCCCCTGAAAGAATAGGAAAGGAAAACAACACTTTTCCCGATGCGTATGATAGCGTTAGATGGCCCCAGCCAAATCTAATACACTGTGGAGAAAAAACAGAGAGAAAAGGCTGCAGCTGGCATGGCCATGCTATTTACGTCGCTTCCCCCCATCAGGGATGCAGGGAACTACATGATGTCTTTTGGGGCATTGGGGGAGGTTACATGCAGTCTGATGCACCTGCTATTATGCACGCAGCAGCCTGCTTGCACCTGCATCAGCAGTTCACGTAACACGGTTCTGCTGTTGTGGTGTTTTTCTATAGAGACCCCTAGTGTCACTACTTCAACACAACGTCAAGTGAGTGACAGAAGGGGAATGACATGGTTACAGTCGTAACCTCCGTTCCCTGTTGTAGGGAACGAGATGTTGTGTCCCTCTTGCCACAACACTGTACTAGCCACTGAAATGGCCGGATCTTGTCTTGGCTCCTCAGCACAAAACCTAAATGGAATTGCATTCCAGCTCCTTTTATACCCGTGTGTCCAGGGGAATGGCATGTAAATTCCACTCGCCAATTCTCATTGGCCTTTTTTCAAAGAATGGAGGGTGTTAAGGGCTCTCAAGAGCAACCCCTAGTGTCACTACATCAACACAACGTCCCATTCCCTTCATCAGGGAACGGAGGTTATGACAGTTAACCATGATATTTGGGTATGTAATTGTACCATTTGTGTACCTTTTACAGAACATTTGCATGTTTAGTTTCACTGGGATAAAAAAAAAGTTGTAAAAAAAGTTTTGTATTGCATCTGTGTTGCGTAGGTTGCAGAGGATCTCAGCCTCAAATGCATGCCTGTGGTGGTCATTTGAAGAGAGTTGTCATCAATCCTAAAAGTTTAACAGTTCTGAAGAGTCTCTGTATCAATGCTTAATATTTCTGCTTCATTCTTGCACACCTTTTGTTCCAAATGAACTAATACTTTTGTGAAATATTGAAACTGATTAAAATCAATCTGAAAACACCTCTTTATGGCTGTTTTATTTTTATTATTATTGTCATTGCATCAAGGGGAGGAAAAATCCAAATTCTAGTTGCCAATTACATGGTAGCCTGGACTATACAGTAGTCTGTTGTTAATTTTAGTCTTTCCCAGGAGAGAATCAACACAGCTGTCAGCAGAAACTGCATACTTCTGCACTATTCTACATCATTTTGAATGACTAGTATGTTAATACTGAAAATGCAACTAAAAAAAGTTTACTACGAGTACCCAGATGATGCACTACTACAAACATCAAAACGGAGTGTGGAATGTTGGACGATTCATGATCTAAGTGCACGCAGCTTACCGTACATGGCCCATTCTATAATTTAGGGTGCATTCAAAGTCATTAATGATAATTATATATTTTCTAACCATTTTCTTCAGAAATATCCCATTTTATCCATGAAGGGAAAGCGGGATATAATATCACACAAATATTATGTGCAACTCATCTTTCATTTTGCTTGAAAATGCCATGATGTTTCTTAGTTGACCGATTTCCATTGTCCATTTTTGAAGTGTGTGTGTCTTAAGTCCAAAAAATTTGTTTTTAGATTCTAAACACTTTTTAGATTGAGTTTGACATTTTAATTAAGAAAATATCTTATTTTACTCATCTCCACAAAAGTTCTGTCAACTATGTTACTAAACAACTCCCCAGGAGTTCCCCTACAGCAAGTGTCCAGATCACTTGCCATTATATCAAACACAGCTGAAATCTATTTGGTTCATTAAGTGAAGATTAACATTGTCTTTGTGTTTGTTTTTGGGTTGCCACAGTATGCATTAGACTGGCATGTCTTAAGGTCAATATTTGGTCAAAAATGGTAAAAAAAAAAGATAAACAGCTTTCTCTAGAAACTCATCAGTCAATCATTGTTTTAAGGAATGCAGGCTATACAATGCTTAAAACTTGAAAAAGATGATGGGTGTGAGTGCAATGGGATGGTAGTCATTGAGGCAGGACACTGAAGACTTCTTCGGCATGGGGACGATGGGGGTGGCCTTTAAGCACATTGGAATGACTGCGCTACTCAGGGAAATGTTGAAGATGTCAAAAAAGAACATCTGCCAGCTGCTGTGCACATTCTCTGAACACTCTGCAAGGAATGTTGTCTGGTCCAGCAGCCTTCCGTGGGTTGACTCTTCATAGAGTTTTCTCACATCAGCCATGGTAAGACATAGAACCTGGTCGTTGGGAGGAGGGGTGTTCTTCCTTGCTGCCACATCAGTCTGCGCCTCAAACCGAATGTAGAAGTCGTTCAGCGCATCTGGAAGGGAGGCATCACTGTCACAGGCAGGTGATGTTGTTCTGTAATTGGTGATGGCCTGGATGCCCTGCCACATGCGCCACGTGTCGCCGATGGGAAGTAGCTTTGGATTCTCTGGGCATGTTCTCCTAGCAATTGTTTTTCCACGGAAACTTGCACTAGATGGAGGTCGCTCCAGGTCTCAATGCTTTTACATTGTCTTGTGCAGGCGCGCCACATTTTTAGAGGCTTTGAGAGGTTGCACTACAAATAATAATTTTATTTATATAGTGAACTAATATTATAGGCCTACAATAACACAATATCTGATAGCAGCTTTTCATTAACCAAATATTCTGGTTGGGCCCGCATGCCCCAGAGATTTTTTTCAATCTGGCTCACTTTCCTATGAAATGAAATAGCCTTGTTGAACGCCATCAGATTCTAGAAGGCTCTGTGAATGTGTCATCTCAGCATACACTACTTTACTATGACATCTACTGGTTAACCACGGTACTTCATGTTATTAAGTCTACCGCGTTCAGTTGCATAAAATGCCCAGATACGATAGTATACATACATTTGTACTGTTTAGTACTAAATTGATCGATTGAAAGAAAAACAAATGTATAATGCATAGCATTGTATCATGATTACTTCAGACTAGTTTTAGTTGGTGACTCGCGACTCTTTTTCTTATCTGATAATAAAAGAAACGCCTGAAGGAAAGTTAAGCTCTGGGCTCTATGAAAATCAATCGACAGATGTGTCTCGGGCTCATGTCCAAAAAGAAGTGAGAGAAAGGGGAAGACTGTTATTGCTTGGACTCGCAGTTATTCTGGAGAGTAAAATCTCCTGGGATTTGCATAGCAGTAGATGATTTCTCGTGACAAATGTGCCATTGTATAAGCTTTTAAAATATGTAGGAAAGCAAATACTACAGATAAGTTCTAAAACATTGTTAGCCTACTGCAGCAGGTTTGCGAAAAGTTTTATTAACACATTAAGTCACAGTAGCTTCGTATAATGGCAATGTATATAAACGTTATTAAATATACTAAAAAATAAGAATATTTACAGATACTGAAATATCATTAATCTCCAAATGTTACATTTTTAATTTATATTTCACTGAGCGCGCCGATTTACGAAAGATTCGAAAGTAAAAAAGCTGAAAGAAAATTCAAGTCTCTAGCACCTCCTCTCTCTGTCAGGCTGCTATAGGAACTGCAGCTCTCGTCGAGCGCTCAGTGTGAGCGACTGCAGCTGGAGAGACAATAACAGCGACGCGCGCGCAGGTAAGTAAAACCAGTCAAAGCTGTCGCTAGTGAGGTGTCAGTGCAATTTGATCATGTTTATCCGTTAGTTTTCGTGCACAGTTTTCAAAGTAAATCTTGTGCGAGCATAAAGCATGCGTGCCTTTTGTTTTTCATTAAAATCGTCATGTGGATATTTCTGTGCAAGTGAATGAGGTCAGGCCTGCGCTGCTCATGTAGCCTATAAATAAACTATTTGTCTGAATATAGAATATAGTCAAATATTACTCTCTTGTAAAAAAAAATATATATATATATTTGGGCACCAAAAGAATACATTCTATCAAGACTATTATGTCCAGATGACCGACACAATCGCCCGTGTAACGGTATTTATGGTATTTTTCCACAAAAAAATCCACATATTGACATGTTTGTACACATAATCAAGATGTTTTGATGTCGTTTGATAATCGTTCTAGTTAGCTTTATATTTATCAGTTGAACGCAAATTGTGATTGCTGCTTTTGTGTCATTTTTTTATTCTCCCAGGCGCTTTACATATTGAAAGGAGAAATAATGCGGTGGGGTTAGATTCTAATGTTCTCTTTCCTTTAAATCAGTAAATTCAAGCTCAATGTAAATCGATGTCGGCTCAAGGATGCTTTGTTGGAATGCACCTCCTCCCCTTCATCTCTGAAGAGCAGAGATACGGCCATTATTCCTGCTCGTCATGTCGTCTGAATATGCGTCTTTTCTGCCATAAGATATTGTCATTGTTGTGGTTGAAGACTGTAGAAATTAAACGTTTTATTATTATTATTATTATTATTATTATTATTATTAAAAAATATACGGTGTCGCTTCGTAGCTGGCAGTATTCTGAATCTGTGTTGTCCAACGCCTTTCTTCAACTACAACGCTATAGTCTAATCCTGAGAACCCATGCATGCACAGACAGATTTAGCCTACTAATCCAGCCTTTTCCTTATCTACGTATCGTATGTAGACATGGCGTCGTTCTAGTTTTGTCGCGTCGCTTGCATTAGCCTGTTATTTGGAGATGTTAGTGCATGTTGAGGTCATTATTTCTGTGTCATGTTGCATCCCTACAGACTGTAATCCGATTTGAAATGAGGGAGGACTGAGGGGTTTGAGGTGCCTACAAACGGCTCTATTGGTTTGCATCATCTGCCTGATGGTTTTAAATTAATGAACTTTGATGGCGGTGTCTGGATCTAAATGGTGATTTGGATAATTCCGAAATTCCTTTGTAATTCACAATCAGACGCGCCTCTCTCTTGATCCAGAGTTCCTGAAGAGCCTCTGAATAGGGTTTATCATCTATGACATTGCCTTGGAATCTGAAACAGAGTGGCAATTACTGTTAATATCCACGGTGTTTTGGTGTAAATGCATATGTTTTCTATTCCTGGCATCTATTGAATGTTACAGATGCAGACAGCAGTTTCTCCTGGTTTCTGCTTGGTCTTCCCATTTTAGAAATCGTTTGCATAAAGAAGTTGTAATACTTTTGGAAGTAGTAAATAAAAAAGTGTACACATTAGTCCAGCAACCATGGACGATATGTGCGCATTAGCAATCGGATTCTCACAAAAAGACAGAATCAAACTAATTCACATACAGAACTTACAGTGAATATGACATTTACTTATAAAGTACATGAAGAGCTTTTACTTTGAAGTTGCTCTATCACTTTCATGCGTATCCTCTTCAAGTTTATTCGACCTGGATCGGGTAAGCCAGAGGGACACAGTTTTGATCCAGGCTATTATATATATGTATGTACATGCTTCAGAGGAAGATAAATGAGCACTCCATAGGAAGAAAATGGATTTGCGCAAATTTCGTGAGGATTTTTCATTTTGTTTGTGAGTTTTGTAATGATATATACGTTTTATTGATATTTGCATTTGCATTATTAGATTGCAATGGCTTAAGAAATGAATCTGCAAACTTAAAAATGTATCGGCCTCTGAGATATTGTACACATCCTGGACAAAAATTAAGAAGCATACTCTAATATTTTGTTGGACCGCCTTTAGCTTTGATTATGGCATGCAATCGTCATGGCATTGTTTGGACAACCTTATGCAACCTTACAACATTTATTTCTGTCCAGAGTTGCATTAATATTTGGCCGAGATCTTGTACTGATGACGGAAGTGTCAAACATCTCCATAAAGTCTTCTCCAGCAGATCTTAAAGACTTAAAATGGGGTTAAGGTCATGATTCTGTGGTGGCCAATTCATGTGTGAAAATTATTCCTCATGCTCCCTGAACCACTCTTTCACAATTTGGGCCCTATGAATCTTGGCATTGTCATCCTGCAATATGCACGTGCCTTCAGGGAAGAAAAAATCCATTGATGGGATAACCTGGTCATTCAGTACATTTAGGTAGTCAGCTGACTTCATTTTATTGCCGCATAACATTTCTGAGCCTAGACCTTACCGACTGAAGCAACCCCAGATCATAACACTGCTTCCAGAGGCTTGTATAGTGGGTACTATGTATGATGGGTGCATCGCTTCATGCACTTCGCTTCTTACCCTGATGCGCCCATCACTATGGTATAGGGTAAATCTGGACTCATCAGACCACATGACCTTTTTCCATTGCACAGTCCAAATATTATTCTCCCTAGCAAATTGAAGTCATTTTTTTCCGATTAGCCTCACCAACAGGTGGCGTTCTTGTGGCCACACAGCTGTTTAGTCCAATCCTGTAAGTTCTCATCGCATTGTGCATGTGGAAATGCACTTACTTCTCACTATTAAACATAGCTGTGAGTTCTACTGTCGATATTTTATGATGTGACTTCAAGCACTTTAGTGATCTCGATCACTACGTTCATTCAAGATTTTTTCTGACCACATTTCTGACCATGGTTCACCACTATCCTTCCAAGTTTTAATAATTCTTTGGACAGTTCTTAAACCAATTAAAGTGATTTCAGCCATCTCCTTAGTTGTTTTCATTGCTTGATGCAGGCCAATAATTTGCCCCTTCTGAAACACAGTAACATCTTGTCCACGACCACGGGATACATCTTCCGACATGGTTGTTTAAGAAATGAGACCCTACACACCTCATCAGTTAGGGTTAAAATAATTGTTGCCTGCCAGAACATATTAATCACTGCAGTAATGATCCAATTAAAGACTCTTAAGGATTTGCTCATTTAAATTCAAACAGCAACTTTTTTTTGGCCAGGCAGTGTGTGTTGGTCAACCACTAATAACCAGCTATAATATTCAAGAGAAATCAGGTTACACAGTAGCTCAACTAATAGAGCATTGTTCTTGCAATGCTATGGACCTGGGGTACATTTGCTTTGATGACACTATCTGCTAGGTGTTGGTTTAAAGCTCTGCTTTTGTCGTTATGGATTAAATCCTTTTCTAAATGACTAAAATGTAAATATAACACCGGGTTCACACATCCGTGAGCATGAGTGGTGGGGTTGCGTTTACTTGCATGCAGATATATAAATTGTAGTGTACTATAGGTTTGGTTTGAATAATTTTATTTGCTTTTGTGTCTTTCCAATAATCTCCTGATTATTTTAGTGTTTTACTGCACCTAGAACCGCTGAGCTCATCGTGAGCCACGTGGCAAAAATAGGCTCAATGAGGAAATATGCTTCACCTGGC
Source organism: Xyrauchen texanus (assembly GCF_025860055.1). Taxonomy (NCBI): domain Eukaryota; kingdom Metazoa; phylum Chordata; class Actinopteri; order Cypriniformes; family Catostomidae; genus Xyrauchen; species Xyrauchen texanus. The sequence continues at coordinate 11,056,279 of NC_068308.1, forward strand.
CACTTATGCTTGCAGTGTAAACATGTCATCTGTTAATATGGAGGCCTGGGTAGCTCAGCAAGTATTGACGCTGACTACCACCCCTGGAGTCATGAGTTTGAATCCAGGGGTGCTGAGTGACTCCAGCCAGGTCTCCTAAACAACCAAATTGGCCTTGTTGCTAGGGAGGGTAGACCCACATTGGGTAACCTCCTCGTGGTCGCTAAAATGTGTAGTTCTCGCTCTCCTAGGGTGCGTGGTGAGTTGTGTGTGGATACTGCGGAGAATAGCGTGGGCCTCCACACGCTACATCTCTACGGTAACACGCTCAACAAGCCACGGGATAAGATGTGTAGATTGACTCTCCGAAGCGGAGGGAACTGAAATTAAGTTTTTTAAGCATACAAGGAATTTGTTTTGGTGTTGTAGGCGCGTGTCACACATTCTCTAAATATAAGAAACAAGTATTAAAATATAAGCAATATAAATATAAATATGTCCACACTGTATATATTAAAAGTGAGAATAAAAATAAAAGAGCAGTACAGCAGAGTTAGTACAGTGGCACGTAGAGCCAGAGGTGGAGTGTGGAGAGTGTCAGGGTGGGTACAGGGCCTTGTTGATAAGGCAAGTGGCGGATGGGAAGAAACTGTTCTTGTGGCGTGAGGTTTTTGTCCTGATGGACCTCAGCCTTCTGCCAGAGGGGAGTGTCTCAAAGAGATTGTGTCCGGAGTGGGAGAGATCAGCCACAATCTTTTCAGCACGCTTCAGGGTCCTGGAGGCGTACAGGTCCTGGGCTCAGCGGTGATTGGCGGCAGATTGCAGCCAATCACCTTCTCTGCAGACCGGATGACACACTGCAGTCTGCCCTTCACCTTGGCAGTAGTAACGGCATACCAGATAGTGATGGAGGATGTGAGGATGTACTTGATGATGGCTGTGTAGAAGTGCACCATCATTGTCTTTGGCAGGTTGAATTTCTTCAGCTGCCACAGGAAGTACATTCTCTGTTGTGCTTTCTTGATGAGGGAGCTGATGTTCAACTCCCAGTTGAGGTCCTGGGAGATGATAGATCCCAGGAAGCGGAAAGACTCCACAATGTCGATTGTGGAGTCACAGAGGGTGATGGGGGCAGGTGCAGGTGAGGCCGAGTTCTTTTTGAAGTCCACAACCATCTCCACTGTCTTTAGAGCGTTGAGCTCAAGGTTGTTTTGATTGCACTAGGTCACCAGGTGGTCAACCTCCCACCTGTAGGCGGACTCGTCACCATCAGAGATGAGTCAGATGAGGGAGGTGTCGTCCGCAAACTTCAGAAGCTTGACGAACTGGTGACTGGAGGGGCAGCTGTTAGTGTACAGGGAGAAGAGGAGAGGAGAAAGAACGCAGCCCTGGGGGGATCCAGTGCTAATGCTCTCTGAGTCGGAGACGTGTTTCCCCAGCTTCACATGCTGCTTCCTGTCAGACAGGAAGTCAGTGATCCACCTGCAGGTGGAGTCAGGCACACTTAGCTGGGAGCTTGCAGAGCCAGGATGATGGTGTTAAAGGCAGAGCTGAAATCTACAAACAGGATCCTGGCGTAGGTTCCAGCGGAGTCCAGGTGCTGGAGGATGTAGTGGAGGGCCAAGTTGACTGCATCGTCTACAGACCTGTTGGCTCTGTATGCAAACTGCAGGGGGTCCAGGAGGGGGTCGGTGATGTCTTTGAGGTGTGAAAGCACAAGGCGCTCAAAGGACTTCATAACCACAGAGGTCAGGGCGAAGGGTCTGAAGTCGTTCAGGTTGTTTAGGGTGGGGATGTCAGCCATGTTTATTTAAAACTTGATGGAGCATTAACCTTAAAAACCTGATCTGTTCTTCATCTCGCATTTGCATTTTATGGCACTTTTGGTTGGGTTTAGATTCAAGCTTTATGGCAGGGAGCAAGGATTTGTTGATTTAAAACTCGATAGAGTCATCTGTATGGGAAAACATTTAACTATTTTAGTGCCACACAGTGGGCATTTCACATTTGAACTGTCATGATGCATGTAATGAATCATCCAGTACTGGTAGATTACTCCTGAAATGTGATCCGGTTATGATTACAGATTACATAACATAACGTAAGTAGTAATCAGTAAGGCAATTTGTAAGATTAAACTTGTAAGTAATATTATCTGATTACTTTTGAATTACTTATGGATTACTTATTGCATATTTTGATGAAAATGTTATCATTAATTTTTAAAGTATTAAATACAAATGAACACTCCTTTCATTAAACATTAGTTGGCCTAAATATAAAATCAAACAGAAACTTGCTATTTCTCAGTTGCTTAGTAAAAACAACAATTTGTTACCCAAGATAAAAGGCAATTAGAATATGCATTTAACATTAGTATTATTTTTCTGTTTATATTTATAGCCACACATATGAGCCTTAATACTAAATGTGACTGTATTGCTCAGCAATTCTGATGCATGTCTGTGCTGTTCAAATGAAGTTCATTTAATTAACTAAATTATTGTTTTCCTGCATAGTTTTTAAAATAATTATGAACTGTTCCAAAATAAAAAATAAAAATATATATGTTTTTTATTATTATTTCACGATGCATCGCAATTGTAAGGTAAACAATCATTATTTAACTGAATCATTGGCCATGTTTACATGCATCCTCATAATGCGATTATAATGTGATTCATGCAATACTGCAATTAAACTGTAGCTCATGTAAACGGAATAAATAAATTATGCTAATAATCAGAGTAATGATAATAGCAGTAAGAAATGTGGAGTACTCCTTTTTTAATCGCTTGGATACTTGCATGTAAACTCTTTAATTGCATTTCTTCCATTCTGACCAAAGTGTCCCTGCACCAGTGCAGCAGACAGTTCATGTTCAACTCAATTACAGGTCTGAAAACATAGTGAAAAGAAGAAGCTGCACTTATTTGCGGCTTCATCTAAAATGGCAGTTCCATGCACCGTTTTCCAGCAGTGGTGCTCCCCCATCTACAGCAACACAGCAAAAGAATACATATTTTCCCCAGTTGTTAATGTCCGTTTGCTGTTGGGGGGATAAAAAGACCATATTCTGCAAAATAATGGAAAGGAAACATGTCTTTGAAATTAATTTGTGCTCACGGCAAAACACAACAACATCCATTGCATGTATTCTGATTCACACACTGATGAAGACACCACAACCAATGTAGACGAAAATGAATTATGAAGTGTTTCTTAAAAGAAAGCGTTCAAAAAGACTCACAAACTGACTGACTAATTGTGCTTATGGCAAGCTCAATTTAAAGAGATATATTTGCAACAAGTTGTTTTGTAATAAATATTTATTTATAAAAAAGACCAAATAATCTGAGTAATGGCAATTAGCATGTAAACGGGATTGAAGTGGTTGGCCCAAATCATGTAAACGTCTTAATCTAATTATTCCTTATACTCTGATTATTGCAATAATCAGACTATTGGTGTACGTGTAAACGTAGCCACTGTCAGAGCAAATATGTTCACCCATAATTATCAGTAAAATACACACTAGTTATTTTCATTAGTGGTAATGTAATCAAGAATGTAATCATGTCATAAAAAGTAACTGTAATCTGATCACACACATTAAAAAATGTAATGTTATCCTATTACAAGTACTCCATTTTTGTAACCTGAATATGTAATCCATATTACATGTAATCTGTTACTACTCAGCACTGTGAACTACGTAATTTAATTTTACAAAAAAATTTCCACAGTCATTTAATTTCCATAAGATGTAAACATGTATATTGCAAAAAATGATATGTTCATGTTTTTCAACCAACAAGACAAATTGTCTAGCAGCAGCATTATTGAAATGACCTATGCAGTCTTATCATTTTTAGTGGTTAATAAGCCCTATAAAAATGTCTGAACAAATGATTGTGGTTTAGTGATATAGGCAGACTTACAAAGAGCATAAAACATCTGACGTAATGTCATACGGGGTCTCTCAGGCTAACATTTTTGCATGAGTGCATAATTGGCATGGTACGGACAGAGGGGTTTAGCTTAATGCCATAGCAGTCTCCTCAGACATTACTGTAGCTGGCATTAAAGAGTGTGATTAGGATCTTTGCCACAGACCTTGTAGTTTGTGTAATTTGAGGTGAATTTGCAGCTGCATAGACTTAGGGCATTTTCTCTTTGACAGAAGCGTTATGAGCAGAATTCCCAAATTCCATGTCTACATGCATCCACATGGTCCTTTGCCCTGGGAACATAAGCATAACTCTTCTGGAATGCTGTAAGCCATGAATTGAAGCGTATGTACAGTGGGGTCCAAAAGTTTGAGACCAGCAATGAAAATGCCTCTATTTAAAAATTGTCTATAGTTTATTTAATATAGAATTGTTATATTGTTAACATAACAATATGAGTGAAAAGTTTAATTGAAATATTAATTTGAATTTCAGTATATTGTAGTATTTGGTATGTCCCACTTTTACTTTAACTACAGCATGCGCTTGAGCTGGTGTCAACTCTGCAAGTTTGTGCAAAACCTGATGTTCTATGTTATCCAGCATTATTGAGAATGTTACAAATGTGTGTAACAAGGTTAAAATGGGAAAGGAGGAGGTGGGAACCGGCTGAACAGTCAAAGTAATATTTAATAAAGCAAAAAGACAAAGGACACAAACGCACACATGGCAGCTGAGTGTGGCGCTCTCTCTCCTGAACTGCCACGTTCCACTGCACTTATCCCTCTTCTCGGCTGATTAGGCCAATTGGGCGCCCTCCTAGTCCCAGTGTGCTTCAATGAAAGCAAGAATTTCTGACATTTTGTACAAAGGAGTCCATATGTTTGATGTCACAAATCTGTTTAGATTTGCATGGTGTCCTAGAACTTTATTTCTTCTCCATTTGAAGTAACTCTTCTTAGTTTTGGAGTGTGGAGTGGTGGTCTAAGCACATAACTGGTAATCTGGTAATCAGAAGGATGCTGGTTCGAGCCCCACAGCCACCACCATTGTGTCCTTGAGTAAGGCACTTAACTCCAGGTTGCTCCGGGGGGATTGTCCCTGTAATAAGTGCATTGTAAGTCGCTTTGGATAAAAGCGTCTGCCAAATGCATAAATGTAAATGTAGTTTTAAATTATACAACATCTTAATACTTTTTTATTTCCTGGTTTAAAAAAATATTTATCCCAGATCTTTAAATGTGGTCTCAGACCTTCGGACCCCACTGTATGTTTTTTTTTTTTTTACCATCTTTTTGAAAATTAACAGAAATGTTTATTAGGGATGCACCGATACAATGACTGATACATACAATACCAATTTTAACAAAAAAACTATAGACCGATACTGATGCCGATATTTTGCAACTTAGCCTACTCGATGTTTTTTGTCATCAGATCACTGTTTTTGCTTAAGGAATTATGCTTTAAAAATATAGGTACAAAGAGGTAAAAAAGATATTTCATTGTTCTAACCATAAATCATTTAAATTGAACATGAATTGGATCCGTTGAATACATGACAGGACAACATTTTAAGATGGCCACAATAAAGTCAACGAAATGGAAAGAATCCCTCACACTATCCCGGCTAGCAAAAAAGTATCAATTTGTTGTGCAAAATTTCGGTCACTTGACATTCGTCAGGCATTTACCTGAAGATAGCTACAATGAAAGATATATATATATATATAAGATAAAAAAACAGTAAAAAAAAAAAAATAATTACAACATTGATCTGGGGTTATTTTGCTCTTAATTTTTTTTTCTTCTGTTTTTGCAGTTTTAAAAAAAATAGAACACCCATTTGACATATTATGATAAAACATTCCAAATGTATATGCATCTTTAACATGCTTTACTTTTTGGGATTTCATTCATATTGGTATGTATTTGTTTTATAATGCACAGAAAAAATATTATAAAAGTTATACTATGCAATACATTTGTAATTTTTTATAAATAAACCTTTTTTCCCTGTATCAGCATTCTCATGTTAATTACAGATGTGCTGATGGTTTTAGTTTGGTCAATATTTGTTAGAAAATTACTGGTGGCCAATACATTGGTGTATCCCTAATTCAAATCATGCAAAGCACGCACGCAAGCTCATTAATGTGCACTCCTAACAGAGACGCTCTTTAATGAACAGTACTGGTTTTTAGCACAAGTTCGATAAATCAATGTAAACACTTGGAAATAATACAAATTATGCTTGTAAACAAATATGTAACACTGTATATTATATATCCCGGACAGGCACCCAATTGTTATGAACCCTCACAAGTCTATAGGTTTTGTGAGGCATAATAAGAAAAGGAAATGGAGCTCCTATATATATATATATATATATATATATATATATTATTCGTATTGTTCATATTTAGAAGGTCCTCTGTACAATCAAACAATATATATTGTAAAAGTCTTTCATATATAAGCTAATTGGACATTATACAAATATGAACCGAATCAAATCAAGAGCTTGTGAATCAGAAACTAATAGTATCTTTATAAAAACCCAGCCATACCCTCTTCGGGACTGTATTTGAATTAGAACATAACTGGCCCTGCCCGAAAGGAGGTGGAGAATGAAAGCAGAGAGCGAGAGAGACAATGAGAGAGTATTTCATAGCAATGCTGAGCAAATTTAGGTCAGAGTAGTCATCCGTGTTCAGAGCATCACAGGCATTCAACTATTCGAACAAACACAGACACACAAGCCCAGTGCGTGCCAGTGGAGAGCAGTGTTTTTCACATTGATACCGGATAAGCAAATAACCCCCTAAGGAGGTACTCTCTGACTTTTCCCTGGTGCCATCCAAGGATCTATCACTAATTCCAACCAAGCAGTTCTTGTAACATGGTCAAATCTACAGATTATAGATTTGCCTATGGTTACATAACAAATACATTTTATAAAACAGTATTTGGTTTCAAAGTAGTGAGTTGGTATACACAGTAATGATTCTGGGTTAGATCTAGATTTTTTAAATTGTGGTCCTACAGTGCATTCAGAAAGTACTCCGGCCGCTTCATTATTTACAATTTTTTTATGTTGCAGCCTTATGCTAAAATGTTTAAATTGATGTTTTTTCACAACAATCTGCACTCCATACCACATAATGATAAATAAATAAACTGATTTTTGATTAAAAAAAAAAAAAAAAAAAAGGGATTTTTGAAAAAAACTGAAATATCTCATTGACATAAGTATTCAGACCCGTTGCTATGATGACACTTGAAATTTAGCTCAAGTGCATCCCATTCCTCTGGATCATCTTTGAGATGATTCTACACTTTGATTGGAGTCCACCTGTGGCAAATTCATTGATTGGACATGATTTGGAAAGGCACACACCTGTCTATATTAGGTCTCACAGCTGAAAATGCATATCAGAGCAAAAACCCAGCCATGAGGTCAAAGGAACTGCCTGCCTGGGGAAGGCTAGAAAAAAAAACAATTCTGCTGCATCGAAGGTTCCCAAGAGCACAGTGGCCTCAAATTCTTAAATGGAAGTTCGAAACAACTAGGACTCTTCCTAGAGCTGGCCAAACTGAGAAATGGGGGAGAAGGGCCTTGGTAAGAGAGGTGACCAAGAACCTGATGGTTACGCTGGTTGAGCTCCAGAGATCATGTGTGGAGATGTTAGAAACTTGCAGGAGGACAACCATCGCTGCAACACTCCATTTGATATGGGCTTTATGGCAGAGTGGTCAGACGGAAGCCTCTCCTCAGTGCAAGCCACATGAAAGCCCACAGAAAAGCACCTTAAGGACTCTCAGACTGTGAGAAACAAGATTATCTGGTCTAATGAAATGAAGATTGAATTGTTTGGCCTTAATTCCAAGCATCATGTCTGGAGGAACCCAGACACCGCTCATCACCTGCGCAGTACCATCCCAACCATGAAATGTGGTGGTAGCATCATGCTGTGGCAGCGACTGGGGGTCTGGCAGGGTTGAAGGAAAGCTGAATGTAGAAAATACAGCGATATCCTTAATGAAAACCAGGTCCAGAGCACTCTGAACCTCAGACTGGACCAAAGGTTCACCTTCCAACAGGACAATGACCCTAACAGCTGAGACAATGCAAGAGTGGCTTATGGACAACTTCCTTGAGTGGCCCAGCCAGAGCCCAAACTTAAACCCAGTCGAACATCTCTGGAAAGACCTGAAAATGGATGTCCACCGACGGTCCCCATCCAACCTGACAGAGCTTGAGAGGATTTGCAGAGAAGAATGGCAGAAAATCCCCAAATCCAGGTGTGCAAAGCTTGTTTGCATCATATCTGAAAAGACTTGAGGCTGTAATCGCTGCCAAAGGTGCTTTTACATTTACATTTATGCATTTGGCAGATGCTTTTGTCCAAAGCAACTTACAGTGCACTTATTACAGGGACAATCCCCCCGGAGCAACCTGGAGTTAAGTGCCTTGCTCAAGGACCATGGGAATCGAACCAGTGACCTTCTGATTAAAAGTTATGTGCTTTAGCCCACTACACCACCAGCACTCTAAATTCACTGCTTCGCCTAAATACTGAGTTAAGGGTCTGAATACTTATGTCAGTGTGATATTTCAGTTTTTTCTTTTTTATATATTTGCTAAGTTATCAAAAGTTATCTGGTTTTTGCTTTGTCATTATGGGGTATGGAGTGTAGACTGATGTGGAAAAAACATATAAAACATTTTAGCATAAGGCTACAACATACAACATGTAAAAATAAGGGGTCTGAATACTTAATTAAATGCATATGCAAAAAATTAAAAGGTTAAGCATTGTTAAGCAACTAAAGGAATTGTTCACCCAAAACTATTATATTGTGTCATCATTTACTCACCCTAATGTCATTCCAAACTTACTTTAAACCTATTTTGCAAATTTTTTAAAGCTTGAAAGTGAATCACTATTCTCTGCCATTGTATTGACAAGACGAACTGGGTAAATTATTTATTTTTTATTTTTGTGTTCCAAAGAAAGAAATTAAGTCATACAGGTTTGAAACTACATGCGGGTGAATAAAGAATGACAGCATTTTCATTTAAACTTTTTCTTTACGTTTTAAAATGTTTACTATCTCTCATTTCTTAGAAGCAATTGAAATGTACTGCAAAGCTACAAGGACTATGAAGGCCGGCAAAACTGCCTAAAATTCCAGATGTTTGTTGACATCCTGTCCATGTCCATGTTAGGGCCATGAAACAGTGGGAGCTTTGTTTTGTATCATGTCTCCGTTCTGGATTGAGAAGAATCAAATGATCCCATGTCAATTTGAACTACTGTGTATTAGTTCCACAGCATTTAATGAAAGCAGGAGTGTGTATTTACACGCATGGTTTCATCTAAAGCTAGTATTAGCAAATAATTAAGTTCAAAGCTGAAGTTTCAACTGGCCTTATGAGACAATATGCTGTATGCATTGATGCAGATAATGTTTTAGGCCTGTGTGAAATTAATGTATGTCTTGCTGATTCATGTTTTGGAGGAGGAAGCAAAGCATTATTTTAAAATAATGTGACATTAGTAGAAACATTATTGACACATTAAAGATTACTTAACCTGCAGATACCTCACTCTCCTCTTTTTCTCTATTGAGTGTTATTGATTTTATGTGAGGTGAGGGCTTTGTTTGGAATGGCATACTGCAGTACAGCATATAATATTGATACTGTACATTAACACGATAAATTAAAATAATTACAGAATTGATATTTTATTAGCTGGAGTGTGTTAGAAAAATTATTTAATTTTTACACATAGAGGGGTGTATTACTAAAATAAATTGACTTCAGCACCCCTCGTTGCATTATACTGTAGTTCAAATTGTCAAGAGTCTGAAAATTAGGGGGAAAAAATATTTTTGCGTGTTGTTTTGTGTGTTCACAAGCTATACATGTGGCCCTTTAGTGAAGTACCTAGCACAATAGAAAGAAGTGCAAATATTGAAACGAATGTTATTGCCCTTTAGTATCCAATAAAATGTTTCGTGATCTTAAAGACAATAAAAGGGAAAGAGAACTGCAATCTGATATTGTGTGCTGGCAACTTTAAGTCTTAAATGGACAGTTTACGCAAAATCACTCATCAATTACTCACCTTCATGATGCTCCAAACGTGTAGGTCTTTCCTTTCTTTCATGGAACACAAAGATGTTAGGCAGAATGTTAGGGACACAAAGCCTCAGTCACCCTTCACTTACATTGCATCCTTTCTCTTTACAATTAAATAAATGGTGATTCAGGTGGTCATACTACCTAAAAGTTTGTGTTCCACACAAGAAAGAAAGTCATATGAGTTTGGGTCAACCTGAGGGTGAGTAAAAGACCACATTTTCATTTTTGGGTGGATTATCACTTCAACCCTCACCTCGCCTTTGATCACAGGATTCCACAGGACTCTCTTTGTTCAGTTACTGACACATCTGATGGCTTTATGTGTGTACAGTTATCTTTGCACAGTATCCCAGGTGCTGTGCAAACATTTTTGTTGATCTTCTGCTTTCTCACACCCACCCTCGCAATACCCTGTTTATGTGGGTTTGCAGAAGGTCGAGGATATGTGCCAAGTTCATCATTCTTGTAGCTTGCGTATTCATACATACACACACTAGCCAACTGTGCATGTTTTTATGATTTAACCCCCACGATAAGGCACCATCAAACAAAAGACAACAGATTTCAGTGCCTAGCTAGATTGTGCTCTTCAAATGCCCTCGGAGGTGTGTAGTGTTATGGTACACATACATTTTTCACTGGTTGAAGTCTGGAAAGGTTTAAAAGGTCTTTTAATTATACTGTGGAGATATCAAGGGATATATATAGTTGGGGTCCAAAAGTCTGAGACCACATTGAAATCTTGGATTCACTGCAGATGGAAATTAGCTAGTAGCTAAATCTGGTGCAAAGCATCTCTTCTCTTGTGAGATTAATGTTTTTGTGCATGGTCCATGACAAATAAATGAAAAGGTATTTTAAACCTAGAAATAAGCAGAAACATTTAGGTTTCAAAAAAAGATTTAAAACAAAGCAATTTTATGATGACAAATTAATAATATTAAAGATTCAACACTATTTTTGTGTCAATAATCAAATCAGCAAATTTGTCACATTGTGAACTCTGTATTGTTAATTTCCTTGCTTCCATTGAATCAAATCATGCTGGACAATATGAATCATCAGGTTATGCATAAACTTGTAGAGTCTATACCAACTTGAATGCATGCTGTCATTTAAGCAAAAGGGAGACATGGTTGCTTTTATAAAATATAAGCTTCATATTTCTGCCTTTAAACCTGCCAAAAAATTTCCCAATTCACTTTTTATTTTAACGGCCTCATGTAACCTTTTTTTTTTTTTTTTTTAAGAAAAGGAGGGATGAGTTGAAATTACATTTTCATTGTAATTAACATTATATCACAAATGCTGACGATTGAGCTTTACTTGTATTGAATTTGGAATATTGTATGATAATATAATTTATAATGAATAATTTGTATTAAATCAGAAAAATGCAAAACAGAAGCATTTTCACTAGTCGTCTCAGACTTTTGGACCCCACCATATATATTACCTGTGGTAGATGATTATAATTGATTTGTACCAGTTGAAGATTGGAGATAAATATGACATAAATATTAATAAATGTTGAAAAGGCATCACATTCCCTGTCCACTGAAATCTGGGGGGAAATATGAGAGCATTGTGTGCTCCAGATATAACACATAAAACAGGTGAGATCTTTCCCACTGCCCAATGCAGTGACCTGGAGAATCCATGTTTACGCATGCACTGGCCGTTGACTGTACTAAAAGAGTGTCACAAAGTAGTTGTACTGCGCATGCGTCAAACTCGCAGTTAGAAAAGCATACTGACAAAGGCAACATGGTCGACCGGGTGCGAGGCAATCCGGAACACACAAAAACCAAAGTTCTTTTTTTTTTTGCCTGGGCCTTCAGGTTACTCTATTCCCTCTTTATGATCTTACTTGGACCAAAATTAAAGCATTCCATCAGAATAAGGGAGAGCGGGGCACAAATTAAGGCCAGAAACATACATTACGCAAGTACACATACGCAGATGCAAGCACTTGGCCAATGCATTGCCAACATTTTGCCTGTTTGAACATTCTTAACATGCATTTTTGCATTACTGTGGTAGGAACTCAGTACTAGGGATACACATTTTGGAAAATTATTTTATCCGAAAAACTGCAAGTATTAACAGGTTACTAACCATCAACCATAAATTAAACTAGTGACCAAGTAGGCATGACAAAGCTAATTATGTTTTGTCAACAAGCCTATACTAGCTGAATCAAAACAGGCTTATATAACAGATGTCCATATTTAGCAATAGTTAGTACATTCATATTTGAAAGAACAACTGTATATTTCCTTTTAATTTGTAACAAATTAATTAAGAATGGATTGCTTGCATGCCCAATTATATGAGGCGATAACTTTTGCCTGTTTAACAATGTCTTAGCCAACCCACAAATTGTGGCACTGACGTCTCCCTTGCAGCATGTATGAAATTCTGGGCTAAGATGTTGAGGCTTGAAGATGTTTGTTTTTTGATATGATACTGCATTGTACACATGCTACTACTAAACATGGTGCCTTCATGGACTAAATAGTCCAAGACAGTGCTCTTTGTAGCTGCATGCTTCATCCTGATCTTTCAGACTGAGAGGAAGACAATTTGCGCCTGTGTGTATGTAACGTGCCCTACGTGATAAATTCATTAAATATAAACTACCTCTCTTTAGTTTTTTCTTCAAAAACAGTAATAATTTTAACCGATAGTAATAGTCAAAAAAATGATTAATGCTGGTAAACCCTGCTTAAAGGGGGCGATGGAGTTATTGTACTGTACCATTAAACGTGATGTGTTATTCAGGGAAGTTTCTATTAATATATTGACTTTACATGCTCAGCAATATTCTCTTCAAACTGTTGCTTTGTCATGACAGTAGTTGTCTTGAAAGAGAAACTATGCTGCTAGTATTGCAGCTGCAGAGCAAGCCCGAAGACTTGCTTCTGCTAGAACATACATCCACACACTGAGTTAATCGTGTGGACTTGCTGCTGCTGTTACTTCATTAGACAAAGACACGCTACATCGAGCATATAGGTCATGCTGTGGCACAAATAGATATACAATCCCACATCATAGCAGGGAAGCTGCACAAACGCATTGCACATAAACACAAAAAACAAGCCCCCAACCAAGCAGATCTATTGCCAAGACTTGTGTACTGCTTCTGCTCCAAGGAGCCATGTGCACAGAGTGTACGCTAGGTGTGCCTTGGACCGAATGCTGTAATTCTAATGAAAAAACTTTTGTGTGCCTTGGCCTGCTTGGCTTGGCTGAAAGGTTAGGGACCTGACTCTTTTCCTGGACCAGGAAAGCCCAAAGATTATTTAACTAGTGACTTAGCCTATATATGTGTGGAATTATTTAAACTAATGACCAAAGAAAGCAGTCTGTGCCAAACCAGATTTGGCTAAGGCTTCCCTTGTTAAAGACACGCTTAAAGCGGACCTTACTGTGCAAGTGACAGAAGAAAAATCCCCAGCAACCACCTGAGCATTTTCAGAGAAAAACTCACATCGTGCTACAGTGAAACAGGATTATCTGCAAAACTGAGCTATTTAAATGATAGACAAACAGAGAGACACAAGATGATTGGCTTGATTACATGTCAAAGGACCAATCAGCTTACACCATGCAAGCCGATTGGCCTAACATGTCACATGTGAGCAATCTGATTGGCTAACAGATAACATGTTCAAAGAACCTATCAGCTTGCGCCACATAGAGTTACATAGCTGAACTTCAGTCATTAAAATTTCACACATTGAATTAATTTTCATCTCTGTTTTTAGCATTTATTTAAAGCAGGGAAAATTTATATAATTTTATTCTCCAATCCATTGTCTTACTGCTGCCATGATCAAAAGGAAATTTAAACGAACATCTCAGTTACTTCTCAGCATAGTTTTGAAAAATGCAGCTGAGGGAGGGGAGTTTGATGCACACCAGCATTTCAAATATGTTGGTTATTGATGAAGTGCATGTCGCTCTTACAGCTTAGCAGCGGAAAAGATGAAAAAAAAAAAACTCTCATGTAACTTTCATGTTCACGACCAATGCCTTTGACTGGTTGAGAAAGTGCCCATATCATGAATAATATTAAGAGAAATTAATGAAGCGTATGTGCTCAAATCTAGTGTTAATCTAAAACATATACGTCACATCCACGTGACATTTTCTCAACGCTGATTTCAAAAATAGGAAGAAGAAAATAACCCTATAAATCAGTGTCTAGAAGGAAACTGTCTACCTGGGAAAGTCTCACAAGAATCAAGTTTGCTGTTCCTAAGGTTAGGGTTTAAGGCCTGTTCACATCAAATCCATAACAAATTTACGAGACAAACTTCTGTCAGAATGTCTATTCACACCAAGACTAGACAAGACTCTATTTTCTATTCTATTGTCTTGGCCAGACATTTCAACATTCAGCTGTCAATACTAGAGATTAATATATCTCATACTGTTAAGGCATTTATTTACCTTATATTGCATAACTGTTTTATTATGTTCTTTCCATGTTTTTTAATCATTTTGAGGAATATAGAATAAATGTTATTACGAGTGAGAGATTAGAGCGCTGTTGCATAAATATACGTCCTATGACTTTATATTTGCACATGTATTTTGCCACAAGTATATAACGGACTGGCGAACCCAGCTTCTCTTTTTTAATGCTTGGATCAAAGCCTGGAAAACAATGTTGTATAAATACAAGTGGAATAATGTACATTAATTAAAACAGGTGCAAATATGATGCAAGAAAATACAGGCTCACTGTCATGTCTTTATTAAAATGTCATATTTCTATTGAATTCAGTGTTTCTTCTGCCTACTCCTTAGTAAAAGTAACAGTGAGGTCCTTCAATTTGTTTGTCCACACTAGTGAAATTAGTGAAATATTTAATGTAAAGAGTCTTTTTATACAATATTTTACTTGAGGTTTAATTGCCTAACCTCGCTGCTATTTTCATTGCCAGGGTAATATAACACCTCGTCCTAACCAGACACAACTTAATAAGATTCCAGTGACAAGCTATCTGTCTGTCCACACCAGATGCGACACTGTGAAATTCATACGCTAAAATGAGGATAACTGACAATAAATGTAGAAATCAGAGCAATCACAGACAGAACAGTGTGTTTATTGAACGCAACTAATTTTCTCACAGAAGCTGCATATGGGGATACACTTTCTACGACAAACCCAGATGAGATAAATACACAACCACACACACATGCCTACACAGAGCAAAGTTACATTATAAATCGTTTCCAAATTCAGTCTGTTACTATGGTTTTGGTTTATTTTCAAGCGTTACTCATTTTGTTATTTCACGGATCTCCACGTGTCAGGGAAGTGGATAGAAAGTCAGAATGAGCCAATATGTCTCCCCACTCCCTTTCTGAACCGGTGTGTGTGTGACAGAGCTCACTAAAGAGAATGAGACCTCAAGCACAACATTCGGTAGGTGTGTGACACCCTTGGCCAAAATCAAGTTACGGCTAGTGAGATATTGGCTGTAATATACTGTAATAAGAATAATTTTAGACCCATTTGTTGACTGTGCCGTTGGTGCAATTTCACAGAAATAGAAGCCATTTAAAAAATAGAATGCTCTGTCGCTGTCGCTCATTGTGTGGTTAGGACAAAAAATCTGTTTAACATGAATAAAAGAGACCATTTGTTGCGTGTCATTGCATCGTGTCTGGTAAGGACATGGTGTAACAGTCACAGTGATATACATATTAAATAATGGACATTAAGGCAAAACACCAGGTTTATTATAAAATATGAGGTATCAGCACATTAAATAAATATTCTAAAAACAACTAATGTGTTTACAGCTTCTTGATTATTTTTTTACTGCATATTTGCATTGAATTCAGTGTTTGTGTGTGGGACAAGTGAAAGCACAGGAATACGCTCTGGTATTTTTATGTTTACGAACATTTATAATATATGCACATACTGTATATTATAAGCAGACTTTCAAAAACAGACTGGGTTTATGTTTGCAGTACCAAGGGTTCATGAACAGCAACTAGTTATTTTTATGTATATTATTCATTGGGTGTGTATTAGCCACATGTCCAATGCCAGTGTTTGCCAGTTGATTAGCATTATGAGCGCACTGGATTGAAGAGCTGCGTTGCTCTGGAAAAATGACAAAAAGCTCTTCTCATTGGTCAGACAGTTTTCATCGCAGTCAAAAGAAGAAGAAAAATCAAACTGCTCTCCGTAATATAAAAAAACCTTTTGGATTGTCTGTGGACGATTTATCAGACCCGATGTGAATAGCGCCATGCGAATCCATTCGTTCAGAATAGGCCTTAAGGTTAATGTTAGGTTTAGGGTTATGGGTAGGTGTAGGGTTTTTGTGAGACTCCAAATAAACACAGTATATAAATGCTGCATGAGACTCTCACGTAACTTTCCCCAGCCAGATGGTGATAGACCTTCTAGACACAAAAAATCCCTAAATCAACTCTTAAGAATTTAAAATGAATGCTTTTATTATATTACATAATTCACAATATATGCAAATGTGTTAACGTCTAAAAAAACTAGTTTTGGTGTTTTATGACCATTTAAATTAAATTCCGTTTACCAACTACTTTACGTGGGCAGTAGTAACGTGACTTAAATTGCACCTGGAAAATAGCGCTTATTTTTGTAAATAAAATATAATCATTAAGGAGCCTAATTAAATAGATTACATAGAAAGGTGATGCGTTTGTGCTAAAAATTACAACGATATTATTTAGTAAATACTCATGGTGGTTAAACTGGATTGTGGATGGTTAGTGAGGAAGACGTACCTGTCCAACAATTTGGTGAATTCACCCCACAGTGTTTACACACAGAAATTAACCTACAAATTGCTTACTTACAGTTGTTCTGCGTACTACACAGGGAAATATATTTTGTTTATCATTGGGTTTAAAAAACATTTACCCAGGGTTGTGTAGTGTGAAAAGACATTTAGTGCTCTTTACCCCCTCCAGCTGGGGTGTTACTCTGAGGGAAGGACATGCACAGAGTTCATAAATACTAAAAGCACACACACGTCACAATGAGCTGTCGAGATGCCTGTTGGGCTGGAAGCTTCATGATTAGTGTGTATATGTTTGTTGAACAGTGATTCAAGATAGCTATGATGTAATACAGCATGAATAATCCTCTGGGTAGCTTACTGAACATCACTAACCACTCAGTTCGACTTTTATTATTACTGATTACACTACTGATTATAAAATTTTCATATACTCATGAGTGCACAGAAGTATAATATTATTTTGATCTTTTGGAAATTTAATGACTTAACACTCTAATGCTATGGAGTGTATGTGTGTCCTATCTAGCAGCGATAGTTGATGTCAAGGGCAATTAAGGAGTGTTTTCTACAGTAATGCGATAATAATGTTAATTATAAATACAATTAGTGTGTCATTATGTGGGGTATGAGTCTGCCTCGAAACCAAAGCAGTTTTGCAAGTGCACTATGTTGCTATGTGCTTTACAGTGGTGTAAATAAAAATGGCTACAGAAAGGTTTGCAGAAGGTGTAGCCTATTGGCATGGGAACACATTGGCTTGCACTATTTTAGGCAGTAACCTTAAGCTAGACTGGCATGTTTGGCAGTATAAATATCCAGGTTTGCACCGGCACTCTGGCTCTGTTTATATTGAGCTTGTGACAGCCTTGTGTGAAGCAGGTGGAAGAGACGGATCTTGGCGAATGGTTATTGATTCAACCCACATTATCCTTTGAAAGTTATTGGACACCACTGTTTTTGAGAGTGATTCAGTCATTCATCGAAATGATATGGTTGGTCTGACAGTGACAGTTGTTTTGGAAGTGTCTGAAAATGGATTGCAAATTGTTTAAAGTTCAGTGACATAGTTCTGCTTTAATTTTGAGAGGTAAATTAAGCAACGTTTCTCACTTAATATACATACACATTTTTGTCAGCATTGAAAAGCCATTTTTGCTACAAGTGTTCAAAACAAAATAATCAACGGTAGGGTTTTTTTTTCTGTATAAACCATTTGAGAAGGTTTTTCTCTAACGCAACCACTTATTTATTCTCTTCTCTTCTTTTTTTCTTTCTTATTCTACCCTTCGTACTCTATTCTTTCTCCCTCACCTTTGTTCTTTGTTACCTCCCATCCGTAGCCTCATTTGGACTTGCTATGGACCAGCAGCACGATTTATTGAACTCCTCGCCCAATAGCCACACAGCTCACTACAACTCTGCCGACACCATGGCAACCTCCCTTTCTGGAATGTCCATCAATGATCATCACCACGGCAACCAGTTCCATAAGGAGAATGGAGTTGCGGTGGGGCTTGTGAGACCAGGCGACTGTCCAATGAAAGGTGAGCCTACTTCTGTGGGAAAACAGGGTTCATTATGTCACCACCAGTGATTAACTGATTAGTCATAACTATTATACAAGATTATGTGTAAACAGGGCGTGTATGTTATATGTAAAATGGCATTCAAATATAGTTAAAGGATAAGTATAATTGCCCCTGATGGATACACTGGAATGTACAAACCCACTGTATGTTGTTTTTCCACTGCCATTAAGGACAAGGATTTATAATTACAATCAATAACAAAAAAGATCTACATATTTACATGTTGTGCACTTTATCAAATGCAATACAAACTCTCTGTAATTTAGTGTGATTAATTATATGAAAATTAAATCAAAAATTAAAAATATAATCACCCTTGTTATTAATGACACCTGTGGCCGTTAAGTGAACTGCAGCCAGCTACCTGTTGCTCGTGCTCGCGCACATGCACACACTCCATAGGGACGCGAGCACCGACCAAAACAATGACGTAACGTTCAAAGAGACTGAACGAGATTCACCAGCATCATGCTGACAGATGAGGTAGCATAATTAAAATTACACAGTTATGATTGTTTTACTACAAACTTTGAGACTTTATATTATATTTGACTCTCCAGTGCTGGAACATTGTGGATATAGGTCTGACTACGCGAGACTGTAGTTTGAAGTAATCACTTTTCTTTGCATGATACATTGACTGCATTTATACAATAGCCTATGTCGGCGTTAGCTAGCTAGCCAGCTTTATCAATAGCTGTTAGCTAAATTTGGTGGATGATAAAATAGACTGTACATTATAAATATGTTGACACAATTCAGTATTGATGTGATTCCTTCACAACTGTCATTTTGATATATCGATGCGCTATTGTTTTATAATGATAGATTGTAAATATTTTCTGTATAACCAAGTTACGTTACACTAATGAATGGAGCTTTTAGCATTATCTTGAACATTGTCTAGCATTCATTTCATGTGTTATTGTAGTTTACCTTGCTGAATAATTACAGATTAACATTGTTTATGACAGTTAGCAAAAATCACACAGATCAGTCCTTATGGTGCTATATTTCACCTGCTTTTGCAGTTATGTAAGTTTACCTGTCCAATAAGAAGAATGCCAACTCAGGGTCAGTTTTGATCCCCAAAACCAGACGAAGGTCCCGTCAGGAATCAAATGTCCTGTCGATGTTCACGATCACGTTCCTGCTTAGCCAGATGGGATTCAGTATATAATTAGTTTCATTTTATTTTGTTTTGGCTTACTCTGAGTTTGTGTAGGAGTCAGTGTTGTTTGCTGGATTTGCCAGTGTTGTTTGCTGGATTCCATCTCTAAGGTAACGTTACCTTGTGTTGCAGTTTGTTGTCACTGTTGAATAGTGGAAGAGAAGCGCTGAGGCAAGGCTCTCAGTAGTACGCATAAACGTACTTTGGATTTTCCCGGCAAAACCATCCCGCTCCCTTCGCATGAAAGTCAATATACAGGCTTTAATAGGCAACCTAGGAAGTCAGGGAAGGACTAATTGTTTAAGTAGCGTTACAAGACGTTCACACATTTGCAAAAAAAAAAGGCGAATATTACATGAACATTTTTACATATTGCACCTTTAAAGGAGTAGTTCACCAAAACGTTATGAATCAATTATTTCAATAAAAGATGCTGATTGAGAGCCCTAATATATATTTCAGCATAAGCACTTGTTGGGAAGGGTGGAACCTTTGTATTGTGTCCACCTGGAGTCATTACACTGACACAAACTTCATAACACACACACAGCAGAGCCCTTCAGCCAAGGGGGGCCTACAAGCTTAGCATAAAATAGCATAACATGGCGGTTTTATAGACAGTTTTATGTTGATCGTTTTGCTCTCTGCTATAATAGAGCCATGGAGGTTTTTACCTGAGTGAATCAAATAATCTCTACACACACACACAACAGCGCTTCCATGATAAAATTATGGCGAAAGGACCTCTTAACGCTATTTGATGTACAAAACAAGCCCAGATGGGTCTTCTGATAGAAATCAAGTTTTTTCAGCCGTTGAAAGGCACATTTTAATTATCACAGAATCCTGTCAAGTCTTAAACTTCACCAAAGCGCAGAATGAGACGTTTTTGTGAAGTATCAAATTGGTTCTGGTGTTGCGCCCTGACGCGAATCTTGAACGTGGCTTCATGATTGCGGTAACAAAGTGGATAGCCATAATCTACTGGCAGATTGTGGAAGATTTAAGTTTAAGAAATGTTATGCCAAGTGCAATGAAAATGCAACCTATGTGGGAACTAGTTCTTTCAATTAGTCGAACTCCCACTTTGGGAAACGTTTAATGTTACTTGAATTGGCGATATTTAAGTGCATTTCTATCTTTATACTGTGGAAGGCTTTGTTTGGAAAATTTTCATAAAGAATTATATTGTTGCTTTTTGTTTTGTTTTCTTTCCTGAGATGGAAATAAGAGAGCGTACTTATTTTAGGTTTGTAAAATAGTTAGAATCATTATTATGTCCGAAAAAATATATATACAGATATACAGAATCTTGACTGCCAGGGTAAAAGTATAATCAAATAATGTGGTACTGTATAATATACCAGAGAGAGACTTGTACGTGTGCCTAATACATAATTAGACTACATTAATGACCTGAATAGCACATTCATTTATCATGATCCCTCATGTATGCAGATGTGTTCTCCCTCTTAGCATTAATTAGTATGCCTTTTAATGTCTGTTTCCTTCTGCCAAGAGCCAACAAATGTATGAATTGGGGGGGATTTAATTATCAAAGACATAGAATGTCATATGCTCTCTATACAATTCATAGTGGGATTTCCAATTTGTTCCACAGTGGCATCAACTCTTTGATACGGCCTTTTGTTTTAATTCCTTTACATAAACCACAAGGCCATGCTTGATTGGGCCCTCAATCTAAGCTTTGCGGTTGCGTGCAGCACACTGTAATCCAGGCATTTGGGTCACCCTTCTCCAAAACACTTTCTGGTACTTATTCAACCCCTTCACACACCCTGCTTTCTTCGGCATGTGTGTGTGGTTTACTGTTTTTTGTTTATAGAATATTTTGAAAAGCTCACAGTAATGAAATTGGTTCTCAGTGAGTTATAGAAAATGTAAGGAGACTGTGTACAAAGAAAGGAATGTGAAAGGCACACTTGATAGGCGCTGAACTCTTGAACCAGTCTAAAACTACTCGTATTCACTGTTCAACCAAACGTCTAAGCTATGGTCTTATTCAATAACTGTGAATGGAACCAATGAAACTTTACCCAGCTGGCGTCCTACACTCAGTGATTGTTACAGTCATTCTAGCATAGTATAATCAAAATGTCACTTGCATGAATCAAACTAGAATTAAATGTGGCTGGTAATGGCATTGGGTGGATGCTAAAATGAATCGTGTTGCATGATAGTCCTGGGAATATCCAACCTTTATTTGTGAGAACATTGTTTTCTAAGTGTGGTTGGGCAGTTGACATACAGTATAACATGACTGAACTTGATGTTTAATCAACATCAAAATGTCAGCTTAAGTAAGGTAAAGTGTTTTAGGTTCTTTAGTCACTATTTCTTTAAAGGAAAAGTAGTCTCCCATATTATGAGGTCATAAAAACTGTATGCATAATTATTATAAGAATTAGCAAAATGTTGTTTAAAATAGTTTTACTGTGGAATATAATCACAGTACACGTCAACACGTCAACTCAAAATTATTTCACGTCAACTACCCATTTGTACGTTCTAAAACCAAAGCCAATCATTGAATTCCAAGCATGTTTAAAGAGGAGTTTTGGTATTGACTGACAGTCTTTTGTAATGGTGCCAGCTTGTCTTCTGTTGTGTTCTTCGTATTCACATGCCCTTAACTGGACTATAAATCTCTTTTTTTCTTTCCGGTGTGACCCCCTGAATTCTTTAGTGCGTAGCCTATATTTCCCTAGTTTACAGCCTTCACTAGTGCAAACTTTCTCCCCTTTTGCCCTCTCTGTAATGCCCCATACAAGGAGGAAACACTGTTCAGAGCACCTGCCACAAATAAATGGTAAAGATTCCAAAGGTGCACCAGAGAGTGAGTATTTTATAGATAATAAAGCTGTAGTATGTTAGTGGTACAGTATGAAACATTTTATACAACAGTCAGTTCAGATACTCTAATCTGATTGGGTGAGCGGCGTTCAAGAGTGCTGTTATTTACCATAACAGCACAGGGATGCTTGACTATTTGTATCACTATGCTTGTATATGATTACGGCTTCCAAATAGTGGTGGGGTCTTAAATTGCAAACTACCATACTACTCCAACTATTTCTGCCATAGAAATGTTAAGAGTAGTATGGTAGTATGTAATTACAAATTTATCCGGGGCTTTTGATTCATCCCAATGACTCGAACCTTATGAATCCTTTAACCAAAAAGGTTCGTTCAGTGATTGGTTCAGTTTTTTTTTTTGTGTGTTTTGGGTGCTGGTCCCCCAGCATGGGATGCTGGTGTGCTTGTGTCCCCATAAGTCTTTTAAACTAGCTTAACCAGGTTCATTGGAAAGACCATGCTGGTCAATTAGCTTCACCAGCTATGTTATGCTGGTGAAAAGCATGGCTATGTTAGTCCACCAGATAGACCAGCACCAAGCCAGTGCTAGCCAGCATAAACCAGCCTATACCAGCATGGGAATTCATTGCATGTTGGTTAAGCTTGTCTTTTTAGCAGGGAATGAATGTAAAAGAGAACAATTCACTTAAAAGATTAGTTCAAAATCACCATTCACAAACACCACTAGTTTGAAACCAGTATGTGAGAGCGAGTTGTGCATAAAGGTGCGTACACACTGCCAGCGACATCGCGCGCAACAGCGACTCAATACCATTCATTTTCAATGCGAGCACAGCGACTTCCGGCGACACGAGCTGTCGCGACCTAACGGAAGCGACAGCCAATAGGAGAGAAGACGGGAGAGCTCACGTGATCCTTCTCTCGCTCTCAGCTCCTGCAGTAACGGAAAGATGGATGAAAGGCTAATTCTTGCTGTTAGAAATTTTCCAGTGCTCTATGTCTCTTCCCACGTACAAGGACATTTTTAAGAAAAATACTGCGTGGAAAGGTGTATCTGAGATCGCGGGGATTTTATGGACCCAGACAGACCGGCATTTGCATTTTCGCCGCAGATAAACAGCTGCTATGGCAAACAGCACGCCTTGTTTCTCATTCATCTTTGATATAAAGCATTTTATGTACTGATTCCAATTATATTTAGTCTTTTCCCTCCAAAATGTTTTTTTTAGTGGCAAGAAAAGAGATTCGCTGTCAACAGCAATGGAACGACATCCATGAATGTCATTTATAAACGTTACTAGGCAACCAGTATTGGGAACACCCACTAGCGACTTCACCGCCAGCCACTTGCGACCTGCAGTGACAAAGTCGCTGGCAGTGTGTACGCACCTTAATACCTTGGCTTCTTTGGAACTTTTTTCATAAATAACGATAAAAAATTATAGGCCAGTTTTTGTCTGAAATGCTAGTTATTCATAATTATTTACTTGTTTGTTGAACTGTTGTGTAAAAGTAATATCACACTCGCAATCGTGCTGTTATTCTGAAAATCAACACGGCTGTGATGTGGCCATGCTGCTGAGAATTAGAACAACATCACTCTTGCTAGTATGATACTGCATAAATGTAGGCCTACATCTGGAAATAAACTGTAGGGTAAAACATGCTTTGATGTTTTGTGTTTGTTTAAAAATTTGTAGCATTACACATTTATTATTTAAAAAAGACTCTATGGTAAATAATGGGAGTTTGTCATTTCATGATGTCATGGCGGCTCAAAACAATGTTTTCACTGGTGTTGTCCCCTGGGTTGCCAGCCGTCCCATAAAATATGGGATCATTCTGTATTTAAAGGTGAAATGATGCATCCCATATCGAATCAATACGGGATGTGATTTGTCCTGTATTTAAGCTGGTCAGATGGTGTAATGGTAAAATCGTTCCAGATCACTAATTTAACATTGATATAAATTGGAAATTTTGCCAACGGTGGGTAAGGGACTGTCTGAAAAGTCCACACATTGTGCTAAACATGCTAATACTGTGGAGGGTGTGGTAAGGGACCAAATTTACACAGATCGAACAATGTATGAATACAATCATGGAGTCATAAAGACAAGAAGTACAGGTGAAGGAAAATAAATTATAAATATTATAAAAAAGTAAATAAAAATACCTTTTTTTTTCATGGATCAGGAAAGTTATCATTTTAGCATATAAGAAAGGATATATAATTTGTATTATTAATAACTCTGTACACGTTTATTTCTAAAACTGTGGAGGATGTTGTAAGTGGCCTTGAACTTCAAGTAGTTCAAGTTCAAGTAACTTCAAGTCGCAGGGAAATGCTGTATGTTGAAGTTACATGTTGAGGTTTAACTGATTGCTCTAACATGTTTGATGTTTGTTACTAAAAGAATAGTTCACCCCAAATGAAACATGTTGTTCCAAATCTGCATGCTTTTCATATGCTGAACAATAGATGTTTTAGTAAATCTCACAGCCGTCTTCTCAATTCAACGGCAGTGCATAGTGCCTCAGAAAAACAACAGAACAAACCTTTCGTGGATGTTGGATGTGGTTTATGTCACAGTAATGTTGGGGAGATGCAGGACCCAAAAGCAATATGAAATGATCGCAAAGTTTGTCAAAATGATCACTTGCCAAATGTTGGCTATGGATTCAGTTCACTTGAAAAACCTTACTGAACGAAGCAATATTTATTGATCTATCTGAAACTGGTTTTCATTTCCCAACCCTAGTGATGCAAGGTCTTAAATTTCAGTTTTGTACATGTTTTCTTTTCTATGTTGTCAACGTGTCCACTTCCCTGCTAAAAAGACCAGCTTAGAGCATGAATTTCCATGATGTTGCAGTCTGGTTTGTCCTGGTTAATGCTGCAGTTTGGGACTCGGCTACAGAGTTATGGAGCTAAACCTTTAATTTCTGGCTTGCTTTTATGATGTTAACAGCTCGTTTTACTTCCTTCAGTAAACCTGGTCTTCCTTTGGTACCTTAGTGGGTAAAACTGTTCAAATGGTTGTTTTATAGAAGGTTCCCAAAATTCATGTGAGGAGCAGACAGACGATCAGCACATGGCTGTGGAAGTATTGAGCGGTACAGTATGCACCCTCTTTCGTGATTGACAAGCTTGGCTAAAATGCCCTTTTATCCCATTATTTTTGTGATTGCTTTTTTGCTTCACACACTGATGCTTCTTTTTATTTGTGGCATCTTAGAACTCGACCTCAAAACTGTCTCCCTCTTTTTCTTGCTTCTTTTATGTTGCATTTATAATGGGATTGTTTTTAAGTGTACTATAATATGTGCAGTGGCGCCAAAATGTATTTGGACACTTAATTCATTCATAAAAATGTGTGAATGTCTTTTCATTGTATAACAAATCGAACCAATTGGCATTCATTTGAAAGAATCTTGATTGC
This sequence comes from Xyrauchen texanus, assembly GCF_025860055.1. Classification (NCBI taxonomy): domain Eukaryota; kingdom Metazoa; phylum Chordata; class Actinopteri; order Cypriniformes; family Catostomidae; genus Xyrauchen; species Xyrauchen texanus. The sequence goes on from NC_068308.1 coordinate 11,082,221, forward strand.
ACAAGCACACTTTTCAGATAAAAAAAGCACACAATAATACATTTATTTGGTCTTAAATTAATAAAAGAAAATTATATATTGTTCAAAGATAACATTATTTGAACAGGTTATCAGGCATTAGTAGAACATGTCCATAGTTGAAAGGAACTGACTTCATACAGTGGCAAAAAAAAGTATGTGAACCCTTTGGTAATAAAATGTCAAAGTCACAAGGATAGACAAACACAATGTGCTTAAACTAACAACAAACAAACAATTATAATCTCTTATGTCTTTATTGAACACATCCCATTAAACATTCACAGTGCTGTGGTAAAAGTAAATGAACCCTTGGATCCAATAACTGGTCGATCATCCTTTGGCAGCAATAACCTCAACCAAGCATTTCCGGTAGCTGCAGATTAGACCTGCAAACTTTCAGTGTAATTTGTGAATTAAATCATTTTTATTTGTTTTAGGATCATTAAACATGATTTCAACTAATATATATATATATATATATATTGGACAAAATCTCAATTGAATCTGGACTTTATATGCGTCAAAATATCATGTGTTGTGCATGCACTCTTTATATGTACAGCAAGGTTTAACCATGGATTTAATAAATAAAACATATTTGTCCTGGATAAAGCTTACGATTTCTGCTTCGGGATAAAGTGGCTCATAACTGCTGGTCTGTTTCCCAAAGCCAAATCCACACCTTATCGATAAGTGAAATGTTAAAAAATCATTCTAGATTAGTGGTTGTTGATAACATCTTCGACATCCCTTGCTGCATTCATGCGCAGAGACAAAAAAAGCTATAGATGATTGTACATTAGAAGAAGAAGAAAAAAACGTACACTGCCTTCGTTCTTCCTTACAGAACTGCTTCAGCTCAGCCATATTCTTAAGATTTCTCCCTTGAGGTCATTCCACAGCATCTCTTTTGGGTTTAGGACTGCACATAACAATTATTTTGATAATCTATTCATTTAACGATTATTGGACTATTCGTTTTACTTATCCTTAAGGTGTGGATTTGGCTTTGGGAAACTGACCAGCAGTTATGATCCACTTTATCCTGAAGCAGAAATGGAAAGCAACATGCGGTCGATTAAGTGAGATAATTCCGCTGTGAAATTCTCTTTGCGAGAGTGGAAATCTTTACTAATCAAATGATCATTTGTACAATGGAGGCATGAAAGCAGAATGCTCCGCCTGCAAATTAGGACACACAGATCAGCAAGATCATACATGATTATTCAAGGCAAAATGCTTTGCCAATATACAGTATTATTAAGCTTACATATTCAACTGAGGTGCACTAATGTTCGCCACCCCACAGAACCGGGCTCGCATCTAGCTGGCAGCTGCACTGACATGATGGCAAAACAACAAGATACATTACTTATCTATTCATTTATTATCGAATAATGTGCTTCCGAAATTCAAAACACTGCCTCCAGTGTCTAAAGCGATAAGTGTTGTTGGGTGCATGTGAGCTCGATTTTCCATTTGAAACGTCCACGGAGGGCCACCAAAAGTGAGTTGTATTCAGCTGTACAGGCTGTAATACAATGAAGAGGATTGCATACAGTATTTTGCCCAAACCCCGAAACCAGACCTCACTATCAGTGGAGTAAAAATGTTACGTTAGAGGGAAATATGCAACTTCCTATTTATGCTCATCATTGATTATGCAAACGCAAGTACTTGTTGGTTTCAACGTGGGCTCCAAACCCGGGTCTAGGGTTGAGCAATATGGCAAAAAAATTATCTTGATTTTTTATTTAATTTTTTTCAAACTTAAGGACAATTCACGTTTCAGTTTTTCAACTTTTAAATGTACTCAACTAAAATGCAACTTTAACATGATTAAAATAACATGTTCTTTATTAGAATGCAAGGCAACGTGGTGTGAGAAATCAAATTTCTTATCATTATAGGTATTGTTTTTATCTAAACCGAATCTGTCTAGGAAGTCATCTAAAAATCAATGTCTAGAAATGATTACGTTTATCTAGAAAATACTCATTGTATATCAATTTATATAATAGTGTAGCTTACTAGCTCAGCTTTTGCTGCACTACATCGTGTAGCACATCCTTGTGCTCTCTGGCAATGTGACACGTACGATTCCAAAAGGAATATTTGCTAATTCTCTCTGTCTCTCCACACTCCCTTTCGATTTCTTCATTCTTAGATTTGAATAATACTTTGCATTTATTTGGGTTATAAGGTTTGCAACTTCACTAAAACAATGTTAGAGCTCCATAACCTCAGGCCTATTGCTTATTTAGCAGATTCCCAAACTAGCACATCACGGAGCACATTCTGGGTTGAGAGAGCAGAGCGGAATCTTCAAAAAGGCACTCTCTGCTCAGGTGGAATTATCACCGCTCCGCTCCGCTTACATGCTCTAGTTCCAATGATTGCTTCAAGTCTTTAGCTGTCACTCTTGTCTTTTTTCACCTCATTGAGCATTCTGCGGTGTGCCCTTTGAGTCATCTTGGCTAGACGGCCACTTCTAGGGAGAGTAGTCAAAGTAAATCGTCTCCATTTATAGACAGTTTGTCTAACTGTGGACAGACGAATATCTAAGCTCTTCGAGAAAACTTTGTAACCCTTTCCAGCCTTATGCAAATCAACAATTCCTGAACGTAGGTCTTCTGAGATCGCTTTTTTGTGAGGCATTGGCCATGTCATCAGTGCTTCTTTTGAACTGCAAGCTCAAAATGTTTAAATGCTATTTATTCTCTTTAAGTCAATGTAGCTCTATCCACACACCTCCAATCTCATTTCATTGATTTGATGCTTGGTTTGCCAACTCCTGACTCTAAATACCTTTTGTTGACGTCATTTTCCTAGGGGTTCACGTACTTTTTCCATCTTATATTGTAAATGTTTGAATGATGTATTCAATGTGTACAAGAATACAATAATTTTTGTGTTATTAGTTAAAACAGATTGTGCTTGTTCATTATTGTAGAATCAAAACAGATTTTAAGACAAATTTATACATAAATGCACATGATTAAAAAGGGTTCACTTACTTTTTCTTGCCACTGTACATCCACCAAAAATGACTTTGAGGCAAGTTGGTGAAAAGTCTGTTTGCAGATGGAACTGGCTCTCTATTACAGTGACATTTTTTAAGTGCCAGAATTTTTTTTTGATGCCACTGTATGTTTATATGTATGATTTATATGTATGTGAGGACACAGATCTACAACTTAACAAGCTTGTGTTTAATTTTGACATCACTTCTGAAGTATGATGAGAGGTTTCAGGGTTTAAAATCAAATTAATCTCAAGGGAGACTGTAGCTCTATTCTCATAATTCCAATTTGATTATTAGCAAAGGAGACCTCTGCCTGTGCCAGGGAAGGTGTGATGTTATGTCAAGTCTGGAATTAACGGTTTGTGCCAAATATCTGTAAATCTCAGCCACAGCAGAATGGTGTCTCATGGCTGAATTTTGGGGAAACACTTTTCTCACACTGGTCACAATGTTTAAGCCTCTTTAGACCATTAGCTTGAATGTTCAGTGCTTTGCAGATATTTTTTGGGGTGTGCGGTTGCCTGTATTTGTTGCTTTGTGTTGTGTTATCTAAAGAAATAGAGTGTAGTATGTTTATGGTGTGATTTCATGATGTGTACACTAGTGTTTGCTTTGCCTCTTTTCTGCTGAAATTACTAAATAGTGTGCTGTAAAGCTCTCTAATGTTGTCTTGTATGATTTTGTTTCTATCTGCTTCATATGCTGAACATCATTAAGCTGGAGGACCTGGGGCCACAGGTAAATAGCTTTATTTTATTCTCCACAACTTATTCTGAGAATGTATCAATTTAGTGTCATGCATTATTCAATTGCCATTAAACCCTATTAATTACAGTGTAGTAGTTTTCTTTCTTTTTTCCGTTCAACTAAATTCATTGCATAGTTTGTTCTGGTATTCCACCTTTTTAGGTGCTTTTGATGAGCAGGAGGCTCCTCCTCTTGCAGTAATATTTCTCTTTGCAAAGTTTCCTTGTGAAATGTCCACAGATGGGCACCAAAATTTAGTTGTATTTTTAGATGTAAATTAAGTAATAGAATTGCAAGAATACATATTTTATTAACTCTCTGCCCTATTCCAAACCTCAACCCTCAACCTAACTGTCAGTGGAGTAAAAATGTACTTTTGGGTGAAAATGCAACTTCCGAAATCACGCTTACCAGTTTTTATGTGAACACGTTACTTCCTGGTTTCTATGGGACCAGAACCGTGTCTCAGAGATTGCTCACACTATCAGAAGCACCATAGGGAAAAGTGAATGTGTTTAAATTTATCCAAAAATATCTGATGGGGAATGGTGCATGTCAGTTATTTGGGATATTGGGGTCCATTTCAGGGTACATGAACATCATGTCGGTTTCCTGTGTGGCACTATTAAAACATTGCTGTTTGTTTGCCCAACACAACAACATTGGCTCAACCAGTGAAATCATGAGACATTGAGGTGTTGAGATTAGTGTAGAATTATGTGTTTGATCAAACAATGGAAGATGGGGGGGACATGGAAATTACGCACTTCACCTTTAATGTCCGTTTTTTTTTTTACTTTTTGCAAGCAATCTATCATGCCCTTCAATTGCACCTATCAGCTCTTATGTCTGTGTTCACTGTGAATTCCTGTTTCATCACAGCTGTTTGTTTAACATTAGCAAAGGCCAGCAAACCCGTTTGCTATGTTTGCTCATTATCGTTCCCCTCCAGTTGTCACCACAAGTATTTTTTGGCTCCATCTTCATCATTTAGCACTTGTCTTGGAGTTCAAAACAGTTTTCCTTGGAACACGGATATTGTCATTTTGCTTTCTATCAACCAGTTTATAACACACTCTGTCTGCCTTGGTGCCTGTGGTGTACATGAAGGACATAGTGAATGGGATATGCACAGCCCAGTTGTAATAAAATTATGAGATGGCGAAATTGTAATAAATTGTACAAGTTGAATTGAACAAAAATGTACATCTTTTAAGGATTTTTGCAGGTTGTTCAATTTACTTAACTAAAGCAGTAAATTTAACTAAAGCAACCCAATTCTAGAACATTTTGTCACAGCTTGATTTCATTGCGTTTTATCCAGTTACATTTTTCGAATTGAAGTTTAATTAATCCATTTGAGTTTATATTACACAAATACTTGCTCTACGTATAAGCAGTTGCTATCAAATTGACAGTGTAACAATTTCATTTTGCTCACCTGGCATATAATTATATTTTTTATTTAAATTTTTTGCCCAATTCCCACTACTTAGTAAGTCTTCATGGTGGCACGGTTACTCACCTCAATCCGGGTGGCGGAGGATAAGTCTCAGTTGCCTTCACTTTTGAGACAGTCAGTCCACGCATCTTATCATTTTAGCATGTGGAGGCTCATGCTGTTCTCCGCGATCCACACACAAATTAACACGTGCCCCAGTGAGAGCGAGAACTACTAATCGTGACCACGAGGAGGCAACCCCATGTGACTACCCTCCCTAGCAACCGGGCCAATTTGGTTGCTTAGGAGACCTGGCTGGAGTCACTCAGCACATGCTGGATTGGAACTCACAACTCCAGGGGTGGTATACAGTGTCAATACTCGCTGAGCTACACAGGCCCTCGCATATACAATGATTAATAAAATAAAGTTGGACTAACATAAGAAAATGTATTAAATTAAACATTATTAAATTTAGTTTGAAGAACCTAACAAAGCTGAGTTAAAACTACTATAGTACATTGATTTTACCTAATCCAACTAAATGTTGACTCAAAAACGAACTTAATCTGAATGAAAGAAATTAAATTTCTTGTAAAAACTTATCAAATTGAATTAAGGGTAATGACTTCATTTTTGAGTGCAACAAACGATGTTATTTACGAAGTTTAACACCTAACCCAAACCTAGACCTAAACCCAAAACCAAACCATGATTTGAAATTAACTTGAGTAGCAGGAAAGAATGAACATATCAAAGTTTGGAACGAGACGAGGAAAGGCTATTACAGGTTATTGAAATACATCAGTTATTTGCATTGCATGAATGAATATGGAATGACTAACCAAATTGTTCAGTGTTCACTGACATTTTTTTCTCCTTAAAATAAAGTGTTGGATTTAAGGATAGCAAAAATTTGATACCTGTGGCCTATTGAATGGAATTGAAATTCAGATTGTTGATTATTTGGTCTCTTTGGGAATAAAAGTATTTTCGTACAAGCCAAGTGGTACGATATCTGAAGGTTTTACCATGTTGTACGAATTATTACAAGTTGTCATGACGCTATGTTGGATGTGCATTATAAATGCAAGTAAAAGGCAAAAGGGCTTTGTTTCCAGCTTTAGCAGCAGGATTTTCATCATATAGTTATGAAGAAGATCAACAAGACTCGAACTGGAGCTTTGAAGACAACCGGAGGAGACACGAGAGGGACGAGGACTTCCTGAAAAGCAGCTGGACTGGACAACCAGACCTTTCCCATCATGGGCGGACATCCGTCAGTCCAGACCGCACCAGGAGTCTGTCACTGGAAAATGAGCCACTTTTGAATTTTATGATCCGCAGTGCTGCCCTAGAAGACCTAGCAATTGTTGGGGAGAGGATTGTAGAAGAGGAAGCCCATTACAGCGAATCCCTTCAGGAAGAACTGCCCTTGAACTGCAATGAGAGCCATGCTGAAGAACTGCTCCAAGCTTGCAGCAGTAGGGCTCAGACAATTCCTGTTGAATCTGTCTGTACACCCTCTGAAACCAAAGAAGAGAGTAGTACAGAATCTCTTCCACATGGACAAATGCGAGCAATAAGCACAGTGCAAGTACAAGTTGATAAGCACATGAACTACACAATGGATACTGCTGGTACTGAAGCTGATGCAACTTTGGCAGGGGCCACTCATCCTTCTATGAACTCAATTGACTCACCAAAAGCTGTTCACAGCTCCCCCGCAAGAAAATCCCTGGTGCCAGTGGCTCAATCCAAAGGTCTGTGCAGTTGAGCTCACAGAATCCCAGTGCTGTGTCTCTTCTTTGGTTTTCTTCCACCTGTTTTACAGAGCTGCTCTGCTATGCACCACTTTCTGTCTTCATAAAGAACACCCTTGGAGGGGGCTTGAGTAGTACAGCGAGTAAAACAAGAAGCTGACTACCACCCCTGGAGTCATGAGTTCGAATCCAGGGGTGCTGAGTGGCTCCAGCCAGGTCTCCCAAGCAACCAAATTGGCCCGGTTGCTAGGGAGGGTAGAGTCACATGGGGTAACCTCCTCGTGGTCGCTATAATGTGGTTCGCTCTCAATGGGGCGCATTGTGAGTTGTGCACCGATGCCGCAGAGAATAGCATGAAGCTTCCACACATGCTATGTCTCCGTGGTAACACGCTCAACAAGATGCGCGGATTGACGGTCTCAGACGTGAAGGCAACTGAGATTTGTCCACCGCCACCCGAATTGAGGCGAGTCACTACGCCACCACGAGGACTTCTAGCTCATTGGGAATTGGGCATTCCAAATTGGGGAGAGAAAAAAAGAACATCCTTGGAAAATAAATGGTGCAATGAAGATAACCGTTCATTGTCCTGCGATTGTTTGCTACACAGCGTCCTTTTGGGGCACTCAGCCACACTCTTGTCATTCTTTTGTTCCCTGTTGCAGCCTGTTTGACAATGCGCAGATTGACAAAAAACAAGTTTGCTGGGCATATTTCCATGAGTTTAGTCTGGCATGTCTGTGAGCATGAGTTTGTTTGCATGTGTTCACAAAATAATTTGGAGCAGCACTGCTTTGACAGATCCCCTCACTTTCGTTTATATCTTTTTGCAAACTTTCCTTGCAGCACAGAATAACCTGAAAAGATCCAGTTTAAATTTGCAATAAAAAGAAATGTATTAAAACAATCTTATTTACTGGTAACATCCACATTGGTTTATCTCTGTTCTTCACAGCTCAGTCCAAGACCAATGGTGATACTGAGAAGAGGGTGAGTGCTAATACTAATAGCTATTTTGTAATCTGTCTCTTCCACTTTCATCATGTTTTTTGTTGCCATTTAATTTTTTCTCACATGCTATTTGTACACCATGGAGATTTCATCTACTTTTTTGCTCTTCATAAAAAGACCCTTAAAATCCCCAGCAGCAAAGTCAGACCCTCCTCCCTTAAAACACGTTCCTTCATCCTGAAAAAGTCCTTGGCCCCCTCTAGTAGATCTCCCTCAGTACCTGGCAGCAGTGCTGGGCCCAAAGTATCCAGGGTAAGAGTGAGTGTGGCTGCTGATGCTGAACCCTGCGTCATGACGCTTCTGTGGAGAGAGTTTTTAAAATCTCCATTTTACTGGTAGTATGCGCTGTGTCTTGATTTAAAGGGATATTTCACCCAATAATCGAAATTCTGTCATCATTTACTCACCCTAATGTTACTCCAAACCCATCTGTCTTCACACAGCTTTTTGCCATATACTGTAGTGAAGTCGAATAGTGAGTCTACTATGTATATCGAGCTCCAAAAAGGACAAAAAACACCATAAAACCACAGTAAAAGTAGTCGAATAGACTCGGACACTGTTTTCCAAGTCTTCTGAAGCCGTACGATCACTTGGTGTTATGAACAAACCAAAATGTAATATGTTATTCACCCTCAAATTAAATCATTGAGGATCTAGGTACAGTCTGCATTGCCCAATTCAAATATGGCGACTACGGCGCTGGCTGGATGTCAGTGACATCAAACCTCATTGGTTCTTGAGTGTCCCGTGATGGAGCATCATGACATATTTTACTTGGATGCCGCATATTAGATTTTTAAGGAAATAGCAACTTTCGGTCTACTCATCACAAAGTGATTGAATATCTTTGGAATTGTATATGCATTCAGAATATAGTGCATGGGTCTTGTAGATTACATTTACTGTGGTTTTATCGTGGGTGGGGGGTTCCTTATGTTTTCCATGGTAGAAAGTTTGGAGCAACATAAAGGTGAGTAAATAATTACAGAATTGTATTTTCTGGATGAACTAAAGGGATAGTTCACATAAAAATTGCAATTCTCTCATCATTTACTCACCCTCATGCCATCCCAGATGTGTATGACTTTCTTCTGCTGAACACAAAGATTTTTAGATGAATATTTCAGCTCTGTTGGCCCTTACAATGCAAAAGAATGGTGACCAGAACTTTGTAGCTCTAAAAATCACATAAAGGCAGCGAAATTTAATCCATAAGTCTGCAGTGGTTAAATCGATATCTTCAGAAGCAATATAAGTATTGGTGCGAAACAGATTCATATTTAAGTACTTTTTTACCATAAATCTCCACTTTCACATTATTTCATGTTTTGAAAGTGAAAGAGGAGACTTATAGTACACCCACACCTATCATATCACTTCTTAAGATATGAATTAAACCACTGGAGTTTTATGGAATACTTTAATGTGGCCTTTATGTGATTTTTGGAGCTTCAAATGTCTGGTCACCATTCACTTGAAATATTCTTCTAAAAACATTCACTTGTGTTCAGCAGAAGAAAGTCATACACATTTGGGATGGCATGTGGGTAAATAATGACCATTTTCATTTCTAGGTGAACAATGCCTTTAACAGTAGCTTTCCTCTTACTCAATGGGAAACACATTATTCACACTAAGTTCCACATTGATTTAATTTTGATCCCTAAAGAGGTTTCGGAATGACAGCAGTTTGTAAAGGCAACTGACAACAGTTAGCATGATGTTAAAATATACAGATTAATTAACTTTAGTTGCACCTGTTATTTTTGCTTCAGTCTTGCTTCATGTGGATCAATATAATTATTGAAAGTGCTTCAAAAGTGCAATAAACTTTATGTTTGAATAGGCAAACATGCAGTAGGCCTATAATTAAATGTAGTTTTATTTATGGGTGTTTCTTCAATTATGGGCACTGTGGACTTAACTTAAAAGAATGTTCTTTTTTTTTTTTTTTTTTTTTTTTTCTTAATTTTTTATGAACCAACATATGTAATTTCCATCTCAAATTATGTCTTTTTTAAAATAAATTTTAAACATGTTTGAAATCAAATGGCAACTCCTAAATGGTCATATTTTCAGACTTTTGCATAATTTGACAAAATTACAGCTTGAAATTGATGCAAAATGGAATTGATGCACAATACAAAATTATATTCTGTTCCTGAGTGATATTTATCTTGATTGTCCTTTGTTTTTGTCACACGCCACAACTGACAGGCAGTCATAAATTGCGTAGAAATTGATATAAATAATTTTCACACAATAAATATTCTAGTGATTTGTTTAGAAATTTGCTTTAAACATGTCATTATTAATAACTAGTTTATTATGAATATTCATAGTTTAATATTAATAGTCTGGTTTTGGACAAGGCTAAAACAATCAAATCTACATATTAAAGGCATTTGAAAAGCAATTACTTAAAACAAATAATGAAGACATGTTAAGAAGATTACAAGACTGTTTTAATGTGACCATTTATCAGAAAGAAAAAAGTCAAAATCTCTTAGTTTTAATAACAACCAACCTCTGAGACATAATAGTGTCTGTATCTGAAGAAACCCCCTTATAGAAACTGACCATCAGCTAACCGTTGTGTTTTGTGAGGCATTCATGAGCCAGTATGGAATATATATATATACTAAAGTCTTTCTATTTCTTAATATACTTATTGTGTATATTCCTATATTTCTAGGCTCCTAGTAGTGTTAGACCCCATGCTGCTGGTACGAAGATTCCTGCCATGACTGCGGTTGCCAAAAATGGAAAAGGTAAGGAAAATTACTAGAGTTAATTAACCATTTTAAAATAAAAGATACAAAATTATTATAGACATTTACATTTAATCATTTTGCAGAGCCAAAACGCAGTTTCAGTGTTGACGCAATTAATGCATTTTGTCTTTGTAGTGCAGTTCACAATCACTTGATATAATGAACAAACCGTAATCCTAATTGTTTTTCACTTTCAAATAAAGCCAAATCATTGATAAACTATGTAAACAGTGCTAAATCAGATACGGCAGTGACATCGATAATACTTACTGTATTCTTGTGTGTCTTGTCACCAACCGCCATGACATCATGAATAATCAGCATATAAATGCACTCATTGGTGGATATAAAGTAATAACCCTTATAACCCTATATTGTTTCAAGACTCTCCTAAGACTCCTGAGACCAGCGGGCACAGCAGCCCTGGCACTCCCAAATCCCCTGCCAGCAAGGCTATGAGTGGCAAGCCTCTAGCCGGCACAGGCAATGAAATCAAGAAGGTAGCAGTGATTCGCTCAACCCCTAAATCTCCAAAGAGCCGTTCTCCAACTTCACTGTCTGCTGCGGCCCCCCTACCTGACCTAAAGAATGTTCGCCCAAAAGTCGGCTCTACTGACAACCTAAAGCATCAGCCTGGAGGTGGCCGGGTAATTCATTTTGAGTTGATTCAGTTTGTGTTCTGTTTACATCTAAAGACCTGACATGCATTCTTGTTCAGGGATAAAAGGAAGTTAGAAAACAGCAGAGCAACAGTATACACTTTGCAAACATTTAGCCATCAGCCACACCGCTGTGGGAGGCGTTTAGAGGTACATTTTAATATGAGGACGCTCAAGGAGCTAATGTGACATTAAAATGTGTTATCAATGACATTACTCAACTCACACAACTCACATGAGGTGCATAAAATAAGATGTTTTAACCACTCGATGAAGATTTAAAGGAATATATATGTAGTAGAAAATGCACTATTTGTTTACATTCTGAATTCATGATGCTAATATGCTATATGTGGTCATAATATGTGCCAGTTACACTGTTATTGTAATTTATGATGACACTGTGCAATGCATACTATTGCAAAGATGGGTGTATTAAATATTTTTTGATTTTTAGATTTTTTGCAAAATCCAGACAAAAGAATGATAAAAAGAGGCATGTCTTACTTTGGGCAGTTCTTTTTTTTTACTATCACTACAAAGCATATAAAACTATTCAGAGCATCCATTACAAATATCCACTGTACCAATGTGTACCATTGAAAATTCACCAGTCGACCACCCAATTGTCTCTATCTCTTTCCTACAACTAAATTGTTTAAAGTCAACTCCCTTCCCAATGTTCTGTCTTTTACAGGTGCAAATTCTTGATCAGAAGGTGGACTTCAGTAATGTCCAGGCAAAGTGTGGCTCCAAAGCCAACCTCAAGCACGTACCAGGAGGTGGCAATGTGAGTAACTATAGAATGAACTGAACACTTAAGTGCATTTGTCAGTGGCACATCAAATCATTACCAGTAAACTGTCACTGTTTGCCAAATGTTAGCTATAGATTTCCAATTCTTAAAATGAAAATGTACCATCAAGTGGTTCTCAACTGGTTTTGCTTCAGGACCCAGATTTTACATTGGAAATTTACATGGCGACCAATGCTGTACTAAACACGTAACCCACTTTCATTTATTCTGGTTTGTGTTTTATTTTCACTTCTGTAGTTTTGTTAATGTTTTTCGAGGATGAGGGCATGTCACACAACTTGTCCATGTTGGCATCTGCTAGTTTGGCCAGCTTCTACCAAGTGAACAGATGAATTTACAGCAAAATATGGTAGAGTTTGATTGGATGTGCAGCCTTTGACGTCAACAACAGGAACTGGTCTGGGAAGCCTTTTCTCCTCCCTTTAAAAACTTAATAAGCCTATTTATCCCTATCAGAACTGACCCTCATTTTTATGTTTATTACACACCTGTTGAGAACCACTGGTCTAAACAACCTAAATATATGCCATTCTAAAGTTGCTTTTGGGAAAATACTCAAAAACTTGATAAGATTGTGGCTTCATGAGAATCTGAAACCTTTTGCATTTAGATGCCTTCCATTGTTCATGAATACTTCCCAAAATTTGTTTCAAACAGGTGCAAATTCTTGATCAGAAGTTGGACTTTAGTAATGTCCAGTCTAAGTGTGGCTCCAAAGACAAAATCAACTACTCACCTGGAGGCGGCAATGTGAGTTACTATGGGATAGAAACACTATCCAGACCTGGTTCACACCTTCATTCATTAATTCCTTACCAAAAATATTTAACACATTGGTCCTTTCCCTTCTTCTGGATGGCGACCAAGACTAATCAAATTCAAAGTCCCAATCATCCCTTACTAACTCGAGATGTTCCTGAGGTGTTCCTCATTCACGATATAACTTCATATGTAGATTCTCTCAGGAGCGAAGAAGTAGACTTCAGCTGTTCTGGGGTCTTTTCTATGTTGTTCTTCCTGATTTTTGCCTCACAGAAAAGATAATTGTCTCTCTTCTTCGACCTCTGCACTCTTTCAGGTAAAGATTCTTGATCAGAAGGTGGACTTCACAAATGTCCAGTCAAAGTGTGGCTCCAAAGACAATATCAAACATGTACCAGGAGGTGGCAATGTGAGTAACTATAGGATGAACTCAACACCCTCAGTCTTGGTTCTTCCTGAAGTTATGACCATTTGTGGAAACCTTGGGACTAACCATTCGGACACACTATTCCATCAGTGAGAGGACCTTTGCCACTGGGGCAGTGGTGGCTCAGCGGTTAAGGTTACTGACCAGAAGGTCAGGGGTTCTAGCCCCAACACCACCAAGACACCACTGTTGAGCAAGGCCCTTGAACCTATCTGCTCCAGGGGTGCTGTATCATGGCTGACCCTGCACTCTGACCCCAGCTTAGATGGGATATGTGAAAAATAAATAATTTCACCATGTATATGGCATTATACAATGCAGAAATGTATGTATAATGTGTGACAATTGATCAAATTATTTATTATTTATTTTATTCTCGTTCATCTCAGGGTTCTTTTCTGCTCCCTATTGGCAGATAACTCCTATTCCCCAAACTGTTTACTCTTTCAGGTGCAAATTCTCGATCAGAAGTTGAACTTAAGTACCGTGCAGGCTAGGTGTGGTTCCAAAGATAATATCAAACATGTACCCGGAGGTGGTAAAGTGAGTAAACACGGGACCATATGTTGAATGTGGTGTTATTTTAACCAATAATGATACTAGCAAGACCTTAAAGGAATAGTTGCCCCAAAAATGAAAATTCTGTCTTCATCATTTAACGGAATGGGTTTGGAACAACATGAGTAAAGGTGAGTAAATGAAACAGACTTTTCATTTTTGGTTGAACAATCCCTTTAATAGAGTTTTAGTGTAACCCTGTAATATTTGCTGTTTTTGTGGTGGTCAGTTTATGAATATTTATGTTGTTAATGCATATTTTATTGTTATTAGTTATTCGTATTTCACATCATGCAAGGCCTGACATCCCAAACCCCCTAAAACCTCAATCCATTGTAAACATAAAGCCATTTATCACAATTGTCATTCCTCTTTATGTACTAGTATTGAGAAGTGATAAATGCATTTTATGCCATTTACAATCAGACGATCTAGAATTGACTCAAATGACCTTGAGCGACCTTAAGCTTTGGAACATTTTAACATGTTATAATAATAATAATTGTTATATTATATAGATATGTTATACTGTACAATGTACATTTACATTTATGCATTTGGCAGACGCTTTTATCCAAGGCGACTTAAAGTCCAATTATTACAAGGACAATCCCCCCAGAGCAACCTGGAGTTAAGTGCCTTGCTCAAGGACACAATGGTGGTGGCCGTGGGGTTAGAACCTATAACCTTCTGATTAACAGCCCTGTGCTTTAACCACTATGCCACCATATTTTTTAATACATATTATATGTATGTATTAAAAAATAATAATAACTGATAAAGAAAACATGTAATACACTTTCCATATCATTTGAAGGGTTTGATTTTGCTTGTATGTTTTTAAAAAGCCTTGGTCCTTTAAAAACCGGATGATTGGACCACTATTCTAACCTTGTATTACAACTGCCCTGTAATTAAGGATATTTAGTACTGTTACTAATGTACCAGCAAGTTTACTGCTATTATCCATAGAGATCCTAAAGCACTGAAGCAGAGTTGCTCTCCTCAGCACAGAGGGGGCTTGTTATACCACTCTGGTCAGCCGAGTGTGCCTTTTGTGGTGAGCAGTTGTCTAGAGACGAGAGCTGACCTCACCCTGAAGACACTGAGGTCTTTTCATAAAAATACAAAAAATAAAAAAGCTGTGGCTGTGAGATCATTGGATCTATTTTGGGAGTAGGGATGGGACACAATTGTACTGTTCTGATGTTGCATCCTCAATCCATAGTCTGAAATAAAAAAATCATAGAAATGTTTTAGAATAAATGAGCACTTAGAGTTTTGTTGCTTTTAGTCCATGTCTATTAACTTTGAGGCAAAGTGGATAATTAATGTGTTTTAATCACACCTTGAGCTCTGGTATGTTATCTTGTACATAAATGTACTGGGAAAGACCTGTTACTTTCCCTGCCCTTGGGGTTATTTGATAACATCACAATAATCGGAATCAGATAACCTTTTGCTGTTATGAAGTAATGCAATAATTTACACGTTATTTCTTACGTATCCAGTTATAGATTTTACATTTACATTTATGCATTTGGCAGATGCTTTTAACCAAAGAGACTTACAGAGCCCTTATTACAGGGACAATCCCCCCGGAGCAACCTGGAGTTTAGTGTCTTGCTCAAGGACACAATGGTGGTGCCTGTGGGGATTGAACCGAAACCCTTCTGCTTAACAGTTTAGTGCTTTAGCCCACTACGCCACCACCACCTCATAGGTTCTGTCCTGTTGTTACTTGAATAACATATATGATTTTATTTTAATTTTGTCAGTGCACATGTGTGAGCTGAGCAATCCGACAGCAATAGAGCACAGAGATGAGCGAGTGTATGTATCACACTCTCTTATGTCCTCACACTCAAGTTGCACTGGTTAGCCTGTCAATGATTTTCTTATTTCTATAAAACATCGGAATGGACCAATTCACTACATTTACTTAAAATTTCCAGCGCTACAGAGGAAATTTTTGGAGATGTGCATGTTTTAAAAATGTTTTTACGATGATGGTTTATGGGCATTTTAACAAGAATGAGCAGTGCTGTGTGGATTAATTCTGAAATATAATCTGGTACTGATTACAAATGACATGACTTCAATTGTAATCTAACAATCTTTTAGGTTAGAATGATGCGACAGATGAAACATACAGTTACAATAATACAGTAATAATAATACTAATAATAATACAGTTTATCTATATTTTTAAAGCAAGATATTCCAAATGAATATGAGCTGGCTAGCTTGAATGATGTAAATACCATAAATGCGCACATTATATAGTGTCATTAGGGGCTGAGCCCCCCTATGATTTAAAGTCTTGAATCGCCCCTGCCTCCAAGTGCTTCTTCAGATTTGATTTGGAGATTGGATATGATTTTTGCAAGGCAAAAATTGCATTTCTTAGTTATTTTCCCCACTTCTCTCTTTGAAAGTCAAGTTATTTTTGTACACTGTTTTATGAGGAACAAGATCACAATGTCTTTGTTGGATGCAGTGCTACCTGGCTAGGACATCACACATATTTTTAGACCATAACATTTTGGAGCATGATTAAGTACACACTTGTTATATCCATTGGGTGACTGGTAATGTAATCAAGAATGTAATCAAGTAATCCAAATAAATGTAACTGTAATTTGATTACGCAAAAATATAATGCAAATATAATGTAATCCAATTACAAGTAATCCATTTGTAGTCTAATTACATAATACAGATTACATGTAATCCGTTACTATCCAGCACTTAGAACGAATCTATGAATGTATCTGACCAAATACCATTCCTATAACAAACACATCATTATTTTTGTGTGGCGCTTCATCCATGTAGATCTGGAGTTTTCCAAACTTCTGTTAAACTCTGCCAGTGGATGAAGCTGGTGGCGACTGCAAAGAGACACTTCGATTTGGAATACGTGACAGCGACACCCAGTGTTCAGAACTTGAATTTTCATATCGAATGCCTTTTCCAATTAAAAGGTTATTAGAGTGGACGTGGCCTTGGTGTGCTATAACTTTCTAACCAATTGGAATTACAGTTTTCTAGCTAGACTGAAAGCACTCACAACCCTGTCATCAGTTACCTTGATGAATATTTACTAGTTTCTTTGTGTAGGTTCAAATCCTCCACAAGAAGATTGACCTAAGCAACGTGCAGTCAAAATGCGGATCGAAAGACAACATTCGCCACAAACCAGGTAACTGATCAATTTCATTAAATCTATTTCAGATTTGATATGCCAAAGAAAACAAATTCATTGCTCAAGCCATGACTCGAGTTATATAGCATTTTGAATGCTTATAAATAATCATCCGTTTGATTTGGTTAAGTCATGAGAAATGTAACCTGCCTCTTAAAGGTGGAGGAAACATTGAGATCAGGTCAGAGAAGCTTGATTTCAAGGCTCAGCCAAAGGTTGGCTCGATGGGCAACATCAAACATACAGCTGGAGGAGGCAACAAGAGGGTAAGCCAAGTCTTCATCTGATGCTATATTATTTATTCTCCACTTCTGCTGAACTCACTACACCAAAAAGATGAAGGAAAAAGTTTATAAATAATTATCATTTTAAAACCTAAATCTTGTCTCAAGTCCACTCTAGGTTTACAAAGATTTCTGTTTGAAATAGCCTTTGTATTTGGACATGTTGCCTAGGTAGGCAGCTGTCTTGGTTTTGGAACAGGGCTCATAAATGCATGTTCTTTTCATTTCTTTTATTTCCATCTTTTCTGTTCAGTTCATTCTGTAAACATCTCCATTATTCTAAAATCATCTGATCTGTTCATATGAACTCCTACACTGAAAACTACAAATGTACTGCATACATTTATTTCCTGCACATTTTGTTTTATTGTATTTTGAAATGCTGAAAAAAACCTTATTCATTAAAGTAATAGTTCACCCAAAAATGAAAATTCTCTCATCATTTACTCACCCTCATACCATCCTAGATGACTGTATGACTTTCTTTCTTTTGCAGAAGACTATTATAAGACTATTAATATTATAGCTCTGTTGGTCCACACAATGCAAGTGAATGGTGGCCAGAAATTTGAAGTGCCAAAAAGCACATAAAGGCACGATAAAAGTAATCCATAGATCTCCAGTGGTTAAATCCATGTCTTAAGAAGTGATATGATAGGTTTGGGTGAGAAACAGATCAATATTTTTATATATTTTTTACTATAAGTTCTCCTGTCTGCCCAGTAGGTGGCGATATGCATGAAATATCTGAATCTGAAAGTGAAAATGGAGATTACTAAAAAAGATCTTCTCAAAAAAAAGTTTCTCACCCACAATTATCATATAGTTTCTGAAGATATGGATTTAACCACTGGAGTGCCTTTTAACATTTTGGTACCATTCACTTGCATTGTATGGCCCTACAGAGCTGAGATATTCTTCTAAAAATCTTCGCTTGTGTTCTGAAAAGAAAGACATACACATCTGGGATGGCATGAGGGTGAGTAAACAATGAGAGAATTTTCATGTTTGGGTGAACTATCCCTTTAAGATGAAGTGTGTCATTTCTGTGCCACTCGTGGCGGCAAACAGAATTGGACAAACATTAACTATTTTCAAACCAGTTTCTCGAACACTTTTTCCATCTGCAGATTGTCCCGCCCCATATTGGTTGAGTCAATATTGATGTGTCAGGTTGTGTTTGTGATTCTAAAACAAACAGGGCAGTGTTTTAAATGCGCCACAGATCCCGTCTTTACACTTCTGGGAATCAACATACTTATAGTTTTCTCTGCATATTAAACTGGTATAGGAGAACCGATTTTATTGTTGAAAAAATGACACACCTCACTGTTAATTTAGATTTTTATTCACATTTGTGTTGCCATCATTTTTCTTTTTTGTTCACCTTTACGTTGAACCCACATCATTTTGTGTTTCTTTATGTTTTGGTTGACCATGATGTTCATGTAACTACCCATCGCCCATCCGGGGTTGGACTTTAGAGAGAAAAGGGGAGAGGGGCAGACACACCCAAAGATGAGGGCTTCCTCACCCCAGACCCCTCAGATACCCCCATCCTCTCATCTGCCAGTCTGTCCCCAGAACCCATCCACATCAGCAACCCCCAGATAAGGATTGAGGACTCCAGTAAGTATTCAGGCAGACATTGTGGGGATAGCTGATCCAAAGATGGAACATTCTGTCATCATTTACTTACCCTCATGCCATTCCAAACCCCTATGACTTTCATTCTTATGTGAAACACAAAAGAAGAAATTTTGAAGAATGTCTAAGTCCCTCTTTTCCAAACAACCCAAATTTGAAGTAATTCTTCCTTTAATCATGATGTCCATTGGGTGTTCCTGAGAGTACAGAGAAGCTTATTAATGCAGCGCAGCACTAAAAAATATAAGTTTGAGCGTTTGTGAATGAGCTTCTCTCATGCACGTGCAACGGAAGGCACTACCCAGTGCCATTGTAATAAAAGAGGGACCGTTCTTCAAAAAGAAAAAATATTTTAAATTCCACATAAGAAAGAAAGTCATATAGGTTTGGAACAACATGAGGGTGAGTAAGTGATTACAGAATTTGAATTTTTTGATTGAACTATCTCTAATCTTATATTAAGACATTAACATAAACTTTTTTATTTTGATCCCCTCAACGATAGGGATCAATTTGTGCCATTCAGAAATCAGGAATCAATTAACGACTCAATTAACTGAGTCGGTAATCAGTGTAAATAAAAACCTTTTAATTAATTATAATTTAAATAAAACACTTAAAAATAAACCTTTCAGTACGTGAAAATGAAGTGATTGAAAATTGCATTTTTGCTTGGAATTGCAAGCACACACAATGACATTCATTGTAAAATCTAAGAAATGTATTGGTGTGAAAAGCATCTTGGGTGCCATCTCCTGGCACTGTAGAGAGGGAAAATCAACACTTCAAATGGAAAATGATAATAATATCATTATATTTTTTGTTCATTGCTAAATTGTATATATATATAGAAATTCATGGTATTTTATACAGAAATGTTTTGATATTTCAAAATTGATTTGTGTGTCTATTGCTGTATCTCTTCATACACCATATTTCACATTCTTAATTGCTTCATGCATTGATTATATTATTATCCGTTGGTTTTCTTTTATAGATCAGTCGATCTCTTTTATTTTTAAAACTAATAAATTGGCTCCTAAAGTGAAACACAGGTAACGGGTGTCATCACAGGAATTGTATATGTAAGATGTAAGAATGTCTTTTAGATATTCAAAACAATCTGGGTTACAGTGCTGCACTTACAATGAAGGTTAAGTTCTTTAAATATTAAAATATGCACTATTTTAAAAGTATAGTCAGAAGACGTAAACAATATGTGTGCTAACATGTTTTTAGTGTGATAAAATCACAAAAAGCTGCAAAGAACTTTACAGCTCAAATAATACAGTTTTAACAGAATATTTAATCTAAGTGCTTTTATAAAATTAAAAGCTTCACATTTCTACCTTTTAAACACATTCTGAAAGTGAAAGTAGAGATTTATAGTAAAAAAGACTTAAATATGAATCTGTTTCTCACCCACACCTATCATATCACTTCTGAAGACATGGATTTAACCGCTGGAGTTTTATGGATAACTTTTATGCTGCCTTTATATGATTTTTGGAGCTTCAAAGTTCTGGCAACTATTCACTTGCATTGAAAGGACTTACAGAGCTGAAATATTCTTGAAATATTTTGGGGTATACTATCCCTTTAAGTAGTCCATTCATTTGTCACCGGGGTCAGCGAGGCCGGGTCGAGTGCATTACTTTGGGTTATACAGTGCAAGTGTGGCATGCTCTGTTGGATACTGCACTTTTTGGTGAATTTAGGAGTGCATCTGGAGTGCTGATTTGAACATAGCCTTGTAGTTTCAAGAATGCATGATCTGATCTTGTATGAGTATAATACGGTTTATGGGGATAGCGCCATTTAAAATGGATTTTCAATGCGCAATTCTGTTTTAATCTCAGTCCAAGAATTAAATTTCTGCTCTGAGCCAAAATAAACCCTGCACACTGCCGTTCACCTCAAGTGTTCCTTATTAGTTTCTATATTTTCTTTTCCCAGATTGAGTCACACAAACTGATGTTCCGTGAGCAGGCCAAAGCGCGAACCGACCATGGCGCAGAAATCGTGTCTCTAGAGGAGTCGCCACATGGCTTGAGCAACGTTTCCTCCTCTGGCAGCATCAACATGGCAGATCCGCCTCAGCTTTCCACCCTCGCAGACCAGGTGTCTGCATCTTTGGCCAAGCAGGGCTTGTGATTGGACCACACCACCACCCAAACAAGCCACTAAATCCCACACCCCTCCTTTCCAAAAACAACACACCCATTCACATACCTGATACGGTAACATTGTAACTCTGAAAACCGTCATTTTGTTGCCCAGAAAACATTGTCAAGAAACCTCTGGCAGACACTGTTCAATTTTGTAATAAGTATGATTTATAGGCCAATGAAGCGGTTTTGACTGTGAATTATGTATGGATCTGCCTGTCCACTTGTCCCTTGCTTTAAGTCAGTGTTATTGGTGAGGATTTTTTGTCCTACAATCTCCTTCTCTTGACATTAGTAGATATACAGTATTTAGTAGCACAAAATTA
This sequence comes from Xyrauchen texanus, assembly GCF_025860055.1. Classification (NCBI taxonomy): domain Eukaryota; kingdom Metazoa; phylum Chordata; class Actinopteri; order Cypriniformes; family Catostomidae; genus Xyrauchen; species Xyrauchen texanus. The sequence goes on from NC_068308.1 coordinate 11,103,862, forward strand.
CATTATTGTATTTTCATCACATTTTCTTTTGGCATGCCAATTTAAGCCTTTGGTTTTAAATGTTTAAAGGCTGAATCAGATTAACATTAGATTTGAAATCACAAATAAGTTGCTTAGAAGCACCTAAAATGAAAATCTGAGCATCTTAGAGCACCATGTCTTCAGAAACAGAAACTTAAAGCCCTGCCATCCATTTTAAAAGATACGTAAGGCAAAAGTGACAACAACAACAAAAAAAAAAATACAAAACTGCTTTGTGTAGAGAGCTGATTGCTTTTTGGTTCTTTCATGCTCTTGTGTGTGCCATTGATCTGAGATTACACTTCTTCAAGATCCCCCTTGAGATATGTCTTGCAGTAAACCATGAGATTTGACATGAAAAAACACTTTTCTTACAGTATTATTCTGTGGATATGGGATGGTTATGATATGGAAACTGTCTTAAATTACCCATTTTTGTCATTGCTTCATTGAAAATGCCTCTCCTACTTTTACTTAGTTCTTTAACATTGGCAAGTAACAAAACATTAAATTGATATTGATGCTTTTTGCATAAAAGTAAATTACGGTATCTTAAAGTTGTAGCTACGTACATGTTTTAACCAAGTTGGATATGACAGATGTTTTTAAGGACAAGCTGCATGTGTTCAATTTATCCAAAGCAATGATTGATTGATATTTTATGCATAACACTGCCAATAGTTGTTCCCTTTTATCACTTGTGTGACGGCCAGATCTAATTTATGAGATGAATTGCCAAACTGTTCTCCTTAAAGGGATATTCCGGGTTCAATACAAGTTAAGCTCAATCAACAGCATTTGTGGCATAATGTTGATAACCACAAAAATGTATTTAGACTCGTCCCTCCTTTTCTTTAAAAACAGCAACAGTGAAGCACTTACAATGGAAGCCAATGAGCCAATCAGTAAACGTTACAATAAACACTGTTTCAAAAGTATAACGACAAGACGTAAATAATATGCATTTTAACATGATTTTAGTGTGATAAAATCACTTACTAACATTTTCTTTGTAAAGTTATAGAGCGTTTTACAATTCCGTTGCCATGACGATATTATGTAAACAAACCCTTAAACCCTAAAATGACTGTTAAAAACTTTACAGCTCAAATAATATATGAGTTTTAACAGAAGAATTAATGTAAATGCTTTTATAAAATTAGAACCCTCACATTTCTGCCTTTAAACCCTCCAAAAAATTGGCCCCATTCACTTCCATTGAGGGTGCCTTACTGTAACCTAAATTTTTGCCTTTTTTAAAGAAAAGGAGGGATGAGTCGACATTACTTAATGCTGCAAATGCTGTCGATTGAGTTTAACTTGTACTGAACATGGAATATTCCATTGTAAATTGCCCATCACATTTATTCTCATAATAAAATATGTTGTATTGTTCTTCACAAAACATCTACTGTAGCACAAGCATGCCCATTAAAACTGTCTGATCTTTTGAACACTTCCTACTATTACATCTTAGGGTGTTCTATTCAATTGAATGATGATGGAATGTCCTCAACCAATCATATTTTTTTAATTCTCTCCCTTGCACTGTACTATTGCAGAATGTTTAATGAGCTATGAACCACTCCACACTATATTTGCTCCACACTATCTTTGCTCCTTGCATGCTTTTCATGTAAGCAACCCGAGATACTGCGTTGCCTCTTACACGCCTTCTTACGTAAATCCCATAATCGCTGACGTGCTTATTAGGATACCTGTTAGATAGTGGTCGAAAAAGAGCACTGTACTCATTCGGCAACCTCTGTTTCTTTGTGTTGGAGATGAAGCTGTGTAACTAGCATTAGATATTAAATGAATGTTTATTGTACGTTTATGACTGTATGTTTCTACAAGGACTTGATGAGACTTAAAAAAAAAAAATCTGAAAAGTTCAGAGATCATGCTTGCAACACTTTTAGCTGCATGTCGAGTTGTTTTAACGTGGATTTGGCAACACGTTTCTGGACGTTTTCTGACTTGGGTTGATTTCGGTAGGTGAAGGTTTTGGAAACATGATTTTGTTCCACTTGTGGTGCTTTTGTAGGACGAGGATTGAGAGTTTAGCTGTTTAGTGGAAAAAGAGAGTCGGTCCTTTGGTTTAAATGTCTCACTCTATAGCACATACCACATGGTTCTGGGTGCAGTTTTGTCATCCTGTTGTCATTTACTCCATATCCACCATTTTTGCAGTTTTAAATTTTAGCTTGGGAACTGTGGTTGCCAATATTGTTAATGTGTGTTTTATTAATAACTGGTTCACAATGATTCTTGTTTATGTACATGTGAATTTGGAAATAAAGGATATTAAACTATTTAATGTGCCAATTATTATCATTGTTAAGGGGAAAAGCCACATTTAACACACTTAATAGCAAAATAAACTACCACTTTCCTAAACACCTGTTTGTCACTATGAACTGCAAAATTGTCCTGTTTCATGAGGTCATCCAATATCTAAAAGTGGATTTAAGGGGATTTTATCTAACATTTAATAACTAAAAATGTATGTTGCTAATGAGAATCCCTGATATTTTCACATTTATTTTAAGACAGACTACTTGGCCATTTTCAAGGTTTTATTGAAGGTGATTAAATCAAGTTTTTCAATAACTGTCTAATAAGTGAAAGAAAAGTATTTGGGGTAAAAAGCCCCCTTGTTGCAGGGGCTAGAGGTCCCAAATCAAAAGACCCACTCTTGGAGGGAACAGATATAAATAAATGTTCAAATTGGGCTCATATTGACTGATACCATCTCAAACTGATTTTATGGTATCTTCATTTGTTACTAAAAAAAATAAAACATATATATATATATTCATTTATATACAGATACACTGTATGTGTATATATCTCGCTGTCTCAAAAGTATTTGCATAAGTGGACAAATACTGTCCTATAACTAGCAGCCCTTGTGTGGGGTAAAAAGCCCCCTTAACACTTTTCTTTTCTCCAATGAGGTTTAATTACATTTTTAATTTTAATTAAAAAAATAAAGAACAAATGGTTGATTCTTTTCACAAAAATGTTGTTCCCCCATCATCATTCAATAAAAAGACATTTCTTTTTTAAAATGTATTTATGCTGCACTTAGCAATGAGAAACATCTAATTTTCCTTAAAGGGATAGTTCACCCACAAATAAACCATTCTCTCAACATTTACTCAACCTTACACCATCCCAGATGTGTATGACTTTCTTCTGAACAAAAACAAAGATTTCTAGAAGAATATTTCAGCTCTGTAGGTCCATACAATTCCAGTGATTGGTGACCAGAACTTTGAAGCTCAAAAAGCACATAAAGGCAGCATAAAAGTAATACACACGACTCCAGTAGTTTCATTCTTGTCTTCAGAATCTATATGACAGATGTGGGTGAGAAACAGATCAATATTTAAGTCCTTTTTCACTATTAATCTGCATCTTCATCTCCACTTCCTTCTTTTGTTTTTGGTGATTTGCATTCGTCGTGCATATCGCCACCTACTGGGCAGGAAGAAGAATTTATAGTGAAAAATAACTTAAATATTCATCTGTTTCTCACCCACACTTATCATATTGCTTCTGAAGATATAGATTTACCACTGGAGTCATATTGATTACTTTTATGCTGCCTTTATGTGCTTTGTGAGGTCCTACATAGCTAAAATATTCTTCTAGAAATCTATGTTTGTGTTCAGCAGAAGAAAGAAAGTCATGCACATCTGGCATGAGGGTGAGTAAATAATGAGAGAATTTTCATTTTTGGGTGAACTAACCCTTTGAGGGGCCCCCTTAGCCCCTGTACTTGAAGAACTGACTTGAATAAACAATTTAAAACTGAGGTTCCCAGTGATGGGCCATAAGCTATTAGCTTAACTACATTTATCATTAGCGAGGTGGTAACTTCGCTAGTTTTTAAATTAAGTAGCTTTTCAGTAGCAAAGCTATATGCTATTATTATTAATTAGTCAACGCTACTCTGCAACAGTGTACCCGCTATTTACTGTCGGCAATTTTGAATCAGAAATAAAGATGTCCGATTCAGTAATGGATGACTCATTTGAGTCGGTTCTTTAAAATGAATTGGTCACAATAAAGTGTTGTAATTGTTAATCGGACTGAATCGGTTCGTGATTCAATCTGAAAGACTCAGAATGCTCACGCGCCCGCTGCTGAATCATTTGAAGGGTTCACGCATTCGCCAAGACGCTAACAAGATAGTTAACATAATAGCACGGAAAACAAGATAACGCTGGTTGCAGTGGTTATTTATCTACAAGCAATGGAAACCAAACATGCAAAATGCGTCTTAGCGTTTGCCAGTGATGAATATGTGCAGCTTGTGAACGACTACTGCAGGTAAAGATCACTTAACCACAAAGAGTCCCAAAACACTTCGTAGCCTACACGGAAACACGTCAAAAACATAAACGCCTTGGCATTACTGTTACAGAATGGTACATACATTTGGTATATCAAAAGCACTATTTGGACGGGTTTGGCTTTATGTGGGGGACGTGGGGGTTATGTAACAATTACCAGAGCTTCTCCTTCATTTTAATCCCGTGCGTCTCGTCAGTCATTTTCATGGACTGAGCCGGTAAAAATTGCAGCGTGTTTTATTGACTATAAAACGGCCTGCAAAAACAACTCCATAAAAATACATAATGTGTGAAGGGATTGTTCATAATTTATTTGAAGGGTAATATAAAATTACAGGCTTGTTAATGTCACCTCTTCTGATGAATTTAGCCAGATATTCCAATCAATTTCTAATAATAATAATAACAACAGATACAGTATATGCTCATGTTTAATATTTCCTGCATAATTAATCAGCACAGTGTACATTTTCTAATAGGTTAGTTACGTGTGACAGCAGTGTGTAAATGCTGTATACCAGTGGTTCTCAATTTTTTTCGGTTCGTAACAAGAAAAAACAAGGAAACATGAAAAAACGTTCGCGCCCTTTCGTTAATAAAACTGATAATTGCGAGGATCCTTACTGTGAATGCAAACAGTCTCAAAGGCCATGTCCCAATACCCACACTAGCGGTCTTGATCACTTGATCAAGGCGCAAAATGTAAGTCTTCCCAACGGTTAATTTCCCATTTGATCATGTAGTTCCATTCTGGAATGAAACAGCCATATTTCACTTTCCAGTCAATTCCTGAAGTACAACCCCTACAATATTTACTGGTTGTATTGATTCAGTTTCACTTGGAAATTAAACACACTAAGTAAGATGGTTTTCAAGTGTCATTTCATGTTGATAAACTCATCCATCATTCCTAACACAATATATGCAGTACGAACAGTGATGAGACTTACACTCTGGAGGGAGTTTGATTTGTTTTAATGGTACTATTTACAAAAGGGAGTTTTTTGTTTTTCTTTTTTTCTGCAAATGATTTCTGTTAACTTCTGAAACAGTCCGAATTGCAATGAAACCTGTCTCAAGTAGTTATGTAGAGAAAGACACAAAGGAAATAAAAGACATTGTGATTGTACGAAGAAAAGGACAGGGCCACAACAATGTTGATTTGCATAGCAAGTAGATTCTCGAAAGGGGCAACAGTGCTGAATACAAACACTAATATGGGGTAACAAAACAAAAACTATGTCAAATACATTGACAAAGTGAAAGGAAAAAGACACCTTATTAACACAAGTTTCCATACAACTCTATAACCTGAGAAGGGTTGGTCTGAGTGAGATGTCTGGCTCCTTTAAGGAATTACAAAGTACAATCAAGAGAAGATGCAGAATGAGTGAGGTGCGAGAGCTAATTTCGGTGTACTAAACTTTAACAGGTGGAAGCTTGCAGAGGAATTTTCTCATTCGACATGTGATTCATGATGTCATGAATAGCAATACTTCATTTGCTGGTGAGAAATTATTTAAAAAGGAAAGACAGATTGAAGAGAGGTTGGAGAAAGAGTGAGCAGAGAGTCAAAGATATTAAGAATCAAGAAAGTGATGCCCTGTGAAGTGCTTTTCATCTGAGGAGAGTATTTCTGGTTGGTGCTTATACATGAAAATCAACTGAGAAAGTGATGTGGGCAAGCATTTTTGTCAGGTTTTGGTTTTTGTCACTTCACAACACAAGCATACATATATAACTAGTCAGCATAGAGGCACCCTTTGGTCAAGCCCTCTAAGTCTGCTACACAGTGCACTACATAGTGTTCACCTGACAGGTTAGAATATCATACTAAGTTCCAATGATATACTTAGCTGACTATGAGAACATTTATGGAAACAACTTTCATACATCTTTTTTACATTTTTCTTCTGTGAGAAAAGACAGGTTTAGCTTTCTATGTTCTGTAATATTCACTAAAAACTGTGAAAATAATTGGCTGATGTTTGAATATCAAACAACAGAAGTCCAGACAGAATTGTTTATTTTTTGTTGTTTTTTTAAATTAGTACAAGTTATTTTTTCAGTTAATGCCATAGGAGGTGCGGTTTTAAGGTCATTCCCATTGTTGGGTGAGCTTTATTAGGTTTTTCGTCAGGGTGAGGCGGCGTCGCTCTCTGACTCCGCCTTGCAGTGGGCAGCTCTGAGGTCTGTAGAAAAGCTCGGACAATCTTTTTCCATCTCAGACTCTACTATCGGGTCCTCAGGCAAAGGAAAACTCCGACATTCCCAGGGCTGGACCGTCTGCCAAGAAAATATGGAGTGTAAATAACAGCTGGACTTTCTTAAAAACAGAATTATGTAGTCAAGAAATCTGATAAACAGACAAATATATTAAGATACTCTATAGCGCTACTTGAACAAAATAACAAAAATAACAGCGGCCTTGGTTCGGGAAGTATTTTTCCCAATAATTTTCTCTACAGGGATTTCCAAAAAAATCTCAAGAGTAAAAGAACCAAGCCAACCAGCTCTGAGAACATTTGATTTGAATAATAAAAAAAAAGTATTTAAAATGTATAAACTGTACAAAACTTTGTACCTAACGTCATAATTGAAGGAATACACTAATTCCATGAAGCATCATGAATGACGTTATCAAAACAATATCTAAAATGCATTGAAAAAAATGTACTACAAGTCACTAAGCATAGTATAAAATACAATATATAAATGTATTACAATATAACCACCAAGGATGTGCAGATACCATTTTTTTGAGTACGAGTACCGATGCCTCCTTTTTGGTACTTGAGTCCGATAACTTTTGTTTTTTAAATATCATATCAATAGTTTTTCCACATCAAAATTGTTTAAATAAATTATTTTATTAAAATGTAATAAAACGAAAATGTAACAATTTAACATGATTATTATATTTATCAAATTTTTTTACAGAATCTCACAGCAAAATCCAAAATACAACATAGTAGTATTTTTTGTCAAATAAAGTGCTGCATAACAGAGCATCACAGATGTGAGATATTGCTTGAATATAACACAATTACTATTGATCTATTATTATTATTAGTAGTAGTAGTATTACAGTGAATATGACCACTATACAGTAGTGATCCATTTCTGTCTTTTTCCATTTAAATTGAGCTTTTATTTTGAAGTGTTTCTGCGTTGTTATGATGGAAGCTTCTCAATGCAGAAAAGACGCTCGCTACGTGACACAAAGTTATTATTAACTGAAAAAAGCTGCCATTTAATTAAATATGTAGTCTGCATGTGCCTCATGCTACAAAGCGAATTTACGCTCTGCTTTCTATCATCTGCTACAAACAGAGCGGTGACGGTCATGATGATGTATGAGTTAAGGATTCAGAATGTCAAAATAAAAGCATGAGGGATTAAAAAGTGCAATTTAAATATATTAATAATAATATTAATAACAATTTATTATTATTATTATTATTGTCATCATTAGTATTTAATTACAATTAATAATAATATTTAAGTTGAATGGGTTCCAAAAAATAACTGTGTGAATGAAAAGTGGACTGATGTCTTACAACTGAATCCTTAAAAGTCCAGATGCACGTTGAAACATAAAAATAAAATAAAGATATAACACTGGTTTCTTTTCTAATGAAGACTTGAAGACTTGAGTTACTGTTAATTTTGCTGCTACATTATCCAGTATACTAGTTAATAATAAAGTGTTTCTTAATACGCTATACATTTATATTGAAATAATGTGTAGTTAGAGGTTTGTGTTTCTTTACATATTAAAGAGCATACCCAATTATTTACACACAATAATGTAAAGATATTATATGATTATGCAAATAAACAACACTGGTATCAGCTTGGGATCGGTATCAGCTGATACAGATATCAGAATCGGAAGAGAAAAAGTGGTATCGGTGAATTCCTACTCCTCACTAGGGCTGCACGATTATGACAAAAATCATTCGATTAGTAGAATTTACATTAAAATACTTATTTGGGGTGGATCAATTGGCTACACATCCAAAAAAGGCTGAGATCTGTGTTCCTGAATGACTTAATTGCTGTTTTAGGTTTTAACATCAGTAAATCAAGACATAAAATGATTAACCACTTCAAAAACATGTTAAACGGAAAATGAAATGGAAAGTTTTGGCGTGACACGAGTAGGCCTACATGGTTTGCTATAACTGACTTTTCACCATTATTTATTTGATTCATTGTGCAGACCTCCTCTTCACCCATTTGAATCTGGTGTGCACGTCTTTGTTTTATAAGCACAGCGCAGTGAGCACACCTGACACCAAATTAGTAGACAAAGGCAGAGAAAAAGAAATTGCACATATTGGATCTTGCCTCTTGTAAATTTGAATACAAAGTGAACAAGATTTAAGAACAATCTCCTGCGCCACCCCCTTACAATAGAGGAGCGCCCCACACTTTAAGAACCATTGTTGCAGCGCATGTTTACACAGGAAGACTAATGAAAAACAGCACAGATGACGCAAAAACACGTTTGGTGTTAACTACCCCTAACTTGACACACAGTATGTGTGAAATGCTGAAAAAAGTGCAAGCACATCCTTACATAGAAAAACTATTGAAAAACAGCACTGATAGATGCAAAATTGTGTTCAGTGTGAATGTCTACTTGTGGGTTCTGATTACCGTCACTGTTAATGGTGTGAGAACACATAATTGCGTTTATACTATGGCTTACCTTCTCCTCAAAGGTGCAGTCTGAAGTGGATCCACACGTGTCTTCACTGTACAGCAGTCTGTGTGTGTCTCTGGCATAAGGTGTTTGTGCGTCACGGGAGCAGGGTGTGTCGGGGCTGGGTGGGCTCTGCGGGGACGGCATGGGCCCGTAGTCCTGCAGCAGGTGAAAGTGACCCATGTCTGGGGATGCGGGCTGGGATGTGGAAGGGTTCGTTCCCACTATGGATGGTGTCGTTTGGCCATCCAGGGATTTAAAGGATCTGAGGAAAGATGTTTCGTCATGCTTAACTAGACAGTGTCAAAAAGGTTGATATTTTAATGTTGCCTGGTACGATCAACAAGACACAGTAGTTGATCGATAAGGGGAGCCGTATTCAAGCTTTTTTTTTTTCCTCTCTCTCTGGAATAATTTTTTGCAACAGTAAAAGCAATAGTTAATTAAATGCCTTTAAAAAATATATATATAAAAAAAAAACTATTTCTATTATAATTTGCATATAGTTAAATTTTTGTATGGCCTATTTTTAAAGTCTGAAACCCATCGGAGGGTCAAGACCCAGGGTTTGAAAACTACTGGATTAGAGCGGGTACCTGCTGCCTCTCCTCTTGGCAGGTGTAAGAGCCGTCCATCTCCAGCGAGAGCGTTCCTGCTCCTCATACGATTGATGTAGTTTGGAGAACACAGCATCTGAAAGCTCCTCCACCTATAAAAGTCAATCATGAGGGATTTGGGATTTAAATACTTGAGGTAAAAAAAATAAAATAAAAAATAAACATTATACCGGAATGTCATCTTCGTCCTCTGCCAGCGACTGGGCAAAAACATCCACTTCCCTCCAACTGTGAAAGAAAAAGAACAAAGTATGATGAACTTTGCATTCAATTTGTTTTGGATATTACATTTTTTATGCAAGTGATTTAAAGGAATATTCCGGTGTTCAGATGTGGCCAAAAATATTGCCACCCTTGGTAAATATGATCAAAGGCGGCTGTGAAAAATGTCTTTATTGTTTATGCTTTTCATCTTTCTTTCAAATAATAATTCAAGTAAACTAATTGAAAATATCATAATTAAAAATATTTATTTCCAAAACATGTTGGCCACAATTATTGCCATCCCTAGAATTTATTATAAGTATATTGCCATTCATATTTTACATTTGTTAGTAAACCTGGGTGACTAGGAACATTAAATTGTTTAGCCATGACTTCCTGTTTCACAAGGGAATAAATATGAGGTATCACACAGACCGAATTCTCTTAGTCATCCATCATAATGGGTAAGACCAAAGAATAAAGTTATGATGTACGGCAAAAGGTTGTTGAGCTTTACAAAATGTGAAGTGGGTATAAGAAACTAGCTAAAGCATTAAAAATACCCATTTCCACCATCAGGGCAATAATCAAGAACTTCCAATCAAATGGAGATGTTAAAAATCAGCCTGGAAGAGGATGTGTCTATATTGTCTCTATGAGAGATGTCGTCAGTACTTTATAGAATAAAACTAAAATGTTCATTTTACTCAAACACACCTATAAATAGTCAATCCGGAGAAACTGATAATTTTGTAGTGGTCTCTTAATTTTTTCCAGAGCAGTATATACATTGCCTGGCCAAGTTTTATTTTGCATACTCTAATATTTAGTTCAACAGCCTTTAGCTTTGATTATAGGCACACTTTCATTGTGGCATCATTTCGACAACCTTATGCAATGTCACAACATTTATTTCTGTCCAGAGTTGCATCAAATTTTGGCCGTGATCTTGTATTGATGACGGCAGAGTCGAACCACTCCATAAGTCTTCTCCAGCACATTCCAAAGACTTTCAGTGGGGTTAAAGTCTGAAATCTGTGAAGGCCAATTCATGTGTGAAAATATTATATATATATTTATTTCACATAAATTGGCCTCCACGGAGTCCAGAATTTAACCCCACTGACACACACTAACAGTAAAATGTTTTGAAACACTTACACATTATTTATTATAATTGTTTTTCTCCACATTTTAGTAAAGTCATCAAAATATGGAATATCATAAATGGAACTAAGGAATTACATCATGACTAATACAAAATTCTAAATAAATCAAAACTGTGTTATATTTTTGCATCTTCAAAGTAGTCCCCCTTTGCCTAGAATTTGTAGACATGTACTCTCGACATTTTCTCAACCAACTTCTTGAAGTATCACACTGGAATGCTTTTTAAACAGTACTGAAGGAGTTCCCATCTATGTTGGGCACTTATTGGCTGCTTTTTTTATTATTTGACCCAAGTCATCCATTTCAAAAACTTTTTATAAAATTTTAGTTTTATAATTACAAAAAATGTATATGGTGGCACAATTATATTTTTGTCTACAAAACTAATTTCAAACATCATAGAAATTAGTTTGAAAATAGGTTTTATCATAGAAAAGGTGTATTACATTATTTTGTACAATGAATTGTATTGTGTATTTTTGAATAACAAATTCAGAAAGAAAAAAAAATACAAACAACAAAAACTTGGTAACACTACAATAAGGTTACATTTGTAAACAATAGTTAATAAATTAGGTATCATGAATGAACAATGTTTATTTTACAGCATTTATTAATCCTTGTTAATGTGAGTAAATAAAAATACAATTGATCATTGTTAGTTCATAGTGCATTAACTAATGTTAACATTTACAACTTTTGATTTAAAAAATGTATTACTATATGTTGGCATTTACAACATTTATTAATCTTGGTAAATGTTAAAGTATTGTTCGTTGTTAGTTCATGTTAACTAATGCTAACAAATGTAACCTTATTGTAAATTATTCCTTAAAACTTGATAGAAGTGAATTTACAGGACGTCTATGGGGCAACCGTTATTAGCGGTCAATAGAGCTTAACTTGAATTTAACCCAGGATATTCCTTTAAGGGATTAATTCACACAAAAGTGATAATGATTTACTCTCATGATTTACTCACCTTTAATCCATCCCAGATGTGCATGTATTTCCTTCTACAGCAGAACCGAAATGAAAATTTTTATAAGCACATTTCAGCTCTATATGTCCATACAATGCAAGTGAATGGGTGCCATGACACTGTTTGATGGTCCAAAAATCATATTTAGGCAGCATCAAATTTATCCAAACGACTCCAGTTGTTCAATGAATGTCTTCTGAAGCAAACTGATAGGTTTGTGTAAAAAACAAATCAATAATTAATTTATTTTAACTTTAAATCATTGTGTCCACCCAGCGCTGTTTTTCTATTATACCGCTCACGTGACGTTCGTTCTTCTGTTGTATTCAAAGCGTGTGCTTCAGACTTCTCTCGTGAACGTACCATTGCGCTTTTGTCATGCAACAGCTCCATGGGTCAACTGGAGTGTTTTTTCTTTTTTAAGTTTTAATTATTTATTAATTTTTTTACACAAATCTATCGTTTTGCTTCAGAGGATATTCATTAATCGACTCATGCGGATTACTCTTATGCTGCCTAAATATGACTTTTGGACCGTCAAACAGTGTCATGGCACCCATTCACTTGCATTGTATGGACAAAAAGGATGAAATTTGCTTATAAAAATCTTCATTTCAGTTCTGCTGTAGAAAGAAAGTCATATATACATCTGGGTTTAAAGGTAGGGCTGGGTATGGTTTAAACTTTTGATATCGACCTCGATATTGTTCCTAAACAATACTTTTTTGATACCTTGGTCAAAAAAAAAAATATCGGAAGGCAGAAACAAAGTGTGAGATCCTTAGATGCGCATTCCACGAGACTGTACGCCTCTGTATCAGCTCGTCATACATGCCCATATACGGCTTTTCTGTCATCTGTACTTAATAATAAAATAAAGAGTGTTTCTTCAAACGCGTGTCTTTGTGTCTACGGGCAAATTATTTTAATATTAATTAGGGCTGTCGATTTAACGCGTTAATAACGTGCGATTAATTTGACAAAAATTAACGCATTAAAAAAATTAACGCACTTTAATCGCAATGCTTAACTGAGAAATTCAAGCTTGTAGTACCACCTGTTTACTGCAGATGGCAGTAATTGAAATTTCAACTGTGTGAGCAACGCACAGTTTATACAGTGAAGAAAACAATTTCTTGCGTTCAAAACCCTTGATGGAGCGCAAATGCGATCTTTAAGGGATCTTAATATGTGTTTAAAGATTGAGTATTAAACTATATTTAACTCGACACAGTGTTTCGAGTTAAACATTTGTTTTAGAGCATCCTAAACATTTTATTTTATGACGCAACACACCCAAGACGCGACAAGCATGTCTGACGCAGGTCGTATGGTCTTTACCTCATACATATTTAATTACCAACAAGGTTAAGGAGGTGTCCTTTAAACTGTTACACCGTTGTTACCCAGTCAATCTTTATTTAAGAAACAAGCTCCCTGAAATAGATCCACTTTGCTCCTTCTGTAATGCTGTTATGAAAAGTTTGTTTGTACGTACCTCTATTTTAACTAGTTTTTCTTAGCTTTATAAAGACATTTTATTTGGTTTTCACAGATTTGATAACTTAACCTAAACAAACCCTCACAATAAATCTCCAAATGATTGACAAATTGACTTGTGAAATGGATTGCTGTGAACTGTGTGTCAATGATTGACTTATGATTAATAATATGGTAGTAAACAATACATTGCATTCCAAAGCTGCTTTTTGTATTGTCTTATCAATGATGAACTCTTCTGCCACAAGAATGTAATGCATTTTAATTATCTGAATATTTGTTTATTTTATTATTTTGCTCAACCCGAATGTGCATTTGTCTCTATAAATTAACACAATTTTCAGACTCTTGCAGGTTTTTCTGACACATTCAGAATCATTACCGCTTTTCCCGGTGGCGCTGTGGTTCGCTTTGTGCGTTTGCTTGTAAAAAATATATTTTAAAGGCTCATTATCACGGTTTAGTATTTCTCTGTAATATAGCAGTTTTAGCAATGTTACAGGTAACATTCTTTCTCATCCCTGGAACTCAAACCATTTTCTAATACTAGTGTTTTTCCTTGATGCCTAAACACAGCCAATCACCCACACTTTTAGATTTGGGCACATCTAGCATGCTACATGCTTATCACTGACGTTGACTAAATTAACCCCTTAGGTATCGAAATTTGGTATCGAACGACAAGACATTTTTCGATACTCAATTGTTTAGAAGCAATTCGGTCAGTGCATGTATCGAACTCGATACCCAGCCCTAGTTAAAGGTGTGTAAATTATGAGAGAATTATAATTTTTGGGTGAACTAATCCTTTAAGTGCCAACATGAGTTACTTTTAAACTTTGTTATTTACCTGGGTGTTAAAATTTCTTTGTATTGTAGTTTCTCAACTCTGGTGGTGGCAGCCACTGACATGGGAATGACAATGTTGTTGATGTCAAACGGGCTCTCGCCTCTCCTTCTCCGCATGGGCTGTTTAAAAACCACAAAACGCATCAATCCAAGTAACAAATGAAAGGTGATCACATAGTGTATCAACTTTGTTGTAAGGAAATTATGCTGAACTTACCATGCTATTGCCCTGTGGAGTGCTGCACTCAGCTGGGAGGGAGAGCTGTCTGCTCAAGGGACTGGTGTTGGAGGAGTGAAGTCTGGACAGAGATGGACAAAGACTGCCAGTGTCCATTACCACTTTTGGTGCTATATAAGAGAAAGCAAAAAGAGAAAATACCAAATTATGTACTCATGTAAGAGAGTACACTTCAAAAGGTCATTTCAAATTTCAAGCAAATTTGTGACACTGATCATGTTAACTTATTTGTTCACTTCAACGTGTTCGTCAGGTGTTTCCGTGGTGGTGACACTCACAGTCTGCTCTGTCCAGCGAGTGCTCTCTGACCCTCTTCCTGCTGTGACTCCGGTCCAGTACACGTTCCCTCCTGAAGGGCGTAAGTGAATCTGGTTTTGGGACACATGAGATGCTTTCCGCCTGCTGCCTATGCAGCCTCTCTGACCTTATCTTGTGACGGGCCAATCCTGACATAGAGAAAACAAGAAAGAAAGCAACTTAAATCAAATGAACCGGCCCTTTAATTGTGCACTGAACTCAGTTGTAGGCCTTTTTTTAGAGACTGCGCTATGAATAATCATTGTCACTTTGACGGACTGGGTTGTAAATATTCCTGCCTTTATTTTTATCTGTCAGTAATGTATAGTAACATTTGGGAAGAAGACTCATAATGTGTCCATAAACCTTTTTTCCCCCAATATTTTAGGTTAAAATGTATGAGTTTATAAAGAAACACATATCTCAGATCCTGTAACCAGTCTACTTACGAACTGCGGCAGCATGGGAGTTTGACAGTCTGAATTTGTGTTTAGAGAGGAAGGAGGAGGAGGATGATGATGATGATGATGGTGTGATGGAGTGCTTGTGTTTCAGAGAGATCCTCTTGAGCGGTTTGATCCTCTCAAAGCGACGAGTCTGCCAATGAGACCTCAAGACCTTCTGCAGATGTATGTTCAAAGCCACATCTGAAAGATCAACCAGAGGAGGAAAATGGTTTTCTTTTTCTTACAAATAATACAATTCATTTTTACTGCAAATATTTAGAGCATCTGACTTTGCGTTTGCATCTCACCTGATTGTAAGGACAGAACATGGTGGATGCTGTGGTCTTGATGTGCGACTCTCTCCAGCAAAGGGCACTCATATGGTATATCCGGTTTGGAGAGGGGATGAATTCCCCCACACATGACACATGAGGAGTTGACATCACATACTCGTGGAGGTGAGAAAGACACTCTCTGAACCTGATAAGAAAAGAAAACTAATTTCCGATACACTAAAAAATCTGTTCATCTACCTGGGATCCTCACACATTCTGATAACACAGATGTCTAGAACACTTGATTATGATTGGTCAATCACAGCATTCAGAGTAATGATATTGGGCAGGCCAATTAATCGGATGATCATTTTGAGATTATCGGTACTGGTGCCTGATTGGCCAATAAACAGAAGTTGTTATTCCTCCTATTGTCAGTTCAAAAATATAAGAAGAGTGCACATTTTCTGATTTCAAATCAGTTTGTCAATTTATTTTACATTTTATTTGCCATCATTAAACGGACCATTCACCCAAAAATTTTAAATCTCGTAATTTACTCCAGGTGTGTATGAATTTCTTTAGCATTTAAGAATATTTCAGCTCTGTAGGTCCATACAATACAAGTAAATGGTGACCAAAAATGTGAAGCTCCAAAAAGCACATAAGTGCAGCATACAAGTAATCAATAAACTCTAGTGCCTTAATCAAAGTCTTCTGAAGTGATCCAGTTGTTTTTTTCACTGTGCATCTTGCCATTGCAGTCTCTCAGCATAATCATGAATTTAAGCTCGATTACACTTCCTAGTGCTTGATACATGCATAGTGCTAGGAAGTGTAATTGAGCTTGAATTCATGAATGAAGGAGACAAAATGTTTTTGTTATTTTTTGGTCTTTTTTCAGCCAAAACCAATTGGATCACTTCAGAAGACATGGATTAAAACACTGGACTACTTTTATGCTGCTTTTGTGCCTTTTGGATCTTTAAAGTTTTGGACACCATTCAGTTGAATTGTATGGACCTACAGAACTTAGATATTCTTCTAAAAATCTTTGTGTTCAGCAGAAGAAAAAAAGTCAAAATCTTGTATGCATGAGGTGAGTAAATGAGAGAATTTTAATTTTTGGTTGAACTATGCCTTTAAATTGTATACGTATATATTGGCAACTGCTCTATGGATATTGCATTGGTCATTTAAAAAAGCATATCGGTTGACAACTAATTCTGAGGACAAATATTTTTGTATAGTGACCACTGAACTGTATATTCGGCCACTGTCCCTGGCAACCAATCTCCTACACAGTGCTAGTTTGTAGGTGTCTAGTATCACTTAACTGTCTCTTCTCATATTATCAAATAATTTAAATTCAAATCAATGTCAAACTGCCAAGATCACAAAATTAAGACCCCTCCTCTGTGATCATCCTGTCTGGAACCCACAATACACACCTTGCTGTTTAGATTGTGGAAGGTGTTTGGGTGAATAAGACGTCGTCTTCTGCAGATGACCAGTGGCCGTGTTCGTGCAGCCGTAAAACTGTTGTCTGGACTTGAAGGGCATGTGTCTGACATTTCTGCAACGCTACTGAAATGAAAAAACATCTAGTCTGAACTTTTTATGATAATGATTGACTAACTGTATATTATCCCTTGCTAGTAATGTTAATATAATTATTAAGTCTAACAATAAATATTAAAATGATCGAAGTGTGCATTGTACAAACCTAATCAAGATGCCTTTCTCAGATCTGTCTGTCAAATGAGATTGGGATTCTGTTGAATTCTGGGATGTCAGGACATCCTCTTTTGTCTCGGTCATGTTTGTTGTTTTCTGGCAGGAAGGGGTGGAGTCTCCAAGCTCTACAGGACCCTGTAGAGAGCACCCATACAGAAATAGCATTAATAAAAAAATTAAAATCACAAAAAATCAATTTACAAGGATATGTTGCACTGACCTTGCTGGTACGGAGTTGGCGGTAGATGTCAACCTGCTGTCGGATGCGGTACTCCAGATCTGATATCTGAGCCTGTAGCCACGTCCAGTGACTGATGATTGAGGCTCTCTCCCGTGCAAACAGCCCCTCTGCTCTTCTCCATCTAAAACAAGTCAACAATCCTGTTAGACATGCTGAAGTCAGTTATGCAACTGATGGTGTGTTTACTTCTGCAGTCAGATAAACTGTGAAATATGCAGAAACTGACAATGACGGCAGTAAAAACAAACACCAAACATGCTGGATTGTTCTCTGTGACTCTTACAGCAATAATGGTCTTGATATAGAGGACAAGAATTCCCTTTCTACTGTAATGACGATGCATAACACAAAGAGGGCGCCGTTAGTCCCTGATTTAGTAGAGAAGAGGACAGCAACCCATTTTAGTAACAAAGCTGTCTCTTGACTGGTTTTGCTTCAGAACCCAGATTTTACATTGGACATCATGTTTATAGCAAAACTGTTCATTGAACAAAAGTAAACAAAAGTTGAAAATTAACAATTGTGTACATACATAAACAGCAGCTGCTGTCTTTATAGTTTGAGTTTTTGCATTCTAAATGAGTTTCCAGCAGCCAACAATTCACTGCACAATACACATTGCGCTTGGCACAAAACCATGTTTAATCTTGTTTCAAGAGAACCTGATTTTAATGTAGTTTGGGTCGTTTCGTCATAAATTGTCAGTTTCATGAACCGCACTTTCAATCAAATTCTATGGTATTTTGTGTACAGTGACGTCAATAGAAAAAGATATGGGAAGTATTTTCACCTTCCTTTTTAAAAGACGAACACAATTGTTCTTTCTGTATAGAGATATTTCCTATTGAGACAGGATGCTGAGGGGGGACATAATAAAAGGGCTTGTTTTAAAGAGTCAACAGAGTGCAACAGTCTGGTTACACATGTAAAAACCCCATTAATTTTCTCCACAGTCTTGCAGGTGTTTAACGATTACTTGCAAACCTATATAAACACCTTACCTACCGTAAGAGATGAGGTTGTTAATCGATGGTATGTGCTTCCTGACTAAGCTATCAGTCAGTGATAATTATTCATTTTCATTTTTTATGATTGTATAAATGTGAAATTGCTGCTGAAGAACTACTCTACCCATGATCCTAAGAAATCAACCAATAAAAGAATTCAAGCAAAAAAATCATGGCAAATAAAGTTCAGCAGTAAGTACACACCCTTGTACCTTCGTCTTCACCAATTTTCAAACAATGATATTATGCTAAATAGCACACAAGCATACAAAATAATAGGTGTTTAAAATGGTGTCTTTAAATATCAATGTTCTTGAGCAGTGTAGTATTGTGACTAGACATGAAACTGGTTGTTCGTGTTGGTCTTTTAGGATTTCATCATGTTAAATATACTCTGTAGTGTGAGCTGTTCACCCCTCCACAAAAAGCACACCACCCTCACATGGCAAAAGTCCCTCTCAGCACATTCCCAGAGTATACACAGAGCACGCCCTCACTCGCAGTGGAGGTCGGATTCACCCACTTGAAACTTGGCAAGTCATTGTTAAATAAGATAAATTGAGGGGAAATTCACATCTGCACATTGAAGCCCTATGAACCATCACCAAACATGGTATTATCTACATTATTATACCTGGCTCTATGTAATTCTTGTTTCTTATTGATCAAGCACTGCATCCTACAGTCGAATATGTTTATATATTTGACAAGCCAATAAATAGAAGGTGACCTTGAGCCCCGCTTCACACAAATTGACTAATTTATTCATGCTAATTAATTGTGACATGATGATCGGAAGCATTTTTGTTGTTATTCATCCAGATCACTGTCTATCCATCTACGTTTTGCATGGTGGGAGAAAGAGCAACAAATCCCCTACTCTGCCGGCTGTGAAGTGAATCATCTCATAATTGTGTTTTTATAAATCATGTTTGGCTGATGGAGGGAGTACAAAGACAGTCATTTAGCATGAATGTTCTGCTGCCTTTGTTCTTGGTTTTCCAACTGTAGGACAGAGGGGCTTATGTGCCGTTCTTCACGCAAACCAAACAGCACAAAATACAAGTCAACTGACACGCTGGCATATCAGTGTTTTATATGGAGCAGTTCCTGTCATTTTTCACTCATTCAGAGACAAGGTTACACCATATTTGAGGTTAAAGAGAGAAAGCAAGCAGTTACAAAAGGGAGGGACTGTGGCTGTGTTTCAAAACCTAGTGTGCTCTCTTACTGTTTACTGCCTAGATTTGCAGCACCCAAAGTGAAATGGAACGCACTTCATAGGCTACAATTCTGCACTGTACGTGTGGCCCACAAAATTGCCCTACTTGTGTGAAGCACAAGGGAGACTCAACTCACAATTGATTCCAATTGAATTTTGAATAAGCATTTTGCTAAGCTAACACAAATGACCGAATCAATTTTTGATGGCAAATTGTTTAAAAACCAACAATAATCAGGGGACATTTTTTCTTGTCAAAATGGTGTGGAAAAACACATTGGGCAACTAGCCTACAACTCGTGCTGTGTCTGAAAGAAAACGTCTCTTGGACAATTACTTCGAATTGGGTGACAATGACAGTAGAGTTACAATTTGTAAGCTTTGCACTGATGGAATTATACAAGGTGGAAGAACCTTAAAAATGTTAACACAACTTAGTTGATTACACAAAAAAATAACAGCATACAGGTCTGAAATGACATGAGGGTAAGTAAATTTCAGAATTTTCATTTTTGGGCGAACTACACCTTTGTGTACATGTTTCATGTATGCTTAAAGCACAAGAAAGTGTAATCAAAAGGCAATGCAGATGGCAAGATTTATAGTGAAAATGGAGTGACATTTTGGTCCGTTTCTCAGACAAAGTTGATTGTATCACTCAGGAGACATGGTTGATTGAAAGTTGACTTGCATCGTAAGGACAAAAACACCTCATATCACAATCAAAATAACTTTGTGTTCCACAGTAGAAAGTTAGTTATGAGTTTGAGATGGCATAAGGGTGAGTAAATAAAGAGAGGTATAATTTTTTGGTTAACTACATTGCATTGAGAAAATATTCAGACCCCATAATTTCTTCACATTTTGTATGTTGCAGCTTCTTAAATTGTATTTATTTTTTTCACATCAACCTACAATCCATACCCCCATAATGACAAATCAAAAAACAGATTTTTGATAGCTTTGCAAATGTATTAAAAAGAAATATCACATTGACATAAGACTTCAGACACTTTGCTATGACACTTCAAATTGAGCTCAGGTGCATCCCATTTCCCTGGATCATCTTTGAGATGCTTCTACACTTTGATTGGAGTCCAACGGTGACTAATTCAATTGACTGGACATGGTTTGGAAAGGCACACAATTGTTTATATTAGGTCTCACAGCTGAAAATGCATATCGGAGTAAAAACCAAGCCCTGAGGTCAAAGGAATGGCCTGCAGAGCTCAGAGACAGGATTGTGTCGAGGCACAGATCTGGGGAAGGCTACAAATAATTCTGCTGCATTGAAGGTTCCAAAGAACAGAGTGGCCTCCAAAATTCTTAAATGGAAGTTTGGAACAATCAGGACTCTTCCTATCCTAGAAGGGCCTTGGTAAGAGAGGTGACAAAGAACCCGGTGGTCACTCTGGTTGAGCTCCAGAGATCATGTGTGGAGATGAGATAAACTTGCAGAAGGACAACCATCACTGCAACACTCTGGACTTTATGGCAGAGTGGCCAGACGGAAGCCTCTCCTCAGAGCAAGACATGCAAAAAAGCACCTTAAAGTCTCTCAGACTATGAGAAACAAGATTTTTTTGGTCTGATGAAATGAAGATTGAACTGTTTGGCCCCAAATCAAAGCATCATGTCTGGAGGAAACCAGGGACCGCTCACCACCTGCGCAGTACCATCCCAACCGTGAAGCATGGTGGTGGTAGCATCATGCTGTGGTGTTGCATTTCAGCGGCAGGGACTGGGGACTGGTCAGGGTTGTAGGAAAGCTGAACGCAGCAAAATACAGAGACATTCTTAATGAACCTCAGACTGGGCTGAAGGTTCACCTTCCAACAGGACAATGATCCTAAGCACACAGCTAAGACAATGCAAGAGTGGCTTATGGACAACTCTCTGTGAATGTCCTAAAGTGGACCAGCCAGATCCCAGACTTGAACCCAATCGAACATCTCTGTAGAGACCTGTAAATGGATGTCCACCAACAGTCCCCATCCAACCTGACAGATCTTGAGAGGATCTGCAGAGAAGAATGGAAGAAAATCCCCAAATCCAGGTGTGCAAAGCTTGTTGCATCATACCCCAAAAGACTTGAGGCTGTAATTGTTGCCAAAAGTGCTTCAACTATGTACTGCATTACGGGTCTGAATACTTATGTGAATGTGATGAGATAGAGACAGCCATTAATGTCTAAACCGCTGGCAACAAAAGTGAGTACACTCCTAAGTGAAAATGTCCAAATTGGGCCCAAAGTGTCAATATTTTGTGTGGCCACCATTATTGAATGAACTGTAGCTCCCCATTGCCGGCAGCACTCATGCAGCCCCAGACCATGACACTACCACCACCATGCTTGACAGTAGGAAAGACAAACTTGTCTTGTCCTCACCTGGTTGCCACCACACACCCTTGACACCATCTGAACCAAATAAGTTTATCTTGGTCTCATCAGACCACAGGGCCTGGTTCCAGTAATCCATGTCCTTAGTCTGCTTGTCTTCAGCAAACTGTTTGTGGGCTTTCTTGTGCATCATCTTTAGAAGAGGCTTCCTTCTTGGACGACAGCCATGCAAACCAATTTGATGCAGTGTGCGGCGTATGGTCTGAGCACTGACAGGCTGACCCCCCACCCCTTCAACCTCTGCAGCAATGCTGGCAGCACTCATATGTCTATTTCCCAAAGACAACCTCTGGATATGACGCAGAGCACGTGCACTCAACTTCTTTGGTTGACCATGGCGAGGCCTGTTCTGAGTGGAACCTGTCCTGTTAAACCGCTGTATGGTCTTGGCCACCGTGCTGCAGCTCAGTGTCAGGGTCTTAGCATCTTCTTATAGCCTAGGGCATCTTTATGTAGAGCAAAAATTCTTTTTTTCAGATCCTCAGAGAGTTCTTTGCCATGAGGTGCCACGTTGAACTTCCAGTGACCAGTATGAGGGAGTGTGAGAGCGATGACACCCAAACACACCTGCTCCCCATTCACACCTGAGACCTTGAAACACTAACGAGTCACATGACACCGGGAAGGGAAAATGGCTAATTGGGCCCAATTTGGACATTTCACTTAGGAGTGTACTCACTTTTGTTGCCAGCGGTTTAGACATTAATGGCTGTTTGTTGAGTTATTTTGAGGGGACAGCAAATTTACACTGTTATACAAGCTGTACATCACTTTACATTGTAGCAAGTGTCATTTCTTCAGTGTTGTC
Organism: Xyrauchen texanus; assembly: GCF_025860055.1. Lineage (NCBI taxonomy): Eukaryota > Metazoa > Chordata > Actinopteri > Cypriniformes > Catostomidae > Xyrauchen > Xyrauchen texanus. Next base: position 11,126,952 of record NC_068308.1, read on the forward strand.
ACAGGAAAAGATATAATCAAATATTTACAAAAGTGTGAGGGGTGTACTCACTTTTATGTGTGTGTGTGTGTGTGTGTACATATATATATGTATGTGTGTGTATATATGTATGTGTGTGTGTGTATATATATATATATATATATATATATACACACACTACACACACAGGTGAAACTCAAAAATTTGAATATCGTGCAAAAGTTCATTAATTTCAGTAATTCAACTTAAAAGGTGAAACTAATATATTATATAGACTCATTACAAGCAAAGTAAGATATTTCAAGCCTTTATTTGATATAATTTTTATGATTATGGCTTACAGCTTATGAAAACCCCAACAAATTCAGAATCTCAGAAAATTAGAATATTGTGAAAAGGTTCAGTATTGTAGGCTCAAAGTGTCACACTCTAATCAGCTAATTAATCCAAAACACCTGCAAAGGGTTCCTGAGCCTTTAAATGGTCTCTCAGTCTGGTTCAGTTGAATTCACAATCATGGGGAAGACTGCTGACCTGACAGTTGTGCAGAAAACCATCTTTGACACCCTGATGTCAATGATGGTTCCTTCCACAAGGAGGGAAAGCCTCAAAAGGTAATTGTAAAAGAAGTTGGATGTTCTCAAAGTGCTGTATCAAAGCACATTAATAGAAAGTTAAGTGGAAGGGAAAAGTGTGGAAGAAAAAGGTGCACAAGCAGCAGGGATGACCGTAGCCTGGAGAGGATTGTCAGGAAAAGGCCATTCAAATGTGTGGGGGAGCTTCACAAGGAGAGGACTGAGGCAGGAGTTACTGCATCAAGAGCCACCACACACAGACGGGTCCTGGACATGGGCTTCAAATGTCGTATTCCTCTTGTCAAGCCGCTCCTGAACAACAAACAACGTCTGTTTTCTGATGAGAGCAAATTTTGCATCTCATTTGGAAACCAAGGTCCCAGAGTCTGGGGAAGAATGGAGTGGCACACAATCCAAGATGCTTGAAGTCCAGTGTGAAGTTTCCACAGTCTGTGTTGGTTTGGGGAGCCATGTCATCAGCTGGTGTTGGTCCACTGTGCTTTATTAAGTCCAGAGTCAACGCAGCCGTCTACCGGGACATTTTAGAGCACTTCATGCTTCCTTCAGCAGACAAGCTTTATGGAGATGCTGACTTCATTTTCCAGCAGGACTTGGCACCTGCCCACACTGTCAAAAGTACCAAAACCTGGTTCAATGACCATGGTATTACTGTGCTTGATTGGCCAGCAAACTCGCCTGACCTGAACTCCATAGAGAATCTATGGGGCATTGCCAAGAGAAAGATGAGAGACATGAGACCAAACAATGCAGAAGAGCTGAAGGCCGCTATTGAAGCATCTTGGTCTTCCATAACACCTCAGCAGTGCCACAGGCTGATAGCATCCATGCCACGCCGCATTGATGCAGTAATTAATGCAAAAGGGGCCCAAACCAAGTACTGAGTACATATGCATGATTATACTTTTCAGAGGGCCGACATTTCTGTATTTAAAATCCTTTTTTTTTTATTGATTTCATGTAATATTGTAATTTGCTGAGATTCTGAATTTGGGGTTTTCATAAGCTGTAAGTCATAATCATCAAAATTATATCAAATAAAGGCTTGAAATATCTTACTTTGCTTGTAATGAGTCTATATAATATATTAGTTTCACCTTTTAAGTTGAATTACTGAAATTAATGAACTATATACTAATTTTTGAGTTTCACCTGTGTGTATATATATATATATATATATATATATATATATATATATATATATATATATATATATATACACACACACACATATATATATACACACATACACACACATTTGCAAAGTTATCAAAAATCAGTTTTTTGCTTTGTCATTATGGGGTATGGAGTGTTGATTGATGTGAAAAAGTAGTGGTTCTCCACCCAGTTCCTTGAGGCCCTCTAACACTGCACATTTTGTATATCCCTATAAAAATGAAGGGGTCTGAAAACTTTTCTTAATGAACTTTATTTCTTTAAACCTCAACACAGCAAGTAATATCAGATTGTTATAGCTAAAGCAGAGGTTTCAGCAGCTAAATAGGCCAGGTTTCATCATTCAGAATTAAGATAACGTGAGAACATACACAAAATTCAGAAATCTTTCCAATTTAATGAGTCTAAACGGAGGCTATTTAGAGTTCAGTTAATGTGATTTAAAGCGTCATGAACCCCCCATAGTGAGTGTTAACATGACTCTAAATTGATAAAGTCACTTACCAACCTTGTCTGTGTAAAGTTATCCATTGACTACTTGAATATCGCAAATTCATTTTCCTTAACTCATTTGTCTTCCATGAGCAGCGCTGAGGATCTGGTTTTATGGTGCAAAAACACTGCGAAGCAATACGAGAATCTCGGAAGCTTGTCAGACCAGTTTGTGTGTTAAACTTTCACCGCTTGTTTTTGTAATGTGAAATTATCAAAAAATGATGTAGACTCAGAGTTTATATTTGTGCATCACCCTCATGTTGTCAGTATTGATATGTAAAGTTTACGGTTATTTAAAAAAAAAAAAATGGATTTTTGTTTTATGGATATTGTTCTTTTAATTTTTTCCCAAGAGACAAGCATATTTTGTTGAAGTTATCTTATTTTAAATCCTAACTACTCAAAAATGCCCATCCCTAATTTCAGTACCATTTTCATAACGACGTAATGGCGATTTGATCTAATATTTAATTTTTCTTAAAATGTTGTACATTTATGTAGCTTATAAATGTCCTGGAAATTATCAAATGTATTTTGAGAAAAAATATTTATGTCATTATCAATTTTGTTCAATGTGATTATATCTAAAATATTTCAATAACTGTCCAGTGATTGAAAGGATAGCATTTGGGGTAAAAAGCCCCCACTGTTGCCTCCTATTAAACTCAAAATTAATATCAAATTATATTTGATATAAACATTTTCTAAAGTGGGCTCACACTGAATGATCCAATCACAATGGAGATTAATTTGTTAATAGAATGCTTGAGATTGAAACGAACAAGAAATTATTCACCTTTTTCAGTAGTTATTTTGAGTAAGCATTACTAAAAAAAGCATCTCGTCTCAAAAGTATTTACATACGTTAACAAATTGTCCACTATAACTTTTGCCCCGGTATGTACATTATATTACTATTTAACTTGAGTCATTACGTGATCAAGCAAGCAAAGATGAGAGCAAGAGTGGAACAGATGCATGAAGTGCGGGAGAAACAGAGGAATGTGAGATGGTTACACTTGGCAGAGAAATGCAGAGGAATTATGGAGGAAAGACGGTGGAGGAATGAAAGAGGAAAAGAAAAAGAAACAGAAAGCCTTAGAAAGTGAGATAGGAAAGGGTTACGTAACACAAGTGGGTTCGGCTCAGACCGCGGGAATGGGAGGAGGAATAAAGCAAGGAGGATGGTGAAGAACAGATGGAGAATCAAGGAGAAAGAAGTGACGGGAGGAGACAAAAATAACAAACTTTTTTTTTTAACGTTCTAACTACACAGTTAGCCTCCACGACCAACATCCTAAAAATACAATTCTGCTGGAGGCACAAAGCCCAATTCAGGGATATTATGAATGATTAAACAGTTTTAATAAATGTTAAACACAATTGTAACTACAATGAATGCCACACAGTTCATGCTTGCATAACTGAATCTGGCTCTGAATTCCCATACGACACAATACACCGACACTGGTTCTTATCAGCCATAAAAGCACTTCCTTATTAGCTGCTTTTTTTTTTTCAAACACTGAGAAAAAAGGCCTCATCACTGAATGTGTGAGATTTCATACCTTCCCTTAACAAGCTCTGTGCAAACTATTTTTAAATCTATTTAGGGTGTGTTTTTATAAACAGTGGACTTCATTAATTTAACACAAGCAAAACGATTAACACAGAAATTTGTTCTGCTCGTGTTTCATGATTTAGGCCCAATAACATATATTCCCAAGACACCCAATAGAATAATAAAGAACAGCATCTTCGGAGAACTGGTCTCAGTTCTAAACACTTAAGCAAAAAGCTAATTCTTAACTCAAATGAAATGAAAAACTGAATTGTGAATGATGAAGCTTCAGAAGTTTTAACGGTACCACTTGGTAAAATGTTAGCTGTGCAAAGCTTACAAATTGCAACTCTGCTGTCATTGTCACCCTGAAGTAATTGCACACAAGAGACATTTCTTTCACACACAGCACAAGTTGTAGGCTAAAGGCCTAGATATACTTAATAGGAAATTCAAAGAACAAACAGGTATGACGTCATTTAGCACAAACTCTGGCCAAAAAGGTGTTTAGCAGAACTACTAATCGACTGCTAAACACCTTGCCACCATTGGTCCACATCATCGGTACGCGTGACCTGAAGCTCCACTTACTACTTCAATTACGTCTTTCAGTCAGTATTCAGAATGAACACATCGGCGTGCAGTTATTAGCAAGCTGGTGCAAATTTACCTACATCAGTACGATCGTTCACGTAGAGACATTTTCAAAGAATGTGATTTTTTATTTGTTTATTTAGTCTACAAAAGGACGCAAATCTTCACAAATACTCTCATGTGCCCATTCACTCATGTGCCACTTGCAGCGAAAGCCATTCACAAATCTGCCTAAAGATATGCCTCTATTATCATTTTTTTGTCTGCATTTTGCTAATTATTTCTCTTTTATTGAGTGTAACCGGCGCATATTATGGCCGCATATAGCATGTTAGGGCATTACCGTCATGAATTCAGAATGTAAACAAGACAAATTAAACAATTTCTACTGCATATATATTCCTTTAAATCATCATCGAGTTGTTAAAACAACTTTTACTGACCTCATGTGAATTCTACTCATTGAATGAGGCATTGATAACATATTTTAATTTCACATTAGTTGAGGTTTTACTGAGCATCCTCACATTTAAATGTACTTCTAAACACCTCCCACAGCAGTGTGGCGGTTGTCTGAATGTTCACAAACAGCATACCGTTGTTCAGCTGTTTAGAACAGAACGAAGAACTTCTACGGAAGTATATCGGAGCCTTAATTCTGACATGTTTTGCCGTCCCCTTCTGATAATCCCCCCAATAATCAGGCTGATCATGTGCTGTTCTGATAAGCTGCTTGGATGATTAACAGAAGTTTTATCTCCCTGTTGAGTTGAGCCTTGTCTTTTAAATCTTCTTACTGAATTTATTAGGCCTACATTTTGTTTGAAATAATTAGTTACTATAATACAATTGTAGGCCTAATATATTTCTGTAATTTCTTAATGCAAGATATAATGACCATTATTATTATTATCATCAGGGCCTGAAATTTGGCGTGGGATTGCTGGTTTTGCGCACATATTTAATAAATCCTGCATGTTCCATGCTCAGAATGTGGGGATTTGCCACATTATTTTATTCATTTTAACATGTAGCTGAGAACTGGTATACCAATCCATACAGATGAACAAATCAAATCAATAATTTTGTCTTTGTATCAAACTGTAACTCCACGATCTGATTGAATAATTCAGGTCTTCTGCGCTTCTCCCTCTCTCTCAAACGCATGTAGAGTTTAGTGCGAGCGCAGTGATGAAGAGCATATTAACGTAAACTAGGATGTTACAGATCTATAAACCGGTTCATACGACATGAGAAAGGCATTGTACTGACTCTCTCTTCAAGTGAGCAATGTGTTAAAACTATTGCTCCAAGTATTAAATAAACACATTGTATGCAACCAGAACTGCTCAGCTGCAGGGTGAAGAGAAACAGTTAAACAGCTATTAGGCGATATCTCATCTCTCTAGAGCAGTTTTAATAAATATTAAATGTACATAAACAATAATAATATAGTAATATTAATACTATCATATTAATCATATAGGCTACATAATAAGAAACTGTTATCAATCTGTCTTTAATACACATTATATAAGCAAGCTTCTCTCGAGATTTAATTGGTTAAAAACGTATTCATTTTGTCAACATTAAAATGACATTTTTAATGCATCTGTTTGGCATTAACTTGTACTCAACGTGATTGTTCACACAAACATGAAAATTCTGTCATCACTTACTCACCTTTGTGTTGTTGCAAACCTGTATGACTTTTTTTCTATTAAACTTAAAAGGAGATGTGAGGGAGATTGTTTATTTCAGACATCATTCACTTTTATTGTATGTAAAGAAAGATGCAGTGGCTGTGAATGGTGACTGAGACATACTGCCGTAAATCTCCTTTGATGTTCTACGCTCTACGGAAGAGGCTAATTTATGCATACTTGAGGGCAAATAATGACAGAGATTTATTTTTTGGGTGAAACATGTAGTAAGCGGGTAGTTAAGTATTTAAAGTATCTGCCAAGAGCAAGAACATAATGTAAATCACGCATGATTGCATCGCTTTTCCCAGCAAGATGCGACTTGCTGGACTGAAGAGAAAGGCTGTAATGTAGACTGTATCCCATCTGAATAAAAATAAAAAGGTATGCAGTGAGAAAAGTAGCCCCTGCATAATAGTTAGTTGAGATTGTTGTAAAATGGCAGATGTTTTAGTATTACAAATACTAAAAAGTTTAATTGAAAGCTTCCAATAATGTGTGCAGAGGGTGGGGTGTTTTGATATCAATGTCCCGGTATGAAGTTTAAATTCATCCTGATTACTTTAACTGCAGTCAGAGGTCAACAAGCAGCAGTTCCTCATACTCCAATTTCCTAACTCTCAACAGACCACAGGATGATGTAATAAACATGTGCTGTGAAAGATTAGTCAAACAATACTTTAAAGGATGACACAGGGCTTAAAATCAACAGCCATGAAAGTGGACACTTACTGTATTTAGAGAGGGCACAACAGGACAATCGTGTATTCAGCACACAAGCAACTGAGATGATTTGGAAATGTGTGATAGCACAGCTTGGTGAAACTGAGGCATGTTTCAGTGCCATCAAATTTGACATCCAAAAATCTCTATTCACGGATGCCTGATTATTTAGGTCAAAGGTGCAAAGCCAACACAGCAAGCTGTTAAATGGATCTTTTTAATGCCGTTTCCATTAATAATCAACCTACAAATCTAACACTAAAAATCTAACATCCACTATCTCCTTAAATACTGAATCAGTAAGCTACTTTACATGCACAATCTTACACTGATTATGCTTTAAAAGCCGTCAACGTGCAAGGTCATGTAAACGCCTTTAACTGTGTTCAGGTAACACTTAATAATATTTTATTTGTTAAAATTAATGCAGTTGATATCATGAACTAAGAATGAACATTTTTACGGCATTTTTTAATCTTGGTTAACATTAGTTTATAAAAATACAAATGTTTATTGTTAGTTCATGTTAACTCATACATTAATGCATACAACTTTTAATTAAAAATAAAATAATTATTAGTGTAAGTTGAAATTAACATTAACCAAGATTATTAAACACTGTATTCATAAGTAGTTCATTTTTAGTTCATGGTAGCTAATGCAGTTAAATAAAGAAACCATATTGTAAAGTGTTCTTTTATCTTGAAATAGTCATAAGCAGTTTAAGCATGAACCGTAGATCGGCATTCGAATCGGCACACACCAATTTTTGCCCATTACCCCAATTTCACTCTGCATGTAAACATCGGTGTTCTTACCAGCTTGTTTTGATGTCAAAAGCAGAGAATAATAGTTGTCCGATTTTTTTAATACACTGATTTTTTGGTAGTTTTAAGCGCATTAGTGTGCATGTTAACACAATTAGATAAATATGAGAAGTACGACAAAATAGAATTGTTCATTGAGCATTACTGAAAGGCAATTTCATTTGAGAACTAGAAAATCTTGATTAATTATGCACACAGGTAACCAACACAGTTTTTATTTCCTTTTCCATATTACACATATAGGAGTATTGGCCAAAATTATTGACAGATGGATAATAGTTTATTTTTTTTATATTTGCTGATCTACTGATAAATGGGCCTGTCTGGTAGGTCTCTAAAAAATAGCAACTAACAATGCTATTACACTGTGTTCAACAAAAAACAAGTGTTCAAGTAAATTCACATAACATTTCAAAGCATTGTTTACATATGCTTAAGTGAGATGCGTCACAGAAATTCTTGATATGTAGCATTTTAAGCTAAATCACTATAATTGTTATTAAAATATTCATAATGCAGTAATATAAATTTTTATTAGAGATGTCATAAAATATCTTATTGATCGGCACATTATTTTAGCAATATATTTGAGGCATTGTTATACTCAAATTAGCCGACATTTAAATTAGAATCCTAATTTGCATGCTTACCGATTCATTCAGTTGGCATTCTGTTTAAAGAGCCCATATTATACTAATTTACATGTTCATAATTTTACTTTGGGGGTTTACTAGAATAGGTTTACATGCTTTAATGTTCAAAAAACACATAATTTTTCTCATACTTCTCATTTCTTTCCCCCACTCTTCTATGGCGTTATATATGTGCCTCATTCCTGAGCAGGTAATTGTAAGTTTTGAGCACAGAGAACTATATTTTGCAAGCACATTGCATTATATTTTGAACAGAAATTAACATTCGCAAATAAAAAAATCGTTTGAGCAAAGAAAAAACGATTCCGTGCTCAATAAATGTATTTGCTATTATCCATATTAACATGCAATAATAACCCTCTCACGCAGTTTACTCAGGTGCTCTCACAAATTTATTCTCTGCGCTCTGTCAAGTCCTCTCTCTCTCTCGCTCAACCTCTTAATTCTGTGCGCGCTCAACTCTTGACACACGCGCGCTCAACTCTGACACAGCGCTCAACTCTTGACACACGCGCGCCAACTCTTGACACACGCGCTCAACTCTTGACACACGCGGCTCAACTCTTGACACACGCGCTCAACTCTTGACACACACGCGTGCGCTCAACTCTTGACACACACGCGTGCGCTCAACTCTTGACACACACGCGCGCTCAACTCTTGACACACACGCGCGCTCAACTTGCAACAGCGTTACAAGTGTGCCACAAAATCAACCAATCGGAAAAGTAAAGGTCAATTGTGATTGGCTGTTGGTCTCCAATCACCACGCAGCACAAAGATGACGAAACATTTATTTTATGGATAGATGTCTTCTCTAGCCACCGTCAAACATGACAGAGTCAAATGGTGAAAACTGCAACAATATGCCACAACGTCAGGTGAGTTAGTAATTTCTAGTTTTATGATGTTATGGTTTTCTATGCCTTTGATGAAACCCTGCTATTATCTACGGAAGCGTATTGCATTCACTTGAGAAAAAAAAAATCTACTCTGTTTTTCTGAATTAACGACTTAATTATCTCAGAATTACGAGATAATTTTTCATGGAAAAACGTTTTTGCTCTGTTTTTCTGAATTAACGACTTAATTTTTCATGGAAAAAAAAAGTTTTTGCTCTGTTTTTCTGAATTAACGACTTAATTATCTCAGAATTACGAGATAATTTTTCATTAAATAAATATTTTGTTCTGTTTTTCTGAATTAATGAGATCCCTCAAAATCCTGCCAGGAGCTCTATTTTAAACTTGGCCTTCAATACAAAGACATTAGTGTCTATGACATTTGTAATACTGTCATGGCTGAGACACGCTTTGATCTTCCAAAGGACACTAATTACACGAGAACTACCGGAATTCTAGAACTACTAGAATGGTCATAGTGGTCATTCTGACCGTTCATACTAGACTGTACCAAATGTCATGTCATATTTACATTCGAAACTTCTATTGAGGTTTTAGAATGAAGCTTCTAATGTCTGTCGTCATATTTTATGGCGTCATCACCCTAAAAATGTATTGAATAAAATAGAATAATATGGATCAAATGGAGCCCAAGCCGAACGCAGATAGTCCTACATTATACGATTTTTTTTGTAATATATAATAGTGCTAGACTATATAAATACATAGGCCTATATATTATACATTAGCTGCTAGACTGCCCCGGAAGGTGCGTGCCTCGCTTTGTGTACAGCAAGTTTTTCACCACAGTGAAAATTTTTTCGAAAGTCTAAACGCCAACAAACATGGATTGAGGCGGAATATTTCGTTAGATAAAAACATGTTGTGAATTTTGGAAATTACTACATCTATCCTTTTTCAAAACATGTTGACTTTTGGACTTAACAACGCTCTGGAGTTATTGGAAATTGGAAACAATCCTATGCAGCCGCCACTGGAATCAAAATCCATGAATAAATTAATCTGTTATATTAATAATAAACACCAGGACACGAAATTTTTATTCTAATGAATGTGAAAATGTATTAGTTCATCGACAACCACAGAACTTGCTATTGTAGCTGATTACAGATACAAATTTGATTATTTATATTAAAACTTTTTTCCATGAAAAATTATCTCGTAATTCTGAGATAATTAAGTCGTTAATTCAGAAAAACAGAGTAGATTTTTTTTTCTCAAGTGAATGCAATACGCTTCCGTAGATAATAGCAGGGTTTCATCAAAGGCATAGAAAACCATAACATCATAAAACTAGAAATTACTAACTCACCTGACGTTGTGGCATATTGTTGCAGTTTTCACCATTTGACTCTGTCATGTTTGACGGTGGCTAGAGAAGACATCTATCCATAAAATAAATGTTTCGTCATCTTTGTGCTGCGTGGTGATTGGAGACCAACAGCCAATCACAATTGACCTTTACTTTTCCGATTGGTTGATTTTGTGGCACACTTGTAACGCTGTTGCAAGTTGAGCGAGGTGTGTGTAAAGTGTTGAGCGCGCGTGTGTCAAGAGTTGAGCACGCGTGTGTTTGAAGAGTTGAGCGCGCCTGTGTGTCAAGAGTTGAGCGCGCGTGTGTCAAGAGTTGAGCGCGCCTGTGTTTGAAGAGTTGAGCGCGCCTGTGTGTCAAGAGTTGAGCGCGCCTGTGTGTCAAGAGTTGAGCGCGCCTGTGTGTCAAGAGTTGAGCGCGCCTGTGTGTCAAGAGTTGAGCGCGCCTGTGTGTCAAGAGTTGAGCGCGCCTGTGTGTCAAGAGTTGAGCGCGCGTGTGTCAAGAGTTGAGCGCGCGTGTGTGTCAAGAGTTGAGCGCCTGTGTGTCAAGAGTTGAGCGCCTGTGTGTCAAGAGTTGAGCCGCCTGTGTGTCAAGAGTTGAGCGCGCTGTGTGTCAAGAGTTGAGCGCGCCTGTGTGTCAAGAGTTGAGCGCGCCTGTGTGTCAAGAGTTGAGCGCGCCTGTGTGTCAAGAGTTGAGCGCCTGTGTGTCAAGAGTTGAGCGCGCGTGTGTCAAGAGTTGAGCGCGCACAAAATTAAGAGGTTGAGCGAGCGAGAGAGAGAGAGGGACTTGACAGAGCGCAGAGAATAAATTTGTGAGAGCACCTGAGTAAACTGCGTGAGAGGGTTATTATTGCACGTTAATATGGATAATAGCAAATACATTTATTGGAGCACGGAATCGTTTTTTCTTTGCTCAAACGATTTTTTTATTTGCGATTGTTAATTTCTGTTCAAAATATAATGCAATGTGCTTGCAAAATATAGTTCTCTGTGCTCAAAACTTACAATTACTCGCTCAGGAATGAGGCACATATATAACGCCATACTCTTCATACTCTAGCCGAAATGCTCTGATATTCGGTCTCTTTAAAAGCCCCCTTTCAGAAAAGACCAGTCTGCTCTGATTGGTCAGCTGGCCTAGTTTGTTGCAATTGGTCAACAACATAGTGTGTGTTGGAAATTTAACGCCCCTTTCTATAACCAAGTTTCAGCTCCCCAGTCTTCCTGAGCAGCTGTAAACACTACTGTAACTATGGTAGCAACTATTTTTGCTGTACCAGTTCGAGTCCGATAATTAAATAATGAAAGTTTGGAAGAACAAGCTGATCGACCCGAAGCACCTTCGCAAGCACAACATTTCACAGTAAGTTTTAATTTAGTATCTTTATACAAGTACATTGTTGATTATTGTGAACCTAACAAAGCTTCAAGTAAAAGACACATAGTCCATCTAAGTTAGTCATCTTTTGCTGGAATGGGGATAGCCAAACTTTTATGATATGAACGGAGAACAGAGCAGACTGTTCGGACTAACGTAGAACTCCTGGTTAGTGAACAAGTTAGCTGTGGACTACCGTTGGCGGCCTTAACATTACAGCTTGTATTTGGATAATTATATCAAACTCTTGAGATCGACCATTTTGTAACAGTTTTAGGTAAAAGCTTGCCCACAGCTGAATAGCAAACCCTTACCAAAACAATAACATTACATAGCAAGTTAGCTGAGCACTACCGTGGATTGCATATGTAAAATGTAATAAAAATTTGTCAAAGTAAATCCTTCTCCACACTTGATCAATATTCATGATAGTAAGAATGACAAACAATCAGCATAATTCTACACAATTGTAGGTAAAAGTGGGCCTGCAGCTAATTAGCAAAACTATTTCAACACAATAATATTAGCTAGCAGGTTAGCAGAGGCCTACAGCTGTGCACTAGGTGACCACCGTAACTACAACACAAAACTCTGCAATTGAACTCTCTGTAGCAGATAAATCCACAAATAATCAGGCCTACATACAGGCTGTGATCCTAAATCACAAGATTGTCCCAACAAAGTGGGAACTGCACCATCTTTCAGGGGTAACCGACTTGAAAATCCGGCATTGGTTGTGGTTGTATTGCTGAGGAATAGTGAAGTACTTCAATTCGTCTGCCTTTGGGAGTCCAAACAAAGAGGTTTTGCTTTCGCAGTGAAGAAAACAGCATCTTCTCGACATGGCAACAATACTAACCTGAGTATTGAGTATTTGAGGGTGGGACAAAGTAGCCCTTAGGGATGTAACGATATTGACGATATCGCGCTATCGCGGTGGTAAACGTGTCTCGATATCGTCGTGGTTGGGTTACAATATTAAAAGGACAGGTGTCCGTCAAAAAGCAAGAGGATTAAACAGTCCCGCGGAACAAATCATTGTTAACTACATAGACCATGATCCTTTGCGCTGCGTCGTCACAACAACCATTGTTAAGCCAATAGGATTGCACGCTACACGCTGTCCACACAAGCTCACAGCAAGCCAGCAGGGCTGACAGCGATACTTGTAAGGATGAAAACAACAACCCCGAAGTTGAGATTGTGCCAGCCCCTGCAGCTTTTAAATCAGATGTCTGGAAACATTTTGGTTTCGCTGTGTCAAAAAACGCAAAAGGAGAGAAGGTGGTGGACAGACAATGGACTATTTTGATCTTTCTGATGAAAAACATGAACATAAGCTAAATGATAGGTCAGTGTTTTTTTAAAAGGCTTTTTGACTTACTATTTTATTTAAGTTTAAGTTATGTTCCTAAATACCAGTTTTAAAAGGCTGCTTTTATTTGCCTTGCGCACAAACCTGACTTAACTTGATCTCTGTTTGCACTTAAAGGGAATTCCCTATTGTTTACAATTGTTCTAGTTGCTTCTTAACTTGAACATTGCACAGAAGAATCAGTTATGCAACCAAATATTACTATACAGAATATTGATGTTCCTGACTACAACTTGCACTTTAAAAGCACTATGTGATCAGCGTTTTATGTTGTCATGATCCATAAATACAACAATAAATTGCCTGTTGACTGGCAAAAGCAGAATAAATGTCAGTATTTTTTCGCTATTATCATCACAAACACTATCGTGAGCTATTTAACAATACCGTGAGCTTTTCCACAATATCGCAATAAATATCGTACCGTGAGGTCAATATCGAAATTGTATCGTACCGTGAGATTTTGATATCGTTACATCCCTAGTAGCCCTTAGGCGCATTATGCAAATGGTGTTACATAGTGATGTAGACAGATTATGGATGAAATGGCTGGACTAAAATACAGCCATTTCTTGTAGTTCTTGAGCCGTGCTGTCTATGGGAGAGAATAACTCCCTTTTGCCTGGACTTTGTGCTTTGCAAATTTGCAGACCTTTTACATGCACAAAGAGCTATGTTACAAACTAAAGGAAAGGTCAAATCTAGAGATGCACCGATTGCAATTTTCTTGGCCGATTTCGATTTCCGATTTTTTGCAAGTGTGACCTGCCGATACAGATTTCTATTTTCTTTCTAAGAACTATTATTGACCACATATACAAACAAAATCTACCTTTCTTCAATGCTAAATTTTATTTTCATAATAAAATAAATTATTAAACATTACAATTTCCCCCAAACTGCACTAAGTTACAGGATCTTCTCTCACTTAAACAACTCTCAAAATAAAGTGCTCTGTGACTAGAAAGAGGTAGAAATAACAATTAACTGCAAATGAGTTGCTTTATATAACAGATGTCATTTTCCACTATTTTTATAAAATGGACCTTTTTCTCTTTATTACTCGTCTAACAAAACAATTCCAAAGATCTGAAAAACTGAAGTGTCCAATACGCTCAACTTACGTTAGATGTCCAAATATCAGTTGTAAAACTGAGCACTGCTTTGGGAATGGCTTGCATACCTGTCAACACTCCCGTTTTTCCCGGGAGTCTCCAGTTTTGTTATTTCTCCCAAAAAAACTCCCGTAATTTGTATGGCCACGTTATATGAATAATCAAATCAATATATTATTCCAAGGTGGTCCAGTTGCCAGATCTTGAATGAAACACAACCTACTCACATAATCGACACATCATACACATTACAAATCATTTGTGACCTCAACCTGGCAACCTACAACCCATTTGCGCTGTTGATATCTGCGCAGGCAGTAGACGCGGGATGTTAAATAAAGCATCACTGATAGATGGGAGAAGACTCAGCTGGTGCTCCGGTGAAAAAAAACAAAATATACATGTACATTTAACAACAGCTGGATGGAAGAATTAAATTTCATATCCCGAAGCCATAGACAATGCCCACACCTTTTGCAATGTGTGTCGCACTTATTTTAATATCGGACACGGTGGAAACATTACGTTAAATCACAACGGCACAATTTGTATGTATTTAGCCTGCCTCTGCCATCCAGCACCCCCCTTCTCCTCTCCCGGATTTGTGTACCCAAATGTTGACAGATAACAGGCTGCGTGTGTTACATGACACGAGATTAAACAACTCGGGCAACGCGACGTCGGAAAGTACCTCCTACTCCTTATCGAGGAAATGTATCCGATTTTCAACTATGGAGAACAACTGGTCATCCAGGGCCATGAATTCCATAATTTTCCTCGTAATTGCTTTGGTATTTTCGCTGCTCATTCCAAGGAATGATAGGAGAGGCTGCTGACTTGTGGCTGGCTCTGAGCTCTGGTTAGCTTTAGCTGCTTTCACTTTTTAGCTTCTTTTTTAAAATGGGCATTTTCAGCTGGGTGATGGTGTTATAAATGTCTAATTAGGTTTGTTGATCTGAAAGTTATTGTGGTGGTTCTCCCGCGGTTTACTTTGGCCTTAGAATTATTACACATTTCGAACTTAATGTATTCTTCACTCACACAGTGAAGATCTTCCATGCCAATGACATGTTTACATGCTGTGACGTTATTGCCTGTGCCGCTGGCAACAAAACGGACCGGCTTGGAATCGGTAAGACGTGAGGCTGACCGGCCGGTTACCGTTCCGGGTTGAGCATGTGGAAAATCGGCTAATTCCGGTCCCTGGCCAGTCGATCGGTGCATCTCTAGTAAAATCCCAAAAACCATAATAGGACCTCTTTAACCATTTGGGTCAAATTTGCGCTATGTCCCAAGTAGTTTGAGCCCAGATCCCAAGTAGTGGTCAACCAATATGTTTTTTTGTTTTTTTAATAGCTGATATCCAGAGAGCAGGGTGGCCAATATAATGCCCATATATCACACAATTTAATATAGTAAAATAACAAACATAAAATTGCTAAGAATTTTTTTTTAAATAATCTCGCATTCTTGAAATTATTGACAGGCGTTGTCTGTATCTAAATGGTGATTGGCTTTTTTTACCAGTAATACGGAACTTCCTTTCTACATCCGATGACCGCTGGGCGCTAGAGCCTCTTGGTTAGGCACTCCAATTTCTCCCATTCATTTTAATAGAAGTGGCCCATCTCTGCTAAATAGTCTCTGATCCAGTGCAAGCAGCAATCACCTAACAGTTTAAACAGCCTGGATCACCTGCTTGAATTGTCACGTACAGACCCACATGATTTGTGATTAATTTGCTTTTGAAGAAAACGCTGGATTTTCGTGAGGTTCGTGAATTACATCCGCTTAAACGAGATATCTGCATATGGTATATAATAGAAGTTTTATTGATATTTGCCTTTTATCATTAGAAAAGAAAGTTAAAAGTTACATAGAACTGCTGAGGAAAGGCTGATACATGCTTGAGGTAAATAATGCTGGAACTGTTTAGGTTTTGTAAGGTTTGTGTATTACATCTGTTTTAACGAGATATGTGCATATTTGCAGACAGTATATGATATTAGTTTTAATGATATTTTCCTTTTTATCATTAGACAAGTTAAAAGTTACAGGGAACTGTTGAGGAGAGAGAGAAAGAATGAAACAGGCAAACGCTTTAACATTATGAGCTCAAAAGCATCTGCCACGGCTCTGATATTTGGACCGTTTAAATGAAACGTATTATTATAGTAACACATTGGCACATAAAACAAAATGAACCATGACTGGTTGTTTACATTTCACATGCAAGTAGGCAATTCTCTGTGCCTCGTGAAACAAATCAGCCAAACGGGAAAATATATCAGCCGATGCGATAATTAAAAATGTCAGAAAATCAGCTTATTTGTCGGCCTCAGCGATATATCATTTGACTACTAATTCCAAGCCTATAATTTGTGTCAAATAGCAAATATATTTTAAATGGACTCATCCATTTACTTGTCATTCTCTAGCCGAAATAATAATGCTTCTGTAGTTCAGAGCTCACAATGTCCAAACTGTTGTTCTGTGCTCTTAATACACAAGCAAACAGAATGTAGGAACAAATAATTCCACATGAAAGTGAAACTGCTCAATTTAAAGCTCCTTAAGCTATGGTTTTCTTTGATTTTAACATTAACCAAAACAACAGGGTTCTCTAGTTCACCTTCTCCCTTTTCACTCACAATGAATCAGGCTCTCCCCCAGGGGCCAAACAGGAAATGTAATCTTACTTATGTTAAGTCCACAGCCAAGGAGGACATCTGAAATGACTTCAGAATAGTGTACATTATGACAACAAGATCTATGATCTCACTGTACAAACAAGGCTAGAGTGGAAATTAACAGTGACTCTTTACAAGGTTCAGGGCATGAACACACAGGCCTGGAGTCACAAACATGCCCCCCCGCTCCCGTGGGGCACTAAAAACTGCTTTTTTTAAAAACTCATATGAAGAGTACCTCATTGGTTCGTGATAGTAAAGCTGTACAGGGTGTGATGAGACTAAAGACCTAGTATACTTCGGTTTTGCTCATACTGTAACTGTCTACGTGCAGCTTAGAATTTCTACACACTAGGACATGTGGGCTTGATGCCGCACAAGTCAGAAAAGCATGTGGAAAAACAGAAAATGTTGTTAAAGGGCACCTATTATGGAATTTTTAAAATTACCTTTCATGTAGTGTGTAACATAGATTTAAGTGAACAAAAACATCCTGCAAAGTTTTATATATAAAAGTTCACCGTAAAAAAAGTTATTGTCTCTCAAAAGTAGGAGTCAACTCTGAGTCAATGTAATGAATCGTTTTTCCAACGAGTCATTTTCATTTTCGTTATGACGTCAAGACGAAAAATGATCAAAAGCGACCTTTTTTTCACTGTCCAGGGACGAGGATGTGAAGAATCAATGGCTAGAGTTTATATTTACAACTATACCACACAAGTATAGCCCGGACCTTGTGCTGTGTTCGCATCATTTTAATGACGATTGCTTTACGAACATGAATGCTTTCAAGTGTGGATTCGCGAGCCGGTTGATCCTGAAGGAAGGTTCAGTACCAAGTTTATTTGGATCAGCTTCCTCCTCCGAATCACAACCTGTAAGTATTATTAATAATTGTTGCGTTTATGTGTTTTTTAGCATGCTTAATAAGTATTTGTGTGTGGTGTGTAAGTTACGCTCAGCGCAGCTTCTAGGTCTCCAATGTCAATTCTTTTGAAATATGTGAAATGTTTGTCGATGTTATTGGAGTTGTAAAGAATAGAGCAATAACTTGTAGTAATACAGTGCTTTACCAATATGTTTATGCGTTGGGCTAACGCAAACAATAACTGATTGGGTGTTTACCACCGAACTTTGGGCTATGATCGCTAACATAAATCAACTCAAATTCCTTCTCAGATTTAGATTTTTTTAACTACAAAGTGGTGATGGGCGTTCCGTTTCCGACAATCTCTGCACAGAGTATACCAATCACAACTGACTGGGTCATCTGACAAATCACCGCAGATTAGCGTCACGCAAAGGAGGGGTTTGGAAAAATGAGTCGTTGAACGAATCATTTGGGAGTCGGTGAGCAAATCAGGTAAACCTAAATGCATATTATAAGACAACAAAAGTGTTTTTTGTCATTGCATGCATGTAAAACTGTTGTTGGGGACTCCCAAAACAATATTAGGAACATTTTAAATGCCATAATAGTTGCCCTTTAATAGAGAAATGTTCAGTACAACTAAACTGTATTTCAATAACGGAAATAATATATATATATATATATATATATATATATATATATATATATATATATATATATATATATATATATATATATATATATAGCAAAATAGTTCAATAATAAAAAAACTGGCTATTTTACCCAATACTTGTGCGTGCTATACATTTTTATGCTTAAAGAGTATTGTGTAATTAAGCATAAAGCACCAACTTTATTGAAATCAATTGAGTGCTACTTGTAGGACATATAGTGTTGCTGTCTATGTAGAGCATTCCAAATCAGTCACTTATGAGTTTCCAGAAAGCAGCTGCCTATGTAGAAGACAGCAAGGCACCTTGCTAGGTTTTGGAAGAGCCAAAGAAACCAAACAACATGTGACTTACAGTTTAATATGACACTGGTCAACATCCGCTCTGGCAAGCTCCTCCTCCTCGATGTCACTCTCTCCTCCTGAGCTGCTCTCAGTGGCATCTGAGTCAAACTGAGTCTCCGCTGCATGCAAATGTGTGGTGCCGCTGAGATGCAGTCGCTCCAGTTCTGCGGCCACCCTGCCACCTTTCAAAAAGCGGCCCAAACTAATAGCGCGTGCACCTGTAGAAGCACGAGATCCTCTCCAGGACCCAGAGTCCCCCCTACGGCTAGAGCCTGGGGATGCCGAGGTCAGTGAGCGATCAACAAAACCAGAGAGTTGCTGTTTGAAATGCCGCTCAACCTGCTTGGCCTGCACTACTTGCAGGCGCTTGCGAAGGCGCAGCAGGCGGCCTTCAATGTCCGTCTGCCTGTGTTGGCTTTGCTGAACCCGATCCCAGAGCAGTGCTTCCAAGT
This sequence comes from Xyrauchen texanus, assembly GCF_025860055.1. Classification (NCBI taxonomy): domain Eukaryota; kingdom Metazoa; phylum Chordata; class Actinopteri; order Cypriniformes; family Catostomidae; genus Xyrauchen; species Xyrauchen texanus. The sequence continues at coordinate 11,146,386 of NC_068308.1, forward strand.
TGGGGGTTGGGAGGGAGGTGTTGTCAAGGACTGAGGAAGAGCTAAGGGGCGAGGGACCGTTTTCAAAGCTGTGTCGATTAGCAATATTGTTGCGAACATCCATTCCACTAACGGGAATCTCCGGTTCTGCTTTAACCTCTGGGCTTTCAGACAAAGCACACACATTCCTATGTGATGACACACCTTGAATACAAGGTGTCAAATTCTGTTGTGGCTTTGCATCACCATTCAGTCCACTGGTTGTAAAAGTACAGACAGACTTTGAGGACACAGAGAGCAAAGCTTCTTCATTGGTAGAAGGCTGGTTGCTGTCTCCATTAACAGTGGCGATGGAGCCTTTTTCAGCCACAGCTGCACTGGGCACAGCCACTTTCTTGGAGAGTCCGTTAACAGGCACCATGGTACTCCCGGCTCCTCCTCCGTTGACAAGGCTCTTCAGTTGTCCTCCAGTCAGCTCAAGGGTGTGGCGCTTGCGCAGCAGGAAGTCGTTGCTCGTAGCAGCAATAGGGAATATGGAGCCGTTCTGCAGGCCGTGGCTCTTCAGCACTGACTGCTTTATTAGGACACCTTGCAGCTTCAGCGACTCCTTGACCTTGGTAGAGGAGGACACTGATGTGACATCAGAGCACAAGAAGGGTGCCAGCTTGCCCAGAGATGGGGCTTTAGACAGGGGATCCTGATCGTGTCCCTTGATGCTGTGGTAGTGGGCAAAGTTCTGTCCGTCATCAGGGTTGACGTGACATTTGCCGTTGCTGTGGTTACCAGCAGAGTCAGAGACAGTGTCAGATAGGAGAATGTTGCTGCCGTTGCTGTTGTTCTCGGTGCTGCCGGGGGAAAGACTGGACGAGGGAGAGGCCAGTTTAAAGCGAATGTGGCGGGCTTCGGCTGAGGCGTCAGTCAGAGCAGGCGCCATCGCAGCCATGCAGGGTCGAGGAATGGGCACGGCAGCCTGCACCTCCAAACCTTCACTCCAGCCCACCTACACAGCCTGGCTGTAAGGAAAAACTAGAGATTTAGAAGACTGCAAATTCCCAGAATGTTCCAAAATAATCTATATGATCTACTATCCATATAACAACAAGCTGCAGAGACAAGCTAACCACTAAATATATTGTCTAATATCTAGTCATTCATCAGTTAATACTCAGAATTAGTACTCACTGAACATAAATAGCTCAATCAACAGCATTTGTGACATAATGTTGATTACAACAAAATAATTATTTTGGCTCATCCCTCTTTTTCTTTGAAAAAGCATAAATCAAGGTTACAGTGAGGCAAATACAATGGAAGTTAATGGGGCCAGATTTTTTTAGAGATTAAAAGGCAGAAATGTGAAGCTTAGGACTATAATTTTATAAAAGCACTTACATGAATTATTCTGTTAAAACATTATCTGAGCTTTTAAGTTGTTTAAATTGTTGTTTTAATGTACTGTACATTTAAGGGTTACGTTGTCATGAAACTAAGTTTTAAAACTGGATATAACTTTAAACAGAAATGTTAATAAGCAATTTTCTCACACTAAAATCATGTTAACATGCATATTTTAATGTCTTGTGGCTATACTTTTGAAACTTTTAAGGATTGGCCTTATGCACTTTCATTGTAAGTGCCACACTCTCACCTCGATTTATGAGCAGAGCTCAAAGCAAGATCACTCATGCTACTCAGTCATTTTTGACCCAGGAAAACCCCAAATGGAGAAAGAAATCTCCACAAAACAGGACAACTCCCAAACAGGGCAAAAAAAATTAAGAGTAGCTTGTTATTAAAACAGGTGTGACATGGTGTACAGTTTCACACAACGATAATCACTTGTAATACAAGCAATCTGTTTTACCACCTCAAAACGAAGCACGCAAAAGAATATTATGAAAGCTAAAAGATGAACTCTGCATTAATACGGTCATTTATTTATTTGGCAAAAAGTGATATGCTATTTATTTTCTTCTAGAAGTGTTTATATTGGTGCTTTTTTTTTTCTTACATATGTTTTATTGTTTTTTTGTCACACTGCTTTGAGAAGATCTTAACTTTAATGAGAAAAGTTTAATAATAATAATAATAATATTTGTCAACAACATTTTATACTGAAATGTGGCATACTGTTATACTTTGCAATTTGGTAATGTTGATTTTTGAAAACAAGTTATTTATTTACTATTGTTTGTCTTTTTCTAAAATGAAGAGGAAGTAGTTTTAATTGACAAAGTATTTAATTCACTGACAGGAGTTCCAAAATAGGCATTACAACAGGTTTATTTGATATGAAAACCTATTTTTATTTTTTTCCCAGAAAATGTATACTAGATCGTGATTTATATTGTTGTCATTACATAAAATTACTCATATTGTGATAATACGTTTGGGTCATATCACCCACCCCTAGTGGGAACACAGATATATTTTGGTCTCGCTGCTCGAGGTCCGAGACTATTGGCCCTGGATCGCACTGGCCCAATAGTGGAAAAGCAGATAATGAAAGTAAATGGTGACTGAGGCTGTCATTCTACCAAACATCACATTTCGTGTTCCATGGAAGAAAGTCATACGAGTCTGGAACAACATTAGGGTGAGTAAATGATGGCTGATTTTATGTATTTATTTTTTTCAGTGAACTCTCTCTTTAAGATATGTACAGTATCATGACAGATAGATACTTCATGTTAGCTTTGTCAAGCTAACACACTGTGCCATCAATGCGCTTCTTGGACATTCATTTATTTGCCCTGTTGCCCTTCAACTTCTGCTTGACCTCGTGCTCAAACTAAAGGACTAAAAAACTCGTTGACCTCAGCTGAGGGGAATAATTTCCATAGTTGTTAGTAGGGGAAGGCCAACTCTATTCAAGCTTATGTAAGACCAAACCGCCGCCTCCTCAACAGACCATCTGTGTCAACGGAATTAGGGATATGCCTTTAGGTCCAGCAGATAAGAGACTATCTCTATATGAGGACATGTAGAAGGTTCAGTTCACTTCCCGCCATTGACTAAGCTCATGACTCTCGAAAATGTAATGCAAGAACTTAGCTTCATCCGACATTTCTACCTAAATTTCCTTTGTAATAGTCCGTCAAGGCAGATGCTGAACAGACCACATGTACATCCGTGTGCCACTTCCGTGCATAAACACAGAAGCGCATTTCAGTTCAGACGTGGAAGCTCGTAACATACACCACATGAGGACTGGGGTCGCTTTTAATGCATTGCTTGACGCTTCTAGAGCCTAACGTAATAAACAAGCGTTAATGGTGGCCTTGCATGCTATGCAATTCATTTTAACCACACAATTCAACTGTGAAACCAGCTTCAAGCTGACATGTTTAGTACAGAGCAACGAGGCCTCGTGTTATAGCCGAAACACAACAAGAATATACACGTCCTGAAACATTAAAAGCGAAGAAATATTGCAAAAGCACATGTGAGTTTACTGTACTTGTGCTGCTTGATGTTATGCATGACAAAGTACTAGTGTAATCTGTTCTAAAGGAACATAAAAGCGACCGCTCAAGCTTTCAAAACACCCACAAAGACAAATGAACATGCAATTGTTGCATACACAGCAGTGTATGGTGAAATGAGTTAAATCGAGAGCTCAAATGGGTTTGCAGGATTAAAGGTTTATGTAACATAAGTGCTGCTGCTCGAGACCGTCCACTAACAAAGAAAAAGGAGGAACCTACCACGTGACGGGCGCGCGATCCGAGGGAATTTCGGCAACTATTCCACCGACCTTTGGCTTGAATCGCACAAAAAATGTCACCAAAGCACACAGTTAGCCGTCTGGTCAATCATGCCCACCGTCTTTGCCATATCCGTGTCCGCTGCGTGAAAAAACACCCCGGTTTCGGACACCCTTTTCGTTATCGGCTCCGGAATCACGAAATGGGCGATACTAGACAACACCTTGCTGCTGCTGTCCCCCTCACTGGATAATGGAAAGCAAATATAATTGTTGCTGGATATTATGAATCTATTTAGCTCAGCTGCTAGTTCTGTTCATATACGCCTTTATTTACTGATTGGAGGTGTCACAGACCACCGATTTCGAGATCATTTTCTCATCGTTGGAGGGAGAAACGCACGAAAGATGGCGCCTCGTTCGTCTCCCTTGGATTTGAGCCTGATAAATACAGATGCAGCGCGTGTAGCGAGACAACCCTGTAGGCGGGAGACATTCTCGCGCCCGCCGCTAGAGTGAACGCAGGACTGCAGAGAGGAGCAGCTCGCCAAGTGGCCACTAGAGAACGCTGTTGTTCAAAAGAGGCAATGGTGCATACAAGCTGAAAAACAAAACAAAACACGTGGATCTGCAATTTTTCATTGTTGTTGAAGAGATATTCAGACTGCATTTGTGTGGCATGATATTGATTACCACAACATTTTATTTCTACTCGTCCCTCCTTTCCTTTAAAAAAAAGTAAAGATTACAGTGAGGCACTTGCAATGGAAGAAATGTAAATCTTATAATTTTATAAAAGTACTTGCATTAATTCATCTGTTAAAACGTGAAGAAATGTAAAATTCAAGGTACTAAATTAATGTGGAAAACTTGGATGAATGGAGGTAATGGAACATTATCAGATATTATTAGTTCAAATAAAATATCCTCATTTGATACATTGAAAGATAAATTTAAATTAAAAGACTCAGAGATATTTAAATATATGCAGTTAAAAAATTGGGTCAATGAGAACTGTGATATAGTGAATGATGCTCCGGAAAAGATAAAGACCCTTTTGGAACAAAGTAAGGAAAATAAAAAATGTATAAGTGTTATGTATAATTATCTCAATAATGTCGTAATCAATTGTAATCTGCTAAGTAAAATATATGAAGGCTGGGATAGAGATATAAAGGACTTCAATGCCAAAACAAAATGGAAGGAGTGTTTAAATCTAACATATAAAGCCACAACTAATGAAAATCTTAGATTGATTCAATATAAATTAATGACCAGAGTTTATTAGGGACAAAATTTATAAGTTTGATGCATCTTCCCCTCCCACCTGCCTAAAGTGTGGTAGTAGTGACTATCTCACTCATTCATTTTGGTACTGTGAAAAAATAAAGAAAACCTGGTTTGATATTGAGAGATGGCTCTCTAATGTTTGTAACCAGAAATTTGTATTTACACCAGAAGCCTGCCTACTCCAAAATGTAACAAAAATGAAATATCCTATGGGATGGCAATTAGTATTTTCTTCATTAGTCTATAAGAAGTTGCTGTTACAAAATTGGAAAAACGCAGATACCCCAGGGTTGGATAAATGGAAAAACGTAATGAAATATTACCTAAATATAGAGAAAACTCTGTCAGTGGACAAAAATAAACAAAAACAGTTCAACTCTGTGTGGAAACTAATATTTGACGCTCTGTAATTAGCCCAACGCTTGTTCTGCTTAACTTATTTTGTATCTTATTTTATTTGTTTGTGGAGCACCACCAGTGTAATTTGTGCGTGTGTGAATGAGACATTATTATTATTACTATTATTACTTTGTTTTTTTTGTTAGTGAGGCTTGTGTCCTGTGTGTTGTAACTTGTCCAGAATGTGTCTAAATAGTTTGTTCTGTTTGTCTTGTCCAATTCCTCTTGTCTTGTGTGTAAAAAAGAAAAGAAAGAAAAGAGTGTTGTAGGTATAAAGTGAAGGGGAATGTGCATTGTGGTGTTTTTGTTTTTGTTTTTGTTTTTTTTTCCTCCCCTATTGCATAGAGGATATTGTTTAGTATTGGTTAATACTTGGATGGACTTGGATGGAAACCAGGGTCCAGGTTGTTTGTCTCTGTTTTTCTTTGTACTTGCAAAATAAAAAATAATTCAAAAAAAAAAAACGTGAAGAAATGTAAATCTTATAATTTTCTAAAAGTACTTGTATTATTTCATCTGTTAAAATGTAGGTGTTGTAAATGGTCATTTTTACAGTCATTTTATGATTTGTTGACATTACATCGTCTTGGAAAAATTGGATGTAAATTTTAACAGAAAAGGTTAGAAAGTGATTTTATTATACTAAAATCCTGTTAACATGCATATGTTGTATGTCTTGTGGCTGTTCATTTGAAACAGTGAGTATTGTAACGTTTAAAAATTGGCCCCATTAACTTCCATTGTAAGTGCCTCACTGGAAACCAGATTTGAGCTTTTTCCTTTTTTAAAGAAAAGGAGGGACTTAACTTATTTTGATCCCGGAATATTCCTTTATGACAAGAAGGAATTAAAAATATTAATTAATTATAATCTATATAATATAAATAACAAATGATAACAAACCAATAGATGTTTAAATGAATCAACATTTATTTATCTTCCTTTAAAGGCCTCATTTACTCTAAGGGTCTTTGACTAGTAATATTGTACAAAATATAATTATAAAACACATGTGTGTTGGGGGGGGGGGCTTAAAGGGACAGTTCACCCAAAAATGAAAATGTACTCATCATTTACTCACCCTCATGCCATCCCGGATTTTGAAGCTCCAAAAAGCACAAAGGTAGCATAAAAGTAATCCATATGACTGTAGTTTAATTCTTGTCTTCAGGATCGATATGATCTGTGTGGGTGGTAAACAGGTAAATATTTTAGTCCTTTTTTTTTTACTATAAATCTCCACTTTCTCATTCTCAACATTCACAAATGTTTGGTACATTTTATTTGCTATCTTTAAAGGGATAGTTCACTTAGAAATGAAAATTCTCTCATCATTTACTCTCATTCATGCCATCACAGATGTGTATGACTTTATTCTGCTGAACACAAACAAAGATGTTTAGAAGAATATCTCAGCTCTGTAGCTCCATACAATACAAATGAATGGGGTCCAAAACTTTGAAGCTACATAAAGCACAAAAAGGCTTGTTGTTCATGCCCAAAAGGGTTCTCGAGCGGGGGGGATCACTAAACTAGATTGTGCAACCTTAAAGCCCGGGGCCCACTCGGGCAGTCAAGGTCCCCTGGAAGTTAATAGCCCCTGGGCACTGGCCCCGTCGGTAATCCGTCCCTGGCTGTAGGTCCTCATGGTGGCGTAGTGACTTGCCTCAATCTGTGTGGCGGAGGATAAATCTCAGTTGCCGCCACGTCTGAGACCATCAATCCGCGCATCTTATCACGTGGCTTGTTGAGCACGTTATTGCAGAGACGTAGTGTGTGTGGAGGCTTCACGCTATTCTCCGCAGCATCCACGCACAACTCACCACGCGCCCCACTGAGAGCAAGAACCACACATTATAGTGACCATGAGGAGGTTAGCCCATGTGACTGTACTCACCCTAGCAACCGGGCCATTTGGTTGCTTAGTAAGCCTGACTGGATTCACTCAGCATGTCTAATTTGGATTACTAATAAAAACTGGGAGAGATAATGGACAATGTAGCATTGTGTCACCACAGTTATATGAGAAGAATTCTAGTTTTCTGTTTCTAGTATAGTTTTGATTAAACAATCAATTTATTGGCCCTATTGGGGGTCCAGTATTTAAGTGAAATCATGGTTTATATTCAGGAGATATGTGCCTGTCTCAGTCATTAACCTGCATTCTTCAGTCTACACACAACAGACTTATTCCCAATCTGGCAAATGTACTTGTGCTTTCACAAAATGTTCTGAGACGGCTCTGGGGCTCACTCCGTTGAAGTTTATTTTTCCCAGGTCACCTTCACTTGTGGTCTCTCCCCTATCCCCTACCCCCTACCCCCTACCACATTCACCCTTTCTCCTCCCTCCTTCCCACCCACAAACTGGGAACTTAGCCTATATATATTGTTGTCCACTCAGTATTTCCTCAAAGACTCATCTCAGCTCACTGACGTTGTGGCACAGATATAAAATATGCCTGAAGAAGTTCCTGCTCAGTGCCAGGTTACGAAAGAAGAGCTGGACAAATGGTGAGTCATATTTCAGTGAGGATATATCAACCAAGTAGATCACTTAATGCAATATTTCAGATCTGGTGATTTTTGCTTAAATGTTTGTAAGTTGTACAGCTCAGCAAGCATTCATTTGTATTATTGTGGCATGTAGCAACATAAAGACTATCCATTTATGCATCAACATACAACACAACATCTCTGCAAATATGTAGTGATTTTGGTATGATAATTTTTGACTGGTTAAAATGTAACTTAGTTGTGTGTTGGTTTCAAGTGAGAAGGTTGTGCACATGGTGTAGGGGGAAACAGGGTTTGGAAGTGATGATGCAGGTGGAAAATGACCCATGTTAGCCATCGTGTTGCAGAGTTAAAGCATGTGGCTCCGCTGGCTAAACACGTGGTACTCGCAGTCAGGGGCGTAGATTCCATGGAGATGGGTGGAGGTAACCCCCTACCTCCCAATAATCGAAACAAGCAAGTTGTTTGATCAAGCGAAATCTACGCCCTTGCGTAGGACGTAGGCTTCATTTTTAGCTAGGACGTAGCTAAACGGACGTACACTTTAAATGTAAGAAAGCCAACACTTAATAATGTAAACAGGATTTTTGAAATACATTTCAAAATAGTGCTTGAAGTACGCTTGTCATTTTCAAGCATTTTATATACTCATGCACAAATGATTAACCTCCATTTATAGCTTTTAAAGCAAAGTGCTCTTTTTCTAGGTTAAAAGGTCAGAGGTCACGTACTTACACAATGACACAGTACCTTTCACAAGAGAAGAAAGAGTGCAATCACCTTTACAACTATCTGAATCAAGTGTGACTCCAACTGAATTACCATCTTTAGTGCATCACTTGTAGGAAACAATGCATTTGATTATGTCAAACATTCACTAGTAGTGCAACACCAAGACATTTTTCTTTATTCAGAGGTCAAAAAGTGCCAAAGTCAAAGCTTAATCCCTTCATAATGAACCTTTATGTAATGGTACGTCAAATTTACATTTCAAAATAAAGATGTCAATGCAAAAGACACATTCAGAGGAACACGCTGTCTCCGTTTGATGCCAAATTTAGCAGAAATTTTAAGTAATGTATATCTGTGATGTAAGTATAGCCTGGTTTTAAAAAGCCTTCCCACATGGCATTCATGGGCGAGTGAGTGGACGTCTGATTACCCCCTCATACAGCTCCAGTTACATCTCCTGTATTGCAATGTCAGCGTTATTTATGTTGGCATTAGGTGGCATCATGTGCAAATCTGGTCTACACTCTATACAATCACCTAGGGTGCGGAGCTTACATCTTATCAATCTTTTTATATTTATTCTACAGTATATATACATATATATATATATATATATATATATATATATATATATATATATATATATATATATATATATATATATATATATATATATATATACTATACAAATATATATATGTATAATTTAAGTATTCAAACTTTGAAAAATCTTTTGAAGAAAATCTTCATATGGGTAGTTGACACATATGTGCATGGACTGTGTAGATTTTTATCAACATCGTGTTTTAGGTTAAAACTGCATGTGTATGCTTGTATAAGAAAATAAGAGGAACTGTCCTGTCCTGTAATAGTTCAGCATTAAGCAGAAGTTTGTCACTATTTTAATCACCTTTTTCAACCTTTCAGACAGTGTGCAAATATTGTACACAAAGAGACATTTTTGTCCATCATAATCTCATAGGTGTGTATTTATCATACTGTTAGCAATTAACACACTGTTTATATGTTTGTTCAGTGTTCAGGGGAAAGGTGCGGAGGGCTGTAAGGAGCTGCTGGAAGCCTTTGAGGCCTGTGTGAAGGGCACCACAGCAGCCTCGTGAGGGGGACATGGCTTTAAATGTAAGAAAGCCAATATCGTTCTTTCAGGTTTATTGCTAATTTGAATAGGTTTTTACTTCGCATTTTTGTACATTTTGAAATGTATCTACAATTTTTTGTGGCACAATTTGCAGATTTAAAAAAATAAATAAATCATGTTTGTGTTACATTGCAGGTACTTGCCTGATTGTGTTTATGTTTGTCTTCTGTCTAGATTAATGAAGAAAAACATTGACATGCTCATTCTGATTTTTAATCATAGATCCTTCCTTTCTGGGTCCTCCAATGTCCTTGCATTCCCTCACATTGCACTGGACTGAACCATTTTAAGGACACTGAAGGGGTGCTAGTGCTTGAAAGCAATGGAATTGTAAATTCTGATCCCGAGAAGTCTTGTTGTGTCCCTCATGTTGTCCGTGTCATTTGTAACTGTGGCAGAAAGAAGAACCCAGAGTTTTTAGTTTTTTCAAATGTAATGCTGTAAAAAATCACAATGCATTTTATTTGATTTTCAATAAAATTACTATAATTGTTTCTTTTTTCTCTCCTTGCGATAACTAAACATTCACAGCATCAGACAGAGCACTGAAAATTATTTTCAACTGATTTCAACATATAAACATCCATGATTATTAAGAGGTGCTGGTCACTAAATAACTGACACCAAATAACTGCATAGTTACAAATGGTATGCAATGATTGCTGTATATTTCATTGCAGTGGCCTGCATAAATGGCACATTGGCATCACCAGTCATTTTGTTTTCTGAAAGTGGGCCCTTTAATTGGAAACAGAGCAATTCCTCGCTCCTCTACATGGTGGCTTGCAGGCCACTGGTCCTTTTTCCTTTAGTCCCAGGGTTTTCAACCAGGGCTTTGAGAACATCCTTCAGAAAGATGGACAGGTATATAGGATTTTCTTTAAAAAAAAATAAATAAATAAAAAATAAAAAATGAATCTCAGAAGCTATTTCTAAATGTGGTATATTTATGATTGGTTAAGCATTATTCATGGTAATGTTTGTTAATGCTAATGAAAGTTATTGTAACGTTTCTAAAAGTAATATACAGCAAGAAAATGTATTTAATAAATAGAGAGGCAGACAGACAGACAGAAAAACAGACAGACAGAAAAATAGACAGACAGATAGATAGATGGAAAAATAGACAGATAGATGATAGATGGATGGATGATAGAAGACAGACAGACAGTTAGACACAGACAGACAGACAGATAGATAGATAGATAGATAGATAGATAGATAGATAGATAGATGATCACAGACAGACAGACAGAGAGAGAGATTAGATAGATAGATAGACAGACAGACAGACAGACAGATAGATAGATGGATGGATGATAGAAGACAGACAGACAGTTAGAGACAGACAGACAGATAGATGGATGGATGGATGATCGAAGACAAACAGAGAGTTTGACACAGACAGACAGACAGACAGACAGACAGACAGACAGACAGACAGACAGACAGATAGATAGATAGATAGATAGATAGATAGAATATATCTATGTATAGTTAGAATATTTTGGGCATCGTTTATTTGGATGTGTCAGTATGAAAACAATCTTCACATATTTGCAACATATATTTAAAAAACAACGAAAATGCCCATTTTCATGTATGTCAAATTCGTCAGTTTCAATTTCAAATCATAATGGAATTTGAATATGTACACATACGTTAGCTCAAATATACACACACTATTTTTATATTTATGTTTATTTGGCCTAATATCAGATTTATGGGCGCGAACGGTGCAGTGAGGGATTGTGTTGCGAATCACAGTGGAGGAGAGAGAGAGAGAGAGAGAGAGAGACATGATGATGATGATGATGATGATGATGATGAGAAGGAGGAGGAGGGTGTGGAACCCGGATGCTGATGCGAGGAACAAGAACGGAGAAAATAACGTTTTACCGGAGCAACACAAATATACCGTGAAGACATATAAGATATGCTCATTTAGAGGGGAACCTACAGTTTATCATCGTAAAAAAAAAATATACAAGACTTTCCCAAAGTCATGGGCGAATGCGAGCGCGTGCGGGACCGGTGAGAGAGGACACGGCTGAGAAGAGGAGAGGGAGGATGAGGATGCTGCTGTTGCGGTCCGCGCGGCTCAACAACAGTCTGTTAAACTGCTACAGTCAAACACCACATCTGCGGCTAAACCGGGATCCTCTTACAGTCACGTACATGATATGTTTGTCTTGCTGAATATGGAAGACCAGATTTACCTGTTTGTTTAACAGTACGTGGTGAGATTCAGGGTACATTACCTGTGATTTAGGCCTAGCACAAGTTAATTGAAGGCTTGGGACAACTTGTATTTGATATACACTTGGAAGGCGTTTGTAAATGAGGTGAGCTTATGAGGCCAGGTGGTAGATACATCTAGAACATTGGTAGCCAGTACCATCGGGGGCTTATTGATACTGCACCTGGCTCTCTGGAAGGCATGCAATGGGAATGAAAAGTCTGATCGATTACTGAGGGGATCACTTGCATGATGTTATTGAGAAGGGTGACTTTGATTGGCAAAGCACTGAAGTTGCGTCTATGGACCTGACTCATTGCAATACCTTTGCATTCCCACATTTCCGTTTCATGATTCTGAAAGATCTGATATTAAAGAATTCTCAAAGATTTCAGAATAATGACTGGACCCATATGACTGCTCCTGTGACAGATTATAGGGAATCCCAAACTCAATATGGATAGACCCCTGGGAGTCTATTTTAGAAAATCTCATCTCCGTAAAGAATTCCAAGGTAGTCCTTGGTAATATTGCCTGCAGTAGCAAGTTTATCAGGAGCCGAGCCACCACTATGTCGTCTAAAGAACTGTCAGTGATTCAGGCAGCTCAGTATGTAGGGCCATATCGACTGGAGAAGACCCTCGGGAAAGGCCAGACAGGTAAATTGAAGTTTTCTCTAGTCATAACATCTAATGGCATGGGAACAATCATCAGTATTGAATTGTTTTGTAAATGTCTGCAATGTCTATAGGTCTGGTGAAGCTGGGGATTCACTGCATCACTGGTCAAAAAGTAGCCATCAAAATAGTCAACAGAGAAAAGCTCTCAGAATCTGTGTTGATGAAGGTAAATAAGGAATAATATTAAATAAATATTACTGCTCTTCTACCCTTATAAAAAAAGTACTGTTGTGGTTTCAACGATATAGTGATGCTATTAGATGGTCATTACATCTAATATACTGTATATCATATTTGATATACCAGAGAGTAGAGGTCAACCGTTATTGGATTTTGCGATACTTAAGTTATAACTAAGCTGGTGGAAAAGGCTGGTTACCGATTAACCGTCCAATAGTTTTTAAAAGCTTTTTTTTATGTTAAAGGGGTCAGGAAATGCATTTAAAAATGATTGAAGTTAGCTTATAATGATATCAAAGTTTGTTGCACAAAAAATTGTCAAATATTTGTAAAACATTATAATTTTCTATCCTAATTCTGACACGCTGTTAGAAAAGCTAATTTTTAGGCTGTTTCTATATTAAAATATTAAATGAAACGCTCACTGTTCTGATTAGCTAACGTCATCGCATCGGTAAAATAGCATCCACACCCCCCACCGTGTATATTAGTATATTACTACACCATAATATATTTAATTTCACTCCTTCACACATAATACAATTATTCAACTCAAATATTTATAAACAAGTAATGTAGCGATCAATCACATCGTTAAATATAAACTTAAAGGTGCACTCTGTAATTTTTTTCTCATTAAACTCCTAAAGACATGAATTGTAATTTTACAATATATGTAGGAAATCATGACCATTCACATTAAAATGAAGACAGTAATCCTATATAAGCTGTTTTGTTCTACATGGAGAGGTTCCGCACATCGGGGCTGCCATGTTAGAATCACATGACCAGCCGAATCCTACTCGTTTAATCTTAGTAACCATCCTGTTATTTGACACTTTCACTCATTGATTTAAGTAATTATGGCTGACTGTGAATACAAAATTTCTAAAATGGCATCTAAAACTGAAAACTATTGTTTTTAAATGACGCTTCATCCAAGCTGCTAGGTGTCAGTGTAAGGCCAAGATGACACAAATACAAAAGATACTGAGTGCATCTTTAAGAAATGTTTTCCTAATATTGGGATCCCTGGTGCAGTTTCTCCACATCCAGGCACACAATAACGTCTGATACTCGACATCCTCATTACGCAGCAGTAACTTGAGCCGTTCTCTACTTAACAGTACACCCACAATGATGACACATGTTATGGGCTGTGTACATGCAAATGAGCAATGTCTCGTGACTTCACAAACACACAAATTTCAAAACGAGATGTTTCAGCAGGGTGGTTGTGGGGGTTAGTTCTGAAACTTACAGTATTTTTTTACAGTACAGTTACCTCTTATTTGTCAAAATATCAAGAAAAATGGCATCCTCCATTTCATGGCCCCATTAAAATATATTTCTTAGTTTTTCCTTACTGCGACAGGCACAGACAGAAGCAACATGAGTCGCCTCTATCCGGGTGGCGGAGGACGAATCTCAGTTGCCTCCGCGTCTGAGACCATCAACCTGCGCATCTTACCATATGGCTTGTTGAGCACGTTACCGCGGAGACATAGCACGTATGGAGGCTTCACTCTATTCTCCACGGCATCCACGCACAACTCACCACACGCCCCACTGAGAGCGAGAACCACATTATAGCGACCACGAGGAGGTTACCCCATGTGACTCTACCCTCCCTAGCAACCTGACCAATTAGGAGACCTGGTTGAGTCACTGAGCGCACCCTGGGATTCAAACTCGTGAACTCCAGGGGTGGTAGTCAGCGTCTTTACTCGCTGAGTTACCCAGGCCCCCAAGCAGCCTCATTTAATGCTGCACTTTATAATCTGTGAGAGTGAAGTTAAAAAGAAACTCACAGCTAAAATTGTATCCTTGTCCACAGTGAGGCTGTGAATGAAGCACCATCCACATATATGTTACCGGCAAACCAAGCAAATTCCTGTTGGTCAACATGGCGAATGCGCCTGTCAAAGTTCATTCTATTTGAACTCCACGCAAAATCTGTGAGAGGAAATTGTTTGCCATCGGAATAGATAATAGATAAATAATAGATACATATTTTTTTTAAACTATTGGCAACTATTGGCATTTTTGTCAATAATCGATAGTTCGAAAAAGCAACAATTGGTAAAACTGATATATCGGTCGACCTGTCTCAGATAATATCATAATCAGTGCTGGGTAGTAACGGATTGCACAGGGCTTCCGTGGATCCTTAAAAAGTCTTAAAATGTCTTTAATTCAGTTTTCCAGAATTTTAGGTTATAAAAAGAATTAACTTTCTTAAGTGATACAACAAAATTCTTAATTATCATTTAAAGAGGTCTTAAATTTGGCTGTTGGAAAGACAGGAATCGTGATATGACCTTATGTGATTATAAAACTTATAAATAATACAATCAAATTAAATAAATGCATGCACCGCATTGTGAAAATGTGGCACTGTTGTGGCACAAGCTCACGGGGGCTTTAGATTGTTTCCAGCTGTTGCAGAGCAGTTCACAATCATTAGTCCATATCGGAAAGTTATAACAAGCGATCACTAATGATTAACTGTTGATGATGATATAGTGTTGAGGAAATATTATAATGTTTACTTTTAATTGTTTATATTGTAATACATTGTAGATTATTGTAGGAGTGCACATTTTATTTCCCATATCTGTTGGAAAGTGCAGCTGGAAGCAGTGAAGTGCAAACATTTCAAAACTAGCATCATCTGTGTATTTCAGCTTTTAAAGTGAAATGTTCCGCTCTATGAATCAAATCTTTTTTCTTCCCCCCCCCCTGGTTATTGGTATTTTGGTTGCACCATAAACTGCATCAAATTTGGACTCTTGTAGCCTCTGTTTGGCCCTCCCATCACAGGAAGGAAAGACTAAGAACATTTAAAGCTGGATTATGTCATTTATACCAGAAGCATTTTTTTGTTATACTAGTTGAAAGTCTCTTTGCATCCTGACAGATGGGCCATCCAATGATTGGATGGCCCACTTGCCTGTCTAACTACGTACCTGCCTACCTCGACGCAATCTGCCCATGCACTCAGTGGCGTGAGTTGGGGGTGGGACTATCTGATGCAGGCAAGGGGTGTATTCAGAAAAATGGTTTAAAAACAATGTTTACTTTTGCAATTCCGTTCAGTGGCGCTAGTGTCACAGAAATGACATACTCCAGCTTTAATATAGGCAATCAATTTTAAAAACTATTTGCTGATTAATTGCTGTTCTTTCTACAGATTATTGTATCATCAAAATCCAATATTGGTCGACCTCTAATTTGTATTTATTTATATAATTGTACATAAACCAATTTTAAGGTGATAGACTATGTCTTGAGTATTTTAAACTTGCATATAGCCCACCCTGTTTTACTGATAAGCAATGTTAAGGCCATGTTCAATGTGTGCCCCTGCCTATTTAAGTAAGATATCTTTTGAAATTTTGTGGGTTTGTTTTTGTATGGGGATACGGTATTAATTTTATTTGTTCAGGTCTTCAAAAAGGTCTTAAAAAGACTTACATTTGATTTTAAAAACTCTGTTACATGTAATCTGGATTACCTAATCATATTACAAATATCAGACACTTGTAACTGCATTAATACATTAATAATCAGACTACATTTACTTTTTATTGATTATATGATTTAATGTTAATTAGGCAATGGCAGTAAATTGTTCATAAATTATTAATCACTGTTATTTTGACTATAATACATAAATACACCATGAAACCTTTTGTTACGTTTTAATATAAGAATGCTTTATTGTGTTTCTATTGTGCTTAGTACGGCATTTGCTATTTGGAAAGCAAAAATTATAAATGTCATTTTCCTTTTCTCATTCATCCAGGTGGAGAGAGAGATTGCCATTTTAAAACTGATCGAGCATCCACATGTGTTGAAACTTCATGATGTTTATGAGAACAACAAATACCTGTGAGCCAGAAAATGTTTACACTAAGTTGTATAGACTTCACTCAATACTCAAGTCTTTCCTGCTCGTAATTTTCCCCTATTTAAACATTTCTTTCACTCTTTCACTGGCTTATTCATGCAGATATTTGGTATTGGAGCATGTATCAGGTGGAGAGCTGTTTGACTATTTGGTGAAGAAGGGCAGACTGACGCCTAAAGAGGCGAGAAAGTTTTTTAGACAAATAATATCTGCTGTGGACTTCTGTCACAGTCACTCCATTTGGTAAGACAGTTATTCATACACATACATAAAGCAGTAAAAATGTATGGACACACCAATACTCATTCTTTATTATTACCATTTTCCACATTTCAGAATAATGGACAATCAGCAAAACTATGGAATAACTCCAATGAAAGTGTGGGAATTAGAACAAAACTAGAGTTATTGATCATGGTTTGTTTTTAGGTTGTCAAGAGTTTTCATTTAGTCACTCGTATTTTCCTCCATGGTAGTTCTAGCCCTCCCAACATGTGTCTTATTTGGGTAGATACAGGTGTATATATTGTATGGCATGCATTTGCATAGTATTAATGTAATAATAATAATAATAATAATAAAAATATTTCTCTGGAGGTAAATGATGTGTTAAGATCTGACTGTCCTCTTTGCTCTTGTAGTCATAGAGACCTGAAGCCAGAAAACCTCCTGCTGGATGAGAGGAACAATATCAGAATTGCAGACTTTGGCATGGCATCACTACAGATGGGAGACAGTCTGTTAGATACAAGCTGTGGGTGAGTACCGCGTTTGTGGTTTTTAATGGCTGCTTGGTTGCATTATTGCATTCATCACAATAAGCATGTTTTGCAAAGATATATTTTTATGTAATTAAAAGGATTGTTATGGTCCTACTGTTCCACCTGTGCTATAGTAACAGCTTTGACGTGAAACACCTGTTCATCAAATCAATGCTCAGGACACATAGATGCCAAATACTAACTATAAGCTATGTTCGGTAATGGAATAGCATACTACCATACTACGTTTCTGTTATGGTAAAAATAGTAAGTGTACACTGATAAAAATTATGACCTAAACATTTTTTCATGTGGAGACATCTAAATTAACTAGTTTGATTCAAGTCAAAACTATAATTAAACATCACTGAATTATCCTCACTTCATTAAGTTACATCAACAACACTCATTTCAAGGGTAGGGTCAGGTAGAAATAGCTCATTATGGTACCATTGAATGATATCACTTTTTACAGTGTGAAATATTAGAATGCTATGCAGAATAAAGCCTTAATTTACATGTCAGGGACTATATCTTATAGAGGAAGGATGACACTTATTTTATTTGCTTAATTAAATAACTACTTAATGATAAGTTGTGGCATTTTAAAAAAGCAATAAGGCAATCAAGGCGATGATATATTTTACAATGTCATTTTAGTGCCACGTTTAAAAAAAAAAATTGGAAGAAAAATATTTTGAGAATAAAGGCAAAGTTACGTGAATGAAGTCATAGCGTTATGAAATTAAAATCATAATAGTTTGAGAGAAAAAAAATCTAAATTACGAGAATAAAGTCACATCATTATTATATTAAAGTCATAATATTGAACTTGATTCAATCATGGACAGTGGTTCCATGTGTTTGAAATGAGGTTTCTTAACTTATAATTACTTTGTAATCTCAACACAAATTCTTTTTGTAGAGAGAAACTGGTTGAATTGAGTAAACCCAACAAAATGAGACATGTCAATGTAACTCAAATAAATCACCTATTCATGTAGTCTAAACTCAAATGGATTAAGTTAACCTTCATTTTACAAATTGAAATGGATAGAACGCAATGAAATCAAGTTGTGTTGAAATGTTTTGGAATTGTGTAGCTTTAATTCAATTTAATTAAGTAAATTGAACAAACAGCAAAAATCCTTTTTTAGGGGTTTGTAGTCACAAAAAACATTTTGATAATTTGTGTCTTCAATATTTATATAATGTAGTAACTGTTACAGCAGAAAAGTGTTTCAGTTATTCTGCTTATTGACCCAAATAGCAAGTATACCATATTGCCTGATTATAATGTCAATTTAATTTATATAAATACCACAAATTATTGTAGTTTTCATTTATTTCTATTTCAAAATGAGAATATATCTATACTTTCTCACACTCTTCCATGCTTTGTTTTCCCATACTGTTGCAGATCTCCACATTATGCTTGTCCAGAGGTTATCAGGGTACGTCCACAGATCCAAATAAGTCACCTGGAGGTTTAATAGCATTGTGTCTGAAGATGTACCATTGACCTTATACTGTGTCTTTTGCTCTTTGGCTGTAGGGTGAGAAATATGATGGACGACGGGCGGACGTGTGGAGCTGTGGAGTTATTCTCTTCGCTCTTCTAGTGGTGAGAAAATTGTTTCTATCTGCTCTCTCTGCTGAAAAATTGCTTAAACCAACCTAAAATGGATTGCTGGTTCCCCAGTGTGGTTAAGCTGGTGTTTTGCTGGTTTAGTTGACCGGCTGAAAAGTTCTCTTAAGCCAGCAAACTAGACTGAGAGACCAGCAAAGCAGCATATGCTGTTTTTCAGCAGGGCTTTGTTTCTCTCTGCCTCTTTCTCTGCTTGTTTCAGAGCATTTCAATTTTTCTGATTTATTACCTAGTAGTCATGTTTAGCTCACAGGCTAATAAGAAAATTACTGAAACATTACTTGCATGTCATCATTACCTTCTGTGTATATTTGTAAATGACACTTCCTGTCTGCTGTCACCAGGGCGCGCTGCCCTTCGACCATGATAACCTGCGGCAGCTGCTGGAGAAGGTGAAGAGTGGAGTGTTCCACATGCCCCATTTCATCCCACCTGACTGCCAGGCTCTCCTGCGTGGCATGATTGAGGTCAATCCTGAAAAGAGAATCACGGTGAGCGAGTAGTGTGGTTTACGTTGTTGGTATCCTTATAGCTGAACAGTTACTTACACCAGAAAACAGACTTGAAGAGTTAAAGGTTTACAGGGATAAAATGGAAATTCTGTCTTCATTTATGTACCCTTGTGCTGTTCCAAACCTGCTGTTCCTTTCATGGAACAAAAAAGATGTTAGGCAGAATGACAGCCTCAGTCACTATTCATTTTCAATGCATCATTTTTCCATACAGTCGAAAAGGCATTTGCAAACAATTTGACCATTTTCAGAGGGAAACAAAATATTCAAAGAAAACAAAAATGTAGGGCAGGACTTCATTTTATCCATCTGTAATAATAATAATACCTAAGTCTCTTAAATGTTCCTGTGCCCCAGCATTTGCCTGTTTTTATATCACTTTGAGTTATAGCGCCATCTGCCTGTAAATACAATCTTCTAATCACACAATCTACTGTCCTTCCCCTGCAGCTAGAGGCCATTCAGAAGCATGCCTGGTATCAGTAAGTATTGATTATTTATATCTGAGTCATTCTAGTCAATTCACAGGGATCCAGTGGAGTCACATTAGCAGGGTTCCCACAGTCATGTAAAACCTGGAACTGTGAGGGATGTTTAAAGGAATAGTTCATCCAAAAATTCAAATTCTCTCATCATTTATTCACCCTCACGCCAACACTGGTGTGTATGACTTTTTTTTCTTTTGCTGAACACAAAGTGTTTTAGAAGAATATATCAGCACTGTAGGTCCATAAATTGCAAGTGAATGGGGTCCAAAACTTTGAAGCTCCAAAAAACACATAAAGGCAGCATTAAAGTAATCCATACGACTTAAGTGGTTTAATCCATGTTGTCAGAAGCGATCCAATCAGTTTTGGGTGAGAACAGACCAAAATATAATCATTTTTTCACTGTAAATTTTAACATCAGCAGTCTCCAGGGTGACTAGGAAGTGCAATCAAGCTTGAAATCACGATCGTGCCTAGAGACTGCAATGGCAAGATATACAGTGACAAATTAGTTACATTTTTGTCTGTTCTCACCCAAATCCATTTAGGTCACTTCAGCAGACATGGATTAAACCACTGGATTATTATGGATTACTTTTATGCTGCCTTCATGTGCTTTTTTAGATTTTAAAGTTTTGGATCCGATTTACTTGCATTGTATGCACCTACCGAGATATTCTTCTAACAACTTGTTTGTTATGCAGAAGAAAGAAAGTCATACACATCTGGGGTGGCAAGAAGGTGATTAATGATGAGAGAATTTTTGTTTTTGGGAGAACTATTCCTTTAAAAAAATGTTTTGCAGGCCTGGAAAAATCATTGAAATTAATAAAATGTTAAGAAGCTCTGTATATGGGAGTCACATGATGCCATACAAGGATTGGACATGTGAACGGTGAGCTCCGCGCACTTTGCTAGGTTTAACAATTGTAATGACATAGACCGGTGAGATTCGATACACTCTGTTCCATAACTGTTCTAGGAGGACAATATGTCAAAGAATTCAAAATCCTCAGGCTCTGGAGACATTAAAAGACACTTATGTGCTCAGGCTGACACCCCTAAGAAGGCCGCAGACCAGGGAGTCGATTTGGTCGGAGAGTTGCAGGAAATGTGGCGAGGATCTTGCTGTGATATGTTAATCGATCACTGCCATGGAGGCGAAGTTTACTGATGTGGTCACAAGAGTGGGGGATGTTGAGAAACTGATTGAATATCTGGAGTCATCAGAAAGGGAATTATCTGCTAACCCGCTAGCTACCAAGGTGGATTTGGATTGTGTCTGGGAGAAGTTGGAGGACATGGAAAACCGTAGCCAGCAGAATAACAACAATATCGTGGTCCTGGAGGGAGTGGAGGGACAGAATATGGTGGAATTCTTGGACGGGCTCTTTAAGAATCTGCTCGACATAGCAGGCCATAAGCTGGAAATCGAGCAAGCTCACAGGATTCTGGCTCGGCGATCTATGATATTCCTGGCCAAATTGAGAATAGATGCTAAGGAGGACATTCACATGCCCACAGTAAGCAATGTTCTTCATAAAGTCAACGAAGTGAGTGTGTCGTGTTGTGGTGCTCATATTGCGGCCAGGTGGACCATTCGCTTGACTGTTTGAAGATTCTGCACACACTTTTTGTGCTGGTTCCGCCTAGCATCTGGAGTTTATTTTATAGAGCATCACATCTTTGGGATGGTTTTGTGGATGAATCTACATGCTCTTTGTGCTTATTCTACCTATCAGCTGGAGTTTATTTTGTGGAGTATTTCTTGCAAAGTCATTGGAATGATTAAGTAATTTGCTTGTACTCATGTTGCAGCCGGATGGACTGGCTCACCGAACATTTGTTTGACTACCTGAAGAATCTGCACTCTCTTTTTTGCTGGTTCCACCTAGCGACTGAAGTTTATTTTGTAGAATAATACACCTTTAGGACAGTTTTATGGATGAAGCTACACGCTACAACAATTGCTGGGTAATTCTGTCTCACAAAATTTGTATAGAATCACCGGACTTGAGCAATCTGATGGCAAAGTTGTCGCGGAGGTTCTCGTAGGCATGCAAGGACTGTTTGAGTTTCGTGCACTGGGTATAATCCTGTTTTTGACACACAATCAATGTTTTCTTACATGTCAAAATGTCAAACATTAATATGAGTGGATTGTCTCTCTCCATGTGGAATTCAAATGGGTTGAGGCACCCCATAAAAAGAAGGAAGGTTATTTCTCTTCTTAAAATATGATATAGTGTTTCTTCAAGAAACGCACCTTTCCCTGCAGGAAGCTGACACATTTGTGAATATATGGGGTGGGCATTTTTTTATAGTGCTAGCTCAAGTAAGAGCATTACACTGATAAGTAAACATCTACAATTCAAACGTCTCAAACAGAGTAAAGATAAATTAGGAAGAGTCATTATTGTTTTAGCTCAAATTCAGGGACAAAATCTTATTTTGATTAATATTTATGCACCTAATGTTGATGATCAGGGCTTTTTTATAGATCTTGAAGGGATGTTGCAAGCCTCTGGCACCCCTCATGATATAATATTGTGAGGAGATTTTAATCTTTTGATGGACTCAGTCCTTGATCATAGTGAAGCAAAATTGTACAAGCCCCCTAGAGCAACAGTGACGCTTCACAGGATGTGTAAAAATATTGATCTTACAGATATTTGGAGACTTTTGAACCCATCTGGTTGGGACTATAATTTTTTTTCTTCAGTCCATAAGATTTGGACCCTCATTTCCCTCATTTCATCTGTTGTCGATTGCTCAATTGGAAGGATTTTAGTCTCAGTTCACTCAGATCAAAATCCTGAATTACAACAAATGCTAAAGGCTGAAATCAGTGTCTATATGAAGACCATCTGGTCCTCAGTATCCTCTTTTGGCTTGGGAGGCACTTAAGGCGGTTTATAGGGTCCGGAAGATACAGTATGCCTCATACACCAAAATATCCAAAGCTGAACAAGAAATCGTGGAATTGGAAGGGAATATTAAAAGTGCTGAGGCAGAGCTGAAGTGCCGAATATCATCTAATGGACTCAGAGAATTGACCCAATTGAAATACAGATATAATACTATTTTGTCACGGAAGGTGGAATTTTGGCTATTCAGGGCAAGACAGTCATACTTTGAGTCGGGGGACAAAGCAGGGAAGCTTTAGGCAAGATATATAAAGCAGAGAGAGGCTTTTTCTACCATTTCCTCAGTGAAATCTGCTGTTGGTGAATATTTACCTTGGCCATTGATATTAATAATGCTTTTAAAGAATTCTATCTTGATCTCTAGAGTTTCACGTCTTCATCTACTGATGAGGATATTATACATTTTGTGGATCCATTAGATCTTCCTAAACTGACAACTGAGCAAAAAAATTCTCTTGATTCTGAGAAAAACTTGGAGGAGCTTGGCGAAGCAATTAAGGCCTTGCCTACAGGCTAGGCTCCAGGACCAGACAGCTTTGCCGCTGAATTCTTTTAGATCTTATGCTACAGAACTGGCTCCACATTTGCTAGAAGTTTTACGGAATCATTAAAGAATGGAAAGCTTCCGCCAACCCTGACACAAGCCCGGATCAGTCTGATTCTTAAAAAGGACAATGGGAATTCATTTGTCAAATACAGTGTTAGAACCCTGCATTATTTATAATATAATATGTAATAGATTTCTATTTATATTGAAATACGAAATAATTACAGCTTGCGTCTTTCACAATGTGCAAAATCAAAGCTGATTTGTGCTAGTAGCTCTATGTCATGAGCAGTGTTGTGTGTAATCCAATTGCAAAGTAATTAGTTACTGTAAGCTAATGATTTTTAGTAATAAATAAAAAGTAGTGTATTGCATTACATTTAAAACTATTGTAATCAGATTACAGTTACTGACTTTCAATTAATTTAATTACTGTAAAGTACATTATAGTGTTATGCTTATTTATAATATATTATTTATGTAGAATACATGAAGTATAGCCCCATAACATAAGAATATGTGAACACGAAAGAAATATAGATATTTGTAACAAGGTTTAAAATGGGCAAGGAGGAGGCGGGGAATGGAAACGTAAAAAGACACAAACATAAACACACGTCAACTGCGTGTGGCTCTCTCTCTCCTGAACTGCTGCACCCAGCTCGGCTTTATCCCTCTCCTCGGCTGATTTGCCCAGGCTTTCCCCGCCTTTCGAGACCTGGGAGGGAGACAAGGGAGGGAAAAGGGGAGAGAGAAAAAATAGCTTGCTTGTTCCCAGACACACCGTCGCATGATCCTCGACCACTCCTTCACCCTCTGGCGGATGACAGCTGCTCCTGCCGGGGTGGACAGCAGCGAGTCCTCCGACCCCTGGTGGATGGAATGCCCCTCCACGTTCTGGCGGCCGGCAACAAGCCCCTTCACCCCTGGCATCGGCTCCACATCTCCAGGTGGCCGCCAGCGAGCCTCTCCCCTCACGGACAGTGGCCATTCCTCCATCCCCCGCCGGACGGCCGCGGCTGTTCTTTTGGGCGCATAGCAGTGTCGAGGACTCCACAGCGCATCCCTCCTCCTTCCCGGGTTTTGTAACCAATGTAACAAGGTTTAAAATGTTCAAGGGGGAGGTGGGAACCAGACAAACCATCAAAATAATGTTTAATGAAAATGTAAAAAGACATAAACAGACATGGCAGCTGCGCGTGGCTCTTTCTCTCCCGATCTGCGCACCCGGCTTGACTTTATCCCTCTCCTCTGCTGATTTGCTCGATTAGGGGCCAGCCGTGCTCACTCACGGTCCGGCCCGGACCCTCATCCTCATCAAAAAATTATTTTGGATTTGTTGAGCATAAAGGTGTTTTAGAAAGTAATTTAAAAGTAAAGTAATTAGTAATGTGATTATATTCTCAATGAAGTAATTCGTAAATTCATCTGATTACAATTTAGATAAATGTAGTGGATTACTATTTTTAAATAACTTACCTAATACTGGTCATGAGGCCATGCAGGTCACGTTTGTATGTGTGTTTGTATTTGTATCCAGAGCTGGCCGTAATGAGCCATGTCCGGAGCAGCCACTCCCGAGGCGTGTGTGCATGGGACGGGTCATGTCTCTCACTGAGCTGGACCCAGATGTGTTGGACAGCATGTATTCTCTGGGGTGTTTCAGGGACAGGGTTAAACTCACCCAGGACCTGCAGTGTGAGGAGTGAGTGAAGTGTCCATGCCTTTTAGAACCACAAGCCCTGAGAATCCTACTCACTTAAAAAATTTGTAAAAATCTTGTTAATCTGTAACATTGTCTTTCATTCTCTCTCAGAGATAACCAGGAGAAGATGATCTATTATCTTCTGCTGGATCGTAAAGTGCGCTATCCCAGCTATGAGGATGAGGATCTTCCTCCCAGAAACGATGTTGGTAGGTGTCTTTTCCCTAGAGTGTCCATTAACACAACCCAACAGCTTGTGCCTTCCAGAATCTTCTCTGTTTTGACATTGTTACTGCTAGCAGTCAGTCTCTTTCAGTTACTATTTCTTGGTCTACGAAATTGGTTGAAGATAAAGAGCATTGTTTGAGCCAGAGTTTGGAGAGTGCTTTCACACTAGAGATTTTGGTGCAGATTCGATTCCGTCTGACGTCAGTGTTCGTTTTGTTTGGTTGGTGTGAATGTGCTCATAGGAAAGAATCGTCTGAAAAAAAAAAAACATCTTTTTAATGTCTCAATTGTTCCTCTATGACACCAGTGAGATTAAATGGAGAGCAGGAGTATCCTGCTTTTCAGATGTTTCTGAAAAAACACATGTGTTTCCTCTAGAGTTTCAGAAGAGATCTCAACAATATCTCAAAATGTGCTCCGATTGTGCAAGAAACCAAAGTCTGCAACCGAAAGTCTGAGATATCAATATGAACTCCAACATTTCTCATCAAATTCTCCCAAGACCAAAAATATCTGAACTATATTATCCACTTTCATTTTATTGCTCTATACACTTACTGTATGCAACTATTGTCTGCTTTGTTTCTATTTTTTATTCCTTTAAAATAATTTTAGAAAAAGCATCACAGAAACATTAGCCGCTTTTTCACCAACGGGCTTAACTTTCTGAGCACGGTAGGAATGGTTCCAATAGCATTTCCACTTAAGCACATTTTGGCACAATTACAAACTGTCTAACCCTTTGAGCTTGGATGGGCCCATGAGAAAAACAAATTGACAAAATATGAATAACTACAGTCTTGACCAACACAAAATAGGTATCGTTTTAAAGCTAAGAAGCTGTACTTTATATGTCACTGGCATATACTGTTATGTCATTGGCCTGTAGGCTTTGAAATTTGCAGACAAATCAGAAGTGTTACATTTTGATTATTAAAAAGAAGTGCACTGTCTATATTATTGCAATCAGTAAAAACATCAAACTCATCAAATATCCATGTGTTATATGTCATTGGAAAGCTCTTATAGAGTAGAATACAACCAGCCCATTTCTTTTACTCACAGACAAAAATATAGCAAGTAATAGCTAAGTATATTTCTTTTACATTTTTGTTTCACGTGAAGAGGTATTGCTTATATGATGCATTTTCACTTATAAACAGAGCATAAAATATCACATACCATTACTTAGAAGATGCAATTTAAACAAGCCCAAACACAAGGTGATCGGATACATAGATCATTAAATCATGGTTTCCCAACCATTGTGCCATGGAAAATGATCAAATTCCAGAAAATAAATAAATGCATTAATAAAAAATACAAAAATAATCAGGGTTCGGAATCCCACTTCATTGATTGACGTTACAGCTACAGCAGCATGTGCACAATGAATCTGTGTTTGACAGGAATGGAGTGTGAAGTCTGAAGAAGAGGCACTGTTCTTTGTAAACAATTTGTAAACAAGCCAAATGACCTGGGATGTGTACCGACCGACAGATGGGCATGAAGTCTCATCTAGGTCTCCACGAAAACACCCTCAAAAAGCCACCTGATAAGATGCACAGATTGTCGTTTCAGACGCGGAGGCAACTGAGATTTGTCCTCTGCCACCTGTATTGAGGCGAGTCACGCATTGGGAATTGGGCATGCCAAATTGGGAAGAAAAGGGGAGAAAATCCCAATTTTTGCAACTAATTCTACACAATTGTGCAGTTAATTTGCTTTACTTGAATAATAAAAATTGCTAGAATTGGTGCTTTTAGCTAATTCTTTAAAAAAAAAAATGCAATTTGGTGGACCAGTGATTTTCTCACATTTTTTGCCCTTCATGAGTTTGCATTCCTTAATTTGCTGTGACATTGCAAGTATTAACTTGCAAGAACAAATCTACAATTTATAAAATAAGCAAGATTGTTGTTTTTTCATTATCGAATTAGTGCTCTTACACAGCATACCTACATGACTTGATAGTGGTGTGCCGTGGTATTTTATCTTTGTAAAAAGTGTGCCGCATCAGAAAAAAGGTTGGGAAACACTGCACTTCAGAGCATGAACTGATGCCAACTCCTACCATAAGACATGAGATACTTCATATGCCACTGTGTGAACCTTGGATTTAGGATTGACCTCACTGGGGGGCCTGGGTAGCTCAGCAAATAAAGACACTGACTACCACACCCGGAGTCCTGAGTTTGAATCCAGGGTATGCAGAGTGACACCAGCCAGGTCTCCTAAGCAACCAAATTGGCCCAGTTGCTAGAGGGTAGAGTCACTTAGGGTAACCTCCTCGTGGTCGCTATAATGTGGTTCTTGCTCTCGGTGGGGCGCATGGTGAGTTGTGCGTGGAGAATAGCGTGAAGCCACCACACGCATAGCGCATAGTCTTTGTGGTAATGCACTCAACAAGCCACGTGATAAGATGCGCGGATTGATGGTCTCAGACGCGGAGGCAACTGAGATCCGCCACCTGGATTGAGGCGAGTTACTATGCCACCACAAGGACTTAGAGCGCATTGGGAATTGGGTTTTCCAAATTGGGGTGAAAAGGGGAGATATAAAAACGGATAGACCTCACCGAAATGACCTGCCGGTTAAACTGCGATGAACCTCATTGATCTTTGCCTGCATAACCTTAGTCTATTGATGGACTACACTCTTAAAATGGAATACATAGACTATCAATTAATTGCCAACTAACAAAGAACAATGCATCTATATGAACTTCTGCAGTTAATCCAGGATGAACTTCAAAGACAATAGTCATTTATCTTACAGTTCATACTAAAAAGTTGTATAAACACTGGCCCTTAAAACTTACTTAGTTTACTAATTTTAAACAATGACTTGCACTGCACATAAGTAATTCATATTGGCATTATATTCATGATGTTAGCCAGAGGGGAACTGGTCCCCACAGTGAGCCTGGTTTCTCCCACATTTCCCAGAGTTATAAGCCTTTAATTTTGAGTATGCCACTGAAACAGGACATTTTTTAATGCTTCAAAACTTAAAGGGTTAACCATTCTCAATTGTGCTGGTAAAATGGCTTTAGTATGTGGCAATTCACTGTTGTTTCTAGTTAGGTGGTAAAGTTCTCTATGGGAGGTAATACAATTTATAAAAAAATATAGTGTACATTTGTGTATCTTCGTTATTTTATGATAATGGTTTAACTAGTGTAGTATGTTATTTTTCTACATTCCTTTTTTCAGTGAGATAGATTACACTACCTAACACAATAAATGTCCTTTTTAGCTAGTTTGGCTGTCAAAGCATGCACAACCCCTCAGCAAATGATGGTAAACCTCTCACCTTTTTCTCTTTGCTTTCCATTTTGTAACATGGGACTTGTCTTTCCTGTGCTTTTGCAGAGGATAAACGGGGGAAAAGCAGGCTAAAAAACAGAATATGCGTTCATCCTCCATAGCGCCCTCACTCCAATGTTTACCTCTCACGCTGTCGTCAACTGATGTATTTGTTACATATGTTGAAGTATCACAGTGGAATGACATTGAGAACTGCTCGGCCCGATGGTGGAAAAGCACCTAAAGTTGATGTACTTCACTGAAACATTACTGAGCTTTGAAAGAGCAACCTCAGAGCAAAATGTTTTTTTCCTCTGGGTGGTTTTCTCTACTCAAGTGTGCACCAACGAAACTGCAACAGTTTCCACTTGAAAAGATGGTCTGGGGTACAGTTAATGTGAAATCCGGTATGGTGCGAGGTTGATATGAACTTCTTGAAAGCAGACAGATATAAGGGCAGAAGTGTATGTAAAATTTTGGTGGTGAATCAAAAGGGACAAAAACATGAATTAATTAGTGAAACAAGCGTCTTCTCGTTTTTTGTTCTTGCCTAGGAACAGTGGTAAACAGCTACTGCTAGTACTCACGGTGGTACTCATGTTGATGCAAACATGCCAAGGTTCAGACCCAAAAATACAATGTGAAAAGAGATCGGGGCATGGGAAGAATGGTGGAATCGAACTTGGTTCGGACTAGGGGTTGCACAGAAAACTAACAAATTGCCACAGTCAGCCTGACGTTGACTATTCCCTCACCACGTGATTATAAAACTCGTCTGTAGGAAGTACAGCGGAAAATGGGCAGTGGCTCAAAATTGACTGATAATCTGTCAGACTCAAATTTAATGTTTAATTAACAAATTGGGACCTCAGTTTAATGTCTCATCTGAAAGGCAATGTCATTTAGTGTCCTCATCAATACTGGGGCGTTAGGACCCACACAGACCACAGGGTGAGCACCCCCTGCTGGCCTCACTAACACCTCTTCCAGCATCAACCTTAGTTTTCCTCGGGAGGTCTCCCATCCAGGTACTGACCTGGCTCAACCTTACTTAGCTTCAGTGCACAACTAGACGAGAGCTGCAGGGTGATATGGCTGCTGGCATAGATGACACACATGCATAGGTAACTTGCAATTTATGCAAATTGGCCTTCAAAGATAAACAAAATACTAGTGTTTTGCTGACTTGGATACTGTTCGGTCCTTCAAGAACACAATTCAAACAAGCGCATGCAAGAGTACGGGGAACCACGGGCACCTACTATAAGTAGTCCAGACTAAGCTAAATATGTTCAGACACTTTTGTTAACATTTAGCTGTGTTACAGAATAACATATTGTGATACACTTCTAATAAAAAGGTTCTTACGAAGAGATAACTTTATGGTTTTGTTTATTTCATCCGATCCGTTCACAAACAAAACAATGCTCAGACAATCGGTCATTATTTACCCCTCAGGTGTCAAACTACTATGCCTGTTTCTATGGCATCCTATAGGACCCCAGGCACCGTCTAGCCTGGTATTTTTGTTCATACATACTGTATAACTAGCTAAAACCCATTACATTGTAGTGACATAGATCTATCTTATTGCGTACTTTAGTACTGTGTGTGTTATGTAGTGCTATTTCTGTTTTGGTTGGGTGTGGAATGACATCACTACTAGTCGAATTTGACTTGACTAATGGGGTCTACTAGTTAGACTATTCAAAATAGAAGAAATTAAAGTCATTGTGCAACCCTTTGTTTGGACTGAGCAATTCAACCAACAAATGGGAAAATAGCCTTACTTTAAACCATATAGCCTCCATGCATACTCAGTGTGCCGGTTTGTTTCATATATAGACCCTCCACGGAAGCGTGTAGACTCACCTATGTTGACCCGCCATGGCCGTTGCCGACCAGAGAGAAAGAGTCTGGAGGTGTTGAGTGTAACAGAGCAGGGCTCTCCTACACCCCCACGCAGAGTGTTGGATACCTCATGTCACAGCCAAAGGTATTCATGCAGACAGCCATATTCACATTTCTATGAAACTTTGTTCATGTTGTGTTGCTACTACTGACTCTTGACTCGTTCCCACTCCTGCACAGATCTCGATCTGTTAGTGGAGCATCAACTGGCCTGTCTCCTAGTCCTCTAAGTAGTCCCAGGGTAAGTGCCTGTTAGCCTTTTGTTTTTTTTATTAAAGGGATAGTTCACCCTGATTCACTTTCCATTTTTGGGTAATTACAGTAGCTATATTTCAATCTAGGTTGCAAAAACTTGTGTTTAAGAAAATGGAAGTTGAAGCCACTGAGACTCTTTTATAAAATGTAATGAATTACTTGGGGTTTCAGAATAACTGAGCAAATTGTACGTTTGTATGGCTTGTTGAGGCAAAATCAGATTACTTTTTTGATGTGCATCAGTAATCCTATGTAAATTCTGTAGGAATATATTTGGCAATTGGGCTTCCATAGCAGTTAATGCGGATGTCTTCTTTACAATTAGAAAATGTATCCTCAAGCAAGTGTATTCGTTTTTTGCACATTTTTTAAACTTTTTTATGCGATACCTCAAAATGTGCAGAAACATACATGGATGAAACCACATTTTATGAGAATTGATGGGTTGCTGGATGTTTTTTCTAAAGGCCTGTTATATCTTTGTTTAGGGTTAGACGACATCATGATATATGCTTTATGATGGTAAAAACGTGTAAACGGAGATATTGCTGTACTGTTAAATACCGTAGTAGATACTGGGTAGGACTGCTTTCCATTACCCATGAGAGCAACAGTAATGCAAAAATAAAGAGCAGAACGTGTCCCAAACAAGTCAAGACAAGGACTAACTTGTTACTATGGGGTGTAAAGCTGGTCGCACACTGGATGTAAAGCAGCGCGTCTATCATATCGCACACAGGACACATAGATTCGGTGCAGGTGGCAGTCCAAAGTTGTGAATCTAGTCACCATACACACAAAATTACGAAGGTTTTTGTACTTCTTCAAGAATATGATGTTGATGAATTTGCAGGTTAGAGTATGAAACCAGTCTATAAAATGACAATGTTTATTATGCAGTTTCTATTGGATGTAGACTTGAATGGGCTTCCAGCTATCAAACCACAAAAAGGCATACTTGTAACTGAAATTACATTTTATAGTCGTAGATGAGCGCCTCCGACAGATGCTGAGTGGCTGCGATGGTGTGCATACAAGCATAAAAAACAATTGTTTTAAATTTTAGAACACGCCATGTCATCCGCCAGACGCGTCCAGTGCGTGACCCGTTAAACGTGCATGTTTTTTAGTTGCTTCTTCACATTAATGTAGACTTTTACAACAGCTTCAAATAGTACTCATCCAATCAGAATTTAGAGTCAGAACTATCTTTTGTAATATAAGTTTTACTGTTATGAGTCTTTTGTTTTCATTTAAATAACTAGATTGTGATATATACTGTTATATTGTTACTGATGTTGGTCTTACCCCTTACTCATGTCTTTGCTGTGGCTCTGAAGTATTATGACATTCTGTGACTTTTTCTGTGAGAAAACTTACATTTTGAAAAACGTGATATTTTTAGTTAATATGCACACACAAATCAACCACAGAGACACACACAATCATTTACACATGTCCAGTCAGAGCACTCTCCATACACCATCACTGTGCACTGAAAGCTGTATCACCTGCCATTGCTCATTTTCACTCGTATTTCTCTCTCCGTCTGCCACACCCTTCACTCTTCCATCCTGCTTCTTCTCTCCATCCAATCAGAGCCCTGTATTTACCTTCAGTGAATCAGAGGTTGCTGCCGCCACCAGAGCAGGAAGTGGCAGCATCACCTCTCGTTCCAATCGATCGCATGAACCCAAAACTCAGACGCTTCCATCCAAAACTCCCCCTGACCGCCCCCTACTCCAGTCCATGAAGTCCCTACCCCTGCCCGCCTCCAACTCTCGCTCTCCCTCCCCTTCCCCGCTCTTGTCACCCTTTCCCCGCTTCCTGTTCTTTCCTTCTCCCTCTGCAGTGCTAAAGTCGGTGACTAAAAGCTTGTATCCCATGTCTCAGGTCACCCCTCAGGGCTCTCCCCTGCCTACCCCCCTGGGTACCCCAGTGCATCACCCCCACCCCCCCACCGCTACCCCACCCTGTTCTTCCTCCTCTTCCCCTTCTTCCTCCCGAGCCGAGGGAGGAGGTGTGGGTGTCGGCTCACTCTCCTTGACCCCACCCTCTAGTCCAGGAGGAGGCGGGGGCATGGCTGCCAGTAGCTCTGCCCATTGGAAGACACGCCTCAACTCATTGAAGAACAACCTGTTGGGGTCACCGCGATTCCATCGACGCAAGTTACAGGGTGGGCCGCAGTATGCAATTATTGAATTGTATGGATTATTATTGTCAATGTATGAATTAATTCAGTATTATAGGTGTAAATCTTGCTTTACCCTCTCCAATAGTGCCAACTACAGAGGACATGTCCAGTTTAACTCCAGAATCAAGTCCAGAGTAAGCAATATTTGCCAAATATACAACACTAGTGACATAAAGCTTGCAAGGCAGCACTGGATTGATATTTCTTAAACATTTTGGTTAGGGTTTATTCTAATCAAACTTCTGTAATTCAATTTAAGATTAAAGTTTACAAATCTCTCATTAGCGGTGTCCCATATGATGTGTTACACTGTGCACTAAATGTAGTATCATCTAACTGTTTTTACTTCACGGAAGCATTTACCGTTTTTCAGCTGATGGAAGAGACATTTCAAACACACACAATGTTACGCACCTAACTTTAACACATTTACCAACCTCAGTCTACACTTATATCTCCAATAATGTACTTATTCACACAGTGTGGGGTGATGGTAAAGCAATAAACTTACATTTGTAAGAGGCTTTCTTTTCAGAGTTTTCTCTACTTGTAACGTTTACCATTAATTACAATTGTTTTGTTAGGCTAGCATTATGACCAAGTAACTCCTCCCCTTCCACTACGTAGCGTTCAACATTTCATACTTAGTTTTTTTGGTTGAAAAAGTACACAAGTCGGGCACTCATAGGACCCTTCTTTTAAATGCATCTTCAGTGTGAACAGTAATCACACTACTTATGCTACAAAATGGCATAAAATAGTGCAGAAGTGTGTCAATTGGTTGTAGCTAACAACTTTCATTGATAGAATTTCATGAAAATATTTATATACTGAATTACGATGGGTAATTTTTCTTAAACTCATTTGCATACTTAATTGTGGTTGATCTTGTCATCCTTCAATATACTGTTTTTAGCCATTTAAAAGGCAACTTTACACTGGACAGTGTCTCTCATACCAAGCTGAATGAAAACAAGATGCATGCTGTGTTTCAATTATACAGAATCAAACCCTGAAAACTAAGCTTATCTAAAATGTTAACACTATTCTATGGCTGCCTTGCAAGCAC
This sequence comes from Xyrauchen texanus, assembly GCF_025860055.1. Taxonomy (NCBI): domain Eukaryota; kingdom Metazoa; phylum Chordata; class Actinopteri; order Cypriniformes; family Catostomidae; genus Xyrauchen; species Xyrauchen texanus. The sequence goes on from NC_068308.1 coordinate 11,180,732, forward strand.
TGGCATTTCCTTCAGGAAATATAGTTTATTTGAGTGTCTTTCTTTCTGTCTGTGTTTGTGGTCCTGCAGGCTAGCCAAGAGGTCTTGGTTTGGGAATTTCATCAGTCTGGAAAAAGAAGAGCAGATTTTTGTGGTCATCAGAGACAAACCCCTTAGTTCGATCAAAGCTGATATCGTCCATGCATTCCTCTCTGTGAGTGTACCCCTTGATTTGTGCAATGTAATTGTTCAGATGTTGAAGCGGAGATTGCATTTTCGCTTTAAAATTAAATGTTTACTCCACTGACGGTTAGATTTAGGTTTAGGGTTTGAGTTTGAGTTTCACTCCACTCTGTGGACATTTCACCTAGAAACTGAATCTAAAACGTGCCCATGCATTCAACAACACTTCCATCTTCGGCCACTGGGGGCAGTGATTCGATTGTGGTGAGCACAGACTGATTTCAGCAGCAAAACTTTCAAACAACTGTTGCCGAATTCACAGTTGTTGCATCCAAAACCACGTACTGTCACAGTATGTACTGTATTTTTAAAGAAGGACGCACTTATCAGGCCAGCAAAACAGTATATACTTTTAAGTATGTATGCGAGTAGTATGAATAGATTTCGGACATCTGGGTACGTGTGCATTGTCTTATTACCTGAATATATGACAAAAACTATCCGCTAAAACTATCTGCTCAGGTTTTGTTAAACAAGCACCATTTAAGCACAGGGAACAATTATCTTGGTAAATATAGTACACACAGTTGAGAAGAGCCATCCGACTCTCGATTCACTGCCGTTCTTTTAAATCCAGCATTTTGAACATGACATCGCCTCAACTCCTGAGCAATTATGGGATCATAAAGTGCCTAGTTTATCCGCACTTCAGAATCTCACCGGAAATAGTAGGTCACAGGTTACTTCTCGCTTACTGCTTCATAAATACTGCGGATTTGGACATACTACTCCATTGGCATACTGTTTTTGACATACTATATGATAGGGAACTATAGATATTCGGACGTTGCTAATGAAATCAGTCTGGTTCCAATCTGAATGACTGGCTTATGTTATCTGTCATACAGAAGTCTTGTTTACAAGACTTTATGTTGATATAATAAGTGCATCTGGGGAAGAATTAATCGCTGGATTTGGCAACGTTTGTCAGGTTAGTGGCACCTTTGGATTATATTCTTTGAAAGATTCAGTTTGTAAGATATTTAGAGTTTTGTTTTAGGCTCTTGGTAGCAAATGAAGTACATATCCACAAGCAACTTCCGCTTTGTTGTTGGAGTTTTGTCTGTGAATTTATCAGTAGGCATACGTATTACTTTTGGATAGACAGAATTCTGATTAGAAAATCTACACATGTTTTCAGCTATTTTATGGTATTGCTTTTTTTATGTTTTTTTCTTATTCACAGAGACAGCCGTGCCATTATTTAAATTCCTTTTTCACACTGCTCTATTATTTTGGTATTGCTCATGTCTTGTATTCAGATCCCCTCCCTCAGTCACAGCGTAATCTCCCAGACAAGTTTTCGAGCAGAGTACAAGTCTTCTGGAGGTCCATCTGTTTTCCAGAAACCCGTCAAATTCCAAGTAGACATCTCGTTCTCTGAGGGGGACAGAGAGCGGGAGAGAGAGAGGGATGGACAGAAGGATTTTGGAATCTACAGTGTTACTTTTAGCCTAATATCAGGTAAGTTGATTTCTAAAGCCTGTGTTGGCTGTGCAATCTTTTGAAAGTATGGGGTGAATCCACTAAACAGTTGTGCTACTTTTACACATGGTAATTCAGCGTAATCACTAACCACACGCAATCCAGTTTAAGCAGGCAATATCTGGGAACGCCATATGAAATTAGATTAAGTAATTGTCATTCTTTTCCAACGTGATCACACTGGAAATCGACATGCTGCTTTTGTATGTTCATGTACCCAAAAATCGACATATTCTGTCGAATTTCTGACAAGCACCATCCCCCATCAGACATTTTTGCATCAATTCAAGCATGAACACATTTCCCTGTGACACTACTATTATCTCCGAGACACAGATTCTTGGGTAGTGGAAATCAGTAAGTAATCATGTTCACATAAACAGTAGTGAACGAGATTCTGAGGTTGCTTTTTTTGCTCTACAATTCCATTATTACTCCACTGATGGTAAAGTTTAGGATTGGAGTTTGGGGGCAGGGTTTATAAAATATGCATTTATGTTGACTGTATTACATCATTTACAACTAAAAATACAACTCGCATTTGGTGCCACCCTGTGGACATTTCATCTCAACAACTCTTCCAGCTTCGGCCACTGGGGGCAGTGGTTTGCATTTTGGTAAGCACTCTTGTTGCTGAATTCACAGTGTGATCAGTCTGTCTTTTCAGTACAAACACGTCTTATTTTTATGTAGATTAGGATTATAATTTGCACTTTATTCACAAATTCAGTGCTATTTACCTGGTATAATCAACATTTTACTATTTCCAGGGTTGGGGAGTAACTGGATACATGTAATTACAAAATCCAGATTTAATGTACAGTAGTTCATTATTAATGATAAACACTGTTTATATGTTAAAGATAAATGGGAGAAGGAAATGTTATTATTTCTGATGAGGATTAGGGAATAATTTGTCAATTACAATGGAAATCCACAAATTCTTCAAAGCGGAGTGAATTTAGCTAGAAATATATAGTAAGGTTTCTCATTACTTGTGTGAATTTATATGTTTTTAGGTCCAAGTCGCAGGTTTAGAAGAGTTGTTGAAACGATTCAAGCCCAGTTGCTCAGTTCTCATGATCAGCCCTTGGTACAAGCTCTTTCAGGTAAGACCCCACCACACAAATCATAAATTATTCCTCCATGCTTCCATACTTCCCTTGCATTGTTCTTGCTCTATATCAGATGAGAAGAACAATCGCCCTCCTAGAACACCAACCAGACAAAACTCCCGCCGCTCAGAGGGTGGAAGCGATCGCTGTGAATGGGTGGATCGTGGAGAGGGTGGGGTTTTACTCCAGCGCAGGGGGTCGGGCAAAGAGAGAACCCGCCTACTTTCCTCCAGTGGAACGCAATCACAGCCTTGAGTGAGAAAAATTGTGAATAATCAGCAGTCCATCACAATATGAGCCATGTCACAAAATGAGACTTAAACACCCATTATGTCCTTCTCACCTCAGAACAGCATGATGGTAAAATGTGTTTTAAAGAGGAGCTTTTCAAAAGTCTAATGAAACCAAATATTGATGCCTCATTATGGAAGAACATGGGATGCAGTGAAGCCAGAATGATCTCCATTAAACATCACACCACACTCAAACACAACATGGACCTATTTGGAATCTACCACCTCCAAACTGTCTTCTAAAAATAGTTTCATCATGGACAATGCTTACATTTTATGTGGTATTCTCTTATGTAACTTAGATGTAAAGTGCATATGTGAAACGAAAGTTTCCAGTTGGGTGTAGCACACCATTTTTTTTTCTTACAGGCTTGGTATCTGTTTAAAGGTAAAGTGTGTAATATTTCTGATGTTAAAATACTTTTATCCCTGCTTAATATGCAGAGACAACAATAAGTAATCCATTGGCAGTGTTATTTCCCCGAAAATGTAAAAACTGTGGCGCTATCAAAATATTGCTCTGTTTGTTTGAGTACCCTGTCCAACCCCAACACAGCAACATTGGCTCAATCAATGGCATGACTTTGGGGCGGGACTATCTATATGTCCAGCCAATGGCAGACTACGAGAGTGTTCGGGAAACCCGTTTAAAAAACGTTATTATGTTTGGAATTCCGTTTATACACAGAAATTACACACTTCACCTTTAAGTAATTGAGTAATTATAGCAACAGAGTTGTTATTCCAATTTAGCCTGAATCCTTATCCTTCAGCTCAAGTTAATACCAATGAGATCCAGACCCAAAAGCTATCAACACCACCAGTCTGTTCAGACATATGCAATAAATATCAATAAGCTAAAAAGGTTCAGTTTAACAAAGCTGCACATGCTGAATCTTTTGAAACATGATTACCTCCTTGAGCAGACAGACTAATTTCATGGCAGTAAATAAGTATCGTCGCTTACAGCCCTGTGTCATTATTACCTATATACCTGATTTTCACAAGATCACACAAACTGCTATCCTAACTGAGGTTCCTGCTATCCATGTAAATGCTGCTTGCTAAATTTCGTCAACCCTCACTGCAACTTTCACCCCAAATGACAAGAGGAGGGATTCTGATTGTAAAACAACTCTCTGTGAGTTTTAGCCCTCATTAAATCTGGCTGTGATTCACCCTTTAGGCAGATCTAATGTATGAGAGCGCATCTGAACAATAGTGGAGAATTCTTATGAATTTTGACTTCAGAAGTGGCACCAAGAGTTCAAATCTACGTAATATATATATATGTAATATTCATTCCAATCCTCTGTTGATGCTAGACTTTTGGTTGAAGCCAACCAAGTGAATGTTATTGAATATTTTTATCTAAAATGAATTGATCTCTAATTTATTGGTATATTACTTCTGGGGATTGGCACAATGAAAAAGAGTGACCAGTAGCTGTACATATCTGTGTGTAAAAAGAAAAAAGAATGGAATGGAATGTTTGTGGTCTTAATTTGGGGGAATATGATTATTATGAACCATATAATCTGTTGCATAAGCTGATTTTCTCATACTGAAAACTAATAAGTCGACTTTACTTAGTATAACTGATTGAGCAAACTTATTCCCTTAATTGAACTGAATAATGGCTGCTCCAAAACTTGTGTAATTAAATTCCCTTAACTGTGTGAGCATATAGAATGAAATTAACTATTTAAGTTAAAGGGATAATTCACCCAAAAATGAAAATAGTCTCATTACTCACCCTCATGCCATCCCAGATGTGTATGACTTTATTTCTTCTGCTGAACACAAACAAAGATTTTTAGAAAAATATCTCAGCTCTGTTGTGTCAGAACTTTGAAGATCCAAAAAGCATATAAAAACAGCATACAAGTAATCTGTATGACTCCATTGGGTAAATCCATATCTTCAGGAGCGATATGATTCTATTTTAAGTCCTTTTTTACTATAAATCTCCACTTTCACAGTCTTCTTTTGTATTTGGCGATTCACATTCTCTGCCACCTACTGGGCGAGGAGGAGAATTTAGAGTAAAAAAGGACTTTAATATTGATCAGTTTCTAACCCACACCTATCATATCACTTCTGAAGATATGGATTTAACCACTGGAGGATAATTGATTTTATGCTACCTTTATATTCTTTTTGGACCTTCAAAGTTCTGGCCACCATTACCTTGCATTCTATGTACCTACAGAGCGAAGATATTTTTCAAAAAATCTTCTTTTGTGTTCTGCAAAAGAAAGAAAGTCATACACATCTGTGATGGCATGAGTGTGAGTAAATAATTAGAGAATTCTTATTTTTGAGTGAACTATCCCTTTAAGGTAACTAGATGCAAGTAGACTTATCTCAGCTTTGCAATTTAAATGTTGTTGTTTATACATCATTTTAATTGAATGGACTCAAATGTATATCATACAATTACACGCCTTAAATTAAAAGATTAAAACTGTTTCTAGTTCAATCATTAATGCCCATACTTCAGTTGTACATAAACAGGGAGAAATGACATAGTGTTAACAAGGTCCAACTTGACCAAAGTAGACAAAGATCACCCTAATGGTGGCATCACACAAAACAACTATTTGCAACAAATCAACACAAATAATACTACAAAAGAGCTAAAACCTGTATGAATTCTTAATAGCAACTAATTAAATGCCCCCATACATTCCATTTGACCAACGAAACATAATTAAATAATCAAGCAGCAAGGGATTGTGGTTATTCCCCATAGCCTCAATTTTGTACTCAATAGTTTGAGTTATTAACACTTAAATTCTTAAGTCTATGGATTTTTTTAAAGATGAATAAGTTCAATGAACTTAAATATTTTAGATATGAGCCTAAAACTTGACATTTCAAGTAAGACAACTTGATTTTTCCAGTAATGACAACATTAAGGTTCTAAATTAAATTAAATCTAAACATATTTTGGATTTATACACTGTAAAAATGTCAAAAAGTCACAAATATTATTTAAAATGACTAAATCAACCAGAATAGAGTAGGTTACACCAATGAAAGTAATTTAAGGGTTAAACAAATAGAAATAGATCTGTTAAGTAGCAATTGCACATTACCACTTTTTACAGTTTAGAGCCAATATAATTATGAATGATTGGTTTTACAAATAAGGTGAAGTGTGTCATTTTTTAGATGTTAAATGTAGTTGTGGTGATGATAGTGCAGCAACAATTACACCCTTAACCTTCAAGAGGAAAGCTATGGTGCCTTGATCCCTCCACATATTAACAAAAATAGAAAAGTTAATCCTGACTTTATATCTCACAATTCTGGCTTTATTTCTAGCCTTTGCATAATATAATCTCACAAAAGCAAGAAATACATTTGCAATTGCAAGGTTTTATAGACTTCATGTCTCGCAATTTCCACTTTTGCAAAAAGTAATAAAGTCACAACTGCCAGAAATATGGTCACAATTGTGAGATATAAAGTCATAATGAAACATTTATTATTATTATGATTATTATTCCGAGGCGGGATCAGAAAACGGCATCACCGAGAAGAGTAACAGAATTTGAATCTCCTGTGTTTGTTCGCTCGTACACAGTGTTACTTTAATGACAGTAAAAGAAGGGATTCCCACTGGATGGTTGCAGTCACAACACATTTACTCTGATGTGGAGGATATGCTGTACCTCGTGTACCAACAGAAAAAACATGAAATTGAATGAATGGTATCTGAAACAAAACAAGCCATTGTCTAGGCCACAGACCTTGCTTGCACCATTTCACAAATATGTACATTCACGTAATGTAATTAGATTTTTATCTCCAATTATAATTCTATTACAGTATAAAAATATGAAATTGATCTCTTTGTACAGCACTGCTTTGTCATTGGGCTTCCGTGCAACAGTTATGCAACTAATCCAGAATAATTTATCTGAAAGAGGGACCTCTACAATACTCTCTCTCTCTCCCTCTTTAGCTTTTCAGCTAAACAATGGTCATAAATTCTCTTAGTGTGATCTTTCAGAGTTTGGTGTGTCTGTTCAAGCATCTCTTCTTCATATGTGTGTATTAATTTATTGAACTATTTACTGTGTGTATGGACATCAACTTTATTCTTGTTATTTAAAAAAAAAAACTCTTCAAACTCATTATGCCATGTGACAGATGTACCATCATATTATATCATATATTTATAATATACATATTGTCTGAGCAAGGTATACAAGATGTCAGTCAGAGCAAGGTATGCATTTTTGGGTAGCAAACCATAACCATCATAGTTAATATCAAGCAATGTCCTTTCATATATGCTGCAAAAGAGAATAGCGTATACAGTATATTATATTTTTGCACCATGTAATGGCACAAATATGGATGTGAACATCCATTTGGACATATCACGGCTTGAATTGTCTTAGCTGGTTATCAGTTGTGGTTAAAGGTTTAGTTTACCCAATAATAAAAACTCCCTCATCATTTACTCAATTTCATGCCATCCCAGATGTGTATGACTTTCTTTCTTCTGCAGAACAAAAACAAAGATTATTAGAAGAATATCTCAGCTCTTTAGGTCCATACGATGCAAGTGAATGGTGACCAGATCTCCAAAAGCTTCAAAAAGAGATAAAGTCACCATAAAATTAATCCATACGACTCCAGTGGTTTAATCCATGTCATCTGAAGAGATCCAGTTGATTTTGTTTGAGAACAGACCAAAATATAACTCCCTAACAAACATCGTGACTGCAGTCTTCTTGGTGATGATTTCAATTATGATTACACTTCCTATAGCGCCATCTAGTGCTCTGTAAATGCATCAAGCACTAGGAAATGTAATCGAGTTTGAAATCATGATAGTGCCTAGCGACTGCAATGACAAAATGTACAGTGAAAAAGGAGTTACGTTTTGGTCTGTTCTCGCACAAAACCAACTGGAACGCTTCAGAAGACAAAGATTAAACCACTGGAGTCGTATGGATTAGTTTTATGCTAAGTTTATCTTTACCTTTTGGAGTTCTGGTCACCATTCACTTGCACTGTATGGAGCTATAGAGCTGAGATATTCTTCTAAAAATCTTTGTTTGGGTTCTCCAGAAGAAAGAAAGTCATACACATCGGGGATGGTATGAAAGTGAGTAAATGATGAGGGAGTTTTTATTATTGGGTGAACTATCCCTTTGACATCAGTGTATTCTCACCTGTTCTTCAAATGAACAATGCTTCTTGTATTAAACGTGTTGCGTATTAATATAGGGATAACAAAATGACCTAGAAACAGCATTGCCAATGCAATATTAATATTCATTTTCATGTTCTGGCAGAATCAAGTCTGCCAAGTTTCATTAACTCTTCAACCTCTGTGGTCATGCATGTATGCGTCCAATGTGTTTTCACCCCTCAACAGAATTTTAAATATATCAGTGAATATCTATGTTGACTTCTCATTCACTGTGAGTGAATCAATGAGGATCTTGCTTCTGGAAGTGTGTGCACAGTGTATGTTAACAATACACAGAGACTCTTCTGCTTATATGGGTGAGTGCTCCGCATGTCAGCCCACATGTTCTTTATATGTCTGCTTTGTTTGTATGGAAGTGCAGTTGAAATGGATTATGCTATTGTCCATATGCGTGTATGTACATGAGAAGGAGTGAGGAAATATGTGAATCTACAAAAGGGATTCACGCAGGTCCACATAACCAAATTGGCATCAATAAAAAACATAACTTTATGTGTTGTTGCTCATCCCCTTATTGGTTTCAGGCATTTGAGTGAAACAAATTGTACTTACTTTGTTTTTCCAGTGATGGCTAATCTTACGGGCAACAGTTAACTCATGAAATGTTCGAGCCAAACTCTGACTTATTCTCAAACTAGTAGGTCAGCAATTTTTTGTTTTTGTTTACTTTTAGTCTATTGATTCGCCATTCAACAAAGTGATAACTGTGGGTGTATTCTGTCACCGCTGGTTGTCAATGAAGCTGTCTGTTTTTACACCCTGTAGCCATTTTCATTTACAGGACAATATAGACTGTGATTGACACCCTCACATATTTACATTGTACGAGTTAATCTTCATTTATAAGGCAACAATAAACTAAACTTGGCAGCTACATTTTGGGTGTTGGGTGTCTGCTTTCCAAATAAACAGAAGCTGATAAGTCATCTCTGGACATCACACCAATAAGTCATATAATCCAAATAACTCAATAGCTTGGATATAAGGCTTGGACTTCTGCCAATAACTTTTGTACATTATATATTGCAAAAATAAACAAATAAAAACTATTCTAAGATACTGTAGAAACTTGGGAATTAATGAATATATTGTTAAAAAATCCATCCATTAATGGGTTCTTCCCGTCACAAATCGAACAAAACAGGAAACTTTTAATGTGAACTGTCCCCCCATGGAGACACCAAAGGTATGTGCCAAAAATCTAGTGAGCTGCCTTTCTAGAGAGCCAAATAATGCTGCCGACTCAGAAAGCGCCTGCCATCCAAAAGTGCTGTCTAGGTAGGCAGCTCACTAGGTTTTGAGAAAGCCTACATCTAGATTGAAAGGACAGCTTTTCCACAGACATTTTAGAAAGGATGGTTGACTCATTGGCACACCTTCATGTAAAGCAGTGGTTCTCAACTGGTTTTGCTTCAGGACAGATTTTACATTGGAAATCAAGTGGTGACACACCATAGTAAAAACATAACCTGTATTGAATGTACCCTGGGTCGCATTTCCTTTTATGTTGCAAAGTATTGTTCATGGTTTTCAAGTACAAGGACATGCATCAAGTGACATTATTTTTTAAATCTACAGGAAGTTTTCTCTCCCCCCTTTTATTTATATGAGCCCATTATTATACCATTTGTTTTCTTAATTTCAAACATAATTCAAACAGAACATACATATTACACAGAAGGAAAGGCTCCTCATTACCATGGTTAGGTCAGTGTGCTAGTCATAAATAATTGTAATAATATTAATAAATTATAATATTTATGAAAAATAAATACTAGCTGAAACACATCTTGAAAGTTTAACTACAACTGTCACTGTTGATATAAAATGAGGTCTAATAGATTCTACCTTTAGATTATTTCATATGAAACTATAACATTTTGTCAAAATATAACAGTTACTTTTACTCATGTAAAATCGTAAAACAGTTTTGTAAAGGTGATGAGTAATTATTTTATTTTTTGGTGCATAGCAGTGTTGCTGTTTTCCCCCTCAGTGCTGTTTGGCATGTCAGGACTGCTACTGTTTGAGAGGTTCAACTTGACTTCCTCCGTAACACTTTAAACTAGAAAATTCTCACTAGAATTGAAATTGGTCACATCGGTTTTGAGGTCTGCACTCCGCAATATCCAGGGATGCATGCGTGCGCCAGAGAAAAGAGCAGATCATGATCGTGAGCTGGTTCCATTACACTCGTGCGAAAGTGCAGATGAGAAGTCTTTAGCTGATTGCGAGATTATCATTAAATCTGCCTCAGCAGTCCTAAATATGCCATCACTTGGGCGGATGCAGAAATATTGTCAATGGGAGAACCATGGCATTGTTATTTCCCTGCTGTTCACGACCCAGTCCGAATAGACCTGCGACCCACCGGTTGAGAAACACTGATGTAAAACATAATTAAATATAATAAGCTGACAAGCTATCACTCCAATACAAAATTATTTGTTTTGGAAATGTGTTTTCTAAGGATAAAGAACAAATATTTGAACCCAGGTGGAGGTCATTTTACTGCGGTGGGTTAAGATGGCCTTTTAAAAAAAAATAAAAAAAAAAATATATATATATATATATATATATATATATATATATATATATATATATATATATATATATATATGTATATGTTTGTGTGTGTGAGTGAGGCCAAAAGTTTATAATGTACAGATTTTGCTGTTTCAGAAGGAAACTGGTACTTTAATTAATCAAAGTGGCATTAAACTGATCACAAAGTATAGTCAGGACATTACTGATGTAAAAAACAGCACCATCACTATATGAAAAAATTCATTTTTGATCAAATCTAGACAGGCCCCATTTCCAGTAGCCATCACTCCATCTCCTTATCCTTGAGTAATCATGCTAAATTGCTAATTTGGTACTAGAAAATCACTTGCCATTATATCAAGCACAACTGAAAGCTAGATAATTGGAAAAGAGTGTTATGGATCCTAACCCCATAGAGCTTTTGTGAGATCAGCTAGACTGTAAGATGCGTGAGAAGTGCCCGACAAGACAGCCACATCTATGGCAAGTGCTACAGGAAGTGTGGGGTGAAATATCACCTGAGCATCTGGACAAACTCTCTATATATAATATATATATATTCTCTATTTAACTTGAACAAAACCAGTTAATTTACATTGTTTTACTTTTTAAATTGTAACATATTAAGATTGAAGATAAGCATGTACAGGATTATAATGATGCCTCATCCAAAATATTTACATGGGGAAAAAGTTAGAAAAGTTATACTGAGTTACACTGAGATTTAACAGCATAACAGCATAAAACCTTAAACTGTTTATCACACAGTTATATCCTATGTGTTCATTGTTGATGTTAACATTTTTGGTTGTGTAAATCTTCATTAATAATTTCTAACAATTCATTCTAATGAAAAAAATAAATAAACATACTGTACAATATTTATACATAAGCCACTGAAATCAATCTCTGAAAACATAGTTTTTTTTTCTGGTACAAAAATCACTAAATAACTTCACAAATTGACATCAAAGTGATCATGGGTTAAGGGTGTTCCAGTTAAACTCTTTGCACGCCTTCCGCCAGTAGTGGACACTCGCGCATCATAAGCAGTGACGTACATCCGAGTCCATGAGACAGAGTGAAGTTTGTGAGGGAAAGGGATAAAAAAATGTTAAATGGAAAGCACCCCTAGATGGTGCTAGGAAGTGTAATCGAGCTTGAAATCATGATTGCCATTATATTTTGCTCTTTTTTCCACCATATGTATTACTTTTATGCTGCCTTTATGTGCTTTTTGGAGCTTTAAAGTTCTGGTTCCATTCACTTGCATTGTGTGGACCTACAGAACTGAGAAATTCTTCTAAAAATCTTTGTTTGCATTCGGCAGAAGAAAGAACGTCCTGGGATGGCATATGGGTGAGTAATTGATAAGGTGAACATTAATGGGTGAACTATTCCTCTAAGGTAACAATACATTTCACTGTTTATAGTGTTATTAACAATATAATGTTTGTATAACTTCAGTATTACCGTTATTGCATTTTTGTAATTTCACATAGGCTGGGATGGCGGCCTGATATGTTGTATGTAAAAGGTGTGGGTCCAGTGGGGGGCGTGTGTGTTGGGGTCTCCAGGGACAAATTTAACATTGAAACACGAAGCCCACAATGTGAATCTTGTACCGGTAGTCCCTCTTCATCTAGAGGCCAGACGTGTATCTGCGAAAATCTCCCCTTAATCTGGGCTCTGAACCTTTTGGTTGAAAACTATTATTCACCCTATGGTGCACTGTGTTCCGGGAATATCTTCTGTTAGTGGCTGATGTGAGTTAGAGGTGAGGTGGACATGACTGAGCGTGAACTGGAGTGTGTGTGAGAGAGAGAAAGAGACAGACAGAGAGAAAGTGAGTGAGAGACATAGAGTGTGATTGAGAGAGAAAGAGAGCGAGAGACAGAAAGAGATAGAGAGCGTGAGACAGAGAGAGAGACAGAGAGAAAGAGAGTGAGAGACAGAAAGAGAGCGTGAGTGAGAGAGAGGGGAGGGAGAAGGGAGAGAAACAGCCGCCTTCAAAAATGGCGTCTTCAAGGGAAAATGACTAATATTATGAAAAAAGGAGGCCTCGTTCTCGACGTTCTTCCGAACTGCCCTGGATTTGATCGCAGCGTCGGTTTATATCGTTGATTTGAATTCAACCCCAAGCACACGAAGGGAAATCATAGGGATTTGTTGAATATACAGAGCAATACAATCTTATTTTAATGCGTCGACAGAGCTAGCGCGCGTGCTGCTAAGCTCACAACACAATTTTATAGCCGATTTGAAATTTTGCAAAGCGTCGAGCGCGAATTTGCTCACGACATTATTTCATGCGTAATGTAGCCGTTCTTTAACGACAGATGCCCCTTGCTTGGGAGATACATATTTCATACAACTAAAGTGAAGAAAGGGGAGGAGAAACAAGGGAAAGGACGTATACGGTAATACGTGTCCATCAGTAATTTATCGGTAACCGGGTCAAACTGAATTCTCGCGCTGATTATTTGCATTCAGCTAGAATAATGCCATTAATTGTTCCGGTTTAAATGCGAAAAGACTGAATAGTAGGTGAGTTTTGTGTGTGTGTGTGTGTCTCTCTGTGTGTGTGTGTGTGGAGGTGGTCTGTGTACACCCCCCTCTATCACGCACTCCTCTCCTCCCCTCCATTTCCCTCTCCCTTTTCAATATGCTATTTTCACTCTTATGGACTTGGTTGTCTCTCATCAGGAAGAATGATTAAAATCTGACAACAGCACTGCGATCTTGCCGTGCAAAAAAAAAAAAAAACATTTTTTGCACCGAAATCGTTTGCTTGATCCATCCACGCGTATTGTAAAGAAATGGACCGAAATTACCCGGGAGCAGGCTTCGGTGATTTGGGCGCAGGAGCCGGATGGAGCTATGAGAGATCGGCCAAAGCGAGGTAAGCATGCAGCCATGCTGAAAACACCGTATGATGTCCGCTGCGAGGGGGGAACACACTTGGATTCGTCTTTAACCCATGCATTTGCATCTGACTCTGACGACGCATTTGCGTGTTATGTCATAAGGTGTCGTTTCCTAATGTTTAGTCATTGTTATTTAAATAAGCAAGGCTTTTGCTGGTTAGAAAATTCAAGTGTGATTGATGGACTAATGTGTGGTTTGGGGTCGGCGGAGGGAAGATGGGGAGGAGAGGGAAGAAAAAAGGTGGGGGCGGGGTAAAGTCTGGTTTCACGCATTTTATTACTGATCCGTTTAGATTCATCCCCAGTGAATGAGGGTCTTAGGTCAAGCCTATTGAGTGAAAAAACAACAGATCGAAATCTTTCAAAAGAACGCACACCCAACATGGGTACGTTAAGTGAAGCTACAGAGATTTCCTCTCGGAGATGCTGCAGCGTACCTGGGCTATTTTATTTGCAACAATGCGACGGCGAGATTTTAGACTAGATCACTTGTTAAAGATACAGTATATCAAAATGTATTGTTACAGTTGCACTCCATTTGGAAATGTGCATGTAACAAATGTTTCATTATGAAGACGAATCTGTTTTGAGGAAAAGTGGAAACAATGCTCCGCGGCCTCTTGTGATAAGCGGGCTTTAGCTAACCTGTTCATGCCATTGTCGAGTGTGGGCCTACTGCTCATTTCAGCTAAAAACACTCACATGTATAAACACTGACGATTCAGAGGGACACTTCAAGGCTGTTAATAAAACGATGTCTATAGTTCCAACTAACCAGTTAAATCTCTCGCTTGATTTTGAGAAGATGGGACCGCTCGGCGGTGCTTTTGCTAACGCGCTAGCCAGTTAATGCGAGCCCTCAATGGGAGGCTTGCTGTCAGAAATGAAGACGTTAATTGCAGTCATTGAATCATTGAAATAATAAAAACAGTTAAATATGTACATTTTAGGTCTGATTAAAGGTATCCTTGATTTTGCAGGGAATCATATGCATATATTAATGTCTCAATTTTTGTCCTGATAGCCTAAATTGCACAAATATTAATAACTTGCTTTGGACAGATATTCAGGTCATTCAAAAGCACCATGTTCGCTCATGCACAGATGTAATTGTGTGTTCCTTAAGCATAAATACATAATTGAATATTACAAATGAACCCACATAATGAATATTATGCAACATATGAAATATATAGGAGTTAAAAGGTGCATAAATAGCTACTTAGACATTGCCTAACTCACTGTTGAATATATTACACGTTACTGTACAAAGACAATTGTTGTTTGTTTGCATTAAATGGCTCTTGCTTTATTAATGCTAAAGTCACTGTTGCTCTCTTGTCATGTCAGCTTGGTGTATGGCAGCTCTAGATCATCACATCCGGAATCTGAACTTCTTCACCGCCAGGCCTACGCCACTCCCCATCCCCTGCAGGGTTATGCCACCAATCACCATCCTGGTGGTTCTGGCCAGGGTGGGGCTTGGGGTGCAGCTGGAAGGAGTCTTGGTGAGTGACACTACTTTGACTCTGTATTCCCTCATATCTGATACTGTACATATCTGTTTCAAGCTAATCAAAATAATACCTGTTTCATTGTATCACATAGACATCAGTTGCACAGCAGCATGTGGAATATGGAATAGCTCATATACAGTAGTGATTCAGTTAGGGATGTGCAAAACTACATAGATTTTTTGTAGGGTGGCCTGAATGCCAAATCGATTAATCTGTATTAATGAATCTGTCTTAATTATTCGGCACTGTATAATTATTTAGATTTTTGGTTCAACTGACCCTGATCTGCGTTTCTTAGGGGGACCTTGAAATAAGTATTGGTCAACCGATATATCGCAATGGCCTATACATTTTTAGGGATTTGCAAAACTATCAGTTATCATAACCGATCACTAGTTGGTTATCTAGTCGGTCAGTTGTTTGAAGGTCTAGTCAGTGTAAAGAATAATAATGTATAATTAGGCACAGGTATATTCATGTGACCCCGATCAGATGCTTTTTAGAGGGATATATGAACACCAAGTGCAGCACTTCAATATGGTGACTAACTGATATTCAACAAATAAATAGGCTGAATAACTATAGCATCAATAAAAATGCTCCAATAAAGAGTTGCACAAAACTGCTATTGCACATGCTCAAGGCAGAATGACGCTCATCAATGTAACCGAAGTGCTTCAAGGTGGTCATTGCTGCACATTTAAAAGTGCAGAACTGCAAGATAATATTGCTGTTACACATCTAGTTCATGAAATCATGCACTTTAAAACTTTTTCACGGCAACTATTTATTAAATGCCATGTCAGACAGAATCAGCAAAAGACTTTAATCCACAGCACCTCACAAATACAGGAAAATCACTCACAGTAGAGGATTTAATATCCAACAGTGACCATCTTTAAATGTATTGATTACAGTGCTGACTGTTATTCACTGTAAAGCACAGCAAGTCATCATCGCACATAAATGCTCTCTAAGAAGTTACGTCTGTCAATTAATTGAAGAATTGCATCACCTATAAAACCACCACCACTAAAAATGTTAATGTTAGTAGTCTACCCTACTAATCCCTAATCGACATTGGCCAGTACATTTTCCTGTTTGGCCAATTAGCTTAGCAAGCCACGAAGCCACAGAGAATCAATCGTTTTCATGTGAATGAGCTGTCTGAGGCATGTAAATTACTTATGACCAATCACAGTTAGTTTTGTAATTGCGTGCCATCGTGCTAGGACAATAACAGACTGGCATGAAACACAGTCTTTTTTAAACAGTACTGTCAGCAGTGTTGCCAGATTGGACTAGTACTTTATTGCTGGGGAAAATGTGTTTGGGCTGGTGGATAGAATTTGAGCTGGTTTGGAATGATTTGGGCAGGTTTTAAAAGTTATAAAATTAAGAAATTCCATTGCTTATGCAATTAAAATAAAGAAAACGTCTCCACACAAAATCATTCAATCAATAGCCAAAACACTGATGGACAGAATATGTTTGTAATCCTGTTCAGAGTAGGGCTGGGTGATATATTGAATATTTCTGATATATTTGCAATGATTTTGCTGATGAAATAACATTTCAATAATGAAAATATTGCGACTATTTTAATGTGCTTTTTACTTGGCCATTAAGTTTCATAAAGAGCTTCATTTGACTAATTTCACAATTTTTTTTTTTGAAAAAATATATTAAGTAAATAATGCTTTAAGCTACTATGTATCATTGTATATCAAATATGGACCCACATTATATTAGCTGTCTTTAACTACAATATACTTAAGCATTTGAAACAATGTACTTATTGTTTTGTTGCATTGTACTTGCATTTAAAGTACCTACATTTAATTACATCTGTAGTAACAAACCTTACACCTAGCGCTAACCTTACCCTAAACCCTAACCCTACCCCTTCTCCTAAACCTACCCATAACCTCAACCTCAGTAGTGGAAAATGTGAATTTTGTTAGAATTTTGCAGAACAACATGTAGTTACACCATAAATACATTGTATTGTTTGTGTTTTAATGTTAGTACAATAGTAGTAAAAGACACCTAATATAAAGTGGGACCTAAAATATAAATGTGCATATTAGTGATGTCAAAATACTGGTACTTTGGTACCATTTCGATACTAAAATAAAAAAGATGTAACAGTGTTTCTGCAATACCAGAAGTACCGGATTGACTCATGTTTTTTCAGTTCTCTCAGTCTCACTGAAGCCCTGCCCACTGATAGATAATCCCACGCTGCGCACATGGACATTTACAGATCGCGATATACACAATATAGCAAAATCTCTTATCGATTGACACTATATATCGTCACCACAATATATATTCTCACATCTAATAAACATGTGAAGAGGGCATTTCATGAAATAGTTTTAATTGCTTAATTACATTAATACATTTAACTTTGATAAATAGGCTGAAGTAGTAAAGTTTTGCAAAGATTTTAATGTGCTTTTTATTTGGCCATTAAGTTTCATAAAGAGAAACGTGCACAAGGTCGTGATGTTTCAAGTGCTTGTACTTTCTCTCTCTGTCTCCTCAACAGTTCACTATAATGACAAAAAAAGCAAAGACTAATGAAACATATATCATGTAATATCTGAAAATATGTGTGTAAAATATATTTCTAAGAGTTAATTTACGAAACTTACAAAACATGTGTAAATCCAGAGATTTCTTCCTGTGAAGTGCATATTGCTGCAGAACACTCAAAGATCTTCCTCTGAAACGCATTATATCAGCCTGGATCAAAACTCTGTCCCTCTGACTCACGAATCCCTGGGACCTCTGTATTTATACTAAATCGATACATAGCCAACAAATAAATAGGGCTGGGTATTGATACAGATTTCCTGATTCGATTCCAGTTCACAAGGTTTCGATTCAATTCTGATCTGGATTTGAAATCGATTCATACATATGTGTAAATGTCTGCTTCAGTGTCAATTTTGCTTACATATAAAATAAATTCTCTCAATTATAAAGGAACCTTATAGGCAACCATTCTAGGTACAATTTGAAAATATACATTTTCAATGAGATATTATCATTAGTTTTCATCAAATATGTCACATTTTAGCTTTTGAAAATGTTTCAAATTCAGTCTATTCCATCAATGAATGTCTTGAAACTGCATATATTATGTATGTGTGTGTGTGTGTGTATATATAGTTACATATTTATTGTTTTCGTGCATAATTTGTACTATTTACATTAGGCTTGTTTGAGATGAGCAAGATCTGTGCAGAACCGATCACTGGTGATCACTGGCAGGTGCATGCCAGTTAGAAAACTGTCCGATTTGCTGTGATGTCATGATGATATATGTCAAAAAATGTCCTGTGATAGCAAGGTGGCCGCAGTTTTAGCAGGCAGGCAGCACAGTTGTTTTTGTCGAGCTGCGCGAACAGCAAGCATGATGGGAAATTACATGCTGACGACACGGCTTAATGCTCATTTGCTTAAAGGGGACCTATTATGCAAAATTCACTTTTACATTTTTGTACATAAATGTGAGTCGGCAGTGTGTGTACACAACCACCCTACATTGTTAAAAGTCCACACACTCCTCTTTCTTATATTTCTATTAATCAAAATCAGTGTAAAAAATGTATGGCTGCTCTAAAGTGAAGTCATATCAGAGCAGGCCTCTCCCACGACTGCTGACAAACTCCAACCTATTATCATAGATCCTCCCCTTAGTGCTGTACACACAGTCCGCCATTTTTTTCCGCACTGAAGCAGATACAGTGAGAAGAATAATGTCTCAGCTTTGTAAGCGTCATAAGTGTTCTGTTATTGGCTGTAAAAGTGAACATAAGTGTTTTCATGTACTCCCGGCATCAGAGCCACTTTTTGGACACATTTTTGTTTGTTGTTTACAGAGTTTAGAACTGTCACAGAGACTGGTGAGATATCTTACAACAGTTATTTCAGTAATATCTTTTAGGGAGTAGGAACATTTTTTGCACATCTTTTCATGAAAAAATTGCGTATAGCACCTTTACTGAAAAACACTGTTGTTCTGCTGGTATAACGAAGCTTGAGTCTGTGGTAGTAATTACAGATGTCCCAATCGATCGGCCGCCTATCAAAATCGGCCGATATTCATCTTAAATCCATGGTCGGCCGATTATGCCTAGATTTAGGGCTGATCTTTTTTGCAGCATGCAGGCAATCACACATACACTGCTCCTCTAATGAATGAGTGCTTTCTCAGCCCTTGAAGCATGACAGAATGGGTGAGTTGTTGGCAGTTCTAAGCATTCACAAATTTAAAATTCAGATAATTCAGTAATTGCGATTAATATGCCGGTTTTTGTTTTTAAAAATGTGTAAGAATTACGTGTATGAATATTAATTTGCCCATTTTCTAGAGTCGATGCAGTAGTTATTCGGACTCATTTCACAGTGAACAGGAAGAGGATATAGAGGCTGCTAACAGGTTTATAAACAAATTAAACAACAAATAAAGCTGTGACAATTAGATGTTGTGTTGAGTGATAGAGACTGTTTGAGCAATCATGAGCACTTTTAGCTTTACACTGTCAATCAAAGACGTGCACTCTTCAGGTGCTCTCAATATCTCATCACCAGTCCCTCATCCCATCCCAATTTAAATCAGATTAATGTTGGTCACAATACCACTAATAATAAATAGAATTATTAACCTTCAATAACGACACCACGTCTTCATGCATTTGCTTAATAATTACTGATTTGTGTTACAGCAAAACTCAAAGACAGCAAACAGACCGTAGATATTAATGATTTCTCACTGAGCAGTTTTTGAGATTGTTATGTTTTTCTTATTTTTGAATGTATCTCTGCGGTGTGTGATGCCTTCACGATTTGTACTGGTTGTCAGTATGTCACAATGGCATTTTGATATTGACAACAGAACTATTAATATCGGTTTCATTATTGTTGAACTTGGGCCTGTTCATTTTTATAGAATACATTTTTTGTTGTGACTATTCAAGTCAAGCTGTTTACACCATTTGTAAGTGTATGTAAGATTTGTATTCATCCATACAGAACTCAGTGGATTTGTGATTTTATTTTTGTACCTGAATTTTAAAGTTAAAATAAGCTATTACACAAATGTAAGTAGAAGTTGATTTCATAAGTGAGTTTTACAAGTTAAATACATGAAGCTGAATACATCATTTAGTTACTTTGTTTACTTAGTTATTTTTGTAAACAAACAAAAAAAAACAGTCTGCAGCTCTATTATCTAGGCAAATACAAGTATCGGATCGGGACTCTATATCGGCAGATATTTAATATTTAAATATCGGATCGGGGCCCAAAAAAGCTGATCTGAGTAATAATATGGCACCAGTATAGGCCACTGTGCAACACTAAGTTAACATAGAATTGTCTATTGAAGCGTTTCTTTACTTGTTTTACATAATATTTGAGAATATGAACTGGCTAAATCTTTTGACTTTATCATTTTGCTGACTGGTTTTATTGATTTTTTTCACTGCATTTAAAAGCCATTTTCAACTCTGCTACAAACAAGAAACTCAAAATAAAAGCTTGTGGGTTTAACTGGACCGCATAGCAATCCCATATACAAGTTAATACATTATTACAGAAATATGGTACTATTGTATAATAATAATAATAATTTTTATTATTATTCTTGTTATACAAAATATATTTCTGTACCAACTTCTTAACTTAATAATAACTTACTGTTTGGTTGCAGAAATGATAAAGACCCTGTCTGTTATCTGTGGACAAAAACAGATACACAATGGACAGGTATGATTGAGATGTGTATCTGTTTTATCTTTGTTTTACTGTATTTTGTATTTTAGTCTGGTTCTTTTTAAAGGAGTAGTTCACCCAAATATGAAAATTCTCTAATCATATACTCACCCTCATGCCATTCCAGATGTGTATTACTTAATTCTGCAGAAGACAAACAAAGATTTTTCAAAGAATATTTTAGCTCTGTGGGTCCACACAATTGCAAGTGAATAGTGACCAACATTTTTAAGCCCCAAAATGCACAGAAAGGCAGCATAAATGTAATCCAAATGATTCCAGTGTTTTAATCAACGACTTCTGAAGTGATCCAGTCAGTTTTGGCAGAGGACAGACCAAAATGTAACAAACTTTTCACTATAAATATTGACATCAGTAGTCTCCTTGGCGATCACGATTTCTAGCTCGATTAAACTTCTTAGCGCCATCTAGCGCTCTGCGCATGTGTCAAGAACTAGGAAGTGTAATCGAGCTTGAAATCATGATTGTGCAAAAATAATGTAATTGCAAGATGTAGAGTGAAAAAGGAGTGATCTTGGCATCCACCACACTGCTCTTACGTTCAAAGTTTGTGTGAGGAGCACATGTAAAAAATTCAGCTGGAGACACTCATATAAACACGTAGATGGTGTGCAACAGGGAAAGCAGAACGTGAATATCATGTTTGTTGAAAAAACGTTCCCTAGGGTCAGAAATGTTCTTTGGTGTTGACAAAGGAAAGATCTGAATCCAAGCTGTTCCTAAAAATTTGAACAACAAATATGAAGTCCTTCTATCAGAGTTGACTCACATGGTTGACTCCAAAGATAGGATAGCGCAGAGCAGATCAGAAGCGCAAGTGATTCTGCGATGGCTCGTGCCACACTCACCTAAGCAGGCAGGAGTTGCGCCGAGCAGATGCGTGTTTGAGATGAGAAGCATATTTAGCACTTCTAAAGTGCTGAAAGTTAGATGAATTTCATTAAATGTGCTGATACATTTTTAAATGCAGTAAAAAAACACTAATCAACGATAGTCAGTAATCGACCATCCCTAGTTTCAATCTCAAATCTTTACATTTTTAAGTATTCTCAGCAAGCATGTGTTTATTAATAATGATTGTCATTTATTGTAGTAAGTGTTTTTTACATGTAAAGTTTTTTGGTAGTTAGTGAATGCACATGCATAAAGAGATGCAGTGCATCTGAGGTTTTGTAACACAATATGCCAATTAGTAAGTTTATTATAGAGCTACAGTATATTAAGTTCATGTGCATTCATACTAAAGTTAAGAAGATGTGTTTTGTGGAAAATCAATGCAGTATTTACCATAATGTGCTCATTATGTTTACATTTCCATATGTTATTCTTAGGCTTGTCTGGACTTTTTGATGCTGGGCTGCACCATGCAAGCCCATCAGGCCCAGATCCATCGGTTATGAACCTTATATCTGCACTAGAGTCCAGGGGTCCACAGCCTCCTCCCTCTGCCTCATCCCTTCTATCTCAGTTCCGCACTCCATCATGGCAGACTGGTAGGCAGAGATTACAGATTTGTAAGAGATTTGCATAGGTATCCCTTGTATTTGAATAGAATGCAACAAAAATAAATAACATATTGGTGATACAAAGATATCGCATCAGAAAAAGAATACACTGTCACTGTTTACTTGCACTAAATACATGTTGGAAATGCTGATAAAATGTAAGTGCTGTCAGCCAGCCACGTTAACACTGTTGCAATAGGAACGACTTGTAAGGCTTCTATTAGAAAATATTAAATGGCTCTTGAAATGGCCCTATGCTTTGTGCTTAGCTGTTTCTTTTTACTAGTTTGATTCTTATTTTAGTTTTATACAGTTCCTCTTTGATTATTGTTAAATATGTGGTTTCTTAGCCATAGCTTTTTTCTTTTCTTTTGTCTCTTTTTAGCCATGCATACACCAGCCCCTGCAGAGCTCTTCATCTCTAGTGCCCTTCCTGGTACTGGATCCTTCCCATCCTCTTCTGCTTTGTCTGCCTATCAACACCCAGCTTCATTCTCAGGCCGGTCCTTTGCAGGTGTGACCCCCTCGTTATCCCTACAGGACACGCCTACCTTCAGCCCAACCTCTAATGGCCTCCTGTCACCCCATGATCCTTTGCTCCACATCAAGACGCCTTCTCAGTCGAGCCTAGGCTTTGACCGCCTGTTGTCATCACAGGGGGCTGCTGCAGCTTACCGTGGAAGTCATGATCCAGCTGGTGGTGGTGTCTCATCTGCTCAGGCCACTTCTGCAGCCTCAGCTTCTGCCCGGCATCTACAGTCTCATCAGTTCAACTTGCTGTCCTCTCCGCTTCAAGACCAGTCCTCCCAGTTGTACAGTGCCTCTGTGTTTTCCTCTACCCCTGCTCCCCCTCAGCCAACATCCCAAGAGCGAACAGTACCAAGACAAGACAGTGTAATTAAACACTACCAACGCCCCTCTCCAGCACAAGCAACTTCATCTACCCCTCACCCCCTCCAGCACTTTCTTAGCTGTGGAGTGTCAGGATATCAGCAAGCTGCTCATTCTCGTCATGCTGGCCTCTCTTGCAGTCCTCTAGGTGAACACAGTCCCTCCTCAGACCATAAACCCTCCCCCAGGACTGAACAGTACAGACCCATTATCCAGCCTTCTTATGGGTCCTCATCATCCTCATCTTCTGGTGGGGCTGGCAAGGGTACGAAAAGCAGCTCCAGCAGTGGTTACTCCTCCTCTGGATCTGCGTCCTCTTCCAGAACCCCTCACACACCACCCTCTGCCTCATCTGCTTCTTCCTCATCCTCATCCTCTTCTTCATCCTCTGCATCTGCTAGTGCTCGTCAGTCTAATTCCATTCCAACCTCCACTTCTGCCTCTTCAGCCTCTCGACAACAGCCACCTACTCCGACTGCACCCCCACCCCCCCAGACACATTCCCAGACCCCTCAAAGTTCATCAAACTCCACCCAGCAAACCCTTCCCAAGTCGTGTCTCTCGGGCTATGGATCCCCAGTGGCTCCAGTCAAGTCATCAAGTGGTCTGACTGGCCAGACCCCTCCTCAGCAACAACCTCAGTCTTTCTCTCCAAGTCAGCCATCACACCTTTCTCAGTCATATGGGGGATTCAGTTCTCCCCAGACTCATGATCTACCTTCAGCTAGAACCTCTGGAGTTGCTAAAGGGTATGGAAATATGGGGAGTCAGTCATTTTCAGCAGAATCTGTGTATGGGACAGATTCAGGTTATGGGTCCTTGCCACCATCCTTAGGGGGTGCTGGAAGCCCCTCAATGGGCTACAATACATCTGGACACTCTCCTGCCATTCTTCGGTCGGGAGCAAGTGTTGGAACAACTGGTGGAAGTAGTAGTGCAGGTAGCACAGGTACAGGAGGCAGCAGCAGTGGAGGAGGTGGTGGATCTTACCACATTCCTGATTCAAGCCCATCTCCATCTGGAAATTCTGGAATTCGCCCTGGTCTGCATTCTCCTGCTCCATCACGACCTGCTCAGTCACCTGTTGGAACAGGATCCAACAAATATCTATCTTCGGTCCTTTCTCCTTCATTTCTGCCCTCTCCCCAAGGGTATGCAGACACAAGAGGACCTCGAACACAATCCTACCACACCACTGCTCCTAACAAAACAAAGTCTGATAACAGCATTCTTGGTGTAACAGAGTCTCGGACACAACAAGAAGATGATGTTGATGATGATTTCCTCATCCAACACCTTCTTCAAGCCCAGAGTCCTACTCCTCAATCTTCCCATCACCATGCTCCTCAAAGCCATCATTCCTCACAGCCTACCCAGCAGGATAGTAATAAAGGGCTTGCTTATGAAATGAGCAAAAGCTCAGA
This sequence comes from Xyrauchen texanus, assembly GCF_025860055.1. Classification (NCBI taxonomy): domain Eukaryota; kingdom Metazoa; phylum Chordata; class Actinopteri; order Cypriniformes; family Catostomidae; genus Xyrauchen; species Xyrauchen texanus. Next base: position 11,205,702 of record NC_068308.1, read on the forward strand.
AGAAAGGTACCACCTTCAAAGTGTTATTCGAACACATAGTGCCACCTCAAATGCTGCTGTCTCTGGCACAGGAAGTGGAGCTGGACTGGACAGTCAGTTGGAGATGTCCCTAAAGAAACAGCAGCAGCAACAACAGCTGCAGCAGCAGCATCAGCAGCAACAACAACAGCAACATAAACAACAACATCAACAGCAGCCACAGCAAAAGAGTAACAGAACTGTTAGTGATGGAGGGAGTTCAGATCAGACTCATTCCCATTCTCATCATCATCATGATTCTCTGGGATCAGTGGTACATTATGGCCGGGGTGACCCATATTCCCAACACTCCATTCCTCAACACACCACCTCCCACCATCAACACACACCACATACACCGACACACCCACATCTACACTCTCACTCGCACATGGATCTTCAGAAAAAGTCTCAAGATTCAGGAGATATAGCTTACATTCCTAAGACACCTGATGTGCAGCAACACCACCATCAACAGACACATCAGCAGCAAAGTCAACATCATCAGTCCCATCAGCAACAACAACATCAACAACAACAGCCGCAGCAGCAACAGCGACACTCTCAGTCCCAGTCACTTATGGACTCTCCCACTGACCAGTCTCGCCAGCCTTCTCATTTGCTGCAGTCTGTGCTGTCCCACACCCGCAGCAAAATAGAACCACAGCAACAGCAACATTCTGTAAATCAACAGGCCTTGATGGAAGCCAGAGGGGGAGTTGTGTCATCTGAGACCCATTCACAACCCCAGGCATCCCAACTTCAACTCCAACTTCAGTCCCAGGGTTTGGAAGCAGCTGGTCACTATGGCCATAGTTCCCAACAACAAGACCAGAGCCACCCTAAGTCTAACACAGTGTCTCCACTAGACATGCTGGATCGTTCCCTATCTCAGACCTCAAACCAGGAGAGAGGAATGGTGGATGAGAGGACAGGAGGTGAAGGTAGCAGGGGGAATTCTGGGGCAGCATCGGCAGGAGGTGTAGAGAGGCGCCAGTCACAGGAGCAACAAATACTTTCATCTCACCACCCCACACAGCACCATGCTTCTGAGTTACACTCATATCTTCCTGAGTCAGAAATGAGTTTATCAACAACTTCCCATGGACACCATCTCTCACACCATCAACACCACCAACAACAACCACCACAAGGTCCTCAGCATCCTAACTCCCATCATCAACACCCTCACCCTTCCCATCCTAATCCACATAGCCATCATCATCTTTCTCCACAGGCCTCCGCTGCAGCTTCTCAGCAACAAGAGCAGGCCCACCCTTCCCATGCCTCCCACATTCCTCAAGCTCATCTTGACCAGCATCGAGGAGAATCTCACTTTGACACCAGAAATCCAGCAGTTAAAGCAAATCAAAACCAAACCCAACAACAAAGCCAGAGGTTTGTACCATTAACATCCATCTGCTTCCCTGATTCTCTTCTCCCAGACGAGGACCGGTCATTCTTCCCTGGGATGGAAGATATGTTCTGTCCAGAGGAGTACAAATCCACTTGCTCAGGAGGAACTGGGCAGGGCCAAGATGGGGTTGCACCTGGCCAAACAGTACAGGAAGGAATGGAAGGAATTAAAACAACCCCTGGAGTAGGAGGAGACAATACAGGTCCAAGTTATGATATGCTTAGCCATCACAGTGATCAGGGGTATGGGCAGTATTGCCATGATCTTTCCGAACCTGACAATGGAACCATGCATTTGGATCTTGACTCATTGAAGACTCATGAGCTCCCATCTACAGTCAACACAGAGCACCTTGGACTAATCCAGTCTCAACCATCCAACCTTGGAATGGGAACAACTGGAAGTGTTGGGGAAGGATCTGGTGCCAAAATAGGAGGTACTGGAGGATCTGGGTCTCGATCAGGGGGTCTTACTTCTCCAATCTTTTGTTCCTCTCGCCCAAAGAAGCTCCTGAAGTCCAGTTCCTTCCACCTGTTGAAGGAGAGACCTGATCCAAACTCTTTGCCTAAGAAGAGCTATGCTCAGGAATATGATTTTGAGGATGATGAGGATAAGGCTGACGTGCCAGCTGATATCCGCCTCAATAGCCGAAGCCGACTTCCTGATCTGATACCAGATCTTGTGTCCAGTTGTCGCAAATCGAGTGGAGTAGGAGGAGGAACTTTAAGCCCTTTAATGGGTGATCTGGACTTTGGATACCAATCTCTTGGTCCTCCACCTCAATTGTTGCCCAATGATGGACCGAAGAAAAGAGGCAGGAAGCCCACAAAGCCTAAACGAGAAGGACCCCCACGACCACGAGGACGTCCACGAATACGCCCATTACCTGAACCTCCCCACACTCTGGGTATGATGGGAGAATATGGAACGGGATATGTTCCAGAAAGAGGTAGAGGCAGGGGAAGAGGAAGAGGCAGAGGTAAGCGGGACGAATCTATGATGGACATTGAGATGGCCAATAAAGATCCAAATCAGATGTATCAAATGCACATGCAGCAGCAAATGCATCACCAATCACAGCCGCAGTATCAGGAGCCAATTAAACCCATCAAGGTAATTTAACAACAGTTAATGTCTAAAACACTCTGTCATCAAACATCAGATCTTGTGGTGTTTTTATGGAATTCAAACCTTTTATAGTGGTTAGGGATGAATGATTTGGAAAAACAATTATATTGCCATCATTTAAAAAAGACTGATACAAACTGTGATGTGATAAACATTTAAAAAAACTAGTAAGTGATTCCCTTTAGCCAAAAGAAAGTAATGTTTTTCCCATTCTCTACTGCTTATAGAAATACTTACCATTTAAGGGTGTTCACACTCATGTTTCTGTGTGTAGTTAGTTGATTTAACAATTGCCTTTTAATGTGCTTCTCATGAATTTTTTTAAAAATGCTCTCACCTCCTATTCCTCAAAACCTGGTGTCATGGGGTTACTTAAGATATGCCTTGTAACTTGGAGCAGCCACTCATATTTGGAATTACTCAGATGTGAAAGTGAAGTAAATTTAAAGGCTTTAAATATAATGCACTTAGCACATGTTAGCACACTGAGCTAAATTCAAAGCATAGCTGTTACTCTCAGAACAGCTCTAAACACTGTACATGACCCTCAGAGCTCAGAGAATGTGTAATACACTACAGACTAAACAGAGCTGCGCACATATGTGCAGCTATTAGTGTGTGCAGACTGTTAATTTATTTAATTAAATTGGAGACTTTTCAGTTGAATAATCATATTTTATTTGGATTAATTGCTCAGCCTTAGTAGTGGTTTAATGTTTGATGATGGGACATCTACTTTGATCACTTCCCAGGAGACTTTCTGTAACATTGTATTTCCCTCTGTTAGATCAAACTTCCTGTTGGAACCATGTCATCATCTGATGCCTTGTTGCGGACAGACTCCTTGTCAGGCACTGATCCGGCTCTCTCAGATGGTTCCCTTGGCTCTGCTCCCTCTTTGGGCTTGAGTCCTGGGACACCTGGAGTTCCTGACATAAACAGACCTCAAGACAAAAGCAAGTCCAAATCCCAGGAGGTATGAGAATGCAGTGTGGTATCATTTGATATATTTTTTGCAAATACAATGTTCCACAGTTTTATTTGCAAATTATTATTTTAGTTTTTTACTAACACATTTTGTTCTTTAATATTTAGATGGAAGAGAAAGAATCAGAGAAGTCTGGCTTTGTTGCCTCATTTCTAGATTTTCTTAAGTCTGGAAAAAGGCCATCAGGAATGTCAACAGGATCAGCTGACAGTGCTGGGAATGAAGATGCATCTCCTGGGAAAAGTGGAGGCATTCGCCCACTATCCCCTCAACCACCACCTCCGCCAACCGCTGCAGTTGTATCTGGATATGGAGATGGTGAAAGTGATGGAGGACTGTCTTTGGGTGGCTGCCCTAGCCCTTGCAAGCGCTTGGATGAAGAGCTGAAAAGAAACCTTGAGACTTTGCCCTCCTTCTCGTCTGATGAGGAGGACTCTGTTGGAAAGAACCAGGACCTGCAAAAGAGCATTTCTTCTGCAATCTCTGCATTGTATGACACTCCTCAACTCAGCACCTCCTCAATGCAGCCTCCTTCACTTCCACCACCCCCTCCTCCACATCCTCCTGAACCACTGACACCAACACAGCAACCACCAGCACTCAGCCCTCAACCACCAATGCATACACACCCTCCCTCACATGCCCTCACCCACTCGATTGAGCCTGCAAGATTACAGAAAGAAGAGGAGGAAGAAGAAATAGAAGAAAATGACAAGGATACAGAGATATTGGAACAAGACAAGGAAGATGAACTCCCAGATCTAGAGGTTCTGAGTGTCCCCAAAGTTGGAGGTAAGGGTAATTTTTTGGAAAGTCTCAAAATATAGTGTGTTTTAAAGCTGCTTCACAAACATATTCACACATCTGTGCTTTGTAAGAGTAGGGCATTAGTAAGAAACAATTGAAAACCTGTTAGCTGAAATATCTGAATTGGTTTGTGGTTGTAAAATGAAGAGTACCCTTCTCTTTTGCAGACTCACCTAAAGAAGCTTTTGAAGCCCAAGCTCCCCCTTCTCTCCCACCAGTTTCCCCATCATCTCCTGCTCTCTCCTCTTCTCCCTCCCATTCACCACTTCCTCCCCTTCCTCTTCCCTCTCCCTTCCCTCCACAGGAGGATAATCCGACCACTCCTCAGGCATCTTCACCACTACAGTCCTCACCTCCAGCTAGTCCTTTGGCTCCTTCTGTGCCTGTCCTGTCTCCTCTACCTCTTCCCAATGTAGAGCCCCCTACATCCTCAACCCCACCTCCACCCAGTCCACCTCCGGTACAGGAGCCCACCTCCCCTGAAGAGCCCCCTGCGCCTCAAATTCTACCCTTGCACTTGGCCCAGAAACAAAGCGGTGCTGCTATTGTTGGAGAGACCGATGAGGATGAGAGTGAGAGTGGAGGCGAAGGTATTTTCAGAGAGAGGGATGAGTTTGTGGTGCGGATTGAGGACATCAGGAGTCTGAAGGTACATATTAAAGCAATTCACTTTTCCTTTTTACTTCCATTGTGGACCTTTGTCAGCATATGTATACTGCATATTTGCAGATAAATCATGTGACATTGTATAAAGGTGTAAATCTTTTTTGTTGATGCAATCTCTCTCCAGTTGGCCCTGCAAACAGGACGAGAGCCCCCTCCCATCTGGCGTGTTCAGAAAGCTCTGCTGCAGAAGTTTTCTCCTGAGATTAAGGATGGGCAGAGACAGTTTTGTGCCACTAGTAATGTGAGTCATGACCCAGAACATGTATTGTAACAAGTAGCAAACAACAAAACTTTATATTGCATGTTATTACTAAACAATTCTGCCTCTCAGTGGTATTTGCTAAGGCCAAGTTTGTTTAAGTGTAAGTGCGTTACAGTGTGTCAGCTTCTAAATATATATATATTTTTTGTCTCTTTCTCCTCCATTTATCTCCTTCCTATTAGTATCTGGGTTTCTTTGGGGATGCTAAGAAGCGGTACCAGCGGCTGTATGTGAAGTTTCTGGAAAACATAAACAAGAAGGACTACGTGAGGGTCTGTTCTCGTAAGCCCTGGCACAGACCTTCTGTCACCCTGAGGTATTATGAACTCTCTGTGACCGCTATCTTTTTGTTTTGTTTCATTTACATAAGACTTTATACCTACTAAGGGTAAGCTATTTTTGCTGTGCACTGTAAACAAGCTCGATAATCTAGTCATTATGATCTAGATCACAGCAGCGTTCACCGTTCTAACGTATTTGCAATTTCCATCCTTTAGGAGGCAGACTCAGGCAGTCCCGAAGTTAGCTCCACCACCCAATAACCAGACTCCTGTTGAGAGGGTTAAGAAAGAAAGAGAAAAGATTAAGGAAACTCACGAAACTAGAGAAAACAACAACATTCGGCCAAAAGAACAGACAAAGGACAAAGACAAGGTTTCTAAAACTAGGGAAAAGGAAGAAAAGAAGGAGCGGGAGAAAGAGAAAAAAGCTCCACATCCACCGCTGGCTCCCCAGAAGCCTGAGAAACGAGCAGCGGTGGCAGAGCGAGGGAAGGTGAAGGAGGAAAAGAAGAGTGGAGTTGAAAAGAAAACGGAACGTGCTGCCAAGCCTCTGCCACCAAAGGTGAAGGCAGAACCTCCGCCCAAGAAACGCAGGAAGTGGCTTAAGGAAGTACCCTCATCATCGGAATCAGATTCTTCAGCAAGTGAGGATGAAAGTGAGTATACTCTTTAACACAACATCTAGGAGTATGTCAATCAGTAATGCACCAATCAGGATGCTAATAACGATCACCGATATTTTAACACTTATCGGCCGATACTGATCACCAATATTTATTTTAAAAGTGCCTTTTGCTACACTTTTGCAAGTTTCTATGCTGCAGGTATATGTTAAATATCCACACTAAAATACAATTTAATTTACATTAATTGTAAAATGCTACAATTTATTTGAATTGAAAAACAGTTATGAATATTTCTGTTGTCACTATCAAAGGTCATTGTGACATACTGGCAACCACTCTACACTATGATAGCACAACACACAGCAGAGATACTGTACGTTCAAAATAAGAGATATATTCATTACTCAAGTATACTCAGATTTTTTGTTAGAATTAGCCATGTCATTAAATATCGATATATCAATTATTGAACAACATGTTATTTTATCAATACGTTTTTGAGGCATCATATATTAACATAAGCCAACATTTAAATTAGAAGCCTAATTTATGTGCTTTCCAATTCATTGTCTGTTTGCCTTCTGTTAAATGTAGTCTGGCTTAATAGCTTTGGAAGACCACAAGGGGTTGGTTATATAACATTTACTGTACTTAATACCTAAGGACGCATTAATGCAGTGCAGGTGTCAGTTCAAAGTTGTGAATGTAGTCCCCATACACACAGAAGTTAAGAACAGTGACATTGATGAGTTTGCAGGTTAGTGTATGAAACTCTTGTAACTGCGCAAATTGAACTATTAAAAATGGCAACGTTTAATATGCAGTTATCTGTATGTAGTTTTTAAGATGTTTAATTCAAGCTGTCAAACCACAACAAGACATACTTGTAACCAGTGGTGTAAAGTAATGAAGTACAAATACTTCTTTACTTTACTTAAGTTGCCTTTTTCAAAATGTTTACTTTCTTGATTAACTTTTTTAGCCAAATAAAAATTTCTGATATTTTTATCAAATTTCCACCGCAGAACAGGCTGTTCAGAGGCTGTTCAGGCTTGCTATATTTTCTCAGGGACAAAATAAATAAATATATTAAAATTTTCCAGGTTCAATACAATTTAAACACAATCCAAAGCATTTGTGTCATAATGTTGATTGCCACAAAACAAATGTTTGACCTGACACTTGCAATGGAAGTGTTTGGAGGCCAGTCCATAAGTATTAATATACTCTCTTTATCACACAAACATCATGTTAACACATACAATGTTGGAAACGTTTATCTTTGCATACTTTAAAAAACATAGTAGGCATTGTACAGTATGCTGAGCAATATACAGTAAGCAGTATACAAACATAACATGATGGAGTTCTTAATGTATCTTGATCTGTTACTGCCCCACAGTCTCAGTAAAAGCTGGCCTGAACACACGCGCAATGCGCGAGATGTACCGGAGCTATGTGGAGATGTTGGTCAGCACGGCACTTGATCCGGACATGATCCAGGCTCTAGAAGACACAGAAGGTAAGAAAATGTGCTTACAAGTGAGACAAACTACAGCACCCTGTCATATCAAAGCATATGATGAAATGTAAACTTCTCCCTCTCCTATTGGCTATTTCAGACGAGTTATATCTTCCTCCAATGCGCAAGATTGACAGTCTTCTAAGCGAGCAAAAGAGGAAGCTTCTGAAAAGAGTCAATATGAATTCCCAGCACCAGGTATTTCAGCTTTTATTTTTGCTTGCTTTATCTTAAGATGATGTTCAATTTTGTGGGTTTCAGTGTACAGTTGAAGTCTGAAGTTTGCATACACCTTAGCCAAATACATTTAAACTCAGTTTTTCACAATTCCTGATATTTAATTGTAGAAAACATTCCCTGTCTTAGGTCAGTTAGGATCACTAATTTATTTTAAGAATGTGAAATGTCAAAGTTATAGTAGAGAGAATTACTTTTATTTCTTTCATCACATTCCCAGTGTGTCAGAAGTTTACATACAATTTGTTAGTATTTGGTTTCATTGCCTTTAACTTGGTTCAAACATTTTTGGTAGCCTTCTACAAGCTTTTCACAAAGAGTTGCTGGAATTTTGGCCCATTCTTCCAGACAGAACTGGTGTAACTGAGCCAGGTTTGAAGGCTTCCTTGCTCGCACACGCTTTTTCAGATCTGCCCACAAATTTTCCATCGGATTGCGGTCAGGGCTTTGTGATGGCCTTTCCAATACCTTGACTTTGTTGTCCTTAAGCCAATTTGCCACATCATTGGAGGTATGCTTGTGGTCATTGTCCATTTGGAAGACCCAGCGACCAAGCTTTAGCTTCTTGCCGGATGTCTTGAGATGTTGCTTCAAAATATAAACATACATTTCTTTCATCATGATGCCATCTATTTTGTGAAGTGCACCAGTCCCTCCTCCAGCATAGCACCCCATAACATGATGCTACCACCCCCATGCTTCATGGTTGGGATGGTGTTCTTCGGCTTGCAAGCCTCTCGCTTTTTCCTCCAAACATACCGATGATCATTATGACCAAAAAGTTTCACATTTTTGTTTCATCAGACCAGAGGAAATTTATCCAAAAGATATTTGTCCCCATGTGCCCATACAAACTGTAGTCTGGCTTTGTTTTTGGAGCATTGGCTTCTTCCTTGCTGAGCAGCCTTTCAGGTTATGTCGATATAGGACTTGTTTTTACTGTGGATAGTGTTGATTTACACTTTTCGAACCAAACTATGCTCATTTCTAGGAGACAGTATGTGTCTCCTTACTTTGCGGTATGATGGCTTCATGGTGTTTATACTTGTGTACTATTGTTTGTACAGATTAACGTGATACATTCAGGCATTTGGAAATTGCTCTTAAGGATGAACCAGATTAGTGGAGGTCCACAATTTATTTTCTTAGGTCTTGGCTGATTTCTTTTGATTTTCCCATGATGTCAAGCAAAGAGGCACTGAGTTTAATGGTAGGCTTTAAAATACATCCACAGGTACACCTCCAACTGACTACAATTAGCCTATCAGAAGCTAATTGCTTAAAGGCTTGAAATCATTTTCTGTTAACTTGGTGAATGTTAACTTTTGACCCACTGGAATTGTGATATACAATTAAAAGAGAAACAAGCTGTCTGTAAACAATTGTTGGAAACATTGCTCATGTCATGCACAAAGAAGATGTCCTAAATGACTTGCCAAAACAATTGTTTGCTAATATGAAATCTGTGGACGGGTTAAAATAATTAGTTTTAATGACTTCAACCTAAGTGTATGTAAACTTCTGACTTCAGCTGTAGATAGACTTTAGCCATTGATGTAAACAGTGTTCACAACCATTCTTTGTTATTCTGAATTCCCTTCTTTTTTTGCTCCACAGGAAGCTCTTCACATGTTCCCTCAGATATCGGCAGAGCCCCTGGACTCAGGGACAGTGAGGGTCAGACTGGGTGGGGAATGCTACAACCGCAAAACCCTGAACCGCATTAAAAAGAGTGTATCCAAACCACAGGTGATTTTAAAACCCTGTTTTTCAATAGACTAATACCAGTACGATACCAGTTTTTCTACAATATCGGTTGTACCAAGTACGGACTCTCTTCCGTTTACGGATTGGCTTTCGAATGCATGTGCATTTGGCTTCAATTTCTGAATTTACTGAGTTTACTATGTTTCGTGAATCTGGGATTCAAATTAAAGGAGACAAAGAGCTGTTTAATGCCCTCACAGGAAATAATTTATCTGGGTCTCAGACTGAACTCCGATCGGTTTAGAGCGTTCCTGTCTGAGGAACGAATAAAATCTATTCACGGTTGTTTGTCAATTTTTTATGAAAGGGGGAAAAAAAATCTCATTCTGGTTGTGTCTACGCATATTGGGTCTGATGGCCTCAATGGTTTCAGTCATTCCTTTGGGACTACTGTGAATGAGAGAGTTTAAGCATTGGATTGCAGCGCAGCATTTTTGTCCTTGCCATCACTTAAATCGCAGAGTAAGAGTGATGTCAGGCAGGTTGCTCACTCGCAGTCATGTGAGCATCTCCGCTTTCCTTCACAAGGGATCCCCTTTGTGGGCTGTCTCTGATGAACGTGGTGATGACAGACGCGTCATTCACGGGTTGGGGCACGGTGTGCGAAGGCAGAATAGTGAATGGGGTTTGGCCTGGTCACTACAGAACTTGCACATACATTTTCTGGAGTTACTGACTGTGTTTCTAGCGTTAAAGCACTTTGTACAGTTCCTTCAAGGCCACAATTTCCTAGTCAGATCAGACAACACGACAACAGTGGCATACATTAACAGGCAAGAGGGCACACGTTCACAGCGGTGACACTGCCTGGCACAAAAGCTGATTGTGTGGAGTGGTGCGCGCTTTCTGTCATTTGAGGGCGACGCACCTTCCAGGAGCGATGAATACAGGGGCAGATCTCCTGTCCAGAGGGAATCCTCTTTATGGAGACTTCAACCTCAGGTGGTGAGTCAGCTGTGGGGGAGATACGGGTGAGCTGCCATACATTTCTTTGCATCGCACAAAAATGCTCTTTGCCCTCTGTTCTTCTCTCTGTTGAGAGATTGTGCTCCTACTTAGTGTGGATGCTCTAATGCATCCCTGGCTAAATGTGCTATTTTACATGTTTTCTACACTGAGTCTGATCATTCCAACTCTAAAAAGAGTAAGAGAATACGGCCATTTAGCCATACTAGTTGCCCTGAAATGCCCGGGGACACTGTGGCTGGCTGAGATAATTCAACTTTTGTGCACCCAGCCTTGGCAACTCCCGCTGTTCAGGGATCTCCTGCCGCAAGCGCGGGGGGAAATATTTCACCCCATCCTCCGGGGCAGTAGCTCTGTGGCCTGGCCCATGAGAGGCTGTATTTGAGTGTCACGGGTTTACCCCCTAGGTTAATTAAAGCTGCTTCAGCCTAAAGTTTTCTATATTTTCTGCACATGCAGTCTCAAAGCAGTCATAGTGCTCACATGTCGAATGCGTCTGTATGGGCTTGCAGTCAAAAAAGTATACTGCGCACTTGACATACGGAACGGCACGGTATGCAGAAAAATTTAGAAAACCCAAGCCTTTACACAAGCATTGTTTACTTAATTTGTATCTCTGTCCTCTTGCTATTATTTTTATTTGTTCCTTTTTTGTTTGGCCACCTAAAAAATGGGGCCACATGGTGAAAAAGAAGCACCTAAGTTTGCTGCCCTTTAAAACTTAGATAAACTATTTACTCATGTATTAATTTGTAGCAAGTTGTTGCTCACGATGACATCACAGTGATGTCATTTTGTTGTTTACAAAAATGTATAGAACATATGTCACACTTAGTCGCCCCACTTTTGTTTTTTTTTGGGCCACTCTTATTAGGGCAGTAAATCAATGAAAACATTTTAACTTAAGTAATCTCACAGTTTTCTGTGATTTATCACGATTAATCATGGTAAATTAAAACAAACATTAAAATAAAATCATAAAAATAGTTTCTTTATACTTTGTCTCAAAGAACTTGCAAGAACATTGTTAGTCATCATTCATTTTAATGTTCATGTTAAAATATATATATATATTTTTTTTTATTACATTTTTTGCAGATAGTTATTTAGACACAATTTTACAGTTATAAACCTTTGATATAAGTAAACTCAGCAAAAAAAGAAACATCCTCTCACTTTCAACTGCTTTTATTATCAGCAAACTTAACATGTGTAAATATTTGTATGAACATAAAAAGATTCAACAACTAAGACATAAACTGAACAAGTTTCACAGACATGTGACTAACAGAAATGGAATAATGAGTCCCTGAACAAAAGTAAGTGCCGTGCATCTCCTCCTCCATGGACTGCACCAGATTTGCCAGTTCTTGCTGTGAGATGTTAACCCACTATTCCACCAAGGCACTTGCAATTTCCTGGACATTTATGGGGGGAATGGCCCTAGCCCTCACCCTCCGATCCAACAGTTCCCAGACGTGCTCAATGGGATTAACGCTTTACAAAAAAGATCTGTAAAGTTATTTAGATTTTTACAACATTATCTTTAAAATACAGTGTCCTGAAAAAGCTAAGTTTATTTTTTTGTTTACGTGCCATAAAATCAGTGGACATGCTGTAATTAAAAGTTGGGCAAAATCTTCTGCCATTTTCCAGACTTTATTAATAATAGGATCAAATGGGCAGATTAATTTCATATCATTGCCAATGCATTATTATACACTATACATAGAGATATAAAACCAATTGAATGCGGAAGTTTAAAATCTCAGAACTATTATTTTCTCTGGCTACCCTTCAAACTTGATTGCGCACATGCTCCATTTAGTATTTCTTACTGGTTCAGATGACAGAGTTAGTGAGTGTTTTCTGGCAATGTGAAGAGATACAGCAGTTTGCCTGTATCCCACACTTGGCTCACCACTTGCGTGTCAAGTCTCCATCCTCTGTACAGTAGATCCGCTCTAGTGTTATTATGCCCGGGACATGTGTCGCGTGTAATGAATAAGCATGCACTGCTCCACACGACCAGTTTGTGTATTAGGATGTGATGTCGAGTCAAGTGTGTACCTCCTGGAAATGTATAAGTGGCAATTTTAGCCGCAGGAAGTGGGTAAAAACATTAGTACTACTTCTTAGTACTGGATACTGGATTAATTGTGCAACATTTTTTACGTGTTAAACAGTCAACTATTAGTTAACGTATTAACTTAACCAGCCCTAATTTATATTTAAGTCTTTAAATAAATAAAGTGAGTGTTCAGTACTGGATTCATTTTTGATATGGCATCAAAACCATGAAAATTGAGAATCATGATATTGTACTTTTATTGGAATCGACTACTGAAATATTTAAATGTAATTAACAGAAGCAGTTTAGAAGTAGTGAAAGTACTTTGATACTAACAAGTCACCATCCCTGTCTCCTGCAGGACCTCAAGTTGTCAACAGAAACATGCAGACTGTACAGTCTCTACCATTCACTGCATCATTATAAATATCATACCTTCTTACACTGTAAAAAAGAGGTAAGAACACCTTCACTGCATTTCCCGTAAAGCAGATGCAGTAAACTGAAGCAACTGAATTGTTGTAGTCAAGATGAAAGTTTTCAATTAAATTCTTCTCTCTTTTTCTTGTAGACGAACACTATAGAGCAGGCTTCAGAAGATCCTGGGCAGGAGGAAGTTGTTCAGCAGTGCATGGCCAATCAGAGCTGGCTGGAGGCCCTCTTCAACTCCTTCTTAGACCTGATGGCCCTCAGCGGCAAAGCATAAGAGACAGGAAAAGAAGGGAAGGGGAGCATGAAAAAGAGGAACCACTGAGGAGTCAAGGAGGCCTCACGGTACAAAAGAAGCTGGATTTACTGTTGCCTAGTAGCAACAATAGTAGCTCCCCTATCCTCCTTTTGTTTTACAGAATTTTTTCTTTCAATGGCTCTTATACAGTGGCAGCAGGAAAGGACTGGGCATCTGGCCCAGCAGGTTGCCACTGGCAAATAACTGTATTAATTCTTTTCAAATGTCGCCGAGGCAATAGACTTCGTGCAGGACCCCTCCTGAGTGTTCAGAAAAATGGATGCGACCAAACTGACATTATAAAATGAGCTGACCATACACTGAACCAGAGGGAAATGGATGCACAGCAGCAGTGAGTTACGGTTGAAGGAATATACTGTGTGGAATCTTTATACTTTGAATCAACTGACAAGATTCATCATGTGGAAAATAACAGACCGAGTTTGTCAACACTAGGAGGAAGTCTGTTACTGTTGGAATTTTACACAAATAATTTTTTAAGGACAATAGCAGTTTTATTCTGACTTTTTTCTGAAATGAAAGAGTGAAGGTTCTGTTTTATAAAAGAGTGTATAGTGGCATGTGCGATTGGAAAGCAGACATTGGAAAAAATGTGTGCAGCGACATGTGATGACATTCAACGCTTTAGTCTACACACGTGAAACAAGTGAGCTAAAGTAATACATTTTTATTATTTATAAAGACATTTTTAACGGCAATTCGCACATACAAATCAGTAAATCTTCATTAGAGATAAATAACTTTTGTTCAGATGTTATAAATGGGTCCTATTGCCACATTATGAGATGTCTTCCTTTTCGCTCATCAAGGTGGGTAGATACAATGGAAATGTATTATCATTTATATCTGTCACTGAAAATAAATGATAGACAGAGTAGAACAAATATTTCAAGCTACGCTAAACGGTATTATTGCAGTGCGTTTTTAAGAAAGTGGAATTGAAAGTGAGAGCAAAGCATTTGGTTCCCTTTAGGGAGGGATTATGTATTAGTACTATTTAAAATGGAAATTTGTTTTTATTTGTTTGTCTTTTGTCTGTATTCTGAGTATTATTTTGGAACAATCTAATACTGTGCTTCTTTCCAAATTAAAGCCTTTGTGTAAATATTGTACAGCTCTTGACAAAAATCTCCCAATTCTTCTGTACATGAACTATCCCTAAATTTGACAAACAAATAAAACCGTCAACAACTACATTGTCTCAAAGTATTGCATCCTCTCTTGAAATATTGAATTTTCTCCTTTAGGGTTCATCCTATGCCTTTATATCATCACAATCAAATACTAATAAAAAACAACAGAGTTTTGTGAAAGATATCACAGAAAAAAGGTAAGTTAAATCCATGTTGTTTTCCACAACACTGCACTTCGTGGGTATGTACTTTTTCATAAACTTCACATTGCAGTTCCTCCTTTTTTCCGTTATTGTTTGTTTTTCGGAGGGGGTTTCTCTCATTTTGTTCACTTTGCATTTTGTTCTTGTTTTGTCCATCAGTATGCTCCATGAGGAAATGAAATTGTTTAAACAACTAAATATTCTATCTAGATTGAATTTTAGTAAATGTCATAAAGGGTTTGGAATGTTTTTTAAAGTGTACACGGACCATTCTAACTTACAGGTGCATCGTGAAAATGCTCACAGACAAAAAGGACATTAAGCATTTCATTGGTATATAGCAGGATTTTTTGGTGATTCAAAAATTGGAAGTTCAGCTCTGTACAAAATGCACCATAAAACAAAGCAAACTGATTGGAAATGTATTAGAAATTAATTGTTTTAATTAAAATAATAATAATATTAAAGGGATAGTTCACCCCAAAATGAAAATGCTCTCATCATTTACTCGCCCTAATAAAAGCCAGATGTGTATGCAAGTGAATGGTGACCAGAAATTTGTAGGTCAAAAAAGCACAGAAAGGCAGCATAAAAGTTGTCCATATGACTCCAGTTGTTACATCTACATCTTTAGAAGCAATATGATAGAGTTAGGTGAGAAACAGATCAGTATTTAAGTTTTCATTATTTTATTTTTGGTGATTTGCATTCTTTGTGCAAATCGCCACATAATGGGCTGGAAGAGGTAAAAAAAGGACTTCAATATTGATCTGTTTCTCACTCACACTGATCATATCACTTCTGTAGATATAGATTTAACCACTGGAGTCGTATGGATTACCTTTATGTGCTTTTTGGTCCTTCAAAGTTCTGGCCAATATTCACTTGCATTGTATGGACCTACATAGCTGAGGTATTCTTCAATAAACCTTCTTTTGTGTTAAGTAGAAGAAAGGAAGACAAACACATCTGGGATGACATGAGGGTGATTCAATAATGATAATATTTATTTTTGGGTGAACTATACCTTTAAAGTGATTGCTGCTGCTTTTTGAAACGCTAAAAAGTGTCGATGAGATAAAAAGTAATGTTTGAGATGGTCTTCTACGCCATCTACTGGGCAATTAACGTCATCTATTAACTAAAGCGACGTGTGCAGTGACGTCATTTAATGGGAAATCGAAACTGACATGGATTTTCCGTGTGCTGTTTAAGTAACAGATTTTAAGGCACAATCCGTTGATTTAAACGTAGTAGTAAAGAGCTATTGTTAGGATTAATGCCTCATGGTCGTGACATTTGACGAGATAGTTGAAAATTACTAGAGGCCGCAGAGTAAATTATCGTCTTGATATTGATTAAAGGTAAGTGCTTAGACAAGATAAAATATTGTATATTTTTTACACACATTATTTATTATACAGACTGTCGTCCAAAGATACGTCACATATGGGTATCATATTTTGTTAAAATATTCATTGGGTGTAAAATATAACAATACAACAAATATATAATATTAAAAATATCAATTTCATGACACAAGGCCCTGTTTGCGGATTTTACATTCTGTATGTTTTCAAATAAATGTAGTAGTGAAAATGTTTGTAATATTCTAATTCCAATGACCGTTTGACATAGAGACATGAAACAAACTGTAAACACTCAGAATAGTTTTCTTCATATAGCACAAGGCTTGTTTATGGGAGTAAATGTTCAGTACTTTTTACACAGATTAAAGTATCCCTATAGACCTCTAGAATGTGAAGTCTCTTTAAAACATTTCAAACTCTTACTAGTTCACTTAATTTGTCTATTAACAACATGTCCAGCAGGCCACGGTAGATTTATGTGTTTTTGTCATTTTTTCTAACCAGCACACCTCCATTTCTGTGGTGGAAATGCTGATGAGAATTGCCTTTTTATCCTTTTTAAAATAATAAAATGGTCGAATCGATATCGTTCACATGCTATATTTACCTTGATTTTTTTTCTCTTTAAACATTGCATGTCTCATAATTAATCTCAAGCATGCCCTTCACTGACACAATAGTTGATTTACAAGTAAGCTATACTAACTTTTGAAAGAAAAATAGAAATATCAGGGGCAAAATTGTTTTTGAGTGGTGAAAATGACACCACAACTATGGGACAGTCGTTTAATGTTTAAAAAAATGATAGAAACCATTATCACACAATATGTAATTTTATATTAATATTTAAAGTCTGAGTCTTGGACAAGGCTAACACACTGCCTATACATAAATTAAGGTGTTTGAAAAAATATATAAAATTAAATGAAGGCATGGTAAAAAGTTTCCTGGTCAGTTTAAGCATGACCTTCAGATAACAAAAAGAAAAAAGTTCAAATCTCTGAGGAGCACTCAGTTATTTTTTTCTCATTAAAAAAGTTACACTCCTAAAGACATTAATTGTATTTTGCAATATATGCATGAAATCATGACCACTAAAATTAAAATGAAGACTTCAGTCATATCAGTAATTTATAAAAGCTGTTTTATTCAACATGGAGAGGGTCCAAGGCCATGTTAGTATCACATGACCAGCTGAATACTACTCCCTAAATCTCAGTAACCAGGGACTTTCACTCATTAATTAAAGTAATCATGGCTGACTGTGAATACTAAATTTCTACAATGGCATCTGAAACAGAAAATTAGATGACACAAAGACAAATGTTATTGAGTGCACCTTTAATTAAAATCAAGCTCTGGGACATGAAAGTACTCAAAGTTGAAGAAACTTTGGCACTGGTATTTACAGGATATTGATGAATCCAATTAACACATTTAATTTTTGGTTTTAAGCTTTTACTGTATCTCAGTGTTTTGTTAAACTTATTGTGTTCTGCAGTTCTGAGGTTTTAAAGATGAGAAAAGTTCAACATGTTCTGTTTGTGCAGGTACATTGATGGTTTGGTGGCTTGTGTAGTCTGCTTGTACCATGACCCAAACAAAACCACTCTTCGTTCCCTGGTTGCACGAGCAAATCCAAAGTGGAAAGTACCCTGGAGTGGGTTGGATAAATCTGGAACAAACCCAGTTCAGCATTCCCTGGAAGCATGCTTTAAGACAAGACTCTAACAGTGAAGATGTCCTCATATTTAAGGTAAGAATGATCATTATTGTCATTATTGGAAAGAAATTTCTTTGTCAGTTCCATCTCATAACTGTTAAATGGTCTTTTAGCAGGGATTGAAGGTCAGTTGAAGTCAGAAGTTTACATACACTTAGGTTGAAGGGATTAAACCTCATTTTTTAACCACTCTGCAGATTTCATAGTAACTATAGTTTTGGCAAGTCGTTTAGGACTTAGTGCATGACACGAGCAATTCTTCTAACAATAGTTTACAGACCGATTGTTTCACTTTTAATTGACTATCACAATTCCAGTGGGTCAGAAGTTTACATACACTAAGTTAACTGTGCCTTTAAGAAGCTTGGAAAATTCCAGAAAATGATGTCAAGCCTTTAGTCAATTAGCCAATTAGCTTCTGATAGGCTAATTGGAGTCCATTGTAGGTGTACTTGTGGATATATTTTAAGGCCTACCTTTAAACTCAGTGCTTCTGCTTGACATCCTGGGAAAATCAAAATAAATCAGCCAAGACCTCTGAAAAAAATGAAATCTCAAGCTTAGGTATCATTATTTATCTAGAATATCAAGCTTATATCATACGTAAACATTAACTAGCTAGCAAGATAAGTTAGCGTTGACAACTCATCGACTGTAACTGCCATGGTGTCTCTCCACTAACAGCGGGATGATGTCTCAGCACACCATCCATGATCTTGCGCCATGGAAATTTCTTCTTTGGGCACTGCTTTGTCCATTGTGCATTTTAATGGATTTGTACCATATTCCAGAACCTGTACCGTTGTGAGCTGGATACAAAACCTGGCAAGTTTGTGAAACTCTGCGTTTGACATTGACCCTGCCTCACTCCCCAGTTGGGCTTTTTTGGCCCAAGGGTAATTGGAGGGCCAAAGGCCATTGGCCGTTGGTCCCAAGAAAGCCCCAAAGTGGCACAATGAGGCCCCGGAAGGGACAGTGGGAATGCAACTGGCCCTGGCACACACTAGCACGCCATCATTTAGACCAATAGTGGAAACGTGGCTAGTGACATCTCGTTACTCATGCCTACATACTTTGGAAAAAGAGCATACATTTAGTCATTGTTGTATTTGCATGTGAAATGAGTTCTTCTTTACCGTTATTATGTTTTATTTGTTTGGAGAGTCTTTTGGACACTTGGATACATTTTTGGACACTAGGATAAATTGTTTTTGTAATGTTATACATTTTGATTGTTACTTGTGACATGATTGGGAACAAAACAAAAGCAGTTTTTGGAGCTACGTAATTTACACCATGAGATATATTATGTCAAATCAGAAAAATAAGGAAAAAAGAACATTTTTGGCTCGAAAAAAAAATAAAAAAAATAAAAATATATATATATATACAGTACAGTGCAAAAGTCTTAAGACATAAGATAAGTCACAACATTAAAACCACCTGCCTAATATTGTGTAGGTCCCCCTCGTGCCGCCAAAAAAGTGCCAACCCGCATCTCAGAATAACATTCTGAGATGATATTCTTCTCACCACAAAGAGCGGTTATCTGAGTTACCATAGACTTTGTCAGTTCGAAACAGTCTGGCCATTCTCTGTTGACCTCTCTCATCAACAAGGCATTTCCCTCCTGGATATTTTTGTTTTATGCACCATTCGGAGTAAATTCTAGAAAATGTTGTGCATGAAAATCCCAAGAGATCCCATTTTTTCCCCATTCTGATGGTTGATGTGAACATTAATTGAAGCTCCTGACCTGTATCTGCATGATTTTATACAGTGCACTGCTTGCAAATGATTGGCTGATTAGATTATCGCATGGATGATTTTTGGTGCCAGATGGGCAGGTTTGAATATTTCTGTAACTGCTGATCTCCTTGGATTTTCACGCACAACAGTCTCTAGAATTTACTCTGAATAGTGCCAAAAGCAAAAATAAACCTACAGTGAGCAGCAGTTCTGCAGATGGAAACACCTTGTTGATGAGAGAGGTCAACAGAGATTGGCCAGACTGGTTCGAACTGATAAAGTCTACGGTAACTCAGATAACCACTCTGTGTAATTGTGATGAGAACAATAGCATCTCAGAATACTATTCTGGGTTGGCATTGTTTTGGTGGCACGAGGGAGACCTACACAATATTAGGGAGGTGGTTTTAATGTTGTGGCTGATCGGTGTATAATGTATATACATAAATATATTGTATACAATCCACTTGGTCTCGCAATTAATATGAGGTTATAAAAGCAGCATACATAATAATTATACAATAATATGCTAAATAAGCTTATCAGCAGGGCTGGACACTAAGTACTGCCTGATGGCCCGGGGCCAGTGAGAGAAAGATTCGGGCCCATGGCAGGACGGCTGAGGTTAATATGATGCTTTTATGAATTTATATCTGTAAAGCGCATATATGGGATTACATAAGGAATAAATAATGTCTTGCAAATTATAAATGTGATTAAATGTTGGGGGACATTGTATTTTTTATTTTATTCTCCACCAATTTGGAATTCCCAATTCCCAATGCTCTATAAGTCCTCGTGGTGGCATAGTGACTCTCCTCAATCTGGGTGGTGGAGGACGAATCTCAGTTGCCTCCGCGTTTGAGACCATCAATCCGCTCATCTTATCAAGTGGCTTGTTGAGCGCATTATTGCGGAGACGTAGCGCATGTGGAGGCCCACACTATTCTCCATGGCATCCACACACAACTCACCACATGCCCCACCGAGAGCGAGAACCACACATTAGAGCGACAATAAGGAGGTTACCCCATGTGACTTTACCCTCCCTTGCAACCGGGCCAATTTGGTTGCTTTGGAGACCTGGCAGGAGTCAGTCAGCATGCCCTGGATTCGAACTCGCGACTCCAGGCGTGGCAGTCAGCATATTTACTCACTAAGCTACCCAGGCCCCCCATTTTTAAAGCCATGATGGTAAAAACATCTATTTGACATTTTTTTGTTGGGGCCAGTGAAAATTTTAGCAGGGGCAGTAAAAACCTGAGAAAATATAGAAAATATTCTTAGCATTCAGCCCAGATCAGTTTATGGAGGTGTATAACATGTCACACTGTAGGACATGTCAAATTATTTAATGTCAACTACCCATATACCGAAGTAACATGTTATTACCATCTGCTACCAATTACACAATGGTACAGCCAAAGTAATTTTTGCTAAGAGTACTCTTTTTTTTAATTTCTATGCCTTGTCCCTGAGTCAGGCATGGGCTCAAACTGCTGGAGATGGTCGGATCAATGGAGACCCATCTATTTGGAAGAGAAACTTCCGTAGTGCTCTTCGTGTTAAAGGCTTCAAGATGATGTTCGACAACAAGAATGATACTGCTAATCCCCATAAAGTATATCAGTTTCCAACTGATTCTCATTCTGCTGGTAAGAAACATTATGCTTGCTGTCCAGGGCTGTTCCCTAAACTTGAGCTTTGACGATCATCTTAAATGACATTGCTAGTTATTTTACAATGGTGTAACTCCTGTTTCCCAAACCAGCAGTAGATTGCTCGTTGTAAAGTAGAACATAAGTGCTTCATTACCTGAGCTGTCTAGTCCACAGTAGCTGAAATGTTAGCCAAAATGTCCTAGAGTTTGTCTTCGCAGCATGAAAATAATGCAAAAGTACTAGCAAAAATGGAAACTGTATGTAACTTTGTCGAGGCGCTAAAAGTTATGAACTATTACTGAATTTAATTTAAGATGAAAAAATCAGCATCAATTTCAGATGTATTGATGCTGAACTTCATATAGATTTATTGTAGTGACACAAGAAGTGCATGTAATGTGAATGCAGGCAATGTAAATCATAAGTGAATCTCACATAGTCTAAATCATTGTTTCTTTGGCTCGAAACTGAACAGCTGCGCACTGTTTAAAATGAGGGTGTATCAGTATTGAACTAATAGACCTCATAGATTTAAATAATAATATTTAGTTAGAGTTCAAGGCACTGTGGTATTCTAGCCTTACTGCCATTATACAACATGCAATTGGGGACTACCATACACCGATCATTCACAATAAAACCACCTGCCTTATATTGTGTAGGTCCCCCTCGTGCCGTCAAAACAGTGCCAACCTGCATCAGGATAGCATTCTGAGATGCTATTCTTCTCACCACAATTGTACAGAATGGTTATCTGAGTTACTGTAGACTTTGTCAGTTCAAACCAGTCTGGCCATTCTCTGTTGACCTCTCATCAACAAGGCATTTCCATCCACAGAACTGCTTCTCATTGGATGTTTTTTTAGTTTTTGGCACCATTTGGAGTAAATTCTAGAGACTGATGTTCTGGAAAGTCCCAGGAGTTCAGCAGTTACAGAAATATTCAAACTAGCCCATCTGGCACCAACAGTCATGCCACTGTCCAAATCACTGAGATCAAATTTCTTTCCCATTCTGGTGGTTGATGTGAACATTATCTGAAGCTCCTGACCTGTATCTGCATGATTTTATGCACTGCACTGCTGATTAGATAATCACATGGATGATTGCTGGTGCCAGATGGGCTGGTTTGAGTATTTCTGTAACTGCTGATCTCCTGGGATTTTCACACACAACAGTCTCTAGAATTTACTCTGAATGGTGCCAAAAACAAAGTGAGCGGCAGTTCTGCAGATGGAAACACCTTGTTGATGAGAGAGGTCACCGGAGACTGGTTTGAACTGGCAAAGTCTACGGTAACTCAGATAACCTCATTGCACACTCTCACCCTAATCTTTTTAATGGATTTATGAACAGTTCAAATCTTGTTAATTTACAAAACATTTTATGTACTACTAAAATAACCATGCTTTTGGGAAATGCCGTTAGAGATTAAATTCTACCTTACTGCTACTAGTGTTCTACTTAGTGTAGCTAACAAATAAGATATCTGCATTGGTTATGCTGTTCATTGGATGTTAGAACTGTTACAAATGTTTTTGTGTGCTGTCTTCACCCATCAAGGATCTGAGGGGTCCCAAGAGACTGATGTGAGTGTCTGTTTCAATCTGTTTATCTATCATATGTTTTTAGCCTTATTCATTTTTCATCTAGTGTCTCAAAAGCACACTCTATTAGACAACCTGTAGTATCAAATTTGACATGCACACTAAATTTGGAACCTAAATGTGTTTTCCATTTTTAGGCCTCACAAGAGCTGTATATGGGGGAGGAAGAAATGTTCTCTGGTAAGAAAGTATTTTTTATTCTCAGTCATGCTAATAGAGATCCTATGGAGTCCTATGGAATTTAATGATTCTGATTCCGATTTCAATCAACGTTTCTGTTTTCTTAACGATTCCATTGCCATATTTCTTGTAAAAAAATTGTTAGGATTTCGTTTTTGCATGTTATCTGCACCATTTTTTCATCTCAGGAAACTTGAGCCTGTTCACATGCACACCAATACCAAAAATCAGCTTATTTATCATATCAGACAAAGCAAGAAAACTGCATTTACATGAGATTTGAAATAATCTAGTTATTCTCTGCTTTTGACACAAAATCCTGAAGAGTTATGTGCACAACATTGGATTAGCCAGTAAGAACAGCGGTAAAGGTGTTTACCGGGTTTATTCTTAAGACATTTAAGGAAAAGCCATTTAATACATTTACATGTCCATACACATTGTCGCTTATTAAGCATAATCATGTAAGAACGTGCATGTAAACACACTTATTGGGTGTTAGATTGTATGTTCCCATGCACAGCTGACAGAAACGAAGATGCACCCTGATCATAATGACAACAGCAAAGTTGGCTCTAATTGATATGTAATGTTTATTTGCATTTATATACAGTATATACTGATTATTTTATGCATAATTTGCAGTGGCAGTAAAAAGTATGTGAAATCTTTAGGATTAGTTGGTTTTCAGCATTATTTGGTCATAAAATATGATCTTATCTTCATCAAAGTCACAAGAATAGACAAACAACAATGTGCTTAAGATAACAACTCACAAACAGTTATAATGTTTCGTGTCTTTATTGAACACATCCCATTAAACATTAACAGTGCTGTGGAAAGTGAACACCTAGGCTAATGATGTCAACCAAAAGCTAAATAGAGTCAGGAGCAAACCTGGCATCCAACTTATGAAACAAGATTGGAGGTGTAGGTTATAGCTACTTTGACTTATAAAAAGCATTTCAACATTTTGAGTTTGCTATTCACAAGAAGTATCTGCTGACGTGGACCATGCCTCACAAAAAAAGAGATCTCAGAAGACCTATGATCTGTCCACAGTTAGACAAATTGTCTATAAATGACGACGATTTAGTAATGTGGCTACTCTCCCTGGAAGTTGCCGTCCAGCCAAGATGACTCAAAGGGCACACCGCAGAATGCTCAATGAGGTTAAAAAGAACCCTAGAGTGACAGCTAAAGATGTGAAGGAATCATTGGAACTGGTTAAAATCTCTGTTCATGAGTCTACAATACAGAAAACATTATACAGGCATGGTGTTCATGGAAGGACACCACAATGGAAGCCGCTGCTTTTCAACAAAAACATTGCTGCGCACCTGAAGTTTGCCAATGACCACCTTAACACTCCACAAAGCTACTGGGAAAATGTTTTGTGGACTGATGAAACTAAACTTGAATTGTTTGGGAAGAACACACTGCATTATGGTGTATAAAGGGCACCGCGTACATAAAAACATCATCACTGTGGTGAAGTATGATTTGGGACTGCTTTGCTGCCATCATCAAGGGAAAAATGAATTCCCAAGTTTATCAAGATATCCTAAAGGATAATGTCAGGGTGGTTGTGTGCCAGCTGAAGCTCAGAAGCAGTTGGGTGATGCAGCAGGAAAGTTATCCTAAACATTGAAGTAAATCCACTACAGAATGGCTTCAAAAAAATACTTTTTGGAGTGGCCCAGTCAGAGCCCAGACCTAAACTCAATAGAGATGTTGTGGAATGACCTCAAGAGAGCCGTTTAAACCAGACATCCTAAGAATATGGTGGACCTGAAGCAATTCTGTAAGGAAGAATGGTCCAAAATTCCTTCTGAACATTGTGCAAGTCTATTTTGCAGCAACAGGGAACGCTTGGTTGATGTTATTGCTGCCAAGGAGGATCAACCAGTTATTAAATCCAAGGGATCACTTACTTTTTCCACATCATTGTGAATGTTTAATTGGGTGTGTTCAATAAAGAAATTAAATATTATAATTTTTTGTGTTGTTAGCTTAAGCACATTGTGTTTGACTTTGAGGATGATCATTTCATGACAAATTAATGGAGAAAACCAGATATTCCAAAGGGTTCACATACTTTTACTTGCCACTGTATTACACTGTTCTGTCCACATCTGCGGAAAAATGCACGTTGCAGAACAATTAACAGAACATCATAAAAATAAATATTTTTATATGAATAATATTTAAATCATTTTATTAATTAGAATCTTTATATCTCTATTTTGAACCTTAAATGCATAATGTAATAATGAACTAAGCGTTTCTTCACAAAAACAATTGTATTTTTCATACTGCATATACCACCTTTGTTAACTCTTACTGTATCGGTTCTTTCTTAGCACTCCAACCCCAACAGTTGGAGCAGTGTTTTGTTGAACTAAACCTTCAGGAAGTTTCCACACAAGGTAGACTGCAAAAATACCAAAATGTTTTGCCATTCATTTCAATTAGTGATTTTATATTTGTTTTATTTCATTTTTTTAATTTGGGATTTTTTTTATTTTGTTTTACCAGAATAATGTCAACCCTGATTTTGTTTTGTTTTTCTTTTGTCCTGATTGAATGCTGATTTTAATAATCTAATCCAATCCAAAATCCTTATGTTTTTGAATCATCATTGTTTTGACATTGACCGTTCCAAAATGTAATCTACACCTAAACTCTATAAACTGCCTGAATAAGGTTGTTTTTCAAGATGACTGTTGGAATAAAAAATCCTCAACTAAAATAGTGCTCTGTAACACTTTACAATAAGGTTGTCTTTGTTAACATCAGTAATTGCATTAGGTATCATGAACTAACAATGAGCAATATTTAATTACACCATTTATTAATGTCCGTTAATGTTAATTTATGAATACAGTTTATTGTTAGTTCATGTTTCTTCATAATGCATTAACCAATGTTAACTTATACAGTTTTTTATTTTTTAAACATATTAGTATATGTTGAAATTAACATTATCCAAGAATAATAAATGCAAGAATAATACAATTTCATGTTAACTAATGTAGTTATTTACTAATGTTAACAAATACAACCTTATTTTTTACCACTTTTTGTTTCAGGCAATGTAATCTGGAATCCAGAGCAGTTACCAGTTGTGGTGCTTGGTGAACAAGAAATGTACCAAGCTACCAGTCCATGTTCTGAAGCACGGATTACAACCGCAAGTGCTACTGGGATTGACCATTTCCCAATACAGGAGACTCATGGACCTTTTTCTTTAGCTGGGGGTGCTGTTGGTGGTTTGGGGCAGATTTCGCCTCCTGAGGGGACAACAGATATGAGTCATTGTTCTTCTGCTGAAAGGACTCATGAGGCAGCAGAAGGTGCAGGTTTTCAGGTTGCCACACCTGGGATAACTGGTACATTGGGTAGGAAATTCACAAAGCCAACACATATTCACACAGATTTCCGGTCTTTGATTACTTTTATAGCTTTATTTCTATTAATGTTGTCACTTATTTTTTTCCACAGAGACACAATTTCAGGTTAAGGTTTATTACAAAGGGCAGATGATGGTAGATCAGTTGGTGGAAAATGATGCTGGTTTCAGACTGATGTATCAGAGAAACACGTTAGTTTCTTTTTTTACTTCATTTACTTATCTTACAATTAAAGGAATAGTTCAGATTCTGTCATGATTTACTTTCATTTAATTCCTAACCAATTTGACTTTATTTTCTGTGGAACACAAAAGGAGAAATATAATTTTCCATGCAATTACAATGAATAGGGGCTAGAGCTTTCAAGCTTCAAAGAGACACAAGAGCACCATAAAGATATCATGAAAGTGGTCCATACGATTCGTGCATTATATTACAAGTCTTCTAAAGCTGTACGACAGCTTTGCGTGAGAAACAGACCAAAACTGAAGTCATTATTCTCTAAACAAAATCTTGACATCCACCTTAGCTCTCCTTGGTGCATTCATGAGAGACGTTACAAAGTCTGAAATTGTTCCTTTGAGTCTTTTTAATGTATCTGTTGATCTGATTCGGAAAGGCGGTCTGAGTAATTTGTTCACGAATCAGAATGATTTTTTTTGGGTGTGTCTATTTGTGTAAAGCTCCAGTCTCCATTCATTGTAATTTCATGAAAAAGGGTAACCAGTACAGTCTTCAAGATTTTTCCTGTAGTGTTCCCCAGAAGAAAGAAAGTAATGCAGGTTTGGAATGACATGAGCATGCATAAAATGTGACAGAATTGTCATTTTGGGCTGAACTATACCTTTCATTTATTCATCTTACAATTGATGCCATGGATTATGTTTTATAAAGATGAATTATTTAACTGTATACTCCCACAGGGGTGATTTCAGCCTAATGGATAGTGCTCTACCAATAGTGGAACTACCTAGTCCAGACTTTATCTTGGACCAGAAGCAGGCCGAGCTTACGAGGGCAATCCTGGAGAATCTGGGGGGTGTGGAGCTCAGGAAATTGGATGGTGTGATTTTTGGTCATCGATGGGGAAACTGCAAAGTGTACTGGAGTCAATGCAAACATGAAATGACGCAAACACCCAGACAACTCGCCAAAAACACACCTGAAACAATCTACTTATTCAAAGATTATTTTTCAGGTGAATTTAAATACATGTAATCACATGAAAATACAAGACTTCACCCAGTCAAGTTTATACACAAGTTCATGTAGTACAGTTATTATGTACTTGTATGGTTGTGTATATGTGGTTGGTCCTCAATGGTTGCAAATATTATTGTGATTGAGTTCTTATTACATAGAGTTTCACAATTAATCAAATTAAAATCAGTATACGGCCTTGTGTGCAACTACAATTTAATAAAATAGTAGTCTGCATGCGCTGTGCACTTTGAAGAGGAAGGTTCTTTTTTGTTGTATAAGCGATTAGTCGACGTTATCAACAACAAAAATTGTCGACAAAAATTTCCGTTGTCAAATAGTCACTTGAAGTAATTTAATGTAATATGAGATCACATTAAACTCTAATGATGAGAGGAGCACTGCAGTTCGTGCCTGACTGAGGAGAGGAAGAATTACACAGCTCACAGTCCAGATGCACTCTAAACTTTCCAAACAGCTTCAGGTGATGTAGATCGCAAAGTATGAGAGAATTATACAAAAATACCAAATAAGTAAATACAGAAGCACTCTCATTGTGGAATAAGTGGAACTGGATGTCTTTAAAGGAAACACCCCAGCGTTACATCTTAAATGCAGTTATATTTAATGCGTTATAGCTTTATTAAAGTTCAAATAATACGGAAGCAGGTCTTGTAGTTAACTACAAACTCTGAAACTGGCATTTCTCTGTGCAGTCAGTGCCTCTACTTTGAGTTGCGTAAAGTGTCCCGATCTAAGGGGGAGAGATTGAAACTGCATGTGACTGAGGCATAATGTCGCAGGATCTCTTGAGCATGCACACTGAATGCAGCTAGATTATAATGTGATGGCTTGTGACTTATTGAATCATATAGTCACTGTGCATTTCTTATCGTGAAGAAAATTGGTAATACGCAGCTTTATTAATAAGAGAAAATTTTATTTTTTTGTGAGTTAAAGATGGATTGAAATAAAGAGAAATGTGAGAGCGGGTAGTCTTTGGCCCATTATACACTGCTACAAAATAAGTTTTTGACTTGTTTTCCCATATAAATATCTAAAACTCCTTTAAAACAATGTACATTTACTTTAGCAGCTGTACTGTAGAAGAAAAAAATTGTTATCTGAGAATGTTGAATATAATATTAAAAATACATATATTTTAAAATATCCTAAAATCCTTAAAAAAAAGATGCATTCACCCGAGAAGCAGTATGGGATATTTAGACTTGCTTTTGGAGAATAGACCTTGTTGCCATCAATAGATCTTTAGAGAAAAATGTACTGCACTTGCAGAAGTATAGCCAAGTGGAAAAATACACTTATGTACAAAATACACTTACTGTATATTTAAGATAAATTCTCTTAAAGCAAGTCTAAATATCTTATATGCTGCTTCTCAAGTAAATGTATCTTGTTTTAAGGATTTTTAGACAATTTTAAATGGAAAACAAGACTTGATAACAATAGTTTTTTTGCAGTGAATTTCTTTACTGAATTAAACTTAAAAGTTAAAATTAAAAACAGTTTTTCCCTTTAATTCAGTGAATGTCATTTAGAGGTATTTTTAAAAATTGGTTTTTAGTCTTTATTGTTAGTAAGCATGTTTAATACAACCTTTGAAGTCAGGGCACAAGCAGAATAATTGGTCAAGAGCTAATGATTAATCGTTGCAGTAATCGCCGAATACTTGAATAATTGTTCTAATAATTGTTAGATTAATCGATTATCAAAATAATCATTAGTTGCAGCTCTAGTTATAAACTACACAAAGTATCTACACATAGAGACTTTCAGGATTCTCTAAGCAGGTTAAATATGTGTACTGTCTACTCAAACTCCATTTCAAAAGGTGATCTGCATTCAGTTTGTCTTTAATTCAGCGGTAGTATGTGAATTATGAAAGTGAATCACTCTGGATTCACTTTATTTTCTCATTCACATAATGTCAAACATATCTGACCATTGCAAGTTACTGTACAAATGTAAGGAAACCTAGAGACAGAAACGGTGATGACAGCATTTCACCTGATCTGGAAAGTGGACCATATTTAATATATATATTATGTGTGTGTGTAATATATTATACACGCTTATATACACCGATCAGCCACAACATTAAAACCACCGGCCTAATATCATTACTCCATGGTCCAGTTCTGATGCTGAAGTGCCCATTGTAGGCGCTTTCGGCAGTGCACAGGGGTCAGCATGGGGACTCTGACCGGTCTGCCGCTACGCAGCAAGCTGCGATGCACTGTGTGTTCTAAAACCTTTCTAACATAGCCAGCATTACATTTTCAGCAATTTGTACTACAGTTGCTCTTCTGAGGGATTGGACCAGATGGGCTAGCCTTCGCTCCCCACGTGAATCAATGAGCCTTGGCCCATGGCCCTGTCGCGGTTCACAGGTTGTCCTTCCTTAGACTACTTTTGGTAGGTACTAACCACTGTATACCGGTTATACCCCCACAAGATCTGCCCTTTTGGAGATGATCTGACCCAGTCGTTTAGCTATCACAATTTGGCCCTTGTTAAAGTTGCTCACATCCTTATGCTTGCTCTTACTTTTTCCTGCTTCCAGCACATGTAATTCAAGTACTGACTGTTCACTTGCTGCCTAATATATCCCACCCCTTTGACAGGTGCCATTGTAATGAGATAATTAATGTTATTCACTTCACATATCAGTGGTTTTAATGTTGTGGCTGAGCAGTGTATGTATGTATGTATGTACAATTGTGGTGAGAAGAATATAATCTCAGAATGCTATTTTGAGATGCGGGTTGGCATTGTTTTGGTGCCACGAGGGGGACCTACACAATATTAGGCAGGTAGTTTTAATGTTGTGGCTGATCGTGTGTATATATACAGTTCTAGGAAAAATTGCAATGCAACATAATCAGTTTCTCTGGATTGACTATTTATAAGTATGTGTTTGAGTAAAATTAACATTTTTGTTTTATTCTATAAAGTACTGACAACATTTCTCCCAAATTCCAAACAAAAATATTGTCTTTTAGAGCATTTATGTGCAGAAAATGTCAACTGGTTAAAATAACAAAAAGAGGTGTTTTTAGACCTCGAGTAATGCAAAGAAAACAAGTTGATGTTCTTTTTTTAAAAACACAATACTAATGTTTTAACTTAGGAAGGGTTCAGAAATCAATATTTGATGAAATAACCCATCACTGATCCTCCATCTGGTCATCTAATGGCTAGACAGAGATCTGGAGAGGCCTTCAAGCCACAGGGTCTCATGCACACTGTGAAATTTGGTGGAGGATCGGTGATGAACTGGGAGTGCTTCAGCAAGGCTGGAATCAGGCAGATTAGTTTTAATGAAGGACGCTTGAATCAAGCCTCATTCAAGGTTATCCTGGAAGAAAACTTGCTTCCTTCTGCTCTGACAATGTTCCCCAACTTTAAGGATTGGTTTTTCCAGCAGGACAATGCTCCATGCCACACATCCAGGTCAATCAATGTGTGGATGGAGGACCACCGGATCAAGACACTGACATGGCCAGCCCAATCTCCAGACCTGAACCCCATTGAAAACCTCTGGAATGTGATCGAGAGGAAGATGGATGCCACAAGCCATCAAACAAAGCCGAGCTGCTTGAATGTTTACGCCAGGAAACTTTCATTTTACTCAAACACATACCTATAAATAGTAAATCCAGAGAAACTGATAAGTTTGCAGTGGTCTCTTAATTTTTTCCAGAGCGCTTGCGCGCTCTCTCTCTCTCTCTCTCTCTCTCTCTCTCTGGAAAGATTTTCAGTGAAAATTAATGTTCAAGTTAAAACCAGATACTACTACTTATATTAATTCAATATTACATTAAAGTTAAATGGGTTCCAAAATTTAACAACCAGTCACATTGTGTCTCTGAATAAAAGTGGACTGAGACCTTATCGTAACTAAAGTGGGCCAAAAAGAGATATTCACCTGAAGTGACAAGGTACAATTTGATATCTAAATAGCACCAATATAAGATTTTAAATATTTATCAAACTGCAATAGTTTTCATTCTAGTTTCACAAATTGGTCACTTGAAAAATGTGCTGGATTATTAATGGTGTCGTCCCATTAGGTTTGATGGAGTTTGTACAGAGAAATGGTGGACCATCTCCTCATTATAGTCTCTACTTCTGTTTGGGAGAGAAGTGGCCAGACCCCAAAATGAAGCCGTGGGAAAAGAAACTTATCATGATAGAGGTTAGGATAAAACTTTGTTTTTTAAGTTTGTTATTGTAACCCTATATCCAGCAGTATGTTGAAAAGAACATTTTATAGTAAGATTTAGTTACATTTGTAAAATTGTACTTTTGCATTTATATTAATGATGTATATTACAAGCCTTATTATTGTGTATTTTTGTTACATAACAGTTAGTTCTGGTCCACAATTTGATTCATTCCAAGAGTGCTGTAATTAGTGTAAAAGCATTAGAACGTTTGACTGTTTTTACACTATTCCAGTTTTGCAACCTCTTTTCATTGGCTGAACAAAAAAGAAAAAAGAACAAACAGAATAGCTGTCCATATAAAGTCTGAAGCACAAGCTACATGATACAAACTTTCTTGATTGTACAAAAGCTATATTATACATGTAGTTGTGTAGTAAAGGCTTATTTATCATGTAAATATGAAAGACTTAGGAGGTCTAAATTTAGAAGCTGAATATTTTGGCCTCACTCATTCTCAAACAGGTTGTTCTGAAATCACTGGAGTTATTGAAGAATATTGCCGTTGAGAGTGGAGCTTCCTCATTACAGTCAATGGAGCTACAAGTCTCTCTGGACCAAATGATGGAGTTGTGTTAGAAAGAAGAGCTGTGACCGAGTGGAAAGCTTGATTGCACTAAATAGTCCTACTGAAGAACTGTTCACTCAGAAGTGCCACTGTGGTTAAAAAATTGTTTTCGTGGTGGGCCTTGTTTGTCTCAACTAATTTTTGCTGGTGAACAGAATAGCTATGCTGAACCATGATGGTTAAGCTGATTTCAAATTACAAGGAAGATCTTTAGTAAAGGTACAAAAGAAATAATGAATAAAATGTTTACAAGATAAGATGGATTTTAAATGGAAGAACTTGCATGCTCTCATGACAAAGAAAGAACAGATTCAAAGAACATCAGGCTTTAATATTTTTTTTAAGTCTTTTTTACACTACTACAGTCAAATGTTCAAAATGTGTAAAATGCAATATATCACATTTTAGGTTCTTTGTGAACATCTTGACTATTTTAACTGCATGTCAAACTAAAGAATATATTGTGAAAATACATTATTGTTCAGTGTTATCCTGGCCTACATTTCCTTTACATGTCAAATGCAGGTAGAACACAGCAGTGGCGTGTAACTCTGTAATAGCCACTTTGAAAGGGGACATTTTCAGGGTTTTTTTTCATTGAAAATTCTGTAAATGTCGGGTCGCTCAAGCAAATATTATTATATTCATCTCTTGTTCAGCTCTTTATAAGCACTAAATATGCTTCTCTCCTGACACGTGGATCTGCGTGGGGCGAGTGTAGCGTGGTTTTGTTTGAAACACTGATAGGATAGCACAGAGCGGAAAACTTGTGCAACCCATTTGAATTCTACACAGATTGCTCTACTTTGCAGCACTTTAGAGGAAGTTGAATATCTCAAAAGGAGACATAGCCTTAGAGGGCCTGGGTATGTCTTCTGAATATGCAACACAAAGCACAGCACAGGACAGGAGGGTGCACAAGAACAACAAGTCCGGCTATGACTAAACCAGCTGGACGATGGACTAAATGAGGAAGGAGGATTTGGGGTGGAGGTGGGTTTGGCAGCGAGTGCTTGGTTAGGCTGAAGAGAAGCTGTGAAGAATATTTATAGACCGCCCTTGATGGATAGATAACTGGGATTGGAGAAGGTGTATTGGTGGGCTGTTGGGAAAGTGGACGAGAGGGTTAGAGTCAGAATACGTTAGTTATTTGATTATTTTCTTGTAAAGCCACACGTAACCAGCAAAGTTTAAAACTCCTTTTTTAATGCAATAACCGATTATTAGGCAAGTAGGCAGTCATTTGCTGTTATCCACAATGTGTAAAGACAGATTAGCATTTACATTACAAATCATCTAGGTTACGTATGTAACGCCCGTTCCCCGATGGAGGGAACGAGACGTTGTGTCAGAGAAGCGACACTAGGGGTCTCTCTTGAGCGCCGATATTCACCTCTGGACTATGAAAAAAAGGCCAATGAGAGTTGGCAACCAGTATTTGCATGTCCCGCCCCCGGACATACGGGTATTTAAGCGGCGCAAATACGGGAGTCGTTCAGGATTTTTCTGAGGAGCCGGAAATGGTCCGGCCACAACAGTGGCTCGGCTCAGCGACGTGGCAGGGGAGACACAACATCTCGTTCCCTCCATCGGGGAACGGGGGTTACATACGTAACCTAGGCTTTCCCTTCTGTCGCTCTCTCCACGTTGTGTCAGAGAAGCGACACTAGGGGTCCACTTATAAAAGTGCCATGCGCTGAGCCGTGTACGTGAACTGCTGATACAGGAGCGAGCAGGTATTCTTACGTGCAGGACGACCAACTGTATCAGGCTGCACGTACCCTTCCCCAATGCCCCATTTGAGCCATCAGGATTCCTTATTGTTACCCTGGAGGGGGGAACAAGGTGCTGGCCGCCAACCTGGGAACGGGCCAAGCCTGGCCGGGCCTCTTTTCTCTCTGTGTTTCTCGCATAGAGCAACTAAGGCCGGGGCCCTTACAAGCATTGAGGGAAGGGGGTCTTAGCCCTTATTCAGGGCGGAGAAGACCCTGCGGAGGCCACGTTTTAGTGGCAAAGCCATCAGAGGCCTGCTTAGGGCCTATGTGGAAAAGTTGGTGCAGTGGTGGATCCAGCCTCATAGAGGGGGGAACATACAGCACGGCAACCGAGGCAGCCATGCCTAAGGGAAACACGGGAGTCCGCTCGCCAGAGGGGACAGAACCGTGGTGTTACACACAGGGGGAGTCTGAAGGAGGCCTTAACTGTGGAGCACCTATACCAGTACAGGGTAGCTTGCGGTACCCGCAGTGGCTTGGGTCAGCGAGTTCCTCCGCTAAACACTGCGACCCACGAGGGCTAGGGAGGAATCAACCAGTGTCCCAAACCTGAGATCTCCTGGGAATGAAGGCACACTGTTTACCCTGGTTAGGGGGAAGGGCGCTAGGTGCAAGCAATTCACCCGGTCAGATCGTGGGCGTGCCACCGAGTTCTACGGGCTCGGTACCTGAGAAAACACGGGACGAATACACGAGGAACCTTGGGCACATAGCCCGGTCGCGGTCTTAGGATCACGAAAGTATCTGCCGGACCGAACTCCAGGCAAGCGTCGCTAACAGAGAACGCATGCAGGTCCCCGACCCTCTTGATGGAAGCGAGCGTGATCAGCAGGGCAGTCTTGAGAGAGAGGGCCCTGAGTCCAACTGAGTCAAGCGGCTCAAAGGTGGGTCTCTGGAGTCCTGTAAGGATGACCGAGAGATCCCAGGAGGGGAACAGGTTAGGCCAGGAGGGAGTTATCCTCCTGGCACCTTTTAGGAACCTGACGATTAAGTCGTGCTTACCAAGAGACTTGCCATCTACCGTGTCGTGGTGGGCCGCGATAGCGGCGACATACACCTTGAGGGTGGAGGGGGACAGCCTCCTCTCCAGCCTCTCCTGAAGAAACACGAGCACTGACCTAACTGCGCACTTCTGCGGGTCTTCGGCTCGGGAAGAACACCAGTCCGCGAACAGACGCCACTTTAGAGCGTAGAGATGCCTGGTAGAGGGGGCTCTGGCTTGATTAATTGTATCTATAACGGTCGGTCGTAGGCCGGCTAGATCTTCCGCATCCCGTCCAAGGGCCAGACGTGGAGGTTCCAGAGTTCTGGGTGCGGGTGCCAGAGCGTGCCCCGTCCCTGAGAAAGAAGGTCCTTCCTCAGGGGAATTCGCCAGGGAGGGAATTCGTGAGGAGCGTGAGGTCCGAAAACCAAGTCCGGGTGGGCCAGTAAGGGGCTACCAGAATAACTTGCTCCTCATCCTCCCTGACCTTGCATAGCACCTGTGCAAGAAGGCTCACTGGGGGAAATGCGTACTTGCGCAGCCCCGCCGGCCAGCTGTGTGCCAACGCGTCTGCCCTGAGGGGAGCCTCTGTCTGGGCATACCAGAGCGGGCAGTGGGAGGTTTCTTGGGAGGCAAACAGGTCTACCTGAGCCTTGCCGAACCGGTCCCAAATCAGCTGGACCGACTGGGGGTGGAGCCTCCACTCTCCGCCAGGCAAGCTTTGTCTTGACAGCGCGTCCGCTATCACATTGAGGTTGCCGGGGATGTGAGTGGTCGCTGCTGACTCCAAAGGAGGAGACGACGGGCGAGCTGTGACATGTGGAGGGAGCGTACTCCACCTTGGCGGTTTATGTAGGCTACGACCGTGGTGCTGTCTGTCCTGACTAGGACTTGTTTGTTCCGAATTAACGGGAGAAACTTCTGCAGGGCCAGAAAAACAGCCAGCAGCTCTAGGCAGTTGATGTGCCAGCGCAGCGGGCCTCGGTTCCACCGGCCTGCGGCTGCGCGCCCGTTGCACACGGCACCCCAACCCAATTTGGAGGCGTCGGTTGTGACCAGAACGCGTCGGGACACCTGCTGCAAGGGTACTCCTGCCCTTAGAGGTCTGTCCAGGGTTTGAAGGTTTAGCGGCAGGCAGAGGTAACTTTTACGTTGTGCGTGCCGCGGCGCCATGCTCGTCTCGGGACTCGAGTCCGGAGCCAGTGCTGAAGTGGTCTCATATGCATCAACCCCAGCGCGCCGCCGCGGAGGATGCCATATGCCCCAGGAGCTGTTGGAAACGTTTTAGCGGGACCATGGCGCCTGGCTTGAAAGAAGCGAGGCATTTCAGCACTGACTGAGCACGCTCGTTGGAGAGACGTGCTGTCATTGGGACTGAGTCTAACTCCAGACCGAGAAAAGAGATGCTCTGGACCGGGGAGAGCTTGCTTTTTTCCCAGTTGACCTGAAGCCCCAAACGGCTGAGGTGGCTGAGCACCTGGTCTCTGTGTGCATAGTAACTCTCGGGAGTGGGCCAGTATGAGCCAGTCGTCGAGGTAATTGAGTATGCATATGCCGGCTTCTCGGAGCGGGGCAAGAGCTGCCTCTGCGATTTTCGTGAAGACGCGAGGGGACAGAGACAGGCCGAAGGGGAGGACTTTGTACTGATACGCCTGGCCGTCGAACGCGAACCATAGGAAGGGTCGATGTCGAGGGCGAATTGAGACGTGGAAGTACGCGTCCTTCAGGTCTACCGCTGCGAACCAATCTAGATGCCGGACGCCAGATAGAATTTGTTTCTGGGTGAGCATTTTGAACGGGAGTTTGGACAAGGTCCGATTGAAAACTCGCAGGTCCAAGATCGGTCGCAAGCCGCCGCCTTTCTTGGGTACAACGAAAGTAAGGGCTGTAGAAACCCTTCTTCGTTTCGGTTGGAGGGACAGGCTCTATCGCGTCCTTTAATAGAAGGGAGGCGATTTCTTCGCGCAGGGAATGGGCATGTTGGCCGTGTACTGCGGAAAAATGTACGCCCACGAAGGGGGGCGGAGACCTGGCAAACTGAATTTCGTAACCGAGTCGAATGGTCCGGTGCAGCCAGCGTGACGGGTTGGGCAGTGAAAGCCACGCCTCTAAACTCCGTGCTAGGGGCACCAAGGGGACAAGTTTTTTGGACGTACCCGGTGGGGCTTCGCAGCGGTGCGGAACAGGTAACGCGGCGTCGGGAGGCAACGTGGCGTCCTGAGGCTCTGGTGCTGAGAATAAACTCAAAGCACTTACCTTGCTCCGCGCATCCGGCAGGGGGCGGGTTCGTGACTGAGGAGGAGGTCTGATGCTGGCGTCCTCTGGACTCGTCTGAACCGGCCGGCCGGGGAACAGTCGTGGCACTGAAGGTGGGGACACCGCGTCCATGGGGCCGGGACTGTTGAGGCCTGAAAGCAGAGTGCCGTGAAAACGGCATTTGCGGGCCATGTGCCCCAGAGACAAAGGAAATAGCTCTTTTATTGAGAATTTGGGTACCGCAGCCCTTGTTAGGGAGTGCGGCAAATGAAAAAACAAAGGATTCTCCTCCCGGCCCTCCACCGGGGGACAGAGCGGTCTTACCACCTCCGGAGCTAACGTCTTGGGCTCTGGGTGCGTTGTCTCAGGAGCGCCTGGGAGCCTTCCGGGTCCTCGAGGGGGGTCTGTGAGACGGGGCGTGCGCTTCCCGCGGTTTGCTCGACGCTGGGGCTGAGAGCTGGGCCTGGGTTGAGGCGGAGCAGGAGCTTGCCTTCTGGCCGCGGGAGGACGCCCTCGGCGAGCAGACGGGGCCTGGGCTGTTGCGGCAGGCTTGCGGTGAGGCATGATGTGAGAGATGCCCTCCGTCTGCTTCTTTACCGAGGTAGAACTGCTGGGCAAAGTCCTCGACGGTGTCGCCGAAGAGGCCGAACTGGGAGACGGGCGTTGAGGAAGCGAGTCTTGTCGCCTTCACGCATCTCGACCATGTTCAGCCACAGTTGACGTTCCTGGACCACTAGCGTGGCCCGAGCGCTTGCGCTGTGACCTTCGTCGCTCTCAGGGCGAGGTCGGTCGCTGAGCGCAGTTCCTGCAGCGTGTCGGGATCAGGGCCACCCCCGTGCATGCCGCGTAGTGCCTTGGCTTGGTGGACCTGCAGGAGAGCCATGGCATGCAAGGCGGAAACGGCGCGTCCGGTGGCGCTGTAGGCCTTCGCTGTCAGCGAGGAGGTTGCTCTACAGGTCCGGGAAGGGAGTACGGGGCGACCTCGCTAGGTGGTAGGGGTTCCGGAGCATAGATGGATCGCAACCGCCCTATCCACCTGGGGAATCGCCTCGTACCCATGGTGTGCTCCGCCGTCGAGGGTGGCGAGGGCGGACGAGCCTGTGGCGGTGTGACGAGTGGAGAGGGGTGCTCTCCACGAAGACGTCAGCTCGTCATGCACTTCCGGGAAAAACGGGACCGGGGGGGGGCGAGGCTGTGAGTGGCGCCCAGACCCCAGGAACCAGTCGTCCAGCCGTGATGGTTGTCGGGAGGATGGAGGGTTCCAATCCAAGCCCACGCTGTTGGCTGCCCGGGAAAGCATGTCGGTCATCTGTGCGTCGGCCTCAGCCTGGGCATGCAGGCCCGAAAGCGGCAGCCCAGGGGAGTCCTCAGCATCAGATAACACGCCCTCCGATGCCGCGTCGAGCTCATCTGCTTCCATTGCAAGAGGGTCGGCAGACTGGCTGTGAGGCGAGTCGCCACTGCCTCGAGCACGGACGGGAATCAACGAGCGTGCTGGGGTGCGGGTGGTCCGAGGGGGCGTACCCGGCGGAGCTGCACCCGCTGCCATCCCCAAATTGCCTCCATCGCCAGCCGCATCGTCCTCAATCCCGTGGGAAGGAGGAGCAACACGGGGGCGGCTGGAGTGGCTTGCTCACGGTTGTAAGCAAGCCGCGACCGCAACGTTGTCATGGTCATGTTCTCGCAGTGAGAACATGAACCATCCACAAACGCAGCCTCGGTGTGATCGCTACCCAGACACACAAGACAACGCCTGTGGCCGTCGGAAGCGGAGAGCACTCTACCGCATCCAGGAACAACACAGGGGCGGAAAGGCATCTTTATAAAGACGCGTCCTTGAAAGAACGTTCAACGCCGCTGTGTTTTGCTCTTTTATTGAAATTTACTCTTAATAAAAATCACTCTTTTGTGAAAAAAACTTGTGAGAGCTTTTTTAATCTGCACTGTCGATGCGCCCAGGGCCAGGAATGCACAGCCGTGCAAACAGGAGAAAGCCGCTGTTGTGTGCCGTAGAATCCAACAGCATGCAGCAGAGGGATAGCAGGAACTCGGTGTGTACACGCAGCAGTTGCAGACACGACCATCGGCTCCGAAGAAATTTTCTGAATGAACTCCCGTATTTGCGCCACTTAAATACCCGTATGTCCGGGGGCGGGACATGCAAATACTGGTTGCCAACTCTCATTGGCCTTTTTTCATAGTCCAGAGGTGAATATCAGCGCTCAAGAGAGACCCCTAGTGTCGCTTCTCTGACACAACGTGGAGAGAGCAACAGAAGGGGAATGAATGTTTACATGCATTTCTGAACACATACAAATGTGTTTTTGAATGATCGGATCACAAAACGTTCAAAACCCCGTGAACAACTGTTTTTAGCGGATCATCTGAGAAATATCTTAATTCCAGGTGTAAATAGTGTTTGTGTTTTATTACAGTTGAAGTCAGAAGTTTACATACACTTAGCTTCAATTAAATAAAACTCATTTTGTAACCACTCCACAGATTTAATATTAGCAAACTATAGTTTTCCTAGTCCTTTAGGACATCTACTTTGTGCATGACACAAGTCATTTTTCCAACATTTTACAGACCGATTGTTTCACTTTTAGTTGACTATATCACAATTCCAGTGGGTCAAAAGTTAACTGTTAAAGTTAAAAGTTAACTGTGCATTTAAGCAGCTTGGAAAATTCCAGAAAATAATGTCAAGCCTTTAGACAGTTAGCCAATTAGCTTCTGATAGGGTAATGATTTGGAGGTGTACCTGTGGATGTATTTCAAGGCCTACCTTCAAACACGGTGCCTCTTTGCTTGACATCAAAAATCTATAGAAATCAGCCAAGTTCATCTGTACAAACAATAGTAGGCAAGTATAAACACCATGGGAGCTGCAAGCTGAAGAACACCACCCCAACTGTAAAGCATGGGGGTGGCAGCACCATGTTGTGGGGGTGCTTTGCTGCAGAGAGACTGGTGCACTTCACAAAATAGATGGCATCATGAGGAAGGAAATTTATGTGGATATATTGAAGTAATATCCAGGAAGTAAAATTTTGGTCGCAAATGGGTCTTCCAAATGGACAGTGACCCCAAGCATACCTAAAAATTGTCTTAAGGACAACAAAGTAAAGGTATTGGAGTGGCCATCACAAAGCCCTGAACTCAATCCGATAGAAATATTGTGGGCAGATCTGAAAAAGCTTGTGCAAGCAAAGAGGCCTAAAAACCTGACTCAGTTACACCAGTTTCTGTCTGGAGGAATGGGCCAAAATTCCAGCAACTTATTGTGAGAAGCTTGTGGAAGGCTACCCAAAACAACGTGCGAAATAAAAGCTGAAATAAATAATTCTCTCTTCTATTATTCTGACATTTTAAATTCTTAAAATAAAGTAGTGATTCTTACTGACCTGAACAGGAATTATTTTCTTTGATTAAATGTCAGGAATTGTGAAAAACTAGGTTGTATTTGTCTAAGGTGTATGTAAACTGACATCAACTGTATCTGCCAGGTGAACCTATAAGACTGCTGATTGCTTAGAAATGTAATAGCACACCTCTCTTCAAGAAGCCACATGATTTGAGATATCTTAAACGGATGAGTCATAGGCAGAATTTATATTTAGGATTAGCTGTTTATTCCAATCCTTAAGCCTAAAAATGAGCAAACACCACTTATGCCTTGGAAAACACCACTAATAAATCATTTAGAAAGTGGTAGCTGTGCAGTTTTGCCATCTGTATCATTCTCTTTGCACAGCACAAGCTCTGCATATCCATACAATACAAGTGAATGGGTGCCATCAGTCTGCTGGCGGTTTGATTATCCAAAAGTCTGTGGGCATATGTTAAATAAAACATGCATTCCTGTTGAGTGTATTGCGTCATTCACAACTAAAAAACAACTCGCTTTTAGTGCCACTCTGCTGACATTTTCCCCAGGAGCTCACAGGACACACACAACACTTCCAACTTCAGCAGTTTTTGAATATTGGTAAGCAAAGACCAATTTCATTTTTATATATTTTAACTTACTGTCACAGAATTCACAGTGAGAATTTAACAAGGTTGGTAAGCAATTCTGTCAAATTAATCTTATTCTAACTGACACAGTATAATATTAAAGTATTATGGCTATAAATTAGAAACTGAAATTAGTATTTTTTTACATTTCAAGCTGGGGAACAAATCAAAATTCTGTTTTGTGGTAATAAACAGCATGTCACAGATCCGGTTGATGGAGATTAAGTTGCATTTAACTCCTTGAAAAATAGCTGAGCATAAATATGTTTAACACGAACCCCTTGAGCTCATCGGAAGCTTCTTCCTCCTCACAGGACACCATCAGACAGTGACGCAAAACTGCTGCCAGGTGGCGATAGAGAGGAGCATCTCTCTGATAGACACATACAGAAGAATAGTAACACAGAAGAATAGTAACACTGGATTTTGTGTTTTCTATGGTCTTACCATGGTTGTTTTGGACATGCACTATGGTGATACCGTGGTATTCTTTGAAGAACCCTGGTATGCTATGAAAAGAACATGGTAGCCTACATGAATGTGGTATTGATTCAGTACTATGCAATTTTTCAAAGTACCGTGATATCACTAAGTAGTACTAATCACTGTACGTAAAAACTGAGGGTAAGGGAAGTGTATTTTGTAAGTGTTTATGTTTGCATACACACCCACCTCCTCAGGTTTTTAGAGTGTGTGATATTAAAAAGGGGGCCTCTTGAGCTCTTGAGAACACTTGTAGGTGGCACTGTAGTATCCAGCACAACCTCATACTGTTCCTTCCACTGTACTGATAAACAATGTTCCAGCACTGTGGTCAACAGGGACACTTCTCCCTCCTACAAATGAAGACAAGAGGGAAAATATCTAGTTGTAGTTTTTATAAGGCCTAGGCAACCAGACTCTCTCTAGTTTAGACATTTGTATCGGTTGTTGAAAAACCCCTATTGGTCAACTACTAAATACAATATTGAATACAATACAATACTAAACAAGATTAACAGAAATTTACTCAAAATCCCCACAAAACAAATATAATGTTTTTGGTTAGATTTTGGAAAATGGCCAAATATTGGCCTATTAATCAACCTGACCAAAATATGCGTAGGTAAAAATATGGATTGTATGATGTTAAAGGAAAAAGAAGAAAGGAAAAGCACAAGAAATACAGATACTTGTTTGAGTTGTGCGAATTGAGGTCTCAGTGCTGTCAGTACACAGATATGCATTAAGAATATAGAAAAGCTTTATCTGTGAAGTTTTAAAGGTGCATTTTGTGTTTATAATGTGCTGGCCGATAAGGTAGCTACCTTGAACTCATATTGACATGTAGGTGTAAATACAGCACAATGTTTTTTGAAGTTTATTGCAAAGTATTCAGTTATACACCAATGCATATGTATTTTGAGCGTGTTGGGAGACTTGTGTCATTCACAGTGTGTCATGGAGGTTCTCGGATTGGTGTATCTTTCACATTGGGATAATGAAAAATGACTGTGTGCACCTTTGAGCACTAATAAAAATTAGCTTAAGAAAATGGCTCATACCTAAGTTAGCTGACTCTCTCCTGTGCCCAAGCACTATTGTAAACAATGCTACAGAGGATTTTCATGACTCCTTCCTGCTTACTTCTTCGTCATCTTTTCCACCTTGCTCCTCCTCCTCTTCCTCCCCTCCACCCACACTTCCTCTGCTGTCCCTCTTATCAGGTGTGAGAGCTTTGAAAACACTGCTGCTCCTCCGAGGATCTCCAAGGCTTATGTTAGAAAATGTGCTTGCCTTGCGCTCACCAAGCCAATCATTGCATCGTTTGCATAACTCTGGAGCTCACTGGTTACAGCACCAGAACCATCATCTTCATCAATACCACTGTCATCATCATCATCATCATCATTTGGCCGACTTGACTGGATTTCAGAAATAGCTGCAATGACATCACTATTGTGGTCAACATCATCATCAAGGTCATCTCCAGGAATGGGTGCATTGCTGATATCATCCAGTTTGGCAAGAGTGAGGACCGCTCTGTCAGTGATTAGAGGTCCCAAAACCTTTTTGTCCCTAGAGAGAATCAGTAAGGATTGCAGACATACTTTCAGTACATTCACTTGTGGTTGAGTCTGGAGGAACCTGATCAAAACTGTAGCCAGAGCCTGAGGGCAAGAGAGAGAGAGAGAAGCATGTGAATGAAACAAAGCCATGTGATAAGTGTTTATTTATTAGAGTCAAGGTTACCTGGCTTAAAAGAATGTCTGGGACTGGGTTACCAGATTCGTCGTCGTAGTCTGAGTCAGAATCTGACACGACTTTCACACTTTATTCAGAACTGGGATAACCTTAAAAACATAAAAGTAACTATTATGAGAAACATTTTCAGTTCAAGTCTGATTAATGCATTCCAATACCTCTTAAACTGCCTCTTAAAGGAATAGTTTACCCCAAAAATTTTATTCTGTCATTATTTTTCCCCCTAATGTCACTCCGAACCTTTGAGACTTTCTTACTTCCGTGGAACACAAAAGGCAAAATTAAAAAATACATATTTTTACAGCTGTTTGCCATTTAATTAAAATGAATATTGACTCTGGGTTGTCAAGAACAAATAAAAAATAAACAAATTAATTAAAAAAAACAGAAAGACCTTGTTCACTGTATTCTCAGTCTTCTGAAGCCATACAATCACTTTGAGTGATGAAAAGACCAAACGTTAAGTTATTCGCTCTCAAATGATTGATCAACCTCTGACGGCAGCACTTGAAGCTATATATTATTACTAGAGGTAACGGATGTTTTTGCTAAAGCAGAGAAACTGACCACGTTTACATGCACTTTTTTTCCTTACGCCTCTTAAGGCATTAGGAGAAAGAGGTTTAACATATCCAGGTTTCTCCTCAAGAATACGGCCTAATGGGGCCTGGGTAGCTCAGCGAGTATTGATGCTGACTACCACCCCTGGAATCGTGAGTTTGAATCCAGGGCGTGCTGAGTGACTCCAGCCAGGTCTCCCAAGCAACCAAATTGGCCCGGTTGCTAGGGAGGGTAGAGTCACATGGGGTAACCTCCTCATGGTCACGCTTAGGGGTTCTCGCACTCAGTGGGGCATGTTGTAAGTTGTGCGTGGATTCGGAGAGTAGCTTGAGCCTCCCATGCTGGGAGTCTCCTTGGTGTCATGCGAAATGAGCCACGTGATAAGATGCGCAGATTGACTGCCTCAGAAGCGGAGGCAACTGAGACTTGCCCGAATTGAGGCGAGTAACCACGCCACCACGAGGACCTATTAAGTAGTGGGAATTGGGCATTCTAAATTGGGAGAAAAGGGGATAACATAAAGAATAAGAATAAGAATGAGGCCTAATGTGGTCTTCTAAACACATAAGCGGCGTTCTTACA
Source organism: Xyrauchen texanus (assembly GCF_025860055.1). NCBI lineage: Eukaryota > Metazoa > Chordata > Actinopteri > Cypriniformes > Catostomidae > Xyrauchen > Xyrauchen texanus. The sequence goes on from NC_068308.1 coordinate 11,250,680, forward strand.
GGTTTTTGAGGAGTGTGTATGCGTGTGAGCCTTGACAAAGTTGTACCATTGATCTTTAAAGGATATCAATTGCAAACCAAAACACTGTGAATATGTGATTCACAATCTCTTCAAAACACCAGACTTTTTACTCTGTATCTCTGCTTTTATCAGCCTCTATCCCTTTCTCTGTTTATCTATACCTCTGTCCCTAACACTTTTGCATCTGTAATCCTGCATTCCTTATGTTCCAATTCTTTAATGTCTTTCCACTTTATCTCTTTTCACTGACCCTTTAATAGTCTGCCAGTTGATGTGCAATGGGACACGATAGCCTCAAGGTGGCAGTTCAGTTGATGTGAGATCGAACTGATGACCAAGCAACAGAGTTACTCAAGACATAAAATTGTCATTTGACCATGGATAACTCCGTTCTACACATAACATGTATATGTGTGTGTGTGATAAATATACCATAATATAATAAATTGTAAACAAACAAAGCTGCTATGTTCTTGCCCAATTTATATACGTCAGTCAACATTTTTAGACCTAATGGTGTGAAAATAAACCAGTGGGGCCTGCAGCTCTATGGCTGTACCAAGCAACTGTGTGCTCCAACTGACCCAAGGCCAGCGCTAGCATTTTGGAGACCCTAAGCAGATTTTCAAAATGGGGACACTGGTATGCCAAACAACCTGCTTCTTATTTAAGATTAAGATTCAACTTTATTGTCATTGTGCAGAGTACAGGTACAGAGCCAATGAAATGCAGTTGTTTTCACATATCCCAACTAAGCTGGGGTCAGAGCACAGGGCCATGAAACAGAACCCCTGGAGCAGATAGGGTCAAGGGCCTTGCTCAAGGGCCCAACAGTGGTATCTTGGCAGTACTACCGACCTTTCGGTCAGTAACCCAGAGCCTTAACCACTGAGCCACCACTGGCCTGTAGTATTAAGCAGACAGAATTAGCACTGAAAGCATGAATAAGGCAATAAGACTGAGGTGCCTTTCTTATAAGTATTTAATGAACACACTTTCAAGGTGGACTCAAAACTATCCGGAGACTCTAACGGAGACTGGTGGTGAGCAATGAGCCTCCAAATTCTCTAGCTTATATGGGCTCTAGGAGGCAGCTGGATTTCATCATTCAGCATTCCTGTTTCTCTCTGGGGTTAGCTGCCCCCACCCTTGTGACTCTAGCATCCTCAACCGGATGCGGTGATGCGAGGCCACTCTTATCTCCACAGGTGCAGGGAGTGAGTTTAGTCGTGCACACAGAGAGAAACACAGACAACACACAGTATATTCACTTAAGACTTAATGTATGATTGTGATTACATATTACTTAGTATATAGTATTAAAAATTATATTACAATCCCTCCTGTGAGCAATATATGCTCATACTAATGATTAGAAATGTTCCTACATCTGATAAATTTGATTTATAGCATAATCATCATATTAATATCGTATGCTAAATAGCTGTTTTTTGTTTGAAAGAAATAGCAAGCTTTTAAAAGAAACACACATTATTCATATTTCATCTTCACATTCAGTATCCTCATGGAATGCTGGTACCCAATCTGGAATTTGATTCAAATCAGGCTGCTTTTCAAGATCATATAGATCATAAGCAAACAGTGTGTGCGAATAGAAGCCTCTTTCAGTTGGCGCAATTTATTCTCCGAGAATTCATCCCACCACAGACAATCAATCAATGCTTTCCTTCTTGTTTGTTTTTTCTCCAAACTAATGAGCAATCTCCACATCCTCTGTCAAGTTTAAGATTGGTTACTATTTTAAACCCATGATCAGGTCATTGATCTGACCTAAGAAACATTTGTCGTGTGGGAAACTGTATTCCTGCCGGCTGTTTAGAATCAGAACTAGTGAAGCCTGATTCAAGAACGATTCATTCTTTTGAGTCGGTTCTTTTCAGTCAGTTAGTCAAACGGATTTGCAAAACAGTCTGAATCGATTCACAGTTCAGTCTGCATCGTTCAGGCAGCTCCTTGATGCATGGAATCATTTGGACCATCTTTTCACTCAGTAAAATAGGAACTGAATTCTTGAGAACAAATTGAATTAAGTGGGTATTTACATACGATTTACATAGTCTGTTTATTTGAAAGGTAACTTTAAGAGAACTTAAACTAGTAGGCTACTGTGTCATGTGAAGTTTAAAAATGCTTTGTAGCCCGTAGTTACAGTAATGCTACACATACTGTTAATGTGAAAATTAAAAAATATAAGTCACCAGAATTAAAGGATTTGGTGTTGTTTTAGCAAACTAAGATAAGGAACTAAGCTTTTGTGGCAGATATTTTCTGCAGTTAAATGAAGAACTTTTTATTATTATTTTTGAATAGTATATTTTTTACTAGGCTGTTTGCGGAATATCTCTGTTCCCTAAAAAATACAGTAGTTTCTACAGATATTGTTAGCACAATATATTTTGTTGCCACCACATGCCAGTGTCCTTACACTGTTTTAAGAAGATTCCAAATTAATTTACTGTGGTTTTACAGGAGTAACAAGAACTGTAACAACCAGAGTTGTTGACTCGAGTCGCATGACTTGGACTCGAATCACAAATTGTATTACTTGCGACTGGACATAATCAAAGAAGACTTGTGACTCAACTTAGACTTGGACAATGACTTGCGTTTTGACTTGGACTCGAGCCGTCTGACTTGGAAAGACTTAATACCTTCTTAAAGCCAAGATCAGAGTTGTACATTTAGAAATGTGCAGCAAATCATTTCCCCAATACACAGTTCATTTGATTTTTAAATCTGCATTTCCACGCTCCACATTCAACCAATCAAACAACCAAGTACCAAGTACCATTACTTGGTCCCACATCTGGTAACAACTATGGTATTTTGTCTAAAAGCATGGTTGCCATTGTACATTTTCGTGAGGGTTTGGAAATAGACAATATAACATTTCTGGTGAAATTGGCATTTAACAAACAACAGTGTCCATAAAAGAGTGTGAATTGGGTATTTGTGTTGCATAAGCAATTGTTACAAAGCAATTATATTTTGTATTAAACTGTTATTTAAGTGTAATTGTATTTTATGTACTCAGAACAGGACATGTTTTTCTAGGTGTGAGAGGTAATTGTGTGTATTTGAGTTCATTGATAGATACTGCATTCACACAATACAAATATAGCACATCCAAATTTTAATTAGGATTCTTAAAATATTTTCTGATTTATTTATTTTTTAAATATCTCTTATAATCAGTTTAAAAAAGTGTCCCTTATAAGCTGATGGGAGTTTGCTAAAATGACCCTGCACTTAAAAAGTCTTTTTCATCAAATAAATAGGTTGTTTTGCAAATCACAGATTTTTTGTGATTGTTTAAAATAGTTTGCAGTGATTGAATATTAACTCTTAAAGAACTATGACACTCCAACCCTATCTTTCCCATTTGACATCTCTATATCTTCTGTCATTGATGATCTGCAATGCAAAGACAGAATCTGTGCAAATCACATACAAATGCTAGCAGGTTATAAGAATTACTTTTACACTTTTATAGACATAAGTAAGTAGACCTTATCATGATTATTTCAAAATCTCTTTTCTCCAGTCACACGAGTGTAGTTCCATTCAGAATGCATCATGAAGGGCAAGTACCATGGAGAGTCCGGTGTGTTCTCTGGGAGTGCTTTGGTCAGATTGGTTTGTGAACACCCCCAGAGAGCTTCGACCAGACCCTGATCAATTAGCACTGATGGTCCAAGGCTATCTCCTCCAAAGGTGAGATCTGCTCAGACATTTTAATCTGCGCATCTTATCATGTGGCTCGTTGGGCGTTACCACATAGCACGTGTTGAGGCGGCAGCTTTGCACAACTCACCATGTGTCCCACCGAGAGCGAACCACATTATAGCGATCATGAGGAGGTTACCCGTGTGACTCTACCCTCAATAGCAACTGGGCCAATTTGGTAATTTAGGAAACCTGGCTGGAGTCACTAAGCACACCCTCGCAACTCCAGGAGTGGTAGTCATTGTCTTTACTCGCTGAGCTATCAAAGACCCCCATCATGCTTTCATTTTATTTTTAATTTATATTATCCAACATATCCACTTCTGCCATTACTTACATTGCTCTGTACATAATATACAGGTTTTTGTTCTTTATATAACAGATTGTATTAGATTTCCACTACGTGTGTGTATGTGGGTATGTATGAAGGTGAGTGTATGTACGTATATGTATAATTATTTATTTTGTGTTCTTTTTTGTTTTTAATTACCTATGTCTTGCTGCTGTTTTTGGTATTGTTTGTATTGTTGTTGACTTGAAGCTCCTGTCACCTAGACAAATTCCTTGTATGTGTAAGCATACTTGGCAATAAAGCTGATTCTGATTCTGCTTTGTTTATTCACCATTCTGTCAGCGCATGTTAAATTTCCTTACATGTATTTTGATACCAGTGAAAAATTTTCCTGTATTATGAATGAGAAAGCAAGGTTGGATATGAAAAAATTATTTGCATGTCAGCTTGGAAGTTACATCACATTTCTCCAATGGTTTATTTCCTGTCTTGCAATGAATGACTGCCTATAAACAGAACCCACAAGGATTTTCAGTAGGATGTGACTAATCATGTATTTTTGCGTCTATTTCTGAATTGGGAATAATTTCAGTTAGGGATGCATGTCCAGCACATCCCACAGATACTCAATCGGATTGAGAGCTGGGGAATCTGGAGGCCAGGGCAACACAATGAAATCTTCATCATGCTCTTTAAACCATTAGAGAACAATGTGTGCAGTGTGTCATGGCGCATTATCCTGCTAAAAGAAACCACTCCCATCAGGGAATACCATTGCATGAAGGGGTGTATCTGGTCTGCAACGATGTTTAGGTAGGTGGCATGTGTCAAATTGACGTCCACATGAATGGCTGGACCCAGGGTTTCCCAGCAGAACATTTCCCAGAGCATCACTCTCCCTCCACCGGCTGGTCATCTTCCCACAATGCATCCTGGTGCCATCACTTCCCCAGGTATATAGCGCACATGTACACGGTCATCCACGCAATGTAAAAGAAAATGTTACTCATCAGATCAGGGAACCTTCTTCCACTGCTCCAAGGTTCTGTTCCGACACTCCCGTGCCTATCGAAAACACTTTCGATGGTGGACAGGTTTCATCATGGGCACTCTGACCGTGCACAGCAGGGTGTGATGCACTGCATGTTGTGATACATTCCTCCTGTAACCATCATTTAGATTTCCTGCAACTTATGCCCTAGACAATTTTCTGTTGGTTCGGGCAAGACGGGATAACCTTCGTTGCCCTCACGCATCGATGAGCCTTGGGCTCCCAACACCCTGTCGCCGGTTTGTGGTTTGTCCCTCCTCAGACCACTGTCAGTAGGTACTCACAACTGCTGACTGGGAGCACCCCACAAGCCTTGCCGTTTCAGAGATGCTCTGACCCAGTCATCTGGCCATTACTATTTGGCCCTTGTCAAAGTGGCTCAGGTCTTTACTCCTGCCCATTTCTCCTGCATCCCACACGATGACTATGAAAACTGACTGTTTGCTTACCATCTAATCTACACAGACCTTGACATGTGGCTTTGTTAGGAGATGATCAATGTTATTCGCTTCACCTGTGAGTGGTGTGTATATATATATATATATATATATATATATATATATATATATATATGAGTGAGAGAAAGAGAGAAAGAGCCCCAATGAGCTAGTCAAAGGCAACTGTGGCAAGGAACACAAAACTCCATAAAATGCCATACCCGCTGATGTTCGTTTTTTATTTTTTTCGTGCTTGAAGTCAGAAAGCAAGTGCGTTGTGCCCCTCTTGTCTGAATGGGCAGATACAGCTATCTGTCACAGCATTAAAGAGCATAAAAACAACATTTATTTTTAGAATTTCGTGATTAAAGTGACATTATTTGAGCTTTTTTACTAAATCTACACCTGACACCATTGACGGAGTTTGTCACGTTTGTGGATATATTGCTGTAACCGGCACTGGCCATTGTTTTCAGTTTGCATTGTGAGTGTGCAGATAATAATGAGACTAGACACTGGTATACAAACTCAAACTTGGCTTGGCATGAATCTGTGTGGGTATATCAAAGGATGGGTTTCAATGAATGGCTTGTCCCATAAATCATTCCTCTGTCTCAAGATTAGCTCAGACTGAGAGCAGGTAAGTCATAACAATGCAATAAAAGTAAACGTGTTAAAATGTGTGTGGTAGGGGAGGAGATTTTTGAGAAAGAACATTATACAACATTAACAAAGATCTAACTAAAAGGCAACTTTACTATGTATGAAGCTCTCATACATAGTGTGTGCATGTGTATGTATGTTTGTGTGTGTGTTTGAGTATAATGGTAGTGGGAGTTTGTGAATCTGTCATGTATTTGAGTCAATGTGTTTCCTCACAGGATACACACCAGCGCATGTTAGGCAAAACACAAAAACGACTCACAAACATGCATACAATACATACACATACAAACACACACTGCCTCCAGTGGCATTGGTTGGCAATCAACAACAGGATGTGCTTGTTAAAGATAGGGAAATGTTTGAAAAGATATACAAAGCAATTCACATGAGAATAAACTCCTGTCAGTGTTCCCTATCCCCTCTGCATCCACAAACTGACGCACACAGACATAAATCACAATAAGTGCTCCAACAATAGTGCCTCTTTTGGAGGTTCTACACCTGAGAGTTGAGTCTAATCAAGTGTATTACAAAAATCCTACATTCACACCTGCCATTCACATCCTGTTGACAAGCTCCTCTGTTCTAAAAAGTGATTGTGTCTTGGCCAGCAAGTCAAGCTGAATGAAGGTGAATCTAATTTAGAGTGAAAAAACATCACAAACATAATTGTTATTGGTAATACTGGAACAAAACTCTTTTCGTTGTTAAAATACTTTGTCTTTTCCCAGCTTAAAATTTAAATATAATTATAAAGAAGCAGTTCATAGGTACATTTTCTTGAAATCAGCAAACACTGTGTCTCTGTGGTGCTATAAAAATTCCCCTGTTTGTTTTGAGCAACCTGTTTCAAGGGAAACAATAACATTGACTCGACCAGTGGCGCGAATCCCCTTACAAACATGCAACGACTTTATCGCTTGATGTTGATAGTTTCTGTATTGTGATGTCGCTAATGGGCGTTCCTTATGTTGTCATTCTAACGTTATTGTTGGATTGCATGTCTGGCCGTGTCATTTGATCAAAGAATAGGCATTTTGCTAGTAAAACTACGATTTGTAAATTAACTGCATAGCAGGGTAAACTTGAATGGGGGGGGGGGGGTATCCAATATAATACAAAGGATAATGTTCAAAATTGACACAAAATATTTTAACTTTTGGAAATATGAAAAACATTTACATCATTAAAGAAGGCAGAAACGTGTCATAACAGGTCTGTGAAAAGGGTCCATTGGACTTTTTAGGCTCCAAATATTATAGTTGCTGAGATATAGCCCTTGTGGCAACTTCCCAGTGTAACAGCTAGCCCCAACCTTTCCTGTATATACTTGCAAGGCTTGGTATAAGGCCAAATACAACTTGTATTGCATAAAATATGACTCACTCTCTTTTCACTTCTTGCTCTCAGATTCTGTATGTATAGAATGTACATACAGCGGGTGTGGTGGTGGCGTAGTGGGCTAAAGCACATAACTGGTATTCAAAAGGTTGCTGGTTCAATCCCCTCAACCACCACCATTGTGTCATTGAGCAAGGCACTTAACTCCAGGTTGCTCCAGGGGGATTGTCCCTGTAATAAGTGCACTGTAAGTCACTTTGTATAAAAGCATCTGCCAAATGCATAAATGTAAATGTAAATGTAGTACATACATTTCATAAGTGAAAAGAGAGTGAGTCATATTTTATGCAATATAAGTTATATTTTGCCTTATACCAAGCCTTGTATGTTTGCAGCAATTTTTTGAGAACAAAAGGAATTATTAAGATAATAAATTCTTAAAAAGTAAAATATATTTCTATGGTGAATATAATTTATTTTCTAGTATGCTTAGTTATTAAATAAATAATTGTCTATAAGTTGCTTTTTGTGAGTGCAGTCAGTTATTTCTAACTAACTAAAAACAAGAATCCTAATCCAAAAAACTCATGGAAAACTCATGGAAAATCACTTTTAAAAAAGTGTGGGAACCCTGACTGATTAAAAAGTTAAAACTTGTATACATTTATTTAAGATGATTAACACGAAAACTCAAAAGAAAAGAGTTATTATAATTAAAATCCATAGAGGCTCTATTTTTGTAAAATCTACTCAAACAACAACATGAAGAATGTATAAAGTGTTGAAAAGCTATACCCTTGAATATCAAACAGCTGTCTTTGAGTTCGTTTCAAACTGTTTTAACCACAAACCACTAATATTATTCTGTAGACTGCATATAATATCTCTACTAAAAAGTAGACCAGAACACATTTTCCTGTATGTCATGAACCACTTAAGATGCTGCATACTAAAATGTCAGAACACCAATAAATTATTTCCATGACCTGTTAAATATCAATGTCATGATCACCGGACAACAGTGCATAGAACACTTTATTAGGAACACTGTGGTTCTGATGTGGTCAAGTCAAGTCAATTTTATTTGGATAGCGCCTTTCACAACACACACCGTATCAAAGCAGATTTACAGAAGTTCAGTCATTAACAGACGATAAAACTGTAATGTCTATAATGTCGATGAATCACCATTGTATAATTAGATAAAATATGATTGTTAATCGTGTTTAAAAATAAGTAATTAAATAATAATTGTATTAATAACCCCAGTGAGCAAGTTGAAAGCGACTGTGGCAAGGAACACAAAACTCCATATGATGTTGATTAATGAAGAAAAATAACCTTGGGAGAAACCAGACTCACTGTGGGGGCCAGTTCCCCTCTGGCTAACATCATGAATATAATGTCAGTATTACTTATGTATAGTGCAAGTCATGGTTTAAAATGAGTAAACTAATTAAGTGTTAAGGGTCAGTGTTTAAACATCGATTTTGTTTGAACTGTAAGATTAATGACCAATGTCTTTGAAGTCCATCCTGGATTAACTGCAGAAGTTCACATAGGTGCAATTGTCCTTGTTAACTGGCAGATGAAGGCTTTTATTGGCAATTGTTAGTCTATGCATTCCATTTCAAGATCGTAGTCCATCAATAAAACCGAGGTGATGCAGGCAAAGATCAGGGATGTGAAACACATTTCAACCTGGCCGGTAATTTCTGTGAGGTTTGGTGTGGTCCATCCTAAATCCAAGGTTCAGACAATGGCATATGAAGTATCCCATGTCTTATGGTTGGCATCAGTTCATCCTCTGAAGTCTGAAGTGATGTTTGGCTGGCACCGGCTGCATTTAGTCATCATTCAGCGACACGTAGCTGTGGAGTTCAACATGAAGGATGAATGGTGCTGGATCCAGCCGGTTCTGGTGACCTCAGGAGAGAAGTCCCGAGGTTGAGACAGGGAAACAAATAAAATAAAATAAGCATAGATGCCATTCAATTTATTGCAGAGATATAAATCATGATCAAAGTTCCGGCAGACTAAACTAAAGCAGCCTAATTGTGGGTTGGACTTCTGCTGTTGTAGCCCATCCACCTCATGGTTCGAAATGTTGTGCATTCTGAGATGCTATTCTGCTCACTACAGTTGTACAGAGTGGTTATCTGAGTTACCGCAGCCTTTCTGTCAGCTCGAACCAGTCTGGCCATTCTCTGTTGACCTCTCTCATCAACAAGGCGTTTCTGTCCACAGAACTGTCACTCACTGGATGTTTTTGGCACCATTCTGAGTAAACTCTAGAACAAAGGTGCCCAAACTTTTGTTGTATATAACAAGATATGAAGGACGTTTCTCCGTCACGCGCTTGCAATGTTAACAGCTTTGTTTATTATAAACAGGAACAATATAGTTTTATTACATCGCTCACTTAGAGATGTGGTATAATGCCATCCTGGCCCATGACTCCACATGCCGAAGTGTCCTTGGGCAAGACACTGAACCCCAAGTTGCTCTCAATGGCAGGCTAGCAACTTGCATGGCAGCTCTGCTGCCATTGGTGTATGAATATGTGTGTGAATGGGTGAATGAGTCACAGTGTAAAACGCTTTGAATACTGTTATGGTTAAAAAGGCGCTATATAAGAGCAGACCATTTTACCATTATTGGAACTTGCAAGAATGATTAAAACTGTGTGCAAAACCTGCAATCCCACGCCGCATTTCAGGCACTGCAAACTATTATATTAAAATATTACATTTGCCCTGGTTCCCCACCTTTATGATTTCATTCTACAAAAAATAAAAAATAAAAAGAATTACTCCGCAATCTGCTAAATTAATGCAATGAAAAGCTGCGTCAATAGTACCCCCCCCTCATGTACTGTAAATGGGCCAAATAATAGTGTGTGTAAAAATCGCAGGAGATCAGTTACAGAAATACTCAAACCAGCACATCTGGCACCAACAATCATGCCATGGTACAAATCACTGAGATCACATTTGTTCCCCATTCTGATGGTTGATGTGAACATTAACTGAAGTTCCTGACCATATCTGCTTGAAACAATCCTAAAACAATTATGTAAACTAAGTCAGGTGAATGATGTGTTTCTGTCCCCTCTACATGATGTATGTTTGTATATGTGTAAACAACATAAATGATTGCAGTGGCACTTAGTTCAAATACTTTTAAGTATCGCAGCAGTGACTCAGTATGTTATTTTGACTGGGAAAACAACCCCAGATGTCCAAAGCAGGAAAAATACACAATAGAAACTAGGAGGGAAACAGTGAACAAGCAAGTGGGAAAAACAAGTTTGACAGGAGGGGAAGATGAGAATTTGGGAAGGGGTTCGAAGATCATTATGCTGAACGAACAATCATCTTCTTTTTATAGCTGAAATCAAATGACACATCCAAATTCCTGGAAGTTCTGTCTGAAAGGATAATATTTAGGGACTGTGTTGATTTTTGAGGATTAACAGAGACAGAGAGGATTTGGAGTACCAAGGGGAAAAAACTAAAAGAGACGGAAAAGAGTGACTCAGGTTAGGGGAACAAAATGACAGGAAAAGTGGAACGATAAAGGCAGAGCTTGTGTGAGGGGCTATTTTAAGAGATGGATTTCCGGCAGGTGAGAAAACTGAAGAAAAAAAAATCTTGCTGGAACAAACAATCAGTTGAGACCTATAGGGAGATGAGGGAAAGGAAGAGGGAGGTTTTGTAGTAAGTATGACCACACTGAAGGTTTGGGAAAGAAACATATAAGATGTATTATTATTATAGATGTCACATATACACCACTTTAATGAAGAATTGTCCACTTGGAGAAAGGTACATACGCATTACATCCACTAATTTATTATTATTTAAAATTAAGAAGGATGAGGCACTGAGGCCACACCCCTTACCCCCCACATTATCCATCAATCATATAAATACAGTGAACGCAGAGCAGATTTTATAACTTACATGCACTTGTCAAAGCAAAACCAAAGACCAGGTGGATTTTAATGAGTTCTTTGCATAACTGTTTCTAAGGATTGATGGTCAGAACAAAAAGTGTGAAGTTTTTGCCTTCCATGCAAGGTAAGTTATTTTGGTTCTTTTTATCCTTTAAACTTGGACTGCTGAATTAGAATTAATAAATGTAGAAATATATATAAAAAAAAATATTATTCAATATGAATTATTATACGTTTTTATTGCTTACATTTAATTGAGAATACCTCTGCTGTCAGCCTGTTATATGATTAAAAACAGTGTTTGAATTCAGGGGAGCTGGGGGGTCCCTGGCCCCAATAAGAGTTAACGGTCACCCCATGAACATGTACAGTGTTTAACAGTACAAATGCCGAATTTGATGCATTTTACATTATAACTTCTTCACAGGTTTTACTATTATGGAAGTAACTGTTTTTCTGTTGCTGACCATACCTATGAGCACAGCCTCACCAGTGAGACAGATACAGAGGTGTGCAGTCTATATAGCATCACTATATATATGTATATACACACACACACGCACACACATGCTCTTTAACAGTATATTCACAGCTATATGTACTTTCAACAGAGCACAGACAGACAGCCTCTCACATGTGAAGAGCATCCAGAGGTCAAGGGATGAGACCTTGGTTGGGATTTCCAGAGAGAATTTATCAATTAATACACATACCAAAATGACCAGCAAAACAGATCCAGGTGCAGCATCTACTCTGCTTCTACAAACCATCCTTAAAAAAGCCAGAGAGTAAGTGCACCATTTAAATCTCATTTGTATGCTTGCACATTTGATATGCAAGATCATATTCAGTAACAACAACATGTAGTGCAAAAAGAAAAAGAAAGCATAAAATATCTTCTACTCTGGTGCATTTTTGGGCTACCGCCCACACTTTTTCACACTCAAATTTAATAGCTCACCATTCACACATACTGTGGACTAATTGCAAAAAATTGGGTGAATTTTTCAGAGAACCCTGTAAATTAAAAAAAAAAGACTCAAAAAGAATTGTATGTGTTTATATTCTTATGATAAACAGAAAGTTTTTTGTTTCCAAATTTGTAAACATGTAATTCTGGTTCTGTTCACTCAACCTTACTTCGAAAAGTCTCATTTTATTCCACTAGATGGCAGCAAGCACAAGAAAAAAACATTTTTTCTCTCTATCACTTTCCATAACAATAAATAGATCTCAAATGTAGGTGGTGCTCTAATGCATTTTAGCCCACACATACTGTATATGCATGTCCATAGACATTCAGTCTAATTTTCAGTTCAAAGCACCACCTTAGTAGTTTCACAGAATATCTTCAGCTTCTGAGTGGACTAGAAGCTCATTCTAGGTGCCATTAAAAAGCTGATATCCTCACCTTTGCGGTGATATATACACCAATCAGCCACAACATTAAAAACACCTGCCTAATATTGTGTAGGTTTCCCTTGTGCCACCAAATCCGCACCAACCCGCATCTCAGAATAGCCATTCTAGAGTAAATTCTAGAAATTGTTGTACAAAAAAATCCCAGGAGATCAGCAGTTACAGAAATACTCAAACCAGCCCACCTGGCACCAACAATCATGCCAAGGTCCAAATCACTGAGATCACATTTGTTCCCCATTCTGATGGTTGATGTGAACATTATCTGAAGCTCCTGACCCATATCTGCGTGATTTTATGCACTGCACTTCTGTCACGTGATTGGCTGATTAGATAATCACATGGATGATTGTTGGTGCCAGATGGGCTGGTATGAATATTTCTGTAACTGCTGATCTTCTGGGATTTTCACGCACAACAGTTGCTAGCATTTACTCCGAATGACATACATAAAAAATATCCAGTGAGCATCAGTTCTGAGGATGGAATCGCCTTGATTGTTTGACATTTCCTTTTCTTTTTCCATTTGCCAAACCATACCTGCTGAAGCTGAATGGTCCCAAATAAAATTTAATGAATCAATATATTAATTTGACAACAAAAAGTGAATACCAATTTATTAATGGACAAATAAATATACACATTGAAATTTGTTTATTTAATTCACATGTAAAATTTGTATTATATTTAACAATTAAATTGTGCATAAAGAAATATTGTATTTAGTTCATGTTTAAATGCAATTAAATATAACAATAAAATAGCACATTAATAAGTGATTTTTAAATGCACCTATTAATTTGCATTTAAAAAAGCATTTGGAAATTTATTTTCTTAATTAATTTGCCAGTTGCTTTTCTTCATCTATTTGCCATAATTTTTCATTTTGAAGTGTGGTTAAGGGGTAGATTTTAAACTACTGTTGTATTTCACTGATGTTATGCATATAAAAAGTGTCTCTTTGGGGATTAAAGTTTCATGAAAAATAAATGTTACTTATATTTGTTTTGTTTTAATAGTCTGATGCTTTGATCTGTGCTTCATTATGTGAGACTGTATCTAGCATTTGAGGATACTGATATTATGTTCACATAAAATACACTTACAAACTGATATTATAGAGCTTTTACATTTACTGTTACAATTATCACATGTCTACATTACAGTTATACAGAGTAATGACTGCTGACATGTCTATATGTTATACCTTATGTTTGAGGTAAAAATGCCAAGCTTTAGGCTAAACATTTTTAATAAATCAGCATAAGTGCTACAATTAATCCTGCTCTCCCCTACTTACAATGTGTCTTATCATAGATTAGTTGGAATGTAGAACTACATGGAATTATGTTTGACTTCTCTTTTGGCAGAAGGCGGACTGCTCAAAAAGGCTGTCAGCTTGGGACATGTCAGATACACAACCTAGCGAACAAGTTATACCGAATGGGACAGAGCAACGGAAAAGACGAGTCCAAAAATGCAAATGATCCAAAGGGATATGGACGTTAAGAATAACAGGGCAACTTGAAGATTCCGGCTTAAATCTCAGCATTTATCAAGAGACAGAATAGTTTGACTGGTACTGCTCAGGCTGTAATGCACAAATGGAAAATATAATTTAATTAAGTTAAATATTGCATTTGTATGAACTAATTTACTATATAAAATTTTGTAGGTCTTTGATAGACTTTCTTTAGGCTGCTCTTATTGTATAAAGATGGTTGTATGTATTGTAAGCAAAGATTGTATATAAAGATGACAAAAGTATTAAAATGAATAACACAGATTTTTAAAGACTTCATGGGTCCAAAAAATTGCATCCTATGACAGCTTCATCTTGCTTGTCTGCATAAGTATTGATCAGTTCAGGGTGAAATAAACCAGGGCTTGGAGCAAAATGTTTACTTAAAAACAAAACAAAAAAACATGTTATCTAACATTCAATAAATAGCTCAAAATATTCTGTTTTAGGCCTATCTAGTTTTAGGTTTACTGCATCAGCAGGCACTGTATAGTGAGCTGTGGCTGTTAGATATTTCTCTTCGCTGTCCCAAGAGCAATTATTGTTGCATGTGTAGCTACTACAGGCTGATTATTTTTTTTCATGAGAAAAAATTTAAATCAGCTCTAAAAACATACAGAAATCACACTTTTAAAGGGACAGTACACCCAAAAATGAAAATTCTCTCATTATTTACTAATCCTCATGCCATCCCAGATGAGTTTGACTTTATTTCTTCTGCAGAACACAAACAAAGATTTTTAGAAGAATATTTCAGCAATGTAGGTCCATACAATGCAAGTGAATGGTGGTCCAAAAAGCACATAAAAAATTTTGAAGGACCAAAAAACACATAAAAGCAGCAGACAAGTAATTTATCTGACTCCAGTAGTTATATCCATGTCTTTTCAAATATGTGGCTTAGAAAAAGTTCAATATTTAAGTCCTTCTTTACCATAAATCTCCAATTTCACTTTCACATTCTTTTTCTTTTGTTTTTGGTGCATTCTTTGTATGAATCACTACCTACTGGGGAGGGAGGAGAATTTATAGACATGGATTAAACCATTGGAGTTGTGTGGATTATGTTTACCCTACCTTTATATGCTTTTTGGAGCTTCAAAGATCTGACTCCCATCAGATTTGCTAAAAATCTATGTTTGTGTCTAGCAGAAGAAAGAAAGTCATACACATCTGGTATGGCATGAGGGTGAGTAAATGATGAGAGACATTTTGTGTGAACTATTCGTTTAACTTCAAAAAAGGAGCTGTATTCCGATCTAGTGCCAAATAACTGTTTGTGCTTATCTGCATAGTTTACAGCTACTGTATGCATTGTTGATTGTTTTATATGGTAAGATACGTGTGTTTTATATTTTGACCAGACTTGTGCTCATAGCGACAGTCAGTTGGGAATTCTGTCTCTCATGACACGTCATTTCTTCTTACACACACAAATAATGAGACCAAGGGCAAGTCTCTTCCAGCTCTTCCTTCGCTAACCACACCCTTACAACAGTGGTAGCTCCTGAACGCACAGGTAGAACAACACAGAGTTCTCGTGCGATATACCGGACTTCCTCAGTCACGGACATGGACGTTATGCTCGGCTGCAAAGCGCTTTAAAGTGAAACTTACGACAAACTTAAGTCATATTAAAAATTACAAAACCACACAGAGATGGATGAGAAGGACATCGAACAAGGTGGAGTGGGCGCAATGTCGAAAACAGATCTGGTAGGTCTCTCAGAAAGTTGAAAGCACCTTCGTTAATGGAGGGATTCTACTGTACATGCTATTGTAATGTTACGGGGAAAATTGCTGATGATGAATTCACTCGCACCAGCCTGCATAACACAGCATCGTGAAAGTTGGCTATGAGCAGGATTGCTGGAAGTTTCTTTAATCACCAAGGAGTAGATACAAGAATATACTGTTCACGTGCTTCTTGAAGCTTGTTATTGGTCACACTTTTCTGCTATGGTTATGTTACAGTGCAATTACATTTGTTGTACTTTTGTAATGGAACAACTTGCATTTAAAGGAATATTCTGGGTTAAATACAAATTAAGGTCAATTGACACAATTTGTGGCATAATGTTGATAACCACAAAAATAATTTCCACTTGTCCCTCCTTTTCTTTACAAAAAGAAGCAGCAAATAATCGAGGCACTTAGAATGGAAATGAATTGGGCCACATTTTGAAGGGTTTAAAGACAGAAAGGTGAAGCCTTTTATGAAAGCACTTACATACATTTTCTGTAAAAACTTGTTTATCACAAACAAGAGATTTTTAGAAGAATATTTCAGCTCTGTAGGTCCTTAGAATGCAATGGTGACCAGAACTTCGAAGCTCCAAAAAACACATAAAGGAAACATAAAAGTAATCCATATGACTCCAGTGGTGTAATCCATATCTTCAGAAGTGATATAATAGGGTGTATAGTATAATGTGGGTGAGAAACAGATAAAAATGTAAGTCCTTTTTTACTCTAAATTCCACTTTATCTGTTTACTATACACCCTATTATATCGCTTCTGAAGACATGGATTAAACCCCCTAAATCATATGGATTACTTTTACGATTCCATTATGTTATTTTAAGTGCTACAAAGGTCTGATCACCATTCACTTACCTTTCAGACCGACAGAGCTAAAATATTCTTCTAAAAATCTTCAATTGTGTTCTGCAGAAGAAAGAAAGTCATACACATCTGGGGTGGCATGAATGGGATTACATATTTAAAATACAAGTAACGGTATTCCACTACAGTTGCAATTTAAATCATTGTTAATTTGAATAAAGTTACATTCAAAAAGTATTTTGATTACTGAAGAGATTACTTTGCATTTTAATATTCCTTTAATATGCAGTGTTGGGTAAAATAGTAGTCCACTGCAAATTACTAATTATTTTTCACTTTAAATGTATTTATTGTTTGAAAAAGTAATCCCATTACTAATTACAGTACTTTACCTATATAACAATTTTAACAGAAAAGTTTTTATTTTCAATCAACAAATTAATAGTAATGTGTATATTTCCACAGAAATACAAACAGACGTATACTGTATTTGAACATAATTCATGTTTT
This sequence comes from Xyrauchen texanus, assembly GCF_025860055.1. Classification (NCBI taxonomy): domain Eukaryota; kingdom Metazoa; phylum Chordata; class Actinopteri; order Cypriniformes; family Catostomidae; genus Xyrauchen; species Xyrauchen texanus. The sequence goes on from NC_068308.1 coordinate 11,268,210, forward strand.
GAATGTTTTACATAAATTATATTATTTTATAAATATGTAATGCTTGTAAACTAAGTAATGTACTGAAAAGTAATTAACATAATTGAAAGTCAGTAAATGTAATCTTAAAATGGAAGTCACACTACTTTTGCCTAAAAGTAATTAGATTACAGTAACTCATTACTTTGTAATCAGATTACACCCTTGCCTATTTTTGCCTATTTTGTGTAATGGCAAGCCTATTGAGTAGATCAAGGAAAGTGGGTGTTACATAACAGAATGGAGACATGAGAATGGTGATTGGAAAAGTAGGGCTTGGTGATGTCAGTCAAAAAGGAACATTGTTTCAGAAGCAGAACAAGTCATATATTTTCATAAAAGATTCCAAAAGGCAAACATTTGTTTTATTTGGAATAATAAGACCACAAAGGTGCAATAAGATAGTAAATATGGTCCATTTAAATTTTGTGATGACTTCAGTGAGCCTTTATTTTGAGCTGTAACTGATATCTGTTTGAAGTGATCATTGAATTGAATTACTAATGCATTTTTTGAAAGTGATCCCTAAACAAACAATATCACAAACACTTGCTGAAGTATAGTATCAATATAGTTAGTTTTTTTGTATTTTCAGTGTACATGTTTACCAGTGTATGGAAATTATGTTTCTGATTTTAGAGCTGGATTCCAGAATTCTTTAAAAAGAGAGTGTGCACAACATTTGTGGAGGACTCTTTCAGGTGAGATGTCTTGATTTGGAGTTTGCTTTTATTCGTGCTATGTGGGAATAACTGTACACATCAGTATAAAGACAGTCTTTACATCCAAACACATTCTCATAAAGAAACTTAGTGACCCGTGGTCCATACTGTAAATGTCACTCTGGTGCATTATTCACTCGTAATGGAGCATTTTTGTCAAATACATTATTGTGAATGTACCACCTGTTATGTGTTTATATTGTTGAGAAGTGGTTAGGTTAGGGATGGGGTTAGGGGATGGAAAATGTCTATATAATAGTATAATGTAGCTATACCAATTATGATGTACTGTAAGTATACTGTAATAAAACATATTCTGATAAATACATAATATCTGAAGATTGCCAAGCTTAAGACGGAATATGCTTTGTGTATAGCTACAGTATAACGGATTGAGCCACCTTCTATCAATCTGTAGTAATGGACGTCTGTGTCAGTGTGGGCTCGCACGAGACACTCACCAGTCTGTGGCTTTGGGCGATAACTTCAGCACGGCCATGGTCAGTCACTGGGACAGCACACAGCACTCCTCAGAGCAGCCAACGGACGCCTTTGGAGATCTAGAGTTTACCGGAGCCAGCAAAAAAAACAGATATGTGTGTTCCCACTAAACAGGATAATGATCTGTTCAAATGTAAATTTTGCTATACTTTAATTGGCCTATATGAATCAAGGACCATATACAGTATATAAACCTTCCTGGACTGAACTTTCATGTCATAGTGTGCTGGGCCATATGGATCATTTGTGGTCAGCTTTTATGCTGTTATTTATGTGTTATGCATAGAAACTTGATACCTTTTTATATACAGTAGGTACAGTGTGAAAAATAAATTGAATAATCATCATGAATTAAAAGACTCCACAAGTTCAAGTGCAAAACCTGATATTCCAAATAGCAAGGGAAGCAAAGAAATCTGACCTTTTGAACACAAGAGTTCGAACGTTCGGATAGACCGATTTTAGCAAACAAAACAATCAGAGGTGAATTCACTTTTGCGCATGCTATTTCAGTGTAAGAACCTGCATCTAATTCACTAACCGCCCACAATCTAGTTTAAGCAGGTGTGTCAGATTGCAGTGGTCTGCTGCATCCTCCAAAAATGTATTTTTTGAGATTTAGATTTTTACTCCCTTTCCCACAGTTTTTGCGTCTCTCCAGTAGCACACCCCCTTCTAGGGTCTTTGAAATCATGAAAGTACACTGGAAACTGAAACAGCCCAACCTGGTGGTGTCAGTTGTTGGTGGTGAGGGGAAGTTAAAGATCAGAGGCTGGGTGCGAGACTTGCTGAGGAAGGGACTGGTTAAAGCAGCACAAAGTACAGGTGCCCTCGCTTTCCTACCACACATTATATTATTCATGATCTCATTTTTTTATTCCTATTGTCTCCTGTACGGTCAAAGGTGTGAAAGTGGTCATATCTGGTATAAGTTTTAGAATTATTGTCAAGTTATTTTAGAGTTTAGATTCTCATGAATGAGCTTATTTATGTTATTTATACCCTTTTTTGTGCAAAAATGCAGATGCCATGTGACTAATTTCCTGTTGAGATGTCACTTGAATGCACTGAATAGATTGAAATGAGAAGTGTGTAACCACAGTGACTTAAGGAAACCCCTGCCATAACTGTGCCCAGTATTGTCAACTAACAGGATCCAAGCAGTTATATGAATCATGCATTTATTTCTATACTAATTGCATATAATTAAAGTCCCAATTTCACAAATTAATCCTGGATTAATTATATAGTCAACCAGGATTATAGTTTTTATTTTACACTCTAGCAGAAGAGAAAATCTGCCCACCTGTCTGCCTGTCTGTCTGTCTGTCTGTCTGTCTGTCAATGAAATAGTAATGAAGAATATTTTTGTGTATTATTATATGATAAAAATAAAATGTCTTACATTTTGGACAGATGAGGCAAAAAGAAGTTAAAATAAAGTTAATTTTGGACAATGTATGTGATGTGCATATATACTGTATACTGTACACAGGAGCATGGATCATAACTGGAGGACTGAAGGGAGGCATTGGGAGGTGTGTAGGAGAGGCTGTGAGGGATCACGTCCTTGCAACGTCTTCTGTGTACCTCAATAAAGTAGTTCCTATAGGCATCGCTCCATGGGGTCTTGTACAGAACCGCCAACAGCTCATCAACCCTGAGGTAACACAACATATTTATAATTATATATGTAATTATTATTATAATATACTGTAAATTCAAGTTGTTATTATATACATTTTAGGGACAGCTCACTGAAAAATGAAAATTTCTCACCTTAAATTTTGAACCCCCTCTTGACTTTCTTTTTTTTGTAGAACACAAAAGGAGATATTTGGCGTAAGTCTCTTGTGTGCAAAGCGCAGTGCTATGCGTTACGATTGTTTTATCCAATTTTCGTGACAGCGCTAATTCTAAGCTCAATTTTAATTGCCAGCGCAAAGCCGACTGGGCATGGGTGGGAGTGTTTGTGGGTGTATTTTATGTTAATGAAATGGCGCAAAACTTAATTTGCTGTTTCCTGATAATTTGGTCATTGCGTTAAGACGTTTAAATACTAGCTCTTATCTCAGCGCAAAGTCTAAATTCATTTCCAGCATTTGCAGTTTGGAGATTTCACCAGCAGGAGGTGTTGAAGCAAATATGAGATATGTGTAACATTTTCTAGAGGTCATGGCTTTCAATTATTATTATTATTGCTATTCTTATTGTAATGTTAAAGTCACTGCAAAAGGGGACGGTGGAAGGAAAGAGAAACATTTTTTGATTTGGTATGATTTTTTTGACCGCCTCGTTATTTTGATTTTACTTTTATTTCATTTGAAGTGTAATTTGAATTAAGAAATATTTTTGAATAAATTGTTTTGTGTTTCCAAAAATTTATTACATTTTTCAAAATCAATGTCGACCTGTAGAAGTGAAGTGCGTGCCGATACAATCACTGTTAATACTAGCCATGATTTGAGTGTCAGTAGATGAAAATGATTAGAAAATTACCTTGAGCAAGGCCCTTGAACCTATCTGGTCCAGGGGCGCCGTATCATGGCTGACCCTGCACTCTGACCCCAGCTTAGCTGAGATATGTGAAAAATAAATAATTTCACCATGTTTATGCAGAAATGTATGTATAATGTGTGACAATTGATCAATTTAATTATTTTTTTAACATTTTCCTTGTGTATCAAAGGTTCCCTTTTAACAATTACGCAAAAAATAACATAATCCATATTTTTATTCTTCCAATTCATTGCATACAGTCCATTTCTTATGAGGTTCTACCATCTTTGTTTATATCACTGGTACTTGACAGGGACTGAACTGTATAATAAGACGAAGACTGTGCCAGGGAAGAACCTGATTGACCTGATTAGCGCCTTGCCAAACCCACTTGCGCCTAGACTTAGCAACACTTCATGGCCATGCCCATTGACTTTGCTCTTATGAACTGAGACATTGTGGTGCACTTAATGCTTATGCGTTTAAAATAGGGTGCAGAATGTTAGGGAGCATTCAGTTTCTTTGCATCTTTTGTAATACAATGAAAGTGAAAGGTGACTAAAACTGAACATTCTGCCTGACATATGCATTTGTGTTCCACGGAAGAAAGAAAGCCAGATGGGTATGCACAAATATGATAAATAAAAATCATAGAATCCTTTTAAGAAAATATTTTTATATAAATTTAGATGTTGGCTCAAAAATTTCACAACTTTTGGCAATCTAATCAAATTATGAGTCAAGAAAGAGATCTTAAAAACATTTGATTTCTTTTCATTTATCACATTGAATTTTTTTTGGCAAATGTAGTAAATCGTCCACATATTCAGTGCAAAATGTACATAATCTGTACAGTATATGCTACTTTTAAAGGTACACTGCTCCAGAAGAACTCAAATGCTTATAATCATGAACCAATTTAAAGATAAACTTGCAAATGGATTTAAACACAGTTCTCAATCCATCACAAAAATGGTTTCTCTCTTTTTTCTGCTTCTATTAGGGAAGTTTTCCTGCAAAGTATTTTGTCTCAAACACATCTCGTGACACTTGTTATCTGGATAATAACCACATGGCCTTCCTCCTTGTGGATGATGGGACCACTGGCCGTAGAAATGGTGAGGTCAGCTTTAGAGTGCGTCTGGAGGACTACATTTCGCATCAGCGTCCAGGTACAGTGAGGATTATAGAGAGTATTAAGAACAGTTTTAAAATATAGAATTACTTACAACTATGCTCAGCCCAGTTTCATTCTAAATACTACATCTTATCTATATAATATCTACAGCTTATCTATGGTCTATCTACTTTCTATGGTCTGATGTTTAGATTATTTGGCCACCTAATGGTGATTTGGAGCTATTGCAAGAATAAGAGATCATAGAATAAAAGACAACATGGAGGATTATCTGTCAGAGTATATGACCTGTACAAGACATTTAGAAATGGACACAACTATGATATCATTTGATGAAGTCTGACAGTGTTTTAGTTTGTAAAAGGTCAAAGAGTTTTCAAGAGAATGTGTAATTTTCTATATATCTTGAAGACATTCTTTTAAATATTTTATAATCAAATGACAATACTAACAATATCAAGTTAACCTTCAAAGTATTGTAAACATTTGTTTTATCATCTTCTTTTAATTGTGTGGAATAATTTGTGTGTAACACATCTGGGCAAAAATAAGTTGAACTGGAATTGTATTAGTCCAATGGAAGTTTTGTGACAAAATGTAAATAATTATGCCATTCATTTTGACTGATTATGTCTATTTATTTCCTGATATGAAGAATAGATTTGTGATGTGTATAATTAACCCATCCTATGTGTTCAAAAGAACAAAATCGTCACTTTCGGAGAAATAGTAGTAACTGACTTTTATTAATAGAATACTCATGGTTTAGAGCACACAGACAAAACACTGTAAATAACGTTCATGTCTCATGTCTGGGAGCATTATGTGTGTGCGTTCCTCCTTCCTTATGTCTTTGCCATGCTGATCTATAATATATTTTTCAAGTGTCAGTAAACCTGCTTTTCTGCTCATTTTAAATTTTTGACTTATTTGTTCTTCAAACTCTTAGCAGGCATTAGATTTTCTAGACACATTTATGTCAGGATGACCACAGCAATATTTCAGATATAATGATTGGTCTGCTGGTTAGTCCAGAAATGAACGAGTTATTGACCAAGTTTACGTGCATTTAAGAAAACTGTTTATTGGACGTGGACGTGATGTTGGAGAAGTTTGGCTATGTTATCCACTATTGTGTGGATCCTCTCAGCGGTTAAACCTGAAACCCCACGTGATCTTTTAAGCCCATCTGAGACTCAGCTCACAACCTCAAACATCACTTCTGGATCAAGAGAGGAACATCAAACTGTAATGAAGGAACTCGAACAGTCCAGACCGACTTGCCTTTACAAAGACGAATGCTTCGTTTCGTGAATGGCAGTGAGTTTATGGTGGTGTAGAGAAAGCCACACTTTTATAAATCGATGATGTGTATTGACATCATTAACAAATGTGAAGAAAGTGGTACCTGCTTTTCTCAGTTTTTTAACCTTGACATTTAATATCTCTGTTACCTCCCTGTTTCCGCATTCATGCTTTCATTTCCTGCGTGCCTCAATCACCTCCTCTGTACTTGTGACAGTGATTGTTGATGCATCTTCATTCAGGGAGATGACGCACATTTTTAAATTTAGTAAGAGACTTAAAGATTGGCTGCCGGGCGGCTATGGCTCAGGTTGTAGAACAGGTTGTCCACTAATTGCAGGGTTGGCGGTTCGATTCCTGGCCCACACTACTCATGCCGAAGTGTCCTTGGGCAAGTCACTGAACCCCAAGTTGCTCCCAATGGCAGGCTAGCCCCTTGCATGGCAGCTCTGCCGTGATTGGTGTGTGAATGTGTGAATGAGTGAATGAGACGCAGTGTAATGTGCTTTGTGGGTTTTTGCAGAAAGCGGCATTCGGAAACATCATGGAAACAAGAATGCAAATTTGTTAATGCCATTTAAGGGATTATGAGAAAGCGATTTAACACACATAGGTTTCTCCTCGAGAACGCAGCTTAATGTGGCCATGTAAAGGCATAAGCGGCGTTCTGATGGATGTTTGAAGAGTACACACGTGCGTGAACAGACCGAATAACAAACGTCATAGGATGGAGCCCAGCAATAGTGGGAAAAGCACATACACTTTTAATTATACCCATTTATATACAACAATGTAAAATATTGACAGTCCCTCACGTCCATGTATATGCAGTTGTACATTGGGGGAATTCCAGAGTTGTATGTAAGAGGGAAACCACACTAATGCAGTGCAGTTCCACTGCAGGTCACGATGAAAAGTTAATGAAACCAACACAGCAACAACTCTGGAATTGAAGCAATGGAGAATAAAATAGTGAAGTCTTCCTCAGATAGCCTGTTTGTTTTTTAAAGCACTGCAGATAAATTACTGTATGTTGATGTGAAGAAAGCTGCTTCCTGACTTGACTGCATGTATATGGGAGTAAAGAGGGTGCTGCTTATACAGTGCATATAAACCTTAATTCTGATTTATCGAAATAAACCACTTTCTCGTAATAAGCCGCTTTCTGGTGTCCATGTAAATGTAGTCATTTAGTCACATGACTTTTTGATGTACATCTTGTATTACTATTACATTCAATAGGATTTTATTTGCATCTTGGTGTTTCCATCCAGATGTTTTAATACGCTTTCCCAAAATGTGCATAAAAATAAGTGGAAGAAACCCAGATATTTTTTATAAATAGCAAAGAGGGCTGACCGATAAGCCTATTGATTACTGTAAATTTGTATTCTCTTGAGCAGGCAGTGCAACTATCGACATTCCTGTACTTTGTATGCTGATATCTGGAGAAGTTGCCATGCTAGAGGTGAGCAGGTTATAGTTATACAAAACACACAAGTTTTCTCTTCTATGTCTCAAACTTTCACTTTCTGTGTTTCTTCACCTCAGACAATAGATTTATCCCTTAAGGCTGCTATGCCTTGGTTGGTCCTTGCTGGTTCGGGCGGGCTTGCCAATTTTGTGACCGACATTGTGGAGAATGTGCAGTCTGCTTCAATGTCTCCATCTGGAGGTGCTGAGAAGGAGGAGGGGAATGCTAACATGGAGCTCAAAGATCGACTAGCAGAAAGAGTGAAAAAACATTTTCCTGCAGCGAACGAGACCGACAAACTGGTTGATAAGGTAAATATCATAGTTAGGGTTCTTTTTCCCTTGAATATATCAATCTGCTATGATATCAAAGAACAAAAGTGAAAGGTAAAACAGTTGCGAATCTTATCAAAGTTGGCAAGAACTTATGTTTTTTATTACCAAATTATTAACTTTTATAATTCAAATAATTGTAGTGACAGCCCTGGTTATTGGTATGAACTACTGAAATGTTGGTATCGTAACAACTCTACAGAAAGGTGTCTTTTCTGTTTCTTGGCTGATTCCCGATAGGTTGTAAGCATCTACCAGAACAAAGACCTCATCTTTATTTATCACGCAGAGCAAGATGGGGCAGATGATTTTGACACTGTGTTGCTTAAAACTCTAGTTCAAGGTAAACACACCCATCTGCAGAAAGTGATTGAGATGTACACGCAGAGTGCTGGTCATTAGTAATATCTGCTATCCCTCAATGACTGGGCTTTAGTCTACTGTGGATTTAGATTTTTATACATTCTATTTTCATGTATATAATTTCTGCCGTGTGTGTTTTGTGTTAGCGAGTAAACAGCGTGTTGCGGAGAGTGCTAATCCTTACGCTGATGAGTTGAGGCTTGCTGTAACTTGGAACAGAGTGGACATTGCCAAGAGTGAATTCTTCAATGGAAACATCCAATGGAAGGTAGGGCATTGGGAGAAATTACATTTTGTTATAAAACTAGGGCAGTAATTTTATTAACTCTTGTTGTTCAAACCCATATGACTTTATTTTCTGTGTGGAACACAAAAGGTGAATTTTTAATGAATATCTATGTCCATCTGTTCAGTACAATGTCAATGTCAGTTTAATGTTGACATCCATTTCGTGTTCATGAGCACTAAGCTTTATTGTTAAAAACAATGCAAGTTCTTGCATGAACTTGCTTGACACAGAGAAAGAGCTTCTCATGCAGAAAGTGGAAAATGGTCATAAAAAACATATATTGTATAATGTTTGTAAATTACTTTAATAACTGTAATAAATTAAAGTTATTGCAGTATACACTGTTATGTAATTAGGAATGTGGTCATAATCTGGTACTTTTCACATGGCAATGCAGTATGGAGACCTGGAAGATTCCATGACTGATGCACTTGAGAACAATAAACCCAAGTTTATTCGTCTCTTCATTGAAAATGGTCTGAACATTTTGGACTACCTTACTTATGGCCGCCTGGAGAAACTTTACAAATCCATCCCTGAAAACTGTCTGGCCTACTCACTGCTTCAGAATTTCCTCAATGTCCGCTTGAATGAGTCCAGCGCTGATCAACAATACAGTGTCAGTCTCTATGAGGTGAGGATAAAAGATGAGACATTACAAAGAATTTGTGTTTGCTATGATGACCAACATTTCATTTGCTCTACCAAATTTAAAAAAAGAGAAAATAAATTATTCTGCTTTCCTTCCATAATCTTGGCTTTTTAAAGCAATAGAAGTCAAAAATATGTGTGATTTCAAGTTTATTTGCAAATAAATTGGTTAAACTGCTGATTTCATGTTTAAGAACTATGCTAGCCATAATTCTAAAGAGAGATCCACCAATCAGAGAAGTCACTGTTACCATGGTAATGAGAATAGCACCATAAGAGCTCTGTGTAAGCCCGTTTTGTCCATGGTTTATTAATTTTTTTCTCTCTTGTTTTCTCGTGATCACAACCTAAATTTCTTGTGATCTCGACATAACAAATTTTGTTCAATTTCCTTTCGTTGCAGACCGCTAGCGGCAGTACTGAAAGCACTAGAGGAAAACTCTTGCACTTGCACTTTTACCAAGAACCCCCCTTTACGCATGACATGTTTTTAGCAATAAAAACCCCTGAACACGTCAGCTCGACCTCTACTTCATTCTCGCTTCACGGAATTGATTGTAACAATATTTTATGCAGTTTGTTTTTGAAGAGTGCTTCAGCTGACATCCGCAAAATGTTTTGTCACCATGCTTACGAATTGGATTACGAGTGGTTTTCTCCACTGCTAGCTACCAGTAAGTGCGGTTTATGAGCGATTTTCTCCGGAATTCGCTGCTCGCTATCTGGAAGCGCTGTTTACGAGTGTTTTCTCTAGGGAAGCACCCGTGAGATGGTCTTGTGCTTCTGAAAGGTTTCAAACTTCTGGTTGCCTGTAAGTTTTATACCTTTGTAAACATATACCCTCTGAAGCCCTGGTTGCCTAGGTTTAATAAGCACTGGATTTAAACTCATTGGATTGCTTTTAGGTGAGTGTTGAAGTTAATATGGATACATTTAGATGTTCTACATGCCCTAATGTGATGGATATCATGGATGGACATAATCAGTGCCCTGCCTGTCTTGGTGCGGACTATCTTAAAGAGATGTCTGATCCATGCTCTGAGTGCTCTATAATGCCTCTTGTTGTGCATCGAGTGTGACTGGCATGTCTGCATTCCTCTGCAGAGAATTTGCTGCTTTCTTCAAGCATCCCTATGTCTGATCGTAAGCAAACACTTCAGCATGACAAAAGGAATAAAAAAACTATAGAAGAACTTTGGTTCTGTAGAACTTCTGCTGCTCCTGGCCAGAGCTCAGCCTACAACAGAGGCACAGGATAAAGTGGAGCCAGAATCATGCACACCATTGTCACCAGCTATGTATGCAGAACAGTAGTTAGATGCAGTGTCATTGGCTGCCTCTAAATGGCTTTTGGCGCAAATCCGGTCACAACCTTAGTGATTGGTGAAAGTCTGCCTGCGACCCAGTCACACCACTCTGACAGTGATAATGTGTCTGACAAATCAGGGGGGTCATCTTCAGTGGTAACGATCTTGGAGGGAACGTTGAAAGCGATGCTCACCCATATTTATCTGGAACCCCCACAACTAGCAGTGGGCTCTTAGAATGTTTTTCTGCGACATGCATAAAGAGCCTCCTTTATGATTCCTCATTGTCGTGATTTTACATCCGTAATGGTGTCTGCATGATGGAATTCAAGACATGTCATGATCAACTGGCCGCACACTGGCTGTGATGCATGACCCGGAGGTAGTGGGTCTAGGCAGCATGATACCTGTAGGACCCAATGTTGCTGCGCTCATCATGTCTCCTGATGAGGCACTCCGTGATAACATGTGCTGCCCCAATGTCGAGTGCAGACACAAAGATGAACTGCTGTCATGGGTATACAACTCTACAGCATGTCTTGGTCCTGTTTCTAATTCTTTGGCGCATATGCTTGTTGTGTTGAACTCCTTCCTGAGTGCAACATCCTCTGACCCATTAGTGATGGATCTAACTGAACTTGTGAACAGCTTTGGGCACTCTGGTGCAAGCACAGCCCCAGGTTTGTTTGGCCAAATCCCCTTTGCCAGAGGTCTGTCGGAAGAGTTGCCGCTAGTACCTGGTTGAATCTTTGGACCTGCAGCACAGGAAGCTCTGGATCGGTGTGTTTCAGTCTCAGAGACTCGTTCCCTTCATGTAGGGACAGCTTCAGCCCCCAGTGCACCTGCAGCAACCCCTGTTGCTCGCTATCAGATTGTTGGTGCAAAACCTACATTTAAGCCTTCTCATCATTTTTGTCGACTGTGGGCTGTTTTATGGAAAGTCAGCTGGCTCATTGAGGGTCAGTAACAACAAACCAGTGGCTGCTGACTACCCTCTCAAGAGGCTATCGTATACAGTTTCGCTGTCAACCCCCTGTACACACTGGTGTGAGACCCACAGTAGTTCACGATCCACACCAGGTAAAAGCCATAGAACTTGTCAAACCCCAAGTTCATATGGGGGATTCTTTTCCACTTATTTTCTGGTCACAAAGGAAGACGGCGGGTTTCGGACAATCTTAGATTTGTTTTATTTTTATTGGAAGACAAGATGGTAACATTTACATGTGACAAATACTAAGTACTCATGTTACAGTGAGGGAGATAGAAAGGCAGCAAGGTGAATTTAAAGGAATTTAAATCATTTCCTAATGTTCTTGCCATTCCGAATGTTGCGCACGGCAGATGTTTTACAGGCCGTTATGTCTCAAGATTGGTTTGTGATGATAGATTTAAGGGACGCCTACTTTAATTTTCCAATTATTCTGGAACACAGACAATTCCTTTGATTTTTCATTTATGGGTGAAATATTTCAGTTCAGAGTTCTCACGTTTGGCCTCTCTCTGGCACCAAGTTTTTTTTTAAAGTGTGTCCAGGCTGCACTACTCTGTGTGGCATCACCACAGCAGGCAATGGATCAAAATGTCCAGTTGCTGGACCACACTACAGCTTTGGTGTTCACAGTGAATTGGGACAAAAACATGCTTATCCCAACTCAGTTGACCCATTTTATAGGTCTGACACTCAACTCTCCCACGAAGCTGGCCTCCCCCACACCGGAGAGGGTACTTTAAATTCTGACAGCATTGAAGCATCTTTGGGTGTGCCAAACGCAATGCTACATTACTTTAATGAGTCTCTTAGGGAAGCTCACAGCTGCAACAGCAGTGGTGCTACTGGGATTGCTATGGCTGAGACTCACACAGAAAGAAGTTCATACTTCATGGTAACAGAAAGAAGTTCCTCCTCAAAAGAGTTCCACTGGATCCACCACCTTTATTGTGGGAGGTAATAAGGACAGATGCCAGTCTTCTCAGATGGGGTGGAGTCTGGTGCTGGAGAGTGAATGGCACTTGGAGTGGGGCTTTGTGCACAGCACATATAACATTTTTGAAATTGACTGCAGTGTTTCTCACTCTACTCCATTTTCAGACGGTGCTCAGGGACAAACATGACTTAGTGCAGATGCTCTCTCATGTTGCAGGGTGTTACAGGGAGATTGGAGACTACACCCAGAGGTACTGCAGATGATATGGAAGACTTATGGGACCACAGTAGTCGTTGTCTTTGCAGACAGTCAGACAACTCACTGCCCTTGTTGCTGCTCTCGGATGGACGAGCCAGGCTCAGTGGGCCTCGATGTACTGGCTCACGATTGGCCGGACATAACATTGTATGCTTTCCCCCCGTTACCATTGATTTGGAGAACCCTGTGCTTTGTGCATGACTGCGGCCAACGTCTGCTGTTAGTTGTTCCTCAATGGCCTGTGATGCCATGGTTTCAGACCCTCCTGTCATTGTTAGCAGAGCCAACTTGTCCCCTACCCAGCAGATCAAATCTGCTAACTCAGTTGGAGGGGAGAGTTTGGCATCCTCACCCAGACTGGTTGGAATTGTGGGTGTGGATACTGTGTCCCCCGGGCCTCTCTTTGAGTGTTCACAGGGAGCCAGGGACAATGAAAATTGTATTCTAGTAAGTAGAAGGTGTTCTGTGACTGGTACACCAACCATGCCACTTATCCACTACACTGTTCTTTTCTACACTGTTCATCGTTCTGTAGGACGAATTTTAGATTTTTCGCAAGATCTTTTGGTGCTTGGATATTCTGCATCTACACTTAAGTTGTATGTAGCAGCTTTGGAAGCCAACCATTCTGAGGTGAGCGGTGTCTCACTTGAGTCTGACCAGTTAGTTGTGGCCTTTTTGAAAGTGGCTAACTGTCTGTGCCCTCCGCGGGGTGTGCGAAGCCCAACATGGGACTTGAGTGTGGTGCTCAATTCCTTATGTTAAGCACCATTTGAGCCTATAAATGGCTGTCTTTAAAGACTGCATTCCTCTTGGCCATTACAACAGCGAAGTGTGTGTGTGAGCTCCATGCATTATCAGTGAGCGCTTCCTGCTTGTGCTCGGGGCCTGATTTTAATAATGTTTCATTGTGGCCCAATCCAGCATTTTTACCCAAGACATTGTCTCCACAATTTAGGAATCAACCCATTATTTTGGCTGCTCTGCTGCCAGATCAGACTGACATGTGGGTTGAGCGATGGGCCATAAGGTCTTTGAAGGTTTACATTGACAGAACAGCAGCCTGGTGCAAGACTGACCAACTGTTTATTTCCTTAATTGATGCACGCAAAGGGATTGCACTCTCCAAGCAGAGCGCAAGACTGAATGTGACTCTCCTGCAAGCAGTGTGTGCTGCGGTGCTCTCTACCTGCTCTCATGACTGCTTAGGTATTTGTCTTCCACTAGTGCTTTCAGTACTGTATCTGGTGGTCTGGAACGAAAGGAAATAGAACACTGGTTACATATTTTACTGTGGTTCTATGACTGAGTGGAAGACCGCCAGAGTCTCAGGTCACTCGGAATTTGCAGGAATGATCTACAAATCGAGCTGACGTGTTCAGTGATTTTTACAGCTAAAGACACATCGTGCGTCATGGATGCTAACTTTATCATTCGATTCTCAGTCCAAGCGCAAGAGTTTTCAACTAATGCTTTTAGTCCTGCCTTTGGTGATCTTCCACTCAGTCATAGAACCAAAGTTACATACGTTACCAGCATTTTCTTGTGATCACAACTTAATTTTCTCTTGATCTCGTCATAACAAATGTTGTTTCTCATGATCACAACCTAATTTTCTTGTGATCTCAACATAGCAAATGTTGTTTTCTATCAGAAAGTCTTGTAGACTTTGTAAAGTTGACATTACATTTATTTGATGAAATGATATTGAACCACAGAACATATTTTCTATTTTGGCGGATGCCCCATCTGGCGGTCCGATGAGATTGCTACTCGAATCATCAGGAGACAGGAGGCAGGGGGCCAGGAACCTACACCAAAAAGGTTAAGAACTGGGTCTTTGTGGCTGAATTTCCATTCTGGAGAAGAGAAAAAGAGATGTGATAAATGAAATACAATGGTGTGAGAATTATGCAATAACCCACCTGTTTGTGGATTATCTTTGCCAAAAGATGAACAACATAACATAAAGCCCTATAATAAGGGCAGCATTGTAGTGCAATACTTTTTGTTGAAATATGAACAACATTTACGCATGAGCCCTTTGATAAGGGTGAGCTAGGCTTGTGCAGTACCTATGCAAAAGAAAACCATGCTTGGGATTGTGGAAGCCCTGGCGAGGAGGGCAGATATGATTGCATGATATCCTTGCAGGAGGATAGACATGCTTGAATTTGATAATTGTGTGAAATGGAATGTGTGTGGATGTAAAAGTGAGTGGCCCCTGGCTGCCACCTGATAAGCATGAAACTTATGTCTGATGTGATGATTTGAGGGATGGGTTGAATGTGTTTCCGGTATGATGAGGAAGGTTAAGCATTTTGATTGTGGATTCTGATAGTCCTTGATGAGCAGCGGTTGTGGCCGCAACGATTTTAATATAGTGAATAGGGAAGGTGGGACAGTGTTTGGGGGGTCAGATGTGAAATGTGAACTAGTTTGCAGATATTTAACCATGGAGGTGTAGGGGGCAGAAGGAGCTAGAGATTATAGATATCATTATACTATGACTGCACCCCGAGTGTTCTGTTTTGTAGTGTTTGAGAAACGGGAGAAATTAGTTTGGACTGGATGAGTCTTTTCTGCATGGATTTTAGCAGAATCTAAATGGGGGAGGAGTGAGGGGCTTAGTCATACAGAAGGTCTGAAATGTGTAGTGAGGGAATAGGAAGTGTGCTGGTGGGGGGACAGAGTTGATGAAGCTCCTGAAAATAAGATAGAGAGTCAGCGATTGAATTGAAAAGGAGACAATGAAGTGCAGTTGATGCTTTGCCATGTCAGATGTCTCAGTAGGGGCATAATGAGCCTGGAGGAGGACTGGCCTTATAGAGCACAGTGGTAGCAGTGTTGTCGCAAAAACAACGACATGTTTGCAGGCAGAGAGGGGACCCCATAATACGCTGATGATGATGATGGGGTACATTTTGAAGATGCGGATGAAGGTGAGCTGAGCGAGAGAGTGCTAAATTTGTGTGGCCATTTCCCTATGAACCATGTTCCTATAAATTAGCCTCCAAGACCTACGGAGGGTCCGCGTCCATGAAAAAGGACATGCCGTCTGAGGTTTCTGGGTTTTCATTATGAAAAAGGGAAATTGTGTTCCAGTGATATAGTAATTGGGACCAAAATCGGAGCTCTGATCAGCAGCCATCGTCAATAGATAAATTGTTTGAGTGTTATCAACAGAAAGGGCTAGTGTGAGAAGGTGAGAGATGGAGCGGCCTAAGGGACTGGAGATCACATGTGGAAACTGAAACTGGCGGGAGTAAGGAAGTGCAAACTCGGAAGTTGAAGCGCGAGTGCAATGACGGAAAATACGAGCAACGTAGAGGGGCTTTTTTTCCTCCTCCATTGGAGAGGGAATGCCCAGCTTGTGAGAAAGTTGTTTAAACATCCAGAGTGGAGCTGTCAGTGGCACGGGAATAGAGGAGCAGAGGATTGGACCGGGTGTGTATGTACGGGAGCTTATAATATTGGAATGATCCAGCATAAGCCTTACGACAAATAATTAAATGTGTGGAATACTTCTACACCCAATTGTAAGCTGGAAAGTAAAATTTGCCACATGATGCCAAAATGGGCCAGTCAGGGGGTGAATGGGCATGACTTTTGGAAGCGTCTTGATGTCTGCTTTGGTGAGGAGGGTGCCGTGCCCAGCCTTGGATGGGGTTGAAGTATGTAGATGCAAAAGATGATGAAGAAAAGTGATGTTTGAAGGCGAAGCTCCTGATAAAACCTGGCAACTTACATGTCATGGACCATGCTTCACAAGCTTCAGTCGACTGAATATTTGGTATCTGCTTCGCAAGAAGCTCTAATCCGGCACAGGTTTTATCCAAGAGTGTGGTGCGGAACAGGTAACGTGGCGTTGGGAGGCACTGTAGTGTCCCGAGGCTCTGGTGCTGAGAATAAACTCAAAGCACTCCTCCGCGCACCCGGCGGGGGGCGGGTTCGTGACTGAGGAGGAGGTCTGATGCTGGAGTCCTCTGGACTCGTCTGAACTGGCCGGCCGGGGAACAGTCGTGGGGCTGAGGGCGTGGACACCGCTTCCAGGAAGACGGAACTGTTGAGGCCTGAAAGCAGAGTGCCGTGAGAATGGCATTTGCGGGCCATGTGACCCAGAGGTAAAGGAAATAGCTCTTTTATTGAGAATTTGGGTACCGCAGCCCCTGTTAGGTGGTGCGGCAAATGAAAAACAAAAGATTCTCCTCCAGGCCCTCCACTGGGGGACGGAGCGGTCTTACCACCTCCGGAGCTAACTTCTTGCACGCCTGGGAGCCTTCCGGGTCCTTGAAGGGGTCCACGAGACAGGTTGCGTATGCTTCCCGCGGTTTGCTCGACGCCGGGGCTGAGAGCTGGGCCCGGGTGTAGGCAGAGCAGGAGGTCTTCTGGCCGCGGGAGGACACCCTCGGTGAGCAGATGGGGCCTGGGCCATGGCGGCAGGCTTGCAGCGAGGCATGATGTGAGAAATGCCCTCCGTCTGCTTCTTCACCAGGGAGAACTGCTGGGCAAAGTCCTCAACGGTGTCGCCGTAGAGGCCGAACTGGGAGACAGGGGCTCTGAGAAAGCGATTCTTGTCAGCTTCACGCATCTCATACAAGTCCAGCCATTGCTGACGTTCCTGGACCACCAGTGTGGCCATCGCCTGCCCGAGTGCCTGTGCTGTGACCTTCGTCGCTCTTAGGGCAAGGTCGGTCGCTGAGTGCAGTTCCTGCAGCGTGTCGGGATCAGGGCCACCCCTGTGTATGTTTCGCAGTGCCTTGGCTTGGTGGGCCTGCGTGAGAGCCATGGCATGCAGGGCGGAAGCGGCGCGTCCGGTAGCGCTGTAGGCCTTCGCGGTGAGCGAGGATGTTGCTCTACAGGACTGGGAAGGGAGTACAGGACGACCCCGCCAGGTGGTAGCGCTTCCGGGGCATAGGTGGAGCGCAACAGCCCTATACAGGGAATCTCCGTGTACCCGTGGCGCGTTCCGCCGTCGAGGGTGGCAAGGGCGGATGAGCAAGTGGCAGTGTGACGAGTGGAGAGGGGTGCTCTCCACGAAGACGTCAGCTCATCATGCACCTCTGGGAAGAAAGGAACCGGGGGGGGCGAGGCTGTGAGCGGCGCCCAACACCCAAGAACCAGTCGTCCAGCCGTGATGGCTGTGGGGAGGATGGAGGGTTCCAATCCAAGCCCACGCTGTTGGCAGCCCGGGAAAGCATATCGGACATCTGTGCGTCGGCCTCTTCCTGGCCGTGCAAGCCCGAAGGCGGCAGCCCAGAGGAGTCCTCAGCATCAGAGCCCACGCCCTACGATTTTGCGGCGAACTCGTCTGCTTCCATCGCAAGAGGGTAGGTAGACTGGCTGTGAGGCGAGTCGCCGCCACCTCGAGCGGGGACGGGAGTCAACGAGCGTGCCGGGGCGCGGGTGGTCCGAGGGGGCGTACCCGGCGGAGCTGCACCCGCTGCCATCCCCGAATCGCCTCCATCGCCAGCCGCATCGTCCTCAAACCCGTGGAAAGAAGGAGCGACGCGGGGGGCGGCTGGAGTGGCTTGCTTACGGTTGTAAGCAAGCCGCGACCACAACGTTGTCATGGTCATGTTCTCGCAATGAGAACATGAACCATCCACAAGCGCAGCCTCGGTGTGATCGCTACCCAGACACACGAGACAATGCCTGTGGCCGTCGGAAGCGGAGAGTACTCTACCGCATCCAGGAACAACACAGGGGCGGAAAGGCATCTTGAAAAAGACGCGTCCTTAAGAGGACGTTCAACGGCGCTGTGTTTCACTCTTTTAGAGGAAATTACTCTTTTAAATGAAATCACTCTTTTATGATAAAAACTCGTGAGAGTTCTTTAATCTGCACTGTCGAAGCACCCAGGGGCAGGAAGTGCACAGCCGTGCAACAAGAGAAAGCCGCTGTTGTGCGCCATATAATCCAACAGCATGCAGCAGAGGGATAGCAGGAACTCGGTGTGTACACGCAGCAGTTGCAGACACGACCATCGGCTCCGAAGAAATTTTCTGAATGAACTCCCGTATTCCGGGGGTGGGACATGCAAATACTGGTCAATCTCATTGGCCTTTTTTCATAGTTCAGAGGTGAATATCGGCGCTCAAGAGAGACCCCTAGTGTTGCTTTTCTGACACAACGTGGAGAGAGCGACAGAAGGGGAACTATGATTACCGGAGCCTCGGGCCGCTTCACTGCCTCCCGACGCCGCATTACCTGTTCCGCACCGCTATGAAGTGAGTTTAGAGGCGTGGCTCTCACTGCCCAACCCATCACGCTGTCTGCACCGGACCATTCGACTCGGTTACGCAATTCAGTTTGCCAGGCCTCCGCCCCCCTTCGTGGGCGTCCATTCTTCCACAGTACAGAAAGGCGGCGGCTTACGACCGATCTTGGACCTGCGAGTTTTCAACCGGGCTCTGTCCAAACTCCCATTCAAAATGCTCACCCAGAAAAAAAATTCTATCTGCCGTCCGGCATCTAGATTGGTTCGCAGCGGTAGACCTGAAGGACGCGTACTTCCACGTCTCAATCCGCCCTCGTCATCGACCCTTCCTAAGGTTCGCGTTCGACGGCCAGGCGTATCAGTACAAAGTCCTCCCCTTTGGCCTGTCTCTGTCCCCTTGCGTCTTCACGAAAGTCGCAGAGGCAGCTCTTGCCCCGCTCCGAGAAGCCGGCATACGCATACTCAATTACCTCGATGATTGGCTCATCCTGGCCCCCTCGCGAGAGTTACTATGCGCGCACAGAGACCAGGTGCTCAGGCACCTCAGCCGCTTGGGGCTTCAGGTCAGCAGGGAAAAGAGCAAGCTAACCCCGGTTCAGAGCATCTTTTTTCTCGGCTTGGTGTTGAACTCAGTCTCAATGACAGCACGTCTCTCCAATGAGTGTGCTCAGTCGGTGCTAGAGTGCCTCGCTTCCTTCAAGTCAGGCATCGTGGTCCCTCTAAAACGATTCCAAAAGCTCCTGGGGCATATGGCATCCTCCGCGGCGGCCGTGTCGCTGGGATTGATGCATATGAGACCACTTCAGCACTGGCTCCAGACTCGAGTCCCGAGACGAGCATGGCGCTGCGGCACGCACAGTGTGGAAGTTATCACCGCCTGCCGCCAAACCTTCAAACCCTGGACAGACCTCTGCTTTTTACGGGCAGAAGTACCCTTGCAGCAGGTGTCCCAACGCGTTCTGGTCACAACCGACGCCTCCAAACTGGGTTGGGGCGCCGTGTGCAACGGGCGCGCAGCCGCAGGCCATTGGAACCGGGCCCCGCTGCGTTGGCACATCAACTGCCCAGAGTTGCTGGCTGTTTTCTTTGCCCTGAGGAAGATTCTCCCGTTAATTCGAGACAAACATATCCTAGTCAGGACAGACAGCACTACAGTGGTAGCCTACATAAATCGCCAAGGCGGAGTACGCTCCCTCCACATGTCACAGCTCGCCCGTCGTCTCCTCCTTTGGAGTCAGTCACTCAAGTCACTGCGCGCCACTCACATCCCCAGCAACCTCAATGTGATAGCGGACGCGCTGTCAAGACAAAGCTTGCCCAGCGGAGAGTGGAGGCTCCACCCCCAGTCGGTCCAGCTGTTTTGGAACCGGTTCGGCAAGGCCCAGGTAGACCTGCCTGGAGTTCGGTCTGGCAGACACGTACGTGATCCTAAGACTGCGACCGGGCTACGTGCCCAAGGTTCCTACCACGCCCTTCAGAGACCAGGTAGTGAACCTGCAAGCACTGCCCCGGGAGGAGGCAGACCCAGCCCTTTCGTTGCTGTGTCCGGTGTACGTGCTTTGCATATCTATTTGGACCGCACTTAGAGCTCTAGACGTTCTGAGGAGCTCTTTGTCTGCTTTGGGGACAGCAGAAAGGGAACGCTGTCTCCAAACAGAGGCTCGCCCACTGGGTTGTCGACGCCATCTCACTGGCTTATCACACCCAGGCCGTGCCCCCCCACTTGCGGGTCCGAGCTCACTCCACCAGGAGTGTTGTGTCCTCATGGGCACTGGCCAGGGGCACCTCCCTAGCAGACATCTGCAGAGCAGCAGGGTGGGCAACACCCAACACTTTCGTGAGATTCTACAATCTCCGAATTGAGTCAGTATCGTCCCGGGTTTTCTCAGGTCCGAGCCCGTAGAACTTGGTAACACGCTGACGTTCTGGCCGGGTGAATCGCTTGTGCCTAGCACCCTTTCCCTCAGCCGAGTTAAAATAGTGCACATTTGTTCCCAGGAGACCCCATCCTCGGGTCCCTGGTTGATACCTCCCTAGCCTTTTTGGGTCCGCAGTTCAGTGGAGGAGCTCGCCGACTCAAGCCACTACGGGTACTCAATCTACCCTGTACTGGAATAGGTGCTCCACAGGTTAAGGCCTCCTGTTCGGACCCCCCTGTGTGTAATTCCGCGGTACTGTCCCCTCACGAGCGGACTCCCGTGTCTCCCTTAGGCAGTTACAGCTGCCTCGGTTGCCGTGCTGTAAGCTTCCCCCGTCTACGAGGCTGGATCTACCACTGCGCCAACTTTCCCACATAGGTCCTAAGCGGCCATGTGATGTATTCACCACTCTTTGCCTCCCCTGCAGGGTAGGTGTAGTCTCCGCAGGGTCTTCTCCCCCTGAAAGAATAGGAAACGGGGTATGACCCCCTTCCCTTAATGCATGTAAGGGCCCCGGCCGTAGTTGCTCTATGCGAGAAACATAGAGAGAAAAGAGGCCCAGCCAGGCTTGGCCCGTTCCCAGGTTGGCAAGCATCACCTTGTTCCCCTCACTAGGGTAACCAGAAGGATTCTGATGGATTTTCTGGGGCTTTGGGGAAGGGTACATGCAGCCTGATACAGCTGGTCACCTTTGCACGTAAGAAATACCTGCCTGCTCCTGTATCAGCAGTTCACGTACACGGCTCAGCACATGGCACGTTTAAAAGTGGACCCCTAGTGTCGCTTCTCTGACACAACGTGGAGAGAGCGACAGAAGGGGAATGTCTGGGTTACGTATGTAACCTCCGTTCCGTGATGGAGGGAACAAGACGTTGTGTCTTCCCTGCTACGTCGCTGAGCCGAGCCACTGTTGTGGCCGGACCATTTCCGGCTCCTCAGAAAAATCCTGAATGAACTCCCGTATTCGCCCTGCTTAAATACCCGTATGTCCGGGGGCGGGATATGCAAATACCGTCTGCCAACTTCTCATTGGCCTTTTTTCATAAGACAGAGGTATATATCGGCGCTCAAGAGAGACCCCTAGTGTCGCTTCTCTGACACAACATCTCGTTCCCTCCATCGGGGAACGGAGGTTACATATGTAACCTAGACAATTTCTTGTGATCACAACTTAATTTTCTCATGATCTCGACATAACAAATGTTGTTATTTTGTGATCGCAACTTAATTTTCTCATGATCTCGACATAACAAATGTTGTTTTCTTGTGATTGCAACTTAATTTTCTCATGATCTCGACATAACGAATGTTGTCTTGTGATCACAACTTAATTTTCCCGTTATCTCCCCATAACAAATGTTGTCTTGTGATCACAACTTCATTTTCTTGTGATCTCCACATAACAAATGTTGTCTTGTGATCGCAACTTAATTTTCTCATGATCTTGACATAACAATTGTTGTTTTCTTGTGATCGCAACTTAATTTTCTCATGATCTCGACATAACAAATGTTGTTTTCTTGTGATCGCAACTTAATTTTCTCATGATCTCGACATAATGAATGTTGTCTTGTGATCACAACTTAATTTTCTTGTGATCTCCCCATAACGAATTTTGTCTTGTGATCGCAACTTCATTTTCTCATGATCTTGACATAACAAATGTTGTTTTCTCATGATCTCGACATAAAAAAATTTGTTTTCTTGTGATCGCAACTTCATTTTCTCATGATCTCGACATAAAAAATATTTTCTTCTTGTTATCGCAACTTAATTTTCTCATGATCTCGACATAACGAATGTTGTCTTGTGATCACAACTTAATTTTCTTGTGATCTCGACATAACAAATGTTGTTTTCTTATGATCACAACTTAATTTTCTCATGATCTCGACATAACATTTTTTGTTTTCTTATGATCGCAACTTAATTTTCTCGTGATCCCGACATAACAAATATTTTCTTGTTATCGCAACTTAATTTTCTCATGATCTCGACATAACGAATGTTGTCTTGTGATCACAACTTAATTTTCTTGTGATCTCGACATAAATGTTGTTTTCTTATGATCACAACTTAATTTTCTCATGATCTCGACATAACATTTTTTGTTTTCTTATGATTGCAACTTAATTTTCTCGTGATCTCGACATAACAAATATTTTCTTGTTATCGCAACTTAATTTTCTCGTGATTTCGACATAACAAATGTTGTTTTCTTGTGATTGCAACTTAATTTTCTCATGATCTCGACATAACAAATATTGTTTTCTTGTGATCACAACTTAATTTTCTCGTGATCTCGACATAACAAATATTGTTTTCTTGTGATCACAACTTAATTTTCTCGTGATCTCGATATAAGAAATATTTTCTTGTTATCGCAACTTAATTTTCTTATGATCTCGACATAACAAATGTTGTTTTCTTGTGATCGCAACTTAATTTTCTCATGATCTCAACATACAAAATGCAGTTTTCTTGTGATCCCGATATTAATGTTGCTTTATTATGATCACAACTAGTAAGCTGCTGTGGCTGACAACGTTTTTAAGCAATGAAATGCATTATTAATGCTAATATGCCATTTTCCTCTTTTGTTAACTAAAGTAAGTGTTTATAGATAAATATGTAATAACCAAGTGAAGGTTTAAAGGCTTCATATATGAGTTAAGAAGTTTCTGTGTTTGGTTAAAAAAATGTCTGAGAGTAAATAAACAACTGAATATTTACACTTCAGTTGTGATCTAGAGAAAATAACTTTTGTTATTTTGTTATGTCACAGTCTTGAGAAAATTAAGTCATGATCATGAGAAAACAAGATTTTGTTATGTTTAGATCATGAGAAAAACAAAAAAGTTATTAACCTGGAGAAAGCGGTCTCTGTGTGTCAGTCGTCCTGTACTATGAAATAACTTATGTGTTTGTATATATTTGAATATTTTACAATAATCTTGTAATACAATAATAAATATATTGGATTTTATAATTCAATCAAAAGCTTAAAGACAATTTCTTTTATATTTGACTCTCATTTATTATATGATTAATTTGCAATGCTTCATAGAAAGAGAGGTTAATTTGCTCATAAAATAATTTAAATACCCTGTCTTGTAAGTTATTGTTATAAGTGTCACTGATTTCTCTCCTCAGGTATCTCAATTGTTGGAGAATCTGTTAGGGGATGTCTGTCTGCCCTTCTACACAACCTTATTTGAGCTGGACACAAAGTCCTCCAAAAGAAAAACTTTTAAGGTATCAGACATCACTTTTGATCTATCTGGTTTGAAAATTCAATTTGTACACTATATGGCCGAATTAAGTGGACACTCAAACATCACATCCATAAGTGCTTGTTGAGCAATTACTATCAAAACCTTTAATGGGGAGTTGCTCCTCCCTAAAAGCTTCCACTAGTTGTTGAAACGTGGTTGCAGGGATTTGCAGGGCCTGTCTCACAGTAGCCATTATTTCATCCCAAAGGTGTTCAGGTCTGGGCTTTGTGCAGGCCAGTAAAGTTCTTTCACACCAGACACATTTACCCATTTCTAAATAGACATTACATACTAGAACAGACCCATTCTACTAAAAATGCTTCATTTTAACCACCTGCTTGAAATGGGTGTAGCTGAAATATCCATACCCATTAAATAGAGGGGTGTCCACGTACTTTTGGTTGCATGCTTCCATATTTTTTCACAATATCCGATCACTACCTGCAAATGTATGTCATTAAATCTAAAGTACCATCTTGTCTTGAAATACTACCTTTAGAAAGCATTTAAGTTGCTGCAGGAGAGTTGCTTATATCGTGATATACCCTGTAAGCACCCTTGGTTATGTCTCTTCATCTGGGCAGTGCTACAGAACCGATGTGAGATGGCTGTCTTCTTCTGGGAAATGGTATGCTTTTGATCTTGTCAAGCCAGTATATTTAGCTTGTCTTTTCTGAGATTTAAATGTAGTGGCATTACCGTACTCACCTGTACCTTCACAATCTCTCAGTGTGGTGAGTCAGTTCTGACTGCTCTGGGAGGTTGTAAACTGCTGAGGGAGCTCTCAAAACTGGAGATTGAGACTGAGACCAAGCTTTCCATGAGGGATTTGGCCCTGAAGTTTGAGTATATGGCCCATGGTAAGAAGCATGCAAGTGTTTAGTTTTTTATGCACACCTTCTAAAACCAGTAATAAACAAGAACGTTTTAACCCTCTTTCTTCCTACTGTCATTATTGACAGATGTGTTCAGCATGTGCTACCAAACCAAAGCGTGCCATTCCCTTCAGCTTTTGATTCGGAAGTCTCAGCTGTGGGGTAATGCCACCTGTCTGAAGATGGCCTTGGGGGCTGATGCTCGCCTTTTCTTCAGCCATGATGGAGTGCAGGTCAGTCAGCAGTTAGGATGGGTTAGGATATTCAACTTATCGTCCAACAACTGACTTGTCCAGGGGGTCTTCAAACTGGGATTCGAGGACCCCTGGTGGGGTGCTGAGGGTCCATGAAACATTTCAGAGAAAAAAGGGCACAAAACCAAATATTAAAAAGTAAACAGGTTAACATGTGACATTATTACTGTTTCATTCTGGTTTCTAAAAGGACTGGATTTTTTTTTTTTTTTCAATTGACAGACATAGTTTTTAAAGGGGTCATGTCATGAGGAATCAAATTTTCCTTGATCTTTTGACACATAAAATATCATTGTACTATAAAAATATACTGTAAGTTTCAGAACTCTAAACTTTAGACGACTATGCTCTGACAATGCATGATCACTGTGGTAGAAATTTGCTTCTGACCGCCTCCACAACAACACATCAACGCCTACTTTACCTTTAAGCACTTCCATAGTCTGTCTAGTGGCAGTGAGCAGTGAGATGGCAAGGAGAGCAGGTCAGTCAAGAGCAGAGTGCTAATCATAACAGTGGAAGTTTAATGTCAAGCCTTAAAGGAGAAGCAGCACCACAACCAAGTGTTTTTGACAGAGGGTCAGGATGAGGGTGGAAAATTACCTTGTTTAGGAGGTGGTAAATCTGACATGCTCTGCTTCTATCCGTTCGTTTCACCTCATAATCGATTTTTCCAATTCGCTCTGTGACCTCAAAGGGTCCTTGCCACTTGGCAAATAATTTAGAGCGCGTTGTGGGGAGCAATACAATGACTTTATCTCCCAGTGTAAATTCCCGTAGCTGAGTACCCCTATTATACAGCTGGATTTGATGTTCTTGAGCCTGGAGAAAATTATCCTGTGTTAATTGCCCCAGAGTGTGGAGTTTGGCTCTCAGGTCAAGAACATATTGTCAAGAACATATGGTCGTTTTAGCAGTTTGAAGGTCCCTCCTCACAATTTTCCAATAGGATTTCGAGAATGGCGTGTGTCGCCGCCCATACAATAATTAAAATAGGGAGAACCTCGTGGAGGCTTTTGGGATGTCTCGAAACTGCAAATAATAGGGGCTTGAGCCACTTGTCTCAATATCGAGCATCCTCGTGCAGGAACTTACGAATCATTATTCAGGGTCTGATTAAATCGTTTGACCAAGCCGTCCATTTTGGGGAGGCAAACGCTGGTCACAATAGATTTTATCCCCAATAATCCGTACAGTTCTTGGAGGGTACGTGACATAAACGTAGTGCCCTGATCATTGAGGATTTATTTTGGAATCCCCACTCTGGAGATTATTCTGAAGCATGCCTCCGCAACATTTTGCGCTGAAGTGTTGCGCAGAGGCATGGATATCACGTTGCGTAATCCAACAGAACCAACATAATGCAATGCCCACATGCAGTCCGCTCCAATGGCCGGATGAGGTCCATGCCAATTCTTTCGAAGGGGACCTCAATTAGCATGAGGGGATGCAATGGCGCTCTTGGGGTTGCTGGCGGATTCACCAGCTGGAATTCATGGCAGGCCCATGAATGCCTGGCCAAGAGAAATGGGCAATTAGATATTTCAGTGTTTTTTCCTGCCCTAAGTGACCCTCCATCGGATTATAATGAGCTGTCTTGAATAACATTTCCCAATGGCTCTTCGGTATCAACAATTGGGTTGGATCATCCTTTGAGTGTCCTGCGTGACATGAGGTTCAGCCATAGGTCCGGGGTCATGGCTAATGACCACTCCTGGTGTGCCAAGTTCCTTAGCACCTGCTGGTCCTTGAGCCTGGAGGAGCACCTGGAACCGCTGCTCCTGTCCCATGTGCAGCTCAAGCAGAGACTGATATTGGACTTGGTGGATGCTGGCGAAGGTCTTGAATACTTCAGCCTGTGGTGAGGACTCCATGACAGCATTTTCTTCCTCCTAATTCCTGGGTTTCAGCACCACTGTGATAAATCTCATGTTCTCTTCTCAAGGAGGAAGCGAGGGCCGGGTAAATGTCCAAATTAAGTCTTTTTATTACATATTTTTCAGTGTAACAAACAGGTTTGCTTTCCAGCACAACATAAATGAATGGACACGTGATAAATCTCATGTTCTCTTCTCAAGGAGGAAGCGAGGGCCGGGTAAATGTCCAAATTAAGTCTTTTTATTACATATTTTTCAGTGTAACAAACAGGTTTGCTTTCCAGCACAACATAAATGAATGGACACATCAACACTGCTGCTTGTCTCTCTCCCCTCTGGTGGTTTGGACTGCCCTTTTATCCCTCTCCAGCTCTCACTGCAACACAAAACAGCTGTTAGAGATAATTTTCCACAGGTGTCAGTCCTTACCGATCTTCCTCTACCTGCCTCAATCACCACAGTCCTTGATCGGTCACAACCACATCACCACAGTTTCTCTTCTGGTTTCTAAATCAAATGATTAATTTATTTTGTCTTTAGTGCAATAAGGTATAAAAGCCAGTTGTTTAATAATAACATGTCTTTATAATATCATGCCAACTTTTTTTCTCACACAGTATAAATATATTTTAGAATGGGGCACCTTGCAAAGTTTGAAAACCCCTGAACTAGTCGATTATTGACTTCGACTAGTTAGTTCCTCTAGATTTATTTTCTAGTTGTAAACTTGTTTTTAGCAGTATAATGTTTTTTTTTATTGATTTAAAAACATTTTGAAACTTCTCAGAACAAATTTTAGCATTCTAATAGTAACTTCTGGACTATTGGCAATGCAAGAACCTTATCTGAGAAATTAGATCTCTCATTCAAAGCAACAACTTTGTAAAAAAATTAATTGCCATTTCAAGACTTACTATCGGACTTAATTCTATATTTTTAATTGTTGGTCTATGTTTTTTTAATCCTCAGAGTCCCTAGCTTGGACATGATGATATATTTATTTTTAAAGTGTTTTGGGGAGAATTTTGTGTGACATTAGCAAGATCTTGCCTTCAATATTTTTAATATTTGTATTATATATAGGGTTACATGCCTTTTATTGCCAATTTTCTCTTTATTTTTTGGAGTAATTTCTGTGTCTTTTTTCTCCTTGCCAAACGGAAAAAAACAGTACAGAGTGTCAGCTACCTGTAACGTTCCTGTGTTGTCTGCCCTATGTTCTCTGTTTCACCCATCACGTTTATGTCATGTTTCCGTGTGGTCTGCTCCGTGTTTTCCGTTTCACCCGTCACCGATCCCGTTCCATGTCACGTTTTCCCTGTTGTCCACCCTGAGTCTCACTGTCTGTGAAGAAAACTTCAATTCCCACAATTCCCGGCCTCCCTAACTGCCTGCACTCATCATTGTTCTCACCTGTGTCTCGTTTAGTCTTTATTGTGTCCTTGTGTATTTAAACCCTGTTTGTTCCTCCATTCCCTTGTCGGTCGTTGTATTTGATGTTCCATGTTTCCAGTGTTTTATGCCTGCTCTTGTTCCCTTGTTTGATCGTTCGTGGATGTTTCGTGTGTTCGTGTGTTTATTTCATTTTCCCATCGTGGACTTTTAATTTGTTCCAGTGTTTTGTGTTCCTCTTATTATTTAATAAAACTGCTTTTGGATCCACACCTCTCGTCTGTCTTGTCCAGCTTCCACACCATTCGTGACACTACCATTATGTGTAGTTTTTAAATATTTCCAATAAAAGAAAAAAGGTATTATTTAATTGCTTTAATTTAATATTGCCTGCATTCTATTCCATTCTACTGTGATTCGTCCTGATGTTTTTTGAATGCAATAACATGTCCTATGTAAACGACCCTTAGGAAATTAAATTATAAAGGTCTTCCTTAGAACCGACTAGATGATTAGTCATTAAGGCCACCGATTAGTCGATTTTGAAAGTGTTTAGTTTTTCACATCCCTGTCAGCATGCAAACAATTATTCATATATATATATATTATTTTTACATAAAGTGTGTTCACAAAGGTGTTCTTTTTTTTAGTCCCTGCTGTCACAGATCTGGTGGGGTGACATGGAAAGAAGCACTGAGGTGTGGAAAGTCATCCTGACTATGTTCATTCCTCCACTCTGCTACACCAACCTCATCAATTTCAGGTAAGCAAATCACCAACATTTACTTCACAGTTCAACTTTATTCACATTTATTTCTGTCTGTCTGAATTTATCAATGATTCTCCCTGCTGGTCATTAACCTGGTAGCAAGCCTACCCCTGGTCAACCAGCTTCATTGGAGAAACAATGCAACCTGGTCAACCAGCATTTTTTGCTTGTGCAATACATGCCTATGCTGGTCCACCAGCCAGACTGGCAGCAAACCCACACTAACCATTATAAACCTGTTTGTAGCAGCATAAAAATTCATGCTGATCTAAGATGATCTGTTGTGTATTTCACAGGAAATTGGAGAATGTGGAAGAGAAGATAGTAACACTGGTGGTACCTCTTACCTCAGAAATAGACTGCCACAACAAAGTCTTCTCCTTTTCTGAAATCAAAAACAAGTAACATTACCTTTTATTTAATAAATCAGGCATAGATATAATATAATATAACTCTGTGTTTGAAATATAAATTTGTAAACACACATGTCTTTATCTGTTACCATTTTACTATATTTATCAGCGAAGTTGAGCAAGAGGACTCATTTAATATCCGACGCCCAACAAAAGGTTTGAATTCTGATTTTGAAACCCATGTGTTTGTTCATTTACATCATTCACATTTATTCAAATCTTATTGCCACTAGTCTTTATGCATTTTGGGCATCATTTATAAAATATGTGCAGAACAATTTATGTATGTGTGTGTGTGTGTGTGTGTGTGTGTGTAATCATTCGTAAAACCATTCTAATGTAAATTGTTACATTCAATGAGGCACAATGGAAAAGCTCATTATCTTTTACAGATATAATAATAGGTGAAATGATTCCTTATTGTCTTTATTTATTCCATCCTGCAATCAGGTACTTCGGTTGCATCATTCCGCCAAAAAAATCGGCCCTTTGTGGTTTCCCGCTGGAGGCAGTTCTGGTACGCCCCTATCACCTCATTCCTCGGCAATGTTCTGATGTACTTCCTTTTCCTGTTTCTGTACGCCTACGTGCTATTAATTGACTTCAAGCCGCCTCCCCCAGATGGCCCTGCCACCTCAGAGTTCATGCTGTACTTCTGGGTGTTCACTCTCGTGTGCGAGGAGATTCGAGAGGTTGGTGTTCATTTTATGGTGTGCACTTTCATTAACCCTCTCCTCCATGGTGCCCACTACAGTGTACAGACCTTTAAAAGCCATTTTTATCAGTTCAGGGTGTGATGTTACATCCAAACCATAAGTGAACACATTATAATTCTCTATGACTGTCCTCTTTATATATCATGTCTTTTATAACCACATAAATTAAATGTTCAAATTCAATATGATGCCAAAAGTGGCGATGAACTGGAATATTTAACATTGTCTTGAATTGTAATGGACAGATGTGTAACTCTTTTCAAAATACATTATTTTGGTAAATAATTTCAATTGGGAATTATAATATTCTTGTTCTGAAGAAAAAGAAACATACATTTTTACCTTTGAGATTTAAAGGAGTAGTGCTCTAAAAGATGAAAATTGTCATCATTCACTCACCCTCATGCCATTTGACTTTCTTCTGTGGAACACACACACACACACACAAAAAATACTGATTGGGGGATCTGGGCTGTCAAGTAAAAAAATGACAAAAAATGAAAGTTTCAGATAGTGGTTTCAAACTTGCCATGTCACGATCTGTCCTGTAACAAGTTGTCAGTAGTCGCTTTCCCACATAAAGCCTTTTCCAGAAAATTACCTGCATTCGGGAGGTAATGCTGATGTAAGACGGACAGAATTCAGTTACTCTGGAGTCCAAAAAATGTCATCAAACTGGACAAATAGTGAAATTATTCAATTTAATCGGAGAATACAAAAAATATTTTATATTTTACAGCTGACTATAGAGGAAATATCGTAGAGTATGATGCTCCATGACTCAAATCTGAAGTCATATGTTAAGCAGCCAATGAAAATTGACCGTGCATGGCCACAACACTGGACCATGAACTCAAAAGTGGATGCTCAAAGTGGAAAAAATATTTAACGCCACTTGGATCTAACTTGAGTCACAGTCTCCATCTTTCCTCCAAAGACAGCACCCAAATGAGCTCTGCCCATTTCTTTTGAGACTCTGAACAGAGAAACAGCAACAATAATGGCAGTTCTCCCTTACATCCATGTTTGATGTGCCTAGTTGTGCCCAGTTCCCCTTCTGTCGCTCTCTCCACGTTGTGTCGGAGAAGCGACACTAGGGGTCTCTCTTGAGCACCGAATATACCTCTGATCTATGAAAAAAGGCCAATGAGAAGTTGGCAGCTAGTATTTGCATACCCCGCCCACGGACATACGGGTACAAAGGCGAGGCAAATACTAGAGTTCATTCAGAAATTTTCTTCGGAGCCTATGGTTGTGCATGCTGTTCGCGTGAGATCACACCAGTTCCAGTATTCCTCTGACGCTCTGCATGCTGTTGGATTGATGGCGCATTACAGCGGCGATTTCTCCTTCTTGCACGGCAGTGCAGTTGCCCCTGGGCGCTTCGACAGTGCAGAAACCCAAACTCTAAAGAGTTGTTTAAAAGAGCAATACACAGCGGCGTTGAACGTCCTTTTCAGGACGCGTCTTTTTAAAGATGGGTTTCCGCCTCCGTGTAGTTTCTGGATGCGGTTGATTTCTCCCCACCTCCGATGGTCATAAAAACTGCCTGGCGTACCTGGGTTGCGATTACACGCAGGCAGCGTTTTTTATGAATGGTCTATGTTTTCAGTGCGAGAACATAGCCATAACGGCATTGCGGTCACCGGCTTTCTTTTGTCATGAGAGAAAGCCACTTCAGCCGCCCCCCCGCACCTCGCCTCTTTCCCACGGGATTGTGCCGCGGGCGATGAAGGTGATTTGGGGGCAAAGACGGGCTGTGTTCGCCGGGTAAATCCCCGGGAACCTCCCACCTCCCCAGTACGCTTGCTGGCTTCCGTCCGAGCTCGGGATGAGCGATTTCTCTCCAATAGGTTATGTTCTCAGTGCAAGAACATAACTGTGGCAACATTGCGGTCACCGGCTTTCTTTTGTCATGAGAGAAAGCCACTTCAGCCGCCCCCCGCGCCTCGCCTCTTTCCCACGGGATTGAGGCAGGCGGCGCGGGTGATGAAGACGATTTGGGGACAATGACGGGCCTGTTCGCCGGGTAAATCCCCACGAACCACCCGCCTCCCCGGCACGCTTGCTTGTTCCCATTTGCTCGGGAAATGGGAGCAAGCTGGTCCCTAGAGCTCCCAGGATTGGATGACGATAATCACCGCTGCATTGGAGAGCGTTACAGCGGCGTCTGATGTTGATGACTCGTCTGCTCCGCCACCTCCGGGTCTGTGCGGCCAGTCTGAGCCTGATGCACAGAGGTCCGATATGCTTCCCCGGGTACCGCGAGCGCGAGGTTGGACCGGAGAAATCCCGTCCCCCTCAAGACTATTTGATTGGTTCCATGGGCATGTGCGCCGCTCACAGCCACGCAACGCCCCCCCCACACTCCCCCAAGCTTCCTTGCTCCTCCGCTCTCACTATCCTCGGCGGTAGAGCGGTCGCAAACCACTCCCCCCTGCACGCCATGGCCCCCTCCTGCAAGTCCACTGGCCCAAGGCACTCCAAAATTTGCACTTGGGTAGTCCTGTTCTTGACGTGCCGCAGGAACTGCACTCGAACAGGCGATGGCCACCCTCGTGGTCCGAAAACGCATGGACTGGACCTGGTCGCAGTAGAGGAGGTAGACAAAGCAAGCTTTCTCAAACTCTCCCGTCTCCCAGCTCCGTCCATTGGGCGACACCACCTTACGACTCCACCCAGCAGTCCTCAGTGGTGAAGAAACAGACGGAGGCTACTCACACATCCTGCCCTGCCGCAAACACCTGCCGCCAGGGGCCATGCCCTGTCTGCTCGCCGAGGGCGTCCTCCTGCGGCTTTCAAGAAAGAAAGAAAAGCGGTGCTCCGCCTCAACAAACATGGGCTCAGCTCTCAGCCCCGGCGTCGAGCTCCCCGCGGAAGATGCACGCCCCCTCATCTCACGGACCCCCTCAAGGACCCGGAAGGCTCCCAGGCGCTCCTGAGATGACCGACCCAGAGACCGAGGCGTTAGCTCCGGAGCTGGTAAGACCACTCCGTTCCCCGGTGGGGGGCCGGGAGGAGAATCTTTTGTTGAATTAATTTAATTTGCCGCTCCCCCTAACAGGGGCTGCGGTCTTCATATTTTCAATAATAGATCTATTTCCTTTTTTGTCTCTGGGTCCTTTTTTGTCTCCTGACTTTTCCGCCAGGCCTCAACAGTCCCAGCATGCTGGACGCGGCCACAGTCCGCCTACAGCCCCACGACTGTCCCCCGGTCGGCCGGTTCTGACGAGTCTAGAGGACGCCTACAACCGGACCTCCTCCTCCAGTCACGGACCCGCCCCCTGCCGGGCGCGGAGCAAGGTAAGTGCTTCGAGTTTGTTCTCAGCACCAAAGCCTTGGGACGCACCTACCACACTACCTGCTTCGCCCCACTGCGAAGCCCCTGCCGGGTATGTCCAGAATACTCGTCCCCTTGGTACCCCCAGCACGTAGTTTGGAGGCGTGGCTTTCACTGCCCAACCCGTCACGCTGGCTGTACCGGACCATTCGACTCGGTTCCACAATTCAGTTTGCCAGGCCCCGCCCCCCTCTTCGCGGGCGTCCGTTTCCGCAGTAGACGGCGAACATGCCAAATCCCTGCGCAAAGACGTGATAGGGCCTGTTCCCCCAACCGAAATGGAGAAGGGTCTCTACAGCCCTTACTTCGTTGTACCCAAGAAAGGCGACGGCTTACGACCAGTCTTGGACTTGCAAGTTTTTTCATTCCCCCAGTGAGCCTTATTGCACAGGTGCTGTGCAAGGTCAGGGAGGACGAGGAGCAAGTCACACTAGTGGCTCCATACTGGCCCACCGGGCCTGGTTCTCGGACCTCGTACTCCTCGCAACAGCCCCTCCCTGGCGAATTCCCCTGAGGAAGGACCTTCTTTTTCAAGGGCAGGGCATGCTCTGGCATCCTCATCCAGACCTCTGGAAACTCCACGTCTGGTCCCTGGACGGGACGCGGAAGATCTAGCTGACCTACCACCTACTGTCGTAGACACGATCAACCAAGCCAGAGCCCCTTCCACCAGGCAGCTCTACACCCTGAAGTGGCGCTTGTTCGCAAATTGGTGTTCTTCCCGGGCCGAAGACCCACAGAGGTGCGCAGTTAGGTCAGTGTTCCTATTCCTGCAAGAGAGGTTGGAGGGGAGGCTGTCCCCTTCCACCTTGAAGATGCAGTAGACGGCAAGTCCCTTGGTAAGCACGACTTAATCATCAGGTTCCTAAGAGGTGCCCAGAGGTTAAATCCCTCCCGGCCAAGCCTGTTCCCCTCCTGGGACCTCTCGGTAGTCCTCACGGGCCTCAAGAGACCTCCCTTCGAGCCGCTAGAATCAGTTGGACTCAGGGCCCTCTCTCTTAAAACTGCCCTGCTGATCGCGCTCGCCTCCATCAAGAAGGGTCGGGGACCTGCAAGCGTTCTCTGTCAGCGACACTTGCCTGGAGTTCTGTCCGGCAGACACTCTGTGATCCTAAGACTGCGACCGGGCTACGTGCCCAAGGTTCCTACCACTCCCTTTAGAGACCAGGTAGTGAACCTGCAAGCGCTGCCCTGGGAGTAGGCAGACCCAGCCCCATCGTTGCTGTGTCCGGTGTACGTGCTTTGCGTACCTATTTGGACCGCACGCAATGTTCTGAGCAGCTCTTTGTATGCTTTGGGGAACAGCGGAAAGGAAACACTGTCTCCAAACAGAGGCTTTCCCACTGGGTAGTAGATGCCATTTCATTGGCTTATCACACTCAGGCCGTGCCCCCCCGCTTGCGGGTCCGAGCTCACCCGACAAGGTGTGTTGCGTCCTCGTGGGCACTGGCCAGGGGTACCTCCCTGGCAGACATTTGTAGAGCAGCGGGTTGGGCGACACCCAACACCTTTATGAGATACTATAATCTCAGGGTTGAGTTAGTTTCATCCCGTGTTTTCTCAGGTCCGAGCCAGTAGAACTCGGTAACACGCTGATGGGCTGACCGGGTGAATCGCTTGCATATACGCCCTTTCCCTCGCTTGAGGTAAAACTGTGCGTCTTTTTTCCCAGGAGATTCCACTCAACTCGAATCCCTGGTCGATTCCTCCCTAGCCCTCATGGGTCCGCAGTTCGGCGGAGGAACTTGCCGACCCAATCCACTGCGGGTACTCAAATCTACCCTGTACTGGAATAGGTGCTCCACAGGGTGAGGACTCTTACGCGGACTCCCCCTGTGTGTATTTTCCATGATACGGTCCCCTTGCGAGTGGACCCGTGTTTTTCTTGGGTAAGTTTCGGCTGCCCTTCGGTCGCCGTGTGTAGCAACTCCCCCCTCGCTGAGGCTGGATCTACCACCGCGCCACTTCCACATGTCGCCTAAAAACACATGTGATGTATTCACCACCTTACCTCCCCAGCTGGGTAGGGGTGGTCTCCGCAGGGTCTTTTCCCCCTGAAAGAATGGGAAATTGGGTAAGACCCCCTTCCCTCAGTGCGTGTAAGGGCCCCGGCTGTCTATTGCTCTATGGGAGAAACATAGAGAGAAAAGAGGCCCAGCCAGGCTTGGCCCGTTCCCAGGTTGGCAAGCGTCGCCTTGTTCCCCTGTGAGGGTAACCAAAAGGATTCCGACAACTTTTGTGGGGCATTGGGGAAGGGTATGTGCAGTCTGATACAGCTGGTCGTCTGGCACGTAAAAACACCTGCCCACTCCTGTGTCAGACCACCTACACGGCTCAGCGCATGGCGTAATTTAAATTGGACCCCTAGTGTCGCTTCTCCGACACAACGTGGAGAGAGCGACAGAAGGGGAACGTCTAGGTTACGAATGTAACCTCCGCTCCCCGATGGAGGGAACAAGACATTGTGTCCTTCCCGGCCACGTCGCTGAGCCGAGCCGCTGTAGTGGCCGAACCATTTCCGGCTCCTCAGAAAAATCCTGAATGAACTCTAGTATTTGCCTCGCCTTTGTACCCATATGTCCGGGGGCGGGTTATGCAAATACTAGCTGCCAACTTCTCATTGGCCTTTTTCCGTAGATCAGAGGTATATTCGGTGCTCAAGAGAGACCCCTAGTGTCGCTTCTCTGACACAACGTCTCGTTCCCTCCATCGGGGAACGGAGGTTACATTCGTAACCTAGACGTTTTTGTCTTTAGCCATTTACATAATCGGTCGGTGTGTGATACCTAATATTTATATATTCTGTTCATATTTTAGAAGTTGTGTAGTGTAATTCAGCCTAAAAATGCATATCTTCATCCGAGTGGATGAAGAAATTTGTTGATTGATAAAAAACTAAACACATCTCAAGAATTTAATAGCATTTTGGAGCTGATGTATGAATGTTAGAAAACGGGAAAAAGATAGAAACCGTTGCATGTGTGAATAGCAGATGTGGTACATTTACCAGTAAAAGCATTTCAAGAGTGTTAATGCAATTTACTAGATTGCATGTGTGAAAGGGGCTAATGTCAAGACATGTTGCATCTCAAGGTGGTGCATTTAACCTCCTAAAACCCAAGCATAACTGCTGCGTACATATTCCATTTCCCTTTTTGATTTGTAACTAGTAGCACCTAATAGCAAATAGTTTTTAGTGAAATTTTAAATAATACCAAGCTATAGAAAGTCCAGTGTGCTGTCTGTCTTCACTGGCCTCAGAACAGTTTGAAATGCATATTATTTTCATCCAAATCCTCTGAAAGCATGAATTTCAGATTAAACTAGAGACTAATCTTTTGACTCAAACAGGTTTCAGTGTAAAAACTTAATTAGGTTTCTTACCAGAGGCAGTTTTGTTGGCGTTTCCCTGAGACAAACTCCGCTGTGATCGGCACCATGTTGTTTGGTCACATGATTCCGTATTTCGAAAGTTGAAACCTTTCCTGAGAGCCCAAAGTCTTCTAAACTAAGGTTAGTCGGTTTAAATTAAATTATGTATTGCGTACAACAAAGCCAAAATACAATGCCACGCATGTGTTCGCGGGGTTGCCCGAGGTTAAATAGATGCGGGCAGCAGAGGGCAACATTTCCAGTGAATAATGCCTGTTTGCCACATAAAAACATATTGATATATATGTTGAATTTAATGCACAAGCTGTGTGAACAACAGTTATGAATCATTTCTGGTACTTTTTGTCATTTTGGAGCCAGATTCCCATTCAGTCTCATTATATGGAAAAGAGTGGTCAGTAAAGTTCAGTTCTTCAACATTTCTTCTTCTGTGTTCCATGAAAGAAATCAAGTGAAATGACATGACAGTATATTATGACCATTTACATTTTGGGGTAACTGTCTCTAATTTCCCATGTACAGAAAAAAAGAAAAAAAGAAAACATAAGCTTACAAAGGTCACATGCATCAAAATATTTCAATATCAATATGTGCATAGTGAGTGTAAAGATCAATAAAGGAATGTAAGCCTTTCAAACAACAAACACAGATTTGGTAATTAGATGCTTGTGGAAGAGGTGAAAGGTCATCGCCCATTAATTGTCTTCTTTTACACTCAACAGACATTTATTGTGGGCAGTAAGACTGTTGGTCAGAGGTTGATGCTGTATGTTCAGGATGTGTGGAATAAGTTTGATGTCCTTGCTATCTCACTTTTCATCGCTGGGATGTTCTGCAGGTAATGGCTCTTTACAGTAGTAAGTCCTGCATCTCTGAATGGAATTAGGAGAACATGTCCACTAGGGGGCAATTCTCTATATGTATACAATGAATATGATGAATCACCAGCCACATATAGCTGTGGGGAGATCAGTGAGGAAAATTAAGTTTAATGCAAACACTAAAACTAAATTTTCCTCACCGATCTCCCCACAAGTTATATGTGCCTTTATCTAATTTAATAGGTCTGTATAAGTTATTTATAGGTTTATTAATATTATTTTAACTAATAGTTATTTAGTGTAATATCAGCATCAGCATTTGGAATGTCTCCCCATTTGCTTCAATGACAGCATGAACTCGAGCTAATATGAACTCCACAAGTTTGTGGAAAACCTAATGTTCCCCTTCTGTCGCTCTCTCCACGTTGTGTCAGAGAAGCAACACTAGGGGTCTCTCGAGCGCCGATATTCACCTCTGGACTATGAAAAAAGGCCAGTGAGAGTTGGCAACCAGTATTTGCATGTCCCGCCCCCGGACATACGGGTATTTAAGCGGCGCAAATACGGGAGTTCATTCAGAAAATTTCTTCGGAGCCGATGGTCGTGCATGAACTCTGCTGCGAGTTACACACCAAGTTCCTGTTTTAATCATCTGACGCTCTGCATGCTGTTGGATTTGACGGTGCACAACAGCGGCTTTCTCATTCGTGCACGGCTGTGCATTCTTGCCCCTGGGCGCTTCGACAGCGCAGACAACTTGAAAGAGTTATTCTAAAAGAGTAATTTTCGCTCTAAAAGAGCAAAAAACACAGCGCCGTTGAACGTCCTTCTCAGGACGCGTCTTTTTAAAGACGATTTTCCGCCCCGGTGTAGTTTCTAGATGCGTTGATTCTCCCCACCTCTGACGGCCATAAAAACTGCCTTGCATTCCTGGGTTGCGATCACACGCAGGCAGCGTTTTTATGAATGGTCTATGTTTTCAGTGCGAGAACATAACCATGACAGCATTGCGATCGTAGGCTTTTTCTTGTAGTGAGAAAAAAACGCTTCAGACGCCCCCCACGCCTTGCCTCCTTCCTACGGGATTGAGGCAGGCGCCGCGGGCGATGAAAACGATCTGGGGACAATGACGGGCTCCGTTTTCGCCGGGTAAACCCCCTCGAAACCCCCCGCCTCCCCGGCACGCTTGCTTGTTTCCGTCCGAGCTCGGGATGAGCACTCTCCAATGGGTTATGTTTTCAGTGTGAGAACATAACCGCAGCAGCGTTGCGATCTCTGCTTTCTCTTGTAGTGAGAGAGAGCCATTTCAGCCGCCCCCCGCGCCTCGCCTCCTTCTTACGGGATTGAGGCAGGTGCCGCGGGCGATGAAGAACGATCTGGGGAGAATAACGGGGTGCTTTCGCCGGGTAAATCCCCTCGAAACCTCTCGCCTCCCCGGCACACTTGCCTGCTTCCCGCGAGCTCGGGATTAGTGCGCGGCCTACCGTCCGGTCCCTCGAGCTCCCCGACATTTGGATGATGAAATCACCGCTGCATCAGCGAGCGTAACAGCGGCGTCGGATGCGGATAACTCGCCTGGGCCGCCACCTTTTGGGTCCCTGCCCAGTCTGAGCCTGACGCACGAAGGTCCGCTATGCTTCCCCGGGCTTAATTGATTCCACGGGCATGTGCGCCGCTCACGTCCGCGCCCCCCCGGATCCCTTCCCGGACATGCATGACGAGCTGAGCAAGCCCAGCTTCCTCGCTCCTCCGCTCTCGCTACCCTCGGTGGTAGAACGGTCCCAGACCGCTCTCCCCTGCACGCCATGGCCCCCTCCTGCAAGTCCACCGGGCCAGGGCACTCCAAAATCTGCACTTGGGTAGTCCTGTTCTTGATGTGCTGCAGGAACCGCACTCAAACAGGCGATGGCCACTCCGTGGTCTAGAAACGCAACGATGGACAGGCAGTATAGGAGGCAGTCAAAGCACGCTTTCTCAAACGCCCCCGTCTCCCAGTTCCGTCCATTCGGCGACGCCACTTGACGACTTCGCCCAGCAGTCCTCAGTGGTGAAGAAACAGACAAAGGCTATTTTCACACATCTTGCCCTGACGCAAACCTGCCCCCAGGGGCCATGCCCTGTCTGCTCGCCGAGGGTGTCCTCCTGCGGCTTTCAAAGAAGAAAGAAAGTGGTGCTCTGCCTTAACTAACAAGTGAGTGGGCCCAGCTCTCAGCCCCAGCGTCGAGCTCCCCGCGGAATTTGGACGCCCATCGTCTCACGGACCCCCTTGAGGACCCAGAAGGCTCCCAGGCGCCCCTGAGATGACCGACCCAGAGACCGAGACAGTAGCTCCGGAGCTGGTAAGACCACTCCGTCCCCCGGTGGAGGGCCGGAAGGAGAATTTTTATCGATAGAGCTATTTTCTTGTTGTCTCTGGGTCACATGGCCCGCAAATGCCGTTCTCACGGCACTCTGCTTTCAGGGCTCAACAGTCCCGGCTTCCAGGACGCGGTGCCCCCGCCCTCAGCCCCACGACTGTTCCCTGGCCGGCCGGTTCAGACGAGTTCAGAGGACGCCAGCATTAGACCTCCTCCTCAGACACGAACCCGCCCCCTGCCGGGTGTGCGGAAGGTAAGCGCTTTGAGTTTGTTCTCAGCACCAGAGCCTCGGGGTGCCATGTTGCCCCCCGACGCCGCATTACCTGTTCCGCACCGCTGCGAAGCCCCACCGGGTACGTCCAAAAAACTCGTCCCCATGGTGCCCCTTGCATGGTGCATAGAGGCGTGGCTTTCACTGCCCAACCCGTCGCGATGGCTGCACCGGACCATTCGACTCGGTTACGTAATTCAGCTTGCCATGTCTCCGCCCCCCTTCGTGGGCATTCGTTTCTCTGCAGTGCACGACAGACACGTTCAGTCCCTGCGTGAAGAAATCGCCTCCCTTTTAATCAAGGATGCGATAGAGCCTGTCCCTCCAACCGAAACGAAGAAGGGTTTCTACAGCCCTTACTTTGTTGTACCCAAGAAAGGCAGCGGCTTATGACTGATCTTGGACTTGCGAGTTTTCAATCGGACCTTGTCCAAACTCCCGTTCAAAATGCTCACCCAGAAAAAATTCTATCTGGCGTCCGGCATCTAGATTGGTTCGCAGCGGTAGACCTGAAGGACGCATACTTCCACGTCTCGATTCTCATTCGACGGCCAGGCGTATCAGTACAAAGTCCTCCCCTTCGGCCTGTCTCTGTCCCCTCGCGTCTTCATGAAGGTCACAGAGGCGGCTCTGGCCCCGCTCCGAGGAGCTGGCATATGCATACTCAATTACCTCTACGATTGGCTCATTCTGGTCTCCTCGAGGGAATTACAATGCGCACACAGAGACCAGGTGCTCAAACACCTCGGCCGTTTGGGGTTTCAGGTCAACTGGGAAAAGAGCAAGCTCACCCCGGTCCAGAGCATCTCTTTTCTCGGTTTGGAGTTAGACTCAGTCTCAATGACAGCACGTCTCTCCAACGAGCATGCCCAATCAGTGCTGAAATGCCTCGCTTCCTTCAAGCCAGGCGATAACAGCGTTGTCGGATGCGGATAACTCGCCTGGGCCACCACCTTTTGGGTCCCCGCCCAGTCTGAGCCTGACGCACGAAGGTCCGCTATACAGCTCCTGGGGCATATGGCATCCTCCGCGGCGGTTGCGCCGCTGGGGTTGATGCATATGAGACCACTTTAGCACTGGCTCCAGACTCGAGTCCCGAGACGAGCATGGCGCCGCGGCACGCACAACGTTAAAGTTACCACTGCCTGCCGCCAAGCCTTCAGACCCTGGACAGACCTCTGCTTTCTAAGGGCAGGAGTACCCTTGCAGCAGGTGTCCTGACGTGTTCTGGTTACGACCGACGCCTCCAAACTGGGTTGGGGCGCCGTGTGCAACGGGCGCGCAGCCGCAGTCCGGTGGAACCGAGGCCCACTGCGCTGGCACATCAACTGCCTAGAGCTGCTGGCTGTTTCTCTTGCCCTGAAGAGTTTTCTTCTGTTAGTTCGTGGCAAGCATGTCCTAGTCAGGACAGACAGCACCACGGTGGTGGCCTACATAAACCGCCAAGGCGGAGTAAGCTCCCTCCACATGTCACAGCTCGCCCGTCGTCTCCTCCTTTGGAGCCAGCAGTGACTCAAGTCGCTGGGCGCCACTCACATCCCCGGCAACCTCAATGTGATAGCGGACGCGCTGTCAAGACAAAGCTTGCCCGGCGGAGAGTGGAGGCTCCACCCCCAGTCAGTTCAGCTGATTTGGGACAGGTTCAGCAAGGCCCAGGTAGACCTGTTTGCCTCCCAGAAAACCTCCCACTGCCCGCTCTGGTATGCCCTCACAGAGGCTCCCCTTGGGACAGATGCTCTGGTGCACAGCTGGCCCGCGGGGCTGCGCAAGTACGCTTTTCCCCCAGTGAGCCTTCTTGCACAGGTGCTATGCAAGGTCAGGGAGGACGAGGAGCAAGTCACTCTGGTGGCCCCCTACTGGCCCACCCGGACGTGGTTCTCGGATCCCATGCTCCTCACGACAGCCCCTCCCTGGCAAATTCCCCTGAGTGTGGAGCGGAGGGGGGGCGCGGCCGATCAGAATATCGCGCGCCCGGTCCCCAATCGGCCTGATGAGGCGCGCGATGGATAAAGGCCGCCGGTGACGATGGTTCGAGAGAGAGAGAATTATGGGCATGTCCGTCGTGTGTGTGTTTGTTTATGTGTTTTGGTTTAAGTTTTCATTAAATTATCATTTATATTGACAAGCCGGTTCTCGCCTCCTCCTTTCCCATCCTTTAACTATTTTACATTGGTGCCGAAAGCCGGGAGGGAGGAGGGATGCCCGTCGCAGAGTCCTCGACACTGCCGTCCACCCTGGGGAGCGCCGCTGCCATCTTCCGGGTGACGGAGTAGCCCGACCGCCCGGATGCGGGGAACGGTCGTCGTCCGCGGGGCAAATGGGGACTGGATAACCCGACTGCCTGGAGCGAGGGAGCCGCTGCCGGGGCGGAGGAGTGCCCTGCCGTCCTCGAGACGCGGAGGGGTCGAGGGAGACCGCCGTCCGCGAGGGGAGGAGGGAATACTCTCCGACCGCCCGAGCGGTAGAGCCGCTGCCAGGGGCGGAGGAGTGTCCCCATTTGCCGCCAGAAAAGCGGAGGCGCTGCTCTGCCCGCTGGGGGTCGAAGGTGTCACCGGTTTGCCCGGGTTGGAGCGGCTGTCGTCCGCCTGAGTGTGGAGGAGTGTTCGAGGACCACGCTGACGGTACATCGGAGAACCGGTGAGTGAGTTTTTTCTCTCTCTCTCTCTCCCTTTCGCACCGTGTTGGCCTTTTCCCTCGCCTATTTTGTTGTTTGTTTGTTTTTTTCTCCCTCCTCTCCTCCCAGGGTGAGGAAGGCGGGATGACCACGCTGGACGCAAGATACACCCCGCCCCAGGGATGGGGGTACGTCATGCCGGTGGCACCCCGCC
Source organism: Xyrauchen texanus (assembly GCF_025860055.1). NCBI lineage: Eukaryota > Metazoa > Chordata > Actinopteri > Cypriniformes > Catostomidae > Xyrauchen > Xyrauchen texanus. The sequence continues at coordinate 11,311,715 of NC_068308.1, forward strand.
TGAGATAACGCCGGGAGGAGTGTGGAGCGGAGGGGGCGCGCCGATCAGAATATCGCGCGCCCGGTCCCCAATCGGCCTGATGAGGCGCGCGAGGGATAAAGGCCGCCGGTGACGATGGTTCGAGAGAGAGAGAATTATGGGCATGTCCGTCGTGTGTGTGTTTGTTTATGTGTTTTGGTTTAAGTTTTCATTAAATTATCATTTATATTGACAAGCCGGTTCTTGCCTCCTCCTTGCCCATCCTTGAGCTATTTTACACTGAGGAAGGATCTTCTTTCTCAGGGACGGGGCATGCTCTGGCATCCGCACCCAGACCTCTGGAACCTCCATCCGCACCCATGAACCTCTGGCCCCTGGACGGGACGCGGAAGAGCTAGCCGGCCTACCACCGGCCGTCATAGACACTATCAACCAAGCCAGAGCCCCTTCGACCAGGCATCTTTATGCCCTAAAGTGGCGTCTGTTCGCAGACTGGTGTTCTTCCTGAGCCGAAGACCCACAGAAGTGCGCGGTTAGGTCAGTGCTCGTGTTTCCACAGGAGAGGCTGGAGAGGAGGCTGTCCCCCTCCACCCTCAAGGTGTATGTCGCCGCTATCGCGGCCCACCATGACACGGTAGACGTCAAGTCTCTTGGTAAGCACGACTTAATTTTCAGGTTCCTAAAAGGTGCCCGGAGGTTGACTCCCTCCCGGCTTAACCTGTTCCCCTCCTGGGATCTCTTGTTTGTCCTCACGGGACTCCAGAGACCCCCCACTCAGTTGGACTCAGGGCCCGCTGTCTCAGGACAGCCCTGCAGATCGCGCATGCCTCCATCAAGAGGGTCGGGGACCCGCAAGCGTTCTCTGTTAGCGACTCTTGCCTGGAGTTGGGTCCGGCAGTTACTTCCATGATCTTAAGGCCACGACCGGGCTATGTGCCCAAGGTTCCTACCACACCCTTCAGGGATCAGGTAGTGAACCTGCAAGCGCTTCCCCGGGAGGAGGCAGACCCAGCCCTTTCACTGCGGTGGCCAGTACGTGCTTTACGTATCTATCTGGACCACTAGACGCTCTGAGCAGCTCTTGTCTGCTTTGGGGGACAGCAGAAATGGAACGCTGTCTCCAAGCAGAGACTCGCCCACTGGGGAGTCTCTGCTCCTGCATCAGCAGTTCACGTGCAGGGCTCAGCGCATGACACTTTATAAGTGGACCCCTAGTGTCGCTTCTCTGACACAACGTGGAGAGAGCGACAGAAGGGGAATGTCTAGGTTACGTATGTAACCTCCGTTCCCCGATGGAGGGAACGAGACGTTGTGTCCCCTGCCACGTCGCTGAGCCGAGCCACTGTTGTAGCTGGACCATTTCCGGCTCCTCAGAAATATACTGAATGAACTCCCGTATTTGCGCTGTTTAAATACCAGTATGTCCGGGGGCGGGACATGAAAATACTGGTTGCCAACTCTCATTGGCCTTTTTTCATAGTCCAGTGGTGAATATCGGCACTCGAGAGACCCCTAGTGTCGCTTCTCTGACACAACGTCTTTTTCCCTCCATCGGGAACAGAGGTTACATACGTAACCTAGACGATTCATGTCATCCAGCATGAATTGAAAATGTTCCAAAAGAACATCTTGTCATGAACATGGTCAATATCACATATTTGTTTATATGTTATATTCATATATTATGTTCATATATTTTTCAGTATCCTAAAACCTTTTGTTTATTTCCAGGTTTTTATTTGTTTTTTTAGGGCTGTCAGTCGATAAAAATATAATCGAATTAATTACATGGTGTCCCGATTCATTAATCATGATTAATCACATATACAAATATTTGCTGAGAAAGCCCCTCATATAACAATAACTCAATATATAATGATTATACATATTTATATCAATATATAATTATACATAGTTATCTTTAAATATAAAACAATGATATATATATATATATATATATATATATATATATATATATATATATGTATGTATTCAGATAATTAAAATGCTTTACATTCTTGTAACAGAAGAGTTAATCATTGATAAGACAATACAAAAAGCGGCTTAAGAATACAATGTATTGTTTACTACCATATTACTGATCCTTCAATCATTGGCATACAGTTCACAGCAATCCATTTCACAAGTGAATTTGTAAATCAGTTGGAGATTTATTATGAGGGCTTGTTTAAGGATCCGTCAATTTACACCTACGTCAGACGTCTCGGTTTGTTGCGTCATAAACATAAAATGTTTAGGTCACTGTTTCAAGTTAAATATAGTTTAATACTCAATCTTTAAACACATCTTGAGATCCCTTAGATTGCATAAATGCGGATTGGATTGACATACCACAATTTCAAGCTACATGTTTGATTAGAAGCTGTGAGATTTCCTCACTCAGTCTCTCGGAAATGTTGTGAGGGGTCAAATCCTCACCCCTGTATGTATGTGTTCCTCAATCACTCAAAAAAAAATTAAGAAAATTAAAAATGGTCAAGCAACTTATGTTGAACCATTTAAGATGGATTAACCCCATCAGAAGGGATGAATTGAGTGGACTGACATGTAAATGTCAAAATCTTGTGACGATTTCTGACAGTCTTTTAGACAAACATATATTTATTTTTTACTTACAATAATCAAGTAACTTAATCATAAAATATGTAAATTATAAAACAATTTGAAAGTTATATTCACTGTCCTCTTGGCTCAAAAATCTGAAGGGGCATGTTTGAATAGGCATGATGCTTCTGATTTCCTTCCTAATTTTTTATTTAATCAAAAACATATGATTCAGCCTTCTCAAAAATAGCTATTGTTGGTGCAAGTGTTACAATTTAGCAATTTTTAATCAAAACTTAGAGGTGAGCATTATTCTACATTTTTGTGTCCTGGATTCATGTGTGTATGTGTAAATGTGTCTGTCTCAGGATGTTCAGTTGGTCATTCAACATGGCACGTGGCATATTGTGCATGGACTACATGGTCTTCACACTCCGACTCATTCACATTTTCACCATTCACAAACAGCTGGGCCCGAAAATCATCATATTGGGCAAAATGGTGAGGTGACCAACTTCAGTGAACTGAAAAATGTTAAAATATACAATGTCCAAAGTATAACCATAACTTAAACATTATACAGTATGTGATAGCATGAATCTGTGATCTGTGATTTAAATAGTTTAATATCCTTGTCTGTGCAAAGTTATATGTAATTTCCAGTTAACCTGATAACCTGCACGCAACTTTGACAAAGACATGAGTTGCACATTTCTGCATTATTTTCTAAATTAATTTCTGTGGCAATTGGCAGCAGGTCACATAAGCTGTTGATGGAGCTTAACTTGTTTTAAACCCCCCCAAATTCCTTTAATCTGAAGAGATCTTAATGATAAAGTTTCACTGGGGGTTAGTGAATTTCTATCATTACTTATGTTAAGTTGTTAAGACTGTTAAGAGTTGTTAATGTTAAGACTGTAAAAATCAGCCAAATATCAGTCAAAATAAATAAATAAATAATAAAAATAAAAAAAATGTTCTCTGGAATAATTTTATAATCAAGTATCATTTCTCTTTTCTTTCTGTTTCGGGGTACATTTTCTTGAACAACAGATGAAGGATGCATTTTTCTTCTTATTCTTTCTGGCTGTGTGGCTGTGTGCGTATGGAGTGGCCAATCAGGCTCTACTGTACACATATGATCCGAGACCTGATAGGGTGTTTCGACGGGTGTTGTACAGACCCTATTTGCATATATTTGGACAGATTCCTGTGGAGGAAATAGACAGTATGTTAATTTCTTACCATGAATACTAAGACTATTTTGCAGTGTTTTTGTTGGCATACACTGACTCAGATGTTTTTCTGTGTGTGTGTGTTAAGCTGGTAAATCCTGGGAAAGGCACTGCACAGATAATCTGACGTTGATTAATGAAGGAGAAGAGCCATGTAGAGATACCAGCCACAACTGGCTTGTGGTCATTTTGCTGGTTATCTTCCTACTGGTCACCAACATCTTACTTGTCAACCTGCTCATCGCCACATTCAGGTATTCATCTCTCTGTTTATCCATCCTACCAGTTTAGCCAGTGTTCTACACAGTGAAAGTCATTTTCTTCTTAATCAGTGTGTTTAAAATAAATTTTTTACAATTTACAGTTTAAGACCTTGAAATAAATCTTGAAATAAGGTAATATTTCTTACCCTGTTAGAAAATAATTGTTTCTGGTTCTGCGCATAAACCTCACAATTATTTTTTTAGATTTAAGCTTAAAGTAACATAAAATTGCAAAGTGGGGTAAGAAAAACAAAGATATATTCTCTGACAAAAAGTTTTATTTTCAAGCAAATGTATTTTTTTACAGTGTATTCATCCACCTATCTGTGTATTTTGAAAAGGAAAATTCTCTCCTCTTTGTGTCTGTCTCTGCAGCTACACCTTTTCCAAGGTTCAGGAGCGCAGTGACACATACTGGAAGTTTCAGCGTTATAATCTGATAGTGGAGTATCATTCTCGGCCAACTCTCGCTCCACCATTCATCATCTTGTCCCACATCAATCTCTTCATCAAAAGAAACTTACGCAAAGTGCCATCGACCAAAATCCACCATTTTGGTAAAGTTACAAAATTATTACAACCAGGCAGAGCAACTTGCTTAGTGTTTGGTAGAGACCACCAAATATAATTTTTACCCCCACTACAATACAGATTATTTTTATGTTATGCAGAAAACTACTTAAGGGTTAGTTGCTTGTAATTGTGCATAAGTGACTATTATTACTATAGTAAATACATATAATAATACATAATATGTGTAACAAGGACACATTAAAATAAAGTGTTACCTTTATTAGAAATACTAAATTATAAAACAGAAACAGGCATTATATAATTGATTTTTGGGGGGATCTGTCAAACTGTTAAGCTATGTGTTTCATACTTGAAAATAAATGACTATTATGTAAAAAGAGTAACTTATGCAGAAAATACATTAACGCTGATGTGTAATTTCTACATCAATAGTGCCACTAAACGGAGTTTCAAACAGTAACTTTTTCAAAAATATTCCAAAAAACACCCCTGTCTTCCATTGGTTGTACAAACTAATAGTCTCACGCAAAATTAAACAATGGGGCAATGTAGCTGTCTCAGGCTGGTGAATGTTTTGGTAGCGCCACAGTGTTATACTTTTAGGTGAAACCAATCTACTTATAGATATATTAACCTGGGACATGTGAAAACATTATGACAAAAAAATTCACACATCAACTTTGTGTAACTTTCATTACCTGTGAATATAGTTGTTGGCATACAGTACTGAAGTGACTTATTTATTATAGCGCATCTGGAAAGTATTCACAGCGCTTCACTTTTTCCACATTTTGTTATGTTACAGCCTTATTCCAAAATTGATTAAATTCATTATGTTCCTCAAACTTCTACAAACAATACCCCATAATGAAAACATGAAAGAAGTTTGTTTGAAATCTTTGCAAATTTATATATAAAAAGAATGAAAAAAAAATCACATGTACATAAGTATTCACAGCCTTTGCTCAATACGTTGTTGAAGCACCTTTGGCACCAATTACAGCAAAGATTTTTTTTTTGTCTAATGCTGTGGCACATCTATTTTTGGTCGGTTTCTCCCATTCTTCTTTGCAGGACCTCTCAAGCTCCATCAGGTTGGATGGGGAGCATCGGTGCACAGCCATTTTCAGATCTCTCTAGAGATGTTCAATCAGGTTTAAGTTTGGGCTCTGGCTGGGCCACTCAAGTACATTCACAGAGTTGTCCTGTAGCCAATCCTTTGTTATCTTGGCTGTGTTCTTAGGGTTGTTGTCCTGTTGGAAGATGAACCTTCACCCCAGTCTGAGGTCCAGAGCATTCTGGAGCAGGTTTTCGTCAAGGATGTCTCTGTACATTGGGGCATTTATCTTTCCCTTGATTCTGATTAGTCTCCCAGTTCCTGCCACTGAAAAACATCCCCACAGCATGATGCTGCCACCACCATGCTTCACTGTAGGGATGGTATTGGCCAGGTGATGAGCGGTGCCTGGTTTCCTCCAGACATGATGCAATGAGTTCAATCTTTGTTTCATCAGACCAGAGAATTTTGTTTCTCATGGTCTGAGAGTCCTTCAGGTGCCTTTTGGCAAACATCAGGTGGGCTGTCATGTGCCTTTTACTGAGGAGTGGCTTCCGTCTGGCCAATCTACCATACAGGCCTGATTGGTGGAGTGCTGCAGAGATGGTTGTTCTTCTGGAAGGTTCTCCTCTCTCCACAGAGAAATGCTGGAGCTATCAGAGTGACCATCGGGTTCTTGGTCACCTCCCTGACTAAGGCCCTTCTCCCCCGATCGCTCAGTTTGGCCGGGCAGCCAACACTAGGAATAGTCCTGGTGGTTCCAAACTTCTTCCATTTACGGATGATGGAGGTCACTGTGCTCATTGGGACCTTCAATGCTGCAGAAAATGTTCAGTACCTTTCCCCAGATCTGTGCCTCGATACAATCCTGTCTCGGTTGTCTACAGACAATGCCTTGCACTTCATAGCTTGGTTTGTGATCTGACATGCACTGTTAACTGTGGGACCTTATATAGACAGGTGTGTGCCTTTCCGAAACATGTCCAATCAACTGAATTTCCCACAGGTCGACTCCAATCAAGTTGTAGAAACATCTCTTTTTTTTGTTTTTTATTTTTAATACATTTGCAAAGATTTCAAACAAACATTGTCATTATGGGGTATTGTTTGTGGAATTTTGAGGAAAATAATGAATTTAATCCATTTTGGAGTAAGGCTGTAACAACAAAATGTGGAAAAAGTGAAGCGCTGTGAATACTTTCTGGATGCACTGTATATTGTAGAACAATTAACAGTTTAAGAAGAAAAGTGTATAAGTAGAATAGCTGTAAATAATATATATATATATATATATATATATATATATATATATATATATATATATATATATATATATATATGTATATATATATATAGATATATATATATAGATTGTAAGATTTGGAAGGAGGACATGGTAGGCGAGTTGCTCCTCTCAGGTAAGGATTTTTAATCGACCTACTGCAGTGCTCACAGCTTCACAACAGTGACTCTTCAGCTTCACAATAATAGTTTACAGTCTCACAATAACACTCATATATATATATATATATATATATTCATATACACAGCATCACAATCGTTCAGGCCCCAGACTCTCTCTCCCGACTGCTGGTGACGTGGGTCGTTTTATCCGCTCTCCCCGTGCTCACTGGAATTAGAGACAGGTGTTAGATATAATTTAGCTCAGGTGTAAGTGCCCTTACCGCTTCTCTCTCTCTGGACGGGCACTTGACCACGCCCCCGCTGCCACATAGATATATACATACATACATACATACAGAGTGCATTGAAAAAGTATTTGCCCTCTTCCTGATTTCTTCTGTTTTTGTGTATTTTTCATACTAAATTGTTTTAGATCTTCAAACGAGATACATCATACAACAAAGGCAACAGAGTAAACACAAAATACAGTTTCCAAATATTTGTTTTTATTGAAGAAAAAGGTTATCCAACACCTATATCACCCATGTGAAAAACAAACTGCCCCCTTAAACTTAATAGCTGGTTGTGCCACCTATAGCAGCAACAACTGCAACCAAACGCTTCCGATAACTGGAGATCAATCTATTACAACGCTGTGGTGGAATTTTGGCCCACTCTTCTTTGCAGAACTCCTTTAGTTCAGCCACATTGGAGGGTTTTTGAGTAGGAACTGCCCGTTTAAGGTCCTGCCACAGCATTTCAGTCAGGTTCAAGTCAAATTTTAATTTAGCTTTTTATTAGACATTCAGAGGTGGACTTACTCATATGCTTTGGATCCTTGTCTTGCTGCATAATCCAATTGCATTTGAGCTTCAACACAGACTGATGACCGGACGTTCTCCTTTAGGATTTTCTGTTAGAGAGCAGAATTCACGTTTACCTCAATTACTGCAAGTCGCCCCTGTCCCTGAAGCAGTAAAGCCTCCCCACACCATCACACTGCCACCACCATGCTTGACCGACTGTAGGTATGATGTTCTTTTTGTGGAATTTTGTGTTTGATTTACATCAGATGTAACACCTGTCATACAAAGAGTTCCACTTTCGACTCATCAGTCCACAGAACATTCTCCCAAAAGGTTTGAGGATCATGAAGGTTTGTTTTGGCAAAATTCAGACAAGCCTCAATGTTCCTCTGGGTTAGCGTTCGTTTTCAACTCACCACTCTTCCATGGATGGCATTTTTGACCAGTGTCATGAACAGTGACCTTTATTGATATGAGAGAGGCCTGCAGTTCCTTGGATGTTGTCATTGGCTTTTTTTTTCTTTACCTGCATGAGTATTCGCTGTGCTCTTGGAGCTATTTTGGAAGGTCGGCCACTTCTGGGAAGGTTCACTACTGTGCCAAATCTTCTTCATTTGGAAATAATGGCTCTCACTGTGTTTATTTGGAGTCTCAGAGCCTTTTAAATACATTTGTAATCCTTCCCAGGCTGATGTATTTCAATCCCCTTTTTCCTCAACATTTCTGGAATTTATTTTGACCGTGGCATAGTGTGCTACTGGGTGAGACCTTTAAGCCAAATTCATGCTGCTGAAAAAGTTCTATTTAGGTGTTGATTTGGTTGAACAGTGTTGGCAGTAATTCTGCCTGGGTGTGTTAAGTCCAGCTGAACCCAATTGTGAATGCAGTTTAATAGATTTTGGAATTTAGTAACTAAGGGAGAAAATTTTTTTTCACACAGGCCCAGTTGGTATTGGATAACTGTTTTGCTTCAATAAATAACATTATCATTTATAAACTGTATTCTGTGTTTACTCCGTTTGCCTTTGTTTTATGTTAGATTTTGTTTGAAAATATATATATATATATATATATATATATATATATATATATATATATATATATATATATATATATATATATATATATATATATATATATATATATTTTATGTTCTATATATATATTCATTTTAGTCTATCACTAGTATTAAGGAACTATGCAATTCCTCAAAATGTATTTTAGATTAATTATGTCAATTGATTTAATGTTTATGTGTCTTTCATTTTTCTTTTTAAATAGCCTTAGATTTGAAGGGTAAAGAAGCTAACAATTTGGTGAAATGGGAGACCCTGCAGAAGGAGAACTTCCTGGCTATCGAGTACAAAAAACAAAAAGGGACAGACTCTGAGAGGCTAAAACAAATGTCTGCCAAGTGAGTACCCAACCAATGCAAACTTTTAAAGAGTTAATATAAAAAATGTGAGTAGAAAAGACTGCAAAAATGGCTTCTACAAATTCCTAACATCAGACAGATACATTTACATCTTTACAGTGCAGTTTTAAAATAAATTGCGATTTGTTACTTGTCTGTGAGCTTGCTTGTGTGAATAATCCAATGTTATATCTTAGATGTTCAGAACACAATTTGTGGTCCAGAAGGAAAAGCATGCTAAACAAATGATCATAAATATATATTATCGACTATTGATGATAAATATTATACATCATTTTGACACTTTCTAATGACTGATTGAGCTTCTAGTCCACTCAGATATGGAGGACTAAACATGCATAAATAATAAATGAATAAATGTAATAATACAAAAATAAATAAAGGAATCAATGTCTTGATAAAACAAATATAATTAGTTTTTAATTAAATTTATTCCTTAATTTATTATTGTATGACTTTATTCCTTTATTATTTTCTATATTTATTTTTAACTTTATTTTTTATTCTTTTTAGCTTTTAATTATTTATTCATTTATTTTGCATATTTTTTTATTTATGTGTGAAATTATTTTTAATATTTATTTATTCCCACATATATTTATTTCCATATTTATATATTCCCATATATATTTATTTATTTATACATGTATTTATTTTTACTTTTCTGTGTGCAACATGTAAATGAGGGAGGCGGTCCTTGCGGAGCTCCAGTGCATCATTGGTCGATAGCTCAATAGTATTATCGGAAGCAGATGGATGTCCCACCTCAGCACCCCCTGACTCGCACAGATTTTGAATATACAGGGAAAGGTTTTGCAGAGATTTTAACAATCCAGGATGTGCTTCTAAATTCATACCGGCATACAGCTCTCCTAAACCATCAATAAGCACCTCTACTCTAAATGAAACATTTATTTGATGCGTGATTATCCACTTCATTAGCATGGCGCGCAACTCTCTAGATATATGTGATGCGTCAGTTATAGATTTATATACATGCATAAACGATCAGGGAAATTAAGCATGGTTGTATCTTTTACAAAGAACAATCATAATAACAGAAAACAATATTATGGATTTGCAGGCATCAAAATATGAAGTTATATACACAGAAAAAAAAGAAAAGGACAAGGTTAAATCATATCATTTATGAAACTTGCTAATTTTGTGGATTTGTTGAAGAAACAGCTCCCCATTTATTTTGTGATTTTAGTGTAACCAATAAATCTCGGATTGACTTAAGCTCTTATGATTTTAGCCCCACAAATAGCTGTAGTTTACACGCGATATGTCTATGACCTAACGTCACATCAAAACAAGTCAAGAGTAATCGAGCACACGCTTCAATCTACAATAAGCCAATGGTAAGCAGGACCCGCCCACATCATTATCATACAAGAGACAGAAATGTAAGAATAAATACAAAAATAAATACATGTGGGAATATTTAAATATAGAAATAAATACATGTGGGAATAAATAAATATAAAAATAAATGAATGCATAAATAAATAATTAATTAAAAAACAAAAAAAAACAAATGAAAGAATACATTTTTTTTAAAGAATAAAAATAAAAAGAGAAAATAATAAATAAAAAGAGAAAATAATAAATAAAGGAAAAAAAAGTCATACAAAAATAAATTCAGGAATAACTTTAATTAAAAACGAATTATATTTGTTTTATCAAGACATTTATCCTTTTTATTTTCTTATTACATTTATTTATTTATGTATTTATTTATTATTTTGCCTCCATACTCAGAGGCCAAGATATTCCATGAAACAGTGGGGTTGGTGCATGAACTGGAAATTAGACTGAATGTCTATGGACGAGCACATCTGTGAGGGCTTAAATGCGTTAAAGTGCCACCTACATTTCAGATTGGTGTTTTGTGATGGAAGCTGATAGTAGTGGATAAAAATAAGACTTGTTTGAGTGAGGTGGAGTGAACAGAACCAGAATTACATGCTTGCTAATTTAGGGAAAAAAAAGAAGTTTGTTTTATTTTTGATTCCTCAAAGCATATACTTTTATGAATAATTGTCTTTTTATTTTATTTGAGATGTATGCATTGAGTACAGTATATGTAAATGGTGAGCTTTAAAATTTGAGTGTGAAAAATTGTTAAAGAGGTTAACAGATTAACAAAAGCAAATAAGGTCTTACAGTACAATGTTATAAATACAATGTTGTTTCTTTGAGATACTGCAGAATGTTGACGTGTCTATCTTTGTGCATGTTGCAGAGTGGATGGTGTTCTCAAACAGGTTGCAGAGATCAGAGATATTGATCGCAGACTGAGAACACTAGAATCAGATGTAAGAGCACATGCTGTGATATCTATATTAAACTTGATATGTAAATCTGCAGTTCAAAGCTAAATACTCACCTATATGCAGATGGAGTTCTGTACATCTTCTCTTCAGTGGATTATGGAAACTCTGTCTCAAAGCAGTGGAGCAAAGACCAGCAAAGTGCACCCTACTCGAAAAGGTACTTCTGCTTTTTGTGTCACATTCATAAGTGATGTTCACATATACATGATCTGCTGTGACAAAGCGATTGAATGTCATGCATTTCAAATGAGAATTGATTTTTGCCAACGTGAGTGACAGCGGCCCTTTACTCTGTGAGAATGTGCATTGACAAAGTTGAGAGGAGTTTATTTAAGTGAGCAATGACATGTGGTGGGGACTACCAATGGGAGTGAAGACATTAGAGTTCATCCAATCTGTCTCCTCTGAGATTATGTATTTGAGTTTAGGCAAGATGGAGAAGTTAAAGGAACAGTTTACCCAAAAATTTAAATTTACCCTCATATCGTCCCGAACCAATTTATCTTTTTATATTCTGCAGAACACAAAAGGAGGAATTTTAATTGAAGCCCCATTTGCTGAATTCAAGACAATGACAGTTGATAGTGACTACATTTAAATCTTCTTAAAAAACATTATATAGTGTCAAAAAATAGTATGTGGACCATTTGGAATTAGCTGGTTTTCTGTAATAATTGGTCAAAAATATGATCTCATCTTCATCAAAATCACAAAGTATAGACAAACAACAATGTGCTTAAGCTAACAACAAACAAACAATAATAATCTTTCATGTCTTTATTAAACACATTCACAGTGCTGTGGAAAAAGTAAGTGAACCCTTGGATTTAATAACTGATTAATCCTCCTTTGGCATCAATAACTTCAACCAAGCATTTCCAGTAGCTGCGGATTAGACCTGCAGAATGTTAAGAAGGACTTTTGGTAACTGCTTCAGCTCAACCATATTCTTAGGATGTCTGGTGTCAACGTCCCTCTTGAGTTTATTCCACAGCATCTCTGTTGAGTTAAGGTCTGGGCTCTGACTGGGTCACTCCAAAAGCCATTCTGAAGTGGATTTACTTCGATGTTTAGGGTCACTGTCCTCCTGCCTCACCCAACTTCTACTGAGCTTCAGCTGGAGCACAGCCACCCTGACATTTTCCTGTAGGAAATATTGATATAATTGGGAATTAATTTTTCTCTCAATGATGGCAAGCAGTCCAGGCCCCGAAGCGGCAAAGCAGCCCCAAATCATGATGATCCCTCCACTGTACTTCACAGTTGGGATGATGTTTTCATGTTGGTATACGGTGCCCTTTTTACCACATATGTTATGTTGCATGTTCTTCCCATATAATTCAACAGTGGTTTCATCAATCCACAAAACATTTTCGCAGTAGCATTGTGGTGTAACAAGGTGGTATTTGGCAGACTTCAGGTGTGCAGCAATGTTTTTGTTGGAAAGTATAAAAGACTTATGAACAGAGATGTTAACCAGTTCCAATGATTTCAAGTCTTAAGCTGTCACTTTAGGGTTCTTTTTTATATATATTTATTTTTAACCTCATTGAGCATTCTGCGGTGTGCCCTTTGAGTCACCTTGGCTGGACGGCCACTTCTAGGGAGAGTAGCCACAGTAATGAATCATCTCCATTTATAGACGGTTTGTCTACCTGTGGACAGATGCATATCTAAGATGTTCAAGATAACTTTGTAACCCTTTCAAGCTTCAAGCAAAGCAACAATTCTTGATCATAGGTCTTCTGAAATCTCTTTTTTGTGAGGCGTGGCCAATGTCAGCAGATGCAAACTCAAAATGTCAAAGTAGCTCTAACCCACACCTCCAATCTCGTTTCATTAATTGGAGTCCAACTTCTGACTCTAATTAGCTTGGGGTTCACATACTTTTTCCCAAACTAAACTGTGAATGTTTGAATGATGTATTCAGTATGTACAAGAACAATACTTTATGACAACAATTTGTGTGTTATTCGTTAAAACAGATTGTGTTTTTTCATTATTGTGGCTTAAGTGAAGTTCAAACCAGGTTTTAAGACAAATGTATACAGGGTTCACATATTTTTGTTGCCACTGTACAGAAAATGCATCATATTTCTGATCAGATTTTCAAAAGCTGTGTCCAATTGTGCAGTCCACTATTAACATTAGTGCATCTAGCATTAGGAACACCTACTAGCGGCTAACAGTCTAGCAACCTGTGCTAAAATCACTGTATGTGTTAACGGACCATTAGGCTATAAGTCTTAAATACATACATTAGTGAATGCATTTGACATTCACTGACAGTCAGAAGATTGTATTACATTTTGAATATAAACTGATGTGGTTTTGGTTCATCATCTTTCCCACAGCTGTAATTTCAGCCTCTCTTGAGAAATGAAAAAGAGCCTTCTTCCTGTACTCTGTTGTCCCACACTCTCCCGGACACATAAACCAAGAAGACGCAGAAAGCCAGTGAAAACAGGGGTGGTGACTTGTAAAAAATAAACTGACTGTATTGTTCTGCTTTCCATTTTTAAATCGGTCATCCTGGCCTTTTTAATGGCTCTTTCTACTCTTGACAGTTTAGTACTCCCAGGTGACCTGTCTTCTTTTCCATCTGAATGTGGAAAGGCACAGAATGTCGTGAGTTTATTGTACACTCAAAGGTCAATTATGTCATGTTACATTTATAGATGAATCAAATGAGCATGTTCTTAAAGGAATATTGTTCTTAGGTTTACATCTTTTTAAAGTCAGAGTGTTATTCTGTATTGTACTTATAGAATCTGATTTATAAAGCTAATGAAGCATAATTTATATGAATAAGAAATATGCTTGTCCTGTGTTTTAATTAATGTCTTTAAAAAAAAATATAAAGTAGTGTGGCTTAAAAGCAGCAACTGGGAACAAACATACTGCTCTTGTGCGCTTTTAACATACATTTACATCATTGTTCAATTTAGGTCAGTTACTGTTTGTGAACGAAAGACCTCAACAATTTGCATTTATTATGTAATTCTTGTAATAATATTACAGTGCATGCAATGAGTTCAGTGTTTAACAGAGTTTATTGTGTTATGTTTATTATGTTAATGACAGAGAATATTACTTAACATACAAAATTATTTAAATATCTAGCGTTTCTAGCACTCAGATATAAAAACCAAACAAAGCAAACTTTGTATTGCCCTTTAAGTACGGCAATGCATGTTTACATTTAAATGTGTTTTATCTCATGGTATTTTTCAAACCTTTTTGTAAAATTCTACTGTAGTTACATCCACTGAAACTGTAGTTGCATGCTGTTAACAGTGTTTTTTGTGGACTTTGTTGGGAATTTATATCACATTTTTATTGTGTTTTTATTTAATTTTGCTATTGTTTTTTAGACTACATTGTGATTTTTAATACAATTTCTGACACCATAACATGTAATGTCTTTATTTAAAGGACTGTAATGTTTTGGCAACCTCATCATAACTGAATCCGCAGCTGAGACAAGAGAGATAGACTGCATGAACTGCATTGCAATTTTGCCTCGTATTTCAGGGACAACGATGATCCTTCTCTCTTTTCCCTCCACCCCAGCCCCCACTCCTAAAATATTACAAAACTAGAACTATGCCCATATTCTCTGGACTAAAGTAGACTAAAGCAGTGATTCCAAACTGTACATGTAACATAGGGATATTAAGCAGGTTCCATATGGTACTTGGAAAGATTCAGATTTTGCTTTATTTAAAGTTGTTTAAATTAGATTTCTCAATAGAAAGTTTCTCCATGATTTCCTCTAAAACTGTCATAACATAAGCCAAACAAGCTCACAAGTCCGCATTTCACACACATAATATATTATTTTAGTTAAAATGTTAAAAATGGAAATAATGGCCACATTTTAAAGGTTAGTTAAGTCAAAACAGTTTTTATAATTTTTTGTATTCAATTTTCCCTCATGTTGTTTCAAACACTTAACCCTTGTGCATCCTTGTGGACATTTTTGGCTTTTTCAGTTTTGTTTTTTTGATAACTTTGTCTGTGTTAATGCTAACTGCATAAAATTTTCCACAGGTGTGAATTTTTATTGGAATTTTAATATTTCACCCTATTTTCTTTAAAAAAATATTTTTTTGCACTAGTTACACAAAATAATCCCACTTAGCGTCGTTTTGGACAAAAATGGCACATTGAAACCCATTAAAACTGCGATTTTTAATCCCAGTGCCATAAAATTATGCAATCTTGTTTAACATGCTTTCATTATATTTTTACCAGATCGTGCCATTTTTTCAGGTTTGGCATATCATCGCTTTTGTTGTTGTTTTCTGCTGTTTTTGGCTTATGCATAATATAGAGCCAATTAGATTTATGAATATATAATTGTGTGAGTGTGTTGGTATGGATTTCAGAGTGTGGTTTGTATGTGTCTGAGGCTCTAATAATAAAAATAAAAAAAATTCTGTTTAGCATTTATTAAATTGAAAATAATTATAATTATTATATTTTTTATACAAAACAACAGTGGCATTATGTAAACAAACCGGCGTTTAAAGTGTTAAAATTCTGAAAATAAATGAATGTTTGGTAATTATGATTAGAGCTGATGCTGGTTAAAATATAAGTCAGTGAAAGTAGAAAAAAATATTATTCTATAATATTTTTATGACACTTTTTTGACATGGCCATTTTTGTCCATTATGGACCTAAGTGGTAGCTTTTTTTTTAAATCTGATACTGCATAAAAAATATAAAAGCATCAAAATGAATGTTGTTGTTAATCATTGACATATCCGAGGCTCTAATAATCAAAGAAAAAAATTCTGCTTAGCATCTATTAAATTGAAAATAATTACTATTTTTCATTTTTTCCTAAAAAAACAACAGTGGCATTATGTAAACAAACCAGCGTTTAAAGGGTTAAAATTCTAAAAATGAATGAATGTTTGGTCATTATGATTAGAGCTGATGCTGGTTAAAAAAATTATGTCAGTGAAAGTGGAAAAAAATATAAATCTATAATATTTTTATGACAGTTTTTGGACATGGCCATTTTTGTCCATAATGAACCTATGTGTAACTTTTTTTAATTGATGCACAAGGGTTAAAGGAATAGTTCACCCCAAAATGAAAATATCATCATCTACTCACCCTTATACCATTCTGGGTGTGTATGACTTTCTTCAGCAGAACACAAATAAAGATTTTTAGAATAATGTCTCCGCTCTTTTGGTCCATACAATGCAAGTGAATGAGTGCCAACATTTTTGAGCTCCAAAAATCACATAAGCCAGCATAAAAGTAATAATATGATCCCAGTCGTTAATTCCATGTCTTCAGAAGTGATACGATAGTTTTGGGTGAGAAACAGATCAATATTTAAGTAAATTTTTTTACTAAAAATTATCTTCCCTGCTCTGTCAATGTCCACTTTAACTTTCACATTCTTCTTCTTGTGTTTTTTGGTGATTCACATTCTACATGTATACGCCCCCTACTGGGCAGGGAGAAGAATTTCTAACTAATATTGACTTTTATTCATCTGTTTCTCACCCACACATATCATATCGCTTCTGAAGACATGGATTAAACCACTGGAGTCTTATGGATTACTTTTATGCTGCCTTTATGTGCTTTTTGGAGCATCAATACAATTTGGCACCCATTCACGTCAGAGCTGAGATATTCTTATAAAAAATGTATTTGTGTTTTGCAGAAAAAAAACATCATACACATCTGGGATGGTATGAGGGAAAGTAAATGATGAGAGAATTTTCATTTTTGGTGAACTATTCCTTTAAGATAAATGGGGACTGAAACTCTTTGCCTAACATCTTAGGTTGTGTTCCTTGGAAGAAAGGTTTCTGTAGCCAGGGTCATGGGTTTGATTCCCAGAGAACACACAAACTAATACAAAAATGTATAGCTTAAATGCACTTGGAAAAAAGCAACTGCAAAATGCATAAATGAAATATATGTTTGGAACAACATGAGGGTATGAAAATGATGGCATAGGTATACCTGGGTGAAGTGTCCTGGTAATATTAATGATTATGTTTAATTATATCCAGAATGAGTCAATAGGAACATACTTTTGCTTTTGTGGGGCTGTGGGGTATCTATAACTAAGCTCAATTTTAACAAATATAATTAGGTCTGTCAATGGAATAACATTTTGAATCAATGAATTACATGATATGGAGATTTATTAATAAAATGTATTGCAAATAATCACTTATCAACATTTGCTGAAAAGGTCCACAAATAAAGATAATTCATTATAATAATCAATTATTATAAATATATAATAAATTATATTAAATTATGCTAAAAAAAAAAACTCACATTATTGATGTAGATGAGTTAAACATTGAATAGACAATACTAAAAGCGTCTGCAGAACTCAAAATTGGGTAATACTTTACAGTAAGTTTCAATTCTTCAACATTAGTTAATGCATTAGTCATCATGATCTAACAATATATATATATATATATATATTTTTTTTTTTCTTAATTTATGAATCTTTGTTAATAAAAATACTATTGTTCATTGTTAGTTCATAGAGCATTAATTTTGTAACAAAAACATCTTAAAATGTATTACTCTTATGTTGAAATTAGCATTAACTAAGATTAATGAATGCTAAAGTATTCGCTAATGTGAACAAATGGAACCTTACTGTAAAGTGTTACTGTCAAAATATTGTTTGGTTTATTTCCATATCATGTGTTAAATCGACAGCCTTCAATATAATATAATATAATATAATATAATATAATATAATATAATATAATATAATGTTTGGCATCAGTAAGGAGATCATTGAGCCTAAATGATGGGGCTGTAAAAGTACATACTGTTAGACAAATAAGGCTGAGAATCAAAATGAGAACCCATTAAAGAGAATTTCTATTGTTGAGAGGGGTTTTTGGATGTGAAATTAATTTACAAAGTAAATACTAATCCATTTAATTGAAAAGCATGTAACAGATATAGAGACCAAAGGCAAAAGTGTATGATCAGCAAAATGGATATAGGTGCCCTTTCGAAAAGGACTGTGTATAGGGAAAGACAGAGAGAGAGAGAGAGAGAGAGAGAGTGGGATGGAGTTTCAGCAGCTGAGAGATCTATTGAAGGTCAGATCATGCAATGTACGGCTGCTTTTGAGAGCCTCTTTATATAGCTTCACACCCACCTGCCAGACCTTGCCAGGCCTGAGAATGGTCAAAATGGGGTAGATTTCACTGCATTTGTCTGGTGTTGGTCCTAAAGCTTATTTGTGCCTTCCAACCACTCCCATATTCGTCTGATATTGACATATCTCGTCAGATCTTGTTTATCTCACTTTCTCTCCAACCCAAACACTCACATAGACAAAGATGTAATAAAGGACATTAGAAGCCTGTATTGCGCATGTGGCCCTGTCAATCATCTCAGTATGTTCCTCTGTTCCACACTGTCCTCTGAATGGTGTCAGGGTACATGTGACCAAACAACAGAGGCCAACCCCCTCTCTGGCAATCAACTAACTCTTTCTAATTCTCTCTAGAAGATCCAACAGATCACGGGTTCCTTTTTGCCTTTGACTCTACGTGATCTTGCTGCAGTTTAACTCCTTAAAATCTGCTCTTCTTGGGTGGACACAATTGTTTTTAAATAGGACTGTTTGTTTTTTCCTGCTTTAGTTGCACTTGTCAGTAACTGCAAAATGGTAGCTTCACGTGGTTGGTTTCTAGGGCTTTTCATTGTCCTGTTTAGCAGTGGAGCGTTTAAGGATTCTGTGCAGGCTGAAGAAGGGCTGCAAACTGAGGAAGCTAAGGAACTGTGGGGTTTGGACATTACTGAAGTTAAGGAAGAGGATGCAGCTGATGATGAGGAGGTTGGAAACACGTCTGAGGAAGCCGCTGATGACACAGGAGAGGATGAAGGAGGAGATGTGGAGGCAGAGGAAGAGGATGATGGAGAGGAATGGGAAGCTCCTGCTGGTGACGTAGAGGTAGGGGTGTCTGGGGAAATGAAAGAGGTGGAGGAAAATACTGAAGACGAAGAACAGGAGGAGGAAGTAGCAGAGAATGAGGAGGAAACTGAAGGAGCCACAGATGAAGAGGAGGACGAGGAGGACGTAGCAGAGAATGAGGAGGAAACTAAAGGAGCCACAGATGAAGAGGAGGATGAGGAGGATGTAGCAGAGAATGAGGAGGAAACTGAAGGAGCCACAGATGAAGAGGAAGATGAGGAGGACGTAGCAGAGAATGAGGAGGAAACTGAAGGAGACACAGATGAAGAGGAGGATGAGGAGGAAGTAGCAGAGAATGATGAGGAAACAGAAGGAGCCTCAAATGAAGAGGAGGAGAAAGCAGCAGAGGAGGTGGTGGAGAGAGCACCAGTTGAGGAAGAGGAAGAGGTAGAAGTGTTTGCTGCTGATGAGGATGAAGATAATGTGGATTCTGATGAGGAAGATGAGGAAGAAGAACAATCAGAGGGTGTTGAAGGACTAGTTGAGGAAAAACAGGAGGCTAGAGAGACTGAGAAAGATGAAGATTCTGTAAATGTTACCACTGGGGATGACATTGAAGGTAATTACTAAATTGATCTTTCAATACCCTCTTTATCTTAAGCCAGATTCAAACTTTCTCAGTTCACAAATACTTTTAATTATTACATGCAGTTTGGTTCAGAGGTAAAGGTCCATCAGCATGCATATGAGAGTATTCAAAACAAAACTTCTCTATTATTTCTGGCTTTGTTCCAAAATCTAGTGAGCTGCCTTGCTCTCTACTGCCTACGAAGGAAGGTGCTTGTGTGCGTTAGTCATCTCTAGTCTGCAGATTTTGGGCCAGTCGTAGTTGACAGATTTCACCAAAGTTGTATAGTGTACGATGGGTACAGACTGATTTCTTGCCCTCAGAAAATGGTTCCATCTAGTAAGAGAATGTCAAACATGTTTGATATTTTTGAGCCGACTATCCATGACTACAAAGGAAATCTCATTGTACATTATGCTCCATGACTGAAATCTGAAGTCAGATGATGAGCCGACAATGAAAATTATACTAGTATGTGGAGCGACTAAGCTCAAGAAATGGATATGGCGAACAGGCACTCAAAGTGTAGCTTCACCTACAACATGTAATGCAGTCTCTAGAGACCATATTCACCCCGTCTTCCCACCCATTACCACAACCAAATGCGTTGGGCCAGTGTCTTTCACGATTCGGAATACAGAGTAGCAGCAACAATAAGAAGAATTCTCTCATACATGTTTGTTTACATTTGTTATGTTGCTCTTAGAGGGAAGGGTGTGTATTTTGGGTGGTGCTTGATCCTCAGCCGTATAGTGTGTGATGGACAGTTTTAATCTTTAGCCATTTACAAAGTCGGTAGGTGTATAATACCTAGCATTTTTAGAATCTATTCAGATTTTAAAAGTCATGTAATGTAATCCAGCCTTAAGGCATCCTAACCCAAATAATTGTTTTGACTGTGACTGTTGCTGACTGATGAATGCTCAACATAGGCTGCAACTCATAGGATGTGTCATTCATATATTGCTCCTCATGTGAAGTGCACGAGAGACTTGACTTACAATCAATTTAAATATTGTTTGGTGCTAGAATATGAAAAATAATCCGAAAGTCTAATAATACTCTAATAAAAATCACACACAAATATTGGGTAAAATAGTACATTTTCTATGAGATTTCATTTTAGTTATACTTTTCAGTATTGAATGAATTATTTTATTTGAGTTTTTTGGATTTCTTCCCCTTTTTCTCCCAATTTGGAATGCCCAATTCCCAATGTGCTTTTAAGTCCTCGAGGTGGCGTAGTGATTCGCCTCAATCCGGGTGGCGGAGAACGAATCTCAGTTGCCTCCGCGTCTGAGACCGTCAACCTGTGCATCTTATCTCGTGGCTTGTTGAGCACATTGCCACGGAGACATAGCATCCCCACTCATCTCACCACAACTGAGAACAAACCACATTATAGTGACCATGAGGAGGTTTCCCCATGTGACTCTACCCTCCCTAGCAACCGAGCCAATTTGGTTGCTTAGGAGACCTGGCTGGAGTCACTCAGCAGACCCTGGGATTCGAACTAGCGATCTCCAGGGGTGGTAGCCAGCATCTTTACCACTAAGCTACCCTGGCCCAGTTTCTCACTAAGATTGTCGTAATTGCTTTCACCATGAAGCATTCTACCAAAGTCCCTTCAAGGCAGGTCAAGACCACTCTGCGGATGTTCTTAACACCTCTGGGATACCATTTTTTATGGATACAAGAACAGCTTCTTTCTATTTGATTGGGTAAAGACCGAAATCCAGTTAGTCAAGATTACGATCATATAAAATTGTCAAATCAGCAGTAAACCATGACAACAATCATGTTATACATTTTTCTTCTTTAGCTCAGATAACTTTAAAAAAAAAAAATGTCATGCTGGTCCAGCTAATACACATGAATGTTCTCAAGTAAACTGACAAGATACTATCTTTTAACTGTAAGGTGGGACTTCAGTTTCTGACAGCTGCCATATTCAGTATTTCAGTCTCTGATTCTAATTACAATCTGTCCAAAAGGAGTTATATTGGAATAATTTTGAACAGGCTTTGCATCTGGAGCATAACCATGTTATGGCTACGTAGGCAGTTCACTAGGTTATGGGAAAGAGCAACTGTCAGCTATGGAAAGTCATGTGCATATCCCACAGTGGGTCTGTGAAGGCAAACCTCAGCCCTAAAATAGCTCGCTATATCTGAACAGCTAAAGCAGCTGAAATATTCCAGCCGTTTTAAGTCCTTTCTGGTTGAATGCTGTTGACATGAACCTAACACACAGCATATATTTGTCAGGGTATTGCATGTCTGTATGACCCCTGGTGAATCCTAAGATATGTTACCTCCAAATCGCTAAGATAAAGTTACGGGCTTATTGCAGTTCATTTATTGCTGCTGTGTCAACTAAACAATGTGTGCTCAGTGGCACACACTCAATTGTCATTTGCTTTTCTTTTATCACTGACAGATGAGTAATGGTCTTACCAAATGTAATGGCAATTAATTGGTTAATGGACTTTATTCTAATAAACAATGATTTGATGTTGAGGCCAACCCATATCATAAAGCTATAGGCTAATTATTGTTCATAACACAATAGTTATTATATAATTACTATAAATTGATAGTATAATAAAGTCTCATATGACTATGTACAGACCCCATCAAAGCAAAATCAGGTTTTTGTGGCATTAAGTATGTCTTTATGCTCTATTGCTATGTCCCACCCCAAATTATTTCTTGGGTCTTTATGACAAGTTAATCTGAATATTGGCATTTACATTTTATTTGTGTATACTCTTTTGTAAATGTTCACTTGGACTATGTTCAAGTAACATAAGTCATTCTTTGTCCATATTCTTTCCTTACCCATTACTAACAAAGATCATTTGTTTAAACTCATCTTTCCCTTACTTACAGAAGATGCTGAGGAGGTAAATGTAGAGGAGGAAGAAGTGCCCCCCACAGAAGATGCAGAGTACAGTTCAGGCTCTTTCTGTAACCTTTGCTCGGTCTGTGAGGTAAACCACCCTTCAGACCAGCAACATATAAGATGAGCAAAGTTCTGACAGCTCTTACATTACTGACATAAGAAATTACATACATTTGAAGGCCCTCTGGCTAGCCAGCTGTATGAATGAGTAATGTGTGTATAAATGTCATCAAATGATCTATAAAATATATTCTATATACAGTTAAAGTGAGTTTACATACACCTTAGCCAAATACATTTAACTAATTTTTTCACAATCCCTGACATTTAATCGTAGAAAACATTCCCTGTCTTAGGTCAGTTAGAATCACTACTTTATTTTAAGAATGTGAAATGTCAGAAAAATTGTAGAGAGAATTATTTATTTCAGCTTTTATTTCTTTCATCACATTCCCAGTGGGTCAGAAGCAAGGGTGTAGATATCCCCCGCACTCTTTAAAAAGGTGATTTGGTCCCCCGCAGTTTTTCAAGCTAAACCCATACCAAGTCCAAATGGTAGATTTGTATACAATATTCTTTGCGTTTTATTACTTTGAGCTGATTGAGCAACCATCCATCAAATCACAGGTGAGTTTCATGAGCCGAAACTTCCCTTTCATAATAGGCCGTCAGTCAAACAGTCTAATCGTGGCTCCGTTCATTTAAGTTGCTTTCAACAAAGCTCATTTATCCATTTTTTAATCTGCACTGATGTTGCTCTAAATTAATAATAATCTAGAGATGAAGAACACACAAACGAGAGTTATTTATTGGCACATCATTCTTGATTGGCAGCATTACGTGAAATGCACTGCAGAAAAACAAAACAGTACAATCCTTCTTTTGAGCACACATTGTAAGTGTTTATATCAGCGCATGAGTCTTTATTAAGTTATTCTTTTTACATTATGTTTGGGAGGTGATTGGTTTGATCGGATCTTTTATGCCAATTTAAGCAGATTACTAGATCTGTGTTAAATATGTAAAGCTATACATCAGCTCCTATTTATGACCTCTATGATGATATGCAGTCGACAAACTGTAGGAAAAAAGATTGATCTACTGTGTTCTTAGAACAATAGATACTGTAGACATGCTTTTTTTATACATGTAAATGTACAGATGTTATTGAAACTCATAATAATTATTATAAGACTATTAATGTTAACTTTTGATGAAAGTCATGCTCCGCAACTCACAAATTGTAGGGAAATTCTAGATTTGCTTTGTTCTTATAATGCTTAAAACCGCTACTGACATCTCTTTGTAGGCCTGTAGTCATACACATTTTATAGGATAAAAAATATGTTATGATCGTTGATTCAGCAACTAACTAATTTCAATTGAAAAAAAAATCATAAAAATATATTCATTAAAAAAAACAAAAAATACATTTAAATCTCACAATGCACAAGCACAGAGTAAAACATTTAATTGTGCACATACACAATTATCATTATTGATTAAATAATGTAGTCAGTCCCAGCTTGTGCTCAGTCTTTTATTGTCATGTGTGAAACAGAAGCAAGTGTGTGTTTGAAACTGAAACAGAGTGCTCCACAAGATGCCCTTTATTTTTGCAGAATTTAGCAAAATATTGCAATTAATTTGCAATACTTGTATATTTAAAATACTACAAATACAAGTATATTATACTTATATTTAAGCAATATCACATGAGCAAGAGTGCGATATAGCTCTATATCAGCACTGATGTGATTCAGCTGCAGGTGAGCTACCTACTCACAGCTGTACCCCACACTTTTAAAATGACTGCTACGCTCCCTGGTCAGAAGTTTACATATACTGTGTTAGTATTTGGTAGCATTGCCTTAAAATAGTTTAATTTGGGTCAATTGTTTTGGGTAGCCTTTCTCAAGCTTCTCAAAATAGGTTGCTGGAATTGTGGCCCATTTCTCCAGACAGAAACTGGTGTAACTGAGTCAGGTTTGTAGGCCTCCTTGCTCGCACACGCTTTTTCAGATCTGCACACAAATTTTCTATCGGATTGAGTTCAGGGCTTTGTGATGGCCACTCCAATACCTTGACTTTGTTGTCCTTAAGACATTTTGACACAACTTTGGAGGTATGCTTGGGGCCACAACTTCCTTGCTGATGTCTTGAGATGTTGCTTCAATATATCCACATAATTTTCCTTCCTCATGATGTAATCTATATTGTGAAGTGCACCAGTCCATCCTGCAGCAAAGCAACCCCACAACATGATGCTGCCACCCTCATACTTCATGGTTTGGATGGTGTTCAGCAGCTTGCAAGACTTTTTTCAACATAACGATTGTCATTATGGCCAAACAGATACATTTTTGATTCATTCATTTTCCAAGCTGCTTAAAGGCACAGTTAACTTAGTGCATGTAAACTTCTGGCCCACTGGAATTATGATATAGTCAATTAAATGTGAAACAATCTCTCTGTAAACAGTTGTTGGAAAAGTAGATGCCCTTAACAACTTGCCAAAACTATAGTTTGCTAATATGAAATCTATGGAGTGGTAAAAAAAATTGTTTTAATGACTTCAACCTAAGTGTATGTAAACTTCTGACTTCAACTGTATATATATATATTACAGTGATGTCATCGCATATACAGTAAACGTTTTAGGCACTTGTGAAAAGATGCATAGTGAGTATGTCTTCAAAAAAATGCCATGAATAGCTTTAATTTATCAATTAACAACATACAAAGTCCAGTAAACATAAAAAATCTAAATCAATATTTGCTGTGGCCACCTTTGCCTTTAAAACAGCCCCAATTCTCCTAGGAATACCTGGACACAGTTTTTCTTGGTTGTTTACAGACA
Organism: Xyrauchen texanus; assembly: GCF_025860055.1. Lineage (NCBI taxonomy): Eukaryota > Metazoa > Chordata > Actinopteri > Cypriniformes > Catostomidae > Xyrauchen > Xyrauchen texanus. The sequence continues at coordinate 11,337,663 of NC_068308.1, forward strand.
GGATGTTTCAAGCTTCTTGAAGAATTCAGCACAGTCTCAATTGCTTCTGTCTCTTTATTTAATCTCAGACTGACTCAATGTTCAGTGGGGGACTCTGTGGGGGCAATGCCAACTCTTGCAGAACTCCCTGTTCTTCTATTCTAATATTTTCTATATGCAAAAGTAATGTTTGGGAGTCTAAAATGTATTTTTCCTATTGACACACTAAAGATAAAGCGGTTATCTGAGTTATTGTAGACTTTGTCAATTCAAACCAGTCAGGCCATTCTCTGTTGACCTCTCTCATCAACAAGGCGTTTCTGTCTGTAGACCTGCCACTCACAGGATATATTTAGTTTTTGGCACGATTCAAAGTAAATTCTAGAGACTGTTGTGTGTGAAAATCCCAGGAGATCAGCAGTAACAGAAATACTCAAACCAGCCCATCTGGCACCAACAATCATCCATGCGATTATCTAATCAGCCAATCTTGTGGCAGCAGTGCATAAAATCATGCAGATACGGGTCAGGAGCTTCAGTTAATGTTCACATCAACCATCAAAATGATCTCAGTGATTTGGACCGTGGCATGATTTATGGCTAGATGGCTAGATTTTCACACTCTCTAAAATTTACTCCGAATGGTCCCAAAAACAAAAAACATCCAGTGAGCGGCAGTTCTGTGGACAGAAACGCCTTGTTGATGAGAGAGTTCAACAGAGAATGGCCAGACTGATTTGAACTGACAAAGTCTACGGTAACTCAGATAACCGCTCTGTATAATTGTGGGGAGAAGAATATTTTCTCTGAATGCTATTCTGAGATAACATCTCAGCGCCAACCCGCATCTCAGCATTCTAAGATGCGGGTTGGTGCTGTTTTGGCGGCACGAAGGGGACCTACACAATATTATATAAATAATATTTATATACAGTGCTCTGAAGTGACATGTGAGTTAGCAGGACATTCCAATTTAAAAATACATCTTGCTTCGATTTCTCCATCCTCTTCGTCCTATCCTTGCATCTTTTCCTCGTTTCCTAAGAGGGAGGAGCTAGGAAACGAGGAAAGGAAGCAAGAAAAGGAAACGAGGATGCACAGTTTCAGAAATGAAAAGGACCTGTGGATTTTGTGTGGAGTTCAGGTTTGGTGAACTTTGACAGGCGATTCGTGGAAGTTGCTCCATTTGGAAGTGACCTCTGTGTGGGCGGTGTTTCGCCCACAGCTACACTAGATATTCACAATGGACAAGGATATAATTTTAGCAGCAAGTTTATTTTTAACTTCACTATTCCAGAGTATAAAGTGCAGAATTAAGAAGAGGCTTCTTTTCTTTTTACTTTTTCCCCCCGTTGTTTTAGATGCATCCAAAGTGAGACGCTCCACAAACTGTCCATCTGATGCACGATTACAAAGACCAATGGTTAAAACTAGTGATAGGGTCCACTAATGTCTGACAACCAGAAAGTGTTCAAATACTTTTTTTTTTTTATTTAAAAAAATAACCTATATCTATTGCTTTTTAATAAAGTATATCAAACTTCTTTTCTTTTTTTTTTTTTGTGAAATGTTTTGCTAAAAATAGAGTGCTTGGGGCCACTGTAGCTCTGGTGTAGTTTAAGCTCTCATACATATAGTATTAGTTACATATAGTATGTTTCCACCTCAGTAAAGAATGAATGTTCCTATGTTGCTTCTACATCATAAAATCATTATCAATCAAATTTAATGGAAACAGGACCTTATTTCAATGAACTTGCTGAAATATAGATTTGGTGTGTTCCTTTTCTGTGCTTTCCCAATAATGAGATAATGAGAAGCCTTACTTAAAGCACTCTATCTCTGTCTGCCTCTCTCTTTCTCCTCTCAGCACTGTGGTATCTGTGATAAATGTCCCTGTGAGGAGGGAGACGCATCAGTTCACTGCAAACACTGTGAAGTAAGTGTAGTTCAATGTACAGGGATAACTGTAAATAAGCCAATTTGTATGTCAACTTCCCATATAGAGTAAACACTGGTTTCAAAACCCTGTTTCATTTGAATGGTCCAACGTGACAACTTCTGGCTCAACCAATGGCATGAGTTTGTTGTGTAAGGAATTGTTTGGATGAACAATGGAGAACATGAGGCAATAGGAAGGAGTGGTAGAAGCCTGGGAATCATTTTTGGAAATAATAATCATAATAATCATTATTTTTTGCAATTTCATTTGGTGCCAATAGTGGCACAGAAACTCACAAAATAATGACTGTTACAAAAAAGTTACAAACACTACCCCATCTGCCATTGTTTGGCCAAAAAAGTAGTCCCACCCAAACACAGGCCATTAGTTAAGCCAGTGATGTTTTGTCCAGCTTAGTAAAGCCAGCCATACTGGTCATAAGTCATAATATGCATTTTAAATTAGGAAATACAAAACATGTACTCACTGAACTGTTTCGTTTCTCCCTTGACAGCATTGTTCCTACTGCTACGTTTGTCCTGTTATCTGTGAGACAGTCTGCCAGCCAGGTATGATGATTCAAACATCAGTGAAACAAATGTCTGAAAAACTGGACTAGTATGAACTACACGTTAAATTACTAAAATAGCATACCCACCTAAAATGCAGTGAAATAAAGCAATAAGATACTCATCACCGTGGGGATTCTGATGCACAGCTTTGAGGCCATTATTGTCTTTACAAAATAGCAGAAACAGCAATATGACATAAGACAGTGAACTAGTGAAATTGGAAACAAAAGGTTGGCTTTTCTTTAGCTAAAATCGGTCTCTACTTACCAAAATGAGAAGCACTGCCCCAGTGGCCAAAACGGTAACTGTTGTTGGGCTCATGGGCACATGTGAGCTCCATTCTCCAGGTGAAATGTCCACAAACAAGTTGTGAAGCAAGGTATTTTGTGCTGTACAGGCTGTAATACAGTGAAGAGGAATGCATATTTTATAAACTGTACCACCAACCTAAACCCCAAACCTAAACCTAACCACCAGTGGAGTAAAATGTGTGTTAGAGTGAAAAATGCAACCTTCGAAAATACGCTTGTCACTGATTATGTAAAAGCGGTTACTTTCTGGTTTCAATGCGGTATCCGAACCGGGGTCTCCATGATGCTGATAGAACATGCTTCTGTTCGCACCACTGGTCGAGCCGATGCTAAAAGCTACATTACCCAGAGTCACTTATTATTATTCTCGGCGATTTTACCAAAGAAAATTTGTGATATGTTTAGAAGATGTTAATTAGGATGTGATGCTTTCAAGATGAAATGCTCTTAAACAAACTATGACTTTACAAGTAGAGAATTTTAAAAAGTATTTTAGTACTAACTGTACTGTTTAGATGAAACCATCAACCAGTTTCAAAGATTTGGAAAATTATATAACACATTTAAAACTGATCTAAATACCAAATATTTCAGCAATATGTAATTTATATGATTGTTTTTCATCTTTTAGAGTGATTTTACTGGAACAATGTTTGACTTTTGTTTGTTTTTAGGAGGGATTATTGACATAGTGAGCGGTTCTCTCTACCAGTAAGCACACCAAATCTGCCCAACACCCTAATATCTTAGCAGAATGACCATGTTATAAATTATATTTATACATTTATTAGTATAGGTTAAGGCTGTTGACTCATTCCCTCCTTTTCTCTCTTTTTTCCCTTCTCACCTCCTCTGTGCTTGTCCTCCACGTTACCTCACAGGACTGTGAGCACATTACTCTGAATACTCTTCTCTTGTGCTGAACAGCGGAACGACAGACTAGCAGTCAATCCATACACTTGTAGGCCTATTGGAAGTTCGGTTAGCAAGATCTAGGAATGTTTGCTTTGTGTCCAACTATGGGAGCAAATTTGGACAACCTAATCCTAGATATAACTGGGGAACTTACTCCCAGGACTTTAATGTTTACCATTAACAGGCACATAATGGTGACTTTACAGACTGCATTAAATAAATAAAAGCAAATCCTGAAGATTCAGTGCAAAGGTTCTTATATAAGACTACATTAGTAATTATTGTCATTTATAATAGATATCTATGTTTACAGACCAACGATATGAAACAACAATATAGAAATATTGAAAAAATAAACATTCAGATCAATCCTAATTGTAAAGAATTTGTGTCAGTGCTGTCTGTAACTGTATACTCATACTGGTTTCAGATTAAGCAATTCAAATAAATAAATGGGTATAATTTGTAAGTGTGTGTTGAATAAATACTTGCATATTATATAAATACACAACACAGGAAGCCTCCATTTGTAGTGAAGAAACTAGATTAATTCATGTATGCATGTTTGGATGTACTTACACTAGTGCTTTACTTTGCATTAATTTCACATAGTCAAATTAAGTTTTGCTAAAGTCTTTCTTGTAAGTCAGTCCACTGTCGGCCATCTTTGGAATGCTCTTGGGAAGCTATTTCCAGTCATGCTAGTGCAGCTCCAATCTACTTGAATGGAGAAAGACCAAAATCTTAAAAACGGTTGGTCAAGAATACGATCAAAGAACATATTTCAAATCAGCAATACAATCTGACAATACTGGAATCATAAACTGTGTTTCTTTACCTCGTATTATGCAAAGAAAATGCAATTTTCCCAGCTTGTATGGCTAATGCGTATTCTAAAGTTAATTGACAAGTAATGTCTGTATCTAAAAGGTGATTGGCTCTTTTACCTGTAAGGTGAGACTTCCTTTCTACATCAGTTGACCGTTGGGCGCTCAGAGCTCCTTGGTTGAGTGTTCCAATTTCTCCCATTTATTTTAATAGAAGTGGCCCATCTCTGCTAAATAATCTCTGGTTTTACAAAGTATACGGTGTATATAAAATATTACAGCAATAAAGATTTAGAATCATTTGTAGACTTTGCAAAAAATTTGTATATACAAAGACTATAAGCATTTGTATAACAATGTGGCTTTGGTACCGATAACCGATTCTTGTCCAGAATGGTTCCATTTAAAAATAAATAAATACCGGAACCATGTGATTTTCATGAAATTCGGTTCTGTTAATGGTTCCTGCATGTTCAATTTTACGCTGCAGTGCTGCCCTCTACCCTCTACATCAGACGGAGTTGTTACTGAATTATTCTTATACTGATGTGCAAGTTATAAATGTCCAACTTAAAATGAAATAAGAACTGTTAAAGGTGCACTCAGTAACATTTGTCTTTATTCATCTTGGACTTGGACTGACATCTAGTGGCTTGGATGCAGCATCATTTAAAATCAAGTTCAGTAGAAATGTTGTATTCACAGTCAGTCATGATTACTTTAATCAATGAGTGATTCTAACATGGCTGCCCCATGTGCAGACCCTTTCCATGTAGAATAAAACAGCTTTTATAAGGTTACTGATATGCGTCTTCATTTTAATGTGAGTGGTCATGATTTCCTACTATATTGCAAAATTACAATTCATGTTTTTAGGAATGAAACTTTTTAATGAGGAAAAAATGACTGAGTGCACATTTAAAACCTCACAAGCCTGAAGTACAACATTAGATTAACACAGTGTTTCCATTGATCATGGTATCAATAAATGTGATTCCCCACATCCCCCTAGAATCTACACCCCTGCTTAAAGTAGTTAAAGATAGGTTACACAAAGTTTGTTGTTATGAGTAGAATTTTATGACAGAATAAATTTATAAATTAAATATTCTAATCACATTTCTTGATTGCTTAGAATTTGTATTTAAATCATAGTTAAGATAAATTGTTGTATTGCATGTATGCCTCTAAAATGTCTGCGAACACAATTTAAAAGAAGTGTTTTAAATATTTCTTTTTATTTGTTATATCTGCTCTGAAGAAATTGAAATGATCTCATCATTTGGCAACAGACTGCACAGGTTAGTAAATGCAACAAGAATTGTATTTCATATTTCCAAATAATTCTTCATCAAAAGTACTAAAAGAATCATCACTGGAATCATTAATGGAGCTGTTAAGGAACCGGAATCCTTAAGAGAAATTGGAACCAGGATTGGAATCGTTAAATTCTTTATGATCCCCATCATGTCAGCACATCAACAACATTTCTAGCCCTAATGAAATCAGTGAAGCAAACAATTATTTTAATCGTTTTCACTATGCATATTATGCATCATCTTTATTATACCTTTTTTTTTTTTTTTGGTTTATCAAAATCACATATTTACATTTTTCCTGAACTTCACTTAGAATTGTTTAAACTATTCCACTAGTTTGTTCTACTGGTTAGTTAGTAGATAGTTAGTACTTCAGATTATTAGGGTTTTAGATGCATTTATCTCCGATTTAATGTGAAAAACGTTTTACATATGACTTGTTTCTTCCATAAAAGTATTCATTTCAGAAGACATTCTCTGATTAACTGAAGTTGCATGGATTACTTTTATGCCGCCTAAATTTGACTTTTGGACCGTCAAAGAGCTGGCACCTGTGTACATCCAAAATAAGGGCCTGACGGAGATCTATCTTCTAATAATCTTCATTTGTGTTTTGCTGAAGAAAGACACATCTGGGATGGCATCAGGGTAAGTGAGCAATTTTTGGGTGAACTATTCCATTATGTCTCTACTTGACCACAGACTCACATAAAAGCCAGGCATTACATTTCATATTTGGAAAAGTGTTGCCTGAAGCAGTTAATACCGTAGAGCTGACCTTGCTTTCTTTTTAATTTCATTTTAGATTGGTGCTACTTTGGCTGTGGTGAGCAATATTACCGTGCATTTTCATATAATCATTATAATCAAATATGTTTTAAACATTTCTGAATCTTTGGTTATTTACTTTTTTTTACATGCACACAGAATAGAATAAAGGAATAGCTGTCCTAAAAATGAATTTTCTGTCATTATTTGCTCACCTTTATGTCGTTCCAAACTTGCATGCTGTTATTTTTTAATTCAAGCTAAAAAAAAAGGACAAATAAGTTGCTGCACCTGGGACATTTGCCCTAGCGGCCACTAGAGGTCACTAGGTGTATTTAGAGACTTTTAGTGTGAAGTTCTGCGTATTCCTTGTCTTGTCAAGTGATATCCTGTTTCCCTCATGTTCATGTGTCCAGTTCTCATTGGTTTATTGTATTGTATCAGTTCTGTTCTGTTATTGGTCCCTGTTTCGTAGTCTTGTTATCTTGTTATTAGTTTAGTCTTGTCATTGGTTGTCTTTGTCATGCGTTTTCCTTGTCAGTCTATTTAAGCCCTCTTGTTTGCTCTTGTTTCCTCATTGAGGGTTGTTTGTTGGAATTCTGTTTCATGTTCCTGCTGCAATCAAAGTAAACTGCACTGGAGTACACACTCCTGCTGTTACGTTTCCGTCTGCTCCTGTGTTCATCCTGCTGGTGTGTTACAAAAGCACAATAACAGCTCCATAAAAGTAGTCCCTATGACTTCATATGACTGATGAAGTGAAATATGGAGAAATGTAACTGATACATTTAAAAAAATTCAGTATTTCCATGCACCACGTAACACTGGTAGTTGTGCACAATATTTTGAGTGCATTTACAGACAAAATCAGACAACAGAAGAAAATCACATTTACATGAGATTTGATATCCTTGGGTTATTCTGTTTTTGACATCAAAATGTATATAGGCATGTGCACAACACATGCACACAGTGGATTAGCCTCTAAGAGTCAAGTTGTTTACATATAAAGCAAAATCAAGGCAATGGACAAAAATCTACAACTGTCAATACTTTTTTGCTTTAACCATTAATGACATGAAAAAAGAAAGCCATTTAAGCCAATTACGTCACCTTACACGTTGTCTGCTTAAGTATAATTGGTGTGAGACTGCACATGTACACATGCTCTGTGAGGGCATTTTTGGCTAACCGTTATAAATTCTTAACCAAAATATTTAATATATTTGCAGAACTGTCTACAGGGATGTGCTTTGGCCTGACCTGGGTGTTTTTGAGTATTCGCAAAGCTTAAGATATTTTCCAGCTGTTTTCTGATTTCTAAGCTAGGAAACAAAGTTAGATTTATGAAGCTCTTTTCTATGGATCAGCTCTTAAAGGGCTCACCAAGTACTATCACTACAATGGCTCTCTGACCACCCCTCCCTGTAATGAAGCAGTGGTATGGACAGAGGTGTATTAAGGGGTTCAGGGGCCCATAGGCTGCTCCTTGTGTGAAGATTTCTTCTGCAGATCTTGAAGTATACAGTCAATTTAGGGATTTTTTTTCAGTATATCTTGGTCACGTTATTCCTTTAACCTTTGTATTTTCCGTTTTTGTGCTCCACTATCGCACTTTCTTTCGGATATTTTGCCGCTATGCCGTCTAGCAATAACAATGACTTGACCAGCAGCTGATTGGACAGATGTGACCCAAATCACAACTATCCAATCACTTGCTTATTTTTTATTTTTTTTTATGTTTCTTATGGGCCAATGAGGGTCTTTTTTGTTTGCGCTGAAGTAAATTTAAAATAAAACAAAATTGTCTGGCCAACCCAGGGCCCCTGCATACGTAGGGCCCCTAGTCTCCAGCCTATGTAAGCCTGTGCGTTAATCCGCGCCTAGGTATGGACCATCTTCATGGAACCAATACGGATCAGCAGAGATCTGGTACAGGCAAAGTGTTAAAGGGGTCATGACATGAGAAACCAAATTTGCCTTGATCTTTTGGTATATAGGAGGTCTTTGTATCATTAAAACGTCCTGCAAGTTTAATATTTTAAGACGTCCTCCCCATTCTAAACGAATCATTTATTTAATCAAGCTCAAAATACAGCTCGTTCTGGATTCATGGTTAGAAGTGACGTACCAGCGTTTGCATATGACCGCCTCCAGCACAAGATAACTACGCTTTAAGCGCTAAGACAACTACGCTCATTTCAGTATCGCCGTGCGCCTCACAAGTGTTCAGTCGATGGACAGCGAGCTCTGACAGAGACTACTTGTGCACAGGAAAATCGATGCCACACAGATGTGCTGTTCCTGGCTGTGGTCAAACAAAACCTCTGAATAAGCTGCCGAAAGATCCAGGCGTCAGGGAAAAATGGATGCAGTTTATTTTTTGCGGACGTCCCAGTCATTTTAAGGATGACTGTTTTGAGAACAAATCTCAATATGATGCTGGCTTTGCCAGAAAACTGTTGCTCAAAGATAAGTCCGTGCCGACTATTCTGGGAACAACGACGACGTAAACTGTAAGTAATCTATTTTAAACTTTAAACTACTTTTTAAAGCGCAATTTCATTCATTATGAATAATCACAGTGTTTTTACTTAGTTTACTTGCATATTGTTCTGGCTGGGGCGTCAATAATTGATACATAGGCACTGGCGTTAGCCAATCATAACAGTGGGCGTTAACACTGAAGTCTTAAATGGAAACGCCCCAAAACAGACTGTTTGAATCAGAGGATGAGAAACAGGGTGGGAAAAGGTCATAAATCACTAGATTTTAAAAGTTTTTCTTAAAAAAAATATATTAATACTATAATTGCACCTAAGGGAACATAATAATACAATAAAAAAAACTATGTCATGACCCCTTTAATGTCCAATTCCATCTGCGCACAATTTTACAGATTTCTATTAGTTAAAATTTCCCCCTAGTTTCAATTAGGCTCCATTAAGCAGAAAGACTTGCTGCCTTCCTCCACAAGTGGCTATAAATGCTCATTTTGGTAATTTTATTTGCATCTTGGTGGTTCCATCCAGCATTTTAATGCAATATCCCAAATTTGCATAAAAATATGTGGATGGAAACCCAACATATGGCAGTGATGGTCAAATCAGGCCACCTGTTGATCTGAGTTCTGTCCAGCTCTACAGTATGTGTAGTTCCAGACGTGTCATCATCACTAGGAAAAAGAGATTTGTGCACAGGAGTTTGTGGTGTATCACCTGCCACACAGGTGATACACCACATCAACTATCTAGAATTACAGCTGGTTTTGCAGACCTCAAACATTTCCACTCATGCTGGAATTGACTGCATGCTCTTGTTCTGACCAAACACAAATGGATCTACAAAATGCCCAGATAGTGTTAAATATTCTAAATATTTTCAGTACAATTAGAAAATAATAGAATATATTCTAATATTTGTTTTTATATGTTTTATTTTTCATTCAGTTTATCAAAGAGAAAATGCAGAAAATACAGACCAGAATTAATTTCTTCTACACTGAAATGTAATTAAATTAAACACACACAGCTCACATTACACTGTAATATATTTGGGACTAAAGTTATGTATGGTCTTTTATAGTTTATGTTCTTGTCTTGTTTCTGTTCTCCCCTTTCCAGCAGTGTCTTGCTAATGAATCTTAACCTTGTTTCATCGTGTACTTATTGCCCACATGTTTTGTGTCTTTGTTGGTTCTTGTCCTTGGATGTAATGGTTTGTGTTGCGCTCTAGTTTATATTGTGTCTCTCCAGTGTTTCTTATGTTTCTAGTTATTGAATTTATAATCAAAAGCTTTCGTTTAGATCCATGTTCTCTGCTCTAAAACAAAATAAAAATCAAATCTTTGCAAATGAAACTTTGACACTGGCATAGCATAATTAATAGACCTCACCAAAATAAGGCAAGCAACTATTGTAACTTTGCTGCCTGTAATTACATATGAAATAACACAATACAGAATCAGTTTTAACCTCAATAAGCATACTTTAATGCTCAAATTATAATTTTATGTACAGTATATAATTTTTGTCATTTGTTTCGCCTTAATCCTAACCTTACTATTATATTGTAGTTGCAACAAAGAAAATCTGTCCAGAACAAACACGTTTAGCATGCTCCTATTTGCATGCATACAGTGCTGTGAATAGGTGTTTGCCCCCATTCTGATTTCTTCTGTTTTTGTGTTCTGTATCACATAATAGTTTTTCAAAAATTCAAACTAAATCTAGCATAAAACAAAGGCAATCTGAGTAAACACAAAATACAGTTTTTAAATGATAATGTTATTTATTGAAGCAAAACAAGGTTATCTAATACCAACTGGGCGTTTGTGAAAAAAGTATTTGCCCCTTTACTATATCCCCAAATCTATGAAACTTTACTCATATTGGAATTCAGCGGGACTAGACACACCCAGGCCTGATTACTGCCAGCCCTGTTCAATCAAATAAACACCTAAATACAACTTTTTCAGCAGCATGAAGTTGGCTAAAAGGTCTCACCCTGTAACACACTGTGCTGAAGTAGAAAGAATTTCCAGAAATGATGAGGAAAAAGGTGATTGAAATACATCAGTCTGGGAAGGGATACAAATCTATTTAAAAGGATCAGAGACTCCAAAAAACCACAGTGAGAGCCAAAGGAGAAAACTTGGCACAGTAGTGAACCTTCCCAGAAGTGGCTGACCTTCTGAAATTCCTCCAAGAGCACAGCTACGGCTTATCTAGGAATTCACAAAAAAGCCAATGACGACATAGAAGGAACTGTATGGCCCTCTCGCATCAATAAAGGCCGCTGTTCATGACTCCACTATCAGAAAGACACTGGTTCAAAAATGCCATCCATGGAAAAGTGGAGAGGCAAAAACCACTGCTAACCCAGAGGAACATTAAATCTCATCTGAATTTTGCCAAAACACACCTTGCTGAACCTCAAACCTTTTGGGAGAATGTTCTGTGGACTGATGAGTCCAAAGTGGAACTGTTTGGAAGGCAGGAGTCCCATTACATCTGGCTAAAATCCAGCACAGAATTCCACAATGAGAACATCATACCTACAGTCGGTCAAGCATGGTGGTGGCAGTGTGATGCATGGGGATACTTTGCTGCTTCAGGGACAGGGGCGACTTGCAATAATTGAGGTAAACATGAATTCTGCTCTCTACCAGAAAATGCTTAAGGAGAACGTCCGGTCATCAGTCCATGAGTTGAAGCTCAAATGCAGCTGGATTATGCAGCAAGACACTGATCCAAAGCATATGAGTAAGTCCACATCTGAATGGCTAAAAATAAGCAATACACGTGGGGCCCCTAGGCTCCAGCCTATGTAAGCCTGTGTGTTAATCCGTGCCTGGGTATGGACCATCTTCAAGGACCCAATTCGGATCAGCAGAGATCTGGTACAGGCAAAGTGTTCATCGGGATTACACCCCTACTCTTTACGAGAAGTGCTCTGGGATTTTTAATGTCCACAGAATGTCAGGACCACGGTTTAACGTCTCATCCGAAGCACAGTGCCTTTTTACATATAGGGCCGGTTTCCCGTACGGAGATTAAGCCTAGTCGTAGACTAAATGTCATTTTAAACCTGGATTTATTGAAGTAGCTTTCTCACACATGAATTACTATAGTCTCAGACTTGCACTAGTCTAGACTTAAACAATCGGATTTCTAGAAGTAGGATTAGACCTAATTCAGATCTAAATGAAGTCTTAAATTAAACCTGGTCAGAAGCAGGTTTAACCTCAGATTAAAAATGTCTTGCCTCAAGGCTCACGTTCACAGTAGCAGAAAATGGATTACCTCGACTATTTCAACGACAATCAGAGACCACCACCAAGACCAGAAAGAAGGTTTGCTGAAAGACAGGAGCAACCCACTAAATGATTTTGATGATTTACATTTTCTTGACCGTATGTCAAAGGAAAATGCAACAGAAATAATTGGTTTGCTGCAGCCCAAGCTTTCAGGTGACTTAGTCAGGGGCACCCCTATTTCTCCTTCCTTACAAATATTAATTACCTTTAGGTTTTTGGCATGTGGAACCTTCCATCGTGAAACTGGGGATTTGTGTGGTGTAGGTGAATCAACAGTGTGCAAAATAGTACACAAAGTCTGCAGTACTATATGTGAACTGAAAAAGGATTTCATCAAATTCCCAAATGCTGCTGAACAGGCCACCTACAAGGTAGATTTCTATGAATATGGGAACTTCCCTGGAGTCATTGGTTGTATCGATGGCTGCCACATTCCCATCAAGTGTCCCTCTACAGCAGATGCTGAGGAATTCAGAAATCGTAAAAACTGGTTTTAAATAAATGTACAAGGAGTGTGCACTCCCACTATGCAGTTCTCCAATATTGTTGCACGTTGGAAAGGTTCAACTCATGACTCAAGGATTTTCCACAACTCCTCTTTGTACGGTCAGTTTGAAACAAGACAACACTCTGCAATTGTACTTGGTGACAGTGGGTATGCACAGACAAACTTCTTGTTCACCCCTTATCTCCATCCAGTCAGACCAGAGCAACAGCCCTATAACCAAGCTCACATGCTCACCAGAGGGCTAATAGAGCGCATGTTTGGTGTATGGAAGAATCGTTTCCAGTGTCTCCGAAATACACTGCGGTTTGAACCTAGAAGGTGCTGCATTGTTATTATTGCAACAGCAGTGCTTCATAATTTTCTTAAACAGTGTGGCTGCCCAGACCCTGATATTGAAGATGATGATGACCAACATGTCCCTATCGCTGAGCTAGCCAATGACAGAAATGGATTGCTTACAGAGATGCTTTTGCTTTGCAGCACTTCTCATAAATGAGCCTTGAGTGATACATAAATGATTGGCATAGACAGGTAAAAAAATTCAGGAAATTATTTATTTAACTGAGATTTTGTTCCAAAGACAATTGACACTGCTGCTGCTTCATGTCTCTCTCTTTCATAGACAACTCAAGATGAAGAATTTTCATTTTGACTTCATGTTCTTCTTTTAAATATTGTAATTTACGTTCATGGAACTCTATGGCAAGTTTCTCATGAATGGTCATCCTTTTCCCTCTTGACCTGCTGCCTGGATTAGAGACTGCTGGATGCTGACTAATGCTACTACAGGAGACTGGATGCTGCTGCATGTTGGTGCTGGCTGCTGCTGGATTCATTTGAGCATCTTGACTGTTCCCTGCGCCCCCCAAGTCCTGTGTCAAGATCAGGTCATCTTTGTATGGAAAAAAAATGTAGCATTACATTTGACTTCAACAATAAAGGTCATTACCTAATTTTTGTTACAAGACATGACTTGCATTTAATTATGTTGGATGGGATAGCACATGTTACTGTAAATGAGACGTGTCCTATAAAATGAGTCTTTGAAAGATTCCTCATCTGAACTGTCCAAATGGTCATCATCTGGAATACCTTCCAGGGGTTGCTGACTTTCAATAATCCCAGCCAACAAGTCCCCCAACTCCTCTGTGTCTGGTGGAACTGGGAGTCCCCACCTGTCTTGAAACGCTCTTGACGCGTAGCAGCAGTTGTTTTTTTCAGGTTTATTTTTATGTTTTTCCACAGGACCTTTACAAGATAATATATACTCTGAAGTAGGAGTTCTATATAATATTGTTTTCTTTTTACATTTAATTAATGAAAACGTTTATAATTGACTGATTTGTAAGAATGGGGCAACAATAAATCTTACCTGAACTTGTTGGAGTGTCTGTTTGGTTACTTTTTCATTTGAGTTGAATTCATTCAATATGGAAATCCATGCCTTCTTCTGCTTGTTTTCTGTCTTCTTGTTTTCTGTACCTGAATCATGCTGTTTGTTTTCAATTACAGGATAGTTTGATGCAATTTGTTTAAAAAGGGTCTTCTCAAATTCACTGAAGTTTTTTGAGCGTTTTCTTCGGCCTTTATCCATTTTTTGGTTAAGTGTAGTGACTCCTGTTCCACACACTCCTTAAGACTAATGAATTACAAGTATTCCATACCAGGTTTTTATAGCAACCTCTCCTTAGCCCCATGTGCATGCCATTAATCTAATCGGGTTTCCAAAAGATGATCTCACTTGTCCTTGATTACCTTAATCTGAGACTCTGTAGTCTAGAACTAGTTAATCCAAATTTAAGCAACATCTCAGAAAGTCAGTTGTTTAGTGTGGATTAATTTAAGTACAATTAGCCTAGTCCTGGTTTATTTTAAGCCCTTAACGGGAAACCGGCCCATAGTGTCCCTGTCACTATACTAGGGCATTAGGACCCAGAGATGGCCAAAATTACTCCATAGCGTTGTAAAAGACTGATCTCCAGTTATCGGAAGTGTTTGGTTGCAGTAGTTGCTGCTTAAGGTGGAAAAAACAACTTTTAAGTTTAAGGGGGCAGTTAGTTTTTCACATGGTGATATATGTGTTGGATAACTTTTTTTGCTTCAAAAAAAATAAATTAAAAAATAATTAAATACAAATAAAATAATATATATTATTTGAAAACTGTATTTTGTGTTTACTCAGGTTGCCTTTGTTTTATATTATATCGCCTTTGAAGATTTAAAACAATTAAGTATTAAAAATACACAAAAATAGAAGAAATCAGGAATGGGGCAAATACTTTTACACATCACTGTAACTGCTTTTTTGTCAAGTTCTTTTGTATTCCACCTTGTCACTCAGGTGATGTGTTTATCATCTGTTCTATTTTTTACACTGTTGGTATCTTTTCTTTTCACATGCCATCTCGTACATTATCCTACACATCTTAAAATTCCTTTTGGCAGCAGGTGCAGTGAGCATGTGATCTCATACACGTGCCTCTCCAGACAAAATGCAGCCAGTAACATTATGTAAGATGCCATAACATTTTCAGTTCAACCCCATTACCTTGTGACAATCTATTCAACAATGCTATTGCCCACAGCAGTTTCTGAATAACCGTGTGGCCTTTATATCAGCTGCTGTCACTTGACTTTTCGTGACTTGCTGGTAACTGTTCATTTCAACATATATGCAAAATTAGAATTTTGTTTATTTGCAACAAACCCAAAATTACTATACTTACGGTATTTTATTCATATGTATTTCATAACTATTTCCTGTGTTTCTCTCCATACTTTTCTTAGGTCACCCAACTGGGCACATCCGTGTACTTGAGAGTCCTAATCCATAGTAGAAATCATACAGACTCCTTGTTGTGGGGCCCCGGCCTTTAGGATAACGCTTAGCACCAGTTACGACAAAGTTTATGTGTCAGATGAGCCACCTTCACATGAAGTCTCCACAGCAATAAGGTTCTATTTGGTAACATCACTAAATGCACTAGGTGTCATGAACTAACAAAGGACATTTTTAATCGCAATTAATAGCGATAAACCTTTGTAATCTATCTTATTTAATTACATTACATGCCAAATAATTAATTTTGTATGATTGTATTAATACTTGCTGACAAAGCCCTTCAAATAAAGATTATTCAATAAAAAATAATCCAGAATAATTAAAATAATTTTAAATCATATCTTGAGATCCCTGCATTCTGTTGTGCTTGATCTAGCTGTCAAGTTCATGTACTGTTGGAACTGGCTTTCATCCTGTGGCTGCACTGCTCTTTTTGGTTTAGGTTTGTTGAGGGGCACTGACTGCCCCCTGCTGATGTGGCTCCTAAAAACACATTTACTGCAATCTCGAATCGCAAAGATAGTAATGAATGCGTTAAATCGACAGCCCTATTAAAATGAATTAGTATGTTAAAAGGAACATTGACCAAGTTTTAAGTGCTGTAATGGTAGTTTATTATTAGTTAATGTAAGATAATATATTTAATGTAAATGAATACCACCTTATTGTAAAGCATTACCATACAAACAAACATGAAAATATGCAAATATTTAATAAATATTTTCCAGAAAAAGGTGGTAACATGTATGTAATGTCAACCTCTCCAACAGCCCTATTTTATTATTCTCTCCATGCATTAATAGATTAATGTAGCCTACATTAGTATAAACTGCCCAAGGAAGGTCTACAAGCCTTTTGTTTGCAGAGATACTCATGTCAAGACCAGTTAAGGCCATACAATACAAACATCCATTATGTGGCAACCTTTATAAATAAATGTATTCAGATCTGCTGTAATATCACCATCACATCACCATTACACAGTGTTTATCACACTTTAAACTGCCATGGCACACTTTTTATGACTAAAAAATTACTATCCCACATAGGCTAACTATCGTCAATATTTTTCCTTTTCAAGAACTTGTCCATGTTTTCTGTCCATCTTAGTAGCATGTTTACTTGATGTTTGAAATTCGGCTATGAAAAGAAGTCACATACAGGGCTTGTGTTAGGCTTTCTCATCATCCATTATTTTGACGGATAGTCGTAAAATTGACGTCATAATCTATTATTACCCGTCATTTTAATTGTCATATTTTAATGATGATATTAAGACATTTAATAGCTTTTATATTCGTTCACATTTTCATTTTGAATCATGAATTTACAGGACGAGCATACAGCAGATTAAGCATGTATTACAGAGAACAGATGAACAACAGAGACACCACATGAAGCAGATGAATGTTCGCCCCCACCCTCAGTGACAACGGAGGCCACTAAACACGACGTATGAACAACACAATATTACAAAAACAAATACGATTAAAATATGAACAAAAACAGGTAAAAAATGAACTGAACAGAACTCAATCGACAACTCAAATCTTCCTCCTGGTCCGCGTTGACTTAAACTGGCTGCTCGTCTGTGCGTAATCAGGCGCATCAAGGAGACTGATACTGCTGAGGTAATTGTCATGAGATTTTGTGTCTTTGCCTCAGACAGATGAATTCTCTTCTTTTAATTTGTTTCTGGAGGCTGAACCCCGCATTACCCTCCACATGACAAGAGTTGCAGAAAGCGTCACAGAGGGCCGATTTTACGAGTTTGTTACATAAAAAAGCAGGAGGTGTGCAAAATAAACAATGAAAACATGTATTTGGAAGAGAGAAAAAAGCTTGCAGTTGCTTTGATAGCAGAAAGTTATACAATGACTCGTTTGTGTTTTAGGTGTGTTTTCTTGGTGAATTTAAATTATCTCAATAACTGGGTATATGATATTCGGAAACGATAAGGTAATATTTAATTAAAATAAATTAAATGTCTCTTCACAAATTTGGACAGTTTTAAAATATTTCTTGTTGCTTAATACTCTCAAAAACATTACTGGTGAAGCAAAAACGTGTGTGACGTCACTTCATAGACTTCAGTGTATTCTGCAGCGCTGACGCGAGTCACGTGAAAGACCCTTATTGCGTATAAAATCACTCCCTTTTGCACATTAATAATTTTTCATGCATTTATTTATTTTGTGGAATTTGATAATTTTCCACGGCACACCTGACAATCTTTCACGGAACACTAGTGTGCAGTGGCACAGTGGTTGGGAAACATTGCCCTGACAAATGGTCATCATCATACAGGTGGTAGTAGGTACAATTATCATTGATCAATTACCGAACATACAAAAATGCAGTAAACATCTTACAAAGATCTTATTTAAGATTTAAGGATGTTGAAAGGAAATGTTTTGTCAGGCATCTGGTGATTGAGAGGAATCCTGTCTGTGGTCGAAAGGAGACTGAAGCAGATTTAGATCTTAGATATATAGATAAAATAACTCAAAGAAAGAATTACTTATTGCTGAACTGAAATCATGTGGTAAGCATAAAAAAACACATGTGACAATTCAGGAATGTGTATTTTTTAAGAATAAAAAAAGAAACCATTCTTTATTGTTATCTTTCAAACAGGACAGTGTAGTGTTCAGAAACATTCATTCCTACTCATACAGTATAGAAGCATTTCCTTGATGAGAGCAATTTTGATCAACTAGAGTTTTGCTTTTATGGCATTGTTTCATTTTCCTGAGGATTAGTTGGTCCTAGATTGAGCCAGACTAGATCCCATATGTGAATCCAACTGAAATGTGTGTTCGATATTAATGTCCACAGATTCTCTCAATTTGATTTGGCGGAGTCAGCACACACATTTGCATTGTGGATATTGTTTTGCCTATCCTAAAATCTACATGTGCAAACTCATATATTCATGAAGATGCATGACTGTAAATATTTACATAATAATTCTGTACATGGCAATTTGAGTGACAAATGTAAGTCCTTCATTCTGGAATTAAACCTTTTTAATAATTTGATTCATAAATGCTAAATGTAGTTATTAATGTCACAAGACGTTAGGTAATAATTTTTTCTATTCTTTTCTCCCCAATTTGGAATGCCCAATTCCCGATGCGCTCCAACTCCTCGTGGTGGCGTAGTGACTCGCCTCAATCCGGGTGGTGGAGGACGAATCTCAGTTATCTCCGCGTCTGAGACAGTCAATCCAATATCAGGTGGCTTGTTGAGCGAGTTACCACGGAGACATAGCGTGTGTGGAGGCTTCACGCTGTTCTCCACAGTATCCTCGCACAACTTGCCACGCACCCCACCGAGAGCGAGAACCACACATTATAGCAACCACGAGGAGGTTACCCCATGTGACTCCAACCTCCCTAGCAACTGGGCCAATTTGGTTGCTCAGGAGTCACTTAGCACACCCTGGATTCAAACTTGTGACTCCAGTAGGGTACTCAGCGTCAATACTCACTGAGCTACACAGTTAGGTAAATTTTTGAGCAAGGAGGGTGAAATATTTGGAGCAGATGCCCCCCTATTTAGAGTTTAGATTAGGTAAATGAGGTAAAAATGAAGAAGCATTTGATGACTGTTACCCAAATACTTCAAAGAATTCTGCTATCCTTAAAATCACTGTAAAAACAATTGTTACATTTTATGGTAAAATACCAGCAGATTTGGTTGCCAGAAATTTACCTTAAAAAATATGGTGATGTTTCAGGCTTTACATGTTGTAATTATTAATGCCTGTATATTTTACGGTTCACTACCATTTTTATTATTGAATGATAAAACTAAATAATATCTAAAACTTTAGATATCAACTTTCTGGAACTGTAAATGTCAGATTGTTTCCTTTAAAATGCATTGTTAATCACCTAAGCAACTACATAAGGCCACATGATTACTTAAAGTTCATCAAGGGTGGCTCTTCCAGGAGCAATTTTTAATTAACATCAGGGTAATGCATTTGAAACTAAAATAATGTAATAAACATTAACTAAATGACATAAAATATAACACAGAACACCCCAATGTACATAACTTAAAAAGAAACATATCTATTACGATAAAATATAACGAAATATGATGTCATTCAGGTACTCCTGGGGCCTCTCAGTTTTTGCTTTTCACCGTAATTTGTTAATTATAGTACACATTTGTGCCGTTAATTATATTGCACTATACTATTTATACTATATATTACCATACAATTACATGTATCATCTTGTTAAATATGCTATAATTTTTTATCCTTTATTTTTAGGTAACTACCAATTAACCATCCATGCATCATTTAAAGCTGCTTGTCCTGTCTAGAGTCGCAGGTAGTGCTGGAGCCTATCCCAGCTGTCTCAGGCGAAAGGCAGGGAAACACCCTGGACAGGGCTAACACACACAGACATTCACACTCTCACCTATGGGCAATTTAGAATTTTACCCATTAACCAATTAACATTTATACATACTTTTTAAAATGACATACTGTTAAAATTACAGACATTTTTAGATGTGCAAAGCTCATATACTCAAGAAGATCCATGTACATTTCTAGAGCAGGGGTGGTGAAAGATGTGGAGCTGATGTCTGCCTATTTAGGGCCTAAATGAGGTTATAAAAGAAAAAGGAGGAAGCATAATAAACAGCAAACAAGTAATTCATCTGAAAATATTTGAGACTGCCCTGAATATTTATGAGGGTGTACAATAGCTGAAGGTAGTTTCTGTTTATACTGTGTCTATGAAACGCACATGTACTGTGCTTTTTAATAGGCTGTTACATAAACATCTCTCGATTAAGAATAACAGTGAAGTGTTACGTAAGACTGATCTGTCAACACATTTTTTGGTTTTCCCTGTTTTGGTTCATGTAAATAGCTAAACAGCATATTTTTAGCTCTACTATTATATGTAGGCAGATTTTGATCTTTTGTGCGTTCTGAAGTTGGGATGTGAATCGACATTTTTAATGTTCTGTAACTTTTGTTATAGGCTACAGTCTACTTTTGATGTAAACTCCGTAAAACTACCGAGTTCTTATGATGGATTTAAAGAAAGAGAAATGTGCCGCATCACGAGAAGCTGCGAACTTGTGCAAGCTGATGCTGAAGTGCAGGTCACAGCAACCAAAAAATATTCAAATATGGTTTATTGTACATCTTTTTGTAATCTTTGAGAACAAAAGATATCTATCTAGATGATCACAAGTTAAGGTGCGTCGTGCCTCGTGACGGTCTGATAACGATTTGATCTGAATTCCGATTGTCGTCAGTGCAGACGCAAATACAATGTAGGAGTTGACACACCTACATACAGGTGAGCAGCCATGAGTATTAATAGTCGGGAATGAAGCCAAGGCATTATATTTCTGCACACGGACTGATCAGTCACCTGAAAGAACAAGGTAAGACAGTTTGTATTCAATCCCACATATAATGCAATCAAAATAAAATACATTTAAAGTAAGCTGAAATTAAATTCCAATAAAGCTAGGGTAAAAAATTATTAATCTATTAATTTTTAATATTATTAATCTTAGGAGTGGTGGTGTAGTGGCTAAAGCACAGTACTGTTAACTAGCAAGGTTAATCAGCAAGGTCACTGGTTTGAACCCCACGGCCACCACCATTGTGTCCTTGAGCAAGGCACTTAACTCCAGGTTGCTCTGGGGGGATTGTCCCTGTAATAATTGAACTGTAAGTCGCTTTGGATAAAAGCGTCTGCCAAATGCATAAATGTAAAATGTAATCTTAAAAATTGTACCTCAGGAAGTTTGTACAATAGTGTACATTTTTGTTTAATTTAGATGATTGTCTTGCTGGTAACATGCCTTGCTGCCATTCTGTGCCCCACTGCTCACAGTTCAGACTCCACAGTGGGTAAGAAGCTGAACCTCATCATCATTTACTTAGTCACAATAGACCTTTTTCCCTTTTATTATTATTAATATTATTTATTTATTTATTTTAGGAGTACTGAGAATTATATGCTTTTAGTGTCACATTCCAGCTATCTTTTCAATTAATATTTGTTATTACTGTCATTTCTCTCTAAACAGAATGGTGCTATCACGAGCCAGCCTGTAGTAAGTTTTTTTTGCACACTAAAATCTTACTTTTGAATTTACTTATTATTTAAATTGTGATGTTTTCATAAGCAAAAGCAAATTTTCTGGTTTTAATTTGTAATAGATTTTACCACGTGGCCCAAAATTGTCTCTGACTTCTGCAATGGATCATCACAATCTCCCATTGATATTGTGACTGCAAATGTTCAGGCAAATTCCAGTCTCACCTCATTCAACTTTACTGGTTTTGGTGACAATGCAACCTTCTTGACAATTATAAACAGTGGCGAATCTGGTAAGGGGTGCTGCCCACCAGGAAATTTATTTTGATGTTTTCTGCATTTATTTGACACTTTGTACAGAACAGCCTTACAATCAATTGCCAGTTTTCACAGGGTTTGCTATTTTTTACAAAATATTTTTTAGTTGCCTTACAATTCATTCATACCCTGACCAGTATTTTCATTATAAGCAACTGGCTTATTGTGTTGTTAATGGCTTGCTAAACAAGGAATTAATTGATCAAACAAGTGATAAAGCAGTCACATTACTTACATTTATTAATTTAGCTGATGTTTTATCCAAAAAGACTTGAGAGGAATACTACAACAAAAGCATTTCATTCTAGGTTCACCGTAACATTTAAAGTGCCACAATACAATGTTAAAAAATTGCTCAGAAAAGTACATTAGTATAAGCTCTTGTACAGAGATGTGATATACCATGCCTGATGCTTAAAGGTGCACTCAGCGATTCCTGAGAAACACTGTTTATATTCGAGCTCTACTGCCAAAACCACCACACCCCTTCCTTCAGTGCTCCTTTGGAAGCCCTGCCCCCAAATTCATGCACAAGAGACGGTTTTACACTCACCAGCTCCAGACACTCACATCTCTCCTGCTACTAAATCTAACATCACAACAACAGCATATATGGGTTCTGTGAAACATAGCAACATTTATTTTACACACCTATCGAGAAGAAAAAGAACAACTTCTGCTTCCGTCTTCGAGCCTTTTACCTCTAAGAGGTATCTCCACCGCTGAAAAGTCTTGCAGATGTTGATGCGGCTCCTATCCCTCGACTTATCATAATCCTTCTTTTTTCAGTTTATATTCGTCTGACCTTTTTCTCTTGGCCTGTTTCTCAGCCATTTATCCTCCTTGGAGTTTAGAAATTTCGCATCAGCCAGATTTGCTGTTGCTCTTCTAATGAATTTCACCCCTAATACCCCCCAGCCCCCCACCCCCATCCTCTGCACATGCAACAACCACCCCCTGTTGCTGATTGTAGGAGTAGTGTTGTGTGGATCGGTCTGTTCCACTTTGTTTTTGTCCCATTTAAAAAGCAAGGGCTGTGCACAAATACTAGATTTTTTTCAGCCCACCCACAGAACGGATAGCTAACAGACTGTAACAGATATTTGCAGAATTTCACAAAGTGTATTGGATTAGAATTACACATTTATAGTGCACCTAACGCACCTTTAAAATGATAGTTCACCCAAAAATAAAAATTCTCTCATTTACTCACCTGTACGCCATCGCAGATGTGTATGACTTTTTTTCTTCTGCTGAATGCAAACAGCTATTTTTAGAAGAATATCTCAGGTCTGTAGATCCATACAATGTAAGTGAATGGTGGCCGGAACTTTGAAGGTCCCAAAAAAAAAAAGGCAGCATAAAAGTAATCCACACAACTCCAGTGGTTAAATATACATCTTCTGAAGTGATATGATAGATGTGGTGAGAAACAGACCAATATTTCAGTAATTTATTTGATATGAATTCTCCTCCCTGCCCAGTAGGTGGCGATGTGCTCAAAGAATGTGAATCGCCAAAAATAAAAGAACAAAAGTGAAAGTGAAAGTTGAGATTTACAATTAAAAGTACTTAAATACTGATTTGTTTCACACACACACACACACACACACACACACACACACACACACACACACACACACACACACACACACACACACACACTTATATCACTTCTGATAATATGGATTTAATCATTGGATTAATACAGATTACTTTTGTGCTGCCTATATATGCTTTTTGTACATTCAAAGTTCTAGCCACAATTCTCTTGCATTGGCTGACAAGCTGAGATAATAATAATAAAAAAACAATCTTGTTTTGTGTTCAACAGAAGAAAGTCATACACATCTGAGAGGAAATGATGAGAGAATTGTACATTTTGGGTTAACTATCCCTTTAATATCAGTGTTGATATAGTATGTGGTGAACCTTGTAAGTAATATATTAATTGTCTTGTCAGTGGTGGTCAAACTGGATGATAGTACAATGATGGTGAATGGAGGTGGTCTTCCTGGTATGTACAACTCTGTACAATTCCATCTCCACTGGGGTAATGGCAGCTCTGCACCTGGCTCTGAGCACACCGTGGATGGCAAACGATTCCCAGTGGAGGTATGAATAGGATAAAAAGTAATATCTGAATTAATGAATTCATGAGTATGTAATCAATCATTCACTGAATTTACACTCCATTTCTGTCACTTTAATTCTGTCTCTCAGCTGCACATTGTGAATGTTCATTCAAAGTACAACAGGAGTGTCTCTTCGGCAATAGCTTCTAATGACTCATCAGCATTGGCTGTTCTTGGTTTCTTCATTGAGGTGAGGAATGCTACCTTTATTACATCCAGAGAAAGGAAATGTAAACCTAAAAGTTAATACATTTTATAAATGTACTTTATTTAACCATTAGGGAACCAATGACACAAGTAACTCAAAAAGCTGGGAAACCCTAACATCTTATTTGTCAAACATCACCAACGCAGGTAAGGAAATGTTTTTTACTAACTGCGGCCCTTACAGTTTGAATGCTTAATTGAGCTGTTCAGCCAATTCAAGTTCAAGTAATGTTTATCAACAGACCTTATTTTACTTATAAATCCAGGCTTTATAAAAACCTATAGGAAAATCCAGAGGGAACCAACAGCGAATTCTCTACTGGGTCTTTGAAAAACAACCTGAACGGCTCTATGGGGCACTCAGTATTATTTTGAATGTCAACTGAATATGTAGAAATTCACTATTCACAGTAGGGCTGAATGATTAATCGAAATATAATTGAAATTGCGAAATGACGGTGTGATTATCAAACCACAAAGACTAAAATTGAATTCAATAAATAGCCTGCACATGCTGCACTTACTGTTACACCAACTCAAAGCACGTTTGAGGCTTAATTTGACTGAAGTGCAATATATCTACAGCACTCTAGATTCACATTTGCACATAGGCAAATCTAAAGTAACCTCATATCACTGGGATTTTGTAGACAGAAGAATTGACGAGAGCATTTCTCTGCATTAAAAGGCCATTGTGAACTCACAAACAGAAATGTATCACCAAAATAAATGCCTGCATTGATATGCCAGATACAGATGAAGAAAATATAGCATAAATATGATGCTGTTTTATAATAATAATAATGATAGATTTTTTGGCGTTAATATTATACAAATATATATTTCCATAAATCGGTCAAGAAATGCAAGAATTAGATTTGCATTATAGGGTCCCAGATTTGCATGGTGGTGGAGGACCCCATTTTGTGTGATAGCAGCGCAAATGGTGATGTTACCCCCTCGCTGCCCTGGCACATTGGTGATTGCCCTGTGTCCAATTACATTTCTCCCTCTTCTTCTTGTTTTCGCAAGGTTAAATCCAGCCTCATCCACATATATAAATTCATGTTGAATTTCTGCTGCATCCATTTGCAAGACTCTCTGAAACACATTAAAGACAATAAGATGCTATTCAATATCTATTGCACAGTATTTTTTTTTTGTGACAGAACATTATGAGCAGTGCACAATACCACACCATAGTAAGATGAACAATACATACCTCCACATACTCATTGCGCAGATGTTTCACTCTCTCTGAATTTCTGTCAAATGGTACCCGATACAGTTGCTTCATGTATATTTGATTTTTCTTTAGGATTCGACCTAATGTTGACAGAGAGACTCGTTGGATGTTATTTAAAATATTGTAATCATTGATGATATTGGCTTGGATTTCTCGCAGCCTGATACAGTTATTGGCCAAAACCATGTTCACAATGGCAGCCTCTTGTGCACGAGTGAACATAGGGCCCCTTCCACCTTGGTGTCCTCTACCCTCAATCCTATGTAATAAAAAATATATATATATATATATATATATATAAAAAAATACATATGCAGCCTACTGTCAAATGTCACAGTAAATATTATTGATGTCAAGTACAGCAAACTTCAGTTTCAATGTACTGTGTGGTTAGCTTACCTGTTTTCTCTATGAAATGTCCGAATTACTGACGCAACAGTATTTCTGCTGAGATTTGGTTGAACTCTTTGTCCAGCTTCCATCACTGTCAGTCCATGGTTGATAACATGGTCAATAAGTGTTGCACGGATTTCTCGAGTCAAATTTGGTCCTCGTCTTCTTTGTTCAGGTTCTATCAACCCTTCAAGTCCTTCTCTACCTCTTCCTCTATCTCCTTCTCTTCCTCTATCTCCTTCTCCTCTTCCTCTACCTCCTCCTTCTCTTCTTCTACCAAGGCCTCTTCCTCTATGTCCTTCTCCTCTTCCTCTATCTCCTTCTCCTCTTCCTCTACCGCCTTCATCTCCTCTTTGAGCTCCCCCTCTCATTCTCACTCTTCTTCTTCTAACTCCTTCCATTTTTGTTGAAGACAGGTGTACTCACCTGCTGCCTTTTATAGCACAACTGAGTGCTGCGTTTTCAAATTAGCACATGTGTGCTTCCACACCTGGTGGTTGTGATTATCCAATTCATTCATTAGTGTGGTCATTGGCAATCCAGTGCTTTGTAATGACAAGGAAGTAACCTCACAATCCTTATCTGTGTCTAAGGTGTGAAAATGTGTTTAGAGTTTTACAAATCACTGTGTGTAATGTTTTGCAAAAAGGGTGAAGCAGACATTGTGTGTAATGTTGTGCAAATCTGTGGAGGTGTTTTGCTCATTGGAGTAGAATTTTGCAAATTTTGTGGAAATTTTTATTTTAGTGTGTAAACAATCGTAAAAAACTGTAAAATATAAGATTGTAACAGGTTCGTTCAGTCATGTTAAAGAGGAAGTGGGAACCAGTTGAACACTCCAACGTCAGACATTAATTAACAGAAAAGATAGTTTTACAAGCACCAACTCAAAAATTAACTAGACAGAGCCAGAACTCTGGTATGGGTCACTCTTCTACCTTGTCTGTGGACTCGGGTGCCTTTTTATGTCCCCATCGCTCTGTGAACACTGAACATGTAATTAGCAATAATTCGCCCCAGGTGAAGGTCCTTAATGCTTCCTCTCTCCCTCAGATGATCACTTGACCATGCCTCCACCTCCACAAAGATACTGTAAAAATAGTTATATAAACTGACATTCTGATCATTCACTATCAACTCTGCTTGGTAACTACAATGTCAAGGATAAGGGCTTTTGCGACTTGGAGATACAGACAGCATTTATTATTAGAAAGTGGACAAATTATGCTAGACGTTTTCTCAGAACTAACAGCCCTTTTCTGAGCTATTTTTGCAATTGCTTTTAAGTTTTAACCAAGTGTATGTATGAATACACTATTACTATTACACTATACTACATGCACTGTATACTAATGTATACTCTCTTCACCTACATAATTTAGCAAACATACTCAATTTAATTGAAGAGAGATGGCTAGCATCCTTACAACCTCTTGAAATCTGGTATATTTAGGTAATGCAACAACAGACATCATGAATAAAATTACAATGGACAGTCTGCTTGGAAATGTGGACAGGACAAAATATTACCGTTACAAAGGCTCCCTTACCACACCCAGCTGTAATGAAGTTGTGATCTGGACTGTGTTTAAAGACACCATCAAAGTCAGTCATGAGTTGGTAAGTCAATGCAATTCTATGACTAACATTAGAAAAGAATCATCTATTATTGGTTGAGAATGTTTCATTCTTCACATTCTAAGATCATTTTAAATTATCTCTCCAAACAGATCAATCTCTTTAGTAAAACTGTCTATTTCAAGAAAACAAGCCCACCAATTCAGATTACAAACAACTTCAGAGGTGTTCAGTCTATGAATGGCAGAGTTGTGACATCACAGGTGGCAGAAACTGTGACCTCTACAGGACCTTCATCAGCAGCCGCAACTACTTTCTGTATTATCACAGCACTTCTCTTCTCCAGTTCAACCTGGCTGTAAAAACTAGGGTTTAACATGTAGAGTAATAAAGTATATTCTTAGTAAAATAATTCCCCTGAAAATGAATATTCATTATTTATGCACTCTCACATTGTTTCAAACCCATATGACTTTATTCTGTGAAACACAAAAGCAGTTGATTAAGTCCAAGTCCCCATTAACTTTCACTACATCTTTTTTTTACATCCAATAAAAGTGAATGGTCATTCTGCGTAACATCTCCTTTTGTGTTCCACAGCAGAAAGAAAATCATACAGGTTTTCCAAACAACGCGAGAGCAAGTAAATGATGACCGAATTTTCAGGGTTTTTTACATTATGCTTTTATTTATCTTTTGAATAATGTGTTAGCTTTAACATGTGTAATCATGGTTGATGTCTTCCAAATATATGTTTTGCGAATATTTAACTCAGAATTGTATTAGTTGATGATACTTGACTATTCCTATTTCTAGGTTTTGTAATCATAAACATACACTGTAAAAAGTGGTAACTTGCAATTGTTACATAAAGAGCTATTTCTACCTAATCTAACCCTTAAAATGAGTGTTTTTGGTGTAACCTAATGCATTGAGGTTGATTCAGTGACATTTAATAATATATTTGACTTTAATAAAACCAGTTAATTTAGATGTTACCACACGAAGCACATTCTTAGGTTAACATTTTTTCAGTGTAGTCTGGAGTTACGATTATTTATTTATATATATATATAAGGGGGATGGCAGGTTTTAAATATCTGGGAGTTTCTTTGGGGACAAACGAGTACAGAAAGCAAAATTGGGAGGGCCTACTGGAAATGGTTGCTGCCCCAGCTGCCCTACAGGGGAAGGGTGCTGATATGTAAGTCACCTCTTTGGCAGAGGGAAGAACCACTGCTTTTTAACTCTGCACTGAACCTGGATATTTTTAAAGACACATCCCTGAGGAAAAGTCTTGCAAAATCACAAAAGTTGGATATTTAACATCTGAGGGTGAATAGATATCAGCTGTTTTTTTTGCTTCAAAACTGGGTATAAGATCAATTTGAGTGGCCAAGACATTTTTGACTCAAATAGTTCAGTTTTTGCCACTGAGCTATAGACATTCCTCAGAAACACATAATTGGGATTTTCAGCTGAGACTGTAAACTGGGAAGAAATTGAGGGTGGCCCATTATATTTAAGACACCTCAGCTGGGATTTTTCAGCAATACAGGGAAAAAAATCACTGTACACACTGTTGTAAAGATACTGCATCTGCATGCTCTTGCAAACGAAAAGGAGTCCAAGAGGCTAGATAGAATAGGTGCATCCCCCAGGGGCAGCTGGAGGACCTTGTACAAACCTCCCATTGAAAAAAACATATGGAGATCTTCAGTGCATTGAGGTTAGTGCATGGTATAATAGTGATGTTGATTCAGTTCTAAGGGGTTTAATGAGATCACAAATAAAAAGTGAATATATGTATTATTAACTGGTTACAGTTTTTCTCAATCGATTTGGTACATTTCTCCAAACTCAGGTAACTGCTCTCAAAACAGTTAACACAGCAAACTAAACACACTCTTATGTTGGCGAAACAGTTAAGTATTCACTGCACAATGAAACACAGCATTTTATTCTAGTAATGCATTTATTAAAATTCAATATTAACACCAAAACTAAAAGTGTGTTCTCTATTGATTTGATAACAAATTCAGCTGAAGATACACAAAGAAATAAATACAAATACATGTTTTTCATTAACCTCTTAAGATCCTTGCCATTTTTGGGGATTTCCGCCTGGATTTGGCCTACCCAAATTAAAAAGCTTCCCATTCCCACATACTTTGGCCTAAATACACAGTTTTGGTGTCATTTTACAGGAAACCCTTTGAAGTTGCATAAAACACTGCTAAAAACTAAAAAAATTAAATATATGTTGTCTGAACAGTAATAACCCTCCTAAAAAAAGAGGCGCTTTTTATTTTGTTTATATAAATTCATTTTTGAAAGTGTATAACTCAAGCCCTGTAAACCCTAGCAGCAAGCAGACAGTTTTGGCTGTTTCCACTAGATGTCAGCAAATACCTGAAAAAGGAATTTTGTCTGTATCATGTTTTGTTTAATATCTAATTCAATTTATTTGAAGGGAGGAATATTACCTTTTTTTGGTGTACTTTCCGCCTACCCAAATCTAAAGTCTCCCCATACCCATATACAGTGCTATAAATGCAAAATCCCAGTGTAATTTTACAGAAAACCCTTTGTCATTACATAAAACACTGTTGAAAGTGGTAAATGCGCTCTGGTGTCTGGTGAGACGCGTCTGTGTGTTTTGCGCACGTAACCTACCCAGTGATCACTTCACAGTCAGGATGCAATATCACAGCCCCTGATTGGTCTATTTGATCTTGAGAGACATTGCCGGAAAGCAGAGGGTCTAAGCTTTACGGCAATATATGCTTTATCCGGATCGGATGTTTACATATTTTCCTGGATTGTTGAATATCATATAACATTACTTTGTGGTGTTTCTGCACTCGAGGGATTACTTTGGCACACAACCACAGAAAACACTGAAAAACGGCTCATTTTGCAGAGAATAACCTAAGGTAAAGGATTATGTAGCATTTGTGGCTAACTGTGCTGTCTAGTGCGAGTAGCACGGCAAATATTCAATAATTTCACTTGTATGTTTACAAATGTTGATTGTATACTTCATGATTCATTCGAAGTGTATTAGATATGTGATTATACCTCAATAAAAAGACTTATTGGAACTTCTTACTGGCAATGAGAGCTTTCATTTGATACATGGTTTGTACATGTGCGTCATATTTGAGCGATATGAGAAATATGCGTATTCAAAAACGCACATAATTATGACACGACTTTTGATGGGTTGAACTATGTAATTTATTGTAAATAAGTTACTTAGTGTAAAACAAATGCCAAAGTGATGCATATCTCAAGAAAGTAGACATTCTAATCTTTTAAATGGTACCAGATATGAGCTTATAACTCCTCCGCATACATTTAAAATTGGAAGTACATTATTACTGACGTAATTTTAAATCCCGGATCCGGGATCGTGGATTTTAAGATGTTGTTCTTTAATGATGAGTCCAGGTGTATTACAATGAGTTGTCACCCCACAAAAAAAAAAAAAAAATGCAAATAAGTACATAGGTTAAAAAAAAAAAAACTGCATTCATTGAATCAATTAATTTATTGATCATGCCTCTCAATTACATCTGGCCAGAGAATTTCATCAACATCACAGCAAATGTTTTCACGAGTCATGCATCGTGGGAAAAAACGCCTTGAATGCTGTATCCATCCTTGACATGCTTGTGCCCCAATATCTCCACAGGCCTCTTCCATCTCTTGAAGAAGACTTACTTGGTTGTAAGGGTTGCGGTCATGTACTTTCCATCTCCAAGAGGAGAAGAATTCCTCAATTGGATTCAGGAAAGGAGAATATGGTGGAAGGAACACCATCCTGAAACGTGGGTGATTCTCAAACCACTCTCGCACTAGTGCTGAATGGTGGAATTGGACATTGTCCCAAACAACTACAAAATTCTGCACCATTTGCTCCTGATCACCCTGCGGAAAGAGGATTTGATTGAGGAGATTTAAAAAATGTAGGAGCCTTGCTGTGTTGTGTGGTCCCAAGACAGCATTGTGTGCCACAACACCAGTTGTAGAAATTGTGGCACAGAGAGTGATGTTGCCTCCTCGTTGTCCAGGGACATTGACTGTAGCACGACGGCCGATCACATTTCTCCCTCTTCTCCTTTTTTTGTGAAGATTGAAGCCTGCTTCATCAATATACAGGTACTCATAATGAGTTGCACTGCTATCCAACTCCAAGATTCTCTAGAGTAAAAAGAACACAAGGTACAATACAGTAAGTTAGTGTTTTACAGTAATGGCATTGATTGCAGTCAATACTACTGTGAAACTGTTGCTGAAGTTTGAGTTCACACTTTGACGCAGCAGTATACATAGATATGCCTAAATCTTTTCACTTACAGTAGCATGGAATAGTTTGACACATACTTAAAATTCAGAAAAAATATATCTTTGTTTTGACAATAAAAGTGCAGTAATTGGGTTGCACATACTTGAACAAACTGGAATCGCAACTCCTTCACTCTAACGGAGTTCCTCTCAAAGGGCACTTTGTATACTTGCTTCATTCGGATTGAATTTCTCCTTAGAACACGATCAATTGTGGAGAGACTGCATTGGTGGATATTGTGGAACAGTTGATTGTCCTGTGTTATCCTTTGCTGAATTTCTTTGAGGCGGAGGGTGTTGTTCTGGACCACCATGTCAACAATGGCATGCTCTTGTTCAATTGAAAGAAGTCTTGTCCGTCCACCTGAATGTTCTCGAACTTCAATTCTGAAAAATGTTTGGACAAGCAGGAACATTTACTGTAGAAATCTAGACCTATGTCAAACAAGACTACATGGACTATCATTGTAGAAGAAGAATGATATAGTTACTTACCGGTTTTCCCTCTGAAATGTGTGGATAATTGAAGCCACTGTGGATCTGTTTATATTGGGCTGAACTCTCTGCCCAGCTTCTCTCAGTGAGAGACCATGATTTATGACATGGTCAATCAGTGTGGCTCTGATTTCATTTGAAACACGCGTGTACCCTATCCTTCTACCTCTCCTCCCTCCTCTTACACCTTGCCCTCCTCTTACACCTCGCCCTCCTCTTACACCTTGCCCTCCTCTTACACCTCGCCCTCCTCTTACACCTCGCCCTCCTCTTACACCTCGCCCTCCTCTTCCTCTCTGTCCATCTCTTCTTATATGTTCTACTCTTTCTCTTTCCACTATACCATTGCCCTCCAATCTATCCATCTCTTCTCCCTCTACTCCTCTCTCTTCTCCTCTTCCTACATCCTCAGCTCTTCTTTCTCTTTCATCGTCAGCTCTTCTTTCTCTTTCATCGTCAGCTCTTCTTTCTCTTTCATCCTCAGCTCTTCTTTCTCTTTCATCCTCAGCCCTTCTTTCTCTTTCTCCTACATCCTCAGCTCTTCTTTCTATTTCATCCTCAGCTCTTCTTTCTCTTTCATCCTCAGCCCTTCTTTCTCTTTCTCCTACATCCTCAGCTCTTCTTTCTCTTTCATCCTCAGCTCTTCTTTCTCTTTCATCCTCAGCCCTTCTTTCTCTTTCTCCTACATATTCAGCTCTTCTTGCTCCTTCTCCATCTCCTCTTCCTCTTCTTTTCCCTCTACCCTGTCCATCACCTCTCACTCTTACACCTCTTCCTTTTCCACTGCTCATTCTTTTTATTGTCTTTTCTCCTCATTCATCTTTGTTCTTCTTCTCTTCCCCTTTTGTAGTTGTTGTAATTAAGACAGCTGTGTAAACAATTAGGAAATTAGCTTTTTCTGTGTTAAGTGGATTATTAACTCATCAGATATCAATTTGGGGTTAATTGAGGACATAAGGTGTGCAACTGACTATTTTACAATTCATAGAGTTTTGTTTGTTGTGTTTTGAAAATGGTACAAAAATGCTTGTGATCTTTGTGAAGACCAATGAAAAAGCTGCAAAAGTTTTTCCTGGTATATTAAAGATTTGGCTGGCTGTATGAACTGCTGTGATAACATTAAGGAATTTTGTGCACAGTGTTTTGAGAAAATTATGCTTTTGATTTGTAATTTGTATGAAATGAAGAAGAATTTACTATCTGTTTAGGACAATTACGAAGT
Organism: Xyrauchen texanus; assembly: GCF_025860055.1. Taxonomy (NCBI): domain Eukaryota; kingdom Metazoa; phylum Chordata; class Actinopteri; order Cypriniformes; family Catostomidae; genus Xyrauchen; species Xyrauchen texanus. The sequence continues at coordinate 11,371,497 of NC_068308.1, forward strand.
GTACAGATCACTGTGTTAAATGTTTTGAGAGCAGTTACCCGAGTTTGGAGAAATGTACCAAATCGATTGAGAAAAACTGTAATGACCTTGAAACTTTTAAATATAAATGGGATGTAAATCTATGCATTTGTTATGTTTTATTTGAGTAAGTTGTCTTTTTTTTGTTTGTTTTTCTCGTGATTATGTGATGTTCTAAAATGTGCTATTTAATTGCCTTAATGATTTTTCTATGAATTGCAAAATCTTTGTACTTTCTGGTATTAAAGTGTTTTTAAAGTAAAAAAAAAAAAAAAGTCTCTCTCTCAATTGCTTTATTGGAATGACTGTATTTGACAATGTTGCCAAAGCACTAGATATAATCAAATCAAACAGAGTAGAAACCCGTGTATAACATTAATCAACAGATTAAAACGGGATATTTAGAACAAGGTAACAACAAACAAATAAACAAATGCATTGTATGTAAATATTATAAGTCACATGTAACTATTACACAGTAATGTACAGTATATATAATGAAATAATATATGTACTAATGTATACATTTAAGTGAAAAATGTGCTTAAGTAGTGCAGAGTTATTTCTATCAGGTTATGATTGTGACAGATTTAGTAGCTGCGTGTCCTTTCTTTCCTAATATGATTTAAATGTGTTCAATTTCAGGCAGTTCACATGTTTCAGGTATAAATTCACGGCATTTTGAGAAGAATGTGTTTCAAATGAATTTATATTTTCTACAGTGGAGTAGAAAGTTCATCTCAACCGTTCCATTCTGGCAGTGAACAGATGTCCTGTTTTCTCTGGGGAGCCAAGACTTTTTAAGTCTCCCTATGGCAAGGTTATGATCACTCAGCCTGTAATTGGTCAGGATGTTCCTCTGTTTTACATCTCTGACAGTGGACAAATATACTGGCAATTCATATTTTCTTTTTAGGCCTCTATAGCATTATAATTTGTTGTGATTTAGTTGAATTCTCCCAATGTTCCAAATAGGTATTTTTATGGCGCTTAATGATTTGGCTGAATTTGATATGTTTTATATCAGGAGTACTGGCCTGTAACTGGTTTGAGCTGGTGAGTTTCGGATCAGCTGGCTGAGAGGACTGCTTTTTGTGTTCAGCTCTAGGTCTAAAAATGCTTCATGGTGGAGTGTTTAAAACCTCAGTAAATAGTCAAAAAAGGTTTTTTTAAATACATATGAGTGATTGAGAACGTTTTCATATTTCAAATGAAAATAATCATATTCTCTCCACTAATATCATGCCAAAATTATTCAACCTCCAACTTCAGTATTTTGTATGAATTGAATGCTTTGGCCAATAAAAGCCTTTCAAACTTATGAAATGCTTGTCAGTGTTTTCCAGTACACCATAGAAACATGTGAAAAAATTATCTACAAATACTGTAGCAGCAAACTTTGTAAAACACAAAATTTATGTCACTGTCAATACTTTTGGCCACGGCTGTAGAGAATGTTGTGTGTGCATATCCCAGTAGATCAGCAGTTACAGAAATACTCAAACCAGCTCATCTGGCACCAACAATCATGCCAAGATCCAAATCACTGAGATCACATTTGTTCCTCATTCTGATGGTTGATATGAATATTAACTGAAGCTCCTGACCCATATCTGCATGATTTTATGCACTGCACTGCTGCCAAACGATTGGCTGATTAGATGATCACATGGATGATTGTTGGTGCCAGATGGGCTGGTTTGAGTATTTCTGTAACTGCTGATCTCCTGGGATTTTCACACACAACAGTCTCTAGAATTTACTCCGAATAGTGCCAAAAACAGAAAACATCCAGTAAGCATCAGTTCTGTAGATGGAAATGCCTTGTTGATGAGAAAGGTCAACAGAGAATGCCCAAACCAGTTTGAACTGACCAAGTCTACGATGCTCTGTACAATTGTGATGAGAAGAATGTAATCTCAGAATGCCATTCTGAAGCGCTGTTTTGGCAGCACGAGGGGGAGCTGCACAATATTAGGCAGGTGGTTTTAATGTTGTGGCTGATCGGTGCATGTCCCTATTTTCTTAATTCTACGTTTTAATTAACGCTATGTTGTTTAAAATTAAAAGCAGTTTATGAGCATGTCATTGTTATTTTGCTAGCCACCTTGAACTGATATTTAACTTTATATATCGTTCTTTTTATAAACATAGTTAACTGATGAACGTAGTTACACGTAGGCCTATTTAGACTATACATAACAGACTGTGCATGTGCGAGAAGTTCATGAAAGAGGGATCCCTTCATGACACGAAAGCATGCTGCCCCAGAAAGAACTTTATCTTTTATTTGTCTTGTGGTTTACAGATCATTGTAAAAGGTGCATACCACTACCTACTATATTGGACCTTAATCACCTGACAGCCTAAAGGGCAACACATGTCTCAGTTAGATTTTGGGGTTGGTCCACAGTCCTTGAATTCCTTTGAGGGTAACGCTTTCACACTTTGTTTTTAAAGTAAGGTTTTGGCTGTTTATACTGTAAGAAGAGAGAAAACTGAAGAAAAAAAAGTTTATCTGTTAAGGATCAATCAAATTCATTATCTTGTCTAAAATAGTAAGATGTGTGTTGCAGTTGAATAAATATTTTGTTAAGATTTAACCAAGCAAGCAAAAAACTGTTTCACAGCATTTAACAATGTTTCAATTTGGTTATGTCACAGTACATTGTCTAAAAACTATCTAGAAACTACCAAAACAATGTAACGTGGCAGATTACGTATCTGGTTTAGCAAAAAAAAAAAAAAAAAAAAAGACCATCAGACCATTCCAGTTGCAAATATAGTACTATTTTGCAACAAATATACTTTTTTGTATGTTTTTTTTTAAAAAAGTTGCTTCAAACATAATTATACATGTTTTAATATAAAAAAAAAAAACTAAATTGGTACATTTGTGAAGTGTTTTAAGTACAAAAAAAAAAAAAAACTCCAATCAGCCAGAAGGTATGAAAAGAATGCTGGCATTTTCTGATATACATGAATCACAATAAAATATTTTAGATAGGAACAGTGATTTAATTTAAACTGTGGAGAAGAACTGATTTTCAAAAAATTGTGAAGTACATAACAGAACTGGGTAGGAATAGAGTTTATGAGGGATTTTCTTTGTTTGTAGAAGAATGCTTTGTTCATAACCTGCCTTGCAACAAGTCTTTTGCCTGTGGCCAATCAACGTTGCTCACAATTCACATTTGGAAGAGGATGTGTCCCCTGTGAAATAGTGCCAACAATGGATCATGGCTGAACGAGAGCCACCACCTCTCTCTAGCGTAAGTTACTTGTTCTGCCCTGAGGCAAACTCCAGAAGTAACTGGTGTGATTGGTAAACAGGCTGTTTGATGCATTAAATAAATGTTTATCAGTCATCTGATATCTGATGGGTTTACTTTTCATTATCAGATCATTATCAGACAGTTAGCTAATCTTTGCTGCTTTTTAATTTTTTTACTAATGCTCTATACAACACCTAGGAGAAAACATTAGTCTTTGCTGCTGTTTCGTGAGCCAACCAGCTACCATTTAAGTTAAAACTAGATTGCCAACAAAGAAGTAGTAATTAATGCCTATATGTGGAAATAGAAGATTTGTGCCAACAAACATTCTAGCTACCTAACTCGCATTTACTATTATAGTTCAACGATTTAGTATACATTATGCCACAAGAATCACCCTCTAAACTTGAAAAATGAAGTAAGAGTAAACTATCTAGCGAACTTGACATTACACAGAATGTGGTTGGCTTGTATTAATCGATCTCTCAAATGTCAACACTGACATGACAGTATGCAATTTTGTTCCTAACAAACACTTGTTTTTTTTTTTAAATGTGACAATTATGGTTTAATTTAAACTGTAAAAGTGTAACATACATGAAAATTGTTGTGCCAGATGTGAAGGAGTATAGAGAATATATTTGTGGCCTGTGGCCACGCATTCTACCACCATTATATGTAGGGTATTACATATATAATTAAGAGATGTGAACGGGATCAGTTAAAATGCTCACATTCTCACACCATAATATATGGGGTATTTTGCACGCATTCTACCACCATTATAAAGTAGATAAATTACAAATAACTATATTATTTGTCTTAATAGATTCTCCACCATTGAAATCGTAATACAACGTTTAGTTGTATAAGCTCACAATTTCTACTGTAAGGAATTAGCTTTAATAAGTGAATTATGATTAATTCACTTATTGGAGTGATATTAATCTCATGGCTTATTGAAAATAATATTACATGTAATTAGGTACAGCTTTGATGTGAAATCTTGTAGAAACAGGAATTATTTATCAAAATATACCACAGTCAAGTAGTCTTTGAACAAAGACAAACTTTATTACTATTCTAAACATAAATCTGGAGTGGTGGTGGCGTAGTGGCTAAAGCACAGGGCTGTTAATCAGAAGGTCGTTGGTTTGAACCCCACGGCCGCCACCATTGTGTCCTTGAGCAAGGTACTTAAATCCAGGTTGTTCCGGGGGGATTGTCCCTGTAATAATTGCACTGTAAGTCGCTTTGGATAAAAGTGTCTGCCAAATGCATAAATGAAAATGTAAATCTAATCTAACGCATATTTATGTGATACAGAAGTGTGAAAAGTGACAGAATGTGAAATAACTGATCAGTACAGTGAAGATGAACGCTGCGGAGTCTGTTGACAATACCTTAAGAACCATTCCATCCTTCTTTGAGTCTACATCGATTTGCTATCAGATTACCCAAATTATTTTATTAATACACTTGCACTTTGAGCACAATATTGGAGATGTACTTGCTTGTCTTTGTGGTGTTTCCTTGCTTTCTTTGTGTTGCTTGGTTCTTGGCGCTTGGTTGAAAGTTCGTTCCGTCAATGTTTTTGACTTCTGTATGATCAAGTTTATTGTCTGTATGAATGATGATTTTAGCTGTGAAGCGAGGCCTTCTCTTGGATTTGTGAACCGTAGAGAGTGATCAGCTTTCTTGGGACATCGAGTCCCGAGCTCCCTTGGACCTCCCGAGATCCCGAGAAGACCACTAGGGAAGAGTCAAAGCAAAGTCTGAGCAGTCAGGAGAGAAAAATTATTGTCCCCTTAGTGCTCCTCGCGCGGAGCTTGGACACATGGCTTTCACTTCTCAACCTGTCGCATTGGCTGGCCAGGACCATCCGACTCGGCTACACGATTCAGTTCGTGCTTCACCTTGTTACACGGCAAAAATGCCAGCACCCTATATGCGGAGATCACGACCCTTTTACTCAAAGACGCAATAGAGCCTGTCCCTCCAGCCGAGATGAAGAAGGGTTTCTACAGCCCTTACTTCATCGTACCCAAAAAAGGCAGTGGCTTGCGACCAATCCTGGACCTACGAGTTCTCAACCGGGCCTTGCATAAACTCCCATTCAAGATGCTCATGCAGAAACACATTCTAATATGTGTCTGGCATCAGTATTGGTTTGTAGTGGTAGACCTGAAGGATGCGTACTTCCACGTCTCTATCTTGCCACGACATCGACCCTTCCTACGGTTCATGTTCGATGGCCAAGCGTATCAGTACAAGGTCCTCCCCTTAGGCCTGTTCCTGTCCCCTAGTGTCTTTACGAAGGTCGCACAGGCAGCTCTTGCCCCGCTAAGGGAAGTGGGCAATGCAGGATTATACATGCAGAAAAATTACAGCCATATGATTTGAATCTAAGAAAAACCCAATCTTAATCCTGGAATTCCACAACTTCATAAATGAAAGGACTTTGGTGCCAGTGAGTCTCACATCTGGCCAATAAAACTAACAAAGAGACTTGTCTAGATCCCATATGACTTGAAAACTTCTCCGCAAAGAGGCCCTAAGTTCAAAGGTAAAAGCAATAAAAGACAGAACACACACTCTTGGAGTTTCCGAGAGACTTGGGACACACAAGATTCTGTCCTCCGATATAAACCAATTTGCTACATTTAGACTCATCAGATCACATGACATCAGGATCATTGTTCAGCAAACAGCATCTTAAAAAGAACATCCCTTAATCCAGAAACATCTCACACAAAGTCACAGTACTTGAATCAATCCTTTAAAATATACAAGACCACATGTACCCACAGGATATCTAGCCTTGCTAGATAATTCTGAGAATTACTTTGAACTGTGCTAACTTGTATAACTGACAAATTAATGATTATAGCCTGAGGTACCTCTTTAAAATGCGTGTAATGTTTTATCCATGTTGTATAACCAAGGAATTAACCAGTATGATTTGTAACCAGGGATTTTAATGTTTTGTTACCTACATGAATAATATTCATGAAAGAATGTAAAATTTGGTATCAAACACTTGCTTGGTTACATGGAGGAAGCTGATGACAACGAATATCATGTCTCTTGTACCATTCTCAAGATATAAAAGTTCATGATTAAATATGCACTATTTTTGAGCTGGAGATTTGTAAGACTCCGAAACAAAGGACCATAAAATGAACTGTCAGATAGGACAGCCCAGCCGACCATGTGACTCTGAAAAGTCACTTCTGATTGGCGCAGGACACCTTTGGGGATACGGACAATTTCAGTTCAAATGTTTCCAAACAGGAAGAACACGCTCTCTCTCGTTGTCTCTTGTCTCTTCCTTTCTGCGCTCTCTGTTCTGGCTCTTCCCTCGTGGTCTTCTCTGGATCTCTTCAGAACCAGATCTATGCCAGGTGAGGTCAAAGGAAGCTTGGGACTCGAAGTCCAGAAGAAGCCTCTCATTCTCTATGGTCCATGAGAAGGCCTCGCTTCAAAGCCAAGCTCATCATTCATACAGACTATAACTATATGATCTTACAGAAGTCAAAAACATCGACAGAATAAACATTCGACCAAGATCCATGAACCAAGCAACACAAAGAACGCAAGGAAACACCATGACATGCAAGTACATCTCCAATATTGTGCTCAAAGTGATATTGTATTAGTTAAATACTTTGGGTAATCCGATAGCAAATCGATGTAGACTCAAATAAGGTTAAATGGTTCTTAAGGCATTGTCAACAGACTCCAGAAATTACATTTTCACTGCATTGATCATATATTTCACATTATGTCACTCTTCTCACCAACCTGTCTCATGTATATATGTGTTAGATTATATTTATGTTTAGAATAGCAATAAAGTTTGACTGTATTCAAAGATGATTTGACCGTGGGATATTTTGATAAATAATCTCACCCCATTTCTAAAAGATTTTGCTTCAAATCTGTACCTAAATACGTGTGATATTATTTTCAATACGCCATGAGAATAAAATTACTCCAATCATGAGACGTTGTATTATGGAGAATGTTATTCAGACAATTTATCAATTTATATGTCATTTATCTCATTTATAATGGTTGTCGAACATGACTAATTTCACTATATAGTTCATTACATAATAATATAGAATAAGGACAGTTTAATTTAGTTCATAGCTCACATATTTCAAGACCCTAAATTCCCTTACATATAATGGTGTGAGAATGAGGGCACTTCAACGGTTCCCTTCTAAATTCAGCATACCAAATATCCTACATCACTCTGAACTCTGCTTACCTCAGATACAAGGGAAAGAAGTCACCGAACCAGCTGAGGGACAAGTCAAGTGGATGGGACCAGGAGCTCTAACTGTCCCTTCGAAAAGTGAAAGGTATGCAGTTTGTAAAGTGGAGTGTGAGAAACGGCTGAGAAAGGACATTTCCCTTGTGGAAACACCAGTGGATATTCAACTTCCAGCTAGACTGTTTATCCTTGTGACAGTCCTGTCTTCTGCCATTGATGTGAATAACTTCAGATTGCTGGTCTACCATGAAACCTCTAAAGATATCACCATCCCAACTGGGACAGTAATTGTTAGAGTATTTCCCACAGACACAGTTGCAAAAGGAGCTCAGACTGTTTTGAAGAAGATAGACCCCAGGTTTTTCAAGTTTGGTGACTCTCCTATTTCTGCTGATTGGGAAAAAAAGCTGAGGGAACCATAACACCAGACTGAGTGACTGCAGACTATTTAGGATAGGACCCCGATGTAATGCACCTGCAGAAATTAATGATGTGCAGCATCATCTAAAAGACCTGTTGGCTGAAGGCATCATAATGGAATCCAGGAGTCCTTATGCATTGCCGATAGTAATCACTCAGAAGAAGAGTGGTGCCATCCGTATGTGCATAGGCTACCGGACTTTGAATACCAGAATCATTCTTGACCAATGCACCACTCCTAGGACTGATGGCGCTTTGTACTGTCTGTCCAGCAGCAAATCGTTCTCTGTCATAGACTTGCAGAGTGGCTACTACCAGATTGAAATGGCTGAATAGGACAAAGAAAAGACAGCGTCTTTGTTCCCTTGGCTTTTACCAGTTCAAACGCATGTCGCAAGGGATCACTGGTGCTGCAGCCACATTTCAGCAGCTAATGGAGAGAGCCGTAGGAGATATGCATTTTCTCCATGTCATTGTGTGTCTGGACGATCTCATTGTCTTTGGGCGTACACTAGAAGAGCACAAGGATATGCTGCTGAAAGTGTTGGCTCGGCTGAAAGAATGTGGGTTCAAAGTATCTATAGACAAGTGCCAGTTTTGTCAGCTTCGAGTCAACTATGTGGGACACATAGTGTCTGCTGTCTGGACAGCTTCTGATCCCGAGAAGGTGAAAGCTGTCTCTCAGTGGAAGATGCAGCAACAGAGTGCAAAGTCTGTAATTTGCAACAACCTCTATGTTGGTCAATTCTGCTAAAGAATTAAGAAAACTCCATGTGGGAAAGTGAACCAGCAGCTGGTCTTTCCAGAAAAGTACCATCAGCAGGTGATGCATTTTATTCATGACGAATCAGGTCACCTTGGAATCGAAAGGACCACAAAACTTTGCAAGAATCATTTCTACTGGCCATAAATGAACATAGGTGGAGGAGTATGTGAATAATTGTGGACGGTGTATTGACTCGAAAAATCCTACCACAAAGATCTGCTTAACTGACCCTAAGATCTGTACCACTGGATCTGGTTTGCATTGATTTACTGTCCATTGAACCTGACTCGAAGGGAATTGCCAATGTTCTGGTCATCACAGATCATTTCACCCGCTATGCACAGGTATTTCCTGCAAGAGACCAGAAAGTGGTATCTGTAGCCAAGATCCTTGTTGAAAAGATTTTTTGTACATTACGAATTGCCAGCTCCTGAATGTCGGCTTGTAAAAGAACTCCTTGGAATTTGCAAATCCAGGACATTACCTTACCATACTCAAGGGGCTCCACAGCCAGAGCGTTTCAATCGGACTCTTCTATCCATGCTGGGTACACTGGACCCTGCCAAGAAGAACAGGTGGAGACAAAGTATCAGTCAGTTGGTACAGGTGTACCAAATGGGAAATTAGTATTCCAGAAGGGGGAGAGTATAGCCCAGCTAGGATTATTATTAAGTGTAGTAACACATATTTACTTAGTATGGGATTATTTCTAAGATTTATATTATTCAACTAACATCATAACAGTGTCTGTGTGCTCAATTTATAACCTTATCAAGGGGTTGACTTTTTCTTTCTTTTCATGAAAGGAATGCTATACCTATGTACGGCCCCTTTAAGAGTTACGGTAACATAACGTGGGTTTTGTCAGCATGTTTGTTATTTTATTTGTGATAAGTTATTATTTAACGTGTTCCTGCCCTTGTGGATAAGATGTGAATTCTGATTGGAGAGAGGGAAACGACAGCCGATCGGAAAGAGAGGTCAGTGTTTCTCATGATTTAAGCCATAAAAAGTATATATAACCACTAAGTAAGTGTTAAACTTAGATATTATGTGTAAGAAGTGTTGTAGAAACCTTTTGTGGCTTTGTTTATGCTTTTTACTGTATAAGAGTTTATAAAGATAATTTCACAGAGCCTGCTTAAAAGCGCAGCATGAAGTTTATTCTTCTAGGATTGAGAGCGAGAGATAACCTTATTAACAGACTATCAGTTGCATTGCGATTGCCTACATATACAGTGAGGGGAAAAAAGTATTTGATCCTCTGCTGATATTGTACATTTGCCCACTGACAAACAAATTATCAGTCTATAATTTTAATGGTAGGTTAATTTGAACAGTGAAAGACAGAATAACAACAAAAAAATACAGAAAAATGCATGTTAAAAATGTTATAAATTGAATTGCATTTTAATGAGGGAAATAATATTCGACCCCTCTGCAAAAAATGACTTAGTACTTGGTGGCAAAACCCTTGTTGGCAATCACAGAGGTCAGACGTTTCTTGTAGTTGGCCACCAGGTTTGCACACATCTCAGGAGGGATTTTGTCCCACTCCTCTTTGCAGATCTTCTCTAAGTCATTAAGGTTTCGAGGCTGATGTTTGGCAACTCGAACCTTCAGCTCCCTCCACAGATTTTCTATGGGATTAAGGTCTGGAGACTGGCTAGGCCACTCCAGGACCTTAATGTGCTTCTTCTTGAGCCATTCCTTTGTTGCTTTGGCCATGTGTTTTGGGTCATTGTCATGCTGGAATACCCATCATTGACCCATTTTCAATGCCCTGGCTGAGGGAAGGAGTTTCTCACCCAAGATTTGACGGTACATGGCCCCATCCATCGTCCCTTTGATGCGGTGAAGTTGTCCTGTCCCCTTAGCAGAAAAACACCCCCAAAGCATAATGTTTCCACCTCCATGTTTGATGGTGGGGATGGTGTTCTTGGGGTCATAGGGAGCATTCCTCCTCCTCCAAACACGGCGAGTTGAGTTGATGCCAAAGAGCTCAATTTTGTTCTCATCTGACCACAACACTTTCACTCAGTTCTCCTCTGACTCATTCAGATGTTCATTGGCAAACTTCAGACGGGCCTGTACATGTGCTTTTTTGAGCAGGGGGACCTTGCGGGCACTGCAGGATTTCAGTCCTTCACGGCGTAGTGTGTTACCAATTGTTTTCTTGGTGACTATGGTCCCAGCTGCCTTGAGATCATTGACAAGATCCTCCTGTGTAGTTCTGGGCTGATTCCTCACCATTCTCATGATCATGGAGCCCCAGACCGAGGGAGATTGACAGTTCTTTTGTGTTTCTTCCATTTGCGAATAATCGCACCAACTGTTGTCACCTTCTCACCAAGGTACTTGGCAATGGTCTTGTAGCCCATTCCAGCCTTGTGTAGATCTACTATCTTGTCCCTGACATCCTTGGACAGCTCTTTGGTCTTGGCCATGGTGGAGAGTTTGGAATCTGATTGATTGATTGATTGCTTCTGTGAACAGGTGTCATTTATACAGGTAACAGGCTGAAATTAGGAGCACTCCCTTTAAGAGTGTGCTCCTAATCTCAGTTTGTTACCTGTATAAAAGACACCTGGGAGCCAGAAATCTCTGATTGAGAGGGGGTTGAATACTTATTTCCCTCATTAAAAGGCAATTCAATTTATAACATTTTTGACATGCGTTTTTGTGGATCTTTTTGTTGTTCTTCTGTCACTCACCGTTCAAATTAACCTACCATATAATAATAGACTGATCATTTCTTTGTCAGTGGGCAAACATACAAAATCAGCAGGGGATCAAATACTTTTTTCCCTCACTGTAGGTTGGTGTGTGAGTGTGTGTGGGCCCACATCTGTTATATTGAGTGTTATTACTGATTAATTACATTCTAATTTCTAAGTGAAGTGTTGATGTTTTATACTTTTGTTTGGTGTTATTGAAACAAAACATGTGCATTTTGAGACACTGAATTCCTTAAATTAATTCAAACTGTGTTTGCTGATAACGCCAGTAATATTTGAGTGTCAATGTGAAATTCACTTTATTGTTTAAGTTTATTTCATTTTATGGGACTGTGAAGTTTGTACTACTGGGAGACATTTTTCAGAGAAAAGACACAACAGACATTTCTTAAAAGGGAGACATATAATTAATTTATTTTATTATTTTCATAAAAAAAAAAAAAATACAATTATATATATTTGAATATATAATTATTATTATTATTATTTTACATAATTGTTTACAAATAAATCCAATTGTTAATTTCCTTAAACTTACCTTTTGAGTTGTTTGAGGTTGTTCTTCATTTGTTTAATAGAAAAGTTTCATAGGACTCAGTGTAGGAGGGTGAATACATTTAATTTGTGTTACAGTATATCGGGGGTAAAGGGGAAATATTATTATATGACACACAATTAGAACCCGGTGCTTCCCCCATTGAAGGTTAAGTGTAGGGCATGCTACATGTCTTTATTTTCAAATATAAAGTCAGATTTTGATCCATGCATTTCTATCATTTTCAGTAGACCAGAAGAGTTACACACAACTAAATCAACTCTAATTCTTTATTACTCAATAAGCTGGTATTCCTTCCTTATAATAATGTCTAGAAAAGAATATTCCTCTGGTTTGAGATTTTTGTTTTATTTTAGCATCTGTTTTTTCTTTATAGCTCTGTCCGTAGGAAATGTTCAGTGTTGCTACACTACTAACAGAAAGTAGCAAACTATAGATATAGTATTTAAAAAAGAAATTTTTTTTTTTTTTAAATATAACAATAAGTTGATGTTATTAAATTCTGCAATCAGAAGTTCTGAATTCAATAATATCAAATATAAAATATATTTATGTATAGTTAATATACAGTAATAAAACTATATATTTTAAATAACTGAAATGAAATATAGTTATAAAAAATAGGCACTACACTATATATATATATATATATATATATCAATGGACAACATGTCGAGTCTTGAAGTGAATGAGCTAAAACAGCAGAAGACCAAGTCGGCCACTTTATTGGGTCCACAGAGTTCTTAATAAAGTGCGTGTAGTGAGTAGTTTATTAACATGAATCATCCCAAAAAACTGACTCGCTATATGAATCCGAGTTCCCAATGCTAAATATAAGTAAACTGTTTATTTTATCCAGTTCAGTTCATTGTTTGATTTCCGAAATAACCAATTCACCTAAATGATTTAGATTTTTTATAGCTACATAAGAGTCAGAGAGGACAGTTTAGGCAAGAAGTTTGATTACTTTCTTGGCTCCATTGCTGCATTCACAATACATTGTGATAATGTAATGTTTTAGTTCACTGCTCCACAACACTTGACATGTCTTGAGGGCAAAAGCTGTAACAAATTCCTTCCAGTTACTGTTTTTTTTTTTTTTTTTTAACAAATTGTTTTGTTCATACAACCAATCATTATGCTGATTTTTAGGCACCATTTTGCCTGCATGTGAAATCTGATGTTAAGTGCAAGGTAATTGTCAATCTTTACCTTTTTCACAATTTTTAACCCACAAAACATAAACTTAAGACCTAAAATCTCAATTTCAGCACATTTACCATCTGGTTAAACTGGAATGCAAATGGTTAGTGAATAAGTAGGGTTTTGTGCAGAAGTACCACATGCAAAAGAGGAGCAAATTATTTTTGTTGCCCTGTGAATTTAAGCAATGACCCTGTATAATATCACTGAGGATGTAAAACTCCTCTATTTTTTACTATGTGTTAATGTCCCCCAGTGGACAATGTTTACCTTTGCAGCTTGATATCATGTAACTACATACTGTGGAACACACTCTCACATTCTTAAGATTAGCCTAGAATAGTTAACATTCTGTATGTATGTATATTTTTACCCTTTAGTCACAGATGCAATATAGGTACAAAGCCAAATGGATTACAATGACATTTTTGTCACTGCATAACTTTGAACATTGCCATCAGGTGACAGTATAAGCTAAAGAACAAAAATCATACAGTGAAATTTATTTAATTTCAGCCTTAGATTTTAGCCTAAAATGAAATTACAAAAAATAAAATAAAAATAAAACGTTTCATTTTTAGTAAATGTATAGGCCTACTTCACACTTGCATTGATCAAAACATATATTCACAAGTGTCTTTAACTATGTAAAGCTACTCTTTAAATAATATTTGGACATTACAATTTTCACTTTATTTGTCTATAACTTTAAGTGCTTTGAGACACAGTCTGAGCCCCTCAGCTAGCTGGTTTCTCACAAAGTTTTTTTCTTTTCTTTCCATCAAGACAAAAAATTTTAAGGCATGATTTTCAAAATCAGAATTTCAATGAAACAGCTCAATGATGACTTAAAGACATTACAGACATTACAGCATACTTTTCTTTAAAGCTGCATTGAAACAATGTGTGTTGTGAAGTGCTATACAATTTTAAAAGACTTGACACAGTCCATATTAAATTAGGCTCATTGCAAGCACATTAAGACAGCTGGATAAAGCAATAATGTGATTGACAGTAACCCAGATGAAGCACTCTGCTGTAAGGCTCTATTGATGCCACAGCTACAGTCCCCTCCTCTTGGACGTTGATTGCCTGGAAGTTTGGTTGGAGACGGTTCTGGACACATCATCCAATCAACCGCGGTTGACTTGTGACTGACACTGTCTTGGTCCAATCCTCCGCTCTTCAGCACCCAATATGAGTTGTTCTTGAAGAAATAGGCATCTCCTGAGAAGTTAAGAGATGAAAGGGCTCATAATGGCTCTGTTCCTAAACCTATCGAGCATTTTAGCCAAAAGGTATCCCTGTACATGATTATGTTGCCTTCTTAAATACCTTATTTTGGCCAATATCTAAGTCAGCATTGCATGTATCCTTCACAGAAAATGTAATCCCAGAGAGCATTTTAATGATATCAGTTAAACAATCCATCCAAGATGGCAGACGAAGTTAGCAAAATGCAGATTTAAAATGTACTTATATTTCATTCAATACTGAAAAATATTTATAGAAATAGTACAATCTATTAAAGAATGTACTATTTTACCCAATGTTTCGGTGTTCTAGCTATTGTAATACTAATGTCGGTAGCTCAACAACATGATAACACCAAACCCTATTAAAATAAATTGTGAAATTTAATGACTCCCATGTGCTTCAGACGAGGAGCACTATGATGTACGGATTTACTGCTAATGTAGAGCATTCTAAATCAATAACTTATGAAGTTACATTTCAGTTAGCATGCCATCTTAGAAGGCAGCTGCCTAAGATGTCATTGCAATAGATAACAAAATATAAAAACAAGTGTCATCTGGAAACTACGGCCATTAGAAGACTATTTTATTCTGAAATAGTTTTGCGTTCATTCGGGACAAGTTTTACGTTCCCTTACAGTAATTTGCGTTCCATTGCAATAAATTAACCATAGTTTTACTATAGTAATATTTAAGTAACCATGTTTTTTTTGAGGAAACAATGCCTTTTTTTGGCAGAAACTATTGTTACCTTTCGATTCAGTTCACTTGACATAGCTGTAAGCACAATGGGGAGTCTCCTTCTTCATGACCTTGCTGAAAATCTTGTACAATCACACCAATCCTTTGATTGGCAATGGTGCCCCTTCAGGCATGCAGTTGGCCTATATAAGTGGGCGCTAAGTCACAATTTTTTCAGAAATTTCTTCCTTCAGGAAGAAGGTCTTGGAACCCTCTCTGATTTGGCGTCGAGATACACTTAGAGCGGAACTTCAGAGATACAGAACTTCTCGTCAAGACACAAACAATTCGACTTGTCACCTGTGCTCGGCACCTGCACAGAGAGAATTACCGCTCCCCTGTGTGTTCCGGAGAAGAGTTCTCCACATCGCCATCGAAGACGCTCTCGGTGAATGGGTCCTTCACTTCAGACACTCATCGTTAATCAATGCAGCACTTCAGGAAAACTCCTCCCTGTTTCACACAGCACTCTGGGTGGAGTTACTGTATCCTTTATATATGTATGTATGTATATAGATATACATACACGTACAGGTATAACATTTACTAAAGTGCGATACACATCTTTTTAAAGATGTTGTTCCGCAAGTATTCATTATGCGATTGGCACATCCCAATGCCTGATGAGCGTGAGAGCTGTGTTCACTGCCTGGGCCACGCCCATGCAGCTCCAGCATTGACCTCGTTTTGAGTGAAGATCAAGCCACTCGTGCCCTTCCATCCACCTCTTCTATGGTAAGTCCCGGGGGACCACATGAGGAGGCACGGCGGGGCAGTGAGTTTGAGCTGGAAGAATTAGAGGAAGATCTCATGCCTGCAAGCCCCCTGAACTTCTGATCTAACATCCTCGTCTGTGCAATATGCGCATGATGAGCTCCGGGCCCACTATTGGAGTGCATGGCCTCACTACGTTTGGTGGCTCTGATGATGGGATGATGCTGTATCACTTGCAGCTTCAGGCGAGTGGTCCAAGGAGGATTTTGCTTCTTCGAGTCCTTGGGAGGGTGGTTGAAGAGCTCGGTCTTGAGTGGTCCCCTCCAGAAAAGTCTTGCCTGGATGAATGGTTTTGCAGACCAGCTGTCGTCAACAGACCATGGTCGGGAGGAGCGCACCATACTTCCCTGAGTTCCACTCGGAGCTCACAAAGACCTGGTGTGTGCCCTACTCTTCACGCACTCAGGTGCTGCCTTACTCACTAAAGTGGACCACTCCGAGGAAAAAGGCTACTCAAAGTTTCCCCTGATGGAACAGGTGGTCGCAGTTTACCTCTGCCATAATACTGCCATGGGATGGAAATCCAGCCCCGCCCACCCCTCCAAGCCATGTCGACTGACGTCCACACTGGCTGGAAGAATTTATACAGCAGCAGGCCAAGCTGGATCAACACTGGTGCTCCAGGTTTTTCAAGCTAAGCTCCTCAAACAAATGGATGAGCAAGGTCCCAATCCAGAGCTGTTCAAAAGCTCTGCACTGCTACAGATTTGGCGCTGTGAACCATGAATGCTACCACTCAGGCTATCTGCAAAGCGATGAGCAACCTGGTGGTTCTAGAATGGCAAATTTGGCTAACTCTCACAAAGACGTGTGACGCAGATAAAGCCTCCCTCCTCGACACCCCAGTGTCACTCGATGGCAGTGGTGGACAGTAACGAAGTAAATGTAATTCGTTACTGTACTTAAGTAGCTTTTTTGCGTATCTGTACTTTACTGAAGTATTTAAATTTGGGGAGACTTTTACTTTAACTCCACTACATTTCAAAATCAAATATCTTACTTTTTACTCTACTACATTTTCAAAATCAGTCGTTCCTTTTTATTTATGAGTGGATAAAAACGTAACTGGTCAAACGAGCCACCAATCACAGTACAGCGCGCACACGCTTTGTTTTGAACTTGCCTTGGCGGCATCTACTAAGTGCGAACCAGGGGTGCATTTCCCAAAAGCATCGTTAGCCAACTATGGTCGCAAGTTCCGTCGTTATCATCATAGTTCAACGAGTCGGTGTTTCCCGAAACCATCGTTCCAACGAACATTTGCAAACAGCATCACAGAGTTGTGTGGTTGGAACGACAGCTCTCGACCTGTGGTTAGAAGTAGAGTTTCTTGTTATTATAACATGTGGGCTTAATAAATTATTATCTTGAGCCAAATAAGCAAGATGACATTCAGTACAATCAGTATCTTTTATTTAGAAGACATACAAATGTCCTTTATGTCTTTTAGTTTGTCAATAGATTTAAAGCACCGTTTTTGAAGAGTGCGCATGTGTGAACGATGCTCTAATGCGTAAGAACAAGCCTATGATTGAATCTGGAAATAAAGCAAATAACTGAGAAAAATATGAGATAGTCCTCAGATGACATGTCCGTAATTTATAGCAAAACATCTAGCATTAATTCGATTGCAAACAGATTCATTAAAAGTAGTTTTTACTCCACCACATGTGTGACATCATTAACCAACGTGGTTGAACAACCAATTTGCGACAATACGGTTTCGGGAAACAGTCGTGACTAGCAAGTTGATTTCTTCAACAGTAGTACGGTAGTGGAGCAGCAAGTTACGTCGTTGTACGGGAAACGCACCCCAGAGCCGTTAAATATGAGAGTTGCGAACATAGGCGGTTCGCGACAGTGATCTCGCTGCCGCGCGTCACGTGATTCGTGTAGCTCTCAATAGTTCCAAACAAATTGTGTTGCCAATGATTTTAAGCGGGGCAGAGAGCAGCAGCTATTATTGCAGCAATTATTCAGTAAATATTGACGCATAATGTACATTGCTTATTATGTTGACACTAAAATGACTTGCATATAATAGCATTTTTTTCAGGGGAGTAGCAGAAACACTGCATTAATACGTTTTTGTGTTTAATTTTGGAGGAAATTGGCTGCTCCCATAACATAGAATATATATATATATATATATATATATATATATATATATATATATATATATATATATATATATATATCTATGTATGTGTGTGTGCGTGTGTGTGTGTATATATTTAATGGCGTTGTGCAGGTTTATGTGAATGTATCATAACATTAGGATGTTAATAATTATGACCATAGACACTCGAGAAAAATATATACAGTAAATACTGTAAATGTATTATACCTTATGGGAACAGTCCCCTTCCCTCCAAAATTAAACACACAAAAAATGTATTCAATTCAAATATAATATATAATATATATATATACACATCTGACTAATTAATGTCATTTTATTAATAGACTGGTGTGCCAAGATTGACATTAGTCTTCATGTAGACTGAGTTAAGCAAGAGTCTTGTGACAAATTATAATAGGACATTATGGCCATAAAAAATCATAGTACTTGGATACTTAAGTACATTTGAAGGCAAATACTTTTGTACTTTTACTCAAGTGAATGTTTAAAGGCAGCACTTCTACTTTTACTTGAGTAATATTTTACCTTGAGTATCTTTACTTTAACTCAAGTACATGGTATGTGTACTTCGTCCACCACTGCTCGATGGTCTCTTTGGTAACAACTTGGAAGGCTTTTCAGAGCACTTCATTACAGTGCAAAAGCAGTCTCAAGCGATTAAACACTTTCTGCCAAAGAGAAGTAGCACCTCCCCTTTCTCAGCATGCTACCGATCTAATTCCAGTCAGCACCCGGCAAAGAATCCAACTCTCGATGCCCCAGCACAGCCCAAAGGCTACTATTGAGCTATCTGTGAAACCAAGCAAACCGTGGCAAATTATAATTTTCATTACCTTTGTTTTTAATTTCCTGTATTATTTATTTGGGTTCACTATGAACAACATGGTTAAAATATGGTTACTGTAGTAAAACCATGGTAAATGTTGTAGCTTTGGTTTTACTACAAATACCATAGTTGAACCATTGTTACTACAGTTACTACAGTAAAACCATGGCTCAGAGAGCATCTTTTGGTCCTGTTCCTGTTGCTGACGGCATGCTGCATGAGTGTTTGTAGCCTGCTTAGCATTGCTCATTCTTATTCTCATATGTTCGTCTTTTTATCATTTATAATTTTACTGCATGTTTCTGGTTTTTCCTCTTTTCTACTGTCTTATCTGTGTGTATTTTACCTGTTGCTGCAAGTGCCTAGCTCGAGTCTGTGTATGTAGCATGCTAGCTTTTTTTAGCATTGCTTATATATCTGTTTTCAGCCTTTAAACCTGGACATCTGCCATTTTTCAGCATGCATCAGGGTTTCTCCCGCATTATTCTCTTATCGCGATTCAACTGCGTGCATTTTCCACGTGCATCCGCTTTCTATTTTTATCGTAATTAAACTGCGTGCATTTTAGAGTGTGCACCGTTTTTCTCCTCTGTGTTACACAGATTATTGCATCGATCTCAAAGCACCGCTTATCAAGAAAAACCAACAACAACAAACAATTGTGTGAGGGATTCACATCTATCTCAAACCCTCACCGCTCAGGAACAACCAACAACAAACAATTGCATGAGGGATTCACATCGATCTCAAACCCTCACCGCTCAGGAACAACTAACAACAAACAATTGCGGTAAGTCATGGCATCTGCTCATGTTATTTCTTCCTGCATCGCATGTCACATGTTTACAATAGCCTCTTCTGTCAACAGTGAGGGATTCACATGTGATAAATGTAAGGAATTAGTCAGGCTGACGGAGAAGTTTAATAAGTTAGAGACATACATCCGAATGCTAGTGGAGGTCAGTGAGAAAGAGTAGCCAGTAGATACTGTTTTGGATGAAAGCAGTACAGAGAGCAACACACACACTTTGGTTCCGGCTGTATAGCCCCTGCAGCAGGGTGTTTGGGTGACGTCTCGGCGGCATATTCGTTCAGCAAAGCGACACCACTCTCCCATTCCTGTTAGGATTTACAATCGATTCTCCCCACTCAGTGATGCAACCACTGATAATCATGTTGAAAGAGCCCTTGTTACTCCAGCCACTATTGTTCAATGCATTTCATGTGCCAGAGCGTCTGATATCAAATAAAATGTACAAGTGCAGGCTAATTCTAAACTTAGATTTTCGAAAATTGTTATTCATGTCGGCACTAACGATATCTGGCTTCGCCAGTTGGAGATCACTAAAGATAATGTTAAAGAGGTGTCTGAATTTGCAAAAATGATGTCAGACACTGTAAGGGGCTCTCCCTGCTCATCGTGGTGATGAGGTTTATAGTAGATTAGTGTCACTAAATGGCTGGATGTCTGAGTGGTGTCTGGAGAATAGAATAAGATTTATAGACAATTGGAAGAGTTTTTATGGTAGACCTGACCTGCTAAATAGAGATGAACTGCATCCCTCCTGGGAAGGTGCTGCTCTCATCTCTAGTAATTTGGCTCATAGTTTTAATAATGATAGTATTTGACTAACTAGGGCCCAGGTCAGGAAGCAGACAAACTGGTTAATTCGAACATCTGCTAGCTGCTTTGAGATGTCACACAGGTCACATAAACAAAAAAAAATAGAGACTGTATCACCTAGATATCATATAGATACAGTGTCTGTTCCCCAAACTACCAACCACAAAACCCTCACTAAATAATTTAGAAAAAATTGTATTAAGGTCAAACTTGAACAAAACAAACAAATTAAAGATAAATATAATATAAAGATAGGGCTACTAAACATTAGATAATTGTAAATGAAATTATAACAGATAGTTTGGATGTGCTCTGTTTGACTGAACCCTGGATTAAACCAGATTCAAATATTAGTTTAAATTAATCTACTCCCCCAGGTTATTGCTATAAACATGAGCCTCGTCTGAAGGGTCGAGGAGGAGGTGTTGCTGCAATTTACAGTGAAATTTTTGGTGTTACTTAGAGGACAGGATATAAATTTAAGTCTTTTGAACTAATAGTGCTTAATGTGACACCATCAGATATAAATAAAAAACGTTTAGATCACCGGGCCTTATTCTGATTTCCTTGGTGAATTTGATAATTTTTGATCAGATCTTGTAGTTACTGTAGATAGAGCTTTAATTGTTGGTGACTTCAACATTCACATAGATAATGAAAATGATACATTGGGATTAGCATTTATCGATATTCTCAACTCTCTTGGAGTCAGACAAAATGTAACAGGACCAACTCATCTCCATAATCATACGCTAGATTTAATTCTGTCATATGGAATTGATGTTAATAATATAGAAATTCTGCTGCAGAGCGATGACATCTCAGATCATTACCTTGTCTCTTGTACGCTGCGATCAGCTAATGTTCCTCAATATACTCCATGCTATCATTCAGGTTGAACTATTCTTTCGATCACTAAAGATAGCTTTGCTACAAAGACCAAAGTTCAATATGGTTACTGTAGTAAAACCATGGTCAATTTATTGCTAGGGAACCCAAAATAATTGTGAGGGAACACAATTCTTTTTTTTTTTTTTTGAGGGATCACAAAACTATTGAAATTACTTTTAACCAACTGGTGTCAAGGGAATGTTAGTGGATGTATGAAGACCCCTCAAGTTCACTCAGGTGTCATAACAGAGAAACCACAGGTGCATTTCATCACATTAACTATGGACTATGAACCAGAAAGTGTTAATGTACTTCTCTTCATTTTGACAGTGTGTCTGTTCTTTTATAATTTGAAATGTTTTGCTTGTGTGATTTTTTCTCTAAAATAAATGCCACTTGGTTTGATACTGTATTTATGCAAAGACAATCATACAATTTTAAAAGAGACTAAAGTCAATATACTTTTTGTGGCCACTGTATATCTAATTGACAGCTACAGATGAAACAGCACATCCTGAAATAAACAAATAAAGCCAAAACATGTTATTGTGTATAGTAAACTGACAAACTGACACCTAGGAGAAAATGAACTTTAAGGTGGCTCTTTATGAACAATGTTGAGCACGTTTACATGCACGGTCTTACACCACTTTTACTTTATAACCCAACAATGAGTGTGGTCATGTTAAAGCCTTAAACGGCATTCTTTTATCAGGGTAAAACAGTTAAATCCAATGTGAGCACGTTTTTCATGCATGACTAATTCCTTCGCCGTTTAGAGATCAAATTGAAATTTCAGTAAAACACATTTTAAAATCAGTTTTTTTTTGGAATAAGCTGATTTTTGGTTGTTATCAGCGTATTGCGGGGCATGTAAACGCATTCAGTGTTTCTTTCTGTATATTACCCTGTTCCCAGGTTATGATGTCATCAGGGTTAGTGGGCACACCCTTCCAGAGAGAGGAGTTTCGAGGGTAATCTTTATCTGGGCGTCGCTTCTCTGTCTCCTGACTCTCAGTGAACCTCCAAAACAGTCCACCGCTGAAGAGGTAGGTTTTTCCATTATGAGCCCAAATAAATGCTGCCTCCACCCTCTTTACCTCCCTTCCATCATGAGAGATCATCCCCCAGTCAGACAATGGACGTGGGTAGCCAGGAAGTGCCACTGTGTCTTTAAATACCCAGTACTGTGAGCCTATGTGAAAGAAGAAAACTCAGAAACTGCATCCACCTATACAAACACACATTCATGCACCCACACATCTGCACAGTCCTCTCTACATAGCAGGTGTAAGGTCTGAATACATTTCTCACACATTCACTTAAAGAAACAAGCTCTTTCAAAAATTATATGTCCTTCCATTATGCCCCCAAATACAAAGCACAGATGTTCAAAATATTCAACACAAGTCACAAGTTTGGACAAACTCATCTGAATTTATATAGATAATGTAAACTTTACTGACCTATGAAGAAGATGATTCTACTGTCAGTCCTTCTTTCATAAACTGCATCTATCTTGTCAGTGCCATCAGGAAGACCAATCCAGAAGTTTTTTATGAGAGCAGGATTAAAGGACACAAGAGAACCAGACCGCTGGATTCGCCAGAAGTATGGACCTAACCAAAACCATGGAGAAGAGCAAAGGAACCATCTGAAGTATCAATAAGTATTCATTTTGAGCCTGTATGGCTTTATCCTAATATTGTGTAGACAACTGACAGCACACACTTTTCAAGGTGCAATCCATAAATATGAAAGTATAAATAAATATTTTAGAGATCTAACCGTCCCAAATTCACAGAACTTTATATAATAGATGTAACCACTTATGACAAATTAATTTATAGGTTTGCTAGTTTACTAATTGGCTGAAAAGTGTGGGCTGCTTCCCAAATATTGTATTTTTTCCTGTTAAAAGAGCTTAGGGATATTTCAGAGTCAGGTGTGATTTTTCACGACAACTATTTCTTTTGAAGTACAAGCCTTGATACTAAATGCATTTTTCATTGTTACTTCATGTTAACTAATGGAATCTTATTGTAAAGTTTTACCAAAACGTAAACTTTTTAAAATACTTTTGTGTGAAAAAGATTTGGAACAAAGAAGCTGTCGCGAACAGGTTGTGTCCGAGTGATAAGGATGGACAGATGGGGAGAATTATCGCAATCAGCCGGGAGAGAGATAAAGAGGAGCCAGAGCTGCAGTTCGTTAGAGAGACGCACAAAGCTGTCTGTGTGTGTGTGTGAGTGTGTGTGTGTCAATGTGTTTAACATGACTACTGAAAAGGAGTGTGTGTATTTTACGTGATGCTGAAAAGCACTCTGTTATGTGTGACACTGAAAAGTGCCATTTAAAGTCTTACGAGGATTGATTTCCTGGCTCCAACTTCCTCCGTAAGGCCTTAGCTTTATACCCTGATTTTTAAGTGATTGATAACATTGAAGTTGATAAAAAGATAAGCTTGGAAAATTCACAATTTTACTCCAGACAGACTTGAAAAATAAGGATTGTACCTTTAAAAAAGAAAACATCTCCTCTGATGTTTGCCACCGCATCAAAACCTCCCTCACAACGATCCTGGACTGAGGGATCAGGTCTAGACAAACAAGGGTTACAAGTAACATTGGCCTTTAAAGGAATAGTTCACTCAAAAATAAAACTGATTATTAATTTCTCACCCTCAAACCGTCCAAAAGAAGGACTTACATTTTGGTCTGTTTCTCACCCAAAGCGATAATATCACTTCAGAAGTCATGGATTAAACCACTCGAGTCAGTAAATGTTTTTGGTTGAACTATTCCTTTAACACTTATTATTGGTCAAGCTTGAGAGATCAATACTGGAGATGTTATTCTTAGTGAGTTATTCATTTTGCAGCATGACTCACTTTAATGTTACTCTGGGGTGAGGTATGTTTGGTGGTTTGGGCAGGTGTGACGTAGGGTGTTTTGGGTACAATGGTGTTGGTGTGCTTCTCTTCTTTCCTGTAAAATAATAAAAACCACACATTTTTATATGGAGGAGCTAGGCTTTTCAAGACAAACTGTAAGAAAGATAATATAGATATTTGTAAAATATAAAATAAAAATGTTATGATATCATCCACAACACTACTTTTCAAATGTGGGGAAGCAAAGACTATTGTTTTTGGTATCTACAATGATGTTCCAGAAAGCTTCTCAAACTGCAACCCAAACAGTGAAATTATTTTAAGAATATAATTTCAAAACAAAATAGGCAAAAAATCTAATTATGAAAGCTGTAAAAGCTGTGTTATGTCAGATTGTATAAAACTCTCCGTCAACTGTTGCATTTCATATGCAACAAATCATGCGCCCACTTGAGAGCTCGATCAATCATCATATAGAGAAGCTGTGCTTCCAGGTTGGACAAAAATACAATAGACAATCAGATGCAAAACTAATACACATCGCACACATTACCCTTCCATAGACTCAACAGAGAAACATGTCACTGAGTCAGGACCCACAATTATGTGTTTAGAGCTTTTGGACCAATGAACACTGGTTATGAACATTTTTACCCCCCTAAAATCTAATGGTATGGTAAAACCATAGACTTCTATTGCAGCACGGCTTTAAAGAGGTTCTATGGGCCGAGGGTCTACTGACTTCTACAGACACATTATTCTAGAAAAAAGCAGATTGCGTTACTTGAACGAACAGCGCAATAGTGATGTGTGATATTATACACTTTAATTCACTAAAATATTGAAATGCACAAAGAGTAATATGTCATCTGTAATGATTAGCTGTACATATATTAAACTTGTCATTGCTGCAATTTTTAATTAAATAGACACTTAGAGCACTTACATCTGGTGCAGCACCGGAAACTATTTCTTCATATGCAATGAAATGCTGTCAAGATGACTCAGGGAAAATAACTTTTCTCAAGCATTATTGCAAGTCTCCTCGGATGACATTAGACAATATCCATCATACATTGAGACACGGAGTTGTTGCTTTATCCATTAAAAAGGAGAAGGGTTTAAACAATGTGTTATGTCGAAGTTAAATCAACCACAATGAGGGTGAATATTCACAAGCCATAGACCATCACTGGTTTTGAAATGTCCCCCGTTCAAGACTGTAAGATCTGTACTGTACATATACATGTAATTATTTTGATTCATCTTGCTAGATAAAGTATACCACTGTGATATGAATAATTGACGACGTACTGTTGAATTGTTGAGAAATAATGCACACCCGAGGTGATAATGCAGTCACCACATGCAGCAGAGTGACCGTTGCACCCCTGGTATTTTTCAACAGTTCAACAGTCCATCGTCAATTATTCCACTTAAGAAATCGTTCAGGGTTTTATCTCAAGACATTTTCTGGTGTTCATCCCTAAAACGCTCTTGTGAGTGGAACTATCTTCTTCTGCCACGGATTCAGCGCCTTGCTCTGATACACCTCAAGCCTTCTTTACTAATTCAAATAAACATCATGTTAGATCTAGCAACGGAGGCTACTGCTGCTTTACTCGAGGACTTGCTAGAGTAATAAGGTAGTGTGTTTGTACATGTGTTTGAGTGAGTTTGTACTTGAGGGACTGAAAATGAGAGAGATCGCTTCTGAGATCACTCCAAAATGTGTGTCGCCATATTCCCATTATAAACCTTAATAAAATGTTTTCATCCCCACTGAGATGCAGCGGCCGGTTGCACCAGCTACACGTAAGTTACAACTTAGCCTAGTTGTGGCATAAATGGGCACTCAAATGGGCACTAAGTCACAATTTACGCACAACTAATTAGTTGAGTGCTGCACCATGAAACGTAGGTAGGACGTAACCCTACGTATGAACTAAATATTTATGGAAGACTCCGACCAGGAGTAACGCTTGGAATAAAAAAGCAGACTGATATTTTATGACATCAATGAGCTCTTGTCGTGCTTGACAGACATCAATCCTTTCGACAATTGACAGAGTATGATGTTGACATTTACACTAATTTACATTTACGAGAGAGAGAGAATAAACATACTTTTAAGCGGCTCTTCAGCATGAAGCCAATCAGGGTGCGTCACCCGGTGTCAAGTTTATAATCAAAATCAAAATATATAAAGGATATTAAAATGAATCGATGTCTATTTTTCCAGCCTGTTGTATTAGCATTTATTTATCACCACTAAATTATTTTAGATACAGTTCCTATATATTGTTATTTACACAGGGCAAATATAATGTTTATCGAATCTACTTTTATTACATCTCGTATTTTAATGGGGATATAATTTATTATGGCTGACAGTTACGTGAACAACAACAAAAAGCATTTTACAGCATTTTAACACTTCTGTGTACAAATTTGAAGGCTGTTTATTGGATCAATTGAGGTAAATACACATTACTTTACGGACTTACTTTGCCAGAGAGACTTATATCAAACAACATTTTGAGACATTTTAGACTACTCTTACTTAATTAATAAAGAAAGATTTATTTTATTTTTTAGATGATTTAGATTTTTGTTTGAAGCTCTACATAGAATTGGCGATTCATTTTGTTAAATTATTAAAATGCTGCACACAAAGAGCAATAGCTCCATTAAATAAAGCAATGGTACATTATGGTGGGGATCTTCCCCAATCTCTTTTTAATTGCAACACAATTTCTTAGTTCATATATTAAATCAAACAATTTAAAAGGTATCACTGTTGATGATAAGTAAATAATTATTAGTCAGTTAGCTGATGACACAGCTCTTTTTTAGAAGATTCCCTGCAAATGCCAGCAGCTCTAGGAATTCTTACATTTTTCTCTAAAGCATTGTCTTAACCTTAACAAATGTGAATTGCTCCCAATTAAAACTTGTGCCTCAATTTTCCTCAATTAATGGTACCACCGTCAAAAATTGTGTTACATATTTGGGTATACAGATAACTAAGGATAACTCCAGAGGTTCGATATATTTTAATCCAATTATAGCAAAAACAAATAATAGACTTAATTGTTGGATACATTCTACAGAGATCTTGCTTTAAAAGGTAGAGGTTTGCTTATTAAAGCAGAAGGTTTGTCATCTAACCTTTGCTGCCCAATCACTGTATGTTGATAAGCACACGTATAAAACAATAGATGGAATTTTATATTCATTTCATTGGAAAAACAAACCTCATTATATTATACAAATAAGTGATACTAAATTCTTACAGCAAGGGGGGTTTGAATTTTATTGAATTTAGTTCCTTAAATAACGCACTTAAAATAAATTGGCTTAATCGATTTCTTAAACATCCAACATCTATTTGAAATATTTTCCCTCAGTTTATTTTCTCACTGCTTGGAGGCATTAAGTTTATTTTAATATAATTATGGCATTAAAAAACTTCACGTCAACTTTCTAATTTCCACCAGCTCTTAGCATGGCACCTTATTTACAAGCATAACTTTTCTCCTCACAGATGTTATATATGGAATAACAATTTATTTTATAATTATTGGTTTAACAATGGAATATGTCATGTCAGCCAGCTGTTTAAAAGTGATGGTCAGCTCTTCAGATATGCAGAATTTTTCAAATATATTCACTCTTTAAGACCAACAGTTCCCTATCCTGAACTTATAAGAAACCATAAAATAAGAACTCTTTTCCTTGAAGAAATGACCTCTGCCCCTCCTGTAATCTCATATTGGAATAGTTTATTTAACAGTTTAAACTGGAAAGTAATTTGGTTCATGCAACAAAAACTTTTTCTTTCAAATAAGGTAAAAAAAAAAATATTTTAAGCTAATCCAATATATTTATGTCAAACAATTTTTAGGGAAAAGATTTAGGCTTGATATTAACACGAATTGCTTTCTAATACGGTGCTTTCCACTATAGCTATGTGAGGCTGATTAGGGCGAAATACAGTGAAACATAAAAAGTTATTTCGGATAATAGAAATTGTTGTATTTGTCAATTGGCTCTATTTTTCATGTGTGTGTGTGTGCGGGGGAGAGGAGGGAGAGGATGGAGCTTGAGGGCTCTTTTTAGCCAAAATTGTAATAAATGTAGGATATTTTATATATTGTTTGATGTTCTTAACCGATTTACTTTAACCAATGTCTTTGTTTTAACTGGTTATTTTGTTGTGGTAGCCTGTAGGGCTCTTTAACTGAAATTATTTGGCGATGTGATATGGAACTACTTAATAGTCGTGCATTTACTTGAAAAATAATTGCATGCCCTAGAACGTCCATGAACCAATCAAAATCAAGCATTTAACAGACCCGTGGTATAAGTAAGGAATGGACTGTTGGACTGTTGAATTGTTGAAAAATAATGCAACAATTGTGCATTATTCCACTTACACCGTTGGTTAACACACCTTAAGACATGGCTTTATCTCAAGACATTTTTTTGTTTTTTGTCCCTAAAACGCTGTGCATCATGACCGCATTACCACCTCCATTATATTTCAACAATTCAACGGTTAGTCGTCAATAAATCCTTACTTAATATTAGTTAATATATATTTTTTAATTGTTTATTGTTACATGTTTGTTCATAGTGCATGTTAACTAATATTAACATAAACAACATTTGATTTAAAAAACATTATCACTATATGTTGAAATTATCATTAACCAATGTAAATAAATGCTGTTCATTGTTAAATGTTACCTAATATTATTAACTAATGTTAACAAATAGAACAATATAATTTT
The DNA here is from genome assembly GCF_025860055.1 of Xyrauchen texanus. Lineage (NCBI taxonomy): Eukaryota > Metazoa > Chordata > Actinopteri > Cypriniformes > Catostomidae > Xyrauchen > Xyrauchen texanus. Next base: position 11,400,699 of record NC_068308.1, read on the forward strand.
TTTTTCTGGTTGATTAGAGCTTATAAACTGAAAATAAAAATTAAGGACAGAAATCAATATTAATAGTGATATGCAGTTAAAAATATTAATATCTCACATTTTCTGTAATTTTTTTGTTTTATTTTTTTGTGTGTGAAATGCACATTTGACAGTTAAGCATTCATTTTGAGTTTGGATGCAAATGTGAATTTACTGATTTTAACAACAATAAAATCTGTAAAACATTAACACCTAATTTATGTAGGGCTATGACATCAAGACGTAATTCATATTGATCTTTTATCAGGCTTTTAATTATTGCATTAACTTTTTCCTTCAAATAAAGTTCACTATGCTGAACATATTTACAGAAAAGAAAAAGTCATAGATTCTTCCTTAATTTCAGGCTTTAGCTTGTTTGTTAAATTCTCCTTTATCGTTTGAAAAAGTACTATAGTTCTTGCATAGTATCCAGAGAATATTTTTGCATAATGACCGCTAAACTATGTATTTGACCATTGTCTCATGCAACATAGCAGTTTTGAACATACCAATGCTAATTTAATGTCTCTCATATCACAGGGTCTCTCTCTCTTTTCATATCAGTACAGGTTAGAATACCAACTAGTCCATAAAAAAGTAATTTTGGTTGTAGATTGATAATAGCACATACATTAAAATTGTAATATTGTTGCAGTGAATATCTTGTTGCAAGGCTATTTTATTTTATTTTATTTTTTTACATGGTAGGCCTAATGGAGTATTTTTCTTAGTGGAAGTTATCAACTAATCTACAAGTATGATATAATTTCAACTTAAAACATTATTTCATTTTATTTTGTAAGTAGCCTGGATACAGGATGATGCACAGTCAGCTAGTCATTATCGCAAAATAAACCCTTTTAGGGTGAGATAATTACCAGCTAATTGTACATTATTATCCCTTACTTACATACTTGGCACATTTTCTTACAGATAAAGTGTATTTTTCCAGTAAAAAGCTTTCTCTTATCCCAGCTTCATTAGAGAGCTATGAGTAAGCCATTTGAAGGATCATTTTCTCAAAAATGGTTAACACTATGTCTCTGTGGTGCTATAAAAATTATTCTATTGGTTTTAAGCGACCTGTCCAGCCCAACACAACATTGACTCAACCAATGTTGTGTGTTGGGGCGGGGCTATCTGTTTGTTCGCTATTTGGAAAGCTTTTTGAAAACAGTGTTTATTTTTGCAATTATGTTCGGTGATGTTAGTAGTGCAGAAATTACACAGTTCAGCTTTAAGCATGAAATTACTTTTATCAGTGTAGATGACTATACTAATGTACACTATACAGTATATACTATACTAAAGGTTTTGAACAGGCTCCTACCGTAGATCGACTGAATGGCATAGCGATCATCCTCTGGAAGAGAGTAGGTTGCAATATCTCCAACAGCACCCTGGTAGTATGGCCGCATGATGGAAGGGTTAGTGGAGGAATGAGAGAGACCCAGAGCATGGCCAAATTCATGCACAGCCACCGAGAATAAATCAGTGCCTCTGTCATCTAAAAACATTGAGAGAATAATAAGAACTCACTGGAGATCCTTGTCAAATTTAAAGGGATAGTCACCCAAAATGAAATTCTCTAATAATTTGCTCATCCCAGACTTTCTTTATTCTTCTGAACACAAACAGAGATTTTTAGAAGAACAGTTCTGCTCTAAAGGTCCTCACAATGCAAATAAATGGGTACCGAAATTTTGAAGCTCCAAAAAGCACATAAAGGCACCATAAAAGTAATCCATAAGACTCCAGTGGTTAAATCGATCTCTTCAAAAGTGATATTATAAGTGTGGATGAGAAACTATAAATTCTCGTCCTTGCCCAGTAGGTGGCGAAATGCATGAAAAATGTGAATCGCCAAAAAATAAAATAAGAATGTGAATGTGAATGTAAAAGTGGAGATTTATAGTAAAAAGGACTTAAATATTGATCTGTTTCTCACCAACACTTCTGAAGATATGTATTTAACCACTGGAGTTATATGGATGACTTTTATGCTACCTTCATGTGATTTTGGACGTATGTGCTTTTAAATCCCAAAACTTCACTTGCTTTGTGAGGACCTACAGAGCTGAGATATTCTTCTAAACTCTTTATATTCCGCAGAAGAAGTCATACACATCTTGTATGTCATGAGGGTATTTAAAAATTTTTGGGTGCACTATTCCTTTAAAGAGCACCTATTATGGTTTTTAAAATATTACCTTTCATGTAGTGTGTTATATAGGTGTTTGTGAATGTAAAAAAAGTCTGCAAAGTTTCAAAAATCAAAGTTCACGACAAATGGAGTTATTGACTCCAAAAAGAAAGAACCGATTCTGAACACCTGAAACGAGTCGTTAGTAATTCCAGACTTACTTCCGGTACTAACCTACATAATTTGGTAACAAAAATCCCCTCTGGTCTTTATTGGCTGCTCGCGAACAGCTTTGACCTGCCCTCAAACACGGCACTAAGCGGTAGACCAATCACAATGGACTGGGACATCTAACCAATCAGAGCAGAGAAAGCTCTCTGAAAGGAGGTGTTTAGAATGAATGCTTTAAAACGGATCATTGAATGAGTCGTTTTTGACACTAGGAAAAAAAATGTATAATAATGCAATATAAATTATGACCAAATTAAAGTGTTTTTTATCTTGGATGTATGTAAATCTACTATATGAGACCTTTAAAACAAAATTAGGCACATTTTAAAAACATAATAGGTGCTCTTTAAAGTCCATATTCAAAATCATAAAATTTGAGCAATCTATTAAATTAATAATTCACCCAAAAATGAAAATTCTGTCATTATTTACTAACCTACTAACTGAAAGTCATTCCAAAACCATATTACTTTCTTACTTCAGTGGAACACAAAAGTATTATTTTTGAGGCATCTTCAAACAGCTCTATTCCATACAACAGTTGTTCAAAGTGACCATGGTTATCAAGCTCCATAAAATGAAAAAACAACATAAAAGTAGTCCATATGACTTGAGCTTTGAATTCCAAGTCTTCTGAAGTCATACAATAGCTTTCTGTGAGGAATAGACTGTAATTTAAGATGTTATTCACTGAACATAGGCTGCCTGTCAATATGACATCAAATATAATTTGCGGGGTTGCAAGATTTTCAGTGAATAACTACTTATATTTCTGCCTTTTTGTCACATAAATGAATCATATCGCTATAAAAACGTGGAATTATAGCACATGATTAAATATGTATGTTTAACAGTGTTTTTTGTATTTTTTGGTGCTTGACTGATGTCTTTAAAAGAGCTGCGTGAAGACACTACAAATATTCCTTTTGTGCTACACGGATGGAATAAAAACATAACAGTTTGGAATTACTTGGAAACCTTCCGTTTAATCCATTTGTAATTCTTGGTATTATTTTTCATCTATCAGTCAACATTTGGTAAAGCTTGTAGCCCTTGCCTGTGTAGGTCCAGCTCTCCTCATCATCAAAATGTGTATCCCCAGCAACATCAGACTCCCCTGGGAAGAAGGCATGAGCAAGTGTCCCTCCCTTCCCATCGAATGGATATCCGTCATCATGAATTGAGTGAGCAAAAGAGATCATGATTTCAGCTCTTTTTGGCTCACTTGAGGATATTTCATGAAACTTGAGGTTGGTGACATCACTCCAAACATTAAGAGCATAGGCCATAATAGTCTTCACATCAGTAGGTTGGAGTTGTGGAGGGAGAGATGGGTAATTCTGGATGCTAGAAAGAGGTAGATGGATAGAGAGGAAAGTTATTCGCTGGGTAAAACGTGACTAGAACAAGGTAAAAAGGTCAAACGTAATGGTTATTTTGAGATATGTGTAGCAGTGTGCGAATAATACAATGACTTAAAACGTCTCGGTTACTGACGTAACCTCCATTCCCTGATGGAGGGAACGAGACGTTGTGTCGCTGAGTTGACACTAGGGGTTGCTCTTGCGGAGCACGGCCATCTCTGATTTTGAGAATGGCCAATGAGAATTGGCGTGTGGAATTTGCATGCCACTCCCCCAGACATACGGGTATAAAAGGAGTGACGCTGCAAATACACATCAGGTATCGCATTGAGGAGCCGAGCCAAAGACCCGGCGCTTTCAGCGGATGGTTCAGTATTGTGGCTAGCGGGAACACAACATCTCGTTCCCTCCATCAGGGAACGGAGGTTACGTCAGTAACCGAGACGTTCCCCGTCTGTCACTCAGTCGACGTTGTGTCGCTGAGTTGACACTAGGGGTCCCATGGAAAACGCCACAGAGCTGAACCGAGTTACGCAGACAAGCGGTGCGAGAAGGGCAAACCTCTGTGTGCCTCGTAGCCAGCGCAGCAAGCCGTCGCATAACTACCCCCAACACACTGGCAGGCATGAAGCGGTCCCCTGCACCTAGGGGGAACAGCTAACTGCTCAGAAGTATAAGGACTGGCTGGCCCAGCCGGGGCCTTCTCTCTATTTTTCTCCCCTGTAAAAGGAACGCAATCGTTCGGCTGGGGGCCAATTATAAATGGTCCAAGCTGGGGGGTGTCCCTCCAAAGAGGAGGACACCGCGGAGACCACACCCGGCCCCGAGAGGGGGGAGGGGGGGGGTTAGGTGGAATACACACACGGTCTTACCAGCCAGCAGCGGAAGCACATCGTGTGGAACGGCGCCGTGGTAGACCCAACCCAAATGTGGGGAGGGGTTACCACAAACACGGCGACCCTCTGTCCAAGGAAGACGCGGTTTGCCGGTAGGGAAACCATTTTGCGGGATATACGTCACACGGGGTTGCCGAAGGGGGCAACCAGCACATGTGGAGCACTTACCTCAGTACGGGGGCCTGGTGGCGCCGTGCAGGCGACAGCGAGCCTCTCCGAAGACTCAACGGCCGCTAGGCTAGGGAGGAAGAACGTCCAGGGTTCACACTTCCTGCGAACGCAACTGGGGAAAAGAGCGCACGTCTTCACCTCAAGGGAGGGGAAAGGCGCTATGCACAAGCGATACACCCGGCCGGCTGACCCGAACTTACCTGTTTGTGTCACCTGATAACACACGGGACGAAACTGGCTCAACCCTGAGGTTATAGAACCTCGCAAAGGTGTTAGGTGTTGCCCAACCCGTGGCTCTACATATGTCTGCTAGAGAGGCGCCATGAGACAACGCCCATGAAGCTGCAACGCCCCTGGTAGAATGGGCTCGTAGGCCAGCAGGGGGCGGCACATGCTGGGCATGGTATGCCATCGTGATGGCATCGACGACCCAGTGGGCGATCCTCTGTTTGGAGACAGCGCTTCCCTTCCGCTGTCCGCCAAAGCAAACAAAGAGCTGCTCGGAGCTTCTAAAGCTCTGCGTCGCGGTCCAAGTAGATCGCGAAGAGCACGCACGGACACAGCAACGTAAAGGTTGGGTCTGCCTCCTCCAGGGGCAGCGCTTGCAGGTTCACCACTTGATCCCTAAAGGGGGTCGTGGTAACCTTGGGCACATAGCCCGGTCGGGGTCTCAGGATGACATGAGAGAAAGCCGGACCGAACTCTAGGCACAGTTCAGCTAACAGAGAACGCCTGCAGGTCCCCTACCCTCTTGATGGAGGTGGCGCCGTCAGGAGGCGGTCTTCAGAGAGAGCGCCTTTAGCTCTGCTGACTCAAGGGGCTCAAAGGGAGCTCCCCGAAGGCCCCGAAGGACCACGGAGAGGTCCCATGAGGGAACGAGGTGCGGCCTGGGGGGGTTTAACCTCCTCGCGCCCCTCAGGAACCTGGAATACTTACCTTCCACTGCATCGTGATGTGCCAATATAGCGGCTACATACACCTTCAAGGTGGAAGGAGACAGCCGTCCCTCCAAACTTTCCTGCAGAAAGGAAAGCACTGATCCCACTGCGCATCTCTGGGGGTCTTCACCATGGGAAGAACACCACTGAGCAAACAGACGCCACTTCAGGCCGTAAAGATGCCTCGTTGATGGGGCTCTCGCCTGAGTGATCGTGTCTACCACCGCGGGTGGTAGGCCACCTAAGTCTACCGCGTCCCGTCCAAGGGCCAGACATGGAGATTCCAGAGGTCTGGTCACGGGTGCCAGATGGTGCCCTGACCCTGAGAAAGAAGGTCCTTCCTCAGGGGAATTCGCCAGGGGGGGACTGTCGCGAGGAGCGTGAGGTCCGAGAACCAGATCCGGGAGGGGCCACTAAGAGGACCTGCTCCCTGTCCTCCCTGACTTTGCACAACGTCTGTGCAAGTAGGCTCACTGGCGGAAACGCATACTTGCAAAGCCCCGGGGGCCAGCTGTGTGCCAAGGCATCTGTGCCGAGGGGGGCCTCGGCCAGAGAGTACCAGAGTGGGCAATGGGAGGATTCCGGGGAAGCGAACAGGTCTACCTGCGCTTGGCCGAATCGACTCCAGATCAGCTGAACCACCTGGGGGTGGAGCCTCCACTCTCCCTGGATGTAACCTGCAGCGACAGCGCGTCCAGCTGTGCTGTTGAGGTAACCTGGGATGTGAGTGGCCCATGGCGACTTGAGTCGGTGCTGACTCCAAAGGAGGAGACGGCGGGCAAGTTGTGACAAGCGGCGAGGCGTGGACCGCCTTGGCGGTTGATATCGCCGCCCGCGGCTGTGTTGTCCGTCCGGAGCAACACGTGCTTGCCCTGGATCAACGGCAAAAGCCTCCTCAGGGCAAGTAATACTGCCAGCAACTCGAGGCAGTTGATGTGCCAAGACAGTCGCGGGCCCGTCCAAGGCCCGTCCAGCCCCGTTGGGAGGCATCTGTCGTAACCACGACGTGCCTGGAGACCTGGCCTAGGGGAACTCCTGCCCATAAGAACGCTAGGTCTGACCAGGGGCTGAGAGAGCGGCAACACGTCTGCGTGACAAGGACGCAGTGTGTGCCGTGGCGCCATGCTTGTCTCTCGACTCGGGTCTGCAGCCAGTGCTGGATTGGTCTCATATGCATCAAACCAAGCGGTGTAACCGTGGCTGATGATGCCATATGCCCCAGGAGCCTCTGAAAGGATTTTAGTGGGACCAATGTGTTCTGTCTGAACGTATGCAGACAGCTCAGCACTGACTGTGCACGCTCGCTGGTGAGACGCGCCAACATTGAGACCGAGTCCAACTCCATACCGAGAAAAGAGATGCTCTGAACCGGGACGAGCGTGCTCTTTTCCCAGTTGACCCAAAGCCCCAAGCGGCTGAGGTGCCTGAGCACCAAGTCCCTGTGAGCACACAACATGTCTCGTGAGTGAGCTAAGATTAGCCAGTCATCGAGATAGTTGAGGATGCGGACGACCTGCTTCCCTCAGTGGGGCAAGGGCTGCCTCTGCGACCTTCGTGAAGGCGCGAGGGGACAGGGACAGGCCGAAGGGGAGGACTTTGTACTGATATGCCTGACCCTCGAAGGCAAACCGGAGAAAGGGTCTGTGCCGAGGAAGGATCGAGACATGAAAGTACGCGTCCTTCAGGTCTACCGCCATGAACCAATCCAGATGCCGGACGCTTCGCTAGAATGCGTCTCTGTGTAAGCATCTTGAACGGGAGTCTGTGCAGAGCCCGGTTCAGAACTCGCAGGTCGAGGATTGGCCGCAACCCGCCGCCTTTTTTGGGTACAATGAAGTAGGGGCTGTAAAACCCCTTCTTCATCTCGGCTGGAGGGACAGGCTCTATCACGCCCTTCTGTTGAAGGGAGGCGATTTCCGCACGCAAGGCAGCGGCGTTCTCGCCTCTCACCGTGGTGGGGCGGACGCCGTTGAACCTGGGCGGGCACCTGGCGAACTGAATCGCATAGTCGAGTCGGACTGTCCTGATCAACCAACGCGACGGGTTGGGGAGCGCAAGCCACACCCCCGAACTCCGAGCGAGAGGGACCAAGGGGACTATAGCGTCGGACGTACCGGCAGGCGGGGCCTCGCGACGGGGCGGAGCCCGGGGTGCTGAGTCTAGGGACATCAAAGCACTTACCTGGCTCCTTGTGACCACTCCCGGAACAGCCTGGGACGGGGGAGGAAGAATTTCGTCCTCGTGGCCCGCAGAGACCGTCGGCTCGGGGGCGGGGTTGTGCCGTGGCTGGACGCGTGGAAGCGGAAAACCCAGTTCCAGGGCGCTGTACCTGCCAAAGAGAACCGGTGGCCGGCAGTCATGATAACGACGGACGGGGAGACCGGAAGTGGAGCCCGGGGGCTGAGGAAACTGCTCTTTTCTTGAAAATGTGAGTACATCCTTATTTCAAAAGGAAATAAGGATTCTCCACCCGCCCCTCTGGCGGGGGAGGGAGTGGTCTGCTTACCAGCTCCCGAAGTGCAGTTCCCTGAGTCCCAGGGCTCTTTGAAGCCTTCTTAGGGTTCCTGGCGGCCGGCCGTGAGGTGGGGGGCGTCGCCGTCCTGCGGGAAGCTCCGCACCGGGGCCGGCCCCGAGGGGCGGGCTGTGGCGGAGCTGGTGTTGGTACCGCAGGGGGACACGCTGGGCAACGAGCAGGCGGGGTCGCGGGGCCTGTAGCTCCGCCTGGGCAGGATATGCTGTATAGCCTCCATCTGCCTCCTTACCATTGTAAACTGCGGGCGAAGTCTCCAGCGGTGTCACCAAACAGCCCAACCTGGGAGATGGGAGCGTCAAGGAAGCGAACCTTGTCAGCCTCTCGCTGACTCGACCAGGTTGAGCCATAGGTGGCGCTCCTGGACCACCAAGGTGGACATCGCCTGCCGAGAGCCAGCGCCGTGACCTCCGTTGCCGGAGGCGAAGTCGATCGCTGAGCGCAGCTCCTGCATTAGACCGGGTCAGGACTACCCTCGTGTAGTTCTCTAAGTGCCTTGGCTTGGTGCACCTGCAGGAGTGCCATGGCATGTAAGCGAGGCGGCGTGTCCAGCAGCGCTGTAGGCTTTAGGCGTCAGAGGCGGCGTCAGCCTACAGGCCCTGGGCGGAAGCGTCGGGCGGTTCCGCCAGGTGGAGGCGTTTTGCGGGCATAAGTGCACGCGACAGCTTAGTCCACCTGGGGAATCGCCATGTAGCCCCTGCTGCCCGCCGTCGAGGGTAGTGAGGCGGAGGAGCTTACCGCTGCGTGTCGCGGGCAGTGAAAGCGCGCACCGCGGCGTAAGCTCCTCATGCACCTCCGGGAAGAAAGGCGGGGTCAGAGCGTGGCGTAGCGGCGCTCGGCCCCAGGAACCAATCGTCGAGCCGCGAGGGTTCGGGGGGGAGCGGAGGGTTCCACTCCAGCCCGACACTCGCGGCTGCCCGGGCAAGCATAGCTGTCAGCTCCGCGTCAGCCTGCGACTGAGCCGCCGCACCCGAGGGTGGGAGCTCAGCCGAATCTTCAGCGTCAGACATGACAAACCCACTCTCCGATGCCGCGATCGAAATCTCATCGTCGTCAGGCGCTCCGAACATGATCGCGGGTCCGCTATGAAGCGAGCCAGCAACCGTGCCCCAGCGCTCGGTTGGAGCACACGAGCGTGGCGGGGAGTGGGAGGTCCGTGGGGTTGTACCCGGCGGAGAGGCTCCCACTGAGGTCCCCATATCGCCCCCAGCGCTAGCCGACACCGCCTCATACCCGTAGGTAGAAGGACCGAGTCGGGAGCGGCTGGGGTGCCCAGCGCTCTTCACGAGTCGCGGTAGCGACCGCAGCGTAGCCATGGGCATGCTCTCGCAGTGAGGCATGAACCATCCACGAGCGCTGACTCTGCGTGGGTAGCACCCAGGCACAAGAGGCAACGATCGTGGCCATCAGACAGGGAGAGAGAGCGACCGCAACCAGGAAACACACACAAGCGGAAAGACATCTTGAAAAAGGCGGCTTCACCGTTTGTGCCACTCTTTTAATGTTTTTTTTATATATATATATATGTATCACGAGAGTATAAATGTATATCACGTATAAAAGTTATTCACTCCGTAACTCTTTTATCAGCTGCTGAAGGGGTGTATGCTCAGCACTAGCGTAGTATCTGAGGGGAGGACCGCTGGAAAGCGCCGTAAAGCCAACAGCTTGCAGAGATGACTGGAACAGCAGAGGAGTTCAGCTCTATGACTGCTCTCGGCTCCGAAAAAGATATCTGATGTGTATTTGCAGCGTCACTCCTTTTATACCCGTATGTCCGGGAGTGGCATGCAAATTCCACCGCCAATTCTCATTGGCCTTTTCTCAAAATCAGAGATGGCCGTGCTCCGCAAGAGCGACCCCTAGTGTCAACTCAGCGACACAACGTCGACTGAGTGACAGAGGGGGAATTAAAGGATTATTCCGGGGTCAACAAATTAAGCTCAATCGACAGAAATTGTGTCATAATGCTGATTACCACAATTAATAAATAAATAGGAAAAACAGTATATATATATATATATATATCCATATATATATATATATATATATATTATTTTTTTACTTTTTTCTTTAAAAAAAGAAGCAAAAAATCAAGGTTACTGTGAGGCACTTACAATGGAAGTTATGGAAGGAAAACTTACATTAATTATTCTGTTAAAACTTGAGTATTATTTGAGCTGTAAAGTTTTTAAATTGGTATATTTTATGGTTGTTTTTGGTTTTTCAGTTGTAAAATGTGATATCAATTTACACAGGAAAGTGTAGTACATGATTTTATTAAATCATGTTAACATGAATAAGTTTTATATCTTGTTGCTATACTTTTGAAACAGTGAGTATTTTAACTTTTACGGATTGGCCCCATTCTTTTCCATTGTGCAGTAAGTGTCTTATTTGAGCTTAAATTGTATTTAACCCTGAATTGGGCGATCCTTTAAGGGCGGTCATCTATTTTTAAGGAATTTATGCAATCTGTTAAGAATTCATTTGTCTTTTGTCTAAAAATGCAGACCTCCAAGACAGATCAGACTTTTTCCAGTGGAGTCCAGTGGTGGCATATCTTCTTTTCCTCCTGCGCTTTTTCATGTCCTCCATCCCTATAATGTCTGGCAATGAACATCGAGGTGTAGCCATCAATTTAAGGGTGTCCTTGTCTAGAGATGCACAGGACAGAAGGACCCCGATCAATATATAGACCTCAGAGATACAGATCCCATTACAGTATATCTTGAATGTTAAAAAAAACATGTGATGAGGGAAGACTGTATTATAGCTTTTTTTCTATAGCAAATTCATAGCGCCAAGCCCCAACCATTAAAAACACTAGTATGATCATAAAGTCATTCCAAATGATATAATCTATATATATACATTGTGTGTACTGTGTATCTTGTGAACATTGTGCATTATTCAGTACATTTGACTGTATTGTTCCTGTGTATGCATGTGTTCCTTTAGTTCAACTGAAAGAGCATGGCACTAGCAACTGCAATGTTATGGATTTGATTCCCAGGGAAAGCATGTACAGATCAAATATATTACTAGAATGTAATTTAAGTCACTTTGGATGAAAGCATCAGCTTGAATGAATGGACCATGATTTTTACCCATCTTTATACTTGAATGGTGGAGTGACAATAAAGTGAAATCTTATATGCCTTAATAAAGGCAAATCTTGAATCAAAGACTGTATGTGAGTGTGAAAGAAAGAAAGAAATAAGAAAAAATAATGAAAGAAAGATGATGATCAAGTCAAAGGGGCTCTTTCACAATAATCTGGAAAACCCAGTTTGGCCATGTGAAAAAAAGTGTGTGGATGACAGATCACGTGAAGGCCTTCTGAAATAAACCTCTCAAAGTTTGGCTAAACAAGGACCTTATCACTTTCTGTATGTAATGAACTACTTTATTTGAAAGACATACAACATTGCATTGCATTTACCAAGTTTGCCAGTGTCTTTGAGGCCAGCAAATCGCTGCATTTCTTTGACAGCCCTCTCAATGCCATCTTTGGTCTGCAACTGCCCAGTGCGTGGGTCTGGAGGAGGCAGATATCCATACCGGCTCAGCCAATCCTAATAGAAATTACACACTGGAAATGTTAAACTCAAATCAGTTAATACAAGATCATCAATTACAGTTATAACATAACAATCAAACACAATAAACACATATGTTAAACACATTGGGATAGTTTTCCCCTTTATCATTTTGATGAGAATTGTGTGCATGGCAAAATAACTGTCAAAATATAGGCACCAAATAAATGTCAAAAAATTTACATTACAATTTTTCATTATGTTACCAAACTTTACAATACAGATTTAAAAAATATGAGTAGCCTAGTATTAATGCTAATTAATATGCAATAAATGTAGCCTTTTATCTTGTAAAATAATTATCACCCATTAAAGAGATCAACTGATGTCAAACATTGCACCTAACAATAACAATAGGGAGAAATCCGGTCCACAGAGATTTTATGCACACACACACACACGCACACGCACACGCACACACACACACACACACACACACACACACACACCATAGAGAGAGAGAGAGAGAGACATCAAACATGACAATTTAACCTCACTTAAAACATGACAAAATATTAGCCTACCCCCCTATGGCATAATATTTGTTTTTGAATTTAAAAAGTAACTTTTTCTTGGTATGCTAATGGCGAATAACGTTCATTGTTATAATGGAGAAATAAGCTCATCTACTTACCACACCCCGTGAGTACTGGTCCGGCACCGGGGCCATATGAACCGGAGAGATAAGCACAAGCACAGTGCAGGTCAGGTAAACCAACCGATGATATCCTGATTCTATCATCTGCCTGGATTAAAATCTGCAAACACAGCGCGACAGTCTGAATCAAGTTCCAACAAGCAGGGGCAGTTCACACCGAACGCGTGATTCTGAGCGCCAGTAGACAACGCAACGAATAGAACTGAACGTAGCCTAGGTCTCTCGAGACGCGCTTTTAAAAGTAGACGTTTTATCCTGACACGGCGACTATAAAACGCGGCGCTTCTGTGTGAGAAGTTGGAAAAAAAATCATTGAACAAAAAACGCGTTTACATTAATAATAATAAAAAATCAATCGAAATCAGCGCGAACGCATACGTGTTCGGTGTGAACAGCCCCTAACTCTTATAATCGACTTCTTAATTTGAATTCCGTTACATTTTCAAATTCATACCTTAAGATAATTTGGACAGTCAAACTTAAGACAATAAAAAAAATGATTGGCTTATTTTCTAATGGATTCCCCTTTACCGTTACACGCGCGCCTCTTTTTCTGTTTAAAGACTAGGCAGGGCAACCGATCGATGAGAAAGGAAGCGCCTCTCTCTCTCTCTCTCTCTCTCTCTCTCTCTCTCTCTCTCACACACACACACACACACACACACACTCACTCTCTCTCTCTCTCTCTCTCTCTCTCTCTCTCTCTCTCTCTCTCTGTACATTTCTGATTAATGTATAAACAAACGTGCTAAATCAATTAGCTTTACATGCATTAGAAATTAATAATAATAGATTATATCAACATAAAAAAATCCAACTGTGCCTTGATTTAATTCAAGTTCAGTTGCCATTCTCATCATTTGACAGCAGAACCACAATAAATAACTGAGGTTAAGGTACAGGCACACCCATAACTGTAAGAAACAGGATGTTTTAAAATCTTACTGTTACAACACCACATTGGCCTATTTCTTAAGACTTCACCCTTTGAGAAACAAGCATTTGTTCAGTTGTTTTGCTGTATTTACTTTTCTTTCATATCTTAATTATTAGCAATTCAGCATAAGATTTATCATCAAAGGTCTACAAGCTAACTTTTGTACTCCTATAATTTGCTGACACACATCAATGACTTTATAAAGATAACATTGCTTAAAATAGTATTCTGTTACAGGAACGGTGCAAGGAAGTCAGCATTACAGGGGGCCCAGAAATGTACCCTTATTTAAAAAAATAAATAAATAAAGCCCTGAGACAGAAAAAAAGAATGGGATGCTAAATCAAATTTACTGAGGTTTAAGACCCCAATTTACTTACCTGGAGTTTAAACATCGGCTTCTGATGCAAACTGATGCAATAGATTTGTAATGTCATGGGACAAATTTCAGCATAATGCTCAAAGTCAAAGATAACATGTCAATGAACCTAGACTCCTGAACAATGAGGAAAATCCAATGACTTGTCTTTCATCTTATTTCATAGACATTGATTGACGTTACATTTGGAGAAATCTTATGACACAAAAGAGATAGTTTCCCGTCTGTAGCTCACTCGATGTTGTGTCGAATGAAGCGACACTAGGGGACTTTCTTGAAGGCCTCGGTTACCTCTGAACTTGAGAAAAGGCCAATGAGAAATTGGCAGACAGAATTTGCATGTCCCTCCCCTGGACATACGAGTATAAAATGAGGGAATCGTGCATCTTTTCATTTAGATTTCTTCTTCAGAGCCAAGCGGTTGTACGATCAGCGAACGTCCTTTTCAGGACGCATGTTGTTAAAGATGCCTTTTTGCCCCTGTGTAGTTCCTGGATGCGGTCGATATCTCTCCGCTCCTGATGGTCATAGATGCTGCCTTGTATGTCTGGGCCGCGATCACACTGAGGCGGCATTTGTGGATGGTTCTTGTTCTCACTGCGAGAACTTATCCATGGCAATGTTGTGGTTGTGGCTTTCCTTCCTAAAAAGCAATGCCAGGAGGAGAATCTTCATTTACCCTTATTTCCTTTGCTGCATCCCAAAAGTACCCACATTCTCAATAAAAGAGCTATTTCCTCGTTCCCTGGGTCACCTGGCCCGCAAATGCCAGTGCCACACTCCTGTAGTCCCGGCACCCTGGACGCGGACCCCTCGACCCCTGACCCACGACTGCTGTCCCCTGGCCAGCCGGTTCTGACAAGTCCAGAGGACGCCTACACTGGACCTCCTCCTCAGTTATTAACTGCCCCCTGCCAGGTACGTGGAGGTAGGTAAGTGCTTACAGTCTTCTCTCAGCACCAAAGCCTCGGAACATGCTTTTGCCTCCTGATGCAACACTACCTGCTCCGCCCCGCTGCGAAGCCCCTCCAGGTATGTCAAAAACGATCGTCCCCTTAGTGCCCCTCGCACGGAGCTTGGCTTTCACTTCCCAACCCGTCGCGCTGGCTGGCCAGGACCATCCGACTCGGCTACGCAATCCAGTTCACTCACCGGCGTCCACTTTACCTCGGTGCACGGCAAAGACACTAACACCCTACATGTGGAGATCACGACCCTTTTACTCAGTCACGATAGAGCCAGTCCCTCCAGCCGAAATGAAGAAGGGTTTCTACAGCCCCTACTTCATCGAACCCAAGAAAGGCGGTGGCTTATGACCAATCCCTTTGTCTGTCCCTGTCCCCTTGCGTCTTCATGAAGGTTGCAGAGGAAGCCCTTTCCTCGCTAAGGAAAGTGGGCATCTGCATACTCAACTACCTCGACAACTGGCTCATCCTAGCCCACTCTCGAGAGTTACTGTGCGCCCACAGAAAGACCAGGTACTCAGGCACCTCAGCCGTCTAGGGCTTCAGGTCAACTGGGAAAAGAGCAAGCTCGCCCCGGTTCAGAGCTTCTCTTTTGTCGGCATAGAGTTAGACTCAGTCTCAATGACAGGGCGCCTCACGAGCTGAAATGCTCACCTTGTTCAAGCCAGGCACAGCGGTTCCTCTAAAACAATTCCAGAGGCTCCTGAGGCATATGGCATCCTCCGGTCACGCCACTGGGGTTGATGCATATGAGACCGCTTCAACACTGGCTTCAGACTCGAGTCCCGAAATGGGCATGACGCCACGGCACATACCATGTGTTCATAAACTCTGCCTACCGCCAGACTTTCAACCCCTGAACAGAGCTCTGTTTTCTGCGGACAGGAATCACCCTACATCAGGTTTCCCGATGTGTTCTGGTCACCACAGATGCCTCCTGGACGGGTCCCCGGCTGGGTTGGCACATCAACTGCCTAGAGTTGCTGGTTGTAATTCTTGCCCTGCTGAGGTTTCTCCCACTACTTCGGGGGAAAGCACGTCTTGATCCATTTAGACAGCACCATCACGATAGCGTACGTAAATCGCCATGGTGGCGTGCGCTCTCGTCACACTCGGGTTACTGCAAACCATGCACTGTGGTCATTTCCCAGGCAACCTCAACACGGCAACAGACGTGCTGTCGTGACGGGGCACGCTCAGCGGAGAGTGGAGGCTCCACCCCATGCAAATATGGGAGCGATTCGGCAAAGCACTGGTAGATCTGTTTGCTTCCCAAGAGACCTCTCACTACCCGCTCTGGTACTCCCTAGCGGAGGCTCCCCTCGGGATAGACGCACTGGCACACAGCGGGCCCTGGGGGCTGCGCAAGTATGCATTTCCCCCAGTGAGCCAACTTGCATGTGTGCTGTGCAAGGTCAGGGAGGATGAGGAACAAGTCACTCTAGTGGCCCCCTATTGGCCCACGCAGACTTGGTTCTCGGATATCATGCTCCTCACAACAGCCTCTCCCTGGTGAATTCCCCTGAGGGAATTCAACTTCTCTGGAACCTCCGCGTCTGGCCCCTGGATGGGATGCGAAAGATCTAAGTGGTCTACCACCTGCTGTCGTAGACACGATCAACCAAGCCAGAGCTCCCTCTACCAGGTGCCCTGAAGTGCCCTGAAGCTTGTTCATGAATTGGTGTTATTCCCAATCTGAAGACCTGCAGATATGCACAGTCAGGTCAGTGCTCTAGTTTCTGCAGGAGAGGCTGGAGGGGAGGTCCCCCGGTTTATGTATCCACTATATCGGCTCACTACGATGCAGTGGACGGTAAGTCCTTAGGGTAGCACGACCTGATCATTAGGTTCCTTAGAGGCACCTAGAGGCTGATCACTCCCAGGGCATGTTCCCTTTTCACGGCTAAACGATGTTCCCCTCATGAGATCTCTCCATGGTCCTTTCAGGACTCCAGACACCCCCTTTGAGTCACTAGAATCAGTTGAGCTCAGAGCCCTCTCCTTGAAGACGGCCTTCCTGATCACGTTCGCTTCCATCAAGAGGGTTGGGAGCCTGCAAGCATTCTCTGTCAGTGATACTTGCCTGGAGTTTGGTCCAGCAGACACCCATATCATCCTAAGACCTCGACCGGTTTACGTGCACAAGGTTCCTACGACCCCTTTCAGGGACCAGGTAGTGAACCTGCAAGCGCTGCCCCAGGTGGAGGCAGACCCAGTCTTATTATTGCTGTGTCCGGTGCATGCTTTGCATACCTATGTGGACTGCAGGCAAAGCTTTAGATGTTCTGAGCAGATCTTTGTCTGCTTTGGAGGACAACGGAAAGGGAATGCTGTCTCCAAACAGAGGCTAGCCCACTGGGTCATTGATGCATCGCTTTGTCCTATCATAGACCACCCCCTTGTGGGTTCAACCACACTCGACAAGAAGTGTGGCATCCTCGTGGGCACTGGCCAATGGCACCTCCCTAGCAGACATCTGTAGAGCAGCGGGCTGTGCAACACCCAATACGTTTACGAGATTTTACAATCTCAGTGTTGAGTTGGTCTCGTCCCATGTTCTCTCAGGTCCGAGCACGTAGAACTCAGGAATACAGAACGTCCGGGTGCTGCTCTGGCATGCAACTGCCTGTCTGCACCTGCATCAGCAGCTGTCATACACGGTTCAGTGCATGGCGTGACTGAATAGGGACCCCAAGTGTTGCTTCATTCAACACAACGTCAAGTGAGCGACAGACGGGAACGTCTAGGTTACTGTTGTAACCTCCGTTCCCTGATGGAGGGAACGAGATGTTGTGTCACCCCAGCCACGATGCTGAACTGAACCACTGTAATGGCCGAACCATATTCTCGGTTCCTCAGTGCAAAACCTAAATTAACAGATGCACGATTCCCTCTTTTTGTCGTATGTCTGGGGGAGGGACATGTAAATTCTGTCTGCATAATTCTTGTTGGCCTTTTCTCAAGTTCAGAGGTAACCGAGGCCTTCAAGAAAGTCCCTTAGTGTCGCTTCATTCAACACACACCTTGTTCCCTCCATCAGGGAACAGAGGTTACAACAGTAACCTAGACGTTCACCCAAACATGAACATTCTTTCATCGTTTACTCACCCTCATGCCATCCCAGATGTGTATGTCTTTCTTTCTTCTGCAGAACACAAATAAAGGTCCTTTCAATGCAAGTTATGTTGGCCAGAAATCTGAAAGTCCAAAATGAATTGGGGGCTCATCCGGGATCTTTGGAAACTGTGTGCGATATTGAGTAGCCTATGTGTTTGAGTGTTCACCATTATTTTTGAATGAGTAAACTCCAGTTAGTTAGTGAGTTTCCAGCTGGATTGCTTTTTCAGTTCTTCCACCGGAGCACTATTTGTTGTTTTTGTTTATTATTTTGCCTTTCTTATTTTTGAAAGTTATTCTGGTTGGAGATTTAAATCTCTGTTGGCGGTACGCTTTTGGACTTTTGGTCTCTGAGACCAATTGTCACTGAGTTCAGTGTTTAATGCCGCTCCAAGCCCGGTACACATTTGAAGACTAGATAGGACTTAGTTTTGCATTTGCTTACTTAGGAGCTGGAGTTTCTCATTATTTGTTCATTATAGTGACGTTCACTTGTGTTAATTTTGAAGTCCCAATTTTGTAAAAAGGGAAAATACCTGCTCTTTGTTTGTGCCTACCTTGTTTGTTTGAAGAGGTTCTTAAGTGACTTGTGGTAAGTCTTTGTGATTCTGTGTTTAGGTAGGACTCGTAACAGGTGTTCGCTGTGGTTTTCTTTGAAGCTGTGGCTTATAGGACAAGTAGTTGTTGCCATAGTAATTAACTGTCGTGTCACACTTTTGATAGCACTGTTTGCTCTACTCAATTGTGTTAGCTTTACTGTTTACTGAGTTTTCGAAGATTTCTTTGCAAGCCCTTCTGAAGTACTTCTTGAGAGGTGCACATAGGAATAATTACTGCAGATTGCAGAGCGTTTTAATATAGAAGTTTCCAGCCAGGATTGGAAATTTACAGAAACTCTTATGAGAGCTTTAAGGACTTCAATCGCTGAGAGTTTTGGACGTAAGAGCTGAGTCTTCTGCTCAAGAGTCTTTAATCTCTGCTATTCATGAAACTGAAAGTGAAATGAAGCTTAGTGAAATGTCTTTTCAAGAGAAGCAGTTACATTTCAGCTAAACTTCATGCTGAGCGTTATGCTTATGCTTTGAAAGAGAGAAAGATGGAGAGAGAATTTGCTGTGAAGAAACTAGAAATAAGAAAATTAGAGTTAGAGTTGGAAAGAGAACGAGAAGAAAGAGAGTTTCAGTTAAGAAAACTAGAGCTTGTGTTGGCAGCCAAATCCGCTGAAGTTCCGCATTCTGATGTGCCTTGTCTTGCATCACCTTCTCAGTCACCTGTTTTAGCTGAATCTGTCTTTGATTTTCATAAGAATATTAGAATGGTTCCACTTTTTTTATAGATAGAGGTGGAGAAATATTTTTTATATATTGTTTTTAATTTTGGAATTTTAGAAAAACTGATAGACACACTTATGTTGAGTTTGCCCAGGAAAAAGGAAACTTGCTTGATCGTTGGTGTACTTCAATGAAAGTGGCAAATAAAGAGCAGCTTAGAGAATTAATACTTTTGGAAGAATTTAAGAACTGTGTTCCTGCTGCTGTAGCTACATGCCGAAATGAGCACAACGTGTGTAAACTTTCTGAAGCAGCTATTATGGCTGATGAGTTTGTTCTCACTCACAGAAGTACATTCAACTCCTCTAGTCAGGAAAGTACATTCTTGAATTCTCAGACCCGTTCTCATCTTCCGATTGATGCTGGTGCTTGTGGTCCAGGCACTGTTGGCTGGCAGCAGGAATCGGACTGGACTTAATGGATTGCATCTCTCCAGAGGAGACCTTCGATTTACTCTTTCTTTCATGCTCCCCATCATTTACAGCACCATTGGATTTTTTTTGTTGTTTCTTTATGTAACACTGTTCACATTCTTTAGTCCTTATATACTATCTTTAAATTAATATAATTTAAATTACCTTTCATGTGTGACTCACTTTATGTTGCAGTCAGGAATGAGCTGGCAGTAACATAGTTAAAAGCAGCATAAAAGGAATCCATTAGACTCCAGAGGTTAATCTATGTCTTCAGAAGAAATATGATAGGTGTGGGTTAGAAACAGATATATTTAAGTCATTTTTTATTATCAATCTCTACTTTTACTTTCAGATGTGAAAGTGAAACTAAACAGGTGCCACAACAGTGAAAGTGGAGATTTATAGGCAAAAGGGTCTGTAATATATTATCTGTTTCTCACCAATACCTATCATGTCACTTCTGAAGACATGGATGTAACCACTGGAGTCTAATGGATTACTTTTATGCTGCTTTTATCTGCTTTTTGGACCTTCCAATTTCTGGTCACCATTCACTTACATTGAAAGAACCAACAGAGCTGAGATATTCTTCAAAGAATTCTGCAGAATAAAGAATCTGGTATGACATGAGGATGAGTAAATGATGAGAGAATTTTCATTTTTGGGTGAACTATCCCTTTAAATTGAATGATTGCTAGGTAAATGTTCAGATGATTAGAAAATCAGCCGATTTTGCAAGACCAAACACATTTCCCTCACAATGTCCAAAATCCTCCCATACTGCTAAACTAATTCAAGAGTGATGTTATTTATCTCTGAATGAGATCAAATGCCTTTGCATGGTCCTGCTACAAACATAATTAAACAGTTACACTTGAGTGCACAGAGTGTGACCCTTTCTTTTTACATTTTGTGTAAAAATGTAAGTGGTACCTGCCCACCATGCAAAAGATGCAAGGGTGTTTGGTGTAGGTGGCTACTCACTGGTCCAAGTAAACAACGAGTCAAAAGAGCCCAACTCCAACTTTCTATAACATTCTAGTCTCTGGCTATGGCTCGGGTCCCTCCTTCAATGTAAGTCGATGTCTCTTTTTTGCCGTCTAGTAGTAGCAGCTTTCCTTCACAAGCAGAATGATTTCAGGTTTCATTCATGTCCATCACACAAACAGTGTGGGATGAGTTACGTGCCAAAGTTGATAGTACTTTGTGTCAATGGTTTATTTAAATCCCTAACTCTAAATATGAGCATCAGTAATGCTTGCCTTAGCAAACACCACAGATTACATTTCTGCCTACATGACTGCTCAAAGGAGTGACAGGTTTTTTCATGAAGAACTGTTAAATGTCCCACTACTATTCACATATCTTAGCACATGTAAGAAGGACTCACAATGTTCTGAAGACAACATCTGTTGTGTAAATATTTTGAATACAAAGGGAGATTTGTATGCTCAAAAAAAGGCAATTAAAAGATTCTTAATTTGCTCTTCATGGTAAGAACTGATCACAAATCTTCCTCTTTCCCTGTGTTGACAGACATTTCTTACCACTTCATAGCATCACTAAGACATGGAAAATTACAACACATACACAGTTATTGACACTTTAGGCAATATAAAAACAATGCACATGATCATATCTGTGGACATATGACTGCTGTGGACATCAGAGAGCTCCAGAATGTCCATTTCCTGTTGCACAAAAGTGCCTGCAAACCATCAGTGGTACTTCTCTCTCATTTTTACCCAACCCCCCAACTGCCAGAGTGCGTCTGAAAGTGCTATTAGTGGTACAGGACACAGTATCGCTAATGCCTTGATAGAGAAAGAATGGGAACGGGAAAGAGAGTGAGGGAGAAAGAAAGATGGAGAGAGAGCGAGAGAGAGAGAGAGAGAGAGAGAGAGAGAGAGAGAGAGAGAATCATAATAATAATTACTAAACAACCCCTATTAACACCTACTTAGCTAAACAATATTTAAAGCCACTATGACTCATCATGTAGGCATGATTGAGGATTTAGGCGTTGACCAAATGCAAGAGAAATGAAATATATATATATATATATATATATATATATATATATATATATATATATATATATATATATAAAATAACCTTGAATGAGTCACAGTGTAAGGTGTAGCATAAAGCATATGTGCAGACCATTTTACTATTCATGATCATAAAAATCTTTTGATTTGAAGGCATATGCTTAAATGTTTGAAATTAGATTTGTAGACAAAAATATAATTATGCCATCATATTAATTTATTTCATTACAAAACTAAAATTTAATAATAATAATAAAAAGAAAAAAGGTTTTGAAATTGATGACTTGGACAAAACAATAAAGAAAAGAAGCCACTAAGTGCCCAACATAGATGGGAACTCCTTCAATACTGTTTAAAAAGCATTCCAGTGTGATACTTCAAGAAGTTGGTTGAGAAAATGTCGAGAGTACATGTCTACAAATTCTAGGCAAAGGGGGACTACTTTGAAGATGCAAAAATATAACACAGTTTTGATTTATTTAGAATTTTGTTTAGTCACAACATAATTCCCTTAGTTCCATTTATGTTATTCCATATTAATGATGACTTTACTATTATTCAAAGATTTTTGACCAGTAGTGGCTTGGGTAGCCTTCCACAAGCTTCTCAAAATAATTTGCTGCAATATAGGCCCATTACTACAGACAGAACTGGTGTAACTGAGTCAGGTTTGTAGGCCACCTTGCTCGCACACAGACTACTTCACTTCCTTCTCCTGTTCTGGTTGCTGCCGGCACACTGCACAAGTGTCTGTAGCTTGCTAGCCTGTTTAGTATTGATTTATATTATTATTCTTATAAGTTCATTATTTTATCCTCTGCCATTTTACTGAATGCTTCAGCTTTTCTATTGTTTCAACTGCGTGTATTTTACCGCATGCACCCGTACAGTAGCTACAGATATCATTGTGCGATAACATCCCACTGACTGTACATATTTATTACATGGCTACTAACCATATAAATAAATACATGGAAAAAAATATTGATTTAAGTTAAAATTATATAAATTAAGAACATAGAAATCACTGAAAAGCTGAAATCAACAGGTTTGTGTTTGTGTTCTGCTGGTGGTTTCTTTTGGTGAAAATGACCATCTGTAACCTCATTATCCAGCTTATTACAAGACTACTTCACAAATAAACAAATAAATGGCCATGAAACATTGCTTTGAGAATAAATTATTTTATTATCTTTATTATAGAGATCGCACAATGATCCGAGAAGCAGGAGAGAAGGCTTGCAGGACCAAGATGAGCGGTCTGATATGTGAATATGCGGTTGTTACAGAGCAATAACAGACCACTAGATGGCACCATTGACCAATCAGAATCAAGTATTCAAGACAGCAGTGTAATAAGTATATATAGTATATAAATCATGACTGGTGTTATGCAATCCAAGTGTCTCTTATAGATGTGAAACCATTTACATGTATGTACCTATTTAGTGAAAAAACATGCATAAATCCTTTCAGATTTTATGCTCACCTGGAAGAATAGATTAAAATCAATCAATAAAGTGCATATTTATTTTAATCAAGTGCATTTCACACAATTACAACTAGCATTATATGATTGCCAGATAAATGTTTTTATTATAGGGTTAAATGCATACATGAAATACTGTAGGTTGACTGAAAGGAGTGAACACAAAATGCACACATATAGTGGGGTCCACAAGACCATAGTGATTTTTTTCTTTTCATTTAAATCTGTTTATAAATAGAATAACATTTAAAAAAGTATGATTTAAAAAAAACAAATTAAGGAAAGAAAAGTTGTGATGTAAAATGGTTAAGAAATATTCAATATTCAGCACTGTTTCTAGGTCACTAATCAATGCAAGCAAATTTGTGACATTCACCATGTTAACTGAAAGGTCAGATTTCTTTGCTTCCATTGAAACACACACGATGCTCTTTGGAATAATGTTAAATCCTGATGGATAACATGGATTATCAGGTTTTGCACAAAGTAGTGGAATTCATGAATTTATTGTTCAACTTTTCAGTCAGATTGGTATGCTGATAATTTAATTTGTAATGTATAATCTTATATGAAATGAGAAAATGATAAAACACATTTTACTAGTGGTCTAAGACTTTTGAACTCCACTGTAGATTTCTACACCTCTCTTTTTCCCTCTCTCACTCACACATACACACACACTTAGGCACACACTAAGCTATCAAGTAGTTAAGGTACAGAGATAGTTATTCTAAAGTTCAAACATATTTTATCATAGGCATACTGTATATATAAGACAATATATACATTTGAAAAATAATAGAAGAAATAAAACAACATTACTGTTTTGAAACAACAATACTTTGGATTAACAGAGGTTCCATGAGGCATGCTGGAAATGTATTGGTCAGAAGTTTTGCATACTGTATCCATTGATGCTTTATGGTATAACAGTGGTGATTGTCACTTTTTCATTGATTGGTCATTCATTCATTGGTTACTGCTTTAGTGCATATATAATGATTGGCTCTCAGTCCCTGCTTTGATTGAATGAGGCATTTCCCTTGATTGTCATTGTCATACTGAGGTGACAAAAATTAATAAATGTTTCATAAGAAGAATATTTCATAAGAAATGATATAGCACAAATCTGATTATGAAAACAACCACAAGACATGAATGACTTTAATGAAGACATTACAGCTGAGTAATCGGGAATTATTATAAAAGTAGAAAGCAGAAATGTGTTCTTAAATACTATAATAAGCTTCCCATTTTAATAGACGTGCTGCCAGGAACTCATGTCTATGATTCTGAAACGACAATTGCTTAAAAATTCATCACATTCATCACATCGCAAAGGTCATCACACAATGCTTGGCTATCACTTTTCATCATATACATTCCCATATGTCTGAAGCTAAATGCTGGGGTGACATTGATGCAAATATTGCACACTGTCATCAGATCTTAAATATCTTTAAAAAAATATGGCTAAAATAATATTTGTTTACGTACATGTCAATTATTTTCCTAATCCAGTTTATTATCACAGTTTGTAAGGTTCAACCAACATAGGAAAACGTTCCTCAAAATTTAGAGGGATTTGTTTTAAAGGTTTTTTTTTCCTGTCTTTTTGTTAATATCAATATTTTGTGATTTTGCAATGCAAAATCTACCTCTCTTTATCATGCTTTTTCAATGCAGCCTAGCCCAGTACTGGCCAAGGTTCTGACCCATATTTTCTTCATTTCCTGAAACCTGGACAGGCACAGAAATCTCTGTAGAGATCAAACCAAAAACAGAAAAAGGGAAACACTTTATGGTTTATATTTTATACTTAATTAAATAAACTCATAGAAAATAAATATAAGAAAAAAAGAGAAGTAAAAATATGAATCCAAGAAAATTAATTGTAATCACAGAATCCAGTAAGTAAAATAACCAGGTTTTTACTTTGACCCTACATTAAATAAATTAAGGCATCATTTGCTAAATTAACAGTATGATACATTTTAAAATAAGGATTTATTTGTTAACATTATGCATTAGCTGTCATGAAATAACAATGAACAATAATTGTACAACATTTATTAATCATGACTAATGTTAATTTATAAAAATGCTTTAGTTCATTGTTAGTAAGTTAAAAATGCACAAGCTAATGTTAACATATACAACTTATAATAAAGCAAAATCACACAAGCAAGGGATAAGCCATATGTCCAGTTATCAGCACGGCTGTGATTCGGCCGTACAGGTAATCACAACCATGCTGATAGATGGATACAGCACTATTGATATCAGTGATATTGCTAGATTATGCAACAGTTAAAAAACAAGTAAATAAATAATAAATCAAAACTTAGGACTTGATAACCACACTTTAGATCTAGTAACGACTAGTTATTAGAGTTATTAGAGAAACAAGAGAGAGAAGAGAGAAAGAGAGAGAGAGACTGAGCATGTGATTACCTGTGTCTGTTACAGTGACGAACATGCTGCATCTGCTAGTTTAATTCTATTCCTCAGCTGTAGTGTTATAGTAATACGCTACAATCATGGAGTGATGCTTTCATACTTGATATCGGAATTATCCTATGAGTATTTCACTCACATTCAAGTGTTTTGTTGATGGAGAGAAAACATGGAGGATGCTAGTTTCATTCTTGTAAATTTTATGGGGAACTCTTATTTTGACACTCACCTACGCCATGTTGAAAGTTTACGTCTTCTCCCACATGGAAACTTGTATCAAATAGGCGCCCTGAGTGTGTTTGATTCCCCTGTCTGTTGTGACTCTCAGATGTGATCAGCAGTAATGCTGAAGCTGTTCATTTAACTCTTATTTCTTAAATAGTGTAGTAGCAATCTGAGTGACCATGGTGTGACTGACAATTCTGGATGACTTCAAAGAAATTTACACACTGACTGACAACACAGTTTGTCAACGTTAGCTCAACTCGCTCATTGAACGCTCAAGACAAATCTAGCTTCTCTTACATGGAAGTTTGTAATGCCACGAACACGAGCGGAGTAATAAAAACTCTAAAGCGACCCAATGCTGACGGTGTGAGCTATCAGTACTCTTGGAACACCTCTCGTCCAATCAGATTTGAGGACCGGAACTAGCTGTTGTATAATGTAATATATCAGTATAAAAATGAAATGTACAAAATTGTTGCCCTAACCAAAGTTAATATATACGTAACAACCTTATTGTAAAATGTTACTCACAGTGTTCAATTCCAAAATGGTTTTGTATGATTATAAAAAGAATACATCTGATTTAATTAAAAAAGTATTTTACTAGCTTGCAATACATTGAACCACATACAATGGATGAGTTACAGATAGCAATTGTTATGGTCCTGGAATGTGCCTAATAGATTATAGCACCTTTAGAAAGTCAAGGAAGAGTAAATAGAATTACCCGTGCTGGTGTTAGCTGAAGGAGGAGGTGGCAGATGAGGAGAGGAGTAGGACATCTCAAATGAGTGAGGTTCAGTCGGGGATGGAGGCAACATGCACAAGTAAGAGGCAGCTGGAGAAGCAGCAGGCTGCTAAAGAATGACAAAGTTGAGTTTCCATATTGTTAATAAATAGTAAAAAAAAAATTATATTGATTTATATATATTATAACAGATAATGGTAAATTATATATTCAATATAGTATTGCACTATAAAGAAGAAAGGCAGATTTTCTTGATTATTATTGATGACAGTTCCATTCTCACCACCAGAGGGCACTACTACATTTTGTTATGCTGAAATGTATGAATGGCTTAGCATTAATTGGCAAAATCACACATTTTAAATTAAGATGACACAAGCACAGGTTATAAATAATAAAACAATAGATATAGTGTTCAAACTTAAGACATTTACACAAGTATTTGGACACTTTCTGGTTATAAAACGTTAGTGGAACATGCCCATAGTTAATTTGATTAACTATGGGCATGTTCCACAATTTTAGTAGTGGATAACTTTTTAGAGTAACTTATCCAACACTATCCATGGCATTCATATATTTTATGTATCTTAAGTGTCCAAATACTGCTTGGTGCCACAAATTTACAATGGTGTGCTAAATAGAAATATTAATATCATAAAATGAGAATTGGAATCCTCACCTGGACCCCAGAGTAGACTGAGAGAGCATTATATCTGGGAAGAGCTTTCTCGCTCTGACTGAGCATGGAAACTAAACAAACAGAAAGAAGACATGCACAATTATATTCTGAAGTTCCCTTTATGCAAGTGTCTCACTCATGTAAACCTCCAAGCACACCTGCACTGTTGGCATGCTGATGATGATTGAAAGTTGAGTTAAAGGATGTGGTCAGTGCAGCGTGTGTTTTAGTACAAGAAGTCCCGGCCCCAGACCGCTTCTGGTTTCGCAGCTTCTCTTCTCGTCTCCATTTGGCTCTTCGATTTGAAAACCACACCTGTCAATCAAGACCCGGAGAATGATTGGGGCAAATTAAATCAATGACATATTTTACTGTGGTCCTGATTTAAACACTTTACACATGGACATGAAAAATAGCTTTCCTCAAAAATAATAAGGAAGAATAGCCTACATACTTGTATCCGTGCCTCTGGAAGGTCGATTTTGTTTGCAAGTCGTTCTCTGGAAAAAACATCTGGATAATGCGTTCTCTCAAACTCTGTTAGATGAGATGTATCGATAGAAACATTTAAAGTTTGTAGTTCATCTTGAACAGATTGAATAGTTTCACATAAATATTATTGCATTTTCTTGTGTTCAAATTAACATGTTAAAAATATACAGATAGACAATGGGTTTTAATGACAGAAGTAGTGTAGTGTGTGTGTGTGTGTGTGCGCTAAGAGTGATGTGATGTTTTTGTGTCCAGATTATTTAATACCTTCATTCCTATGAATTAAAAAATGCATTAAAATGCAATTCAAACAATTACTTGTATAAATTTCTTCCATCATGAACATTTTAAATTTCTGAATTAAAATTTGTATATTTTTGTGAGGCATAAATAGAAAAATGTCAGGACAAAAAAAATAAAATAATTGTACCATTAAAAGGCTGAAAGAAAAACGTCTATATTACTGTCATAACCTCCGTTCCCTGATGGATGGAACGAGATGTTGTGTCGATGTAGTGACACTAGGGGTCTCTCTTGAGAACCTCGGTCACCTCTATATTTGAGAAAAGGCCAATGAGAATTGGCGAACAGAATTTGCATGCCCCTCCCCCGGACATACGGGTATAAAAGGAGGGAAGTGTGCATCTGTTCAGACAGGTTTTGAGCTGAGGAGCCGAAAGTAAGGTCCTGGCCATTTCATCGGCTTAGTACAGGGTTGTGGCAAGAGGGACACAAAGTCTCGTTCCCTCCATCAGGGAACGGAGGTTATGACAGAAACCGAGACGTTCCCCTTATGTCACTCACTCGACGTTGTGACTCGATGTAGTGACACTAGGGGTCCCCATCTAAAAATGCTACAATACTGAAACATGTTCAAGGACCCCTGATGCAGGTGCAAGCAAGCTGCTGCGTGCGAAAATAGCAGGTGCATGTAACCTTCCCCAATACCCCAAAATATGTCATATATTTCCCCACATCCCTGAGGGAGGGAAGCAATGTAACTAGCATGTGAGCAGGCCACGCCAGGCGCAGCTATTTTTCTCTCTACGTTTTCTCTCCATAGAGTGTTAGATGTGGCTGGGGCCATCTAACGTTATAACACGTATTGGGGAAGGCGTTCTTTTCCAATCCTATTCTTTTCGACTTACCGACCACATCCTGCCCAGCAGGGGAGGTGAACATGTGGCAAATACGTCACATGGGCTTACCAGACAAATATGGAAGTGGCAAGGTGGCCTCGACAGGGAGGAGCTCTACAAACACAGCGACCGGGTGGCAGAGAGAACTCTTACCATCCACTGCATCGTGGTGAGCCACAATGGCGGCTAAATAAACCTTCAAGATGGAGGGGGACAGTCACCCCTCCAGCCTCTCCTGCAGGAAAAAGAGCAACGCTGACCTGACAAGGCACCTCTGTGGGTCTTCAGATTGGGAAGAACACCAATTTGCGAATAAGCGCAACTGTACTGCATAAAGCTGCCTGGTAGAGGGAGCTCTGGCTTAAGTGATTGTATTTACGACGGCTGGTGCTAGACCATTTATATCTTCCGCATTCCTTCCAAGGGCCAGCTGTGGAGGTTCCAGAGGTCTGGGCGCAGATGCCAGAGGGTGCCCCATCCCTGAGAAAGAAGGTCCTTCCTCAGGGGAATTTTTTTGATTGAATTTGCTGAATAAGTGATGGCAGGAAGGGGTGAGTGTCACACAGTACGTGCAGTGGCGCCATGCCCATCTCGGGACTCGCGTCTGAAGCCAGTGCTGAAGCGGTCTCTTCTGCATCAACCGAATTTGCGCGACCGTCGCTGAGGATGCCACATGCCTCAGGAGCCTCTGAAATTGTTTCAGTGAAACCACTGTGCCTGGTCTGAACATACTCAGGCAGTTCAGAACCTACTGCGCGCACTCGCTTGTGAGGTGCGCTGTCATTGAGACTGAGTCTAACTTCATGCCGAGAAGAGAGATACTCTGAACCGAGGAGAGCTTGCTCTTTTCCCAGTTGACCCGAAGCTCTATACGGCTGAGGTGTGTGAGCACCAGGTCCCTGAGTGCACAGAGCAACTGTCGAGAGTGCGCTAAGATTAGCCAGTCATCGAGGTAGTTGAGTATGCGAATGCCCACACCCCTTAACAGGGCAAGAGCTTGTACTGATGCCTTGTACTGATGCACCTGGCCATCGAAAGCGAACCGTAGAAAGGGTCTGTGTCTGGCGAACTGAATTGCATAGCCGAGTCGGATGGTTCTGGCCAGCAAACGAGACGGGTTGGAAAGCGTAAGCCACGCGTCCAAGCTCGGGGCGAGTGGCACTAATGGGTCAATCATGTGTGACGTATGTCGGATAGCGTTGCTTCGTCCCAAGGTGGTTGTGCAGAGGAGAAGCTCGAAGCACTTACCTTGCTTACCAGATTCAGACACAGGTGGTGTTCGCCTGAGTGCACGTGCCGTGACCTTCGTGGCCCTGAGGGCGATGCCGGTCGCCGAGTGCAGTTCCCGCAGTACATCAGGATCAGGACTACCCAAGAGCAGATCACTTAGCGCCTTGGCCTGCTGGACTTGCAGGAGGTCCATGGCTTGCAGGGTGGAGGAGGCATGTCCAGCACCACTGTAGGCCTTGGTCTCCAGAGACGACATCAACCTACAGGCCTTGGAAGAGAGTGACATTCGATCCCGCCAGGTGGAGGCGTTTTGCGGGCATAGTCTTTCAACTTGTATATATACTCTTTTAGACAGGCTGTTGAAGCGCACAGGGGTGTAGTCTGCACTGGGGTGCAGAGAAGAGAAAAACTGCTGATTTGCGCCGTGTCTCCAACATCATGCGCTCTTGTAGAGGTGAGTGGAACAGCAGTGGATTTATTCAGCTCGCTGATACACAACTGCTTGGCTCTGAAGAAAAAATCTGTGTGAACAGACGCGTGCTTCCCTCATTTTATACCCACATGTCCGAGGGAGCGGCATGCAAATTCTGTTTGCCAATTCTCATTGGCCTTTTCTCAAAGATAGAGGTAACCGAGGCTCTCAAGAGAGACCCCTAGTGTCACTACATCGACACAACATCGAGTGAGAGATAGAAGGGGAATTTTTTTTTTCACAATCTAACACTTTATTTTAAAAAGTGTGTGCAAAATATTCTATTCATTATTACTAGATGATTATAACAAATTATATTTTATAAATTATAATTTCAATTCAAACAGACAATGTTTTATATACACCTCTTCTTATATATATATATATATATATATATATATATATATATATATATATATATATATATATATATATATATTTTTTTTTTACCTTGAAAATGTGTTTGAAAACTTATTTAGTAAACAATGATTAAGATTATTGTATTACTTTTTACTGGATCTTATAACACATTATATTAAAAAATATTAAATATAATTTTTTTAACTATATAAAAAAATTAAATAACATTTATTGGCTGGTTTCTTAAATGTTGGTGTTGTCATAAACACTGGTTTAGAAAAATGCATGAAATATTACATTTCTAAGGATTTGAAATAAGTGTGGTAAATTAGATTTTATTTTCCTTGGACACATGTATTTATCATTGACCTACATACCAGTTCATAATAATACAACACTAGTGATTTCTTATGATATTGGAAATAGGATGAGACAATCTGATGTATTATATATAGGTTTGCCTATCCATTATCTGTCTATCCATCAATGCTTCACAATCACAGCACTCTGAGTTCTCACCTTTCTCCAGGGCTTCGATCTGTTCTGTTGTGAAGCTGGTTCTGTTGCGCTGAAGTTTCCTCTTCAGCTGCAGCCTCAGTTGAGTCTCCTCCCTCTCATCTCCCTCCACCTGTCCTCCTCTTGCCATCCCCACATTTGTGTCCACCAGGCATCCATGTGACACTGAATAAATAACAGTTACTAAGGAGTGTAAATAATTGTTTAGCAAGCAGTGGTGAAATGCAAATGGTTGGTTGTTAAATATTTTTATTGGAAAACAAGCCAAAACAAAACAAATCAAAAACATATTTTGCTGCAGTGTATAATGGGGCGAAGACTTCCTCTCTCACCTTTTTGTTCACTTCAATCCATCTTTAACTCACTAAAAAACAAACTCTCTCTAATTAATAAAACTGCGTATTGCCAATTTTCTTCACGATAAGAAATGCATAGTGACACATTTATAATGATTCAATAAGTCGTGAGCCATCGTGTTATAATCTAGAGAGACGGGCATCTCCGTGACAGTGTGTCTCTCAGCCGGGTGCAGTTTCAATCTCTCCCCCTTAGATCGAGACACCGCTCAGAGAAATTCCAGTTTCAGAGTTTGTAGTTAACTACAAGACCTGCTTCCATATTATTTGAACTTTAATAAAGCTATAACGCATTAAATATATCTGCATTTAAGATGTAACTTTGAGGGTGTTTCCTTTTAAGACATCCAGTTCCACTTATTCCACAACAAGAGTGGTTCTGTGTTTACTTATTGGATATTTTTGTATAATTCCCCAATACTTTGGGATCTACATCACCTGAAGCTGTTTGGAAAGTTTAGGGTGCATCTGGATGGTGATCTGTGTAATTCTTCCTCTCCTCAGTCAGGCGGGAACTGCAGTGCTGCTCTCTTGCGTCATAATAACAGTTTATTGATCTTGTGTTATGTTAAATGAGATCAAACGACTATTCGACAACGAAAATGTTTGTCGCCAATTTTTTATTGTAGATGTTGTCAATAACGTCGACTAATCGTTTCAGCTCTACACCATACTCTTCATTAACATTCTTCTAACTCTTATATTCACTCAATGAGCAATAGAGGCTGCTGCTGCTGAAGAACTTCAAGAAAAAGTTTGATACATAAACATGAACGGTGGTTTGCAGGCAACATTGTTTTGCACAGCCGCAAGCATCTTGCACTGCTCCTAACTAGCTTAACGTTAGCTTACCGGCCCTCTCATCATCTTCATTTGGTGTGCTGGTGAAAAAGCTGCTCAGGTTGAAAAGCTTTGAAGAGCTCATTTAATCTTGCCTTTTCAGCGCCACCTTTGTGCTTTCTATTGTACAACCACCACTGACTGAAGTTTACAAGTGACGTTTTTTTTTAAGCAAGGTACTGCTGTCGGGGGAGTCAAAAGATAATTACATCATTAACCTGCACTCTATGGGTGTGCTGCGAAAAAATTATAAATAAAAAGAGTGGGGCTGAGGTAAAATAAATAAAAAAAAAAGAGTGGGCTGTTGTGTGCTGGCAGCCTAGGGACAGTATCCATATTTCAACACAGTGCCATGACAACACCGGCCCTCACGGCCCAAAAAAAACAAAAAACGGCCCACCGGGAATTCTCCCGGTGCTCCCGATTAGCCAATCCGGACCTGGGCAGATGCCAACATGAACAGGATGAGTGACATAATCAAAAAATCTATTCAAGGTAAAAGTTAATATTGCTTAGACTTGTTTAGAAACTATCGAAATTAAAGAGACATTTATAAACTAAATCTGGCAGTATCATAAATTGAATACTTTGAAGGAAAATTCCAGGTTCAATACAAGTTAAGCTCAATCGACAGCATACAGGTGAAACTCCAAAAATTTGAATATCGTGCAAAAGTTCATTAATTTCAGTAATTCAACTTAAAAGGTGAAACTAATATATTATATAGACTCATTACCTGGCAAAGTAAGATATTTCAAGCCTTTATTTGATATAATTTTGATGATTATGGCTTACAGCTTATGAAAACCCCAAATTCAGAATCTCAGAAAATTAGAATATTGTGAAAAGGTTCAGTATTGTAGGCTCAAAGTGTCACACTCTAATCAGCTAAACACCTGCAAAGGGTTCCTGAGCCTTTAAATGGTCTCTCAGTCTGGTTCAGTTGAATTCACAATCATGGGGAAGACTGCTGACCTGACAGTTGTGAAGAAAACCATCATTGACACCCTCCACAAGGAGGGAAAGCCTCAAAAGGTAATTGCAAAAGAAGTTGGATGTTCTCAAAGTGCTGTATCAAAGCACATTAATAGAAAGTTAAGTGGAAGGGAAAAGTGTGGAAGAAAAAGGTGCACAAGCAGCAGGGATGACCGTAGCCTGGAGAGGATTGTCAGGAAAAGGCCATTCAAATGTGTGGGGGAGCTTCACAAGGAGTGGACTGAGGCTGGAGTTACTGCATCAAGAGCCACCACACACAGACGGGTCCTGGACATGGGCATCAAATGTCAAACGTCTTACCTGGGCTAAAGAAAAAAAGAACTGGTCTGTTGCTTAGTGGTCCAAAGTCCTCTTTTCTGATGAGAGCAAATTTTGCATCTCATTTGGAAACCAAGGTCCCAGAGTCTGGAGGAAGAATGGAGAGGCACACAATCCAAGATGCTTGAAGTCCAGTGTGACGTTTCCACAGTCTGTGTTGATTTGGGGAGCCATGTCATCGGCTGGTGTTGGTCCACTGTGCTTTATTAAGTCCAGAGTCAACGCAGCCGTCTACCGGGACATTTTAGAGCACTTCATGCTTCCTTCAGCAGACAAGCTTTATGGAGATGCTGACTTCATTTTCCAGCAGGACTTGGCACCTGCCCACACTGCCAAAAGTACCAAAATCTGGTTCAATGACCATGGTATTACTGTGCTTGATTGGCCAGCAAACTCGCCTGACCTGAACCCCATAGAGAATCTATGGGGCATTGCCAAGAGAAAGATGAGAGACATGAGACCAAACAATGCAGAAGAGCTGAAGGCCGCTATTGAAGCATCTTGGTCTTCCATAACACCTCAGCAGTGCCACAGGCTGATAGCATCCATGCCACGCCGCATTGAGGCAGTAATTAATGCAAAAGGGGCCCAAACCAAGTACTGAGTACATATGCATGATTATACTTTTCAGAGGGCCGACATTTCTGTATTTAAAATCCTTTTTTTTATTGATTTCATGTAATATTCTAATTTTCTGAGATTATGAATTTGGGGTTTTCATAAGCTGTAAGCCATAATCATAAAAATTATATCAAATAAAGGCTTGAAATATCTTACTTTGCTTGTAATGAGTCTGTATAATATATTAGTTTCACCTTTTAAGTTGAATTACTGAAATTAATGAACTTTTGCACGATATTCGAATTTTTCGAGTTTCACCTGTATATGGCATAATGTCGATTACCACACAAATTAATTTAGACTTTTTTTTTTTCTTAAAAAAAAAAAAGCAAAAATTTTGGTTACAGTGAGAGACTTACAATGGAAGAGAATAGGGCCAATATTTGGAGGGTTCATAGGCATAAATGTGAAGCTTATAATTTTATAAAAGCACCCACATTCTTTCTTCTGTTAAAGCTCATGTAGTCATAAAGTTGTATAAATTGTCATTTTATAGTCGTTTTAGGGTTTTCTGACTATAATATCATGACAATGAAGCTGTAAAATTGGCATAACTTTACACAGAAAATGTTAGTAATTGATTTTATCACACGAAAATCATGTTAACACAGTATATTGTTTATGTCTTGAGGCTATACTTCTGCAAAAGTGAGAATTTTAACATTTACAGATTGGCCCCATTCACTTCCATTGAACCTAGAATATTCCTTTAATAGCTGTGCAGTGTGACCCTAGAGGCTGTAGCCTTTAGCCTCCTTGTTAGAGCACCCACCTCCCACGCCAGAGACCTACGTTCGAGTCCCGTATGGAGCGGGTAGAACAAAAGCGTCACATTGGTGCCGTAACCCGGATGGGAGTGAGGTTTAGGGGGCTGAGTGTAATGGGAGCCAGCTGGTAGATAGCTGTGCAGTGTGTAAACCTCACTCTCCTGACCTCAAGAGGTGCACTAGCGACCCACCTCCCACGCCTGAGATCTAGGTTCGAGTCCCGTAAGGAGCGGGTAGAACAAGAGCGTCACATATGACATGTTCATAATTTGTATTGTTGGGCCAGTGCACTTGTGGTTACATTAATAACTTGTTTAAATATTTACATTTAAAGACGTTTTATCTTTTTTTTTGTAGGCCTACTGTGTTGGGTCACCACTTGATGTCTAATGTAAAAATATGCATTTTATATCAAAACCAGTTGAAAACTACTGCTTGTTGCAAATATCAAAGGAAAAAAACAGAATCCCCTTTAATGTCTTTAATGCTTATGTGTCTTCACATAAACAGTCAAAAGAGGAAAGGTGACAAATTGCATAATGATCTTTGCTATAAGGCTTTAAAAATCACACCAGTGCTGTGCTGGGTGGGAACTGTGTCCTCTTGATGGTACCAGTCATTGGGTCCACTCCAGTTTGAACTGCTTTGGAGATTCAGCATGGTTAACCTTTCAAACATCATTAATTTTCCAAATACAGCATCTGGATAAAAAGAAAGACAAGACTCTATAATATCATTTAGATTTCCCAAGAAAGAGCATGACCTTTGACCCTTAATTGACAGAGGGAAGGCAAAACAAATAAGCATAAGTTTATACATGGCTGGTTGAATTAGCATCATTCTGACAGATAGAAAAAGAGTCTTTTACATGAGCACACCATAGCCACCCTCCTGCCAGTAGAACACATAAATGAGAAAGAAACTAAGAGAGAGGTACTGGAAATGTATATTTATTGATATTTTAGTATTTATACATGATGTCAACATATGCTTGCACAGAGTGTACAGATTTTGTGGAATGTTCAATATTTGTGAATAAAAAGTGAAAAAATAGACAGACCTCTATTGTCACATATTGTCACAAGCGCTATATCTCAGTATCTATAAGGTTTTGAGTCAATAGTCCAATTACACAAATGCTTGTTTTCTCTGGCAGTGATTTCATCACTTAACTTCAAAACAGAACACCTACTTCAAAACTTAAATCATTTTTGTCCTCAAATCTAGCTTTCCATTATCAACATATTTTGTTGGGTAAAACCACACTATAGCATACATTTAGGCAAGGGTCAACTATATGTTAAAGGTTGATTTAAAACAAAACGTGAAACTGTGTTCTCTGGACAAAAGGTATTTCTCATAATTGTCAGTTCGAAGCAGGTTTTAAATGTTGTTTATACAGTCTTCACAATTTCTGTTTACAAAAACAATGGTTTACCTTTTCAAATGCTGTTTCATGAATCATTTTGTATATCAAAATTGTTTGCGTTTTTAAACTGACCTCATATATTGTGACATTTCTGCTATAAGGTCAATGTGTGTTTACATGGACATTAATTTTTTTGTAGCAAAATCATTAAGCTTAGTGCCTATGCAGCATTTGACTTTCAAACATGAACCTACTCTGAGACATATTCACTGCATTTGAAATATTTGTACTCTATATGTTTTCTTTTCTAGCCTTTACATCTGTTTTTGTATCTTTACTCACATTTATCAACTTAGCATAACTGAGTTTTATATGCTTGAACAAAAAAATATAAACAAGAAAAATAGTACAAATCTAACTCACCAATCGTTACAATATACGCACATCCATTGAAGCAACAGCAATATAATCCCTGTTTAGAAGTCTTATTAAAGGTATCCTGCTCACTTGCTTTATTAACTATGATCTCTCTCTGTGTGTGTGTGTGTGTGTGTGTGAGTGTGTGTGTGTGTGTGTGTGTGTGTGTGGAGTGAGAAGAGATAGGGAGGAAGAGAATGGAGAAAGAGAGATGTACAGAGTTAGACGGGGTGAAAAAGAGAGAGAGAGGGCTCAGGAGAGAATTGCGTCTTCAGGCACTTTTGGCCTGGAAGTGAGGGAGAGAGAGAGAGAGAGGATGGGACAGAGAGAGGAAGAGTGACACAGCGAGTCAACATCATTGTCAAGTTTAAACTTAATGCCAGGGAAAGTAGAGCGAGTGAAAGAGAGAGAACAGCAATAAAACCACAAGAGATAATGGAGCTATAAAGGGAAAAGTGAATGTGGGGATCGGCTCAGCACATAATTGAACACATATTAATATTAATTTGCCTGCAGAGGTTAAAAAAATTTGATTTGAGAGTGGAATTTGTATTTACTCAAAAAGGAATGTTATCACGTTCTTGATGAATGCAGTCTTTACATTCTGTTCAATTAAAAAACTTGACATGATAAAATGTTTTAACTTGACAGAATCTTTCTCATTTAATTTCAGTTCATCTAAATTAAAATATAATTTAAAACATAATTAAGAACAGATTTTAGTAATACTTAACAATAAGGTTTCTTTCATTATCATTAGTTAATGCATAATGTATCATGAACTAATGAACCAATGAACAATATATTTTTTACAGCATTTATTAATACTTGTTAATGTTAAAAAATACAATTGTTCATAGTTAGTTCATGTTAGTTCATACAGCATAAACTAATGTTAACATATACAACATTTGATTAAAAAAATGTATTATTATTTGTTGAAACTAACATAAACCAAGATTCCCCGTCTGTCCCTCACTTTGACGTTGTGTCGAAGAAGCAACACTAGGGGTCTCTCTTGAGCGCCGAATGTGCCTCTGATCTATAAAAAAAGGCCAATGGGAATTAGGCAGACAGTATTTGCATACCCCGCCCCGGACATACGGGTATAAAAGCAGGTAAATATGTCGAGTTTATTCAGAAATCTTCTTCGGAGCCGATGGTCGTGTTGCAGTCAGCTGCGAGTCACACACCTGTTCCTGTTTTCCTCTGACGCTTGCCTGGATTCGATGGCGCATTACAGCGGCTTTCTCCTTCTCTGCACGCCAGTGCAGTTTGCCCCTGGGCGCTTCGACAGCGCAAGAAACTTAAAAGAGTGATTTTCTCTGAAAGAGTTATTTCCTCTAAAAGAGCAAATACGCAGCTGGCGTTGAACGTCCGTTTCAGGACGCGTTTTTATAAAGACACAGGCGTTGTCCCGTGTGTCTGGGTTGCGATCACACCGAGGCAGCTTTTGTGGATGGTTCATGTTCTCACTGCGAGAGCATGACCATGGCAACGTTGCTGTCGCGGCTTGCTAGCACGCAATTCCAGCCGCCCACCGCACTGCTCCTTCTTCCCACGGGATTGAGGACGGTGCGGCTGGTGATGGAGGCGATCTGTGGATGGCAGCAGGTGCAGCTCCGCCGGGTACGCCCCCTCGGACCACCCGCCCCCTGGCACGCTCGTTGACTCCCGTCCATGCTCGAGGCAACAGCGGCTCGCCTCACGGCCAGTCTGCCTATCCTCTAGAGCTTGAGGTGGATGAGCTCGCCGCTGCATCGAAGAGCTCGCCGTCTGATGCTGAGGACTCCCCTGGGCTGCCGTCTTCGGACCTGCATGCCCAGGCTGAGGCCGACGGGCAGATGTCCGATATGCTTGCCCGGGCTGCTACCAGCGTGGGGCTGGACTGGAACCCTCCATCCTCCCCACAGCCATCGCGGTTGGATGACTGGTTCCTGAGAGCCACGAAGGTCACAGCGCAGTCACTCAGTCACTCGTGGTCCAGGAACGTCATCTGTCGAGATGCGTGAGGCCGACAAAGTGCGCTTCCTCAATGCCCCTGTCTGGTGAGGAAACAGATGGAGGCTATTTCACATATTCTGCCCCGCCGCAAGCCTGCCGCCATTGGGCCATGCCCCGTCTGCTTGCCGAGGGCGTCCTCCTGCGGTGAGGAAACGCCAAGCTGCTCCGCCTCAACCCGGGCCCAGCGCTCATCCCATGTGTCGAGCACCCCGCAGGAAGTCGACATCCCCCACCTCACGGACCCCCTCGAGGACCCGTAAGGCTCCCAGGCATTCCTGAGGCGATCGACCCAGGGACCAAGACGTTAGCTCCGGAGCAGGTAAGCAGACTGCTCTGTCTCCTGGTGGAGGGCCGGGAGGAGAATCCTTTGTTGAATCAACATGGGGCTGCGGTACCCACATTCTCAATAAAAGAGCTATTTCCTTTGTCTCTGGGTCACCTGGCCCGCAAAAGCCATTCTCACGGAACTCTGCCGCCACACCTCAACAGTCTCGGGACACTGGAAGTGGAC
Organism: Xyrauchen texanus; assembly: GCF_025860055.1. Classification (NCBI taxonomy): domain Eukaryota; kingdom Metazoa; phylum Chordata; class Actinopteri; order Cypriniformes; family Catostomidae; genus Xyrauchen; species Xyrauchen texanus. Next base: position 11,440,461 of record NC_068308.1, read on the forward strand.
CCTCCGCCCTCAGCCATACGACTGTTCCCCGGCCGGCTGGTTCTGAAGAGTCCAGAGGACGCCGCTACAGGACCTCCTCCTCAATCACAAATCCGCCCCCTGCCGGGAGTGCGGGGCAAGGTAAGTTCTTCGAGTCTTTTCTCAGCACTTTCTCTTTCACTTCTCAACACATCATGCTGGCTGGCCCGGACCATCCGACTCTTTTACGCAATTCAGTTTGCCAGGCCCCTGCCCCCCTTCACGGCGGTCCGCTTCTTCGCAGTACACGCCGAACATGCCAAATCCATGAGTGCGGAAATCGCTACTTTTCTACTCAAAGATGCGATAGAGCCTGTCCCTCCAACCGAGATGAAGAAGGGTTTATACAGCCCTTCATACCCAAGAAAGGTGTCGGCTTACAACCGATCTTGGACTGGCTTCTTCAAGAAAGTCGCAGAGGCAGCTCTTGCCCTGCTCCGAGAAGCCAGTATCCGCATACTCAATTACCTCGACAACTGGCTCATACTGGTCCACTCCTGAGAGTTACTATGCACTCACAGAGACCAGGTGCTCAGGCACCTCAGCCGCTTGGGGCTTCAGGTCAACCGAGAAAAGAGCAAACTCACTCCGGTTCAGAGTATCTCTTTTCTCGGCATGGAGTTAGACTCAGTCTCGATGTTAGCACGTCTCACCAACGAGAGTGCACAGTCAGTGCTGGACTGCCTCACCACCTTCAGGCCAGGTGCAACGGTCCCTTTAAAACTTTTCCAGAGGCTCCTGGGGCATATGGCATCCTCCACGGTGGTTGCGCCGCTGGGGTTGATGCATATCAGACCTCTTCAGCACTGGCTTCAGACTCGAGTCCCGAGACGAGCATGGCGCCACGGCACACACCGGGTAACAATCATCCCCGCCTGTTGCCAAACAATCATCCCCGCCAGACCTCTGCTTTTTGACCTCTGCAGGAGTGCCCCTGCAGCAGGTGTCCCGACACATCCTGGTCACGACCGACGCCTCCAGATCGGGTTGGGGCACCGTGTGCAATGGGCACGCAGCTGTGGACTGTTGGAAAGGGGCCCTGCTGTGCTGGCACATCAACTGCCTAGAGTTGCTGACTGTATTTTTTTGCCCTGTGGAAGTTTCCCCTGTTAGTTCGAGACAAACATGTCCTAGTCAGGTCAGACAGCATCACCGTGGTAGCATACATAAATAGCCAAGGCGGCGTATGCTCCTACCACATGTTGCGACTCGCTCGTCGTCTCCTCCTTTGGAGCCAGCCGTGACACAAGTCATTGCGTGCCACTCACATCCCCAGCAACCTCAATGCGATGGCGGATGCGCTGTCACGACAACATTGGCCCAGTGGAGAGTGGAGGCTCCACCCCCAGTCGGTTCAGCTGATTTGGGAATGATTTGGCAAGGCCCAGGTAGACCTGTTTGCCTCCCAAGAGACCTCCCATTGCCTGCTCTGATATGCCCGAACAGAGGCTCCCCTCAGGGCAGACACGCTGGCACACAGCTGGCCCTCAGGGCTGCGCAAGTACGCATTTCCCCCAGTGAGCCTTCTTGCACAGGTGCTGTGCAAGGTCAGGGAGGACGAGGAGCAAGGCACTTAACTCCATGTTGCTCCGGGGGGGTATTGTCCCTGTAATAATTGCACTGTAAGTCGCTTTGGATACAGTGTGTTGCCGTCGTAGACACAATCAACCAAGCCAGAGCCCCCTCTACCAGGCAACTTTACGCCCTGAAGTGGCGCTTGTTCGTGAATTGGTGTTCTTCCCTGGCTGAAGACCCACAGAGGTGAGCAGTTAGGTCAGTGCTCCTGTTTCTGCAGGAGAGGTTGGAGGGGAGGCTGTCCCCTTACACCTTGAAGGTGTATGTTGCTGCTATCGCGGCCCACCACGACACAGTAGACGGCAAGTCTTTGGGTAAGCACGACTTGATTATCAGGTTCCTAAGAGGCGTCCGGAGGTTAAAACCTTCCCGGCTAAGCCTGTTCCCCTCCTGGGATCTCTCAGTGGTCCTCACGGGCCTTCAGAGACCCCCTTAAAGCTGCTAGAATCAGTTGGACTCAGGGCCCTCTCTCTAAAAATGGCCCTGCTGATCGCGCTCACCTCCATCAAGAGGGTCGGGGATCTGCAAGCGTTCTCTGTTAGTGACACCTGCCTGGAATTCGGTCTGGCAGACACCCAGGTGATCCTAAGACCGCGACCGGGCTATGTGCCCGAGGTTCCTACCACGGCATTCAGAGACCAGGTGGTGAACCTGCAAGCGCTTCCCCGGGAGGAGGCAGACCCAGCCCCTTTGTTGCTGTGTCCGGTATGTGCTTTGCGTACCTACCTGGACCGCACGCAGAGCTTTAGATGTTCTGAGCAGCTCTTTGTCTGCTTTGGCGGACAGCGGAAAGGGAACGCTGTCTCCAAACAGAGGCTCTCCAACTGGGTGGTGGATGCCATTTCATTGGCCGACCACACCCAGGCCGTGCCCCTCCCCTTGTGGGTCCGAGCTCACTCAACAAGGAGTGTTGCGTCCTCGTGGGCACTGGCCAGGGGCACCTCCCTGGCAGACATATGTAGAGCAGTGGGTATGTAGAGCAACACCTAATACCTTTGCGAGATTTTACAATCTCAGGGTTGAGTCATTATCATCCCGTGTCTTCTCAGGTCCGAGCCGGTAGAACTTTGTAACACACTGATGAACTGACTGGGTGGATTGCTTGCACCTAGCGCCTTTCCCTCGGTTGAGGTAAAATTGTGTGCTTTCTCTCCAAGGAGATTCCATATATTCGGATCCCTGGATGATTCCTCCCTAGCCCTATGGGTCTGCAATTCAGCTGAGGAATTCGCTGACCCAATCCACTATGGGTACTTAATCTACCCGTACTGGTATAGGTGCTCCACAGGTCCGGACTAATGCGTGGACTCCTCCTGTGTGTATTTTCCACGGTACGGTCCCCTTGCGAGTGGAACTGCGTCTCCCTTAGGAAGTGCCAGCTGCCCTCCGGATGCCGTGCTGTAGCAACTCCCCCCTCCTTGAGGATGGATCTACCACCGCACCATTTTTTCCACATGTGCCCCGTTCCTGGGCAGGTGTGGTCTCCGCAGAGTCTTTTCCCCCTGAAAGAATAGGAAACTGGGTAAAACCCCTTCCCACAATGTGTGTAAGGGCCCCAGCCGCTTTAGCTCTCTGCGAGAAACATAGAGAGAAAAGAGGCCCATTCCCAGATTGGCAAGCGTCGCCTTATACCCCTGCTTAGGGTAATGAAAAGGGTTCCAACATCTTATATGGGGCATTGGGGAAGGGTACATGCAGTCTGACACAAATGGTCACCTTTGCATGTAAATATACATGCCCGCTCTTGTGTCAACAGTACACGTACACGGCTCAGTGCATGGCGTGATTTGAATTGGACCCCTAGTTTCGCTTCTTCGACACAACGTCAAAGTGAGCGACAGACGGGGAACGTCTAGGTTACAGATGTAACCTCCATTCCCTGATGGAGGGAACATGACGTTGTGTCCTCCCGGCCATGTCGCTGAGCCGAGCCACTGTAGTGGCTTTCCAGCTCCTTAGAAAATTCCTGAATGAACTCGACATATTTGCCCGCTTTTATACCCGTATGTCTGGGGCGGGGTATGCAAATACAGTCTGCCTAATTCCCATTGGCCTTAAAATAATATTTAAAAGGACTTAAACAAAAAGACAAAAATGCACACACTGCAGCTGCATGTGGCTCTCTATCTCCTGTACTGCCACGTCTCACTTCATTTATCCCTCTCCTCGGCTGATTAGCCCAATTGAACATGTGACGAGGAGGAGGGCGGGGCCGGGCCGAGACTACGCACGCCCGGCCCCACGTTTTTAAAAACACATCTCAAGGGGCCTGGGTAGCTCAGTGAGTAAAGATGCAGACTACCATCCCTGGAGACACGAGTTCGAATCCAGGGCGTGCTGAGTGAGTCCAGCCAGGTCTCCTAAGCAACCAAATTGCCCCAGATGCTAGGAAGGGTAGAGTCACATGGGGTAGATGCGGAGGCAACTGAGATTCATCCTCCACCACCCGGATTGAGGCAAGTCACAATACCACCACAAGGACTTAGAGCGCATTGGAAATTGGGTATTCCAAATTGGGAAGAAATAGGGGAGAAAATAAAAAATAAAATAAATAACAAATCTCAAAACCCCTGCATTCTACTATGCTGTGTCTAGCTCTGTAAACAGTTGTTGTGTTGTTGTCTGTACAGTACACTGAATTTAAAAGGCTGCAAAGTATTTACATGTCCCCAGCAAGCATTGTCTTTCATAGAGACAATGGGGTGAGTGACAATGGGGTCAAGTGAGCTCGTCTCTCTAAACATACACTTGACTGTCTGAGGAAACGGCACCATTTTTGTGTCTTTTTGTGATGCTTTGTTTTGTGTAGTAACACTCCTTCAATAAACGTTTGCATTGATGGAGGATTGCTTTTGCACTGATGTTCCCGGCCAAATTGAAAATGGATACTTAGGATGGCTGCAGGGTATTAGCATGCCCACAACAAGAGGGATGGACGCCAGTTGGCGCTGTTGTGTGCGGGGTTAATGCACACATTATCTTTTTTCTGTTTGCTCGGTTCGGGGGAATTCTGGGTTTGATTGTTGCACTAATGGGGAATGTTGTCTTTATAATCTTGTTTTTGACACACAATCTATATTTTCTAAAATATAAAAATGTCAGATGTCAATATGAGTGGATTGTCTTTCTCCATGTGGAACGTGAATGGGTTGGGACACCCCATAAAAAGTAGGAAGGTTATTTATTTTCTTAAGCATAAGAAAAATGATATAGTGTTTCTTCAAGAAAAGCATCTTTCCCCACTGGAAGCTGAAAAATTTGGGAAGATATGGACATGTTTTCTTTAGTGCTGGCTCAAGGAACAGCAGGCGAGTCATTACATTGATAAGTAAACATCTACAACTCAAATGTCTCAAACAGAGTAAAGATACATTTGGAAGAGACATTATTGTTCTAGTTGAAATTCAGGGGCAAAGGTTGATTTTTGCTAATATTTACACACCTAACGCTGATGATCAGAGCTTTTTTATAGATCTTGAAGGGATGTTGCAAGCCGTTGACACCCCTCATAATATAATATTGGGAGGAGACTTTAATCTATTGATGTAAACAGTCCTTGATCATAGTGAAGCAAAAGTGTGTAAGCTCCTAGAGCAAAATTGATGCTTCTCAGACATGTACAAAATCTTGGTCTTGCAGATATTTGGCGCATAATCTATTGCTTTACCCAGAGGATATTTTATTATTCATCTCTGATCCCACTATATCTATGCCTTGCCTCCACAGAATTATGAATTCCTTTTCTAAAAATCTCAGGATACAAAGTCAGTTGGTCTAAATCCGAATTTATGGCTCTGACAGCGTACTGCCCAGAAACGGCTTTCCAGCCGGGCGCCTTCCAATGGCCCAAACTGGGCATTAAGAATTTGGGTATTTTATTCACTGCAAATTTGTCTGATTTATATATAGTTAATTTTGACTCTTTAATGAAAAGTTTTTCAAGCAATGTGGGCAGGTGGACTTCATTACATTTATTGATAATTGGGAAGGTTAATGTTATTCAAATGAACTGTATTCCAGAATTCTACTACCTGCTACAATCTCTCCCTATAGATGTCCCACTCTCTTATTTCAAGGAATTTGAGAGCATAGTGAAGTCATTCATTTGTAATGGTTTAGCGTCCCAGATTACATTTCAGTTAGCTATATAGGCCGATTGACATTGCGTTCGGTCTCAGACATTTGGCTCATTGGTTAAAACCTGAAAGAGGCCCTCCTTGGATTTGTATTGAACAGAATGTTTTTGCCCCTATTATGCCATTGCAAAGCCTTTTTTTTTTTTATCAATCTAACCAGAGAAGTTAAATTACACCCCATTATCTTGCATTTGCATTCTGTGCACCAAGTGTCCAGAGTGTTTAATTCAGATATTTATCAAAATTTTGCCTCAAGCTTATGGCTTAACCCCAAACTATGTACAGTATAAATAAGCCCCCTTTCTGCTGGTCGGAGTGGATTGTGAGGGGGGTTACTACACTCAGTGACCTATATGAGAGTAGTGTGTTGAGATCCTTTGAAAATTTGGTTCAACATTTTGGGATCCCCAGATCTCAGTTTTATATACAGCTGCGCCACTTGTTCTTTACTATTTTTGGGAATCGCATACACCACCCTAAAGCGGCAGATACTATGAGAGTGGTGATTACTGCTTTTAGAAAAGGTCATGAGACATCAGTGTATTTCTTCCTGTTAATTCAGAGTCTGGGGAATTGAGCCTCAACCACTCTCAAGAGATTATGGGAGAAAGATTTAAACTTTGAAGTTGAGGAGGGAGATTGGGCTAGGATTCTAAAGAATACCAAGTCTGCATATAGAGACGCAAGGGTGAGCCTTATGCAATTCAAGATTTTACATCAGTTCTATTGGACCCCCTCTAAATTGTATAGGCTTGGTCTTAAAGAAACACCCATCTGCTAGCGATGCCAATCAGAGGATGGAGACATAACCTATGTCTTTTGAGGGGTTTGAGATCCAGGAGTCTGGTGTGCAATGTTTTAGGCAGTCGGTATAATTTCGCGCAAGACTCGACATTGAAAATAGACACATATAGTGTTGTGTCTTAACCAGTGTCACGATTGCCAGGCAGATCATTTTAAGGGGCTGGAGGTCGGCTGAATCCCCCTATTTTCAAGAGTGGTGGTCAGAGATGGGATGGGTGGCGGCCTTGAAGGAGGGGTAATTTAGAAGAATGGGGAAGTACAGTATGTTCGTGGAAAATGGGACGGGTATATGTCATATATGGATGGGTGATTATTGTTATTAGTATTATATTTGTTATTTGTTTATTTATTTATTTGTGCGTGTGTGTGTCTATATCATTTGCGACCACTAGGGAGTTGTTGGTGTTATTCAAAATAAACACTACCTTTATTTAGTTAATTCTCTTTATTTCGTTCACAGGTAGGTTTCACTTAACAACCATCACCATTCATCTCACTGAACTACCTGCGGCACGACGTGCAGTATCCAATAGTGTATAAGCACCTTGTGCCGAGGTGAACAGAGTAGAGGAGAAATAACATGTTAACAGTTAAGGCCAGGGTGGGATTGGGGATTGGGAGGGCGATTGAGGTTAAGATTAATTATGTGTATATATGTTTTGCTTTTCTGTGTTCATTTATGTGAAATGTCAGAATAATAGTAGAGAATTATTATAATTTTTTCAGCTTTTATTACATTCATCACATTCCCAGTGGGTCAGAACTTTACATACACTTTGTTAGTATTTAGTAGCATTGCTTTAAATTTCTTTAACTTGGGTCAAACGTTTTGGGTATAGCCTTCCACAAGCTACTCACAAGAACACTTGGGAGATGCATCTTCTCAGTGAGTGCTAATTAATACTGTGTTTACTCATCTGTATGTACTGGATTTTCCCAAATCAGTTGGCAGACAGAGAAAAAAGATTTAGAAAGAAATCTCAGAATAGACTATTATTTCTTTACACAGGGATCATTTTAAATAAAACTAAATCAAATTGAAATATAATAACCTTGGTTGTAATGACTAATGCAGTTTTCACTTTCTTTAGTCTACGTTTGAGTGTAGAGGAAAGCAACAAATAATTGAAATGTCAACAGAATGCAATAAGAATTGTGTTGAAGGACAGTTTTGTCTTCATACACCTAAAGCATATGCTTTCATTCTGAAACCACTTTGAAGTCTGTTCAGAAGGATACTAATCATAAAATGTAGATATGAAATGCAACAGAGGGGTTTTTGTTACATTTATATTGACAAACTGTTTTTCTTTGTGAAGTGGTGAAGTTTAAAATAAGTTTAAAATATTGATATTGAGTTTACGGTTACAATTTTAATTCTGATTCATATACAGATTAATTCGGAACTCTGACTCGACTTGGACTCAGCCTGTTACGGACTCTGTCTTGAGTTAGACTCGGACTTAACTCAGACTCGATTGTTTTAAGACTCGGACTCGACTTGGACTCGAGTAAGGTGGACTCAAGCCCAACAATAATGGTAACCTCAAAATGACAGAAACTCCTCTAAATCCCAACATAACAGAACATTAAACAATAACAAGTCTCCTACTTGTTTCATTTTGCGTAGAAATACATTAAAATAACACTTAATTTTAAAACGTATTCTCCCAATCAGTCCCATGCACAAGATGCCGGGAACTGAAAATCATATGCCTGGTTTCAGCAATACATTGATGTAACAAATATTATTCACATGGTCCCAACACAATTGGATTAAGTGAACACAGATGGATTGTTCACAATAAAATTAAGTTGAGACCAAATGCTAAAGAGTTGTGTAGCATTAGCTCATTTTAAGTTAATTAAGCAAGCAGTAAAAATTGTGTGAACAACATCCATTAGAAGTCTGAATCCATTTAAACATTTCAATGGTAGGAAAATTCCATTTAATTGAATTTACATAAGGCCAGAGAGCATGGTTAATTGCATTAAAAAGAATATGTTTACGCTTTATTTTTATATCATTAAGTGGCCCGAATTAACATGTTAAATTGACGGCCAAAAAAAGAGCAATGTGAGTTAGATGAGGGTATAAATAAACCTCACTGGTGTGTGTGTGTGTGTGTGTGTGTGTGTGTGTGTGTGTGTGTGTGTGTGTGTGTGTGTGTGTGTTTTGGGTTGGGGAACGGGGTATGCCAGATCACTTCATTTCTGCCTGGTGAGACTTTAGATCTCTTGACTATCTCTATAATACACACATCTTGTATCAAGCAGTTACATATTAAGAACACCTTCTATTGCTCTAAAGTGACATTTTTGAAATCTTTTTGGTATTTATCTGAAAAGTATTTACATTTTACTGACTCATTTAAGACGATGGGAAGGAAGAGCACAAGAAAAGGGAGTTTGAGATTTTTTGTGAAATAACATAAGATGGCTTTTGCATTAGCTTTGTTAAAACATTCATACGGAGTCAGAATGAATAATTTTCTACACAACTAATTTAAAGTATTTAAGCATAAGCTTTTAGATCAAAAGGTTTTAAGATCACAAGAAATATAAATTCAATCAAGTATATCTAAATGCTTGACTAGAAGCACTTGACTATTAAGCCATCCTATGTCATAAATATTAGAAATTGTATAGGATTGTTGGCTTAAATTGTTTAGTTTTTTTTTAATATGAGACTGTGCGCTTGTTCTTGTGCATGTCTGTATTTGGGAGTCAGTGGGATCATATGTCCATGCGTGTGCGAGTGTGCAAAGGTTTGCGTGTGGATTTTCTTGCAAAGATTAATATAGCTTTAAGGCATGCATATTTTTTACATAAAAATATCTCTCTCTATCTTTTTATAGTGCTGGGGTGAAAGTGTGTGTGAAGGGAGGATGCTATAGAGGGAGACGGGGTGGTCACCATAGCAACCATGCCATGACAAATATTCATCAAGTCTTTAAAACAAAGCCGAGTGGAAAAGCTTTGTCAAATAACTCATGTCATTTATCCTGGGACAGCCTGCAGAAAGATTATTAGCCTACATATGCAATCACTGAACTTCAGAGAATGTTTACATGAGCATTTTTTTCCTATACAATTTTCTATGTGTTCTTGCCATTTAAATCAAGATTCCTTCTTTTTGTGACTATTAGATAATCTTACTTTTTTCCCGAACTCGTTGGAACCAATGCTTCCTTCAACACTTTCTTGCAGTGTCTTTACAATGTTCTTTTCTCTTATGCTGCCTCTCCTTCGCTCTTTTACTAGTGTTGTGTTGCCCCTGGTGACACTGTGGTGCATCTCCCTCCCCTCTGTCCCTGTCACCTTCAATTGTGCTGTAAAAGTAGATACAATGCCTGAGGCAAGAGAGAGCATGAGAGGAAGCAAAAGAGAGGCTGAGAGGCAGAGAGACACAGCATCAGCACAACATAAGAGGAAGCAGTGTTAGAAATTAGTTGTTTGATTAAGGGGCAATATTTTCCCTATGAAATAAATACTGTCAGAAAACAATTGGCAAAAACTTTTTGGGGTACAACAGTTTTCACATTTACTATATAGTCTAGTCAAAAAAAAGAGTTAATAATGTTGACAAATTATACAGATGCATAATTTGTCAACATTATGAACAATTTTGAACAGCACACTATATAGTACGTAAATGTGAACTCATTTAAATAAAGTAAAGGTACTCACATATTCTCTTTAGGGACAGATAAGATACTTATGGTACTAACTACAAATATGTTCTAATGGACATGTAAATGGTACAGTGTGTGGACCTTTGAGGGTACTGCTGTTGCCCATAAAAGTACAAGTTTTGGAAAAAAATACAATTCTAACTGTGCATGTAAAACTTTTATGTCAAGTACATCATATCACAAATAAATTCTAAATCTGAACAATAATGCTATAACCTATAAATCAAATTAACATTTAATACAAACTTAGCTGTACACAATGCCCCAGATATCATAACACAATAAAAGCTCTGTTCTAGCAACATGATCACACTGTCACCGGAGTCAAGGAAGAGCCCAAGATGCAGAGATAAACAGAGTCAGTTTATTAACACAAGGCAGTAATCAAACAGGCAGAGAAACAGGGATCGTCCGGCACCAACTGCAGTGGGGTGAGAAGCGATGAGGAAGTGGAGCTTGACATGTGATGAAAGGGAGTGATGGAAGCCGTGCACTTGACATGAGGTGAGGGATGGTGAGGCATGGCTGGACCCCCTGGCGCTGAGTGGATGGACGAGCAGTCAGCAAAATGAAGTGAAGAGTAATCCACATACTGGTGAAGATCAGACCAACCAACAGACTGGCACAGGAGGAAACACACACACACACACACACACACACACACACACACACACACACACACACACGTTGTGTTTCCATGTTTTATGGGGACTTTCCATAGACATAATGGTTTTTATACTGTACAAACTTTATATTCTATCCCCTAAACCTAACCCTACCCCTAAACCTAACCCTCACAGAAAACATTCTGCATTTTTACATTTTCAAAAAACATAATTTAGTATGATTTATAAGCTGTTTTCCTCATGGGGACCGACAAAATGTCCCCACAAGGTCAAAAATTTCGGGTTTTACTATCCTTATGGGGACATTTGGTCCCCACAAAGTGATAAATACACGCTCACACACACACACACACACACACACACACACACACACACACACACACAGTGCATAGACAGATCAAGGCTAGACAGAGTCAGGTACTCAGACACAACACAATAATCTGGCAAAGAAACGGACACACTAAGGGGTATAAACAGAGCAGGGAAAATGAATAACAGCTGTCACTAATAGGCCGAAAGTGCCAGGGTATTCAAAGCAATGCTGATATGGCTGATCAGTGACAGCTGGCCATATACGAGGAAAAATGGAAACAAACACACAGGACAAACCAGTGACTCACCAACCGTGACAGTGGCTGGTATCCCAGGCAACACTGGAAGGTCGATAAGCCCATAGATAAGCACAAGGATTTGTGGGTGTATTTCACCCAGACAAGTTAGGAACTCCAAGACAAGGAATTCCGGGAAGCCATGTACCGCAACGTCCTCTCCAAGTCCTGGTTTGCCCACTCTGCCTGACCGTTAGTCGGGGATTGACACCCAGAAGACAGACTCACCTTCACCCCCAGCTGTTGACAGAACTCTACCCAGATGTTAGAGATACACTGGGCCCCCTGTCAGAAACCATGTCTAAAGGGAGGCCATGGATGCAAAAGACATGGTTAACAACTTCAACCGCTGTCTCCCTAGCTGACAGTAATTTGGGGAGGGGAATAAAATGAGCCACCTTCGAGAACCAGTCTACCATGGTCAGAGTGACCATGTTGCCATGGGAGGGGGGTAAACCGGTGACAAAATCTATGTCAATGTAAGACCAGGGCCTCGAAGGTACTGACAGAGGTTGGAGGAGAAACTCTGTCTAATCAAGACCATGAGTACGGTCGTCCCTCAGGTGACAGGCTACATTGGATGATAGTCTCCATCTTAGGACATGTGTGCGGGCTGATCGAGGAACAACAGCAGACCTGCTGGGCACTCTGCGGGAATGGCGGACTTGCGTAAAATGGAACAGATTTTGGACTCCACTTCCCAGGATACCATGCCCTCCAACCATGATTGAGGGAGAATGGCATCCAGGGCTTCAGTGGAGGTCTCGACTTCAAAACATCGAGACAGAGCATCGAGCTTGATGTTTTTAGAAGTCATCGAACCGATAGGAAAGCACAAAGTCGAAAAGCCCAAAAACCAGTGCTCAGCGTGCCTGCCTGGAATTTAGAAGTTTAGCCGTGCAAATATATTTGAGATAATTATGATTGGTCCACACCATGAAAGACACCCCCGATCCCTCTAACCCAGTGGTCGGCAACCCAAAACGTTGAAAGAGCCATATTGGACAAAAAAAAAATAAAAAATCTGTCTGGAGCTGCAAAAAATTAAAAGCCTTATATAACCCTTATAATGAATGCAACACATGCTGTAAGTGTTATATTTGCTTTTCAGGAATGTTTTCACATGTTCTAAACAAGCAACAAAGCGACGCAAAACCTCACCTCTGGACAGCCATCGTACTTTGTTGTGTAGCAGGAGATCGGAATATTCGCTGTCAACTTCATCTAGCAATGCACAGAACTGACGGTGGTTCAATGCTTTTGCAATTATCTTGTTCACCATCTCGATGACAAGGTTCATCACCTCCATACACTCTGGTGGGAATGTTTGTGCACACAGTGCTTCTTGGTGCAAGATGCAGTGACATGCAAGGAGATTTCGATCCAACGCTTTCTGTAATAAAGTCACAAACCCCTTTTGCGATCCCCTCATACTGGGTGCCCCATCTGTAGCCACTGAAATCAGGTGGTTGGTGTTAATTCCATTGTCATTTAAACACTTCAGCACAGCCTCACATATGTCCTCCCCACGTGTTTGTCCTTTCAGTGGTATTAATTCGACCATTTCTTCTTGAGGCCCATCAGAGTTAACATACCTGCATAACAGCGCTACCTGTTCAATATCGATCACATCACACGACTCATCACAGGCAATTGAGTATGCTGGAGCTAAATTAATGTCCTTGATTTGCTGATTGGTGATGTTGCCTGCCATTTTAATGGCCCTTTCCTTCACTGTCTTTGCGGAGAGAGGCATGTCTTTAATTTTCTGTATTATCTCGGTTTTGTTTTTGAAGTCTGAAAATAGGTGCTCTGATATTTTAATGAATGAATCCTTCATGTAGTCACCATCTGTGAACGGTTTCCCACGCTTTATTATCTCCCGGGTTGCAACAAAACTAGCAGCAGTAGTGGAGTTTGGAGATGCAATCCACTTCTTAAATTTATATTTGCGCTCCTCTAATTTCTCCAGAAGTAATGCAATCGCACTTTTTCTCTCACTCCCAACTGGGTACTTGACTGCAAATGTAGCATGCTTTCCCTGGAAATGTCTTTCCACATTACTCTTTTTGTTATTTGACAACTTCTCATTACAAAGCAAACATGCAGGCAATCCCTCCGCATTGGCAATGAAAGCAAATGATTCGGTCCAAGAACTGTTGAATCCTCTGTTCTCCTCAGCTATCTTTCTCTTTTTTCCCTTGGGATCCATGGCCCATGACACACCCGCCGGTTTGTTTGTTTGTTTGTCACGCCGATCTGACAGAAACGTGTGTCGCAGTCTATGACGTAAATTCTTCGTTGACAGAAATGTTGAAATTAAATATTTATTACACAAATTTTTACAACGTTGAAAAACTTTAAGAATGTTTGTCATTTTTTTCCTCCAGCAGAAATTCTATTAAAACAATTTTTTTTCCATTTTCATATTTTTGAAAAAGCTCCAGGGAGCCACTAGGGCGGCGCTTAAGAGCCGCATGCGGCTCTAGAGCCGCGGATTGCCGACCTATGCTCTAACCAATGGCGCCTCTAACCCAACACCAGCCTGACAGCCAACAATTCACGATTGCCCTCATTGTAATTCCATTCTGGGGTTTTTGATGATGTGAAAAATAAGCACACAGGTGCATCTTTTCAACTGAGGAAGAACGCTGTGACAGGACTGCTACATGCCAACCTCTTTAAGTTTTAGAAATGCAGATTGAGCCCAAGGAACCTTGGTGGAGATGAGATCCGTCATAGGTATAGCAAGCTGACTGAAATTCCGAACAAACCAGCAATACAAATTTGCAAACCCCAGAAACCTCTGTACAGCTCTCCGGGAATCTGGGGTTGGCCCATCTGAGATGGCCCTGACCTTGCTGGGATCCATACGGACTCCCTCAGATGAAATGATGAGCCCCAGGAACAGATCCTACTGTGCGTGGAAAACATACTTCTCAACCTTAATGAAGAGCTGTTGCTCTAACAGCTGCCGAAGCACGCTCCTGATGTGCTGGACATGGTCCTGGATACTTTGCTAGAAGATCAGAATATCATCCAGATAGATATAAACCGATTGGCCATGTCATGAAACACATCTTTAACAAGCCCCTGGAAAACAGTGGGGTATTGGGCAAGCTGAAATTCATAACCAAGTACTCAAAGTGCCCCAAAGTGGTGTTAAAAGCTGTCCTCCACTCATCCCCCTCCCTGATTCAGACAAGGTGATAAGCAATGCATAGGTCCAACTTTTTAAAGATGGTCACCCGCTGCATGAGTTCGAAAGCTGAGGACATCAACAGTAAAGGATAACTATTCTTTATTGTGATGTCATTCAGCCCTCAATAATCAATGCTAGGTCTAAGCGAACCATCCTTCATCTCCTTAAAGAAGAACCCGCCCCTGCCGGTGAAGAGGAAAGACGAATGATAGCGGCTGCCAGAGACTAATTGATATATCTTTCCATGACTTTCTTCTCTGGAACATAAAGCGAATAAAGCCAGCCCCGAGGCGGAGAAGTACCCGGAAGCAGGTTGATCGCACAGTCGTACATGTGGTGAGGAGGGAGGAAAGCGGTGCGGGACCAACAGACCCTCAGGTCGTGGTAAGCCACCGGTACCCCGGACAAGCCCGCTGGCTTATCCTGTGACACAGAACAAGACTCGACAGGGGAAGTCAAACAGTCAGACAGAACATAAGGACTCAGGCCAGCAACGAGCTCGTGGACCAATCAATGTGTGGGTTTTGGATTACCAACCAGGGGTGTCCAAGCATGACTGAAGAGGAAGGTGACATGAGGAGAAAAACATGATGCTATCAGAATGGTTTCCAGACATGAGCATGAGAGGCAGTGTGGAGTGGGTGACCATAGAGAGGGGAGTCCCACTGATGGTGCGAGCGGTGATAGGCTCCTCCAAGAAAACAGTAGGAATATTCCACTTGGAGGCCAGTTCAACATCCATAAAATTCCCCTCAGCACCAGAGTCGACCAGAGCCGGAAATGCTTGACTTGACAAACCCCACTGAAGTCGTGCCAGGAGAAGTGTCGGCTGTCCTGGGGATTTAATCTATGGCTGCATCTTTTACTGGACACGTAGCAGAAATGTGGTGCAATACAGACACAGACCCTGGGTGAGGTTGCGTTGTTTCTCCTCAGGAGGGAGGCGTGTCCTCCCGACATGCATGGGCTCTTCCTCAGACGAATGCTCTGACGATAGGCTGGGCAGTGTGGAACTGGCTAGGTGCACTGTTGTCTGGGAGGGTGGAGACCGGCGGTGGCAATGAAGAGCGAGCCATTTATCCACATGGATGGCAAGACCCACCAAGTCGTCCAAGTGCGTAGGACGGTCCAAGGTGAGGATGTTATCAGAGAGCCCATGCAGAAACAGATCCCATTGAGCCATGTCGTTACATCCACAGGACGCTGCCAGAGTGCTGAATTCTATGGCGAATTCAGCGACCAATCGACCACCTTGGTGAAGGCCTGATGGGGCTCTGGCGGCATCTCTGCTTCAGGTGGAATAGTCCAAGAAAACAGTCTTGTGGAATTCCACATCAAACTCCTGAAAAGATGACACACAGGCATGGTGATTATCCCACATGGCGGTACCCCAATTCCAAGCCTTACCAGTGAGGATAATGATGACACACGGCACTTTTGAAGCTTCAGGAGAGGAAAAATTAAGGCTGCAGCGAGAAGTACATTGTGCACTGGGAGAGAAACCCTCTGCAAGAAACCATCCTCCCCAGAAAATGGCACAAATAAAGCAGAAAGCATAATATTTATAGAATATGCAGCCTATTGCAGACAACAGGTTCAGTGTCAGATGCACAATTCTTCAAATATACAGACATAAAATCAATAAAAAATTCCAATTATCGCTTGAAAAATATAGCCAAACCATATATTTTCGTAACCATCTATTTTATCATATTTCAATGGTCTAAACATTAATATAAAATTTTACACAGAGCTTTTATTCATGCTCTGGTGTAGTATCCTCTTCTTCTACAATCCATATTTGGATCATATCTGGAGCTATAGTGGCCTCTGTCTTCCTGGTTGAATAGAAAACACAGTATTTCTGAGTGCTGTAGTGTTTCAGATTGCATAAACTGGTAATACATTGACATGCATTACATAGCTGTAAAGAAATATGAAGTAAACTTTTGGACTAAAGGATCTAATGGGGGTTGTTTAGTGAAGTTATCAAATGATAATTATATTGGATCTTACATGTTTGTAGGTTTTTTTCAGAATTATTTCATAATATGGAATGTATGATACCAATTGTTTTATATTTAGTCTTTACATAAATTATGAAAATACGTTTGTTATAACATATTGATCATGAAGCTTTCACACATCAAAATATGAGATTTAGAGGTTTGAAATGATGTATTGGTCTTAATTATTTCTAAATCGATGAACATTTATACTTGTAGTTAATGTAAGTAAATTCTAAAATGCTGTATATTTTGAAACTGTGCGTATTTTAACGTTTAAGGACTGGCCCCATTCACTTCCATTGAAAGTGCCTCACTGTAGATTTTTGCTTTTTTTGAAGCAAAGGAGGGACAAGTCAAAATTTGTTTTTGTTGAAATTAACATTATGCCACAAATACTGTCAATTGTGCTTAACCCGGAATATACCTTTAACAAACAAAAAAATGACAATTTACCCTTAGGTATGTTCCAAAATCTACCAACGACTTTGGTTTCGGTTTTCTTTCTTTCACTTTCTATCTTTGTGTCTTTCTTTTGTGAATTTTCAACTGTAACTAAGGGTGCATTTCATTTCAACAACTGTTCAAATCTCAAATCTCTTTTGGTGACAATAAATTGTATTAGTGACATTTTAATGGTCATCAGCCACCCTGTTCTAGATATTGGTGTCAGCCTTTGAAAAAGTAACACATATAAGTAGACCTACTGTACATGGACAAACTGAAAGTTCAAAAATCTAACAAAGAGACAAACACAAACCCAGTTAAAATAATAATAATAATTACAAAAAAAAATACAAAGTTTCATTTTATGTTACACCAGTCCATGCAGTCATGACTTAAGGAAGCATGTTTCTCATGAGTTCAATGTGAAATGGAACCAAGATCCACAAAACACCACTATTAGTTTATCATCTTTGTTTACTAGATTAACATAAATAGAGGAAGAAGCCAGTAAGCTATGATTACACTGGATACTGAAGGTCAATGCTGACTACTTCAACATATGATAAAGTCATATTCACAACTTACACAACAAAAGGTGGGAATTATGCTTTGTTTATAATAGGAACCTGTCTTTGACATTGCCTGTGTAGGCCTGCGTATGACTGTGAGATATTCTAAACTGGTCAAACCGGTTTTTTTATGTAGAGTTTCTCCATGATTCATGAGAATGCTGTGAATACAGACACATGTTTTCGAAAACCACTACAACCTTTTGCCACTTAAAAGTCACTTTTATGCCAATATTTATGTAACGATATTTAGGCTATATTTTTTAAAAACTAGGTAAAACTGTAGACATTGTTATATTATTTAAATCAGATTTATTTTGACATTTTACATCTAGTTCGGTTGTCAGTTTGTTTCTGAATTCACCTTGCCTTGCAACATTCTCGGACACATTCCCGAAACCAAAGAGGAACACCAAAACTGTTCAAGGTGAGAAGAAAGGCGGGGTCTGCGCGCACAGCGGGCGAGGCAGACGCTCCTGATTGGCTATTGTTGAACAGGTTGGTCGAACAATCGAAAAACATTTTTTTCCAAGAGCGAAACGTCCGACGGATTGATGGTCAGTAATCTTTAGACTTCGTCTAGTAAAATCATCGTTTTAAAGATTTGCGTTTTTCCCCACGGTATTATCAACTCCTGCTTTGATCAAGATTGACTTTTCTTAAGAGACCAGAAGTAGGGTTTTTATATGATGCGGAGCACATCGTATTGTTGGATTGCCTTCTTGGTGTTGATTGGTAGGTGCATAGCTTTGTGTTTCCATTGTTCAGTTTGTTGTTCTGAAAAATAATCGTGTTTGTAGTTCATTAAACATTGACGTTGGATTGTAAATTCATTTTTGCTTCCCTTTATGTTGCGAAACATTCAGGGTTATGGATGGTCGCGGCTCAAGGTAAGAGAGTGACATAATTTACTTTTGTTTGTTTCTGTCTTTAAAAGGGAAATCTGTTAGTGAAAATCTATGTTTAATGTGATCTGCTCCATCATTTTGACACAAACATATTATAAGTTTTAGGCCTAAGCAATGAATTAATAAAGAAAATCTATTTCTAATGATGTCATTATTATGTTTCTATTCCGAATCGTTGCCAAGATATAATCATTTACATTTTGAGCGAGACTTTCATTTTAATGTATTGAATAAAACTAGATTCTGTGGCTAAGTGACCCAGAATAATGGAGCAGGTCCCATATCATATTAGTAACTTATCAATATCCTTTGAAACAAATAAGCCTGTTGTTGTGTGTTGTGTTGTTCATTTGAGGAAAACAAACAAGTAAAATAAGATGCTTACTGAAAATTTTCTCTATCTCAGAATGTGGTCGGCCACAAATGTTTAACAGGATTGTTGGAGGTTCTTCTGCGGCAGATGGAGCTTGGCCTTGGCAGGTGGATATTCAGGTAATAATGGCAGCCATTATGAAACTACTTATCATGTCAAGTCAATTTTATTTGTATAGCGCCTTTCACAACACACATCGTTTCAAAGCAGCATTACAGAAGATAAAATACTACAAAATAGCTGCAATTAGATAAAATACGATTCCTAATCGTGTATAAAAATAAGTAATTAAATAATAATTGTATTAATAACCCCAGTGAGCAAGCTGAAAGCGACTGTGGCAAGGAACACAAAACTCCATATGATGTTGATTAATGGAGAAAAATAATCTTGGGAGAAACCAGACTCACTGTGGGGGCCAGTTCCCCTCTGGCTAACATCATGAATATAATGTAAATATTACTTATGTATAGTGCAAGTCATGGTTTAAAATGAGTAAACTAAGTAAGTGTTAAGGGTCAGTGTTTAAACATCTGTTTAGTTTGAACTGTAAGATTAATGACCAATGTCTTTGAAGTTCATCATGGATTGACTGCAGAAGTTCACATAGATGTTAATTGTAAATGTTTTGAATAATGGATAGCCCAGAGGCTTTGGTTACATTCAAATACTTAATAGTTTTGCTTTAGGGCTTACATTTTACATTGGACATTAAGTTGTAACCCAACAACACAGTTTAAAATTGTTTATAGTACAAAAGATTATAATAAAGGCAAACATTAAATGTTATTAATTTTACCGTACACTGCATTGGCCCAAACACATGAAAACATTTTAATGTGTCATAGGATCAAAAGGATAATGTACAGTTTTTGTAAATGCATAAACGATAACATTTGTGGATTATCTTTAAAATACAGTGGTCAGGGGTGCACAACACAACCAATGTAGCAAAGCAAATAAAAGCTGAAAACACAACAGAAATTAAGTCTCAATACAACAGAATTAAGCCACATCACAATAGACAAACCACAACAAAATGAAGAGACAAAACAATGAATGTAAACCACAACACATCGGAAATAAGTAGGGATGCTCCGATCAGGATTTTTACAACCGATACAGATCATTTGACCTTTTATCAGGATATCTGTCATAACTGGCTATATCTTTCTGCACACTGTCACTATTAATAGAAATGTCCTCTTCCCAGTAATAAACCATGGACTGGTGGTGGCGTAGTGGGCTAAAGCACTAAACTGTTAAGCGGAAGGTTGTCGGTTCGATCTCCACTGTCACCCCCATTGTGTCCTTGAGCAAGGCACTTAACTCCAGGTTGAACTCCATGTTGCTCCGGGGGGATTGTACCTGTAATAAGGGCTCTGTAAATCACTTTGGATAAAAGCATCTGCCAAATGCATAAATGTAAATATTATTTTGCCTAGTTTTTGCCTATGAAGAACTAAACTAAATCCCAACACGCCCTCTATGCTAGAGGCAGAGCCGGAGGGTGATGGGGTATCAGATTAAATTTCCTGGAGGTCACTG
Source organism: Xyrauchen texanus (assembly GCF_025860055.1). NCBI lineage: Eukaryota > Metazoa > Chordata > Actinopteri > Cypriniformes > Catostomidae > Xyrauchen > Xyrauchen texanus. The sequence goes on from NC_068308.1 coordinate 11,460,976, forward strand.
TGGTAGTCAAACACTCCGCAGTGGCAAAGCCCCAGGATTGATGAGATCCGACCAGAAATGCTGAAAGCTTTGGATGTGGAGGGGAAGTCATGGATGACACGCCTCTTCAACATTGTGTGGGAGTCTGGGACAGTGCCCAAGGAGTGGCAGAATGGGGTGGTGGTTCCCCTCTTCAAAAAAGGGGGACCAGAGAGTGTGTGCCAACTACAGGGATATCACACTTCTCAGCCTCCCTGGTAAAGTTTACTCAGAGGTGCTGGAGAGGAGAGTTCAGCCGATTGTCGAACCTCGGATTGAAGAGGAACAATGCGGGTTCCGTCCTGGCCGTGGAACGCCGGACCAGATCTTTACTCTCGCAAGGATCCTGGAGGGGACCTGGGAGTATGCCCATCCGGTTTACATGTGTTTTGTGGATCTGGAGAAGGTGAATGACAGGGTACCATGGGAGATCCTTTGGGAGGTGCTGCGGGAGTACGGGGTGGGGGGTGGGGTCTCTTCTTGGGGCGATCCAAACCCTGAACGTCCAAAGCAAGAGCTGTGTCCGGGTCCTCGGCACGAAGTCGAGTTCGTTACATGTGGGGAGGCCAGGGTCGGCGCTTTGTCACCAATCCTGTTTGTGATATTTATGGACAGGATTTCGAGGCATAGTCGGGGTGGGGATCTCATCGCTGCTTTTTGCAGATGTTATCATCGGTGTGTGACCTTCAGTTCTCACTGGATCGCTTGGCAGTCAAATGGGAAGCGGCTGGGATGAGGATCAGCATCTCTAAATCTGAGGCCATGGTTCTTAGCAGGAAACCGATGGAGTGCGTACTCCAGGTAGGGAAGGAGGTAGTGGCCCAAGTGAAGGAGGTTGGCCAGAGAATCGGGGCAGCAGGGGCGGTTTTTCACTCGCTCTAACACACTGTTGTCACGAAAAGAGAGCTGAGCTGGAAGGCAAAGCTCTCGATCAACCGGTCCATTTTCATTCCTACCCTCACCTATGGTCATGAAGGCTGGGTCATGACCGAAAGAACTAGGTTGCGAGTACAAGCAGCCGAAATGGGTTTCCTCATAAGGGTGGTGTGCTTCTCCCTTGGAGATAGGGTGAGGAGCTCAGTCATCCGTGAGGAGCTCTGAGTAGAGCTGCTGCCCCGCGAACCGACTTCGGATAAGCGGTTGAAGATAGATGGATGAATGGACTTTGCCTAGTTTTTGGAGACAACATTTTTAAAAGGTTTATTAAAAAATCTTTAGAAAAAAAAAAGACTTTAAATATGCTTACAAAATATTCTCTATATTAAGTTAAGCTTGGTGTCAAACTGAAGACAAACTGATGACCCATAGTTGCAATTAAGCTTAATGTGACATTTTTGGTTATTGATTCGTTGTCGTATTTCATAGAATAATTATTATTCTTTATTTTATTTCTATTTTATTTTTGCATATTATTTAATATTATATTATGGTATATTAATATTGTATAAATTATTTTAATTATAATTTACTTCCCTACCTTTTCATTAAGTTGGATGATTTTACTAATAGTTACTTTATCACTTGTTGCTGCTTGAACTTTAATGAGGGAAACAAGCGCTCTCGCATGAGGATAAGAGATGAAAGAAAAGCACATGTTTCTGGACCCTACAGTTGCTACTATTGTTTATGCCTTTAATCAGGAGATATTTAATGAAGCTGTTTGTATTACACCACATCTTGTAACTTGCGTTATTACTCAGATGCCTATGCCCGGTGGAGACAGAGAAGCTGCCACCATTAACGATAATAAGCACCATTTCACAGTTTGCGCTGTTTTCCCTTTGCTTGTCGCGTATGAAACAGCACATTAACAGTACAGTACACAAACGTTTCATATTTGTAATTTCTTTCCCACTGCATCATTCTTAACTGCTGAATCAAGTTTGTTGTCTTAAACCATTTCAGTCTTCCCCACACTCTGTGATGCCATTGCATTGACGGTGCTGCCGCACATCTTTTGCGACATGAGCAATCGGTTTATGCGATCGGCCAACTTACTGATCACTGATCGAGTCATAGGACGCGAATATCGGCTGATACTGATCGGTGGCCAATCGATTGGAGCATCCCTAGAAATAAGACAGAACACAAGGAAATTAGGCCTCAACAAAATGATCAGAAAAGCTATAAAAACACAGTTTTTATTTGTCCTTAAGAGTTCTAGGGTTGGGTTTCTTCCTGAACTCGATGCACATAACTTCAACATTTGCTCGAATCCGTAATGAGTAATGATGCGAAAATGACGTCACAGTTCCTGCAGCTATTCATGCATACCGGCAGCTGTTATAAGGTGTCCTGCTCCAGCAAAAATGGGCTGTATGCAGGCTGTAGCCCCCGCACGGATGGCGAAACGCTCAATGGGAAACACTCAGTTCACTGGTCAATGCTTTATTGAATTGACTTGTATTAACTCTCTGCATTTTCCCAGCAGCCTCATTATCACATTTAACAGCCACACGACTTAAAATATAATGGTTAAATAATATTTATTTTAATTGTGTTGTGTTGTGGTTTTTTCCGTAGTGTTTTCAGCTTTTATTTGCTTTGCTAATTTGGTTGTGTTGTGCACTTTTTGGCCACTGAACTAAAACATGGCACAAAAACTGGGCCAAATATTTGATCAGTATAAAAAAAAATGCAGGGGTTTGATTGGAAGAACAGCCTTTGATATCAACACCGAAAGATATGAAGTCTTTTCTCCTCCCTTTTAAAAGTTGATACCTGTTTATTGCTATCGTAACTAAGCACAATTATATGGAGATTTGCATTTTGTTATCTTATAAATATTCACCTGATCGATGGATGATGTGTATGTTGTAGACTGAGAGTCAAGGACATATTTGTGGAGGAAGTGTCATTTCAGAGAACTGGGTTCTGTCTGCTGCGCATTGCTTTCCCAAGTGAGTTTAAGTACGCCTCTGTTCAACACCACTACATATTATAAAGAGATATTCTGTAAAAAAAAATGAAAAACACCATATGACTTTGAGGACCACAAAAGATGCTAACTAGAATGTCAGCCTCGTTAACTTTCATTGTAATATAAAAAGTTGTAATGAAAATGTATGGTGACTGGGATTAGCATTCTGCCTAACATCTCCTTTTGTGTATGAGGGTGGGTGAGTAATTTACAGAATTTTCTTTTGTTTTGGGTGAACAACATCAAAAAAGATTTGTTTACATTGTGATTTCATTACAGACTTTATATATGTATTTCTCTTCTCTTTCCAGCCCTAATGACGTCTCCTCCTACATCATTTATGTAGGCCGGCAGCAGCTGCATGGTTGGAACCCAGATGAGACCATTCATAGAGTCCGTCAGGTGGTGGTTCCGACAGGGTACACAGACCCTCAGCTGGGCCAGGACATTGCCCTTGTGGAACTGGCCTCACCTGTTACATGGACTGAGCGCATTCAGCCGATCTGCTTGCCCACAGCCAGTTCTCAGTTCAGCAGTGATATGAAGTGCATGATCACTGGATGGGGTGACATCAGAGATGGAGGTAAGTGACTGCAGGATGAGGATTAATTTAAAATAGTACAATAACCTGACATTTCTCCATGCACAGGTCATAATAGAGTACTTCTATTAAAAATGAAAATTCCATCATTATCTGCTCACCCTCAAGTTATTCCACACATGTATGACTTTGTGGAACATAAAAAAAATGTCCTACGTGGGGCATCAGGGCTGTCGAGCTTTTATTTGATGAACAGTCTGAAATTTAAGTTAAAATCAAATTGGGGATTTTCATAATTGATTGTCGTGGAAATTATCGATAAATGAATATATTAATCATTACAATACCACAAAACGCACGTGGAGGACTCCAAATAATATGTGCAGAAACTACCGTTTAAATAGAATTTAAATTAATACACTTAAGAAGTGCAAGTATTGGCATCTTCCTCTTAAAAATATTCTTAGTTCAGTGTATTTCAATACATTTAGGCTATGTTTATTATGAATTTGTGAATTGTTTAATTACTGTTAATAACTTGAATGCAAGATTCAAAATTGAGTTCACGTTGTGGAGCGTGGTATATTTCGGACCTTTGGACTTATTTGTTTTATTTGAAATTTTCAAATCATAATAAGCTGTGTAAACACAGTAACACCGCCACTGTTGGCCCTCGAGCAAGGCCCTTAACCCTATCTGCTCCAGGGGCGCCGTATCATGGCTGACCCTGCACTCTGACCCCAGCTTAGCTGGGATATGTGAAAAATAAATAATTTCACTGTATATATACAAAAAATGTATGTATAATGTGTGACAATAGATCAATTATTTTCATTTATATTATTATCTGGTGCTGGTGAGATGTCAGCTGAATGTGCCTTCGTGCTTTCCCGGCAATCACTGACATAGTTTTAGGTTGGGATGTGACAAGGAGATCAACACTGCTTGCTGTCATGTTTTACTTAAGCGTGCTATTATGGTTTATCCAGAAAAGATAAAGCACTGACACTGGTTGTGGTTCTTCTCTAATGCGGACAAGACATGACATGATTACACGCTGCCCTCTAGTGGCGGATGTCTGTGTGGAAGCCTTATCAATGTCTGCTGGCATGATTACTGAACACATTTGTCCTGAAATAAATTAATTGATCAATTTATTAACAAATTATTAGATTAATCATTAACATCCCTAAATCAAATCATTGATCAATTCCGTTTCCAGTGCCCAAAAGTCTAATCTGGCGACTGCAGCGCAGGTTGGACGTAAATTACATCAGACGTGGGATTAAATTCCATGATGTCCAACCTTCTGCATATCTGCCATATTTGATTTTTGTGCTGGAAACTGTACCAATGATTGGATTAGAGACTAAATTATGAAAAAAAGACTTAAGATGAGGTCATTATTGATTTAATGTTGACTTTAAGATGTGTTTATTTTGACAAATGTATATATGTCATCCTTTAACAGAATCTTCTTAGGTTTTTAATTTACTGTCTATGGACAGAATCTGTAGCATTACCTTACAGGTTTGCCATGGAAAACCCAGACATTTAAGGGAATTTATAAATGAGTTAAATCTTAAAATTCTTGGAAAAGTAACTGAAATGTATTGTATGTTAATGTACATTATTCTAGTTATGTTCTCATATATCTTATTGGCTAGAATTTGCTCTTTGTGAGTGCGATTTCTTATAAAATAGTTTTAGAAAATCCTTATCCAGTTATCTGAATACCTAAAACAAATACCAAGGAATAACATGAAAATGAATTGGTGAAAAAGTGTGGAAACCCTGCTATTTGTTTCCATTCACCCATCATTTACATTTTGTAAATGAAAATAGAAAGAAGTTATTGTTTTTATCTTGCTCTTTAAACCTTGATCTTTTTTTTTAGTTGCTCTGCAGGGGTTTGGGCCATTACAGGAAGTGCAGGTGCCTATCATTGACTCGAAGACTTGTCAGGATATGTTTCTGATAAACCCCACAGAGAATATTGACATCCGTTTTGACATGATGTGTGCTGGCTTCCAAGAAGGGGGCAAGGACTCATGCCAGGTGAGAAGAGCAGAACTTAAAGCGGATGTCATTTTTTTCCCCATTAAGAAAGTCTTAATCTTTACTTTTTACTATAGATATTAATTGTAATTTTGAAACCAATGTATAAAATCCCGAGCACACATTTTTATTCTACGTGGAGAGGGTCCCCTCTTGAATAACTGAAACTAAACTAAATAATAACTTGAAAACAAAATAAAAATTAAAACTCATTTTAAAACCCAAAACTATAATAACCTTGAGATTCAGGAGAGATTTATGGAATCTGCTCAAATAATGATTATTTTTGCAGTTCCATTTGGTGGAGGCAAAAATGTCACACTTCATCTTTAATTCAATGATGGTGCATTTTGACCTAAATTTTCTACCCTCCAAATTTATGTATTGCTTACATTTGAAAAGCGTTTCTGTTTCCATGAAAATAATGAAACATTTTCTCAAACATCTTTTTAGGGTGATTCTGGTGGCCCTCTGGTGTGTCAGGTTAGTGATGGTACCTGGGTGCAGGCTGGAATTGTGAGCTTTGGTCTTGGCTGTGCTAAAGCAAACCGACCAGGAGTCTATGCCAAAACCTCTAGTTTTACTAGCTTCATCCTGTCCAATGCTGGAGGAGTCCAGCTGAAGAGTGGATCAAGTCAAAATTGGGCTGACAGGGTCATGGTACTTATCAGGACTGCAATTCTAGTGTTATTGGTACAAATGCTGAGATAAACACCTTGACCCTTGTTTATGCTAAAAGCCCACCCAAAAAGAGGCAATTATCGTCATAACATATAGGATTACAGTCCTTTAAATTAGCTTTTTATGAATTTCTACTTTTACAAAACTTCATTGTATGTACTTTCCTATTTGGTTTGTAATAAATATTCCCGACATGCTAAATAATGTAAAAATGTTTGCATGTACTCTCTGAAATCTTTGAAAGTCTGAAATTATTAACTGTGTTAAGAGTGGCAATAGGAATAAATGAGTGATTATACTGTGCACATGCACTCTTAAAATTAAACAGAAAAAGCCTACAGTTAACAAATCAAACACAATTATTACAATTTTAGTTGAGATATTAGTCGAGATTATGCAAATGTAGCCTGGGATAGTTACCTCAATGGCAGCTGAGATTTATTGTGAAATTTCTCAAGTATAAAGCACACTAAAAGAAATGATCCCCCATTTTGCATAGTAATTATGAATGTTACATAACGTTTTATCATGTAAATTTTCCATCTGAACACTAATGCAATTTGATTCTGGTTTAATACCTTTATCTATCGAACCAATTGTATTTTTGTATCTTTTGGTCACTTGTTTTCTGTAAATAAAGTAATTTTTGTAATTGATTTTGTTTTGGTTTGCATATTTATTTTAGTCAAACACTGCATACAGAAATGTGAAAGTCATTGTTGTGTGACTTCAAATCATCATGTTAGAAACCCATTATTAAAGGGCATATGAATCCCTTTGACAGCTTTATTGAAGACAATACTCCTTTTTGTTGCTGGTGTAACAACTGAGCAAATTAGCATGTTTTTGAGCAAGTTTAACTATTTTCTACAAGGCATTCATGCAAAATCAAATGAAACTTTTTTCTACTCTGCATTAATATCTACAGTCAGGCACCTTCTGCTATGTTGCCCTTGTTGTGTTTCATCCAACACAATACTGCTGCCCTGGTGGTGACTTGCTGTAGTGTACAGTTAATAACCATGGATAAACATAAGACAGTTGCTTGAACGTTGCCTTAAAAACAGCTAAATGAGATCATATTCAGACATTCCAGGATTCATGAATATCAAAGTGAATGAGACATAACACAACTGATACAACAGAATTGAACTCCCTGGATTATCTTAATTGCTTGTGATGGCACACATTCTTAGAATTAAAAACCCCTCAAGATCTAAACCCTGAATTATACTTAAAGTTGGCATATGTAAATAGTTTACAGTGCATCCGGAAAGTATTCACAGCGCTTCACTTTTTCCACATTTTGTTATGTTACAGCCTTATTCCAAAATGGACAATTCATTATTTTCCACAAAATTGTACAAACAATACCCCTTAATGACAATGTGAAAGAAGTTTGTTTGAAATCTTTGCAAATTTATAACACCTATATTTGGGCACTTTCTCCCATTCTTCTTTACAAGCTCTATCAGGTTGGATGGGGAGCGTCGGTGCACAGCCATTTTCAGATCTCTCCAGAGATGTTCAATCGGGTTCAAGTCTGGGCTCTGGCTGGGCCACTCAAGGACATTCACAGAGTTGTCCTGTAGCCAATCCTTTGTTATCTTGGCCGTGTGCTTGGGGTCATTGTCCTGTTGGAAGATGAACCTTCGCCCCAGTCTGAGGTCCAGAGCGCTCTGGAGCAGGTTTTCATCAAGGATGTCTCTGTACATAGATGAATGCAGCATTCCCTCGATCCTGACTAGACTCCCTGTCCCTGCCACTGAAAAACATCCCCACAGCATGATGCTGCCACCACAATGCGTCACTGAAGGGATGGTATTGGTCAGGTGATGAGCGGTGCCTGGTTTCCTCCAGACATAACGCTTGCCATTCAGGCCAAAGAGTTCAATCTTTTGTTTCTCATGGTCTGAGAGTCCTTCAGGTGCCTTTTGGCAAACTCCAGGTGGGCTGTTGTGTGCCTTTTACTGAGCAGTGGCTTCCGTCTGGCCACTCTACCATACAGGCCTGATTGGTGGAGTGCTGCAGAGATGGTTGTTCTTCTGGAAGGTTCTCTTCTCTCCAAAGAGAAATGCTGGAGCTCTGTCAGAGTGACCATCGGGTTCTTGGTCACCTCCCTGACTAACCGTACGTTCACACCAGAGGTGGCGAGAGCGTCAAATCGACCGGAAGTCATTCATTTTCAATGACAGCCAGCGTCTCTCGGCGGCGAGAAGCGGCGCGGCGAGTCTTGGGCGGCGTGGGCGTCAGATGGAAGTTCAAGTGCAGCCAACATTATGGTAACGAGCTGTGACGCGGTTCGGCGGCAACCTATTGGAATATAGATGTGCTCCGCTCTAGCGAAGTCTAGAGAACATAACCGTGTAAACTTTGGTTCCCACCAAACATTCGTTCCGAAGATAAAATGGAGGAGAAACTAATTATTGCCGTGACGGGTTTCCCCGTAATATATGACCAAGACCACAGTTATTATTACAAATGTATTTTATTTTGATAACAAACAACTATAATTTTAATTACTTTCTGCCATCAATCGATTTCTTATTTTCACATTTTAAAGAATTCATGAGGATATACGCTACTTGTGATAGGTCGGCAAAAAGTAAATGGTCGACATGTCTGGATGTTTAAATTGCGGCCCCTTTAAATATAGTTCACAAAACAAAGCATTCTGAACAAACGTTGCCGCCTATTTCAACTACGTCAGAGCGTCCACGAGCGTCCTCGAGCGTCGAAGGCAGGGCAGCCAGAGGGAATTTTGACGCTCTCGCCGCTTCTGGTGTGAAGGTACAGTAAGGCCCTTCTCCTCTGATAGCTCAGTTTGGCAAAGATAAAAACATCTCAAGGATGATCAGTGGAAACAGTATGCACCTGAGCTCAATTTTGAGTTTCATGGCAAAGGCTGTGAATACTTATGGACATGTGATTTGTTTCGTTTTTTTATTTTTAATACATTTGCAAAGATTTCAAACAAACTTCTTTCATGTTGTCATTATGTGGTATTGTTTGTAGAATTTTGAGGTGCTGTGAATACTTTCCGGATGCACTGTATATGAACCAATTCAAGATAAAGGTACTTTTCTGGGTTAGATTTTAGGTGAAGCCCTTAATTATTAGGAGCCTATGGAAAAGAGATTCACCCTGCCAATTCTTCTAGGTTTAGTACACTGGTATTCAATACAGCTATCAAGTTCAATTGTGCCCTAATGTGGCTCTACAAGGTGTTGGTCAAGATATTTGTATGGAAGAATCAGGTATCAGGGAGTTCTGGGTTGTCAGAGAGGATCAAGGGAGATCCAAGATGGAGCTCCTGTCGAAGTGATTCCATGTCATCAGGGGTCTTGCGGAGTACCTCGAGCCAATCAGTAAGCAGGGATGTAGAGAGGGGGGCCAAGTCATTCTGACTAAACAGATGGAAACAGAGAAATAAGTACATTTAAATTAAAAGGTACGTAAGAGTCAACATTAAGTATATCGATTTGTAATTATACTATGAGTCCCGGATAAGGGTTGGCAGTGATAGAAATTACAAAATGGAGCAAGCATTTGTATATGCACTTCGTGATCACCATGGCCCTCACATATAAAACTTTGCATAGTCATCCTAAAAGTGTGCATATGCAAGAAACTTTTCAGATTTACCAACCCATTCTTGAGCCAGAACAAAGTTAACATTACAAACCCGTTAGCGGAAGATTGTGCATAAATGCCCATGTTTTATTACTCACCCCATTACTTTCCTGAAATAACCATATATGGAGCTTTAAACGCCTGTTTTTACTATGCATAACCTCATCTGCATATCATTTTCATAAGCATATTGCCATCCTGACATGTGATTTTACAGCATTTAACGGTACAAGAAACTAAGAATATAAGAGATAATACAGTGTAAACTTGCATTTCGTAGCCTTTGTCTTGTTTAGACATCATTCAAACAATGATCACTTTACCTAAGACACTTTATTTTAGGCTCCAAGATATTAAGAGGTGTTTTCTGATAACAGGCCTATATCTTAAAAATGGATTGGATTATTCGCACCATGTTGGCTGATTGTTTTAATCTATTGATCTCATGTAACATGCATTTTGCTTCTTCGATAATGCTTTAATCATTTTTAAAAAGGTAATTTTGTCAGATATGTTTTTTTTAAAAAATGTCTTGACTGGAGAAACAAAAAGATTAAGAAAATTATCTTTGCAGTGTAAAAATATTTTGTCTGATATTGACTTGAAGAGCTTTTAAAAAATAAAACGTGCCAGCTTATCTTTTGTTTTATATTAGAAAAACAATGCTGAATGGCAAAGGTATATTTTTATGTGCATCATGTTTTTCATAAGAAAACTATGGACAGAGTTATTGCACTTCAGGTCAGGATTATGTGAGGAAGGCAGCACATTTTATGCATATGCTGTGCAGTGCTGCACCTGTGTTGATAAGACCTAAACCGACAGCATACTACCAGATTTCCTAATGGTCCGTTCAACTACTAAATGTTTCTGACATGGTCCCGGCTGTTTTACCAGGCCATTCCACTTCAGTCAGTGTCAAATGTGCATAAAAGATTTATCTTTATTTTAATGTTGTCATTTATCTCAGAACGTGTTTTCTGTAATTAAACAATTCCAAGCAGATGGCCTTTGGGAATTGAAAATATCACAAGCCAAACAAATCCTCAATCTCATTTAAAAGCACACTTCCTCTGTATAATACAATGGGAACAGTCTTTAAAAAGAAGTGCATCATAACCAATATTTTAGACAGACTGTAATGCTTTTTCAGTTAGTAATGAAAAATGTGTGTGATAAAAAGTGCTTAACTCCATACTTTTTATACTAAACGTGGTGTATTAAACGAAAAAGGTTAGAATCAGTCTATTCAGTTTGTTCGGCAATTTGCACACACCAGTAATAGAGTGCATAAGCAAGGTCAAGAGTGTGCAGATGGTGCGCACATATTAACGGCAAGTTTATTTATTATAAATCTCTATTTGTGTTTGGGGAGACTGTGTACGCTCATTTCAAAATCAATTTTGTGCGTATGCAACTTCTATACATCAGGCCCCAGGACTTTTGACTAACCTTTGCCTGAAGTTAGGGTGCTGGAGCTCTGTAAGAGACTGTGTGAGTAGGTCATCAAGGTCAAATCCAACACCATACCCAGCTCCACTGCCTTTAGGTGTCACTGAGAAAACTGGGGGAAAAATGTCCTCAACCTAGGAAGGAAAATTTGTAAAGTGTGTATGATTGTAACGCAGTTCAATGGAAAGGAGGAGGCGAGAACCGGCTTGACGACATAAATAATAGTTTAATGAGAAACTTAAACAAAAGACAAACACACACACGACGGACATGTCCGTAAACTATCTCTCTCTACCGCACCATCCTCCGCAGTTGGCCTTTATCCCTCTCGGAGGCTTGATTAGCCTGATAAGGGACCGGGTGTGTAGAATCACAACCCGGCCCTGCCCTCCGCCCTGCCACATTTCTCTCTCGTTCTCTCAGGCTGGGGAGCCCCCGGCATGACGTACACCCCCCCCCACCTTTCCTTGGGGAGGGCCGTGCCTTTCGCCCTGTCTGCCGGCAGGTCATCCCCGTCTACCTGGATGAGGGAGGGGACAAGGGGAGGGAAACAGAAATAATAAAAAAGTGGGGGTACTTCCTGTAACAGTGTAGTACCCCCCCAAAAAAACACTGTAAAATTTACGGAGTGGCAGTGAGAGAGAGAGAGAGAGATGAAAAAAAAAAACCACTTACTCGCCAGTTCTCTGATACGCCGTAGCTTGTTCCTCGGCCACTCCTCCACCCTCTAACAGACGACAGCCGTGCCTCTCCGGGTGGATCGGAGGCAGTCCTCCAGCCCCTGGCGGACGGAACGCCCCGCCGCGTTCTCAGGGAACAGAAGGGGTCTCCCCCGCAACTGGCAGCGGTTCTCCCCTGCCCTGCCACAATGATATATAATAGAACAAAAGAAAGAGACGCTAAAACTATATTTCAACCAGCATTGAAAAAAACTGTGTATTTGATCTAGTTCAGCTGTTCAAACTATGCTGACTTATGGTGGTGTGAAATTTCTGTGGCACATAACAGAACTGCAATATATAAATGGGGCTTCTGTATGTCTGGAAACACTATTTTCTTTTAGGGGGGTTTTTGAAAAACCTCTAACCCCAAGTCTTATAATTCAGCATGTAACCATTAATGCTCAGACATAACTGATTCCTCAAATACGTCCTGTTGAGGAGAGGCGTGCTTATACTTTCCTAAGTGGTCTGATTTAGATTTTTGCACGGCTTACTCTGACAGAGGGTCCACAAACATATCTAGGGACCAGAACTTAGAGACTTGGAGTAGGGCTCATTTGTCTTGGGCCAATAAGCAACAACTTAGCAAGTCACCTTAGCAAATGCTAGGGAGGCTGTCAGGCCAACATCGTAGCAGGAGAGATTTGCATGGGGAAGCAACACACTTAGCTTCTTCTTTGTTTTTAACAGAAGGGCCATGTGAATCAGAGACATTTTGATGCTCCCCTAAACCACAAAGTTTATCCAGGGCTTGAGCACCATTGACAGTCTCTGGATTAGAGGGAGATGTGCTGGTGTCCGAGACCCTAATGCTGGAAACACTGCTTGGATTCAGGGATGATGGTTTGGTGATAAATGTTTCCATTGGCAATAGCAGGATGTGAGAATTTGACTGTGATTGTGTGTGTATGAGGGGTTGAGATTGTATTCGTAAATGACTCTGGGTTTGAGGATGTGTGTGAGTCTGTTGAAGAAATTATGTGTGAGCAGGATGATTCAAGTCTGGGGGAAGTCTGATTTCTGTGGATGGTATGGTATTGGTTGCTGGTGCTGAGACATTCCCACACCAGCCTGGGTTCCTGACCAGTTTTCAGTGAACATTGTTTCAACACTTAGAAACTGTGTTTGGGATTTTAGCATGTTGTTTTGACGAGCTGCCATGACCATTGATGAGAGATCGCAGTTGCGAGTGACAAGTTCAGAAAATTCCAACTTTAGCGCAAAGTTGAGCCGTTAAATACCATATTTACATTGCATTAAACAACGTCAACTCTGATGTTGGTTTAACTTTTTCTGTTTTTCACAACATTCTTTGTTATACAGAATGGCTGCAGACCAGTGTAATGTACCTATTGGATGCGAGTTAGAAGGTAAAAGTTTTGCAAAACTTGAAATCTTGTTGAACTTGAATTTGTACACGAAAGTCAATACACATTATGCGAGTAAAGTTCCAACATGTGTTAAAAGATGAGATCCATCCACTTTCATTCCAAGTCTATTTTAATATCCTTTATGTTGTTTACAGTCACCTGTTGATAAAAATAAACATTAATACTAATCACATATTGCACGGATGATGTAAAAACAACCGTGCAACTTCTCTCTCGTTAATGTTTGCCCAACACACATTAAGATTGCTTGAGGAACAGCCATCTTAGGAGACAGTACCATTTTAGTGTTTGTTAAGACATATCAATGTAAACTCTGTCAATACCTGTAAATTGTACAAATTATCTATACACTGGCGGCCAGAAGTTTGGAATAATGTACAGATTTTGCTCTTATGGAAAGAAATAAGAACTTGTATCCACCAAAGTGGCATTCAACTCATCACAACGTGCAGTCAAATTCTGAACTTCTTAAACTACTTCAAAGAGTTCTCATCAAAAAATCCTCCTTGTGCAGCAATGACAGCTTTGCAGATCCTTGGTATTCTAGCTGTCAGTTTGTCCAGATACTCAGGTGACATTTCACCCCACACTTCCTGTATCACTTGCCATAGATGTGGCTGTCTTGTCGAGCACTTCTCACGCACCTTACAGTCATGCTGATCCCACAAAAGCTCAATGGGGTTAAGATCCATAACACTTTTTCCAATGATCTGTTGTCAAGTGTCTGTGTCTTTGCCCACTCTAACCTTTTCTTTTGGTTTTTCTGCTTCAAAGGTGGCTTTTTCTTTGCAATTCTTCCCAGAAGGCCTGCACCCCTGAGTCTTCTCTTTACTATTGTACATGAAACTGGGGTTGAGCAGGTAGAATTCAATGAAGCTGTCAGCTGAGGACATGTGAGGCGTCTATTTCTCAAACTAGAGACTCTGATGTACTTATCCTCTTTTTTAGTTGTACATCTGGCCTTCCACATCTCTTTCTGTCCTTGTTAGAGCCAGTTGTCCTTTGTCTTTGAAGACTGTAGTGTACACTTTTGTATGCAATCTTCAGTTTTTTGGCAATTTCAAGCATTGAATAGCCTTCAGTCCTACAAACAATGATTGACTGACAAGTTTCTAGAGAAAGCCATTTCTTTTTTGCAATTTTTAACCTAATATTGACCTTAAGACATGCCAGTCTATTGCATACTGTGGCAAACACAAAGACAATGTTAAGCTTAATTTAATGAACCAAATAGCTTTCAACTGTGTTTGATATAATGACAAGTGATTTTCTAGTACCAAATTAGCAATTTAGCATGATTACTCAAGGATAAGGTGATGGAGTGATGGCTGCTGGAAATGAGGCCTGTATAAATTTTATCAAAAATGACTTTTTTCAAATAGTGATGGTGCTGTTTCTTACATCATTAATGTCATAACTATACTTTGTGATCAGTTGAATGACACTAAATTAAAGTACCAATTTCCTTCCAAAACAGCAAAATGTGTTATTCCAAATAACAGCAAAAATAATTCTAAACTTGGGATGATTACATGTTAATCTCATAGATTACAGTTTGGGGTAATCTAACCTGATTACTTTCCACCTAATTCTATTTTATGTCACATGCATTTGAGTAGGATAATAATTTTAATATAAAAGTACAAAAGGAAGAAAATGTATTACTTTCTTTATTACTAGGGATGCACCGATACCGGTATCTGGTATCGGCCTCGATACCACATTTTCTAAAGTACTCGTACTCGTTAAAAGTCCCCCGATACCAGGGACCGATACCACGGTCTGAGAAATGTCTATGTTTGAGCGGCGTGTAAGGGGTTAATCACAGGCGCCGAGTGCCCGCCCCCAGGCCCCGGCTGCAGTTCAGAGGGGGGAGAAGGCGAGGCGAGACGAGACATGTCAGCCGTGTGGAACTATTTCAAAGTGAATGAAGACGACAAAACAAAGGCGGACTGCAAATTGTGCTCAGCGAAATTGTCCAGAGGAGGCTCAAAAGGTAGCGCATTGAACACAAGTAATTTAATCAAGCACCTAAAATCCCAACATGACAACGAGTACAAAGAGTTTACCCTCGCTTCTAAACCAACACAACCCATGCTGCAGCAAACTCTTGCAAGACGAGATAAAATGTCCAGAGACAATCCACGTGCTGTGAAAATAACACAGGCAATTATCGAGTACATTGCATTGAGTGACCAGCTACTCTCGGAGGTAGAAAATGTGGGATTCCTGCGTCTCCTCCATGTTCTGGAGCCCAGATATGATGTCCCAAGCCACCGCTACATGACTGACACGGAGCTGCCTAAACTACACGACTCCGTGCAAAAACATATCCACAGCCTACTGCAAGCCTTCTCTGCGTTTAGTTTCACCACGGATATTTGGACAAGCAGTGTTAGCCCCGTGTCGCTAATTAGCCTAACCTGCCAGTGGATAGACGAGAGTTTCACGCCGCAACGAGCCATATTACATGCGAAACAATTCCGCGGCTTGCACACCGGCCAGGCTATAGTGCATGTGTTTGAGGAAATGCTCCAGACATGGGGTATACCTAAAACATCAGTACATGTTGTGCTTCGTGACAATGCCAAAAACATGATTAAATTATATGACTAAAGCTGTTACCTGTAAATTTAAATCATGTTTTTTTTATTAAGTACTCTGTATCGGTATCGGCGAGTACTGAAATGCAAGTACTCATACTCGTACTCGTTTCCAAAAAAGTGGTATCGGTGCATCCCTATTTATTACTAACAAAAAGAGCCTCACATGACATTTTCAAAAAGTGCATTAAACATAACATGACTGAAATAAACATTACATCTAACACCAAAGTTATGGCCAATTCAAAACACTGAGACATCAAGTTCATTTTAAGTGCATAAAACACTAGCAGCATAATGAACATTAATGAAGGCAATTAAGTTCAATGTGTGAGCTGGACACCACTGGTGAGGTAATAATAAATAATATATATTATATATTAAACATATCTAGTTAATTTTAAGTGCATAAAACATTACATGAACAAACAGTACTGAACCTGAAAACATCAGCAATGACATTGCTAGGTCAATGCTAATACCTGAAAATAATTGACACACTTACTAATAGTCCATCAACTATTCCTTAGCTGAGGTGCATATTTTACTGTTGTAACATCAAAGAAGCATTTGTTCAAAATGTTAATCTGTGAGAGATTATTGTGCTTCGGGGTAAGAATAGGCTTGTTTGAGATGAGCAAGTTCTGTGCAGAACTGATCACCGGCAGGTGCATGCCGGTTAGAAATTTGTCGACTTGCTGTGATGTCATGACATATGTAAAAAAAAAAATCCTGCAAGAGCCAGGCGGCCGCAATTGTAGAAAGCAGGTGGCGTGGTTTCTTTTGAACTGCAAGCGCGATGAGAAATGACTTGCTGATTATACAGCTTGATGCCTGGCTTAAACAACCGTGATGTTTGTTCTCTCCTAAATTGTTGATTTTTTTTATTTCTAATATCATGTTTTAAATATTCCCAGCACTGTGACACTGCAATCTCTGTATGGGATATGTGATTGGTGATTCATATTTCTGAAATATCTCAAATAAAAAAATTATTATTAAACTAAAGATGGATGGAAAGACACGTCTTACAGGAGGAATTAAATAACCGGTACATTGTGTGTCTTGTTCCTCGTATTTATTTTCTGATAAAAGAGGCTTTTAAATGTCCTTTGCCCATAGGATGCCGATCAAACTCAAAATCAAAGCCAGGCACACAAACCGACTTATCATCCGAGTCATGATACTTAGCGAGATAGGGGTGCTCTAGTGCTTGACATGCACTGGTTCTTTCACAAGGATCAAAGCGGAGCATGGCACCAAACAAGTCCACTGCTGCAGGTTCAGCCTGCAGATACAATATAGCAAGGGGTACTGGTGCTTTTGAGGGTAGGCTCTTCACGCACCCGGTAGGATCCTATAGACCCTATGATACTCGCAGGTGGAGTGCCCAAAACAGAAAGAATCAACTGCAGTTGATGCACATAGTTTTTCGCTGGAAACATCTGTTTCCTGCCAAGCATCTCGCCAATGATGCAGCCCACAGACCAGAGGTCAATGGCCAAGCTGTAGTGGTGAATGGACAACATGAGCTCAGGAGCACGATACCAGTGGGTGGCCACATATTCTGTCATGAAAGAACATGACTCTTCGGAGTGGGCGGCACTTAATCCTGGTGCCATACCAAAGTCACCAATCTTTAGATCACAGTTTTCATTGACTAGAAGGCTAGATGGCTTGAAATCATGGTGAATGACACTGGCAGAATGAATGTACTTCAGGCCTCTTAACTGCTGATATAGGAAATAGCGTGTGTGTTCTGGGGTCAAACGTTGCCGGGAGTAGAGAATTTGATGCAGGTCACTCTCCATGAGGTCAAGAACCACATAACTGAAATGAGAGGGATAAGAAAAATGTAGAGGCACTTCCATCACTTTAAATACTCTAGCTAAAAGAGAGAGTGTGTCCTACTCTGTACAACTCCAGCTTACACTGATTTACAAGCTGAGTAAGGGACCACAGGCTGAAGAATATCTTTAATGGCAATGATGTTGTCATGTTTGAAGTGCTTCAGCATCTTCAGCTCTCAGAGTGTACAATTGGCATTTGTCACAACCTCAAAAGCATTAGGGATCTTCTTTATTGCCACCTGCTGGCCTGTATGCATAAATTACTTCAGATTCAAAGACTGCTAAATTCTGAATCAATAGATATACTTAAAATAAAAAAGAATTCTATTAACAAATAAAAAAACAGTATGGTGTCTAATGGAGACACAATTAAATTCTTGTACTTAAATGTTTCAATCTATACAATCAATGAGAGCAGTGGTGGATCTTGGCATAGGCAGTTGCCTAAGGTGGCAACATTCTCTGGGGCCCCCCTGAGACCCTAACCGCACATCAGCTGGGATTACATTGAAAATGTTTCGACTTTTTAAGGGCATTTCTAAAAATATGAATTGTTGCATGTTTCCATCCACTATGTAGTGTGCATTATCATTAGGGAGCCGCCTCATCCTGATGGAGTAGCTGAATGACCTCTCCCTGCTTTGGGGACAGTTTTATTTGCAAGATTTGAGCAAGTATCTAATTTTATTAAATGCATCCATGAGACACAGCAGAATAAGTGTAATATAAGATATAATGTGGGCTGAAATAGCTGCAATGCCCACACACCGCCAGTCTCCACATACCTGGGAGCGCCCACTCTCAAAACAGTTCTGGCGGAGTGTAAGGACACACTTTATCGACCAGCTGTGGGTTAAACACTTCCAAATGACAAGCGCTGTGTTTATAGAATTGTGTGCCAAGTTCCGACCTTTTGGTGGGCTAGTCATATCAAGCTATAACACACTCATAACACATGCACGAATGGTCAAAACACGTCATCATTTTGCAAATAAACCGTTTCCATCACCTTAATGCGCATTTTAACTAATGCAAAACTCAAGAAGATCCACCTCCTCCACCTACTGCATTACATTTTAAGCAAAATTAGAACGTTTATTCACATATCAAGTGTTTCCATTTAGAATTTCTTATGCACAATTTCACAATGCACATAAAAATAGCTGGATGGAAACCCAACTAGTGTTGAGAAGTACTAACTAAAGGCAGCTTCTAACTTTTTACAATAGCATAAGTTGTTCCTGTAACATGCTATTTGAAAAAAAAAAAAAAAAACACTACATTGCTTTGTGTCACATTGCATTTGCTCACACAGCACCCAAGAAAACAGAGGCATCAAAACTGCCCTCTCTCTCTCATGGGAATGGGAACTCTAATTCATTTTAGTGAATCAGTTTGTTCAAACAGTTGACTCACGTACGCCTCCCATGTCCTTCCTACTTGAACCTCATTACACTGGTGCCAACACCTGGGAAGGTTGGAGGAAGTATGCCACATGGAGTCCTTTCAGTTGGCAGAAGTCCTCAAGTCACTCGTCGGCCTATACAACACCCACCATCAGGCCCTGCTTGAAGCAGAGGACCGGCATGTGATCTGGAGCCTCCTGAGGCAGGATAAAGCCCTGTCTGTGACCCCAGACACAGCAGCCCCCATGCCCCCGGCCACACTCATGAAGATGGGGGTGGTAGATGATCCAGAAGCCTTGCTGGACCTCATTGAGTGAACCGGCGAGATCTGGGGTTGGCCGTGTGCCCAGTGGGTGGGCTAGGAACAATCGCTCTCCCCCTAAGGTGGATGTGCCCCCCGACGCAGGTGTGGGTGTAGCGCCTGGGCACGCCTGCTGGAGTAACGGGGATACAAGGAACTTCTGGGATTAATGCCCTGTTATGGAGCTGGGAACTGTGGTGCGGATCCCAGACACTCCTTGGGCCGCCCCTGATCGGGCCGGAGCGTACAGGATACCGGTAATTGTCAAGGGGAGTACTCATCAAGCCTTGGTGATACGGGTTGCAACCAGACCATTATCCACCAATGTTTGGTTAAACACAAGGCTTTGGGCACAAACAAAAGGGTGCGGGTGAAGTGTGTGCATGAGTGGAGGTGGCAGTTTGTTCCCGCCTCACCCATCCACTAATTCTGGGAACTAATTGGCTTGAAATTAGTTTGAAAATGTGTTAAAGGGAATAATGTGCAGATGGGTCCTGCAAAAAAGAGGCTAGATGTGAAACGTGCAATGCTTTGGAGGCGGGGCCGGGGCCGTCTACGTCAGCTCCATATCAGGATGACGTGAGGGAGGACGGCATTTGGGGGTTTAACTCTAGTGCAGTCGAAAGATGAAACCCTTAGGCATGCCCTTGACCAAGTGAAAGTAATTGATGGTCAGTGACTCCAGCCAAACGTCGCACTTTCATATCTTTATTTTGCCATATTAAAGAGTGGTTGTATTGTATTAGTCCTGATGGACTATGCAAAGTGATATCTGGAAGCAATGCCTCTGTGCAACATCTCAGTATGCAGTGTTGTAGTAATCTCCCGGGTGGGGAATCCGAAAGAAATCGTCACTGATCAAGGCACTAAATTTATGTCACAACACTCCACGAACTTTACAAATTGTTGGGTATTAAATCGATTTGCACCAGTGTTTACACAGTGTTCAAACACCAACCCATCCGCAAACAGATGGGTTGGTGGAGCGATTTAATAAAACCCTAAAAAATATGATTCGTAAGTTTGTATGCGTGGATGCTAGAAATTGGCATAAATGGCTGTTCCCCTGTTATTCGCAGTGAGAGAGGTCCCGTAAGCCTCCACAGGGTTTTCCCCATTCGAGCTGCTGTATGGACGGCACCAGTAAAGCGTGCTCAGTGTCATATGGGAAGCTTCAAACAGTAAGAATAAAATTCAATACGTAATTGATTTTAGAGCAAAACTCCACACTTTGGGGCAACTAACACAAGAGAATTTGCTCCAAGCTCAGGAATGTCAAAGTATACCAATTGTATAACAACTCTGCTACAGGAATTTGCACAGTGCTCGGGAGACAAAGTGCTCGTATTACTTCCCACATCGAGCTCCAAATTACTCGCCAAGTGGCAAGGACCTTTTGACGAGTGGGGGATCTCGATTATGAGGTGAAACGAACCGATAGAAGGGGCGCACGTTAAATATAACACCTTAACCTCCTGAAATTATGGAGGGAGGCAGTCTCTGTGACGTTGGCTATGATAGTTCTGGAGAGGGTGGATTTTGGACCATCACAAAACCCAATCATATCGCCCCGGTCACTTGTGGAGACCACCTCTCACCGTATCAAGTCACAGAGATGGTCAAGATGCAGGAACAATTTGCAGATACGTTTTCTCCTCTGCCGGGTCATACAAACCGCATACAGCACCATGACAAGACTGAGCCAGGGTTAGTGGTACGTATCTGTCCCTACCAACTACCTGAACACAAGCAAAAGTAGTCCGGGAAGAAATAGATGCAATGCTTGAGATTGGGGTAATTGAGGAGTCCCACAGCGATTGGTCCAGCCTGGCTGATCTGGTTCCAAAGAGCGATGAGTCTGTACGGTTCTGTGTGGATTATAGAAAAGTCAACATGGTGTCTAAATTTGACATGTACCCAATGCCTCGTATTGAGGAGTTGCTCAATCAGTTGGACACTGGATTTGACAAAGGGTTATTGGCAGATCCCCTTGAAACCAATATCCAGTGAAAAAATGGCCTTCTCCACACCGTATGATTACACCAATTTGTGACTCTTCCAATCGGTTTGTTTGGGGCCCCAGCTATGTTTAAGGACTCATGTACCGAATCCTCAGACCATTTTCAGTTTACGCCTAATCTGGATTACATAATTTACTGTAAAATTGGCAGGGGCACATGCAGAATCTGAGGGCAGTTCTGAGATCATTGCAGCATGAGGGACTCACAGCAAACCCCAAGAAGAGTATCTGGGGTTCCACATGGGCCACGGGCAGGTGCGTCCCCAAATTCACAAAACTGCGGTGATTGCGACCTGCCAGAGACCCAAGACCAAAGAGGGGGGTGAGACAGTTCCTGGGGCTGGCTGGCTATTATAGGAGGTTTGTGCCTAGTTATTCAGACATCACCAGCCCGCTGACTGATCTCACTAAAAAGGGAGCTCCAGACCCGGTCCAGTGGATAATGCACAGTCAACAGGCATTTATGTAAGTTAAAGCCGCACTTTGTGGGGGGCCGCTTTTACACTCACCTGATTTCTCTCTCTCTTTTGTTTTACAGACGGACGCTTCAGACAGGGGGCTGGGGGCAGTGCTCTTGCAGGTATAGAAGGGGGAGGAATGGCCAGTGCCGTATATAAGTTGCAAGCTCTCACTGAGGGAGACTAAGTACAACACCATTGAAAAGGAGTGTCTTGCCATCTAGTGAGCCATCTTCACTCTCTGGTACTACCTGTTGAGGCGGGTCTTCACTCTCTGCTCAGATCACACCCCACTTCAATGGCTCCACCACATGAACGATACCAAAGTTCAGATCACCCATTGGTATATGGCTCTTCAGCCATTTAAGTTTAAGGTGGTCCAAAGACCGGGAGCGCAGATGGCTGTCGCCTACATCCTTTCCAGAAATGGGGGGTGGTAGGCAGGCCGGAGTCGGGCGGTGGGGGCATGGTCAATTGTTCGTCCGGAGAAAGAGAAAGCGGTAAGGGTGCATACATCTGAGCCAGATAATGACTAATACCTGTTTCCAATTGCAGCAAGCTTGGGGAGAGCGGTATAAAAGGGACCACGCCAGCAACAAGAGGGAGAGAGAGTCTAGAGTTGCTACCTGGGTGCTTGATGTTGTGAGGCTGAGAAGCTGAAAATCTGATCTGTTATTGTGAAGCTGAAAGCAGATAATTTGTTGAGATATGAAGACACTTAAAAGTAGACTTTGAACTGCCCCCCTTGTCCTTCCTGCTTGAACCTCCTAACACTGAGTAAAGTGTAATTTTTTTTTTAATGATAATGTTATTTATTGAACCAAAAAAATTATCCAATACCAACTGAGCCTGTGTGAAGAAGCAATTACCGCCTTAGTTATTAAATCCTCAAATCTATGAAACTCTATTCATAATGGGGTTCAGCTGGACTAGACACACCCAGCCCTGATTACTGCTGTTCAATCAAATCAATACCTAAATAGAACTTTTTCAGCAGCATGAATTTGGCTAAAATGTCTCAACCAGTAGCACACTATGCCAAGGTCTAAAGAAAAACACACAAAGGAGATTAGATCAGCTAAAAGAAGCTACTCTGAACAGCTGGAAAACATGTTGAGCTAATGACCTTTCATCAGTGTGGAGTGGCCTGAAATATATGACCAACTACAAGACACCATCCCCCAACACTAGGGAATCAACTGACTGATGACCTGAAAGCATTTTCTTTAGATTTGAAAAGCACAGTCTTACACCCCACGCCTGCTCTGACCTTCACCACCTGAAACTCCCCTTCTCCCCCTCCTGCTGCTCAACCTGCACTTAAGATCTGTGAAGCGGATGTGTGCCAAAAACAAAAGACAAGGAAAGCAAAGGGCCCAGATGGTTTTTCACCCACATGTCTAAAAGCCTGTGCTAACTAGCTGGCCCCCACCTTCACATAGATCTTCAACACATAACTGGAGCACTGTGAATTTCCCAGCACTCCACCCAAGATTGCAAGAATTAATGACTACAGACCTGTCACCCTGGATGTCAAGTCATTTGAGAGACTGGTGATGGCCCACCTGAAGGACCTCACTGGACCCCTTCTGGGTCCCCAGCAGTTTGCCTATCGAGCTAACAGGTCTGTGGATGATGCAGTCAATATGGGACTGCACTACATACTGCAACATCTAGACAGACCAGGGACTTATGCAAGGATCATATTTGTGTACTTCAGTTTGGCTTTCAACACCATCATCCCTGCTCTCCTATGGAATTAATTAACCCAGATCTAAGTTCCCACCTCTATCTGTCAGTGGATCACCAGCTTTCTGACAGATAGGGTGCAGTTAGTGAGACTGG
This sequence comes from Xyrauchen texanus, assembly GCF_025860055.1. Classification (NCBI taxonomy): domain Eukaryota; kingdom Metazoa; phylum Chordata; class Actinopteri; order Cypriniformes; family Catostomidae; genus Xyrauchen; species Xyrauchen texanus. The sequence continues at coordinate 11,484,875 of NC_068308.1, forward strand.
GGAAATTCACTTCCAGCACATGTACAAACAACACTGCCCCCAAGAAATGTGTGCTCTGCCCACTACTCTTCTCCCGGAACACAAATGACTGCACCGCAAAGCTCCTGAAGTTTATGGATGACACTAAAATCATCTGCTCTATCCAAGATGACAATGATTCTGCACACAGAAGGTAGGTTGAACGGCTGGCTCACTGGTGCAGTCAAAGCAACCTGGAGCTGAACACGCACAAAACAGCGGAGATGATAGTGGACTTTAGGAGGAACACCCCAGCATTGACTTCACTCACCATTCTAAACAGCACTGTGGCAGCAGTGGAGTCATTAAGGTTCCTGGGCACTACCATCTCACAGGATCTTAAGTTGGAGACCCACATTGACTCCATTGTGAAAAAGGCCTAGCAAAGGTTGTCCTTCCATTGCCAGCTGAGAAATTTCAAGCTGCCACAGGTGCTGCTGATCCAATTCTACTCAGCAGTTGAGTCTGTCCTCTGCTCTTCAATACAGTAATTGTCTGATTTGGTTCAGTTACTAAGTCAGATATCAGAAGACTTCAAAAAGATAGTCCGGACTGCTGAGTGGATTATTGGTTCTCACCTTTCCACCCTCCAAGAACTATACACCTCCAGAATGAGGAAAAGGGCAGGAAAAATCGCTTTGGACCCCATTCACCCAGCACACTACCTTTTTGAACAGTTGCCCTCTGGCCATCGCTACAGAGCCCTGAGCACCATAACAGTGAGACAAAAGAACAGTTTCTTCTAGGGTTGCAATTGTTTGAGATTTTCACGGTATGATAACCATCTCAGAAAATATCATGGTTTCACGATATTACACAATTACTATTATTAGTGAAAACAGAATGGTTATTTTATTGATTTATTTATTTTTGAGCAAACACTTTATTATAATTGAAACTTGAAACCATTTATTTTATTGAAGTATGTGTTACATTTTTAAGAATGATGCGGCATCCACTCTTTGTACATTTGTGTGGAAAAAGTCTCCCTTTTGAAAATAAATAAATAGAAAAAATAAGAAAGCTAACAGAATTATAATAAACAGAATTATAAACATGATAAAAAATATCATGTAACTATACCATGGTTATATAACTAAAGCATGTTAGTTTACATGTTATTATAGCATGTTAAATGAACTACTACATGAAAAATAACATCAGCTGTGTGAGCTTTTGAAGTAATGTCCTGTGATTATTAACAGTTAACATATACTGTAGGTGCGCGACAGTGAGGCCAGACGGCTCAGCTACTGTCTGTAACTTTAACTCAGAGGTTCTCAACTGGTTTTGCTTCAGGACAGATTTTACATTGGAAATCAAGTGTCGACCTGCCATAGATTAAACATAACCTGTATTGAATGTATCCTGGGTTGCATTTTCTTTTATGTTGCACAGTTTTGTTCATGGTTTTCCAGTGCAAGGACATGCATCAAGTGACATTATTTTTGTTGATGATGTCAACAACAAAATCTACATATTTACTTATATGAGCCCATTATTATCCCGTTTGTTACCTAATATTACATATTTATACACATATTACACAGAAGGAAAGGCTCCTCATTACCATGGTTAGGTCAGTGTGCTAGTCATAAATAATTGTAATAATAATAATAAATTAATGTATTTATGAAAAATAAATACTAGCTGAAACACATCTTGAAAGTTTAACTACAACTGTCACTGTTGATATAAAATGAGGTCTAATAGATTCTACCTTTAGATTATTTCATATGAAACTATAACATTTTGTCAAAATATAACAGTTACTTTTACTCGTGTAAAATCCTGAAACAAATTTGTAAAGGTGATGGTGTGTAATTATTAATATTTTTAAGTATTTTGGTAAAGGGGCCATATCGGACTGTAAGTTTAGCATAGGGGGCCACATTGTATTGCTTTTGAGATACAATGTTCTGCATTGATTTGGTTTTTGTATCTTTTAAGCCCAGAAATAGTTGTGTACTCAATTTTCTGAAGTGTATCTGTGACTAGTGAGACTATTCTGCAATTGCCTAAAGTATTGTATTGTTCTACAAAGATAAATGTTTTATTTTTTATTATGATTAAAACTGAATAATATATTTTTTATAGAACTTTTAAAGTTTGTCGCAAATTAATAATTTTTTTTCTAAAACTTGACCCGTTTACACAGTAGCGGTTTTAGGCACGGGCGAACCGGGCATTCGCCCGGGGCTGAATTTTTTCATGTCACATGGGGGGCGGCACGAGCAGTTAAAAAAAAATAATAAAAAAGTAAATAAAAAAAAATCCTCTGCGCCGCGAAGCGGTTTTCTACATAGAGGTTTTCTATTATCTATCATTTCGCTGTGTGGGGAATTGGGAAATTGGCGCCCCTGCGTGCTGAGAAGGTGCCGTGTGTGAGAAGGGGAAAGGGGAGGGGGGCGCAGCAGGCAGGGGATAGTTCACCTCTGGGTGACTGACTGGGGGGGGCGGGGGGGGTCCACTGTATAACAGAGCAATACTCTAATGAAATTAGTGGGCTAAAGTCAGTCACGCTCGCCTTTCTTCCAAATAACGCACATTTTATTCATAATATTATAAATACAGGCCTATAGTTCCTGCACATTTTTGTTTTTCTGTGTGAAATGGCTAATAAAAATAAGTAATACAAAACTATTATGTGGTCACCTCACCAAGGTGAATTGGTTTAGTCTTGACTTCTGGCCGTGACTCGTAACGTGAGTGACAGTGTTGGGGGGCGGGGGATGGGAAATCTGTTGATTGTCGAGTGCCAAATAAACAGGGATGGATAGGAAAAGGTCAAAGCCATCAGGTGCACAATTTAGAAAAAAAAGAAAAGAAGAAGAGGAGAAACGAGCAAAAGATAAAGGTATGCAACTATGTTCTCTCTGTTATATGATTACGGTATCCATGTTGTCATGAATGAAGGGCTAATGTTAATTGTTGGCAACTCTTACGTTTGTTAGCCTATTTGCTATGATGCTTGCTATGCTTATACAACAATAATTCGGTTTTAAGTCAACAAACACAAGATCTAATTTCACCATAATATTGTGCTTTGCAACCAAACTGTTACAAGTTCAGTTATTATTTATTTCCATCAGTTGGGTTACGTTAGGCCCTGTAATTAGGCAATGGATTTTTTTTTTTTAAATCTGTAGGTAGTTTCAAAGAGACGACATTTGCTATTTATTTACTACTTATTTGCTACATGACACATGCCATGAATATGAAGGAGGTTTTTTATGCATGTTTATGACAACTGTCATTAAGTGTCACATTAAGTGTCAACGTTGTCGTTGATGCAGCCACGTCAGCCATCAAGGAGAGATTTTCCACATTGGAAAATGTGAGAAAGAAATTCGGGGTTTTGACAAATTTCTCAAGTCTTGCAGGTGAGGAGCTGGCAGAGCAATGCAAGGCACTAGGCAGCACACTGCACTTTAAGGGGCACTCTGATGTGGACAGTAGAGAGCTTGTGCAGGAAATTAAGAACTTCCCTGAACTGCCATCAAAGACCATGAGCCTCCTTGAGCTTATCACTTTTTTGCATGATAAGGATCTATCGGAGATCTACTCCAATTTTTGGACTGCTATCAGGATTGCACTTACTCTGCCAGTCACTGTGGCTCAAGCAGAGAGGAGCTTTTCAAAACTAAAGTTGATCAAGTCATACCTGAGACCATGTCCCAGGAACGGCTCACTGGCCTTGCCGTCATCAGTATCAATCACTCAATAGGGGAGCAGATTTCATACAATGATATCATTGATGATTTTGCATCAAGGAAAGCCAGAAAAGTCAGGTTTTAGTTTTAGTTTGTGTTTTCTGTTCTTAGTGCAATAGTGTAATAATTAGATTCTCTTTAGTGTGTTTTCACATTTGTGTGTAATATATAATATATATATTCTATTCTATATTTTATTTGTATATTATTCTTAATGTGTTATATTATTGTTGCTCTCTGCACTTGTTACATTTTTTATATATCTGATTGTATATATGTTTGGCACATTTATGTATATAGTGTATATTTAAGTTCTGATAACTGTCATAGTTTGCCAAAAGACAATGAACACAATTCTGCACAATGTCGGATGTTAGGAAGGATTTGTGCAATTGAGAAATATAAATTTCTCTTTAAGAGAAATGTTGTTATAATAAAATATGACTGTTTGTGGATAATTTTGTGTGTGTGTGTGTTTTTTTTTGGGGGGTGCTCAAAGGTGGTCTCGCCCAGGGTGCAATTCAATGTAGAACCGCCACTGCGTTTACATGCTACAAGATTCATGATGTGGGTCTCCTCGATTGATTGATTTTCAGCACACAACTGAATAACACAACTGCATGACTATGATCAATGATTACTGCAAGAGTTAGATTAACATACAGGTGCGAAGGGACTTTTCTAAACATTTCTAAATTGCACAAATAAAAAATAAATTTACATATTTGTCTCTGGCTTGCTTTTCGCATGTCAGTGATTACCCCTCCGTGTGTCAATGATGCCGAGATGTACTTTTATATTTAATTTAATCACTGAGAAGGTTTACCTGCAAAGTAGAACCAAACATCACAAGCAGCCTCAAGAATGGACACAGAGTAGCCGTATAACACTTTTCATTGAGCAGAATATTTAACTACAGATCGCTAAGTTTGTTCAAAGGGGAAAGCGAGACAGAAATAGCGCACTCGCGTGCATGGTTACCAGATTGCACAGAATATTGAGGAATATTTCCAATTTGCACAAGTATAAATCTCAAACTGGGAGTGTTTCTCTTATCTGAAAACCATGAGCATGGTAAACGCTTGTGGAGACGCGTTAGGTCCCAATGCAAGTTAACTGAAATATCCAATGAAAAATAAAAACGCTTTTACGATAAATGAGCCACGGGCCACATTATACGCACACGCATGTGAGATTCTCCTCTTTTTTTCTCAATACCGTAGATAAGCAATTTTTTATCGTGGTATATCGTGAAACCGGTATACCGCTGCAACCCTAGTTTCTTCCCTCAGACCATTCAACTTATGAACAGTTAAAACTGCTCCCAATACTCTCCATTGTGACAATACAATCATGTGCATATTTAACTATTCATTCATATTTATTTGACATCCTACTTATTCTCAGGGTTTCTGCAGGTTCAAAGGAATTAAATTCAAGACTTTTTAAGGCCAAATAAAAGAAACATTTAAGACCACTTTCGCAATAATAATATTAAAATAAACACATTAAATAATTCATTAGCTGGAATACAAAACCACTGAGGCTACTTTGATGTCTCTGGACATGTTTTTTTTATATTTTATTGTGCATTTATGTGTTTTGATTTAGTTAATACAACATCAAAACTCTAAATGTAGTCATTACGAATGCATGTATCCTAAAGTATGCAGCCTATATTGTGACCCTTCTCTTTAGTCACTTGCTTTCCAGCAATACGTAACACAATAGAACAATGCTTTGGCAACATCACCACTTATGTCAAACACTGAAGTGGTGGCAAAAGCCATGTGCAAAAAGTAAACTTTTTTTCGGATTACATTGTTGAAAAATTATTCAGAGGGCTCTCATAGACTGCTGTTGGCTTCAAGCCATCAACAGAGCTGACTGGACTGAGGAGATAATTTCATCTCACAACTTTGCAGCAAAAATGTGTAGGGAACATGATTACACATTTGTTATTAACTAATTTCATTATTATAATTGTATTGCTAAGAATATGTTTGTATTTATGATGGTTTTGTGTCATACTTTCATTTAATCATCTAATCTCAAATCTAACACAACAGTCGGCTTTCTGCCACCATTTACTCGTCATGCGTTGACATATTTGTAAACAAAAGGATTGGTCTATAGACCTTATTCACAGTAGCGCCATGTTTGATTTTTTATGGGAATGGAAACAAAGCTGTGAGGGATAGACTTACCATCTCTTCAATGGCATGCACGGTATAAAGCTGTAAAAAGCTCCTAGATCCCATCTGGTTTTCCACAACTTGTGTTGTCTGGAGTTTTTGGTCTACTGAGTGTTCTTGAAAAGATATTCTTCCAATGTTTTGTCTTAGGAACGATCCAAAAACTCTTTACAGTAAACTGCAGTACAGCCTATTGAAGAGACTGTACATCTATCCATCACAGCCTCGTTGTCATTCTCGTAATAAATTGAATATGGCGCTGATGTGAATAAGGTCTAGCATGTGCTGAATAACAATGATATATTTCTTCTTGGCAGATACATTTAACAAATACTTTAACATTCAGTTAAATGGCAGTTAATTTAAAAATGAAATTTCTGTCATCACTGCTCACCCTTGAGTCTGTGTGAATTTTGGCAACAAAATGGAACAAAAAAGAGATGTTAAGCAAAACGTTTAGTCTCAGTCACCATTCACTCTCTCTGCATCTTGTTTTTCATTCAATGTAAGTGAATGGTGACTGAAATTCCCTAATATCTCCTTTTATTATCCACCGAAATAAGAAAGTCATACAGGTTTGCAACAGCATGAATGTAAGTGATGACAATTTTCATTTTTGTGTGAAATATCTTAAATAAAAACTCATCAGTTACCTTAAAAATTGCAGTTTAAAGTTGACAATATGTATTGAAAATATTAACAGATTAAATTATGAAAGAGAATTGTGCTGCATAATTAGTTATGATGTATACTGAAAACAGATTATATACTAAATATAGATATTATAATATTTATATAATTATATTATTATTGCCGTGTATATTATTACAAAAGTTGTAAAACTGACTGATTCAGATAGCAGAGAAAATGCCTGTATATGTCAGATCTATAGAGATGGAGATGAGAGATATAACGGGTGTACCTTTGCAGCTGTGTACTGTTAGATTTGCAATTCTTGTCAAAGGTAATGTAAAATAAGGATAAGCGCCATGAAATAAGCACCATGATTTGAAAGGCATCAAAAGACTGCTCCAACCTCAAGCACTTGCAAATTGCAACCAATTATAATTGTCAATTAAAAGCAGAAGCGATAGTGTTAGCGCATTGCTCGCTTACAGAGACGCATTTCTGATTAACAGGTTTATGAATGTTTAACATCGTAAGCTCAGTAAAAATGCACTTCTCTGTGCGTGCTCACACTAAACTCAAGCATCAGTTGCTAAATGATGGATGCAAGAGAGAGAGAGAGGGATGATTATGCTGTTTTAAGCGTCTCCTAAATTTAAGCTAAAGCAAATTAAATTTAAGACTTTTTATGGCCTTAAATTTTAAGGACCTGCGGGTACCCGGTCTTCTGCACAATACATTAAATTACCTTACACATATATCCGTATAACATATTTGAACAGCATTATTTCCCAACTAGTTTCACACACCCTGACAAAGGCATAAGCCGCAACGCGTAGGTGTATCTGTCACCAATTTTACTTTTAAAAGCCATAATTTAATAAAGGCTTTTTAACTTTTCTACACAATTCGAGTGCCTTGGAATATTTTATTTTTTGATTTTGAGCTTAATTATCCCAAGCAACCAAAAAGCACCGAGATTTTACACCCTGTGCAGCACTTCTTTTGCATTCTTTGCAGTTTCCTCTATGTATTTATCTGTTGTGTCTTACTTTTTATTCCTATTTCATTGTTTACATATAGTACAAATACATACTAACATTTGAAATAAACATACAGTCAGGTCCATAAATATTGGGACATCGACACAATTCTAATCTTTTTGGCTCTATACACAATGGATTTGAAATGCAAAACTGAAGGGAAAATGCCCCAAGAACAAGCAGGAACTGAAGACAGTTGCAGTAGAGGCCTGGTAGAGCATCACCATGGATGAAACCCAGCGTCTGGTGATGTCTATGCGTTCCAGACTTCAGGCTGTAATTGACTGCAAAGGATTTGCAACCAAGTATTAAAAAGTGAAAGTTTGGTTTATGATTGTTATTCTGTCCCATTACTTTTGGTCCCTTAAAAAGTGGGAGGCACATATACAAACTGTTGTAATTCCTACACCGTTCACCTGATATGGATGTAAATACCCTCAAATTAAAGCTGAAAGACTGCAGTTAAAGCACATCTTCATTTCATTCCAGAGCCAAAAAGATTAGAATTGTGTCGATGTCCCAATATTTATGGACCTGACTGTATGTATTTGTTGTATAATTATATTTTTTGGTATTCTCTTTGCACTGGTAACTTCTGTCACCATGACAAATTCCTTGGGTGTAAGCATACTTGCCAATAAAACTCATTCTAATTCTGAAGTTCCAGAAAAAATGAGGAAAAAGGTGATTGAAATACATCAGTCTGGGAAGGATTACAAAGCTATTTCAAAGGGTCTGGGACTCCAAAGATCCACAGTGAGAGACATTATCTCCAAATGGAGAAAACTTAGCACAGTAGTGAACCTTGCCAGAAGTGTCCAACCTTCAAAAATTCCTCCAAGAGCACAGCAACGACTCCAAGGAACTGTATGTCCCTCTCGCATCAATAAAGGTCGCTGTTCATGGCTCCACTATCAGAAAGACACTGGTCAAAAATGCCATCCATGGAAGAGTGGTGAGTTGAAAACCACTGCTAACCCAGAAGAACATTAAGGTTTGTCTGAGTTTTGCCAAAACAAACCTTCATGATCCTCAAACCATTTGGGAGTATGTTCTGTGGACTGATGAGTCAAAAGTGGAACTGTTTGGGAAAACAGGTGTCCCATTGCATCTGATGTAAATCAAACACAAAATTCCACAAAAAGAACCTCATACCTACAGTCAAGCAATGTGGTGGTAGTTTGATGGTTTGGGGATGCTTCGCTGCTTCAGAGCCAGGGTGACTTGCAATAATTGAGGGAAATATGAATTCTGCTCTCTACCAGAAGATCCAAATGGAAAACTTCCAGTCAGCAGACAGTGATTTGAAGCTCAAGTGCAACTGGATTATGCAGCAAGACAAGGATAAAAAGCATAGGAGTAAAAAGGTATTTCATAGAGATGCACCGGTGACCGGCCGGTCAGCCTCACGTCTTTCCGATTCCAAGCCGGTCCGTTTTGTTGCCAGCGGCGCAGGCAATAACGTCACAGCCGCATGTAAACATGTCACTGGCGTGGAAGATCTTCACTGTGAGTGAAGAATACATAAAGTTCGAAATGTGTAATAATTGTAAGGCCAAAGTAAACCGTGGGGGAACCACCACAATAACTTTCGGATCAACAAACCTAATTAGACATTTATAACACCATCACCCAGCTGAAAATGCCCATTTTAAAAAAGAAGCTAAAAAGTGAAAGCGGCTAAAGCTAGCCAGAGCTCAGAGCCAGCCACAAGTCAGCAGCCTCTCCTATCATTCCTTGGAATGAGCAGCGAAAAGACCAAAGCAGTTACGAGGAAAATTATGGAATTCATGGCCCTGGATGACCAGCAGTTCTCCATAGTTGAGGACCGAGGCTTCAGAAATCGAATACATTTCCTTGATACAGAGTAGGTGGTTATTTTCCGACGTCGCGTTGCCAGAGTTGTTTAATCTCGTGTCATGTCACACACGCAGCCTGTTATCTGTCAACATTTGGGTACACAAATCCGGGAGAGGGGAAGTGGGGTGCTGGATGGCAGAGGCAGGCTAAATACATACAAATTGTGCCGTTGTGATTTAATGTGCTGAGTAACGTAATTTTTTGAGTAACGTAATAAAATCAGTGCGACACACATTGCCAAAGGCGTGGGCATTGTCGATATGGCTTCGGGATATGAAATTAAATTCTTCCATCCAGCTGTTGTTAAATGTACATGTACAGTTTTTTTCACCGGAGCACCAGCTGATTCTTCTCCTACCAGTGATACTTGATTTAACATCCCGAGTCTACTGCCTGCGCAGATATCAGATAACAGCGCAAATGGGTTGTGGGCTGCCAGGTTGAGGTCACAAATGATTTGTAATTGGTATGATGTGTCGATTGTGTGAGTAGGATGCGTTTCATTCAAGATCTGGCAACTGGAAAACCTTGGAATAATATATTGATGTGATCATTCGTATAACGTGGTTTGGGCCATACAAATTACGGGAGGTCTTTGGGAGAAATAACAAAACTGGAGACTCCCGGGAAAAACGGGACAAGCCATTCCCGAAGCAGTGCTCAGTTTTACAACTGATATTTGGACATCTAACATAAGTTGAGCGTATTGGACACTTCAGTTTTTCAGATCTTTGGAATTGTTTTGTTAGACGAGTAATAAAGAGAAAAAGGTCCATTTATAAAAATAGTGGAAAATGACATCTGTTATATAAAGCAACTCATTTGCAGTTAATTGTTATTTCTACCACTTTCCAGTCACAGAGCACTTTATTTTGAGAGTTGTTTAAGTGAGAGAAGATCCTGTAACTTAGTGCAGTTTGGTGGAAATTGTAATGTTTAATCATTTATTTGATTATGAAAATAAAATGCTGCATTGAAGAAACGTAGATTTTGTTTGTATATGCGGTCAATAATAGTTCTTAGAAAGAAAATCGGAATCTGAAAAAATCGGTATCGGCAAGTCACACTTGCAAAAAATTGGAAATCAGAATCGGCCAAGAAAATTGCAATCGGTGCATCTTTAGTATTTTAGTGGTATTTATTTTATGTATGTATTTTAGTTCATAGTAGCCAGGTTGTTTTTTTAGAATGTGTTATTATTCACTCCTTTTTTTTTTTTAAATTGGCACAACCAGGGGGAAAGACACAACCGCAGACACATTTTTGTTTGCTGTTTACACAGTGCTGTGTAAACACACAGTGCAGGGCCCTTACTGCATTTCAGTGATATCTTTCAGGGGGTAGGCATATTTTCTCCATATCATTCTAAAAACAATATAAACAATAATAATAAAAAGACTTACAACACCTTAAAGAGAAGATTGATGTAAATGTGTGTCTTTAAAGAGGGCCCCATTTTGTACTTTGCCTAGGGCCACCAAATCACTAAATCCACCCCTGGGAGTAAGTCCACCAATGAATAGCTCAAAAGAAGCTAAATTAAAGTTTTGGATTGGCCTAATCAACATCCTGACTTGAACCCTATTGAAATGCTGTGGCAAGACCTTAAACGGGCAGTTCATGCTTGAAAATCCTCCAATGTGGCTGAACTAAAGCAGTTCTGCAAAGAAGAGTGGGCCAAAATTCCACCACAGAGTTGTGAAAGACTGATCTTCATCACCATCATCACCATTAATGGAGCACCGATGGAGAGAGTCAGCAGCTTCAAGTTCCTCCATGTCCACATCACTGAGGAACTCACATGGTCTGTCCACACTGAGGCCATTGTGAAGAAGGCTCACCAGCACCTCTCCTTCCTGAGATTGCTGAGGATGTTTGAAATGAAATACCGCATCTTTACACAGTTCTACACCAGCACTGTAGAGAGCATCCTGACTGGCTGCATCACTGCCTGGTACAGCAACAGCACCACCCTCAACCGCAAAGCCCTGCAAAGGGTGGCCCAGACACATCACTGGAGGTGAGCTTCCCTCCCTCCAGGACATTTATACCAGGCAGTGTGTGAAAAAAGCTAGGAGGATCATCAAGTCTTCCTTATTCTGTATTCTTATTATATTGTATATTATTAGGTGTATATTGTATATTGTGTTGTGTAGCAAGATGTGTAAATCAGATGTCTATTGTAATTGTCATACTGCTATGTTGCTTGGAACTGCACTCAAGACTTTCACCCACTGTTGCACTTGTGTATATGGTTGAGTGACAATAAAGGGATTTGATTTGATCTCCAGTTATCGGAAGCGTTTGGTTGCGGTTGTTCCTGCTAAAGGTGGCACAACCAGCATATTTTATGTTTACTATGTTGCCTTTGCTTAAGTTATATCTTGTTTGAAGATCTAAAACTATTTAGTATGAAAAATACACAAAAATAGCAGAAATCAGGTAGGGGCAAATATTTTTTTCACAGCACTGTACAGTCATTAAAAATTCAAAGACAACAACACTAAAGCTATTTTACAACTAGCTTAGATCTTTTAATTTGACTGCTGTTGAAAACTCAATGAAAATGACTAAACATGTAAGAAATAGATTATAAAATATTTTATAAGACAAAATCATATTTCCCATAAACTCAAATGACGATTTTCCCGTAATTCAAGCGCAATATAGCTGTTAAACTGATGATCAACTAACTGTAATGCTGACAATAGGACAACATACTACAGGACGTGGGCGTAGCTGTCGTGTGTAAACAATTACACTTGATATTAACCACATGGGATTGAGAGCCATGACCAAAACACGTTTACATACTGAATATTTCCCTTTTCAATTCAGTAAAAACACCTATATATGCAAACACGGGGTTATAAAAAGGATAGTGATTACCTGGCAATATAAGCAGTGGAAATTCTGAGCGGTACTGTCATGGTTCTTCGATCCGTGTGTTCATTTTGTCATCTGTTGGCGTGTTATAGGTGCGGTGTGTGTGTGCGTGCGTGTTAGTAGTGCTTGTTTGTTGCTTAGCACCAGCTGATTACTCCACTGCCGTCAGCTGCTATTAATTACTACTGCTTGTTAGCTGCCTTTATCTAGCTGGTAATTGTCATGCTTGGTGTCGGTTTGTTATTCATGTTTGTGCTTTGTTACCCAGTCTTGTGTCCTAGTTCCTTGCGGGTGCAACCCGATTTCCCCTTTACCTCCAGTCTACTGAGGACTCCTCTAGGAGTTTGGTTCCTGACGCTGACCTGAGTTCGCTGACCTGACACTTGAATTTGAGACTCATCATTGTGACAGGACGAACCGACCCGGAAATGAATCCAGCAAGTGTGACCGAATTGACAGAGATTCTGTCTAGGAGTGAGGCTCGTATGCAACAACAGGAGGAACAGGCGGTAGCCACGGGTCGCGCTATACAGGCGCTGGTAACCCAGGTCTCAGAGTTAACTACTCAGTTGCAACAGCTGAGAACCGAGTCGACTTCAGTGCGTAGTCAAGCTACTACACCTCCACCGGCCTCGGTCGCGCAGACCATTCGAGTCAGTGAACCACGTCTTCCACCTCCAGCGTTTTATTCTGGTGAGCCTCAATTATGTCGCTCCTTTCTGGCGAAGTGTTCGCTACACATCTCTCTTCAACCATCTTCTTTCCCCACTGAGGAATCTAAGGTGGCTTTTGTTATCACACTTTTATCGGGGAGAGCCGCGACTTGGGGAACTACTGTGTGGGAACAGCGACTTCCTTGTTGTGACTCGTTTGATAGTTTTTCACACAAACTCAGAAAGGTCTTTGATCTTTCTCGCATTCTCGCGGAGTTGCGTCAAGGAGATCGTCCAGTCATGGACTATTCCATTGAGTTCCGCACCTTGGCTGCGGAGTGTGGCTGGAATTCGGAGGCTCAATGGGACATGTTCTTACACGGACTCTCTGAGCACATCAAAGATGAGATCTATGCCTTGGAATTACCCACGGGGGTGGATAAACTCATCGACCTAGCCATTCTGGTGGACTCGCGACAACGACGACTGGGACCACGAACACAGCGAGGTTGGCCCGTCACTGCTCAGTCTAATGTATCTTCTTCTGCAGTGGAGACTGCAGACCCTTTTTCAGCTCCTGAACCTATGCAGATGGGCAGATCTCGCCTATCGCAAAGGGAGAAGCAGAGAAGGAGAGAGAGAGGACTGTGCTTATATTGTGGAGCCGCTGGCCACATTGCTTTCCAATGTCCAGTAAAAGCCAGCACCTGCCAGTAGGTAAGAGGTTACTGACGGGTGGATCTATTTTGACTAAATCCCCTTTTTCTGCCACTCATCTCACTGTCAGTTTAAAACTTTCTGCTCAGAGCGTTGACTGTGAAGCTCTGATAGACTCGGGGGCAGAGGGTAATTTTTTAGACTTTAACTTCACTCAGAAACTCTTGATACCTGTGAGGACACTCCCTCAACCCATTTCTGTAGTTGCGCTTAACGGCCAACTGTTACCCTCTGTTACTCATTCCACGGCCTTAGTGAGACTCGTTACCTCTGGTAACCATTCAGAGGAGATTAAGTTTCTCTTAATCCACTCTCCTTCCGCTCCTGTGGTACTTGGCCATCCTTGGCTGGCACTCCATAACCCACATATTAATTGGTGCAGGAATTCTGTTTTGTCTTGGAGTGAATATTGTCATGCTTCTTGTTTAATGTCTGCATGTTCTCCAGTGTCTTGTTTTGTGTTTCAGGATGAGCACACGGATCTATCTAACGTGCCACGTGAGTATCTCGACCTAAAGGAAGTGTTCAGTAAGTCTCGGGCTGCTTCTCTCCCTCCGCATCGTCCCTATGACTGTGCCATAGATTTACTGACAGGTATGTCTCCGCCGAAAGGCAAGTTATACTCACTTTCCATTCCGGAAAGGGAGGCCATGGAGAAGTATATTTCTGATTCTCTAGCCTCTGGGTTCATCCGTCCCTCCTCTTCTCCAGCGGGGGCAGGGTTCTTTTTTGTGGGTAAGTAGGATGGCTCTCTGCGACCTTGTATTGACTACCGAGGGTTGAACAACATCACGGTAAAGAATACTTATCCTTTGCCGTTGATGTCTTCGGCCTTCGAGAGGTTGCAGGGAGCATCCATCTTCACAAAATTGGATTTACGCAACGCTTATCATTTGGTCCGCATGAGGAGGTGGGATGAATGAAAAACTGCTTTTAACACCCCCAGGGGTCATTTTGAATATTTGGTCATGCCGTTCGGCCTGTCTAACTCCCCTGCGGTTTTCCAGGCACTCGTTAATGACGTGCTGAGAGATATGGTAGATCAGTTCATATATGTCTACCTAAATGACATACTGATATTTTCTTCTTCTCTCCAGGAACATGTTCAGCACGTCAGGCGAGTGCTCCAGAGACTGTTAGAGAATGGGCTTTTTGTCAAGGCGGAGAAATGTTCGTTCCACGCTCAGTCGGTTCCATTTCTGGATTATATCATCTCCTCCGAGGGGGTGCGCATGGATCCCGACAAGGTTAAGGCTGTGGTGGATTGGCCAACTCCAGATTCCCATAAGGCCCTACAGAGGTTTCTGGGGTTCGCCAATTTTTACCGGCGTTTCATTCGCAATTTCAGCCAACTAGCCACTCCTCTGACCGCCTTGACCTCTTCCAAGACTACGTTCAGGTGGTCTGATGTAGCTGAAGCTGCGTTTACCAACCTCAAAAGCCGCTTCGTTTCGGCTCCCATTCTTATAGCCCCTGATCCTTCACATCAGTTTGTGGTGGAGGTCGACGCGTCAGAGGTGGGGGTAGGAGCGGTTCTTTCCCAGCGCTCGCCCGCGGACGACAAGATGCATCCTTGCGTGTTTTTTTCTCATCGTTTGTCTCCTGCGGAATGTAACTATGACATTGGTAACAGAGAGCTGCTGGCAGTCAAGTTAGCGTTGGAGCAATGGCATCATTGGTTAGAGGGTTCAGGGGTACCCTTTATCGTCTGGACTGATCATAAGAACCTTGAGTATACCAGATCAGCTAAACGACTCAACTCCAGGCAGGCTCGTTGGGCACTTTTTTCGGTCGTTTCGAGTTTTCCTTGTCTTATCGTCCGGGCTCCAGAAACATCAAGCCTGATGCTTTATCTCGCATTTTTGATCGTTCCGTTCGCCCGTCTACTCCCGAGTGCATTTTTCCTGAGAGACTCATTGTCTCCACACTCGTTTGGGAGATCAAGTCGAAGGTCCGTGCGGCCTTAGAAGGGGTAACGCCTCCGCTCGGTTGTCCACCGAGTCACTTATTTGTACCAGAAGGGTCAAGGTCCGACGTAATCTGGTGGGGTCATTGTTCCACTATAGCATGTCACCCAGGAGCTAATCGTACCAGTTTTTTGGTCAGGCAACGATTCTGGTGGCCCTCTATGGCTCGCGACATTCGGAGTTATGTATTGGCATGTTCGGTCTGTGCTCGTGGTAAGACTTCCAATCGTCCGCCGGATGGGTTACTCCAACCGCTGCCTGTCCCTTCTAGGCCCTGGTCCCACATCGCGCTAGATTTTGTCACTGCCCTCCCGCCCTCCCAGGGCAATTCGGTCGTTTTGACCGTAGTGGACCGGTTCTCGAAGGCGGCCCATTTCATTCCCTTGCCTAAATTACCGTCTGCCAAGGAGACAGCGGTTGCTGTTATAGATCACGTCTTTCGATTACATGGCCTCCCGATAGACGTGGTCTCTGACAGGGGTCCCCAATTTATTTCCAAATTTTGGAGAGAGTTTTGCCGCTTACTGAGGGCGAGTGTCAGTCTTTCTTCTGGGTTTCACCCTCAGAGCAACGGGCAGACCGAGCGTGCCAACCAAGACTTAGAGAGAGTGTTGCGATGTTTGGTTTCTCAGAATCCTTCCTCCTGGAGCCAGAAACCCTCATGGGTGGAGTACGCACACAACTCGTTACCAGTGTCATCCACGGGCCTATCTCCATTTGAGGGTAGCGTAGGGTACCAGCAACCTATTTTTCCCAGTCTGGAATCCGAAGTCGCGGTCCCCTCTGCTCACGCCTTCGTCCAGAGGTGCCACCGCACTTGGACCAGAGCCCGCGAGACTCTGCTCCAGGTGGGGGCGCGCACTAAGGCTAAGGCCGATCGCCACCGGTCAAAGCCTCCTGTGTATGTTGTGGGTCAAAAGGTGTGGCTTTCTACTAAGAATATTCCTCTCCGTTCCATGTCTAATAAACTAGCTCCCAAATTCATCGGCCCGTTCACTGTCACCAAGATCATTAGTCCGGTTGCAGTCCGCCTCAAACTTCCTCCAGCGTACAGGAGAATTCACCCTGCCTTTCATGTCTCCAAACTGAAACCGGTTTTTCGGTCTAACCTTAATCTGCCGATGCCGGTTCCCCCACCGCCGCGACTCGTAGACGGGGAGCCTACATATTCAGTTAATTGTATTCTGGACTCTAGACGGAGGGGACGCGGTTTCCAGTACTTGGTGGACTGGGAGGGTTACGGTCTGGAGGAGAGGAGTTGGGTTCCTGCTAGGGACATACTGGATCGCTCCCTTATCGAGGATTTCAATCGTCAGGTAAGCTCCCCTGGGAGTGCCAGGAGGCACTGGTAGGGGAGTGGGTACTGTCACTGTTCTTCGATCCGTGTGTTCATTTTGTCATCTGTTGGTGTGTTATAGGTGCGGGGTGTGTGTGTGTGTGCGTGCGTGTTAGTAGTGCTTGTTTGTTGCTTAGCACCAGCTGATTACTCCACTGCCGTCAGCTGCTATTAATTACTACTGCTTGTTAGCTGCCTTTATCTAGCTGGTAATTGTCATGCTTGGTGTCGGTTTGTTATTCATGTTTGTGCTTTGTTACCCAGTCTTGTGTCCTAGTTCCTTGCGGGTGCAACCCGATTTCCCCTTTACCTCCAGTCTACTGAGGACTCCTCTAGGAGTTTGGTTCCTGACGCTGACCTGAGTTTGCGCTACATTTCAGTCTGCTTATCTCTTCTCGAGATTGTCACTTCTAGAGCACCTGCCTACTCGTGGCCGTATTTCCCTGTGCTGTCAGTCTTTAATAAACTGTTCACTTGCACTTGGATTTGAGACTCATCATTGTGACAGGTTCTTTCAAAGCATGCCTACAGTATTCTACGCTACCACGAACACCCGTTTTATTCCTTGTATTCTTCCATGTTGTGCTTCAATGACAGCAAAACTACCAATCGTCTGCATCCGCGCAAGTGTATTAACCGATAGGGCTTGACAGCATCCTCGGTAGGCGGGCTCATTTGAAGAGTGATAGAACAGGGTCATTCGAACGAACGTAAATAATTATAAATGATGCGTACTTGCTAAAGATTAAAATACTATAATAATATATATACACACAATGAAACTGAATTAGTTTACAACACTGTACCATTTAACAAACGTTTTGAACGAATCCCCCGAAACTATTATTATGTGCTCTTTTACCATTTCAGAAAATATTTGCAAGTGAAATGTATTCAACGCCGGTTATTTCGAAAGGAAAAACCTGGCAGTCCACTTGCGGAACATCTCTACCATCCGTCCAATCAAAGACATTAGCGTACCACTCGACCACTGGCGTCCAAGAAATCGAATTAGCGGGTACTGGGTAGAATAATAATTTGCAAAGCAACATTATAACAATTGGCTCTGTGTAGTTTCCATTTAAATGCTATTAATCTTTCTTTATGTATCTACGGGCCTTTTTCACACTCTGGGTTTTGGAACGGCGAAGTTCGGTTGAATGGGAGATCACAACAAATATTATTTTCACTTAGCCTACCCATTTGCTCCAAGAACAAACAAAACAAAACAAACAAAAAAAAAAAAACACTATTACGTTTGAATGACATTCCAGAAGAGGAAAAAATAGAAAGCGGTGGATTTAGACAGTCAGATTGGAGTAAATAGGGCTACCTATGTCACAATAACTGCAGCTGTAATAGAAACCCCTCACTGCGGTAATTCCAGGGTAATATAACAATAAGCATAATGTTATAAATTTACACTAAACATTAAAAAAATTATAATATATAAAAAAAATGTACGCTGCTAAAAAAGGCGGAAACGAGTCATCACAGTCTGTGGCAAATGTCAACTAGACTAAGTAATACATTTCTTATCGCTGTTCATTTCGAACCAATCACAGTGGTTTGTGATTACAAAACAATGTAGCCTATGCTATTTTAATAACATGACAGAAGTGCTGGGGTGGATTTAAATGTGTCATTTGCTTTGTGTCAGTCAGCTAGTCCTTCAAAATAATAGATTTATACACTGATCTATATAGATCAGTGGATTTATACGATTATGTTTTTTAACATATAAATTGAAGCGAGACAAAGTCGTCCTGAGATTTGAAAGTGACTCAATGGGATTTAGGCTTTCTGGGCCGCAGAGCGCCCTCTGCAGGACCAACGTTATTTCCTGTCACTACGGTCATTCCACCCGTTTTAGTACAATGGTCCAATCACAGCGCGTTTCAGGTTTTTCCACGTTGCAGATGTTAAGTAATGTGTTTCTGCTTGGTGGGAGTCTTGCAAAAAACAATCGAGCATACACATACAAGTCGAAGTATATATATTCAACGAAAATTGCACTCAAAAGTAGACATTTCAGTTTAGTCTAAAAAAATAGCCTTTTTGTTTGAATAAGTAGGCCTAATAGTTAAACAGGAAAAACATTAACTTTAACTGCAATGTCATCTAGCAATTCAACTGCTGGAGTTCCTAAATGGGAATATCGTGCTCGCTTTCTGCTGTGTTTTCTGGGGTTAGTTCTTTCGATTTATGCGCTGCACGTCGAGCTGTCCCGGGAGAGAAATCCCGAGTACCGCGCGATGTGCGACCTGGGCGACTCTGTTAGTTGCTCAAAAGTCTTTACCTCCAGGTAGGCTAAACGCTTCTGCTTATTACATTCGTTTTGTTATTACGAAGCTGACTACATGTAATTCGTGTGTTTTGCACGAATGACAAACTATTGTTTGCGATGTCTGTTATTGATAGGCAAGCATGCAATATCCCGTACAATGTGATCTACATAAACGCCGTACTGCACTGAAGTCATTGTTGTCTGTTTTTCCTCTCTGCCACATTTATGAAATAATCAAATAATAAGTAACAACGAAAAATGTAAACGAAAAATAAATCATTAGGAAACGTTCTGTTTAAGTTCTTAATAGGTTGTCACAAAAGCCTACAGTGTTATGGGAAGGTTAGTTTATGGTTTTAAAAATAAATCATAAACATTGCCATCAGAGAATGTTCTATTTAAGCTCTTTTTAGGTTGTCCCACAAAAACTTCCCTGCAACCTTCTATGCAGGTTAGTTTATGGTTATAAAAGATAGAACCTGAAAATAACCATTAGAGAACGTTCTTTTTAGGTTGTCACACAAAAAACTCCCTACAATGTTAGTTCCCTTTCAAGTTGGTCACTTTGATGTTGCATCAGTAGCTGATGCTATGGGAGCTCCTCTTAGGAGTGACAATCTCTGAAACTGTAACATCACACCAGTTCCAATTGCATTTTGTGCTCCGCCTCATGTGTGTGTCACTGCATGCATATAAACCAGAGCACAATGCCACATCATATATCTCTCCTGCTCTGGAACCCATATCAACGATTTGTTGTTTGGACCTTCACCCTTTACAGCAAGTGTATCATTCACATTTCAGGCTCATTATTTATGGCGGGGCACAATAAATCACTCAACCTAACCTGCCAGGGGATGTGTTAACAGATAATTAATGCCTGTCCATCATTTTTAATGGATAAAAAAAAAAAGATAAAAGAAAATAATTTAAACCTATTGCATCAGTTTTGACTTCTCACTCACACACACACACACACACACACACACACACACACACACACACACACACACACACACACACACACATGTTTGTTTTCCTATCCTTATGAGGACTTTCCATAGACATAATGATTTTTATACCGTGCAAACTATAGATTCTATCCCCTAAACCTAACATAACCCCTAACCCTAATCATCACAGGAAACTTTCTGCATTTTTACATTTTCAATAAAACATTGTTTAGTATGATTTTTAAGCGATTTGAAATATGGGGACACTAGTCTATGTCCTCATAAAGCACATTTATAGCATAATAACCTTGTGATTACCAGTTTATAACTTACAAAATTGTCCTGGTATATCACAAAAACGCGCGCACACACACACACACACACACACACACACACACACACACACACACACACACACACAGAGTAAACTTCTGACCCACTGAAATTGTGATATAGTCAATTAAAAGTGAAGTAATCTATCTGTAAACAATTGTTGGAAAAATTACTTGTCAGGCACAAAGTATATGTCTTAAACGATTTGCCAAATCTATAGTTTGCTAATATGAAATCTGGAGTGGTTAAAACATTAGTTTTTTAACCATGTCAACTTCTGACTTCAACTGTACATTGAGCAAACACCTAACACTTTTGCCAGGTTTTATAACTTGTATGTGTACTCCCTCTCCTCCCAGGTTTTGGCTGTGAAGTAGGGTTGGGTGTGATATGTCTCAATGTTTCACTACCCTGTTGGCTAGTGTCATTGTGTCACTTGCACAATCTGTGATCACTTTAAGTAGAGCTTTTTGCAATGTTTACTACCCTGAGTGGCTAGTATCATTGCTTATATTGACATATTGGTTTTGACAATGTCTTCCTCTGCCATTGTATCACATTCTGGTGTATGGCCATTTTATGTCTCTTTTATTCCCACTATGTGTGAAGCAGAGCTATTTATGCAATGTTCCTCTACTCTGGTTGGCTAGTATCATTGTTATGCTGTTACCATAAATGGCTTATTTCTTGTTCTTCCTTCTTATTTTTCAACACCAAGAGGAGGTTATTCGATCTGTTCTTGCAAGCACGAGGCATGATCTGGCATCCCCAACTGGAGTTTTGGAGTTCACATGTCTGGCCCCTAAATGGGGCTCATCTGGATTGTGGCCTCTTTCTGGGCATGGATGAAAAGCATGTCCTTAGAGGACATCTGTCTGGCTGCTGGGCTTTCCCTAACACTTTTTGTCAGGTTTTATAACTTGGATGTGCACTCCCTCTCCCAGGTGTGGGCTGCGAAAGAGGGTTGATATTTTTCAGTGTTTCACAACCCTGCTGGCTAGTATCACTGTGTCACTTGCATGGTCTATGACCACTTTAAGTAGAGCTTTATGCAATGTTTACTACCCTGCATGGCTAGTATCACTGCTTAATTTGACAGACTGGTTTTGACCATGCCTCCTGCCGTTGTATCACATTCTGGTGTATGACTGTTTTTTTGTCTCTTTTCTTCCCCCTATGTGTGAAGCAGAGCTATTTATGCAGTGTTCCTCTACTTTGGTTGGCTAGTGTCATTGTTATGTTGTTACCATAAATGGCTTATTTCTTGTTCTTCCTTCTTATTTTTCAACACCAATAGGAGGTTATTCGATCTGTTCTTGCAAGCCCGAGGCATGATCTGGCATCCCCAACTGGAGTTTTGGAGTCCACATGTCTGGCCCCTAAATGGGCTCATCTGGAATGTGGCCTTTTCAGTCTATGACTGTTTTTGTTGTCTCTTTTCTTCCCCCTATGTGTGAAGCAGAGCTATTTATGCAATGTTCCTCTATTGGATAGTGTAATTGTTATGCTGTTACCATAAATGGTTTATTTCTTGTTCTTCTTCCTATTTTTCAATACAAAAGGGAGGCAATTCCAATGTATAGGGTTTCAGAGATCGTCACTCCTGAGAGGAGTTCCCAGAGTGTCAGCTGCTGATGTAGCGTCTCGTCCATGGATCCAAGACTCCAGTCGTAATGAGATGTTTATGGTTATAAAAAAAGAGAACCTAAAGAGAACGTTCCTAGGAATTGGATCCCAAAAACATAACCAAATGGGATGCTAACATTAGGGGAACGTTCTGTGTTTGCTGGGTAATATTCAGATGCTACTTGTATTGAAACAATCCGATTGAGTCAGCCTGTAAATAAGACAAGTCAAGTCAATTTTATTTGTATAGCGCCTTTCACAACACACATCATTTCAAAGCAGCTTTACAGAAGATCAGGCATTAACAGATGATACAACTGTAATGTCTATAATGTCGATGAATCATCATTGTGTAATTAGTTAAAATTCACTTTTAAAGTGAAAATTTTGTTAGTTTGTCACCATTTAATTTAATTTTTATTTATTATATTTAATTTAGTAATGCATTATAGTGTAGTAACTAAATATTTAATATAGATTTATTATATGTATGTTCCTTTTCATTTTGTTGGATGTTGGTAATATTAGTTCCGCTTTTACTTGTTTCCGTGGGGAGTGTAATAAGAGCGACATACGCTCTTGTGATGTAAACATATGACGGAAGACTGGAGGAAGAGAAGTTTCTGGACTCTACAGGTGTTATTGTTAATGCTGTTTGCTCAGCAATCATTTAATAAAGATGTTTGAATTATTCTCCATCTTGTATTCTGCGTTATTATTATGATACCTGTGCTTTGCGGAGACTGAGATGCTGCTACCGCAGATAATAATAAAAAACGCTTCATGCGGGATGCGCCAGTTTAGTGTAAATAAAGCGTTTAGCGCACATAAGCAAACGGAACCGAACTCGGAGCACTTCTGTTACTCGAAGCATGAGAAGGAATTGTGGAGTGCAGAACCGCTCTGAAAACACCAACAATGCTCTTTTTAATATAGACTGGACAGAGCAGCTCAAATAAACTGTGAAGGGAGCAGAATTTATTTAGATTAATTGTGCAGTCCTGTTAAAGGTGCTGTAAGTGATTTTTTTTTTATGGAGTGGTATGCAGAAATGTTTTTCTATTCCATGAAATATATCACTTAAATAAGTGTCCTGAGACAACACACCGGTCTTTGTGACAGTTCTAGACTCCATAAACAGCAAACATTAAGATGTCCACGTGTTGCGGTCATTGACGCTTTCTGCTTGTCAATCATTTTGCATGTTCTCATGCTGTTGTAATTAAAGTGGATTAATTAATTTGGGTTTAATGTCATAATCAGATTAAAAATAGTTGTCAGTTTAGGGCACTATTTCGTTACTGTACTGTTGTGACAACTGTGGGAACATGCAATGCTGCTCTTCCGCTCTTTGTTGCTCTAAATGCGGTATCTTTGATATGTTGGGTTTTGGAAAGAGGAGGTGTGGCTAAATCAGTGGCTCAGTCTTGTGGAAGTTAGAACAGCTAAAGGCCCAGATATGCAGTGCATTCAGAAATTATTCAGACCCTTTCATTTGTTTCACATTATATTATGTTGCAGCCTTATGCTAAAATGCTTTCAATTATTTTATTTTTTTCACACCAATCTACACTCCATACCCCAAAATGACAAAGCATATACATAACCAAAATAAAATGTATAAAATATCACATTGTCATAAGGAGTCAGACCCTTTACTATGACACTGATAATTTACCCTCAGGTGCATCCCATTTCTCTGCCCATGTTCTATGCCTCATCCCATGTTTCTACACTTTAAGTAGAGTCCAACTGTGGCACATTCAATTTATTGGATATGGTTTGGAAATGCGCACACCTGTCTATGTAAGGTCTCACAGCTGAAAATGCATATCAGAACAAAAACTAAGCCATGAGGTCAAAGGTACTGCCTGCAGAGCTGAAATACAGGATTGTGTTGAGACAGATCTGGGGAAGCTTACACAACATGTTGTCATTTAATGTACCCAAGAGCACAGTGGCCTCCATAAGCCTTAAATGGAAGAAGTATGGAATAACCAGGACTCTTCCTAGAGCTGGCCACCAGGGCTGGGTTGGTAATCTGGCATACCAGGCATTTTCCCTTTGCAAAAATTTGCACCAACCATCACTGCATCACTCCACTGATCTGGGCTTTATGGAAAAGTGGCCAGATGGAAGCCTTTCCTTAGTGCAAGACACATGAAAGCCTGCTTGGAATTTGCAAAAAAGCACCCAATTGGCTCTCAGACTGTGAGAAACAAGAGTCTCTGGACTGATGAAAGAAGATTGAATTGTTTGGCCTCAATTCCAAGAGTGATGTCTGTAGGAAACCAGAAAATGCTCATCACCTGCGCAATTCCATCCCAAAAGTAAAGCATTGTGGTGGTAGCATCATGCTGTGGGGGTGTTTTTCAGGGACTGGGGGACTGGTCAGGGTTGAAGGAAAGCTGAAAGCAGCTAAATACAGAGATATCCTTAATGAAAATCTGGTCAAGAACAATCAGGACATCCGACCTTCCAACAGGACATTGACCCTAAGCACACAGCCAAGACAACGCAAGAGATGCAACTCTTTGAATGTCCTTGAGTGGCCCAGCCAGAGCCCAGACTAGAACCCAATAGAACATCTTTGGAGAGACCTGAAAATTGCTTTCCACTGATGGTCCCCATTCAACCTGACCAAGCTTAAGAGGATCTATAGAGAAGAATGGCTGACAATCCCCAGTTCCAGATGTACAAGGCTTGCCAAGGCTTGCCACATCATACCCAAAAAGACTTGAGTCTGTAATTGATGCCAAAGTGGCTTCATCTAAGTACTGAGTTAAGGGTCTGGATACTTATGTCAATGCAATGTTTAAAGCTAGGTTGTGTAATCCTGAGAGGCTAGCAGTTAGCAAGCTAGCTTTGAAAGCATAGAGCCTGCCCTCGCTTCAGAGGTGTCTCCAAAGCTCGCCGCCTCTATCATACATGTACACACACACAGAGCAGAGTCTAAGCGCCAGGAGGAGAGACGTGTTGGTGGATTTGATCGCAACTGTTTCAGATTACCTCATGTCTCATTCACAGTCGAAACTGTTGGTTGGTGGTGGCCTTATGAATCCATGCACCAAAGGTGTGGATGTTGCAGTGTTTTCGTAACTTTGAAAATTTTTAAATAGTTAAATTATACACCATAGCTGCTGTTAGTGTTTAGATAATTTGTAAAGGTACACAAACTACATGAGCTAAATAATTCATTACATTAACAAAATAAATAAAAAACAATTCAAATGTAATTACCTGTCCAAAAGAAAAACAGCAACCATGGCATCATTTTTCAAGCCCTTTGAGTCCCACGGTTGCCTCCAACGTGGAAAAGCAATGGCAATATTAATTCTGCTTTTAGCACGCTATTGATCCAGACGTTTTTTCGTTGTAGAAGTTTCTAACACGGCCTTTCTTTTCTTGTTTCATTTTTATGGTGGTTCAGGATGAACATAATGTAGCTGCGGTTTGCCTTCCATTATCATACAAAATCAAAGAACGAATGGGTGTGATGACATTTAGAACAAAATATGGCAAAAAAGAAGGTGTTTTTGCTTTTGTTTTTGTTGTTCCTAACAGCTCACCTGGGTGAACTTTTAGGACAACATTTTACCGGCTGCTAAACTCCTCCTTACTGCCATTGCCCATGTCATCAATAGGTGTAACCTGAAGCTCCACCTACCTTGAGGCTGATAGCTAATTCTGTTTGTGTTGTTCAGTCAGTTAAAATCAGTTAAAAAGAACAAGCTGGCGTGTAGCATAATTAGCGAGCTGGTGCAAATTAACCTACATCCGTACAATCTTCGCGTAGAGACATTTTCCATGACCATGTTCAAGACCAATTCTCTCAAGTGGCCATTCACTCATGCCATCTGCAGCGAAAGCCTTTCACACATATGCCCAAAGTGAGCCAATCACTTTTTTTTCTTCTTTTTTTAATCTGTATTATGAAAATGTACACTTTTATACACTCATCTTTGCAATGGAATCAGTGTCATCATAAATTACAATAACAGAGTGTAATCTTTGCATATTATGGTTGCGTGTTAGCGCATCAGCGTCATTAATTCACAGTGTAAACAAGACAAATTAAACATTTCCTGCTGCATATACAGTATATTTATTTTTAGTCATCATTGAGAGGTTTTAACAATGACCCTGAATTCTACTCCAAAAATGAGACAAAGTCATTGATAACACATTTTTATGTCATGGTTTTACTGAGCATCCTCATATCTAAAACCTACTTCTAAATGCCTCCTACAGCAGTTTTGCTGGTGTCTGAATGTTCGGGTACAGGATATCGGGCCCTTAAAATCGATTCGAGCACCTTTAATTCTTCTTTTAGAACTTGTGCATTATTTGAGCTGTTAAGTCATCATGACAACGAGTTGTAAACTTGGATATAACTTTACCCAGTTATAACCAATATTTAAAGGTTTGTAAGTGATTTTATCACAATCTGAAGAGATTTGTTTTATTTAATATTTAGTCTATTCAGTTGGAAAACCTTTATCCTTATAAATGATGCAATCCGAGGAACATTTGAACAGTGGTGAAACACTTTCTTGTTATGTGCTACATTCATACAAGCAGGCAGAGGGTGCTTTTACACTGTTTAAAAGGTGAATATGATGTCATAGACGAAATCGGATGTGGTACACTATTTGGGGTTTTGAAGTAAGTTTGAAGCAGCAGAAATAGTTACCCTTTTGTAAATTGTCATGTAAAAATTTAACGTTATGCTAAGCTAAAATGCTATTTCTAGCCATTTTACATGCATGTTACCAGCCACGATTTAAAAATATTAAGAAAATCAAGAAAATCCACGTTCGATCATACATATTTTTGATCAGAATATCAGAAAATGTATTTTGTTTTAGTGTAAGTGTATTTTGTTTTACACTTTTGTATTTTTTTTTAACTTGCTATTTAATTGTTTATAATCAAAACAAGTGAAATATAAATATGCTAGTGCTGAAGAAGTAATACAAAGTATTAATATTACATTACTAACCTTGAGTAATCTAACAGAATAAGTTACAAATTACATTTTACAGTGTGTATTCTGTAATCTGATGTGGAATACATTTTAAAAGTAACCCTCCCAACCCTGATTGTAAGTCAGATTTAGCTTTTTTTAAAGAAAAGGAGAGACAAAAGGAAATAATTTTTTATGATAATCAACTTAAAATAATGTCAGTTGAGTTTAACTTTTATTGAACCTGGAATATTCCTTTAAATTATGGTTACTGTAGTATAACCAAGGTTAATTTTCATGATGGATATTTGTTGAATTGTGACCAGTGGCATGTTCAGAAGAGGGGCTGCAGGGGTGCAAGCCCCTTTCATTCAAAATATTAAATGTGTTCTTATGGTTGTCCAGAAAAAGGAAAACAATTTTAATAATAAAATTAAATAATTAGATAAAACTAAATTAAAATCTCTTAATAAGCTCATAATAACAGTTATAATGTGTCATTGTGAGATTTCTTTGTAAAACATGAAAGCGTTAAAGAAAATTAAGCGGAGGTGCCTTTAACAGCGTACTATGGCATATCTGGGGCAGATTCCAATTGCAAGTGATCCTCCCTATGCCCTACTTACTTTGAAGTGCCGTGCCCTTGAAGTGGGTACTCTGAAGGGAATATTGCATTACTGAATGAATGTACCCTTCGTTTAAAATCTTGTAGAAGAGCCCTTTGTGAAAAGATTCATTTTCTCACTTCCATTTGGAATGAGCTTTCAAGGGTATCCCCTACCCAAAGCAGTGCCCTTCAAGGGAGAAACGATGCTGCTTGGAATTCGCCCCTGAACATTGAAAGGGCATATAACAGGTCAGATAAAAAGGCCACTCTATATATTGTATTGTAATTCATCAAAAGAATAAAACTGGATTTGTACTGCATTTCCGACATTGTGCACTTGTAATGTAGACCGTTTTATTAATTATAAAGGGAGTGGTCGTACTTTGTTTCCCTTTCATAGAATATGGTCATAAACTGATTCAGCCAAAACCAGTTTGTTTTTTTGTTAACTAATAAGCCATTAGACTAATCACTTCAAAAAAAGTCAGGGATGATGTGGGGGAGTAGAGATGAGAGAAAATGATGAGTGAAGATACAAGGAAAACATTAGAGCAATATCAAAAAGTGCTGTGCCATTACCAGATTAATACCATGTTACTGAATGTTTACTTTATTCATATTTCATGTAATAATAGTACTCCACTGTACTAAAAATATACCATGGTTTTACTATGGCAAAACGTGCCATACAAGTCAAAAGCATGGCTTTACCATGGATCATGTCTAAAAAAACATTGTAATACCATGGTGGTTTTTTGTTATAAATATAAAAGAATAGGTTAATATTTGTGATAAATGAAACAATGGAAAAATATGGATATGTATATAAAAGAAAATACTTCGATACTTTAAAAGCAAAGAAGTTAGTACTATTCAGAATATATACATATATGTATATATTCTGAGATGCTATTCTTCTCATCATAATTGTACAGTGTGTTTATCTGAGTTACCGTAGACTTTGTCAGTTGAAACCAGTCTGGCCATTTTCCTCTGACCTCTCTCATCAACAAGGCGTTTCTGTCCACAGAACTGCTGCTCACTGGATGTTTTTTTGTTTTTGGCACCATTTGGAGTAAATTCTAGAGACTGTTGTGTGTGAATATCACAGGAGTTCAGCAGTTTCAAACCAGCTCATCTGGCACCAACAATCATGCCACGGTCCAAATCACTGAGATCAAATTTCTTCCCCATTCTGATGGTTGCTGTGAACATTAACTGAAGCTTCTGACCTGTATCTGCATGATTTATTGCACTGACCGGCTGCCAAATGATTGGCTGATTAGATAATCACATGGATGATTGTTGGTGCCAGACGGGCCACTTTGAGTATTTCTGTAACTGCTGATCTTCTGGGATTTTCATGCACAATAATCTCTAGAATTTACTCTGAATAGTGCCAAAAACAAAAAACATCCAGTGAGTGGAAGTTCTGTGGATGGAAATGTCTTGTTGATGAGAGAGGTCAACAGCGAATGGCCAGACGGGTTCGAACTGACAAAATGTACTGTAACTCAGTATTTCTGAGATGCGGGTTGGCGCTGTTTTGACAGCATGATGGGGACCTACACAATATTAGGCAGGTGGTTTTAATGTTGTGGCTGATGTGTGTGTGTGTGTGTGTGTGTGTGTGTGTGTGTGTGTGTGTGTGTGTGTGTGTATATATATATATATGTATGTGTGTGTGTGTGTATGTATGTATGTATGTATATATATATATATATATATATACACACACACACAATCAGTTAACTTTTTCATCCGTCTTCCCCTGTCCCTGAGGTCCGTGCATGCCACTGATCGTGACTAACATTCTTGCAAAATCCTCTTGACAATTAGAATGTTATTTTTATTTAACTATACATGTGTTTGCCATCAAGTAACATTCTGCCAGCAATTACTGTTGCATATTGTTTTGGCATGTTTATGCTAACCAAACTGTAATGCTTCTCTTAGATGGGGACGTGGATTTGGGCTCGTGCAGATCTTCGCTTCCAAAGACAGTGTTTTAAACCAGCCGAACAGTGTGTTGGGAATAATTTTCTATACACTGCAACTGGGTCTGGGTAAGTGTTGTTAGGCTTATTGTTATTATTATATACTTTTTACAGTTTACATGTCCTTTTCACATGTAACTTTTATGGTCTTTGTCAACAGGTCAGCTAGTGTCCAGTAGAGCAGCGTTCGTTCTTGTTATGTCATCTTGGGTGTCAGTGGCTGGCTCTTTGTATTTGGCTGCTATTCTTGCATTCATCTTGGGTGATTTCTGTATGGTGTGTGTATCGACCTACATCATAAACTTTGCACTCCTCTACACCAACCTAAAGAGGAGGACAGGATTGGAGGGACAGGTGAAGATAGAAAAGAATGAATAAAGATCAGTATGTGTTTGCTTGAGTCACAGTACCACTGTGATACATGTTGAGGTCAAATCAATCAAAATATTCCTCTGCATTTTATGTTGTATACGAAAAAGAACTTTAATATAAATAAAATGACACACATCAGCTTTAATAAGTGAACAAACTACTTCTTCACTGAAGTAATACAGTTACAACACAGCACATTGTATGGTGTTGATGATCATGCCCTTTGTTTTTAATTTTATTTCCAGACTGTTACGTGTACATCACAAGTAAAATGTGAAACTGATTTCTGATCAAAATGTTATTGCAGCTGTATGTGTTTAATAAAGGAAGGTTTTCCTTTAAATCCTGCTTGATTGTGATTGTGATCTATTATATGCAGCTTGAGGTTGAGGTGCTATGTCATCATGTGTCCTCACTGTCCTGTAGGTGTTTTTGTTAACAGCGTACTTTTGAAGATATCCTATATCATTTTCTGTATCTGGTCCATTGGGTCAGCTATAAATAGATACACATTCTTATAATAAATACATAAAATAAATAATAACGAGGGGTCCTCCTGTCACAGGGGGATATAGGGCCCTTGCTAATTGTAGCCAGTAGCCAAATTCTAGCCTAGCAAACTGGCAAACATATGTCTCAGTTTTAAAGTGTGGTGCTAATATTGATTTGTGTAGACAGATGAGTGGGTGATTATTATTCTAGGGTTCATACCTGTCAACATTTGGGTACCAAGATCCGAGAGAACTCTGAGTGCGTGGGGTGGGGGTGGGGTGCCGGATGGCAGAGGCAGGCTAAATACATACAAATTGTGCCGTTGTGATTTAATGAAGTTATATATTTTTTCCCACCGTGTTCGATATTAAAATCAGTGTGACACACTTTGCAAAAATTGTGGGCATTGTCGATATGGCTTCGAAATATGACATTAAATTCTTCCGTCCAGCTGTTGTTAAAGTTACATGTATATTTTGTTTTTTTCTCCTCCCATCAGGGCTGGACTAGGAAGAGAAATCGCTGTTCTTTTCTGCATATCGCAGTGTTGTTTTGTGGTCTGTTTTGCATAACACGGCGGCTCATTTTAGCTTATCGCGGCCCATTCTGCCCGTTTCGCGGCCGATCCACCATCCCTCTAGGTTCTCCCGATGGCCAGTATGCCCCTGATCGGCCCCAAAGTGCGTCGGCCCACCGGGAAATGCCCGTTATGCCAGATTACTAGTCCAACCCTGGTCATCGTCTTCGTCCTTGCCAGCAACGTTACAAAGATAAACAGAAATGAGTGTTAGCTTGAATCAGTGAGGTCTCTCTTGGAATTCTCCCGCCAGTGTTATATCACCGTCTCCGTGATTGGGGAAATAAAATCTAGTGTGAGCAATCATAACAGTATTGATGGTGCTGGTTGAGGTATCGGCAGCTCACCACAGCTTACAAAGTGAATCAACCCTATGCTATAGTTTTGGAAGCAAGTATTTAAAATGAATAATTGAATCAACATATATATGTTTCAAAAACATTAACAGAGAATTTGCATATCTATGCCACAATACACAAGGTTCAATGCTTCTTAGTAATCACAATTCTATCCATTTGGCAAACCAATCCTATTCATAAATAGTATGGTTTGGTTCTTTTTTTGCTTTGATGTATTGGAGGACCCCCTCGAAAACGAGATGCTTCATCTCAAGGGGTTAATCCTCGTAATAAAGATATGTTTATAAATAAATAAAATAGTACCAGTGAGCTAAACAAGGAACCTAGCAATCAGGTTTGGAGGGGACCACATTTGATATGCAACTGGTTACTGACTCGAGTAAAGAATACTTGTCCTGCTAAAGTTAAGCTCTTGTTATCTTTTAGTGTACTGACTTTTGATGGTAAAACAGAAGGCTCATTTCAATCTAGGGGCACCAATTAATGGGGCACAGATTAAAGTAGTGAGTTTAGACACATAAAGATGCCTTTATTTTATAAAGTTAGACTCTAGTTAAACAAACGCAGGTATCTCCTGATCTCCTCACACACGTTCTTGACATGCATACTGTTGTTGTTTCCATATTTCTCGCTTGAGGCCTATACCATGAAGACGGTTTTGGTGGCTAGACAGGTTAGTTTTAGTTTAGTTTGCATCAACCCTTGGTTTTAGGTACCATGAAGGCTGGTCGGCTTTTACCGTTGTTTATCGCCATAGAATCTTACGCTACATGGCTAACCTGTTCCATGGCAGGTTTTGTTCTGGGTAACAGATCGCTAATAGATGCTGAACCAATCAGCTAGGAGTAAAGTGACATATCGGATTAAAGGAAGTCACTCCCATGTGTCTCTTAAAGCCCACTTGACAGAAAAAATATATTTCGACTCTTCATGTTAAATTATTTATTTGAGAGTCTCAATATACATTTTCAGCTAATGTAGTCTTAGTAAGATGGACTAATATAATAACTGCCAGTAGTGATCGATTTTAAATATGCTTAATCTGTACACAACTTTTGAGAGGGATGAATGCCACCCAAACATAATTTTTCACTGGCTAGACATAAAAATACAGTATTTCACATGAAGTTCAATATAAGCTGTACACGAATACAGTGCATCTTGTTATTGCATGTCAGTTATTGAATTCGATATTGAGAGTGCTCACTTTTATTGTAGTTAAGTAATACTACATACATTTTCTTCACAAGTGATTTGCAAAAAAACTAATATGTTTTGCATGTACAGTCCAGTTCTTTGGACTTACAGTATATTTCAGAAAACAAGAAGAGAGGCTGATAAGTAACAGTGCAAAGATGTTTTCTGATAAATATGCAGAGTCCTAATTAACTATATTGTTATTATTTTGTGTTGCTGAAATTCATTTTTAACAACATTTCTAAACTTTAGACTCCTAAGAAGGCATCAATCAAGTTGCATAGGCCTATGCATGTACAGTAGTTGTTTTTTTTGTTTGTGTTCAGTCAGTTAATTTGACTCTGAGGCTCTTCTTCATTGAGTTATACTAGAAGAACCCAACATTTACTGCAGGGATACCCCCAATGCAACAGGTTCTCAATCCCAAGGCATCATATTTTAGCAGACATTTAGCCTAGTTTTGTTGTTTAGTTTTTTGGAGTCTAAAATCAAAAGTACAAGTTTTCAGTGCAACAAAGAATGCTAATGCTTCCTTAACATTGTACACAGACATTTTGTTGGGGGAAATTACATGGAAATATAAATATTCACCCACTCATTACTATTGAAACATTTGCACTTGTAATGTGTATACTCTCTATGAACTATTCATAGGTGTCTCATCATAGATAACAAAAGTATTGTTTATTTAATACTCAAACACATCAGCTCTCAACACACTGGAGGGTTAGGTGAATTTGTAAATTTTACATATGTATTATGTAATATGTAGATATTACATTTTACTGAACTTCCTTTGATAGAGATGAAATAGCACTTTTTTGTTGAACCAGGCTTTTATTGTTTATTTATTACTTTGTATTCTACATATTTATGAATGATGATATATATATATATATATAGTTATTTTCTCCTCATTTGCAAAGCTTAATAAAGGCAACTTTAACTGCCTTCACAACAATGGGATACCTCAAAGATCTGATGCTGATATAAGCAGGTGTTATTTATTTATTATTATTTTACAATTTCAGATCCTCAATGAGTTATGTATTTGGCCAGTATACACCCTATATAGGGGACAACATATTATACAAGAAAATATTCACAGTATTATTACAAATCTGCTTTTGCTCATGCATTGTCAGAGTTAGAAATCAATGCAAAATGATTACTTCCAATGCAAGAAAATCAGAAAATGGGCAATTTCAAGGAGCAAACTTCCTCTGTATAAAAAAAAACACTAATAATAATGTCACTGTAAGCAGTTATCAATCGACTTCACAGCATTATTGGTATTTGTATGTATGTATGTTGATCATTTAATTTCCATGTCTTCCTGATGTCCAGACCTGCCCTGAGTCTGTGGCGTGCATGACTACTTAGATATAACATTCACTTGTAAAGAAACATCAAATTAGATTAAACAAATAACAAGATGTCCATACTGTATACATACATAACATAATTTAATTATCAGAGTAATCACGCCACCTGAAAGAACATGTTGTGTCGTTACATAACTCTGCCACAAGATGGCACTCAAACATTGATTTAACGAGAATGCTTTAAAAAGATTGACCAAGTAGAGTTGCAACACTGTGAATATTTCTCTTCTAATGAAAGTTTGATCTTTAATTTTCAGTATGCATATTCAAATTAGCATCTCTCTCTCTCTCTGTGGAGAATTTGATGAACATAGTCCACATTGATGAAAATGTATTGTTAATTTCCTTGCTCCTCTTTCATTGTGAATAAATCATAATATCTGAATGACCATGAAAGGAAACTTTGTTTGTTGTAATTATTGATTTGTCTACCTTAAATTAGTTTAAGACATCCTAAGATTTAAGGTCAAAATATACAAAATATGTATGGTTGTTTTCCAGTAAACTTAAAATGTATTGTACTGTATCTATTCTTAGGATTTAAACCTACAATCAACCTAAAATGGGTGACAAAAGAAATGTTAACAGCAAGATGGTGTAAAACTGTGTATTTCTTGTCGACTACCACCTTCTGCTACTTATACCAAAGACAGAAATAAGTGCAGTTAGAATAGCTAATAATATAGGAGAGCATTGATTAGAAACGTACTATGACCTTTTTGTAATGAAATATGGAGCACTTAAAAGTATATAGTCACTCAAGAGCAGAGCCAAGAGAGAATAACCAGAGAAGAGTGAGAGGAAAATGCCCAGAGCACAAGTTACAATCCTGTTTTATCCTTTCCTTGACCATGTAACCAAAAACAGACCTGATACATTTAAACTGACAAATCAGCAGACCACTTTTATCCCCCACTGTATTCTAATTGTGACCATTTGTAGAGCACCAATAAATACACAAAACCTCAGCCAATGGGCTGGTAGATCACTATCAGCACTCTCTGAAATGCAAGAGGTCTATTTTCACAAATAAATGGAGTTTGCATTACATAAATTAATTACTTTGTTATTTTTAACCCTACACTAATACTATAAATAGGAAGATGTTCACCAATTTGAATAATGTTCAGCTTGACAACTCATTCACTTTGTGCTCTTTTGATGGGACGAAAATGTAATTAATGGTAATGATGAATTTGGGGATCAAAATTGGTAAAATTGGAAAATGAGTTCATTGAAATCATTGAAAATTATTTTCAATTACTAAAAATCATTTACAGCTGACATGAGTACTGAAAAATAAAAGTTAAATGTTTATGGATTTAATCCTACCTTCTTGCAGAAGCCATTTCCTATCAATTTCCTAACAATGTTTATGTGAGGACACTTTTAAATGCAATCTTTATTTTAATAGTTATAGCTAAATTGTACTAATATTTGTTAACATGTCATATGTGTTATTTAAACTCTTTTTAGGTTTACAACAAAGGATTTCTTACATTTAGGTGGCAATTGTTTCAATCAAATCCTCAGTCTTTTCCTGCTTACACAGATACAGACATTGTTGCTCCACTATGGACAGATATTGACAGCAGTGACTTTTACTTCCAACAATACAATAGTTTGCAAATACTACAGCGAGCATCAAAAGATATACGGCAGTATTTTAATTCTAAAATAATTCTGTTTTACAATAATGTAAGTTCCCCTTCTGTCACTCAATTGATGTTGTGTTGAATATAGTGACACAAGGGGTTTTTCTTCGAGAGCCTTGCGTAACTCTGAACTTGAGAAAAGGCCAATGAGAAATTGGCAGACAGAATTTGCATGTCCCGCCCCCGGACATACGGGTATAAAGGGAAGCGGGCATGCGTTTGTCAGTCAGATTTTTTCTTCGGAGCCGAGCACTGTTTTTAAAACACTGTTTAAAACACCGTTTAAAACACTGTCTTTGGAAGCGAAGATCTGCACGAGCCCAAATCCACGTCCCCATATAAGCAGATTTTCCTTATTTTATATTTCCGCACCCCCTTCGGACTGCGGTACCACACTGTCAATAAAAGAGCGATTTCCTCACTCCCTGGTTCATCCAGCCAGGGCGTGCCATTCTCACGGCACCCTGGCACAAAAATCCTACAGTCCCGGTTCCCTGGAGACAGTTACCTCGCCTCCGGACCCACGACTTCCTATCCCCGGCAAGTCGGCGCTGACGAGTTCCAAAGACGTCTCTACAGGACCTCCTCCTCAGTCTCTAACCTGCCCTCTGCCGGGTGCGTGGAGCGAGGTAAGCGCGGAGCGAGTCTTTTCTCAGCACCCAAGCCTGGGGACGCGCTCTTGCCTCCCGAAGCGTTATTATCTGCTCCCCCTCGCTGCGAAGCCCCACCCGGTAAGTCAAAAATGATCGTCCCTCTAGTGCCCCTCGCACGGAGCTTGGATGCATAGCTTTCGCTATCCAATCCATCATGTTGGCTGGCCAGGACCACATGACTTGGCTACACGATTAAATTCACCAGGCTCCCGCCACGTTTCAGCAGTATTCGCTCCACTTTGATGCGTGCCGAAAACGGCAGCACCTTACAGGCAGAGATTACAACTCTGCTACTCAAAGAAGCGATAGAGCCTGTCCCTCCAGCAGAGATGAAGAAGGGTTTATACAGCCCTTACTTACTTTACACAAACTCCCATTCAAAATGCTCAGGCAGAAAAAGATTATAACCTGCGTTCGGCATCAAGATTGGTTTGCGGCGGTAGACATGAAGGATGCATACTTCCACATCTACATTTTGCCTCGACACCGACCCTTCCTAAGGTTCGCGTTCGACGGCCAGGCGTATCAGTACAAGGTCCTCCCCTTAGGTCTGTCCCTGTCCCCTCGCATCTTCACGAAGGTCGCAGAGGCAGCCCTTGATCCCCTCTCATCATATGTCACGACACAACCTGCAAGCTCTGCTCTGGGAGGAGGCAGACCCAGTCTTTTCGTTGCTGTGTTCGGTACGTGCTTTGCATATATATTTGGACCACACACGTAGCTTTAGATGCTCTGAGCAGCTCTTTTTCTGCTTCGGCAGATGGCAGAAAGGGAACGCCTTCTCCAAACAGAGGTTAGGTCACTGGGTCATTGATGCTATCTCCCTGGCCTACCAGACCCAGGCCGTGCCCGCCCCCTTGCAGTTCGAGCACACTCAACAAGAAGTTTGGCACCCTTGTGGGCACTAGCCAACGGCACCTCCCTAGCAGACATCTGCAGAGCAGCGGGCTGGGAAACACCCAATACCCTTGTAAGTTTCTACAATCTCAGGATTGAGTCGGTCTCGTCCCGTGTTTTGTCAGGTCTGAGCTGGTAGAACTCAGTAATATGGAACAGCTGACTGGGTTTTCCACTTGCACATAGCGCCCTTCACCAAAGTGATCCAGTGCGCGCTCTCTCTCCCAGGTTAGCCACTAAGCTCTTTCTTCCTGGATGTTCTTCCTCACTAGCCTTCTGGCCTGCGAAATCAGCGGAGGAATTTGCTACCAGACCCACTACGAGCCGCAAGTGGTCTATACTGTGGTAGGGCTCCACAGGCCTAATTCCCTCTTCAGGCAACTCCCTGTGATGTATTTTCCACAGTACAGTCCCCCTGTTGGCAGACCAGTGTCTCCCCTGGGCAGTCCCTCTGCCCCCAGTTGCTGTGTTTGTAGAGCTCCTCCCTCATCAGGCAGGACCTACTACCGCACCACTCCCATGTGTGGCTTGACAACCCATGTGACGTATTGGCCACATGTCACCTCCCCCCAGTCTGGGCAGGATGTGGTCTCCACAGGGTCTTTTCCCCTTGAAAGAATAGGAACAGGAAAGATCGCCTTCCCCAATGCATTTCATAGTGTTAAGATAGCCCCAGCCACTTTATGCTCTATGACGAGAAACATAGAGAGAGAAAAGACCATGGTTGGCCGGCTTGCTCCCATGATAGTCATGTCGCCAGTTCCCCCCTTAGGGGTGCTGGCAGTGGCGGCTCCAGACAATTTTGATTGGGGGGGGCAATAGGGGGTCCTGGTCATTTCAAGGGGGGGCTCATGAAAACCAACAAAAAATACAGTGGACACAGCTAATAACTGCATATTACTGCTACTTAACAAAAACAACACAGCATATCAACTACTTTGTTTTTATTTAATTAATCAATTGCAGTTTGCAAACAATATGCTCAAACTTTAATTGCCATAGCCACACCCATGACAGAAAACATATTTACAAAATAGTATTTATTCTCATACTCTCACCACCTTTTGATTGCCCTACTTCTGTCCAGTTTCCCCCTGGCATCTTCTCTCCTCTCTTCAGTCTCCACAGGTGTGATTTACTGCAACATATGAGTTTATAGTACACATGAATAGGTTAGTATTTATGCTAAATACAGCAATACAATAGCAAGAGGCTCACTTCACTCACCAATATTGACAGCTCTTTTGTCCAGTTTCCCCCTGTCTTCTTCTCTGCTCCTCTTAACTCTCCAGTCTCCTCCTGTCTTCTTCTCTGCTCCTCTTAACTCTCCAGTCTCCTCCTGTCTTCTTCTCTGCTCCTCTTAACTCTCCAGTCTCCTCCTGTCCTCCTTCAAAAAAATGACGACAGGCAAAACAAAAAGCCGTGTCTTTTGACACGGAATATTCAAGCCACTGGTACTGTTTGAACCACGAGCAACTAAAACCCCTGGATGCTAGCTGCCCCTGCGATCCAAAAGAACGACGCGGGTATGATTTTAGTTGAGGCTGTCTTGGTTTCTCGGCTGGGCCATGGCTTAAATCCCCCGTTAAATCCACTCCGCCGTCAGGATTCCCACCATCCGTGCCCGCTGTAGCGCTCGATGAGGCGCCATTTCTTTCCATCTGCTCACCTGTCTCCTCCACCTCGGGGGCTGCGAGTTGATCCGGTCGCACGTCCTCATCCTCCAATTCCTCGGTGTCCTCTGTTTCTAGGATCAAGCAGGGCTCGCCCTCCACTGCAACGGGTATATTTTCACTCAATTTTTTTTTAGGTATGACAAAGCGATCCATTTTTAGCTTCAACTTGCTATAGCTGTAGCGTAGCAGCTCTTGCGGGCTCGCGGCAGCGCCTTGAACGCAATGACGTAAGGCGCAGTGACGTTCATGGGGCGTCGCAGTGATTCTTATGTTTATATTTTTTTATATGTTGAATAAATTATTAATTATTATTGTTCTGCGTAGTTTGAAGAGAAACATTTTTAAATCTTTATCCCGGATATATATATATTTTTTTAATTAGGAAGGGGGTGGGGGGTCAAATGGGGGGTCAAAGCGTTTTTTGGGAGGGTCTTGAGACCCCCCAAGACCCCCCCTGGCGCCGCCACTGGGTGCTGGGAACCTAAGAACTTTATATGACACATTTTCTGGGGGCATTGGGGAGGGCTACGTGAGGCCGATACAGTTGCTTCTAGCACGCATTAAATTGCTTGCACCTGTGTCAGCAGTTCACGTAACACGGTCTAGTGCATGGCACTTTTAAATGGGACCCCTACATTTGACACAACGTCGAGTGAGTGACAGAAGGGGAACATCATGGTTACTGTTGTAACCTCCGTTCCCTAATGGAGGGAACAAGATATTGTGTCCCCCTTGTCACAACACTAGACATACCACTGTAAACGGTCATACCTTATTCTCTGCTCCTCAGTGCAAAAACCTGACTGACAGACGCATGCCCGCTTCCCTTTATACCCGTATGTCCGAGGGTGGGACATGCAAATTCTGTCTGCCAATTTCTCATTGGCCTTTTCTCAAGTTCAGAGGAACACAAGGCTCTCAAGAAAGACCCCTTGTGTCACTACATTTGACACAAAGTCTCGTTCCCGCCATCAGGGAACAGAGGTTACAACAGTAACCATGACATTTTAAAACCATCCATACATTCCTCTTGTACAACTAAAGTCTATCAGTGGAAAATATTCCTCATATACAGTACACACATATTATACATACATACTGTACAATGGCTTGGATTGTTTTTTATAAGTTATTGTATTAACAATGACATGTACTTGTGTGTGTGTGTGTGTGTGTGTGTGTGTGTGTGTGTGTGAGAGAGAGAGAGAGAGAGAGAGAGAGAGAGAGAGAGAGAGAGAGAGAGAAAGAGATTGAGCTTGTGATTATCTCAGTCTGTCACAGTCTCTCAGCAGTGATCTACAGTAATGCTAATACTAACAAATAGTGAAGTTGTTAGATAAACAAATTTTCTCAGCTGTACTGGGGCAGTACCCTGCCTTGAGTGATCATGGAACGATAGACAATGGCAATTTTCTCTAGAGATGTTTTGTGCATGCATTAATTAATGTTTTTGATGGTGTTTATGACTCTGTTTTGATGGTCATTCATATATATAATGTCACAGGGATGAATCAAAATTCTCACCTTTACCTCTCTGCACTCCTCTCGTTCTCTGGGTTAGAATGCTATGAAAACAAGCAGTGCAAACAGTAAAGTGTTCCAGTGCTGTTGAACAGTATATCAGCACTCTTGGAAATGATGATCATTTTCAAATGGAATTCACCATTTGGGGAATTCCAAATGTCTATAGTTAATGTGATGACATATGCCTATGGTTACTCTGCTTGGACACTATAGTATATTTTTCAATATTCTAGTATGTTTTTATATATCTTTCAATATTCTAGTATGTTTCTTATATATCAAAATACTTATATGAGTTTCCAGGCCTTTGTGTGACCCAGGAGAGTGCATATGAGGTTACTAAAAGTGTTGATGCTGCAGAGAACACAAAGAATGGTATATAACCTTGAAAAAAAGGTGTATTTCTTCAAAGACAAAATGTGTTTCTGTTGGTCGGCGGTGTTCTGGCATGTATCCTTGACGATATCTCTTATACTTTTAAACAGTTATTATATGAATGGTGTCTTGTTTTAATAAGCTGAATGTATGATATCTTTGCAGCTGGTGTTTTGCTTTTTATATGATATGTTTCTGCCATGGTGTTTTGTCTTGATGAGTTAAATATCTTTGGAGCTTGCATTTTCTTTCATTAATCAAATGATAATGTGATAAAGGAACAAACAAGGCCGCGAAACAAACAAGGCCGCCTCATTGTAAGGGTTTCCATGAACTATGACATATGTCCAAAATATGTGAAGTTACCAGCTGATGTATGTTTTTAAAAAATAGATAGGCGGGGGATTTTCCACCAATATTTAATTAATGAAGGAGACAAAACATATTGGTGGCAAGGGAAAGAGACAAGGGCAATAATCCCATTGGTCAGAGATAGTGGGTAAAAGATAACAAAAGGTATATAACTGAGAACTTAGGAGGATAATGTCAGAACGGACAGCTGACCGGTCTCATGTTTGTTGGTGTTCAATAAACTACAACTTTGGCATCTGGAACTCAAGACTCCGAGAGTTTTCTTACAACTTAGAGAGAGTCATCGTGATTTTCCACGACATAATGCTGGCGACCGACGAAGCGACGGCAGTGAGGTCAAAGGGGTAGAAAGGTCACCGACAGGACGGCTTGCACGAGTTACACAAGATCACCGGCACCACAAAATCAAGGTAAGCGTTTTGCTTAAGGTGATCTTGTGTGATCTGTGATAGCAAGTCCCAGTAAGTGACTTCCCTGAGACTTTTGCCGGTCCGGACATAGAATAATTTGGACTAATTGGCTAAAATAGAGGCGAGTTCCAGATTTCAAAAATTGGGGGGTGGGATTGTTTAAGTAAGTTTATTTGAAGAAGGTAGAAAAAGCCTGGGGGTGAGTCGAGAAGCGACGGCGCGTGAAAATTCCCGGTTAGGTGCATTTATTCAAGGTTTTGCCAGAAGAGTGGCTGAAAATCCTGTACAGGTGAAAATCCTAACACGGGTGGAGAAGTGAAAATTCACGCAAAATTCCTCCAGGTGTTAGATTAAGTTATTTATTGCAGTGTTTGACGGAACCCGGACTGTGCAGAAAACGGGGAATTGTTGAACTATGTGCATGTTTGAGATAATGAATAATGTGCATGACTAACTATGTTGTTGGTGCATGTGTGCTTACGGTACTAATTGCGCTGTTTTTGTGTTTATTCAAATGCATGATTGCAGTGTTGATGATGTATTGTGTGCAAAGGCAGAATAATACAGAGAATCAGGTGCAATGAGGAGATGCTAAATGAGAGCAAAAGTGGAAAATGAATTGAAACAGTGAATTGAATAAAACAATTGTTGAAAAAGTATAAAGACGCAAAATGGCACCTGCTTCTCTGATATCTCCCTGCCTTGCTCTCACTCACTGGTCAGCTGAACGGACAGCTCTGTGAGTGAGGGGAAGGGGAGATTCAGAAGAGAAAAAATAGAATAATTGGGAAAAAGATAAAGAAAAGGCAAAATGTTTTCCATTGCAGTGAACAAGACTAGAGAAAAATGCAGAGACAAGCGAGTTTTGTAATGTTTGGAGATCAATGCAGATCTGAAGAGTGGCAGAGAGAATTGGAGAAAACACTGATAGAGTCAAAAGGGGATCAGTGATTATTTTTGGAAAGAATCAGAGTATATAGATTATACAGGGCAGAGGAGGAAGTTAACTAAGAAAAAAAAAGAAAAAAAAAAAAAGGAACTGGTGAAGGGTCTGATTAAAGTAGTAAACTTAGCGGAGACCTTACAAGAATGGCCGTTTGTTGAATGGAAAGAAATTGCAGCAGGTAACA
Organism: Xyrauchen texanus; assembly: GCF_025860055.1. Taxonomy (NCBI): domain Eukaryota; kingdom Metazoa; phylum Chordata; class Actinopteri; order Cypriniformes; family Catostomidae; genus Xyrauchen; species Xyrauchen texanus. The sequence goes on from NC_068308.1 coordinate 11,527,733, forward strand.
TTTCTCTCTCATACAGTACGCTAGAGACTGAGTGCTGTGTAGAGCTGTAGGGGAGGGGCTGCTAGAGTGAGAACAGGGAGCTGTAAAGGGAGGGCTTTGAACACGCACAGAGAAACAGAACAAGACTTTTTTTCTTTTCTCAGTTTTCCTCCTGAAACAGAAATCATAATGTGGAAATAAGCTGTTACTGAATTTGAGAGGTGACTAACTGAGAGAAGAAAACATATAGAATTAAAAAGATGAATAATAGAAACACAGGGAATGAGTGATCATTTCTGGAGTTATGAACAAATTAAATACAGTCAAAAATGTTAAGGTGATTTTTAAAAGGGAGAGTAAAGGAGAATTAGCACCAATGTAGAAATTGTCTTGAACAGAGACCCAAAATGGATGTGACAGCTGTGGGTGGAAGTACATGAGTTTTAATATAAAAATAATTAACAGATATAGCGATCAACCACTGTAAATAATGAGTGTTTTTTATGGAAATAAAGGAGAGAGAAAGGGATAAAAAGAGGAAAGCAAAAGGAGGGGCAGAAGTAATAGGTTTGTTTTAGTATAATATTTTTTGAGAGCTCTGTGTTTATAAAGGCCTTGTGTTTGTAAAAAGTGTGAAAGTTTCTGTGTTTGTGAGTATCTGTGTTTGAAAGTATGGGAAGTATGACTGAAGTGTGATTGCGTATGGAAGTGTATGTTATATGAGCCCTATAAATATCCATCCAGATAGAGAGGTTGATCCTTTGCTGCATAACTAATGAGGAGTATGTATGCAATTTACATAAAAGAAAATCTATTTAGGCTATTTTCAAACTTCCATCAATATAAGAGGCAGAAGAGATCTGATTATTAAAAACAAAGAGGGCACTTAATAAATATTATGGTTGTAGAATTAAAACCAATGATAAAAAATATATTTGTATGTCTGTGTAAATGTGTGTGTGTGTGTGTGTGTGTGTGTATGTGTGTGTATGTATGTATATATGTATATGTATGTATGTATAAGGATAAATATAATACAGTATAAACAAACAAATAGCTTTAAAACAAAAATGTGCATGAAATCAAAAAGTTAACTCTTAGCTGACTGGACAATGTTTATTCTTGGGCTGTTCTTTTCATGTCATGAAGGAAGCCTGATGTAAGATTAACTAAACTGAGAGGGAGCAGATGTTGAATGGACATGTGTCAGATCATAACTCCTTTTATATCAAAGTGATGAGTAAGAATATTTCGATTATAAAAAAGTGATCACTTTAAAGTGATTGAATTGCATTTGGGAAATCACATTATCTGGACAAACAATAAAGCTTTGAGTGTAGTGTATTGCGTTAAACTAAAGACAAATAAGTAATTGGATTTTAAACCAAGGTTGTATTTAAGATAAGTGTTGTTATATTAAAGCAAATGGCAAAAGAGGACCAAAGATATGATAAAATAAGAAAATTATATTTTGTATCTTATGCAGTTAAACCTTAAATGTGAAAACTTCACATTCATGTGTCCATTTTATGTTCTGTCTGGTCCAGTTTATGAGAGAATACTATTTTAACATTATTAAATTAAACACAAGAAAGTTGTTTTTGAATTTTCTATGATTTTAAAAATGTCTGGGGAACAATTTAAATGTGAGTGCAGCGTTATCGGTGTAAACTTGATCAACCAACAAAAGATAGGCAGAGATTTTTTATTTTTGTTAGGGACTGTCTGATGAAGGCATTGAGGATGACTTTGAGGGGAAACAGGCCTCTCTTGATGTCTTCAGACAGACAGAAAGGGGCCCCGACTTTAGAAAAAGATAGAGAGCAGATACATAGATATTTTATTTTTATTTTATTTATTTTTTGTTTGGTATACACAGAATAGGTCTTGGTTGATCATGGGTACACTGAGAAGCTGCATTTGAGACTAAAATTAAAGGAAAATAAATTTAAGAATGATTTGGATCATTTAAAAATTAGTCTTGGGGGCAGGTCTAGCCCATGGAGAAAGGTTAAGATTAAACTGAACATCATAACTTCCTCAAATATGAATGTTAATAACTTCATATTCATGTGTCTATTCTGTGTTTCTTTTATCATCATTATGTATATGTTGTTTCACTAACTCATTCTGGAACTAGTTTCTCACCATTGCAGACGGCTGAGAAAGATGATTTTATAGAAGTTACTAATGCTGCAGGAGGAAATCCGGAGACAAAGAAGACTGAAAATGATGTGATTGATCTGATATATCCTCCTGCGCTCATTGCTGCTGGTAATCATTATTGATGTGCCATTTATAATGTGGATTAAAATTTCTCTGGAAAAGTTGATTTCAGTCTTATAAGATCACTTTATTATTTTCCAGAATGCCATCAATGGGGTTCAATGCACATGTCTAAATTAATGCCATCAATGGGGTTCAATGCCCGTGTCTAAATTAATGCCATCAATGGGGTTCAATGCACATGTCTAAATTAATGCCATCAATGGGGTTCAATGCACATGTCTAAATTAATGCCATCAATGGGGTTCAATGCCCGTGTCTAAATTAATGCCATCAATGGGGTTCAATGCCCACGTCTAAATTGTTCTGAGGGTCTAAATTTAAATCCAGCAGCTAGCCACTGATTTATTGATTTGAAGAGTAAATATTACAAACGTATGGCAAAGTTATAGAGTTACCTATTGGATTGGTTACTCCCCCAAATTTTCCAGAGTACCCTCATAATAAAAAAATTAAGAAAAGGAGGTTAGTGGGTGCTACAAAGTGCTGATTGAGTGTCTATTTCTATTACTACTATTTCCAATTTGCCATAGTTAGTACAAGAAAGTATCATTTTAGAGGTATAATAATGATAACTGTTAAAAGATGATGAAATATTTGGATAAAAATAAAAAAATAAAAAAATAAAAAAAATAATGTAAGAGTCATGAGAAATTTAAAGGACGTAGTGTATTTTATTGCGCAATTATTTCAAAACACAAGAAAAGAGATATGTTTTTAGATATGTTTGTCTTTAAGACTTTATTCTGTTTAAACTTTTACTTTTCTGTTAGTTTAAAAACTTGATTTATATTTTATTAGATAGAATGGAAGTTCCTTCACCTGAGAAAGTGTAAGAAATGGAGAAAGTAGTAATAATAAATTATTACTTAACAATAAAAAAGGGATTATAATATATTAATAATAGGATAGCTGTTGTAAATGTAAAGCATGAACAGAAGGCTAGAAATAAGTTGTATTGATTATATAGAGAATGTGGAAAAAGATATTGTGTTCTGTTTTACTAAAGAATAGAAGGTTATTTGTATGTTGTTTGAATGGACAGAAGTAAGATGAGAGTAGTTTTTTGTTTTAAATGGTGTGAGATGAGAAAGTTTGAAAGCAGTTAATATAATCAGTTATTATAAATATTTTTACTGTTGAAGAATAAATTAAATATATTATTGTGAGATTGTAAAATGAAAGAAGAAATAGTAGCTGTAATAAGATTAGAAACAGTGTGAAGGAGTTGAATACCCCCTTCTCACTCTCAGTCTAAAATTGATGCCTTGACAATGATGTTAGAGTGATATAAAGTTCAAACAGCTCTCCTCATCAATGATTAAAGATTTTATATATTTAGAAGGCAATCTATATTTAAGGGTTTATAATGAAGACAACAGCTTAAATTGAAAATTCATCTAAATGAATAAATGTAGGTTCAAAAACTATCTAGAGACTATTATTGAATTAAGGTGATGTTTTTAAATTAAGCTTCCTAGAAGCTTGAGAGGCTTTGTTCTGATGTTAGTCCCCACCATGAATGGAATGATACATAAATGAGTTCAATTTTAGCATATTTTACTTTTACTTTAGACAATTTTAATAGATTGATGAATTTTTAATAATGCTTTTTTGAATTTAACCATGTTTTGAATTGTCTCCATATTTAAGCATTTGTAGATGTTCCATTGGCTGTGTTGGTTCTCTGGTGATACTCCCTGAAAAAGAAAATATCTGTTTACTGATACCAAATTATTAAGGATTGAGGACTGAGCAGTATCAAGACCAGTGGCAAGAGGTGACGACCCAGTGACGGGTAAGACTTGACAATGGCATAAAAGTTTAAGCAACCAAAGCAGGGGCGTCACCGCCCTGGAGACCTGACCAAGAAGGTTTGAAAGGGGTTTAAGGAAGTGGATGAATGCTCTTAGATCAGAAGCATCAAAAGGGAGGTCTAGAAGAGACCTGCTAAAAAATTTAAAGTTCCACTGAACCCGACTGCATTTTAATAACCGCTTTACTAAAATAACTTATCACAGTGTTAAATACCAAGCATTCTGTCACTGTGTTGTCAGGGGATCATACCCTGTATAGAGGATTATTATAGATTGGTTATGGGGTAAAGTTTTGAGAACCGTTGCAGACAAAGGAGTGCTGGACTTTTTATAGAAGTATTAAACAGACATGGGAATGTTTGTATGATAATGAATTTAGACTGGAAGTTGATTTATTACTTTTACTTATGCTTTAATTGAACTCATGTACATTGTAAAAGTAATGAAGAATGGAAAAGATACATGGTGGTGACTAAAGATTAAGATTGCTTGTCTTGTTTGTTTGTAACAATATAAATGGAATTAATTAAGAAATAGGGTGCAGGGTTGATTACAATTGGTATAATAATTGAAACAACAATTCTTGAGAGGGGAATAATATAATATTGTGTGTTACCATTGATTAAATAAAAAACCAGATGAAGTACTGATCAATGTAAATGGTCCAATGCAACAAACTTTTCAGAAAGTCTGAAACTATGAAAAACAGCTTAGCTTGCAGGAAAAGTAATTAATATATTAATCAAATGAATGTAGAAAGTAATGATTGTTAGTTAATATAAAACATGTAAACATATGAGGTGATTACAGTGTTCTTTATGAATATAAAATGAAATAGTCATGCTGTTGCCATCATTGAAGCAAGTTAGGACAGGATGACCCACTGAAGGAGAGAAGGTGGAAAACAATTGCGGCCTACAATACCAATGAATAAGAAAGACATATTAATATGGATGTTATTACTGACATACTTGGGACAAGTGTTGCCCCCAATACAGGGCCTACCGGAAAAACGTCCCAAGAAGGACCAGGATCTCCAGATGATCAATTATAAAAAAAGCACACTGCAGAGTGGGTTCCCTACCATCAGCCTTGGGGATCTTGGATGGCCTTTCCAATGAAGCTGACCTAAAACGAAATACTCCAGAAAGTGAATTCAGAAAGTACAGAGCACTTGACGGACTGTATTGAAGTAACTATGAATATGGACTTCCCAACGATGAATACAAGGCAAGATTCAGACGAAGAAGAGCTGCAAGCACAAAACCAAGAACCTGAGGAAGAAGAAGATCAGCAGGAACCGGCTACAGAATCTGAGGAAAGAGAAGAGGAAGTAGAAGAAGGACAAAAGCAAGTAGGGGAAGAGCACGCTGCGGCAGAAAGAGGGATTGAAGTAAGTGCCGCAGTAGAGCAGGAAAGCATAGAAAGTGAGACGGAAGTACATGTCACAGAGGAACAGGACCAGGAAGGTGAAGGAGAAAGACAAGAAGAAAGTGATCGTGTGATTCGATGCTGAAACAGATTCAGAAGCAACTGAAGGAAATGAAACAGGCCAACAAGCACAGTCGTTCGAGGAAGAGTTGTGGCACATGGAGAAAGAATGGAAGCTCAAGGAGGTATTAGTGTTGATGATGCTGTTACTAACATATTTGGGACAGGTATTGCCTCCCATACAGGGCCTAACGGAGAGGAGATCCAGGAAGACCCAGACTCCGACCATAACAACGACCATGGTATGATGAATTTCCTACAATTGACATCTCAGACCTTCAATATTATTTCCCAGAATGAGCAAAGACGAGAAATCAGAAAGAAGCGAACGCCTGGATCACTAAACAAAGGTGAACCCGAAAAGCAAAGAATCTGGATAAGCAATTTGGCTAAGCAGAACAAACCGAATAATCTGCCTAAAAAGATACCTGACAAAATAATCACCCAAAGACTGAAAAAGCCAATAAATTTAGAAAATGATATGGAACCCATAGAGTCAGCAGGAACAGAGGAACTATTAGAACATGCAAATCAAAATGACTGGTATAAATGGGCCAGATATACAGCTAAGCAAGCAAAAATGACAAACTGTGTAATGTGTTCACCCTCTCCATTGAAAAAGTTGGTTGTAGTCCCGAATCAGTATGATTATAAGCATTGTGCTGAGTATTATGCCAAAAATTGTGGTAATACAGGAAGAACAGTGTTCTGCCCAGCAGAATGTTTGGCATTTTTGGGTCATCCGGAATATGATAAATATTATAAAATGATAGGGTGGGGAGATGAATGTAGAAAATTAGACATACGTGTGGAAAATGAGAAAAAAGAAAGCCCATTATCATATACAATAAATCGCCAACTGGAGTATGAATGCTTTAATAAAACTAGAGGAGAAACTAATGTAGGACAATTTAAGGGTAATTGCGCAGTAATATTGCATTTAGATGAGGAAATGTTTTCTAACAATAATGTGATTAGGTTTAGTGGACCGCAATATGCAACAGCGACATTAGGGCAGAATTTTACTGCAAACATAACTCCAGGATGTCTAGGCGTAGTTGTTGGTCATTGCCTTACAGGATGTGAAAATCAAACTCTAGTATCTCCTGCGAGAAAAATCCATGCGGAACAAACAGAAACTATAGCAGACTATTTTTGGTTATGTGGGGGAGATCAATTGAAAACCGCACTACCTAAAGGCTGGAAAGGACTGTGCGCTAGAGTAAGGCTAATACAAGAAGTAACTATGGTAGAATGGGACCCCTCTGAAATCCAAACTGCACCAAAACCTTTAGTCCACAACAAAGCAAGGGTGAAAAGAGCGTACGCCCCAGATCCTGGTGTTTACCTGGATGCAATTGGCCAACCGAGAGGAATACCTCAACAGTTTAAAGCTAGGAATGAAATTAAATCAGGCTTTGAGTCAATATTCATATGGGTAACAGCCAACAAAAAGTTAGAATGGATTAATTATATTTACTATAACCAACAGAGATTTATAAACCATACTGATGAGGCACTGGAGGCGTTAGGACACCAATTAGCAGCAACTAGTAAAATGGCATGGCAAAATCGTCAAGCACTAAATTGGTTATTGGCAGATAAAGGAGGAGTATGTGTTATGTTCGGAGAAGATTGCTGTACATACATACCAAATAATACCTCCCCAGAAGGAGCATTTACCCAGGCAATGAAGAAACTGCATGACCTATGAAAGGAAGTTAAATCTAATGCAGGGAGAGATCAGCGGTTTGGACAATGGTTTGATGACCTTTTTGGGTCATGGAAGATTGGGCTAATGAAAATAGGTATAATGTTAGTAATAGGCTTGACCCTATTTGCATTATTGTTTTGTTGTATTATACCCATTCTGAGATCAATAATGACTAGAACAGTGGCTAAGCAAATGGTAACTGTTTCAATGCTGCCACCGGGAACAGGGATAGAATCTAGATATTGTATCACTGGGCCAGGATAGAATGAACTTGATGAGATTTACTGAGAAGCAATCAAGAAAATAACAATGTAAGGGGAATTTTATTTTTGAACACTTTTCTCATGTTTTTGATAGTAAGGGAGACAGCAAGACTATTATACTTTCATTTTACATAACAAAATAGGTAGCAACTCAAGAAAGGAGTTAGAGGGTGTTTTGTTTATTATTTTTGACATATTCCCCTATTACTCTCAATGTAACCAATTACTTATAATGATTAATGAAGTATATCTTTATTACAATGTATCTAATCAAATAGAAGTAGTATTGATGATGATTATGTTTAAGCAAAATAATGGATGTGAAGTATTTGCCAAAAGAAGACATGTGAGGAACATATGTGAAGAAAGGAGCGGCGAGCACCTCAGTGCTTGGCTACAAGAGCAAATAGACTCAACTGGTGGTTTAAAAACCCGCTGTCTGCTCCAACACATCACCAGATAGTGCTCCAGGCTACCGGAATTGTCTGTGAGTTCCTCTGGCAACGAAGGATGCATATTACTATGTTACTTTTACTAGTGTTTTGTTAAGCATATATATATATATCTTCTACTTAATGGATAATCAATTGTACTCTACATCATGCAAGGCTTCAAATTTGCATGCACATGCTTATTACAAATGAGTTGATTTTTGTTACCCACCCCCAGGAATAGAGCTAGCTAGAGGACTGGGATCTTTTACTCCTTCCTAGCCAAGTGTGGATGGAGAGGTTTGGTCCCAAGTTCTGCAGAGTGCAGCCCCATAAAGATGGCATTGGATAGCGGACTGAGTAGCCTACTTTGGCTACATGATGAAATGGGACAGGCTGGCTTGTGTGACTGCACTCTGGTTTGAGGGAAATAGAGTGTGAGACTTTTATAAGTCTCAGAGGTGGGAGTATATAGTATATTTTTCAATATTCTAGTATGATTTTATATATCATTCAATATTCTAGTATGTTTCTTATATATCAAAATACTTATATGAGTTTCCAGGCCTTTGTGTGACCCAGGAGAGAGCATATGAGGTTACTAAAAGTGTTGATGCTGCAGAGAACACAAAGAATGGTATATAACCTTGAAAAAAAGGTGTATTTCTTCAAAAACAAAATATGTATTTCTTCAAAGACAAAATGTGTTTCTGTTGGTCGGCGGTGTTCTGGCATGTATCCTTGACGATATCTCTTATACTTTTAAACAGTTATTATATGAATGGTGTCTTGTTTTAATAAGCTGAATGTATGATATCTTTGCAGCTGGTGTTTTGCTTTTTATATGATATGTTTCTGCCATGGTGTTTTGTCTTGATGAGTTAAATATCTTTGGAGCTTGCATTTTCTTTCATTAATCAAATGATAATGTGAAGGAACAAACAAGGCCGCCTCATTGTAAGGGTTTCCATGAACTATGACATATGTCCAAAATATGTGAAGTTACCAGCTGATGTATGTTTTTAAAAAATTGATAGGTGGGGATTTTCCACCAATATTTAATTAATGAAGGAGACAAAACATATTGGTGGCGAGGGAAAGAGACAAGGGCAATAATCCCATTGGTCAGAGATAGTGGGTAAAAGATAACAAAAGGTATATAACTGAGAACTTAGGAGGATAATGTCAGAACGGACAGCTGACCGGTCTCATGTTTGTTGGTGTTCAATAAACCACAACTTTGGCATCTGGAACTCAAGACTCCAAGAGTTTTCTTACAACTTAGAGAGATTCATCATGATTTTCCATGACTACACCTGTAAGAACTTGAGGGGAACTGACTTCAAACATTCACTAAAGCTCCCCTTGACAATAGTTAGTTAAATAGTTAGTTAAAGGCCATTGAAAAAAGTGAAGTTAGTTCTGAGAAAAGGTCTAGCATCGGCTGTTCACAGATGTGAATTTGTTTGATATATTTTGCTATACAATGCAATAAAATTCACATTTTTTTGAGTGTGCCTTAAATGTCCAGATTCGTATGTGTGTGTGTGTGTGTGTGTGTGTGTGTGTGTGTGTGTGCACAGCATGGTAAGAAGAAATATTTCCATGTATATGAACAGTATGTAATAACATATGTCTCTGTTTTGTTTTTCAGGAGATTGTGGTGCAAATGAAATACAAGGTATATTAATAAGAGGGTGACAATGTAGTTTCTAGTTCCCAGTATGGGTATAGTAAAATATATTTGATACCTCTGTTTTTTTGTGATATCACTGCAGTTTCCCTGTTATTCCTTTACAGCCTTGTCCGTCAAATATGTGTATTTCACATGTATTTTTGTATATCATGCCTGGCTTGCAGCTTTGCTTCTTTTACTAAGCAGCACAGAAACATAAGTCAGAACAGTTTACCACATGTAAATCCTTTTTTTTTTTTTTTACTTAAAGCTGTGTACGGACATATGCTTTCAATGGAAGTCTCTAAATTGGATAAGTGCACAATCACACACATTAACAAAGTAAGTTAGTTTAGTTTATTTGTCCTCAAGGAGGAAATTCTTACCACAGTGGGTGCATACATAGTAAACAAATAAGACATACAAACTTATACAGATTTGCAAAAAAATACATGGTTTTCAGGGACACTTAATTACAGGGATCACACAACAGAGATAAGGACCTGGATTGACACTTACACATCACAGGACGAATTTCCTGTAGTTTATTTAGACTTACTTAAAGCTTGTATAGCTGTAGGAGCAAAACTCTTGCTAGTTAAAGTAGAGGGTGGTGTTGGATGACAGTCATTTGAATAGAGGGTGTAGAGAAATGGACTGAGTACACACCCCTGTCGGGTGCCAGTTTTGAGAATTATGGTGGGTAAGAGTGAATTGTCAACCCTTACTGCTTGTGGTCTGTTGGAGAGGATGTTAAGGGTCCAGTGGATTAGTAGTGATGGAACTTGTTTATTACCTAATGGTGCTGGATTGTGTTACAAGTGGAACTGTCAGGGTATGGTAAATTACCTATCTTAGTTATGGTGTTATATCCAGCCCACTAGGGGGACTCACGGAGTACTACAGGTTGGAGTAATACAAGAGAGTAAGGGGGTGAATACTGATGTAAACAAGCTGAGTGCAGTTGTTCCCTGTGGCTCTTCAATAAACAGACAAAATACGATTAATGCCTCCTTGCAAATGCATACAAGACAGAACTAAATTCAATAAAGTGAAATCTTGCATAGTACCAGGGGGTTTCCAGGTGTTGTAGCAGACAGTGAAGGAAACAGGCCACTGCATCATCTGTATCTCTCCTCTGCTTTAATGCAAATTGGAGGGGATCCAAAAATGGTAATACATATGGAAGGATGATGTTTTGAACTAGTTTCTCGAAGCATTTCATTACAACAGAGGTTAGCGATACAGGCCTGTTGTGGTTTGGATCTGATGGGTATGGTTTTTTAGGAACAGGGATGACAGTTGTTGTTTTCCATATAACCAGGATTGTTGAAGAAGAGAGTGATCTAAGGAAGAGCGAGTGAAGGATGGCTGTGTTGTTACAGGCCTATGTTATTTCAGCTATTGCTTGTAAACAGGAAGTAGGTTTATGATGGCTGTGTAGGCTCCAGAAATAGGTACATCTACATTTTGATTGAAGGCTGGCAGAGCATGATCAAGCCGACAGCTGTTAAAATCACCAAGGAGGAACATTAGGAAATCAGAGGAACCATGTAAAGATGGTTAAAATTAAAACTGATGCTCCATATTTCCTAGCGTTTCTTGTTGCACACACACATAATGTATGATGTCTGTATGAGAGCACTTTAATATGACAACAAAGCCAAATCCTGGACATATTACGCAATTTTGAAATCCCAGCCATTCAAGTTTTAGGGTCTGAAAAAGAGAACATTTTTGGAGAAAAAAATAGGACATATACAGGACTGAGAAGGAGACATTTTAATGAAAAATTATGTATGTATTGGCAGTTGATGGGTTCAGTTGAAAAGACCCCAAAAAAGGGGCCCAAAATCACTAAAGTAGTCCATGCAACTCGTGCGTCATATCCCATGTATTCACAAGAAATACAATTGGCTTTGGTGAGAAATAATCCGAAATATAAATATTTTTTCAGTGAAAATCTTGACGTGCACTGTAAACTTATCTTATGCACTTATGAGCACGCAATGAACATCAAGATTTTCATAGAAACATCTCTGACATTTTGATTAATTTCTTACCAAAATAACCGCCATTGTATTGAATGCACCGGAATATTCTGAATATAAAAATGTATATATATAACTACATGAGGGTAAATCAGTTATCACAAAATGTTCACTTGTAACTATTAAAATGATGGACAGCATTTGGAATTATGCATCAATGTTATAAAAAAAATAGGTAAATGACTGAGAATTTGGTTATTATTATATTGTGGGCAACCCGAAAGGTTTTGGGCATTGGCAGCTTTTTTTGGACTTGTTGTCACAAAAATTCAATTTTCTGTAGCTGTTATGACACCCTCTAACAGTGCAAACTCTTTTAGAGCCTCTGCTGTTTACCATTGTCTATAACGTTGTCTAGCTAATAAAAAACAATTAAGCAGAAGTGCAGAGCATCCTACAAGAAGTCTCTCGTCATAATGGAGACATCCGCAGTGAAGTCAGGAAAAAGGTGGATATGCACAACTTAAAAACTATTTGGGAAATGCACGTTTCCAGTGCCGTAATGTGTGGTAGAAATAGTAGCAGGATAGTAGGAGGTCAAAATGTACCAGCGAACATTGGCCATGGCAGGCTAGCCTTTGTTGGAATGACAGACATTACTGTGGAGCTTCTCTTATCAACAAAGAATGGGTGCTGGGTGCTGTGTGCTGACAACTGTGTTTATGGGTAATCTTTTTTTAATTTTCCTATTTGGTGAAAAAATACAGAAATGTTTAGAAAAGGTACTTATTTTCACATTACACACTGATCTGAGTTATGCACACACACACACACACACACACACACACATATATATATATATATATGAAGAAGAGGTAGAGTGGGTAAAGAAAGATGAGAGGAGTGATGAGAAAAGTTTTCTCAACTCTTTTAGGTGTGTGCATGGAAAGACCAAATGGAGATGGTGAACAGAAAGAGGACATCAGGGTGGAATATTAGAGTAAAGAAAGGCTCAAATGATCTGCGAGTCTCTCTAATTGATTGTGTTATGAATTAAGGTCTCTCTAAGACACACAGAGTGTTAGGCTTAATGTGAGCAGATCTACAGTGACTTCAATCTTAACAAAAAAGAGAAGAGTGAGGAATGGCATTGGAAGAGGAAGAGCAGGGACAACTAGAAATTTAGAGATATTTTATGAAAACGTCAAAAACTTTATGGAAAAAGTTCTTTACTGTAGATTTTTATGATAAATGTGTTAATTCAATATTTGAGTTGTTTGTCTATAGCTGAATATGTTATGAATTGAATAGAGAATACATCTTTATATTGCATCATATATATTAGTATTTAATTTTAATAAACGCATTATCAGAAAAGAATACATACATATATATACATTTTAGATGTAAAAGTATGATTTTACAGTAAAATTAGTGGTACAAAATAACATTGTTTAACAAGAGAGTACATGTACTTTTGCTGTAAGCAATTGTTAAAATTACAGTGAAAACAATAATTGTTTTGCATTACCCTTCACATTATACACATTTTTTTAAATAGAAATTGTTGTTTCTTCTTATTTTTTAATTTAAATAATTTAAATCAGTTATGCACATTGGAGTGTTTGTTAAATTTGATGTAGTTTAGTTAATGTTTATTGCATTATTTTAGTGTCACATATTTTACGCTGATGGTGTTTTTTTGTTTGTATGGGTAACACTGCACTGTCTCTACATTTGTATAGGCCATTGCTCCTAGAAGGGCCACTCAGATGTTTGTAGTTCAGAAGGCTGGTATATTAAGTATAAATTGATATATAAACTGTAGTGAACTGTAATTGACTGTATTTTATCATAAAAAAAATTCCCCAGCAAGACTCAATGGTGAGAGTACATTTTGTAATTAAGAGCTATTTTGTGTGTTTTTATGCAATATAAATAAATGGGGAGATTTGGAAGTATTTAATCTTGTGTTGTGTTGAGATCTAAAAGAGTTTCTGTAATGTTGGAGTTTAAGGGGTTACCACTCAAGTGAAGAATTGAACTTCTGCTAAAAAGCTCCTAAAATATAATGTTTCTAGGTAAAAAAAACAAAACAATACTAAATGAGTTTTAAATGCATAGTGGAGTAAACCTAGACTATGGTTAAAACATTGAAATGTATTTGTTGGCAAGGCACAGTAATAACAGTAAGAACATTAGGTCATTTGTTCACATGTCTATAGATAAATAAGTGCTACTCAATTGCTTTGGCACAAAATGCATTGAGTAAGCCTTGCAGATCAAAATAGTTTGCATTCATTTGCCATTGAATTATATTACTCTCAAATGCAATTATACACACGTTCATTGTGGTAATCCCTACATGCTAAATAGAACAACCAACAATCACAATAACCTGTCACACATATATTAGATACATAATATTTATGTGGTGTTGTAGTACTAGTTATCAGATGGAAAGACTTAGGCTAGATGGGGAACAATTCAATTTCCTTACAATTTAGAGCAACCAAATGCCAACCAAATATGGTCATAGCAAACAATGCTTTTAGAATAAAAAATATTCAAAGTGCAGTCATACAAGATGACATATCTTTCAAAATGTCAACACCACCAGGGAATGGTTTGTTGCCCACCCACGATTTTTGATGGAGTTTCTCCCACCATACTTTGAATCTTTATTTTGTGTTACTGAAGTACTGTATATCAATAAATAAAGCAAGAGCTGCTAAAGATAATGAGTTATAATGTTTACAAATAGATAAAATATATGTGTGGTTAAATATATTTTAGTGCAGTTAGGCTATGTATTATTTAAATTGACAATACAACTGCTTCATTCTGTTCAGAGTATTTTTTAAGCATGGTCAGAGTAAGATAACAGCTAATGTATTTGTAAAATTTATCCAAAGAAATGTCATTTGCAATCGTTGCATGGTGGAATTTAACTGGCTTGAAATATCAATGAATGAAACGCTTGTTAATGAGACGGCCAGACTGCTGCAGGTTATACATGTTATTTAGGAGCGGAGTTTAAAAACATTTGGAAAGGAAAACATATATTTAGAGGCAAATTTAAGCAAATTATAAAATTGAGATGTCACATTAGCGCCAGAAATATGATTTCTTGATTTAATCAACTGACAGATCTATAAAATAAACAATTTGCATTCCCATGAATAAATCTCTGCATGTAGCCGACTGTAGGCAATCTGAATGCTGTAACCGGAAACGTTTGAGTAATCAGACGTTGTGCAACTGAGTTATTACACAAAGTGGACATGAGTAATCAGAACGCAAAGCAGCTATGCAAGTAGTCCATTACAGATTTTTTTTTATAAATGAACAGTCTAACAGTGTTATTTCTGTTTACAGTCAAATATGTCAAAAATCTACATTATAAAGTTCTTGTGCAGCTTACCTAGGTAAACACAACACAGTTTAAAAACAAGGATCACTGAGCATATAAGCAACATATTGGCCATAATGACCATCATTATGTTTGGAGGAAAAAGGGTGAGGCTTACAAGCCAAAGATCTCCATCCAAGCCGTGAAGAATGGGGGTGGCAGCATCATGTTGTGGGGGTGCTTTGCTGCAGGAGGGACTGGTGCACTTCACAAAATAGATGGCATCATGAGGAAGGAAAAATGATGTGTATATATTGAAGCAACATCTCAAGACATCAGCCAGGAAGCTAAAGCTCAGTCACAAATGGGTCTTACAAATGGACAATAGCCCCAAGCATACTTCCAAAGTTGTGGCAAAATGGCTTAAGGACAACAAAGTAAAGGTACTGGAGTGGCCATCACAAATCCCCGACCTCAGTCCGATAGGAAATTTGTGGGCAGAACTGAAAAAACGTGTGTGAGCAAGGAGGCCTACAAACCTGACTCAGTTACACCAGTTCTGTCTGGAGATATGGGTCAAAATTCCAGAACTTATTTTGAGAAGCTTTAGAAGGCTACCCAAAACATTTGACCCAAATTAAACTATTTAAATGCAATGCTACAAATACTAACAAAGTGAATCTCAACATCTGACCCACTTGGTATGTGATGAAAGGAATAAAAGTTGAAATAATTTTCTCTACTATAATTCTGACATTTTACATTCTTAAAATAAATTAATAATCCTATCTGACCGAAGACAGGGAATGTTTTCTATGATTAAATGTCAGGAATTGTGAAAAACTGAGTTTAAATGTATTTGGCTAAGTTGTATGTAAACTTCTGACTTCAACTGTATAAATAAAAAATCACACAAGCAAGAGTGTGATATGGCCCCACGTCAGCACTGCTGCGATTCGGCAGCAGACACGACTACTAAATATATTTCCTAGCTTTTATTATTGTAGTCGTAATCCGAGCGATAACGGAGTGCTGATGAATTACAATACTGACAGACGCTGACTCACTTCACATCACCTAACTGTCTCATGTTACACACAAAAATTCACCTTCTGGCTAAAATATGTAATGCCACAAAATTAAATGTAAAGATACAGATAGCTCTTAACACATATGCACTGCTCTTACACTTTAGTTTAGAACGGCACGAACACAACTGGAGTGATACACACAGTGAAACATTCAAGTGATGATCCATCAGAATCTCATGGAACGTCTCTCGTCCAATCAGATCGAGGACCGAAACTAACTGTTTTATTTATATATATATATATTCTCCTTATAACCTGTCTGCTACTGGCAGACTGTATATGTCATATTAGTTTTATTGATATTTGCCTTTTTCTCATTAGACAAGACAGTTCAAGTTACAAGGAACTGTTAAGGAGAGAGAGGGAGAATGAAACATTAACATTATGAGCTTGTGTCTGCTTCAGCTCTGATATGCAGACCGTTTAAATGAGACTGTGATGCACACCAGTCTATTATTGAAGTAACCCGATGCCACGTAACAACAAAACAAAACACGACATGTCTCAGTCACTTCACATGCAAGCAGACCGATGCCAGTAATTAAAAAAGTCAGAATATCGTCCGATTTATCGGCCTCTGCTACTTAGCGGTCGACCACTAATGTGAAGCCCTTAGTAATTACTCAAGTGTTACCTTCTCCCTCTGCAGGAAATACTAGTGATATGAACAAGTGAAAAACTTGTTAACCCCTCAGGAATTACTCAAGTGTTACCTTGTCTTATGCGTGTTTGTATGTATGTATATAACATTTATATATAAAAATTTAATAGAGGCACTGAAAAATTTCCATTAAATGATTAAAGAAAATACTGCATACTGTGAATATGCACATCTTTGTAGGAACAAAACACCTCAACACAGTTATTAAGACTGTTAGATGAAACTGTGCAAAATACAATGTCTTAATTAAACATGACTAAATTATTCAGCATAGTTATGAAACCTGAGCAGAAACTGAGCAAAATACTGTTTGTCTGAATAAAACAACATTCAACACAGTTAAAAAAATCTTTGGACAAACTGAACAAAACATGATGGCTTCAAGAACATTAAAAACAGATAGACTGTGAGGAGAAACTGAGCCACAAACACACCTCCTACACAGATATAGTATGCATGTACAAACATACACTGTTACCACAAGTTATTTATTTTTTGGGGAAATATCTATAAGCATTCCATTCTCTTTATCTCCTCACTGCAAACTGGTGCTTGTGTTCACAACTGTCTGGAGCGGTCGGCTACGTCAGACAGTTTCTGCCCTTTCTGAAATGTTGAACATAATTACAGTTCAGCAATGGCAGCCGTATCAACGACAGTTTTTCTATCCAGGCCACACTTTTGATATGCCTCTGTTTTGGTTGCTCCTGTTGACATGTAGCTCAGGAACTTTTTATGTCTAGCTATGGCTTGCTCTGGAAGAAATTCTGACAAAGAACTAAATTGCTGGATTAAAGTACCTCATTATTGGATTTTAGTATTATAACAAGTGTAACGCAGACTCAGGTTGAGTGGGATCCATATGCGGTTTATTACAAGGATAATCACAGTGGAACAGGCAAGGGTCGAGAACCAGGTAAACAGAGTTATAAGTGATAGGCAGAATCGTAATCAGACAGGCAAAAGTTCAGGGCAGGCGGCAGACAGCAATAATAATGTTCCAGGTTAAACAATACAAAGGCAGGCGGCTAACAGACGTAAACGGAGGTATAAGGCAGGGTCGATAACACAGACAAGAATTGCAGGTAATAATAACGCTCAGAAATGCAGCCGGGGCAAACAAGACTTCGCAATGAATGAATAAACAAACAGGGTTTAAATAGAGGAAGGTAATAGGCAACAGCTGTAGATAAATCAGACCAGGAGAGTGGGTATATGGGAAATGTAGTCTAAAAGTCAATATTCAGGAGAGCTAGAGCTCCGGTGGCCACTTGGGGAGTTTTCACTGATATTCGTGACAACAAGGCATGACCTATTGTTGAACTTAAATGTATTACAACATTCTCAAAATACAATCATTTCAGAGCATATGGGCAGACTCTACAGGGAAGTTACCATGTGGTAGGTAATATATTTAAGCAATATCACAAAAGTGGAATAGATGTTTCTTAGATGGCATGAGTGTGAGAAATAATGAGAGAATTTTTTGTGAACTATCCCTTTTAAGCTGAAATTTGGAATTTCTGTGTCACTAGTGCCACCAAACAGGAGAGAAATGAACATTGTTTCCAAACAACTTTGTGAATAGGCCCTTGTCTGCTGTGAATGAACAAAATGTTAGTCCTGCCCCAACTAACACCATGTTGCTGTGTTGGCCTGGATGGGTCACTCAAAATAATCTGAACGTCTCGGGTTACTTAACTGTAACCCATGTTCCCTGATAAAAGCGGAACGAGATGCTGCGCTGACTTAGCGCTTTTGGAACAACTTTAGGTGTGACCAGCTGTGAATATGTGTGCAACACGTCAATGAAATTGACTAGAATTTATAGCCTCTGCTGGTGACATCATTGGATGCACCTGTAGCAGGGCTATAAATAGATGTGCCACAGGTACATCGTAAGGTATTTTGTCTGAAGAGCAATTTTGGGGCATCCCAGTGTGGCAATGAAGCGCAGCATCTCATTCCGCTTTTATCAGGGAACAGGAGTTACAGTTAAGTAACCCGATACGTTCCCTGTCAAAAAGCTACACTTTGAATCTGCGCTGATTTAGCGCTTTGGGAATGAGAATACCCACGCCGCCGCACTGTGGATGTCCGGACCCCTTACGGTTGTGTAGTTGTGCTCACAAGAGCGCGAGAGGTCTCAGACATGAGCTTGTGATGTAGACTCAAGGACATAAGAGCCCGGAGTGGCATGAACATCCAAACTATAGAATCTTATGAATGTATGCGGAGAGGACCAGCCTGCCGCATTACAAACATGTTGCAGAGGGACACCTCTAGCCAAGGCTTTAGAGGAGGTGACCCCTCTGGTAGAGTGAGCCCTGATCCCTACTGGCGAAGTTTGACCATGCGCCTCATAGGCCAGGGCAATAGCATCCCTCACCCAATGCGACATTGTCTGCTTGGTGGCGGCTGCCCCTTGTTGTGGCCCCAATTGCAAACGGATAGTTGCCCTGACTTAAGCCACTGGCTAATGCGGTGGACATAAGTCTGAAGGGCACTGGATACAGTCCGTGAAGTCTTTCCTGCTCTGGCTTTGTAAACGTTGGGGAGCAGAAGGATTCAAGAGTGACCGGATGTATGGTCGAGAAGGAACCTTAGGCAGGTAGTCAGGATGAGGGTAGAATGTCATTTTAACCAGATCCCCAATTCTTTTAAGAGAAGTAATTGCTATAAGAAAAACCATCTTGAGAGTCAGAAGTTTCTCAGACGCTGACTCTAGAGGTTCAAAGGGGGTCTCAACCAGACCCTCAAGGACTATTGCTAAGTCCCATGAAGGGATCCTGGTCCTAGCAGGAGGTCTCAATCGCATGGCTCCACGGCCAAAGGGAGTGAGCAGAGGATGTCTCCCCAACGGCATCCCATCAGTCAAGGCATGGCAAGTCTTCAAAGACACCCCATTTATTTGCATAACTTCTAGTAGAGGGAGTCTTAGCGCTCAGAATGGTCTCGATGACTTCAGGTGAAAGCCCAGTGTCCCTCAGTTGGTATCCTTCAGGGGCCAAACATACTGAAGGTTCCACAGTTCAGGCAGGGGATGAGGTATCGTCCAGGAGGAAACGCATACAGGTGCATTCTGGGCCATGTTTGTGCCATCGCGTCCAGATCCAGGGGGGCTGGTTGACTCAGAGAGAAGTAGAGGGGACATTGTGCTGTCTGTTGGGAGGCTAAGAGGTCAACTTCTTCTCTGTAAAATCTCAATCAGATTTGTTCCACTACCTCGGGGTGGAGTTTCCACTCCCCCGTCGGTATTTTCTGTCTGGACAGTAAATCTGCTCCCATTCAGGCATCCAGGGATATAAGCTACTCTGATTAACAGGAGCTTGCCCTGGGCCCAAAGGAGAATCTGCCTTGCTAGTCTGTTCAGCTGGTTGAATGTAGACCTCCTTGATGGTTTATGTAAGATACTACCGCTGTGTTGTCCACACGCACCAAGACATGGCAGCCTCTGGCGGAAGTATTTCAGGGCCATAAATACAGCTATCAACTTGAGACAGTTAATGTGACAATCGAGCTGAAGACCCTCCCATTCCCCTTGAGCTGGATGACCACTTAAAACTGCTACCCAGCCCGTTAGGGGGGCGTCTGTTGTTAGCAACCTGTGATGGCAAGACGCACCTAGAGTGGGACCCAAAGTGAGGAACCGAGATCTGAACCACATAGAAAGGGTACGTAGCACGTGGCGCGTAACCCTTATCAGCCTAGGGGATTGGCCCTTGGATGAACTACCCTGACTTTCTCTCTGGAAGGGGAACACCAGAGGCGGCGGGAATGGAGTGGTTTTGTGGGGGAATCGGGAGGGTACAGATGGATGTTTCATGCGACCCATCCCAAGGGGGGCTTCCCCCACAAAGCTGGGCACAAAACCGTCAGGCTTTTTTCTTTTTAGAAATAACTGCCCGGAGGTCTTGCTTTGAGGGCATCTGAGGGCGACGAACCGACCCCCAGTCTTTTTGAGCCTACCGTCTTGAAGGACCCTTCCTCATGGCTTTTTGCCTCCTGGAACCTGGTGATAACTACATTCATAGCAACACCAAATAAGCCAGAAGGCGAAACCGGGGCATCGTGAAGGAAAACTTTGTCCTTATCTCTGATGCCCGACAGGTTGAGCCATAAGTGTCTCTCTGTGCTGACTAAAGCAGACATAAAGCCAATGGTACGAGCCGTCTGTTTGGTCACATGGAGAGACAGATCCGTGGTTCGATGAAGCTCAGAGAAAGCGTGCAGGGCAGCACCAGCCTGACCTGCTGCCTGATAAGCCTTCCCCACAAGAATGGAGGTGGTCCTGCATGGCTTTGTGGGTAGAGTGGGTCTCTTTAGCGATGATGCCAAGCCAGGCGAGAGATAACCCGCAAGTGTCTCTTCTACCGGCAGCATCACCGAATACCCCCGTGCCTCGGCACCCAAGATAGTCGAATATGTTGACGTAGAGGGCACGAAGACACGGGAAGTATAAGGATTCCTCCATGAAAGAGAACGCTCAATACGGAGGTCATAGAATAAAGGAAGGGACTGATATAGCATTCCCTTCCTTTTTTTTTATTATTTATTTTTATTTATTTATGTTTTGGCCACCAGACAGAAAACTGTCTTCTAATTTGGAGCGTTTGGGGGACTCATGTTCGCATGGCCAGTCTAACTGTAGTGAGGCCACAGCCCGAGTAACCACTTTGAGTAATTCCTCAGCCGCTTTATTATTGTGCGTGGAATGGTCAGAGGTTCAGCGCTCCCCTTGTGAACCGAAGAGGCACCGAAGTGCTTCAGGCTTACGTGAAGGACCAGCTGGATCTGGGGAGAGAGCGAGTGATAGGGACGGACCGGTCTCTTGCTCCTCAGCCAGATCCATGTGAGAGCCCCACGATGAAACAGTGGGCGCTGGCTCTTGGAAGTAAGCGAGAGGAGTGCGAAGCATTTTGACGGTAAACAGATCGCAATCCCCCCCCCCCCCTTCCCAATGCAAGAGCATCATGCTCTTCCCCCAAACACACAAAACAAAACTAGAAAAATAGCGCGTAAACACGGGAACACACACTGCTTGCTTTGCTTTACACTCATTTTTGGAAAGGAGAAAAGGTTTTCTGCGCACTGCCTAACAAATTCTTACTCCTAACAGAGGAAAGAAAGTTCTGACAGCTTGAGAAGCACAACACACACAGATTGAACTGAAGACAAAAGATCTGACGATGCACCTGTGACACATCTATTTATAGCCCTGCTATAGGTGCATCCAATGATGTCACCAGCAGAGGCTATAAATTCTAGTCAATTTCATTGATGTGTTGGACACATATTCACAGCTGGTCACACCTAAACTTTTCTCAAAGTGATAAATCAGCACAGCATCAAAGTGTAGCTTTTTGACAGGGAACAATTTTTATAGCCCTAAATAGACCCAGTGTTTACAGTTTTTGAGAAAATTTATCAAGAGTTGGCTAACTTATAGCATAGTTGTCTTTGCATATTAAGCTGCTACAATATTACTTTATGCTGCCATTATTACCTTCTGAAAGCTTAAAAGTTTTGATCCCCATTCAATTGCAATGCACGAAAAAAGAAAAAACAGCTCATACATTTTTCTAAATATCTTTGCATTATAAAAATTAAAGAAAACACTCATGTCTGTTGTCAAGAATATTTCATATGTCCCCTCCCATCTAGGCTCTAAACCTTTTTTGGCAATTTGTTTAACCATGACAAAACTGACTACTTTGGGAACATGTGGGAATGGGGTATTATTTGTTGGGAACATGCACTGGTTCCTCATTGATGACAGGATCGATGTTAGCTTTCCCACAGTCTAGCTTGTGTTTAGCAAAGACATCTGGATAGAAAATTGCACAGGAGACCCCACACGCCTTCTTTAGCCCAGTCATTGAAGATTAGTTTTGCTGCACTGTTTATAGTGAATAAATGTGGTATTAGCCCTGCTGATGTGGTGACTTGGCAGCTGTCAGTGAATATGATCATGTTCAACAATGTAAGAATGTCCGTGCCAATAAGACTTTCTTGTGAATTTTGCCCTACCCAGAAAGGTGTCCATAAGAATACATTTTTGTGTATTTGCAGAGGAACTGATACTGCTTTTGTGAAATGTCATGATGCCTCCACCAAATCCTTCAACTTCCATGGTTTCATATGTTGTGGGTAGGCTCAGATCAGTTATTGAGATGGCAACTCCAGTGTCTACCAGACATTCACACAAATGTCCCCTTATCCAAATGGGTCAGTGTCCATATTGAATTGAACTGTCACCACAATCTTCCTATTTGACATGTTTTAATATACTTGTTCTAATATCAGGCATTCCGTTGGTACAGGTTTGTTGTGCAATGTGTCCGTGGGTTGAGGCACTGTTAACAAAAGCTGTCTAGCTTACAGAAAATTGACGGACCAGCAGATGGATTGGCACATAAACTGCCTGGAGATGTTGGCAGTGCTGTTGGCATTACGATTTTTTTGTGTGGAGGAGGGATGCGCTGTCATGGAGTCCTTGCTGCTGCTGTCTGCCAATGGAGGGGCAGTGGCCATCCGCTGGGGTATAGAGGAGTGGCTGCCGGCCACCGGGAGTTGGAGGAGAGGCTGCCATCTGCCAGGGGACGGAGGAGTCACTGCTGGCAGCTTAGAGTAGGAGGAACTGCTGCCATTTGCCAGAAAGGGGAGGAGCCATTTCCGTCCACCAAAGGTTCGCTGTCATCCGCCAGTGGTCAGAGGAGTGGCTGAGGACCAGGCGATGGCGTGTCTGGGGACCGGCAAGCAAGTTTTTCTCTCTCTCTCTGTATCTTTCCCGCTCACCCTTTCCCTCTCCCTCCCCAGGATTCCAGGAGGTGGATTGGAACATTGGCTGGAAGAACGGCCAGAAAGGCAGCATCTCCCCTCCAGAGATGGGGTGGTAGGCCAGTCCGGATGGCACCCCGGCCTGAATCGGGTGGGGGAGGAATGTGACGAAGAGGAGGGTGCACGGCCGGCACTGAGTCAACTAATCAGCAGGAGAGAGAAAGATAAAGGGGAGCCATAGAAGCCTGTTCAAGAGAGAGAGGGACACGCGGCCACTGTGTTTGTGCGTCTATGTGTTTTATGTGTCTGCAGTTGGAATTCCGGAAGCCAAAATGCTCCCGATCCTCCGGTTTTGACATTGCTGCCAGCTGATATCTGCTGCATTCCAAACTCCTATAGCATAAAAGGAAACTAAATAGGAGACAAGGGAAACGTGGTGCTGTCTTGGTTTGTTTGAGGAGATCGCACTGTGCTTTTGCTGCGAGAAATATTTGTCTTGTTCTTGTTTTTCTCTCAGAGAGATTTTACAGTCGTAATGGTCGTAGTAGTAGTTAAGTCCCGCTGTTGTCATCTCAACCTCACGGTTTTCCTTCTACCACTCTGAAGATGGCTTTATTAAATGCAAAATCAATATTCTACTTCTGAGGTTCAGCTGTGTACACAGCGGACCTGTGTAGTCCAGTTCTTTGTGCTCTTATATATAGACCTCCTAAGTACACTAGGGCTGCACGATTTGGACAAAAATTCATGTTGCGATTATTTTGAAAAATATTGCGATTGCTATTTGAACTGCGATTATGATGGTAATGTTATCCACATGTCCAACTGCAAAATGGCTGCTGGGGTTTTCACACTTGAGCCCTCTTAAAAAAAACTAGCTGAGACCTTTTTTCAGTTCAACCACAAACAAATAAATATATAAACAGTGAAACAAAGTCTTCTTCATATTCAAATGTTACCGTCCACCATGTACCTGTTTTTGTCCATTTTGTGATAGGGTCTCAGCCCACTAATCATCATCATTAGTTTTTGAAACGGTCACCTTGAATATTATGGATGCTTCAATCAGGATTTTAACATCCGATACAATCTCCAATTTTCTTTTCATCTCATCAATCGATGCTGATCATTTAATGTTTTATCAGCAGCTCTGTCAAAACTGGTTTTATGTAAGATTTCTGCTCAATATCACTGTAAGCAGAATTTCCCTGTTGGTAAAACCATAGTTGTTTACTAGTTTTTGCTGTCAAAAATAATGTTTGTTGATTGAATAATGCAATTAACACAAAATAAAATTTTTAAATATAAATGTTACTCTTTATTCAAGGCCTTACAAACTAGTTGGCTTATGCAAATTATTATTTATTAATAATTAATAATTAATAATTTTAATTAAAGACATATATAAGATAAGAGTCCTAAAGAATGAGGGTTAATGTCAAACTGAAGTTGAACTGATAACCCATTGGTGTAATTAAATTTAAAGTGAAAATGTTGGTTAGTTTGTCACCATTTCATTTAATAATTTTTATTCATTATTTTATTATATTGAATTTAGTAATGCATTATAGTATAGTAACTAAATATTTCATATATATTTATTATATGTACGTTCCAGTGGGGATTTCTTTAAGACTGCAAGGGAAGCTCAGCTTCCCCTATAATGTCAAAAAAATAATGGTCAAATATGTACTATTGTGTAAACAATTTATTGACTAAAAATGCGTTAGAACACGTTCATCTCGAAGACGAGTTCGTTCAGAATCAGCTACATTACATATAGCAGGTCGGCTGACTCGATTTACTTCTCATACATTCCCGTAAGCGTCAGTGCATTTCCCTGTTGAAGCCGAAGCGTCCATTGACTTCAACGGGGCTGCTCTGAACAGTTTTTTTCAGTGCTCCGAAAATAGACGGTCATTGGATAAATGCTGCGATTATGTCCCGCCCACGGACGCTCAGCGTCTCTGGGGGTGAATGAGGAGTGGGCTGGCCCGGACTCCGGGCTTCCGCGTGATGATTGGAGGATCTGTCGAAAGACTGCATCTCCTTTTGATTGACAGCGAATCTGTACTATAAGAAGTCACTGAAGCTATTTCGCGCTCAGTCCCATCGCGGATTTCTCAAGTGTAGTCGAAAGACAAACTGCTGCAACCTATTTCTTTATATTTGTTTGGCGAAATTGCTACACCACATTCCTTGTTTCAGTTTTACCAAGTTTAATATATTTTGTTTTAGAGCGTTCGTTCGTTCGTTCGTTCGTTCGTTCGTTCATTCATTCATTCATACAGTAGGCTAGGCTAGCGTCGTACAGGTGAAACTGCGCACGATGGCAGACGGTGCTAATATTGTCGACCTGATTTTGGCGAAGCCATTTGAAAGTCTTCCTTAAGAGGAAAAAATTAGAATTAAACAGCAGGGCAGATCAACACCTAAGATTGATTTAGTGCAAAAAATAGGGTAAATAAGTTTATAATGTAGGCCGAAAATGAGCTTCCCCTCTTTGAAAGACCAGCAGCCGCCACTGGTACGTTCCTTCTAGGGCTGCACGATTTGGGGAAAATGTCATATTGCGATTATTGAGGCTAATATTGCGATATGCGATTGCGATATAATAAACAAATGGTAACATGAGACAACTTGCTTGGTTATCAAGGAAAATGCACAAATAGATTACTGATAATGCTGAAATGTGTATTTCTCAACTCAAACATACAAACTAGCAACAACAACAACTATAAATGCAGTGTTTTCAAATTAAAATATTTTTACAAAATTAAATAACATATTTGCATTACTGCAAACTTGTTATTTTCTCAATATTACACCTAAATAAAATGGAACAATAAATAAGAACATACAAATTTCATGAAAATAAGATTGTCCAAACAAACAGGGACATTTAATCAGGATGTAACATGTACTTTCTATAAACTCTTTTGAAAAGGAAACTGGATATAAAAGTGTGGTTCACTCAAACCACTAAAACTGTTGTTGTTGTTGCTGTTGTTGTTTTTTTAATGACCAACTGGTATTTCCAAATCCTCTTTCTACTTATCGCTGGTACCTCTTGTCCAGTGTGTGGATCATTTTCTGAAATCCCACTTTGCTAATGCTGCATCATGTCTTTATATCTCTGTGAAGGCTTGTCATATGGCGTGACACTCGCAAACATATCTGTAATTGTGCTTTGTTTTGTTTGGCTTACTGGGCTTAATGAAAACTCTTGACATTTTAGTCATATTTTAGTAACATTTAGTCATATTGATATTTTAGCCACTGAACACTGTAAACATTTTAGCCATAAGAGTATTATTGATAAGCATGTGTCAATCTTGTCTATCCAAACCAACATATATAGTCAGGTCCATAAATATTGGGACATCGACACAATTCTAATCTTTTTGGCTCTATACACCACCACAATGGATTTGAAATGAAATGAACACGTTGTGCTTTAACTGCAGACTTTCAGCTTTAATTATATATCTAAATCAGGTGAACGGTGTAGGAATTACAACAGTTTGTATATGTGCCTCCTGAATTTTTATCTTGTATTGTGCCTCATTCTGACTGTCTCTTAATCCTTGGTGATTTAGTAAGCCCCTGGTTAAAGAATTATTTATCTCATTGAGTCATTTAATTTTACTCAGTCTGTTTTAAGTTCCACACATAGGCAAGGTCACACATTAGATCTGATTTTGTCATCAGGCTTTCCAGTTTCAAATGTTGTTATTGAAGACGTCTGTCTTTCAGACCACAAGCTTATGTTCGATATTACTGTTTCTGGTATTGTCTCTAATCATAAACCATCAGGTTGCTGTGTTCGTTTTATCAATTCTACCTCATCTAGCCAATTTTCAACTGTTTATCGTTCTTCTCCTTTCTTTTGCACCATTTAGTCTCCTCCTCCAGGCATGGGCATTGAAGAATTGGTCTCCTCGTTCAACTCTTTATGCACTGAGATTCTGGATGTTGTAGCTCCTTATAAATGTCACACTCCTAAACCCAGGGTACAGCCCTGGTTAAACGAACATACTCAAATGCTCAGACAGAAATGGAGGAAAGCAGAAAGAAAGTGGAATTTTTTTTTGAGAGACTGCATGATTGAATATCAACATTCTGCCATCCTGTTTTAAACATGCTGTTGTGAAACCTCTGCTTAAAAAGTTGACTCTTGATTCTTCAGATTTAAAAAATCTGGGGGCCTTCAAGACACTGCCCTTGAGTTCTTATCCCTCATCTTATTTTAAGGGGAGATCATTTTCAGATGAGATTGGGAATAATTCTTCTGCCTCTCCTTCTATCACCTGTGGGGTACCTCAAGGCTCGATTTTGGGACCACTTTTATTGTCGTTATACATATTACCATTACAGTCTATCTTTTGTAACTATAAAATAGATTATCATTGTTATCCAATGATATTCAGTGCTATCTGCCTTTGAAATCCACTGATAATTCTGCAATAGAATATTTGATGGGCTGTCTTAAAGATATTAAAAGATGGATGGCGGCTAATTTTCTCAAAGAAAATGATTCTAAGACAGAAGTTTTATTATTTGGCAAAACTGATCCTTTTAAGAATTTTACTAGACATTTAGGGCCTTTGGCCACTAATCTTCATACAGAGGCACACAACCTTGGTGTCATTGTTGACTCTCATTTAAAAATTGATAAACAAATAAAGGGCAGTGGTGGCTCAGTGGTTGAGGCTCAGGGTTACTGACCAGAAGGTCAGGGGTTCAAGCCCCAGCACCACCAAGATGCCACTGTTGGGACCTTGAGCAAGGCCCTTAACTCCAGGTTACTCCGGGGGGATTGTCCCTGTAATAAGTGCACTGTAAGTTGCTTTGGATAAAAGTGTCTGCCAAATTAATAAATGTAATGTAAATGTAAATAAAGGCTGTGGTTAGAGGTGGTTTTTTCCAATTGCGGCAAATATCAAAATTAAAACTTTTTTTTCTTTAAAGGATATGGAGATTGTAATCCATGCTTTTATTTCTTCTAGACTGGATTATTGTAATGCACTGTATTTAGGTGTAAGTCAAGCATCACTATCTCATCTTCAGACTTTGCAAAATGCAGCTGAAAGGCTCCTGACGGAAACTAGGAAATATGACAGTGTTTCTCCGGTCCTGGCTTCTCTGCACTGGTTACCTGTCTCATACAGGAGTCAGTTTAAGATTTTATTGTTGGAATATAAGAGCCTCCATGGGCTACCAACACTTTATATTTCCAAACTTCTCCATCAATATCAGACTCCAAGGACTTTAAGATCTTCTCAGAGTCAACTGTTGTGTGTTCCAAGGACTCGTCTTAAAACTATGGGTGATCATTCTTTTTCTGTCATGGGCCCTCACTTCTGGAATGCTTTGCCAATATTGATCAGGTCTTGTCCAACCTTAGATCTTTTTAAGTCTAATCTAAGGACCCACCTGCTCTCCCTTGCTTATGAGTCATTGTAACATATTATGCACTATCATCTTATGGTGTTATTTTATTTTATTTATACTAGTTATTACATGTTGGTCAGTTTTATACAACACTTTGGTCAACATTTGTTGTTTTTAAGTATGCTATAGAAATAAACCTTGATTGATTGATTGATTGATTGATTGATTGATTGATTGATTGATTGATTGATCGATTATGTTGGTTTAAGTTTATCACAATTTACGTTGATCTTTCTACTGGTTCCCCCTCCTCCTTGCCCATCTGTTACACTTGTAAAAATGGCAGATTGCTGGAAGGAAAGAAATGAGCAACCCACCAGCAAAGATTTTATGAAAACACTCACAAAGAAGCATGTGTTATTGAGTTGCATTTTGTTTACTCGCTATTCTAAATTGTAATTTTTAATACATGATTGGATAACACGTTATTTAGTGCATTTGGAATCATGAACTAACAACAAACAACAATATTTCACAGCATTTATTCATTTTTAAGAATGCTAATTGTTTGTTCATGTTTGTTCATAAAGCATTAACTTATGTAAATTTTTGCTACTTGTAATGTATTTTTTTTATGAAGAAATCCACTTTAACAAAGACTAATAAATACTGTAAAAATATTATTCATTTTTAGTTAACGTTAACTATTGTGTTAACTGATGTTAACACAAATTCAACCTTATTGTAAAGTGACTTAAATTTGAATAACTAAACCTGTTTTACTACAAGTTGTTATTACTACAGTTTAATGTGTCTCCATCTCTTTTTTCTGTCTTCGTTTCAGAACTGCTCTGTGGCAGCATACTGTGTTCAGATGTAATCTGAAACTAATGAAAAATATAAAGGGAAGTTCTAAAATAACTGTAGCAGGTAGCTAAAATTACAGAGCTGGAAATATTAGATAAAATAATTCTGCCATTTTAATATTCGCTCTTATCTTCAGAAGCCACATTTTCAAGTCATAATTTCCTAACTGTTACATTTATAACCTGAGATAATTGCAGATGTTTTATAATATTGAAAATGGTATGCTCAGTGTTGGGTAAGTTACTCTAAAAAGTAATTAATTACTAACTACTAATTACATCTTCTAGTCTTCAAGTTTTATTAGATTACTGTACTACTTACTCTGTCTGAAATGTTATTGCATTCCATTCTCTTTATCTCCTCACTGCAAACTGGTGCTTGTGTTCCAACTGTCTGCAGCGGTCGGCTAAGTCAGACAGTTTCTGCACTTTCTGAAATGTTGAACATAATTACAGTTCAGCAATGGCAGCCGTATCAACGACAGTTTTCTATCCAGGCCACACTTTTGGTATGCCTCTGTTTTGGTTACTCCTGTTGACATGTAGCCCAGGACCTTTTTATGTCTAGCTATGGCTTGCTCTGGAAGAAATTCTGACAAAGAACAATATTGCTAGATTAAAGCACATCATTATTAGATTTTAGTATTATAACAAGGCATTGAGTGACCTATTGTTTACTTAAAATATTGTGGCAGGGCGGAGAGCAGGGCCGGTTTGTTATTCTGCAGACCCGGCCCCTAATCAGGCTAATTAGCCCTCGAGAGGGACAAAGGCTGACCGAAGACTGTAGTGTGACAGAGAGAGAGGCTTACGGACAGCTGTCCGACACCTGTGTGTGTGTGTTTGTCTTTTTTGTTGAGTTTTATATTAAACTATTATTTATGTTGTCAAGCCGGTTCTCGCCTCCTCCTTTCCCTTTAACCCCCTTACACTGGTGCCAAAACCTGGAAAGGAGGAGGGATGCGCCGTAGTAGAGTCCTCGCCACTACCAACCAACCCTAATGGAGCAGCCGCGGCCATCTGCCGGGGGACGGAGGAGCCCGACCGCCTGAGAGTGGACGAATGGCTACCGACCGCAAAGGGAGAAGGGGCTCCTAGCCGGCCGCCTGGAGTGGTGATGGCCGCTGCCAGGGGTGGAGGAGACCCCTACCAGCCGCTTAACGCAATGGTGTCGTGACGACTGCAGTCTGCGAGTGGGGAGGGGCTCCTTGATTCTACCACTCTGAAGATGGCTTTATAAAATGCAAGATCTCTCCTGAACAAGACTTTCTTAATCAATGAATTTATTTCAGCCCATAAGCTGGACTTTCTCTTTATGACCGAGTCTTGGTAAAGAGTCTGCGATTTGAGCCCTTTAGCAGAAGCATCCCCTGGTCACTGTGAATTGGTGAGCTCTCCAAGGACCACGGGTCGGGGTGGAGGGGTAGCCTCAAGTTTTAGAAATTATTTAAATTGTCGTTTGTTATCGGCAAACCAATATTCTACTTTTGAGGTTCAACTGTTTAAAGTGGACCTGTGTAGTCCAGGTCTTTGTGCTCTTATATATAGACCTCCTAAGTACACTAAGGATTTTATTGCTGAATTATCATAATATTTATCTTGTATTGTGCCTCATTCTGACTGTCTCTTAATCCTTGATTTTAATATTTGCTGCCCGAGTAAGCCCCTGGTTAAATAATTTTTTATATCTCATTGAGTCATTTAATTTTACTCAGTCTGTTTTAAGTTCCACACATAGGCAAGGTCACACATTAGATCTGATTTTGTCATCAGCTTTCCAGTTTCAAATGTGGTTATTGAAGACGTCTGTCTTTCAGACCACAAGCTTATGTTCGATATTACTGTTTCTGGTATTGTCTCTAATCATAAACCATCATGTTGCTGTGTTCGTTTTATCAATTCTACCTCATCTAGCCAATTTTCAACTGCTTATCGTTCTTCTCCTTTCTTTTGCACCATTGAGTCTCCACCTCCAGGCATGGGCATTGAAGAATTGGTCTCCTCGTTCAACTCTTTATGCACTGAGATTCTGGATGTTGTAGCTCCTTATAAATGTCACACTCCTAAAACCAGGGTACAGCCCTGGTTAAACGAACATACTCAAGTGCTCAGACAGAAATGGAGGAAAGCAGAAAGAAAGTGGAAAAAAGATAGGCTTCAAGTGTCATATGAAATTTTGAGAGACTGCATGATTGAATATCAACATTCTGTCAAGGCATCTAAACATAAGTTTTTCTCTGATTTAATTTCAAGATATTCACAAAACCCTAAAGTTTTATTTAGTACAATTAATGCAGTATTAAAACCTACAGCTACAACATTTCCTGAAGCTTCTTCGGGAGTTTGTGATAGTTTTCTGCAGTTTTTCATTTCGAAGATTGATGCCATTAAATCTGGCATCACTACTCCTGACTTAGTTGCTTTAATTTCTCTACCATGTTCGTTCACCTTTCAATGTTTGAATCTGTATCTCTTTCTCATTTAGTAGATGTGATTCGGCACATGAAGTCTGCTGGCTTTTCACTGGATTTTGTTCCCACTCGCATTTTATAGAGGTTTTAGACATTTTGGGACCTAGCCTCTTGTCAATAATAAATAGCAGTCTTATTAATGGCGTTGTGCCATCCTGTTTTAAACATGCTGTTGTGAAGCCTCTGCTTAAAAAGTCGAGTCTTGATTCTTCAGATTAAAAAAATCTGGGGGCCTTCAAGACACTGCCCTTGAGTTCTTATCCCTCATCTTATTTTAAGGGGAGATCATTTTCAGATGAGATTGGGAATCATTCTTCTACCTCTGCTTCTATCACCTGTGGGGTACCTCCAGGCTCGATTTTGGGACCACTTTTATTGTCGTTATACATATTACCATTACAGTCTATCTTTTGTAACTATAAAATAGATTATCATTGTTATCCAATGATATTCAGTGCTATCTGCCTTTGAAATCCACTGATAATTCTGCAATAGCATATTTGATGGGTTGTCTTAAAGATATTAAAAGATGGATGGCGGCTAATTTTCTCCAAGTAAATTATTCTAAGACAGAAGTTTTATTTTTTGGCAAAACTGATCCTTTTAATAATTTTACTAGACATTTAGGGCCTTTGGCCTCTAATCTTCATACAGAGATACACAACCTTAAATACAGCTAATAGTGCGTCGGGAGGCAGAAGAGCGTCCCGAGGCATGGGTGCTGAGAAAAGACTCAAAGCACTTACCTTACTCCATGCACCTGGTAGGGGACAGGCTAGAGACTGAGGAAGAGGTCCTAGAGAGGCGTCTTGGGAACTCATCAGCGCTGGCCTGCCGGGGCTGAGCAGTCGCGGTGCCAGAGGCGAGGGAACTGCGTCCGGGGAGCCGGGACTGTAGAGTTTTTGGGCCGGGCTGCTGTGACAACAGCGCGCACCGGCTGGATGACCCAGGGAGTGAGGAAATCGCTCTTTTATTGAGAATGTGGGTACCGCAGCCCGAAGGCGGTGCGGCAAATGAAAGTTATGAAAACAAGGATTCTCCACCCGGCCCTCCACCGGGGGACGGAGTGGTCTTGGTACCAGCTCCGGAATGAACATCTGACTGCCTAGGTCACCCGTCTCAGGAGTGCTTCGGAGCTTTCCTGGTCCTGGAAGGGGTCCTGGAGATGGGGGCGTACGCCGCCTGCGAGATGCTCAACGCTGGGGCTGAGAGCTGTGCCCAGGTTGAGGCAGAGCTGCCTGTTGTTTGGTCACAGGGGGACACTGTTGGCGAGCAGGCCAGATGCGGGGTGTGCTGGTTGGGCGGTGCAGCGGCATGATGTGAGAAATCGCCTCCTTCTTCTTCCTAACTGCTGGGCGAAGTCGTCGACGGTGTCGCCGAAGAGGCTGAGCTGGGAGACGGGGGCGTTGAGAAATCGTGACTTGTCAACGTCACGCATCTCGACCATGTCCAGCCAGAGGTGGTGCTCCTGGACCACGAGGGTGGTCATCACCCACCCGAGTACCTGCGCTGTGACCTTCGTGGCTCTGAGAGCGAGGTCGGTGGCAGAGCGCAGTTCCTACAGCACGTCGGGGTCGGGACTACCCAAATGCAGATCTTTAAGTGCCTTGGTTTGATGGACCTGCCTTGGCTTGATGGAGCCATGGCATGCAGGTCGGAAGCGGCCTGTCCGGTGGCGCTGTTGGCTTTGGAGGTCAATGATGACGTCATCCTACAGGCTCTGGAGGGGAGTACCGGGCGGTCCCGCCAGGTGGCGGCATTCTCGGGACTCAGGTGGATCGCAACCGCCCTATCTTGCGTGGTCTGTGGGCGGTGCCCGGAGCCGAGGTAACAGTCGTCAAGCCACGAAGGCTGTGGGGAGGATGGAGGGTTCCAGTCCAAGCCCATGCTCACGGCAGCCCGGGCAAGCATATCGGGCATCTGCGCTTCCACCTCAGACTAGGCAGGCTGGCCCGAAGGTGGCAGCCCAGTCAAGTCTTCCGTGTCAGACGCCTGGATGCTCTCCGATGCAGCGCCGATGTCATCATCCAAGTTCAGGGGCTCAAGGGAGAATGCCGTCTGGCTGTGAGGCAAGCCGCACTCATCCTGAGCTCGAACAGGGGCGGGTGGTTCGTGGGGATTTACCCGGCGAAACCGAGCACGTCGTTATCCCCATATCGCCTTCATCACCAGCCAGGTCATCCTCAATCCCGTGGGAAGAAGGAGTGACACGGGGGGGTGAAGTGGCATTCACCTTGAGGAAGGAGAGCAGCGACAGCAATGCTGCCATGGTCATGTTCTCGCAATGCATACTTGAGCCATCCACTAACGCTGCCTCAGTGTGACCGCTGCCCAGGCACACGAGGCAGCGTCTGTGGCCATCGGTCTTGGAGAGAAATCGACCGCATCCAGGAACAACACAGGGGTGGAAAAGCATCTTGAAAAAGACGAGTCCTGAAAAGGACATTCAACGCCGCTGTGTATTGCTTTTTGTGAGTGTAAAACTCAAACTCTTTTAGAGAAATCAAATCTATTTTAGGAGGAGAACACTCTTTTAACAGTGAAAAGCGCTGTCGAAGCACCCAGGGGCGTAGACTGCACAGCGTGCAAAGACAGAGAGAGCCAGCTGGAAATGCACCGTAGGTCCAACAGCAATGCTTCTTGCTGACAGAGGTGAGTGAAACAGTGGTGAACTTCAGCTTGCTGTTGCACAACCATTTGGCTCCGAAGAAAAATTCTGACTGGCACTCGCTGCCCCGCTTCCCTTTATACTTGTATATCCGGGGCGGGGCATGCAAATTCTGTCTACCAACTTGACATTGGCCTTTTCTCAGGTTCAGAGGTAAGTTTGGCGTCCCAGGAAGACCCCTTGTGTCACTTCATTCGACACAATGTCGAGTGAGTGACAGAAGGGGAAAATATATTTTAACATTAGATTTCGAATTTAAAATCACATTTGTTTTACATAGGATTGTTCTATATTCTAAACAGTATTTAACACAATTATATAAGAAGTAACTGTAATTAAATTACTGAAAAAATTAAGAGTAATCCCTTTACTTTTTTCAATGAAAAGTAATTTAATTACTTAGTAATGCATTACACCCAACACTGAGTATGCTTCTTTCTGTGCTTCAAAATGGATGAAATGTTTAGATTTGACCTTTTTGGTTTCAAAGAGAAATACTCAGGTAGAGGTTTATGAGGAAGGACTGCACTGTAGCTCCTCTGTCTCATCACAGCTGTCCTCCTTAAGGTACAAAACACTAGCCTTTACATTATTCTTAAATTCACTATATTACCTAAATTTTGTAGACACCTGAACACCAAAATTCATGTGCTTGTTCAATCTTTACTGCTAACATCTTTCACTCTTC
This sequence comes from Xyrauchen texanus, assembly GCF_025860055.1. Taxonomy (NCBI): domain Eukaryota; kingdom Metazoa; phylum Chordata; class Actinopteri; order Cypriniformes; family Catostomidae; genus Xyrauchen; species Xyrauchen texanus. Next base: position 11,563,351 of record NC_068308.1, read on the forward strand.
TGACAAGGCTTTCCACTTGATGTTGAAATAGAGCTGCATGGATTTGCTATCATTCAGACACAAGAGCATCAATGAGGTCAGATACTCATGTTAGGTGATGATCTCTGGCTTGCAGTCCAATTCATCCTAAAGGTTATTCAGTGGGGTTCAGGTTCGGGCAATATGCAGGCCAGTTCTTCCACACCAGACTCAGTACATAATATGGAACTTGCTTTGTGCACAGGGGCATTGATATGCTAGAACAGGACAAACTATTACTACAATGTTGGAAGCACACGATTCTTTAGAATCCCACTGTACACATTAAGATTTATCTTTAATGGAATTAATGGAATACATAAACATGTTAATTTAAAAACTTTAGGCCAAATAGTGTTTCATAATACAAAGCGCAATACAAGAAGCTGATGAGCTTGAAAACCTAAACAAGAAAAAAACTATTAATTATTTTAATTTTGTTCTAGCATAAAATTTGTGTAATATGTTCATTTATACTGTATATTAGGACTGTCAACCAGGATTGCCGTGTTTGTTTATTTTTTTGTTCTTATGATTTCTTGGTTAATTGTTTTAAAACTAATTGCCTACTTATATTTTACTCAATCTCATCATTGATTGGACACATCACGCAAGGATTTACATAATTGGCACCAAACACCATTAGGTCTTATGTTTCGTGACCATATGCAATGTGCCAAGTGTGAATATTAGACTGGTCCTTTAAAGCTAGTCCTTTACAAATTAGTTATAAGAAATTATTGATTATTGTATGTTGATTTACACAGCCTGGGCAAAAAAAGTTGCATACTCTAATATGTCGTTGGACAACCTTTAGCTTTGATTACGGTGCGCATTCATCGTGGCATTGTTTCGACAAACTAATGAAATGTTACAAAATGTATTTCCACCCAGAGTTGTATTAATCTTTGGCCGAGATCTTGTATTGATGATGGGAGATTTGAACCACTCCATAAAGTCTTCTCCATCACATCCCAAAGATTTTCAGTGGGGTTAAGATCAGGACTCTATGGTGGCCAATGCATGTCTCAAAATGATTCCTCATGCTCCCTGAACCACTCTTTCACAATTTGAGTTCTATGAATCTTGGCATAGTCATCCTGGAATATGCCTGTGCTGGCAGAGAAGAATAAAATATACAATGCTGGTATAAACTGGTTATTCAGTACATTTAGGTAGTCAGCTAACTTTATTTTATGGCTGCATGACGTTGCTGAGCCTAGACCTAACCAACTGAAGCAACCTCAGTTAATAAGACTGCCTCCAGAGGCTTGTACAGTGGGCACTATGCGTGTGCATCGCTTCATGCGCTCTTCTTACCCTAACGCGTCCATCGCTATGGAATAGGGTAAATCTGATCTCATCAGACCACATGACCTTTTTCCAATGCTCCACAGTCCAATCTTTATGCTCCCTAGCAAATTGAAGTCCTTTTTCCGATTAGCCTCACTAACAAGCTTTCTTGTAGCCACACAGCTGTTTAGTCACATTGTGTGTGTAGAAATGCTCTTACTTTCACTATTAAACATAGCCGTGAGTTTTACTGTTGATTTATTACGATATGACTTCACCAAGCGTTTCAATGATCTCCGATTTCCACGAAGCTGACAGTTCACCACTATCTTTCCAGGTTTTAATAATGCATTGAACATTTCTTAACCTAATTCCAGTGATTCCAGAAATATCCTTAGTTGTTTTCTTTGCTTGATGCGGGCCAATAATTTGCCTCTTCTGAAACGCAGTAACATCTTTTCTACGGCTATGGGATACGACTTCTGACATATTTTTTTTTTTTAAAGAAATTCTAAGATCAAAATTTTTTATACACACTTCCAGTGAGAGAACGCTGTGCGCACCTTGCTGCGCCTTCATCCCTTCATATATTGACTGGATTATCAGGATTTGAATACTGTGTCATGGCAGATTCCCCAAAACTGCCAACAAAGCACAGTCGAGTCAAAGATTTCGCACAAAGGCGCAAAGTTCTGATTCAAAAAATAGACTTTTATTACAGAGTAACAAAGCCGAGGTGGTCCATGGAGCATCTAAAATTACACTTCAGAATCATTCATATTTTACACAGTGTCTGTTCCCCCTTATCTCTTTGAGTGATGGCCTCTCCGTCCAATGAAATCATCTTATGCCTCCCTAGTTTCATCTTCGCCATCTCCCTTCTAGCTGGTCACCCTTGGACCCAACTTGCTTCAATAATGGAAAGGCATGACTATTTCATTTTCTATGCATAAAACACACTGTAATTACTTCATATGGTTACATGTTTTATATTGACTAACTAACTTCCTGCATTAATTTGATTAGTATATTAAATTAATCATAATTTCTTTATTCTAGTAAAACCTTTGAAATTAGGGCAAAAATCGTATTCTTGATAATAATGTTTGTATTGTTTTCCTGTAAAAATATCTAAAATTCCTTAAAACAAGATTAAATTGATTTATCTTGTTTTAGAAACAACACTGCATAAGATCTTTTAGAGAATGTATTTTTTACATGTGTATTTTGTCTTACTGTACTGGCAGAGTTTTTATAGTCAACAAGTGAAAAAATCTACTAGTGCTGAAGAAGTAATCCAAAGTATTTAGATTACATTACTGACTTTAAGTAATCTAATGGAATATGTTACAAATGACATTTTACAGCATGTATTCTGTAATCTGTAGTGGAATACATTTCAAAAGGAACCCTCCCAACCCTGTTTACACCACAATTCCCCCCAGAAAAGTTATCTTTGAGATTCTCTATTGGTATCTATTTTATTTGACTATTCAAATAGTTGATAAACTGCTAGATTTAAATAAAATAATACAAAATAAAAAGAATGTCTTTATTATATTGAGCTAATCCAGGTTTAACATGTGCCCATTTCCTCTTTGTCAGTGTTGTTCCTCTTTAGTTTGATGCATCTATGAAACACAGAACTTCTCTTCACATCCACTCTTTTGCTTGATGACTGTCTCACCTCATGCATTCTCTACATCTTTTAACAAGTAATGATGGACCAGAATTTCTTGTGTATCAGCTTGTGTATCTTGTGTGGTAAGAGCAATTTATTGATCTTGTTTCACTTATATATTTCTATATATTTGTATATATTTGTAATTTGTATTTTGTCTTCACAAAACACAACTACCTCAGTCATGTGATACATGGAAATATTAATAAGTTATTTAAAGAGAAAAAAAGCATTGCTTTGTTGAAATTAATTAAAATATCTCTTAAAGTTTTAGTTTAACTGTTGATATCAAGTTTTTCAACATTCAAAGACATTGTTCATGATATGACATATCAGGCACAGCAAACTTTAGACAAACTTTTTTTACAACTAAAAACCACACAATCTTTTTTCCAGCAGAACTGGGTTTTAATAGATTAGCGATATAATGTACTCTCACATAATATATAAATATGTCTATGTTAAATTAAACACTGGTGCTTTTAAATGTTTCAAATGGTTTAAGATTGGAGCAAAAGTGGTATTTATAAAGAAAGTTTTTCATAAATTAGAAGCAGAGTATGACTAGTACTTGCCACAGTGACTGGACGTGCATTTTACGTGGCAATGCGTAAAGTTTAACGCATGCTCCCGCATAGATCTTTCTGCTGAAGGAAAGCGAGGAGGTCAGCAGGGCTTTTTCCTTCAAAATCAGTCTTGGCATACATTACAGTCAGTTCTGTTTTAAGCCAAGGTAGGTCAAAGAGAGTTCCGTGGCTCTGCGTTAAGCTGGAGAAGGCCGCATCTGGGATTTTCTTCAAGAAACATGACTTTCTTGTGGTCTTAAAACCGGTTCCGTATCTGGGCTATGATGTTGTCCAAAATGTTGCTGTGGCGTTTCTGTGGTTGGTGTGCTTGGCCCACCTGTTTTGCACAAAGTAGATTCATAAATCTCACCAAATCGCCCTCTCTCCCTCTCAATATTGTCACAAAACACATTCTTGCCAGACAGAATTGTACATCGAGTGTTTTGTTCTGCAGTATTCCAAAAAGAACATCCGAATACTCAAATATCACATGAAACGTAGAAAGCAAAAAACAAAACTCAAAATCATCCAGATGTGCACTGTATCTGTCAGCACAGCGCACAGAATCCTCGTCGTACTCATGGTGTTGTAATATGTGCTCAAAAAGCTCCTTTAGGGCAACTCTCTTCTCATAGACTGTGCTGACCAATCTAGAACGATATTGACACCTTGTTGGTGCCACACGAGGAAGACGTCGCTGGCAGATATCTTCAAGCAGCTGCGCACGCTTAGGGGATCTGGAAAAAATGCAGCTAGGCCATTGAGATGTGAAAAAAAGATCCTACATTCTCTAAGCTTCGATGCCCCTTGAGTCAGTACTAAATTAAGTCGATGTGCATACCAATGTATAAATAAAGCCATAGGAGCCCTCACCTTAACTTTAGCCTGCACCCCGTTTAATCCAGATGCCATGACGGCAGCTCCATCAAAACACTGTGCCAAAACACTGTAATGAGAGCAGCAAAGTCATCAGCCCGCTTGCCACTCGTAACATCGTCAAATTTGACAAACCTCTCCTTGACACCAGTGCCTGTCACATAACGGAGCACCAGTGACAGCTGGGCTGCAGTTCTCACATCTGTAGTTTCGTCCACCATAACTGCGACAAAAGGTGCTTTATTGATCTCCCTTTTGATCTCCTCTCCATCACTTCAACTATAGCACTAATCAGGTCATTTTGTATTTTGCCTGAAGTCCCAGAAAACACTTTGTTAGTGGAAAGGTGGTAATGCAAATCTTTGTCGTGTTCGGCCAGAAAGGAAATAAGCTTGAAATAGTTACCTCTATTTGTGGACTCCGTGCTTTCATCATTTCCCCTAAATGAGAGCTCTTGTTAACCTAGAAAGATGACACAATCGATCAGTCTTTTCAGTAATTCCCTATTTTGTTTTACTCTTTCGTTATGGAGCTCCTAATGTTTTCAAGAGCACCGTTGCTTGCAAATGTCCTGCCGTGCTTTGATGTCTCGTTGCGGTCTTGGTTAGGCAATTCAGATTGTAAACCCAGCGTGGCTCCAAACACCATATCGGTTGGTTGCAAATAACAGGCATTCCCTGCAATACAATTTGTAATGTTCATTTGATGCTGTAAGTTGGTCGATTGAAAGTGCCGCACAAATCCTTTCCCTGGCTGGGACAGGCCTGCTAGCTGCGGGGTTAGTCGACCCTTTCTCACAATTTCCAGCTTTTCTTGAAAGGTTCTTCTCAGAAAAAGGCTTTGTCAGTAAATCTGCCACCAAATAAATTTCTTCTCCGCCTTTAGCCATTGTGCGTTTAAAAAAAAACTACAGGGCTAGGTACAAAATCTTAACCAGAATTATAAAGCACTACATCTAAAAATATAAACATCACACGGAAGAAAGTTTACATTAGTTGTACTTCAGTTTCAGTTAGCTAATGGTCCTCCTCCTATCATGCCACATGAAAAATGCTGACGTAGGCTGCTAGGCCAGCTAGAAGGCTCCGGCGGGTCAAAGAATACACCCAACATGGCAAATTCGAAATCTGATTGGTTAAAGAAGATGACAATCAACAACATCGTCCCCATTTGCTTCAACAGCAAAGGGGATTCATTTGAAATTTTGAAGGCCTCTGGGTAGATTTTTCACGAGACAGCACAGTGGAAAATCTGATTGGATAAAATATCTAATTTAAATGAGCTGCACTGCACAACTGAGGGAGAGAGTGGCAATGAAATTATGTTAATACTATTAATAGACTGATGGGAATGAACTTTCTAAAATACATATAGCACTAATGAAATAAAGGAAACACACCACAAAGTCAGTATAACTAGTATCTTCACCAGTGGCATGCATCATTAAACATATAGTTATAATAATACTTCTATGATTGTAGAATCACAGTTACAGACATATATAATAATAACTAAAAATTATCTAATGTGTGTGATTTAGTGCTGAGTCACAATCCATGATTTATGTCTATTTTCAAAATGTGTAGTGGATTGATAGAAGTATCTGCATTTCATATTGTCAACTTCTTTTATTTTTAAATTGTTATTAGCTATGTGTTAAAAATCAGGGGCCCTCTGGTTTTCAACCATGCCAACAACAATCAATTGGTTTGATTTATATGTAGGTGGAAATTTTGAAATTCGGTTGGCAAGTTTGCTTGCAATTAGTAATTAAATCATCGACGTGTGACTGTAGCCATGCACATGTCCCATTTATATTACAGTATTTCAAATCAGTTGTTGGGAAGTTGTAAATAGTTTTATGGAAACAGGTTTGTAACGTCCTATGTGTGAGAGGCCATGTGTATGTGAGAGGCAGGCCAGATCTTCAGTGGATTAGTATTTTCAGAATCTTGGCCATTATTTTGTTCCATGATGTGTAATGATGAACGTGTGTGTTCTTTATATTTAGGAGATGGGTGGAACCTGATCTAGTGCAAGTCACAGCTTGGTGTTGCACAATTTTGGTTCCAGTGCTAAACCGGAAGGCCATATAGCTATTTTTGTTTTTGTAGTGCTGTAAGTTGTGAATGGCCTATTAGATTTGCTTTCTCACCCATCTCCAGCATGGCCAAATTGTTGTCCTGGCATGAAGAAAGAGGATCAGAAACCTTTTTGCATCTGTCAAAACCTGAAATATGAACAACCACAGAGAGAGAAAACAGTCAATGTTGAACCATACATTAATTTGCATTTAGGAATGTGGTACTTTCTTTAATTTTCTCTGATGGTCAAAGCCAAACTGTTGCAGACAGCATTTAGTCTCATTGTAACACAGTTAACGATGGGCAAGGAGGAGGCGAGAACCGGCTTGTCAACATAAATCATAATTTAATGCAAACTTAAACCAAAAGTACAAACTTAAACACACAAATGATGGACATGCCCGTAATTCTCTCTCTCTCGAACCATCATCACCGGCCGCCTTTATCCCTCGCGCGCCTCATCAGGCCGATTGGGGGCCGGGCGCGTGATATTCTGACCCGGCCCTGCCCCCCTCCACTCTACACTCCTCCCGGTGTTATCTCAGGCCGGGGTGCCACCGGCATGACGTACATCCCCCCTATCCCTGGGACGGGGTGTGGTCATCCCCGTATTCCTCGCCCTGGGAGGAGACAGGAGGGGAAGACAACAACAAAGAAAACAAAATAGGCGAGGGAAAAGGCCAACACGGTGCGACAGAGAGAGAGAGGAGAGAGAGAAAAACTCAATCACCGGTTCTCTGATGTACCGTCACGTGGTCCTCGAACACTCCTCCACACTCAGGCGGACGACAGCCGCTCCAACCCCGGGTGAACCGGAGTCAAACCTCCGACCCCCAGAGGGCAGAACGCCCCTCCGCTTTTCTGGCAGCAAATGGGGACACTCATCCACACTACCGCTCCGGGCGGTCGGGGAGTTTCTTGCCTCCTCCCCTCGTGGATGGCGGTCTCCCTCGACCCCTCTGCGTCTCTGGGGATGGCAGGGCACTCCTCCGCCCCCGGCAGCGGCTCCCTCGATCCAGGCGGTCGGGGTATCCAGTCCCCACTTGCCCCGTGGACGGCGGCCGTTCCCCGCATCCGGGTGGTCAGGCTACTCCGTCACCCGGCAGATGGCAGCGGCACTGCCCTGGGTGGACGGCAGTGTAGAGGACTCTGCAACGGGCATCCCTCCTCTTTCCCGGGACAATAATTTTTTTTGGCACCAATGTAACACATTTAAAGGATGGGCAAGGAGGAGAGAACCGGCTTGTCAACATAAATCATAATTTAATGCAAACTTAAACCAAAAGTACAAACATATACACACACATGACGGACATGCCCATAATTCTGTCTCTCTCGAACCATCGTCACCGGCCGCCTTTATCCCTCGCACGCCTCATCAGGCCGATTGGGGACCGGGCGCACGACATTCCGACCGGGCCGGCCCCCGCTCCACACTCATATTGTATGGTTTATGTCAGCAGGGGGAACAATAATTTTTCTTTACAAAAACATGTACCATTACAATGTCTAATGCAAATGTAATTTCAGAGATCAAATTAGACTGAGCATCTTTGGTGAGATCTGAATTACTGCTGATATTTTAGTGCAGTTTGATGTGTGTAGCACTTTGAGCTGTTCTTGCAGTTGAGTCTGCACAGTCTGTTGTTGTGAGCAATATAGGCTCCAGTTCCCTATGTCACTCACTCAACGTTGTGTCGATGAGTTGACACTAGGGGTTGCTCAGACATCTCTGATCTTGAGAAAAGGCCAATGGAAATTGGCGTGTGGAATTTGCATGCCACTCCCCCGGACATCCGGGTATAAAAGGAGTGACGCTGCAAACACACACCAGATATCCGAGCAAGCAAGTTCACAGCGCTGAATTCCTCTGCCACCTCCATTTATCTCTCTACGCTGTTGGCTCTACGGTGCATTCCAGCTGTCCGAGTCTCCCGTCCAGGGCCCGTGGTTTAACGACATCACTCACGACTGAGCCTACAGTGCCACTGGACAGGCCGCCTCTGCCCTGCACGCCACGGCTGTACTGATACTGACTATTGTAACTGTTAACCAACAGAGGGCGCCGTTTAGCGGTGTTGCTTCATGTTGCTTGTAAACGGAGGTTGAGCAATAAAAGCACTCGGGAGAATGGCAGTCTGTGTGTACAGTCCAGTCAATACATGGTACCAGGAGTAAACTTGTAAAACATGTTGTGTAATGAATAATATACGCCCACCGGACGAGTTGAAGCTGACGGGTAACGTCCACGCTAACTGGAAAGCCTTTAGGCAAAATTTTGAGCTTTATTTGTTAGCTATTGGGCTTGACGAAGGAAACGATCGACGGAAGATAGCTCTGTTGCTAACTGTAGCTGGACGGGCGGCGCTGGATGTATACAACACGTTCGTCTTTTCGGAAGAGGAAAGAGACACGCTGCCCGCGGTACTGAGCAAGTTTGAGGATTACTGCACGCCGAGAAAGAATGAAACATATGAACGGTATGTCTTCAGGAACAGAATGCAAAAAGAGACTGCATCAATAGAACAGTATGTGACAGACTTGCGCCTTAAGAGTCAATCCTGCAATTTCGGCACACTGTGCGACTCCATGATAAGGGATCAGATTGTAATAGGAGTGCAGGACAAGAGAGTAAGGATGCTGTTATTAAAAGAAACAGAACTTACCATTGAGAAAGCAGTTGGTATTTGTCAGGCTGCAGAAAGTACGAAGATGCAATTGAAATCGTTTGAAAACGAAAGTGAAACTGCTGCTGTTGATACGGTGCAAAACCACAAAAAGAGATTTGATAAGCGACAGCCACAAACATCCAAATGGAAACCACAGGGCAGAGACTGTGAGAGATGTGGAAGTAAACATGCTCCAAAACATGTCCAGCTTATGGCAAAGAATGTCGAAAGTGTGGAGGAAAAAATCATTTTGCCAGGTCCTGTCTCACAAAGAAAAGTGTACATGTCGTCGGACAGAAACAAGAAGAAAGTGACAGTGAGGACGGAGAACCACTGTATGTCGAAGCAGCAATTCTGACTAATATGGACAGTAATGATGATGAATGGATAGCACCTTTGATGGTGGATGGTGTGACAGTGCCAATGAAAATCGACACAGGTGCACAAGTAAATGTCCTGCCGAGAAAATACTATAATAATATGAACATTAAGCCAAAATTGAGACCAAAGAAATTGGACTTATGGGCATTTAACGATCAGCCGATTCCACATATGGGTGTTTTCAGAGCGAGTCTTTCAGGAGAAGGACGCACCATAAATGCACTGTTTGTTCTAGTAGAGGAGGATAGACAGCCGATTTTAGGTCTGAAAGCAAGTGAAGGACTTGGGCTTATAAAGAGAGTTCATGTCATTGATAGCGCTCTAGTGACCACTAGGGGCGCAGCACACAGCAAACGGATGGACATATGTGCAGATTCTACCGCTGAGATAATGAGAGAGTACAAGGATGTATTCCAGGGTATAGGTTGCTTACCTAATCAGTACAAAATACGGCTGAAAGAAAATGCAGAACCGGTTATCCATGCAGCAAGAAAAGTGCCATTAGCCCTGAAAGAAAGACTGAGAAAAGAACTGAAATCCTTGATAGACAAAGGGATAGTGAGAAAAGTAGAAGAACCTACTGACTGGGTTAATTCTCACGTCATTGTGGAAAAAAAGAACGGTGATTTGAGACTTTGTATCGATCCAAGAGATCTGAATAAATGGATCAAAAGAGAGCACTTTAGGCTGCCAACTAAATCAGACATCACAAGTGCAATGGCTGGTGCACAGTTCTTTTCCAAGCTTGATGCATCATCAGGGTTCTACCAAGTTAAACTGGATGAGGAAAGTGCACCATTGTGCACATTTAACACTCCCTTTGGTAGACATTGCTTCCTACGCATGCCTTTTGGAATTGCCTCAGCTCCAGAGGTTTTCCACAGGACAGTACAACAAATGTTCGATGGCATGGAAGGTGTGGGAGTCTTCCTGGATGATGTAGTCGTATGGGTGCTACAAGGGAAGAACATGATGAACGACTGAGAAAAGTGATGGCACGAGCATGAAAAACAGGACTGAAACTGAACAAGCAAAAGTGTCAGTTTGGGGTGAGAGACATTACTCACCTGGGAGACAGACTATCTGCTGCAGGGATACAGCCAGACCCTGAAAAAATAAGAGCTATAAAAGAAATGCCACAACCCAAAGAAAAGACAGAGCTGCAACGTGCATTAGGCTTAGTCAACTATGTGGGAAGATTTATTCCAAATCTGTCGGCTAACACAAAGGCATTGCGTAGCTTGCTGGAAAGCGGAACTGAGTGGCGATGGGAGCATGAACATGTGACAGAATGGGACATGCTCAAGAACAGCTTAGTTAGAGAACCGGTACTGAAATTCTTTGATCCTGAGCTTCCAGTGAAAGTATCTACTGATGCTTCAAAGGATGGACTAGGAGCAGTTCTGCTTCAAAAACATGATTTGGCATGGTTTCCAGTGGCATATGCATCACGAACGATGACTGAGGCGGAAAGAAACTATGCACAAATAGAGAAAGAGACATTAGGAGCAGTTTTCGGATGTGAAAAGTTCCATGAATACATTTATGGAAGAGAAGTGGTATTAGAGACTGATCATAAACCACTGATAGCGATCTCAACGAAGGCACTAGGAGATGCTCCTCCTCGCATCCAACGGTTAATGCTCCATCTCCAGAAATACAGTCTGACGTTTGAGTTCACTCCAGGGAAGCACCTGGTGATGGCAGATGCACTCAGCAGAGCATCTTTGAGCCATACAGGATCAAGTAACACAGAACATGACGTACAGGTTCATGTAGACTGCATACAAAAACACCTACCAGTCTCTGAGGATAAATGGAGACAGATTGCTGAAGCAATGGCAGACGACCGTGAGCTACAATCTGTAATAGACAAAATCCACCTGGCAGGAGATCAGAGGTTGACAACCCCATATCAGAGCATTAAAGACGAGCTGTCAGTTGTGCATGGGGTGCTCTTGAGAGGCGAACGGATTGTCATACCTACCTCCATGCGCTCACAAATGGCAAAACTCACGCATGAGGGACACTTAGGCATTGAGAAATGCAAGAGACGTGCAAGAGTTTTGATGTATTGGCCACACATGAATAGGGACATTGAAGCACTGGTGCAGCGCTGCGAGACATGTCAGCGGCACAGGTACCAGCAACCTAAGGAACTCCTGATGGCCCACAGGAAACCTGAGGAACCATGGAGAAAGGTTGGTACAGACTTATTTCACCTAGCAGGGAGGGACTACCTTGTCATCATGGACTACAAGTCAAACTATCCAGAGCTGGCGATGCTGACTAATACAACAGCACAACAGGTTATAAAACACACTAAAGCCATCTTCGCAAGACATGGAATTCCGGTGACTGTGGTGAGTGACAACGGACCACAGTTCAGCAGTCAGGACTACAGAGACTTTGCAGAGACTTATGGGTTTGAACATATAACATCAAGTCCACTGTACCCGCAGTCAAACGGCTTGGCTGAAAAAGGAGTGCAGATTGTAAAGCGTCTGCTAAAGAAAGCTGCTGAGACTGGAGAGGATCTTTATTTAGCACTGCTAAACTACAGAGCATCCCCTCTTGAATGTGGACAGTCTCCAGGAGAAATTCTCATGAACAGGAAGCTGAGAACACGGCTACCCTCAGCAGAACACCTGCTTCAAAAGAGACACGGAGATTATGCAAAGAAGAACAGCCAGAGCAAAGCCTATGACAGGAATGCCAAACAGTTATGTCCACTGGAACAAAAGGACACGGTACGTGTCAGATGTGATGGAAAATGGGGACCTGTAGCGAAGGTCATAAAAGAGACAACACCAAGATCCTACGAGGTACTTACTGAGTATGGTAACACACTGCGAATAAATCGCCGTCACCTGCTGAAAGTGCCAAGCACCTGTATTGAAAGTACAGACATAGTTATCTCTGATGGACCAACTGAGCAAACACGAGTAGAGAAAAACTCTCCTAGCTCTACAGCTGTCACTGAAAACATCACAAAAAACTCACCTTCCACTGAGATAGGTCGGGGAAGACTACGTCGTCACGCAATGAAACCTAAAAGACTAATAGGAGAGTGTTAAGTTAGGTTTGAAAAAAAAAACTTTTACTTAGTATTTACTTAGTTATATGCAACAAAGTTTGTGCAGCTAATGTTAGAAATACGCAGCAAGATTGTGTAGTACTAACTTGTTTCTTTTGTTGTTGCTGTTATTATGAGTAAGTGCTGTTAAAGTTGACAAGACCTTGTTATTGTTATTGTTAAGTTCTAAAAAAAAAAAAGAGAGATGTACTGATACTGACTATTGTAACAGTCAACCAACAGAGGGCGCCGTTTAGCGGTGTTGCTTCATGTTGCTTGTAAACGGAGGTTGAGCAATAAAAGCACTCGGGAGAATGGCAGTCTGTGTGTACAGTCCAGTCAATACAACGGCTCTCCTGCAAGTGCACCAAGCCGTGGCGCTCAAAGAACTGCACAAGGGTAGTATGCAGGAGCTGCGCTCAATGACTGGTCTCCCCAGAGTGATGATAGTCACGCCGTGGTCTCTCGGGCAGGCGATGTACACCTTAGTGGTCCAGGAGCGCCACCTTTGGCCCAACTTGGTCTAACCAGTTTGGCCTATTCTGCGGCACCGTAGAGGATTTCACCCAGCAATCCTCAGTGGTTAAAAGGCAGACGGGGACCATTCAACACATCCTGCCCCGGCGCGATGCAATGTCTCGCACCCCCGTCTGTTTGTCGCCAAGGGCGTCCCCCTGCGGCAACAACACTGGCTCCACCACAGCCCACCCCAGTAGGCTGGCCCCGGCGTCGAGGCACCCGCAGAAAGCAGATGCCACCATGGCCGGTCGCCAAGAACCCAAGAAAGGCTTCAAAGCATTCCCTGAGACGGGCATTCCAGGAAGTAGGAGACCCGCTGCAGGTGAGGTTATTTATTTCCTTTTCTTACCTCACCGCATGCCCCAAGGGCCGCGGTACCCACATTCTATGAAAAGAGCAGTCTTCTCATTTCCTGGGCCTCAGAGTCGGTGTCCCCGGCCTTCGTTATCATGACCAGCGGACCCCATTTCACTCTCTGGCAGGCATGGCGCCGCGCTCCCAGCTGTGGCAAATATCCGCCTTGATGTGATAGTCTCCACGGGCTACGAGGACGAAAATCTTCCTCCCCCATCCCAGGCTGTTGCGGGAGCGGTCACAAGGAGCAAGGTAAGTGCTTTGATGTCTCTAGACTCAGCACCACGATATCCGCCCCTTCACGAGGCCCCGCCCGCTGGTACGTCCGACGCTGTACTTCCCTTGGTCCCTCTTGCGCGGAGCTTGGGGGCGTGGCTCGCGCTCCCCAACCCATCGCGTTGGTTGATCAGGACCATCTGACTCGGCTACGCGATTAAGTTTGCCAGGCCCCTGCCCAGGTTCAACGGCGTCTGCTCCACTGTAGTGAGAGGCGAGAATGCCACTGCCTTGCGCGCGGAGATCGCCTCCCTTCTATGAAAGGACGCAATAGAGCCTGTCCCTCCAGCCGAGGTGAAGAAGGGGTTTTACAGCCCCTACTTCATCGTACCTAAAAAAGGCGGCGGGTTGCGGCCAATCCTCGACCTGCGAGTTCTGAATCGGGCTCTGCACAGACTCCCACCGAGATGTTCACGCAGAAACATATTTTAGCGAGCATCTTGCATCAGGATTGGTTCGCGGCGGTAGACCTGAAGGACGAGTAGTTCCATGTCTGATTCTTCCTCAACACAGACCCTTTCCCCGGTTCTGACTCCAATTTTATATTAATCTGACTCCAATAAACTGATTGTCTTTAAGTGGCTTCCTCCTACATTAAAGCTTCAGTATAGTCTTGTTTTAATGAAATTCAAACTGAGAGTCTTTACATGGCTTTCTCCTATATTAAAGCTCCAGTAATGTTATCAATGATTTCGGAGGAATACAGAATATATCAAATAATAACAATTTATTTGCCAGGTAGGATTGAAAACATTAGTTACAGATATTCAAATCAAAGCCAATTTCATAAATGATCAGAATAAACAAACATTCCTAAAAATAAGAAACAAGTCAAAGAACATACCTGGCAGTTGAGAAAACTACATGCAATTGCAAAGCATGGGAAATCTGAATGCAGATTCCTATTATTAAAGTTACATAAATTAAGGTGTGGGATCATCTGATTCCAGAGAACCATGAACAATGTGTCACATTTCCTTAAATACCCAAACCATGAACCTAGGGAATTTTGGGAGTGGTTAGATTTGGAAGTCCTGGGGACATACCTCATTAACATACAGGCAGGGATGGGGATAGACCTTCAGAATTATACAGCATTTGGCAAAGACCTAATAACTTTGTTACCAATAGTTTTATCAACATGGGAAAGGGACCATTATACCAGTCGCACTGAGACATTTCAAATGATACCAAACATGCCTAGTCACATTATTTGTATACATCAGACATGATATTTTGTTACATGCAGATCTTAAGTGATTCTGAGCTGAAGGGGAAGGGGAAGGAGGAGTAGAGGGGGGCAGATGTTTGTGAATTTTACCAGAATAGGCCTAAATTGGCCTGAGGTGAAATAGAGGCCAGATGTGAGATTTGTGTTTTATTGTCCTTGCTTAGTAGGATGTGTTGACTAAGGTAAAAATTTCTTCTGTGTGACAGTTTTTACGACGTGGCTCTCGCAGAGTTCTTTTACTTTTACGACATCTTGATGCAGCCTTACAATATAATCTGACATTAAAGGGTTAGTTCATCCAAAAATGTAAATTCTCTTATGATTAATTTACTTTTAAGCCGTTCCATATTTCTATGATTTTCCTTCTTCAGCAGAACCAAAATGAAGACTTTTATTGGCACATTTCATCTCTGGATGTCCATACAATGCAAGGAAACAACTAGTTTGACGGTCCAAAAGACACATTTAGGCAGCATGAGAGTAATCCACAAGACTCCAGTTGATCAATTAGTGTCTACCGAACCGAATCAATATGTTTGTGTAAAAAACAAATCGATAATTAAAACTTTATTAACAAAAGAAAAATGTGTTCCAGTCAGCAGTCGATGCATCACCTTGCCATTGCGTGATGCAAGCGCTATGGTGCATTTACGTGAGAAGTCGGAAGTGGACGCTTTGTTTACAACAGAGGAATGAATGTTGCAAGAACACGATCATTTTAAACAGCATTCCCGCACTGGCCGGAAGCAACGATTTAATGTGAAAATTGTTTTAATTATCAATTTCCTTCAGAAGACATTAATTGATCGACTGGAGTCATGTGGATTACTTTTACACTGCCTAAATGAGACTTTTGGATCGTCAAACAGCCAGCAGCTGTATGAAATTTCTTTACTTGCACTGTATGGACAAATAGAGGTGAAATCTGCTTCTACAAATTTTCATTTCTGTTCTGCTGAAGAAGGAAATGTATACACATATGGCATAGGTTCAAGGTAAATAAATCATGTGAGAATTTTAATTTTTGGGTGAACTAACCATTTAAACAGTCTAATATAATAGCAGAATGCAGTATATGTTTACTTTAAATTATGAAGTTCTCTGCCTTGTGTATCGCTGTCGTGTTAGTCTGAAAGTTGAATGTTTATCGCCACGCCAGGCTTTAGAAGGCCATCTTCAGAAGAGTGTGCAAATTTGCACATTTTACAATGCATGTGGTTATACCTTGAAACCCAAAATTCAAAGATTAGGACACTGTAAAATTGGTGTGTGTACATAGCTATAGGGAAACATTTGGACATAAAAGAGAGCAAAATTTTACAAAACGTCCATTTAGGAACATTTTGGCATGTCCTCATTTAAAAAAAAAAAAAGTTAAACAATGATTTTTAAAATTCTAACAATGCAAAAAAATTTTGCTTTATATAAAATAATAGTTATCTATATGGTATGTCCCCATTTATGTGTGTGTGTGTGTTCACTTGGCTGAAGATTTGAATTTACATTTTTGATTCTTCAGTGCAATCAATAACACTATTGAAATATTTCCATTCCGAAACCTACTTAATTTCTATAAGAGTATGTCACAGTTAATTTAAAATATAATGTTTTTTTCTAGCTCGTTCCATATGATTCCCTTTGGCTCTGTTGCACGTTATAAACATTGTCCATAAATGTTTCAAACATGAACAAATAACTGCAGTCTAAAAATGTTACTTACTGTAAATGCTGAAGTTAGCAGTTAAGGGGAACTAACTGAAGTTACTTATGGTTCGCATGTCGTAACCAACGTCTATGACTACACTGATAAAAGTTTAATTTATCAACGTTACCTGCACGTTACATCACAGGTAACATTTTGTTGCATTTCATTTACATTGACCTCCTATATCATTTAGTGAATACACACATGAATGGCCACAGATAGTGCAAGTACTCCAACCCATGGCCAGTTGCTATGCACATCGTATCATATAGCCCTGAACCTAATGCAGGTATGAAAATGGGGCCTATAGTCCATGACAGCTAAGGTTAATAGTTGACCTCATTGGTGCTGCACATTGATATTCACAGTAGCTAGCTGAACAAGTGTTTTGCATCATAGCTGTTGCTATCATGTATTTTAGCATAGCTGGACCACTGAAAGGACCAATCAGCATCCATGGTTTTCCTTGAATATTGATTAACTTTTTTGTATTTCTGAACATTTAGTGTTTCAATCAGTTGTGGCATTCAACATTGATCCTGTTAAATGGAGAAGTTTCAAAGGACCTTCAGAGAGCCAAAACGTTGCCTTTGGCTATAAGATAATACAGAGAGAATCATCAAGGTGAGAGCAACATAACCACTTATAATGAAACATAAAAACACAATTTCATAGTTTGTGTGGCACCTACAAAAAGCACAATATGGCCTGGATTCAACTCACTGCAGAGGTTCCAGTCCCACACATACCAGGCAGATATTGGTTTATATTGGATCCTCCTCAAATTTGTATTAGCTGTTATGTGTTGAGAGGCCTTGTGGAAAGAAGTCTTGCAGAACCACACTTGACCATTGATTCTTAAATCTGGTGAATTCATGTATCTCTGTATAGCTTTGTCATCATACTCATACTTTTTCTTTTTTTCATTTAATAAATTAACTTTTCCCCTGTAGTTGATTCTACTTATTCTCACCTCTTTTGTCATAGAGTTATTGTGAGTGATCCTCTAATTCAAATCAACCAGGATAGAAGAGGGAAAATTTATAGCTGTCCTGTCACACAACAAACCTGCTCACCATTGGACATTAATGGTATTTAGGTTTTATACAATGTTTTCATATAGTAATTAAAACGGCTTTAAAACATTATTTTATCAAAATAATAATAATAAAATAAATTTCTCTGTGTTAACAAAGTGCCATCTGAAGCTGTCAACATGTCTCTTGGACTTTCCATGATTCAGGATCAAAAATCTTCAAAATTGGCGGTAAGTTCTGCAACAGAAAACAATTGACATTAAAGAATATAGCACTCTATGAGTACATCTTATGTCTGTTTCACATTTACAAGTAACCAATACATATAATAGGCCAAATGAAATATGCTGAATAAAACACTTACCAGAGAACATACTTAATAAGAATAAACCAAGTCTTAATTTAATTTACCAACGTAAAATTCCATCTCATCCAGATTTGTGGTCCCACCATTCCAAAGAACTGTAAAGGATTCACTTCCTACAATGGCATGTGCTTTATAAGTGAAAACAATGTGGTTAAACCACCTATACCAAGCTCTCTAAGAGGTAAATAAGATTATCAGCAAAGAGATTTTCTTTTTTTATTATTTATTTAATGCAAATTAAATAATTTTCTTCTCTTTTTTGTTTAAATATACTGAAGTTTTACTACATAAATGTATACATTGTGCTTCTCTCCACTTACAGACTGCCCTGGTCAGATTGATATAGCTTTTTTATTAGATGGCTCTGGGAGTGTAGGGTGGAACAATTTTAACACAATGAAGAGGTTTGTGGCAAATGTGATTAAACGGTTTGCTGGGCGGGATGCACAGGTAGGCAGTGCCTTCAATATCATTTCAATTAATTTGATACAAACTTTATACCTAAGATTTTTTTTTTTTATAAACAGCTAAACATAATAGTGTCCTTTTATGTGTAAATGTCTGTTTTGGTTTACAGTTTGCCATTGCACAGTACTCTGTTTATTGTTCCATTCACTACGACTTCATTCAACTCAGTCAAAAAAGCACGTGGGAAGAAAATGTGATGAATATAAATTACATGGGTGGTGGAACCTTGACTGCAAATGCCATCATACAAGTTGTGTAAGACCTGTTTATTAGTAATATAAACTGAATATTTTTATTTAGTGTAGCACATTTCATGCAGCTCATATACTGCACAATATTATATGCTTTACGGGTGCAGTTTATAGGCCTAAGTTAAAAAAATAAAGCTTTAGTAGTGAGCTATAACTGTTACAATGTTGATTTAAGTTAACAAGTCACACAAAACAATAATTAAATCCTAGATTTTGGAAGAAAATGTGAGTGATACTTGAATAAGCAAAGATCACCACTAAGGTACTTTAAGTGGTTGCCAGTGTGTTGCGATGTGGTTGCTAAGGTGTTCTGAGTGTTTGTGAGCATGTTGCAATCACATTTCTATGGTATTGGGTAGTTGCTAGGTGGTTGCTTACTGGCCCAGGTTAAAAGAGCCCAACTTCATGGTATTCTGCCACCTAGATGTTCTGTCACTCTGTTCTCTCCCTCAGTTTGAGGGATTTTTTCTCCAGTTTTATAGTCTGCCTGTTGAACAGTGTTTGTCCAATCTCTTAGGAAAGTAATAGCACAACGTTTTCTTAAAAACCCAATTTCTTTAGGAATCAATAATGCCTGTAACACAGATGGTACAGAAAAAGTTATGCACCAAAGAAAAACTCCAATTACATTTTTAAAAACACTAATCATATGAAATGGTTAATATTAATAATAATAATAATAATAATAAATGTAATAATATATATTCAGTACTGAACAGACTATTGCAAATACTCATCAGCCTAAACTATGTTTGTTGTTAAAAAGGCTGTTTTGCAATCCAGCCCTAGAATATGTTAAAATATTATTTGATTTCTGTCTCAAATATGGAATAAAGTAATCATACAATTAATTCATTTTCTTCAAGCATACTGCTCTTAAGCTTATAGCCACTCTCTTAACTTGGTATATAGCTGTCTTGTAATTTTTATATGAATGTTCAATCAGACCTTATTCTTATCATCTGTTATATAGTCTATTTTCCCTAGTCCCCATGCTTATCTCTTCAAAATGCCCAGGAATGAACTATTTACACCAGTTAGAGGGGCAAGACCATCAGCAAATAAAATCCTGCTTGTTGTTACTGATGGACAGTCACAAGACGGCGGCAGACTGGCAGAAGCAGAATCACTGGCAATGAAAAAGAACATCATACGATTTGCGATTGGGGTAGGTGTTTTTCTCCTGCTCATACAGAAGACATCAGAGGTTTAAATATTTAATTTGTATGCAGTCAAATTCTAAAATGATCTTTACAGTCCATGGGTTCAAACAATTATAATAATTAGGGCTGTCAAATTAACCGTGTTCGGCAGCGTGACATGCAAAGCTTTTAAAACTACTTTCAGAAGCATTATCAAATTGTATTATTGGCAGTGCAAATAAGCACTCAGTTTATCCTTGTATGGCTTATGATAATGATTGTGTATGCATCTTCTCTGATCTCATATTAATTGAGAAAATGCATAAAATAATTAAATTAATTAATTTGTCACATTTCTCTTATGCGAGGCATCACTGTAGGAACTTTTTTCCTGCACTTTGCAACATCACGGACAGACGATTCCGTCACAGGCTCAGCAATGAGAAAGAATTTCTATACTCATAAATACATTATTATACTATCACATATTAACCAACCCAATTTCATGAGTTCTCTGGATCATATAATCCTGGAGAGCATTAAACAGATTTGACATGCTGTCCATAACGGAGGAACTCAAGCACAGGACTGGGATTGAGCTCTAAGATCCCACCTGTACTAACTGACTAAAGAAAGAAATAGACAATTATAAAATAGTAATTGGTATAGGCATTATAAATGTGGAGATGGGGAGGAGGAGGAATGCCAGAAGAATCATCACCAGTGTGAGGGAAGCAGCTGCTACTGTATATCCTTGTAATAAGATTGGCAGGCCTAGATGAACAAGCTTCAATTGAATTTATGATTAGAACTTACCAATTATAAACTAACCAATTATCAACAATTCAAAAATTGTAACAGACATGTACATTTAGTGACAATAATTTTTGTTACATTACAATACATTATAGATTACATATAATATTGAACATTAGTTGTTGTAGTTAATAGTGTAGATATTAGTTAAAATACTTGTGATAAATTAACCACAACATGCAACTGCAACTTTTATTTAAACTCAGCTATTCTAAAATGGCCAAAATTGAAAAAGTGATGTTAACATCCCCAACAGCAACTTTGAACCTCTTTTTGAACCTCAATTATGCTATTAAATATGCTAAATACAATCATTAGATAAAGCTAATATGTCTGTTTTGTTCACTAGGTTGGTGCTGCTTTTGATTATCCCACTGCAAGAGAGGAGTTGAATAAAATTGCTACAGATCCAGATATTGATCATGTGTTCAAGGTGACAGACTTTGATGCACTGAACAGTATTCTTCAAAAACTAGAAGAGAACATTATTGCTATTGAAGGTCAGTGGGCAGCTCAAGAGATTTGGCCTAAAGTATACATTATTTATGTTCAGTAACTCCTGTTGCTTTGCTGCAGGAACCCAAACATCTGGTGATTCCTCCAGAATGGAGTTTGCACAGGATGGATTCAGCACAGCTTTCACATTATATGTAATATAAACACATAAATTATATTTGTCTACGAACCAATTTCAAGCATTTAAACATAAGCCTTTAGATAAACATTGTGTTAAGGTTACATTTAACATACATTTAGTCAAGTGTCTCCAAAGTTTAGACTTTTAGTCTATGAGTAAATCAAATGATTGTTAAGGGAATCTACATTAGATTTATCACTTGATACATAAGTGCACATAATCCAAATTCAGTTCTTTTTTTTGTATTTAGGGAAGTGTGTTACTGAGTGCTGTGGGAGCTTACCAGTGGAAAGGTGGATATGAGGAATATGCATATGGTTCCTTTCAATCAGGCAGTGAACATGACAGTTATTTAGGTGAGGCTTTTTTTAACACACTCTAATTATTAATAGAAGACATGTATAGAAGCAACAAATTTTTAACTCAGAACAGACATACTATTGAACTATTACATTTTGTCTTAAGGTTATTCAATGGCTATTGCAACACTGTCAAACATCCACTTTGTAATTCTGGGAGCACCAAGATACAAGCACCAAGGTCAAGTCATTGTTTCACTACTCAGAAGCAGTTTGGATAAACTGACACTGGATCCCCAAGGTTGTTCACTCGTATTTGTGTCACACAATGGTGTCAAAACCATACATAAAAACATAATATCATCATTTACAACTCACTCTCATAAGCATATGTCACTGTAGTGACATTTATCCTGCACTACCAAAATGTTACATTTATAGCACCTTGTTTTAGGGGATTGCTTTACTTTGCACAATGTTAAACTGCAAATGATAGCTTAAATCATTTACTCCTTGCTTTATCATTTATTTTTCATTTTGTTTGCCGTGATTCGTGTGAAACAACGGTTGTTTTCAGAATATCTGAAAAAGAGCTGTGTCTCAAATGATAAAAGTATCATAAAAACCATAAAAACATTCATCTGTTTCATTTGTGTGCAATATTGCAAGTCTTCTGAAGACATATGATAGATTTGTGTGAGGAACAGACTTAAATTTAAATTCATGTGGGTGGCGTCATGTCATGCTTTTTTCAAATTTTATTTTCTAATGTTTTTAACTTAGTTTTCTAATTGTATTGTCCCTGAGGTCCTCTTATAATGATTGTAAAGTTCAGTCTTGGGAGCCCTCCTAGGGGTTTTACGGCCAGCCGAGAGGATGGGGCGCCACCCTCCTGCGGGGGCTGGGCGAGCTGCCGAGACGGGGTGCGCACTCTTGAGCCGTGCCAGGGCAAGATGCGCTGGGTGGCCTCCGCCTGTTGTCTCACCGCCGAGAACTGCTGGGCCAAGTAAATTAGTTAGTAGTAAATACCACTGCCCAGGGCTCCTTTATACCCGTATGCAGGTGAGTGGCATGGAACTTTAGATCGCCATGTCTCGAGCTCTCAAGAGCGACCTCTAGTGTCACTTCATCGACACAACATCAAGTGAGTGACAGAATGGGAACCACGACTGTAGTGACCATATTTTTTTATTTGTATTTATTTATTTATTTTGGCAATAACCAAGGTTTCGATACAATTAACAATTTTGCTACAGCATTACTTTAGGATCCATATTGTAACTTGGTTTTAGTAATAGTAGCCATATAATAATATCTATGGTTAATTTTGAGGTTTTATATGTGGCTTATACTAACTAATTTTTAAAAGGAAAACAAAGCAACCTAATCATTTTCTACTTAAGCCTATAAATATATATAAAAATGTAAGTAACAATTTAAGTTACAAATTTTATCCGAAGAATTCATACAAATACTGGTCTAAAAGTACTTTTTCGTATTAGATTGAAAAGAAAATGGTTGTATCGCCCATCCCTAAGTCAAATAAAAGACAGTCTCGGTTACTGATGGAAGGAATGAGACGTTGTGTCACGAGTTGACACTAGGGGTCGCTCCTGCGGAGCCCAGACATCTCTGATCTTGAGAAAAGGCCAATGGAAATTGGCATGTGGAATTTGCATGCCATGTATAAAAGGAGTGATGCTGCAAACACACATCAGGTATCGCACTGAGGAGCCGAGCCAAAAACCTGGCCATTTCAGCAGTTGGTTCAGTGTTGTGGCAGGAGGGACACAACGTCTCGTTCCTTCCATCAGGGAACGGAGGTTACATCAGTAACCGAGACGTTCCCTATCTGTCACTCACTCAACATTGTGTCGATGAGTTGACACTAGGGGTCCCAATGGAAAACACCACAAGAGCAGAACTTTTAGGTGGAATACAACACACGGTCTTACCGGTTAGGAGTGGAAGCACATTGTGTGGAGCCTGTCGCAGTAGGTCCTACCCAAGGGGAGGAGTTACTACAAACACAGCGACCAAGGACAGAGGGAGTCTGCCCAAGGAAGATGCAGTTTACCGGCAGGGAAACCATTTTATGGAATATAGATCACACAGGGTTTCCTAGGGGACAACCAGCGCATGTGGAGCACTTACCTCAGTATGGGGGCCGTCGGCTCGGGGTACCTGCCAAAGAGAACTGGTGGCCAGCCGGGAGACCGGAAATAGAGCTCAGGGGATGAGGAAACTGCTCTTATTTTTTAAGTGTGGGGCGCAGTCCGTTGGGTGTGTGGTGAAATAAAATTAGTAAAGAAATAAGGATTCTCCACCCGACCCTCTGGCGGGGAAGGAGTGGTCTGCTTACCAGCTCCCGTGAGTGCAGTTTCCTGAGTCCCGAGGCTGCCCATCTCAGGGGCTTTGAAGCCTTCTTGGGGTTCTTGGCGGCCGGCCGTGAGGCGGGTGGCGTCACAGTCCTGCGGGTAGCTCTGCACCGGGCCGACCCGAGGGGCAGGCTGTGGCGGGGCTGGTGTCGGTGTTGGCACCACAGGGAGACGCCCTAGGAGACGCACCAGACGGAATATGGGGTCTGTGGCTCCGCCTGGGCAGGATGTGCTGTATGGCCTTCGTCTGCTTCCTCACCGTTGAGAACTACCGGCAGAACTCTCCAACAGTGTCACCAAACAGCTCAACATGGGAGATGGGGCGTCAAGGAAACGCACCTTGTCAGTCTCTCGATCAGGTTGAGCCAGAGGTGGCGTTCCTGGACCACCAGGGTGGACATTGCCTGCCCGAGAGCCCGCACCGTGACCTCCGTTGCCCGGAGAGTGAAGTCGGTCACTGATCGCAGCTCCTGCATTAGACCCGGGTCAGGACTACCCTTGTGTAGTTCTTTGAGTGCCTTGGATTGGTTCACCTGCAGGAGTGCCATGGCATGCAAGGTGGAGACAGCGTGTCCAGTGGCGCTGTAGGCCTTAGCCATCAGGGACAATGTCAGCCTACAGACCCTGGACAGGAGCCTCGGACCTTTCCGCCAGGTGGAGGCACTTTGCGGGCATAAGTGCACCGCCACTGCTTGATCCACCTGGGGAATTGCCGAGTAGCCCCTTGCCACCCCGCCATCGAGTGTAGTGAGAGCGGAGGAGCTCACGGATCGCGTACGGGCAGTGAAAGGTGCCTGCCACGAGCGCATGAGCTCATCATGCACCTCATGGAAGAAAGGAACGGGGGTGGAGCGTGGCCATGAGCGGCACTCTGGCCCCAGGAACCAATCGTCGAGACGTTAGGATTCCACTCCAGCCTGATACTCGCGGCTGCCCAGGCAAGCATGGCCGTCAGCTCCGCGTCAGCCTGCGACTGAGCCGCCGCACCCGAGGGTGGGAGACCAGCTGAGTACTCAGCGTCACACATGACGAACCCGCTCTCCGATGCCGTGATCGAAAGCTCATCATCATCAAGTGCCCCGAACGAGATTGCGGGTCCGCCATGAAACGAACCGGCAACCTCGCTCCAGCGCTCGGTTGTAGCATACAAGCGTGACGGGGAGTGGGATGTCCGTGGGGCAGTACCCGGCAGAGAGTCTCCCACTACTACCCGTAGGTAGAAGGACTGAGTGAGGACAAGAACCATCCATGGACGCTGAATACACGAAAAGACACGAAAGGCAGCGATTGTTGCCATCAGACGGGAGAGACATCGACCGAAACCAGGCAATAAACACAAACGGAAAGACATCTTGAAAAAGACTCTTTCCATTTGCGCCACTCTTTTAGAGAAATATTACTCTTTTTGTGTGTTTTATATATATATTTTATATATATCTATATAAATCTTTTGTAGTCATTTTGTATTACTTTATGTTCATTTAATGTTGTTTTTTTCTGACTTTATGTGAACGAAAATACAAATTCACCTGTTTTCTGGATGGAAATACTTCAAAATATCACTGTCCTGGACACAAAAGCGAAGTTTATGGGAAATAATAGCCATTTTCTATACTTTTGAGGCATAAGCAATTAGTAAATAACACTTACTACCCAAGAACAAAAATTTGTGTTACATAGTGCAATCAGAAGATATTTCATGTTTAACGTACCTTACAGAAATCAATGTACACTGTATGTTGATTTTGTAATGAAGTTGGCAGAAAATATTTGACAGGTATGGTATACTGCATAAGGAGGTAATATCTGTATGAAGTTTTAATACTCATTCAAACTGGTGTGTAACGTTGCAAATAAAAGGCAGTAGATAAAACACTGTTAAAGTCTGTCCCTCATCTTTTCTCAGCCTCAGATTGGGTCATACTTTGGAGCTGAGGTGTGTGTGGTGGACTTAAACTCGGATGCCATCACAGACCTCTTGTTGGTTTCAGCACCAACATATACAGAGGCTGACCGAGAGGGCAAAGTCTTTATTTACTTCTATTCACAACGAGTAAGTGATGGAGAAAAAAGGGTTAATAATATGTTGACATTTGAACAACAGTTTTTTGATTAAACAAGATTTTTGTATTGCTATAAGTATTTGTAAGTATTCTTGATAACATGTTATATTGCTCTCCCTCTTTTCTGTCTTGCAGCCGTACTTTACTTTATCAGATACGGTTCTGGTGGGCATGGCAGGGCAGAGAGGACGATTTGGCTCTTCTCTGTCCAGTCCAGCAGATCTGAATGGAGATGGTTTCATGGATGTGCTGATTGGAGCTCCCTTGGAAGAAGATGGACAGGGCAGCATCTACATTTTTAATGGAGGAGTAGATCGAATAAATCCAACATATTCACAGGTAAAATAGACATGGGCCAGGGGTAATTTAAAAGGTTAGTTCACCTAAAAATGAAATTAAGCCATAATTTACTCACCCTCATGTCATTCTAAACCTTTATGATTTTCTTTCTTTCATCAATCACAATAGTTGTGTTTAATATACTACAATAGACAAACACAGCCTGCTTGAACAAATTACATGCAAACAATTATACATTTTAATTTATTGAACTGAGGTAAACATTGACAGTGCAGGGTGGAAAAAGTATATGAACCCATGGATTTATTAACTAATCATCTTTGGCAGCAATAACCTCCATCACTAGTAATTGTGGTTCAGACCTGCACAACAGTCAGTAGCATTTTGCACCATGCCTCTATTCAAAACTGTTTCAATTCCACAAAATTCTTCATATGTCTGGTACTGGTTGCATAGACTAGTCAACTATTATTAATGTAGTCAACAATATCAGCCTGAAGTAGACCAGTTGCTTTGCATGTGTTTTACAAAACGCATATATAGAAAATACTGTGGGTGGTGGATTTCCAAAACTTAGTATGGTAAGAGAAGACTCATTCATATTAATGAGTAAAGCTCTACCCGATTTGTTAGAGTTAGGTTTATGGGTTGGGTAATAGTTTCTCTAACCAATCAGGTAGTGTTTTCCTGGAAAATATGACTGAATTAGTATGAATTACTGTATGAATATGAATGACTTTTCCCCTGCTATATTACGTTTTGGAAACTTTCCAGTTTCGAAACAATCCTCATCCTGTATGCTAGACCCTGTGTCTGCCTTTAATCATCTGTAAGAAAAGGGGAACCACCTGCAACTACAGGCAGTCCTGGATTGTCTAAAATATGTTCATGTTACATGTTTATTCAATTACATCCTTCCCTAGAAGAGTGGTGGAGTGGAGTGGTGGTGGTGTAGTGGTCTAAGCACATAACTGGTAATCTAGTAATCAGAAGGACCCTGGTTCAAACCCCACAGGCACCACCATTGTGTCCTTGAAAGGCACTTTCTCCAGGTTGGGGGATTGTCCCTGTAATAAGGGCTCTGTAAGTCAGCTTTGGATAAAATTGTCTGCCAAATGCATAAATATAAGATAATGTGAGAATTATAACTCCAAAACTCTTTTAAGTCTTTCCCCAGTTAGCGTCCGGTTTATTACTGAGGCCACAAACCTGGAGAAAGCCAGTCTCATGCATGTTTCCACCATCACCTGGTGTGGCGGTGCAATACAAAAAAAATATAGGGGGTGTCTGTTTTTATATAAAATTTGAATTAATGCCTAATAGATTCTAATACAAAGCTGCTTACGAGGAGATAACAGTATGAATTATGTTCACACCTTATGTTCAGACCAAAGCTCAGACCTTTGGTCATTATTTTCCCCTCAGGTGTCAAACTACATATGTGTGTTGATATTTCATATAAGTAGATAAAACTCATTACATGGGGGTGTCTAGTTGAATTCAACTCGACTAATGGGCTCAACTCGACCATAAACATCAGTAGTTGTGCAATCCCTAATGTCTGGTGTGAATCAATCTCTTGTGGTCAGGGTTGGGGAGTAATAGAATACAAGTAACGGGATTACATATTTAAAATACTAAATACAAGTAACTGTATTCCACTATAGTTACAATTTAAATCCTTTGTATTTAGAATACAGTTACATTCAAAATGTATTTTGAATACTGAAGAGATTACTTTGCATTTTATTGTCATTTGTTTCATTTAATATTTAGTTCTTTGAGATGGAAAACATTTATACAAATAAATGATGCGATCTAAAGTGCATTTGAACAGCATTGAAACACTTTCTTAAGATGTGTTACATTCATACGAGCAGACAGAGAAGTTTGAAGTAAGTGTGGAGCAGAAGAAATAGAAATAAACCTTTACGCTAAGCTAAAATTCTATTTTTAACCATTTTACATGCACATGTTACCAGATATGTTCATATTTATTTATCAAGAAAATTCATGTTGGATCATTTATTTTTAGAAATAAAAATATCTAAAAATCCTTAAAACAAGATAATTTTGATTTATTTTGCTTTAGAATCAACACTGCATAAGATATTTAGGTTTTTCAGATAATGTATTTTTAACATTTGTATTTTGTCTTAGTGTACTGAGTTTTTACTGTATAGTCAAAACAAATAGCAGTGCTGAAGAAGTAATCCAAAGTATTTAGAAGACATTACTGACCTTGAATAATCTAAAGGAGTACATTACAAATGACATACATCTGTAGTGGAATACATTTCAGAACTAACCCTCCCAACACTGCTTGTTGTCATGACAAAGCATCTTAAAGCATCTAGAGTTGAGGTCAAGACTCAGATTGGGACTTTCCAGAGGGTGTATTTTCTATCATAATACATGTAGTCTATTTTTGGTCCTCTTCCATAACTCGTCTCTTGCACTACTTGCCCTTGGTTTACTTCTTGGTCTCTAACAGGGTACAAGGGGCTAAAGGCACACCTGGAAATTGTGCTTTTTTCTGGTAAAAAGTATCAACATTGAAAAAATACATTTATATCTATTGAATTTTAATGGAGTAACATAATTTATTTGAAAATAAATAATAATGGAAGGTTGTTTTTGATTAAAATTCTCCTCCAGAATATTGTGCAAATATATCGGCAATAGTTATAGGTTAATAGTTATCTTAAGCAACTTTTTTGAGTATTAAATTAAGATCAAAATAACCATTTCAGAAAAGGGTTAACAAATTTCAGTTAATTTCAATCACATTTGGTATTTCATAACAATACTCAGGAATTCTATAAAGAAATAAATCTCCATTGTGATTGGATCAGTCAATGTGGGCCCACTTTGAACATTTTTCTTGACAAATCTATAGCCCCTTTGTAACATATCTCTATATCTGTCCGTTCCCTCTTTCTTCCACTATGTGTAATGACAGAGGATTGCTGGATCATCTGTGCAACCAGGTTTGCGGTTCTTTGGGATTTCACTAAGTCAGTCCTCTCTAGACCAGAGTGGAGACAACCTACCTGACATTGCTGTTGGGTCCATGGGAGCAGTTCTAATTTTCAGGTATGTTTTGTCTTACAAAGCTCTTAAAATAAAGTGGAATCCAAAGTCTAAGGCCATGTCCATACTTTTTGTTTCATTTGAAAATGCATTGTTTTTTCTACATATATGTCATACCCACTGGAACAGCTTTTTCCTCCACTGACACTGACACTTTTGAAAATGCCCCCACGCTGTCCTTTAATGTGCATGTATGATTATAATTTTTTCACTCAAAGTATTATGCTAATAATATTATGTAATGTTTGAAATTGATAATTTTTTATTAAATTTAAAAGATACTTTCATGAATCCTTCTAATTTTTCACAAGTGGTCTCAGACATTTGGACCCAACCATATACCTACCTCATACAAAATACAGAGGTACACATACGTGTGTGTGTGTGTGTGTGTGTGTGTGTGTGTGTGTGTGTGTGTGTGTGTGTGTGTGTGTATTTATCACTTTGTGGGGACCAAATGTCCCCATAAGGATAGTAAAAGCCGAAAGTTTTGACCTTGTGGGGACATTTTGTCAGTCCCCATGAGGAAAACAGCTTATAAATCATACTAATTTATGTTTTTTGAAAATGTAAAAATGCAGAAAGTTTTCTGTGAGGGTTAGGTTTAGGGGTAGGGTTAGGTTTAGGGGATGGAATATAAAGTTTGTACAGTATAAAAACCATTATGTCTATGGAAAGTCCCCATAAAACATGGAAACACTATGCGTGTGTGTGTGTGTGTGTGTGTGTGTGTGTGTGTGTGTGTGTGTGTCATTCAGGTCCAGACCTATCATGCGCTTGGAAACAAAAGTAATTTACAAACCATCTAAAATCCCAACCAGTGAAACAGACTGCCAAAAGACACTGGAAAACACTCTGACAGTGTGCTTCACCATGAGTGCATACAAACATGCCATAGCAGGTTTATGAACAAGTTGATTACATAATAATATAAAGTTTTCATAGCTTGAAAGCTATATGTGTTTTTCCTCATTTATAATGTTTTTGAATAAAAGTGCCTGTAAAAGTGAATACAGAATAAATATAATAAATACATTTTCTAGATTTGGCTGCAAAAATTAATTACACCATAAAGCTGGATGCCTAGCTGACAGAAATTTCGAGCATACTTCTCAAAAGATAACCGTGTCCTCAATGATCAAATGACTGTTGGGATGAAGGAAGAATGCAAGGATCATCGTTTCATCATAGATGTAAGCTACAAATGCCATTGTTGTTTTCCTTTTTATTATTTGTGATACAATTTTCTGTGACTTTTATTGAAGGCTAAATTCTGCAATGAGATAACATGCATGTGAATGATCAATTCCTAGGGTGTTATGTTATTAACATGGCTTATTACATCTACTTTTTTTGCTCAGTCAGGTTTGTTCAGAGGATGCTCTAAACCCCTTGTCCAGTCAGTTAACATTAATATTTATTGGTCTTCCATCTAGCACACTGCAATACTTGTGGCCAATAAAATGTGCCAATAAAAATGTAGAATCCTAATTTTAGCTGAAATAAATATAATTTATTTTCTTGTCTCAATCAGGCTTGTTCAGAAGATTCCCTGAACCCGTTGTCCAATCAGTTAACTTTCATATTTGAAGGACTTCCATCTACAAAAATGGAAGACTTGAGGCCAATACTCCTGCCAGAGATAAAAAACACTTCAGATCACAATGTAAGAATTATATATAAAAAATATATTTTTTTTGCTTTATATTGGAAGCCATCTCATATATCTTGTGCAATCTTTCTTATAAATAAATGCAAAAAAATGTGATATATTATTTTTAATGTAATGGTATTCATACATTTTGCAGTGCGGTTTTAATGCCCAAATACCCGTCTCAGCTGTACCCTAGTGTGCAGTCGCTGAACTTCGAACCTGAGTTTGAGTCAAGGCTCGAGGTCCTTTCCTGGTCCCACTCACTTTCATTTTTATTTTAAAATCAAAATTTCCAAATACTTTTTTGAGGCAGTTAACAGTAGTTGCAAATTGTGGCTTAAAATAAATAAATAAATACATATTTGTTTTATTATTTACACCCCTAGTGAGCAGGCTAAATATATAGACAATATAATTATGTATGTGTAGTACAAGTCATGGCTTAAAATAGATAAACTGAGAAAGAGTTAAGGGCCTATGTTTAAACAAAAATATTTAGTATGAACTGTAAGATAAATGAAAAAGTCTTTGAAGTCATTCTGATGTGATGAGGAAGTGCATACAGATCCATTGTCCTTTGTTATTTTGCTGATGACAGCTTTAGTTGGCAATTTATTTATTGTTTATATACCATTTAAAGAGTGTAGTATATCCTTTGATCAAGGTCATGCAAGCAGAGGTCAGTGAGGTTCACCGCAGTCCAACTGGAAGCTAATGGCAGTTAATCACAGTAAAGTCCATCCAGAGTCTAAGGTTCAGGCAGTGGCCAGTGAAGTATCCCATGTCTTACAGTTGGAGTTGGCATTCATCCTCAATTAAGTCCACCGTAGTAGACTGAAGTGATATCTGGCTGGCACAGGCTGCAGTAAGTCGTCATTGCTCAGCAACACGTAACAGTGGGAGTCATACATCAGGCAGGTCCAGAGCTGGATCTGGCAGGCTCTGGCAACCTCAGGAGATGTAGCTTGAGGTTAAGACAGGGAAACAAATAGAAAAAAGTGCCACCAGCAGAATTATAGAATATAAGAAGTGTTTCCGTTTCCAGCAGACCTGACCTGTGCAGCACAATGCCCGTTTCACATCACAAATGAGTACAACGTATTGTTTCCAGTGCCCATGTTAACAGATTACAGCATTCACATCGGAAGTATCAGCAGCGCATCAGAGCGTAGCGTGAGCTGCAGTGCAGCGGGGGTTTCGTCTTCAAGTCTATTTTTGAAGCGCTGCTCGCGCTCAATTAAAGTGACCATGCACTGTTTATGGATAAAATGGATGTGATTTGACACCAAAAAGTACACAATGACCAGAATAAGCATAAATTAGTAGTCTATAGTGTGTCTTTATATGAATTAAAGCACATCTGAAAAACAAATGAAAAAAATGAAAAATATTTTTATTATATGATTATGTCTGAAATATGGTTTATTATTTAAAACAGTAAATCACAGCTTTCACTTGTAAACACATGCACGTGACAGACCGTGACGTCTGTTAATTCAGAACATTCCTCATTTCTGTTCAACAATGGATGATAGAAGACTGATTGTGGTGGTGAAGAAAAATAAAGCTGTCACGATTCCCTTGTTGTCTGCCCTGTGTTTCACTTGTCTTTGTCTAAAACTACACTTCCCATGATCCCCGGCCCTCATCACTGCCAGCCCTGTGTCATTGTGCTCACCTGATTGTCGTTTGTCATCATCATAATAATAATAATAAATAATAATTCCTTGCATTTATATAGCGCGTGTCTCCTGTGTATATAAACCCTGTTTGTTCTCCATTCCCTTGTCGATCGTTGATGTTTGTTGATGTTGGCTAATGTTTGCTCACGTTGTGTATAGATGTTTGTTCGTTGTTACCTTGGCCTCCGTGGATGTTTCCTCAACCGTTGTTCCCCTTTGGATGTCTTTCGTGTTTTGGCTTTATTTTCCCTTTGTGGACGTTTCATTTGTTGCCGTGTTTGCCTGGTTATTTTGCTGCTAATAAAACCGCATTTAGATCCACACCCCCCCGTCTGCCTTCTCCTTACAATCATAACAAAAGCGCTCTATTGTTAACCTTTTTTAAATGTAAACGTGGTCCTCCTCCTCCTCCTGTAAATAATACATCCCGACAATCAAGTTTGTAATACTTATCAATGACCCACTCATGATAACCATTTTATAAGTTAAGTGGCGAAATCTCAGTATCAGCAAAGCCTTCTCTGCTGGCCTAACAAGCCTAATAAATATATATTCTTTAATTCTCATTCACCTTTTTTACCTAAATATTTTCAAGTACTTTTCACTCCTAATTCATCTACAAATGAAGAGGGAAAAACTAAAAATATTTCCAATCAAAATGTGTTCATTGCTTACAAGTGAAGCTTGACAGCTATTTCCCATTGTGTGACCGAAGCCGAGCTCGTTGGCAGAAGCAGTGCACGTGTCTAACCTCCACCCTTTAAGCCTTTAGATTTTATACAGAATCCCTCAACAGTGAAGTGGAAAGGCATCTAATGTCACATTGTCAGATTCATCAGCCAATCAGCTTGATTTGTTTGTTCTTGATTGTTGTTGATTTTAGGATATTTCCAGGTCGAGGCCTTCTAGCTGGCCTTGAGTGATGCAATCACGCTTTAAATTATGTACGTAATTTGAAAGCTAAGAGCTGAGAGATCACAAGTAGGTATAGCTGCAGGCCGGATACCTCCAAATTGGGGTGGAATCTCCAAAATGGGGCATCATTTCCACTCACAGTTAAGGTTATCAAAAGGGTTAGGGGCTCCTTTTATCTTCAATGGCAATTTGGAGCTCACGCCCCTTTTTGGAAAAATTCCTGCAGCTATACCCTTCTCAGAAATCAAGTTGTCTGACGAGTCAGTTGTCATCACTGTCGCAATCGTCATTGAAAAAGAGATCCTAATGGATTTAAAAGCCCAAGATTTTCTGCATGATAGTGAGATTGTTTAATTCATTAAACAATGGGCTGATTTTCACTTACATTTTTACAGTGTTATAGCAAATTCAGCAGATTTCTAAGTGTAAAAGTAACTGTGTACCTTGACGAAACAAGCAACATTTAAATAGAAAATATTATTAGATACCATTTACCAGGTGTTATAGACCTACTTGGTAGATTCATATGAATGATTATGATTTTTGAATGTCAGTTTGGGAGATATTAATTTCACAAAACAGACATGCTGCAGTTAAACAAAGTTTAAGCTAGGAAGACTATTCCATTGTTTAGAATCTAGCGATTGTATGAATGTGATGGAATATAGCGTGATAGAAGGTGGCTTAAATACTGTAGAGATAGACAATTCAAATATTTGTAAGTAATAAAGAATACAAATAATTTTTAAATAAATACAAATTTTAGCAGGTAGCCATTGTAGCAAAAATAACATTGTGTTGACAAGATCATATTTCTTGGTTCTAGCCAGCACTTAAGTTGCTGCATTTTTAAACAGATTTCAAGAAATAGAGCACCATGGATAATGTTAATGATGAATTTAATTTATCTGATGCTACATGAATAAACAGTCTTCACATCAACACCTAAGAGACTGAAGTACGATTTTACGATATTAAAGTAACAATCTAAAAATTACTTTTTATGTAATGTATCTTTGTATTGATTTTTTTTTTTTTTTTTTTTACGAAATAACAAGGAAACAAAAAAACATATTTTAACATTTAACCATTTTTTTATGTTTAATTATTTAATTTTGTTTTACAGTTGGATTTTGAGATAAACTGTGGAACTGATAACCTCTGTGAGGATGAAATCAGAATGGATTTCAATACTTCTGGGTGAGTTAATCATTTA
Source organism: Xyrauchen texanus (assembly GCF_025860055.1). Lineage (NCBI taxonomy): Eukaryota > Metazoa > Chordata > Actinopteri > Cypriniformes > Catostomidae > Xyrauchen > Xyrauchen texanus. Next base: position 11,598,398 of record NC_068308.1, read on the forward strand.
AATAAAGCAACAATGACAAAATATGACTTATTGTTGTTAAATTATTTCCTTCTGTCACTCACTCGACGGTGTGTCAACGTAGTAACACTAGGGGTCTCTATTGAGAGCCTCGGTTGCTCTGAAATTGAGAAAAGGCCAATGAGAAATTGGCGAACAGAATTTGCATGTACCTCCCCCGGACATACGGATATAAAGGAGGGCGCAATAAGGCTGTTCATTCAGATTTTTTCTTCGGAGCCGAGCGGTTGTGTGTTTCGCAAGCTGATGTTCCCTTTACAAAATGCTTCACTATGATGCTGCGCTGAAGAGCGCCTTAGGAACACGTCTCAGTTGTGACCAGCTGTGAATATGTATGCAACACGTCAATGAACATTGACTGGAATTTATAGCCTCTGCCGATGTAATTATTGGACGCACCTGGCGCAGTGGCTATAAATAGATGCGTCACCGGTGCATCATCAGATTTTTCATCTTCAGAGCCATTCTGTGCTGTGTGCTATCACAAGCCTGTCAAACTTTCTTTCCTTTATATATATATATAAATAAATATGACAGAAAGTCAAGACAAACGACGTGTGTTTCCCTGCCTCCGCTCTATATCCAAGAGGGACACGCATCAGTTTTGTTTTGTTTGTCTGGGGTAAGAGCATGCTGCTCTCGCAGGTGCGCGCATTGCGATATGCTTTCGGGCAAAATGCTTCGCGCTCGCCTCGCTTACTTCCGGAGTCAGCGCCCACTCTTTCATCATGGGGCTCTCGCATATATCTGGCTGAGGAGCGAGAGACGGGTCCGTCCCTATTGCTCGCTCTCTCCCCAGATCCAGCTGATCCTTCTCGTAAGCCTGCACATTCACAAATGCATGATGCAGCGCCGGCTCCTTTGCGACTCCGGGGCATCCGCATTCTGAATTACATAGACGACTGGCTGATCGCAGCTCCAGGAACTGGCAGTTCAGCACAGGGATATCGTCTTAGCTCATCTAGTTTCTCTGGGGTTGAGGCTCAACGCCAAGAAAAGCGTCCTCTCTCCCACTCAGAACACTGTCTTTCGGGGGACTGTATGGAGTTCGATCACAATGCGGGCACAACTGTCTCCTGCTAGAATGGAGTCCACTAAGAATACCCTGAGTGAAGTCAGGCTAGGTCAAGGTTGTACTAGGTCTCAGGGTGTCTGCGTCCACGTTGATCCCTCTGGACCTTCTGCTCATGAGACCGTTTTTATTGTGGCTCAAAGCCAGGGGGGTTTCTTCCAAGGGCCAAATCCCCTAGGCTAATAAGGGTTACGCCACGCAGGATTCGTTCCCTTTCTATGTGGTTCAGACCCCGGTTTCTTACCTTGGGTCCCACTCTAGGTGCGTCTCGTTGTCTCAGGCTGCTAACAACAGACGCCTCCCTGATGGGCTGGGTAGCGGCCTTAAGTGGTCGTCCAGCTTAAAGGGAATAGGAGGGTCGTCAGCTCGGTTGTCACAGTAACTGTCTCGAGTTGATGGCTGTATATCTGACCCTGAAATACTTCCTCCTGAGGCTACCATGTCTTGGTGCAGGTGGGCAATACAGCGGTAGTCTCTTAAATAAACCATCAGGGAGATCCACGTTCATGTCAGCTGAATTTCTGGCACGTCGAATTCTCCTTTGAGCCCAGGGCAGCTCCTGTCACTCAGGGAAGTTTATATCCCTGCATGCCCGTATATGCGAGCAGATTTACCGTCCAGTACCGACGGGGGAGTGGAAACTCCACCCTGAGGTAGTGGGTGAGATTTTTCCCAGGCAGAAGAGGACCTCTTCACCTCTATGAACAGCGCAATGTCTCCTCTGCTTCTCCCCGAGTCACCCAGCCCCTTGGGTCTGGCTGTAAAGGCACATACATGACCCAGAATGCGTCTGTATGCGTTTCTTTCCCCGGTTTTTCTGCTCCCGGGAGTCTTCGCAAAGGTGCGCCAGCAAGGGTCTTGGCTCCTACTGATAGCGCCACGCTGACCGAACAGGGTATGGTTCTCTGAGCGAAATTCTCCCCTCGACGGTTCAGCCTCGGGCGATTCGAACAGGAAGGACTTTCTTTTTCAGGCACAGGGGACTGTATTTCATCCCGGCCCGAATTGTGGAACCTTCTCATGCTTCTGTTCCACTCACCTCTGCAGAGCTTTGCTCTTGGATCTTATGGTGCTTTACCAGCGGCTTTTCTCTTCTCTGCATGCCAGTGCAGTGTATGCCCCTTGATGCTTCGACAGCGCTTCTAAAAGAGCATATAACTTCTCAAAGAGTATTTTCCTAAAAGAGTACACATTGGAGTTGAACGTCTTTTTAAAGATGCCTTTCCACCTTTGTGTAGTTCCTGGATGCGGCAGATATCTCTCCGCTTCTGACGGTCATGGGCGCTGCCTCACATGTCTGGGCTGCAATCACTCTGAGGCAGTGTTTATGAATGGTTCATGTTCTCATTGCGAGAACATGAACATTGCAAAGTTTCGGTCGCGGCTTTCCTTCCTCCGAGCGAATGCCACTTCAGCTGCCCCCAGCGCCGTGATGTCTTCCTTTGAGATTGAGGTCGGTGCGACTGCCAATGAATGCGATCTGGAGAATACAGCGTGCGTGGTTTCGCCGGGTAAATCCCCATGAACCACCCACCCCCCAGCATGCTCGTTTGTCCCCATCCGGGACCAATGCGAGACCGGCTTGCCCCACGGCCAATCTGATGTCTCCTTCGGACCCCCCGAGCTGGATGAGAATATCATAGCATTGGAGAGCGTTGTAGCATCTGACACTGAGGACTCAACTGGGCTGCCACTTTGGGGTCTGCTCGCCCAATCTGAGGCCGACGCACAGATGTCCGGCATGATTGCCCGGGCCGCCATGTGCATTGGGATGGACCGGAACTCCCCCTCCCTCACGGTTAAAGGATTGGTTCCACAGGTCAGGACGCTGCTCACAGCCATGTACTGCACTCAGCAACTGACCTCGACCTCCAGGCCACGAAGGTCACAGCACGGGCCCTCAGACAGGCGATGGCCACCCTCGTGGTCCAGGAAAGACATCTGTTGCTGGCTGGTCGAGATGCGGGATACTGACAAAGCCCGCTTTCTTAACGCTCCCGTCTACCAGCCAGCCTATTCGGCAATGCTGCTGTGGACTTCGCCCAAAGGTTTTCGTTGGTGAAGAAACAGACAGAGGCCATTCAACACATCATGTCTGCATGTCGCTCAAGAGCACGTAGTCCGTCTGTTCCCCTGCGGCTGTGAAAGCTCAGGCAGCTCCACCCCAACCTCAGTGCATGGCGAGAATGCCAATACCCTGTGAGCAGAAATCACAACCCTTTTATACAAGGATGGATAGAGCCTGTCCCTCCAGGTGAGATGAAAAAGTTTCTACAGCCCTCACTTCATCATACCCAAGAAAGGCGGTGGGTTGCGGCCAATCTTGAACCTGCGAGTTCTGAACCGGGTCTTACACAGACTCCAGTTCAAGATACTCACGCAAAAAAGTTTTTTTATTATACATTTTCACAAAGTTCGTTCAGACAAGGACAACGTTCGATCAGACATATAACCGGGTTGACTGCCCCGGCTGGCGCGGCCTGCTCCCATACTTGTCACGTCGCTTGTTCCTTACCTCAGGGATGCCGGGAACATAAAATGTATATGATGTCTTATTGAGCATTGGGGAAGGTTACATGCAGCCTGTTGCGGTCTGCTCCTTTGGCATTAAACAGCTTGCTTGCACCTGCATCAGCAGTTCACGTAACACAGTGCCGTGGATTTATTGGATAGGGACCCCTAGTTTCACTACATCAGTACAACATCGAGTGATTGAGTGACAGAAGGGGAACTTCTAGGTTACTGTTGTAACCCCCGTTCCCTGATGGAGGAAACGGGACATTGTGTCCCTCTTGCCACAACATTGTACCAACCGCTGTAATGGTCGAACCTTATTCTCGGCTCCTCCGTATGTCTGGGGGAGGGACATACAAATTCTGTTCGCCAATTTCTCATTAGCCTTTTCTCAAGTTCAGAGGCAACCGCGGCTCTCAAGAGAGACCTCTAGTGTCACTACATCGATACAATGTCTCGTTCCCTCCATCAGGGAATGGGTTTACAACAGTAACGCAGTGGTTGTATCACTATTGTTATGATCATGAATTAATCGAAATAACTATGCCAATTAAAGATTTTTTCCCCCTGATTCAGATCTACAAACATAGAGGTTGGGATCATGCAAGAGATTAATGTGACAGTGTTTGTGGAGAACAGAGGAGAAAACTCGTACAACACTGACTTCACCCTCAAATACCCCTTTGGACTTTCTTACAGAAGAATCACCTCTAAACAGGTAAGACCAGATTGCAGAAATGTTTAAACTAATTCTAGATATAATAATGATTGTACTTAATATACAGTATATACACTACCATTCAAAAGTTTAGGGTCACTTATTCATTTAAAAAAATAAAAATCACATTTTACAATAATAGTAAAGTCATCACAACTATGGAATAATAGAAATGGAAATATGGGAATTATTTTATGACAAAAAAATCCAAAATTAATCAGCTAAGTTCATCCAAAACTAAGTTATATTTTAGCATCTTCAAAGTGGCCACCATGTGCCTAGATTTTGCAGTAATGTACTCTTGTCATTTTCTAAACCAACTTCTTGAGGTATTACCTTGGGATGCTTTTTAAACAGTATTGAAGGAGTTCCCATCTATGTTAGGCACTTAGTGGATGCTATTCTTCATTATTCGGTCCAAGTCATCAATTTAAAAAAATGTTTTTTAGATATATATAGATATATATATAATTGTAGTTTTGTAAATAAATAAATTAATATGTTGGCACAATTATACTAAAGATATCATTTAAATTCTAATGAAATTTTTACAATACCCTTTCTAAGTTTTGGAAAATAACACATTGGAGGCACATTGGAAAATTATTACATTTGATTAGAATTTATTTAATATATAGCATATATATGCAGTACTACCTACAGTGTCCCCAGAAATTATTTAGACACTTAAGGCTCACTTAAAATGTATGAATGCCATTGAAATAAATAACATTAATAACAATTTTACTGTGCAAAACATCTTATCTAATTTTCCTGAGAGCGCTAATTGTAAGTGCTATTTTCGTGCCAGTGCAAAGCTGACTGGGCATGGTTGGGAGTGTTTGTGCTACTGTGGGTGTAAGCATGCTAATTGTGGGTGTATTGTATGTAAATGTAGTGCCACAAAGCACAATTTGCTATTTTTCTAAGAATTTGGTTATTGAAATAAACCCCCTTCCCGGAGGTGCACAACAAACTGACGAGGTTGTGGAGGGCACCTTTTTCTGCCCGAAACAGATTTCAGGGTTCGTGCACTCTCACTGCCTTCGACAGCGGGGCAGTCCACAGGTACACGGAGGTCCCTCAGGTGGATAAGGCGGTTGCAATGCTCCTGTGCCTGTAAAACGCCACCACCTGGTAGGATCGCCCGGCGCTCTCCTCCAGAGCCCGTAGGACCCTTCTTCGAAAGGTTGCGATAGAGCCTGTCCCTCCAGACAAGATGGGGAAAGGGTTCTACTGCCCTTACTTCTTCGTGCCAAAGAAAGGTGGAGGGTTGCACCCAATCTTGGACCTGCGAGTTCTTACACACACTCCTGTTCAAGACTCTGTCACAGAATCATAATCTTGACGTGCATCTAGCCAGGCATTTCAGTACAAGGTCCTCCCCTTCGGCCTGTCCCTGGCCGCTTGCATCTTCATGAAAGTCGCAGAGGCAGATCTTGCCCCGTTAAGGGTAGTGGGCATCCACATACTCAACTACCTCGACGACTGGCTGATTCTAGCACACTCTCGAGAGTTGCTGTGTGCGCACAGAGATTTGGTGCTCAGGCACCTCAGCCATCTAGGGCTTCGGGTCAACTGGGAAAAGAGCAAGCTCTCCCCGGTTCAGAGCATCTCTTTTCTCTGCATGGAGTTAGACCCGGTCTCAAAGATAGTGCACCTTACAAGCGAGCACGAGCAGTTGGTGCTGAACTGCCTGAAGTCATTCAGGCAGAGGACAGCAGTTCCACTGAAACACTTTCAGAGGCTCCTGTGGCATATGGCTTCCTCAGTGGCAGTCACGCTGCTCAGGTTGATGCATATGAGACAGCTTCAGCACCGGCTTCAGACTTGAGTCCGGAGAAGGGCACACATAGTGTAGTTATCATGCTTCTCTGCCAGCACTTTTTCAGCCCTTAGACAGACCTTGCATTTCTACGGGCAGCAGTGTCTAGACATGTGGTCACCACAGATGCCTCCAAACTGTGCTGAGGCTCCGTGTGCAACAGGCACGCAGCCGCCGGTTCCTGGTTAGGGCTTGTCCCGGGGGCTGCGCAAATATGCATTCCCCCCAGTGAGCCTTCTTGCACAGACGCTGTGCTAAGTCAAGGAGGACGAGGAACAAGTCACCCTCGTGGCCCCATACTGGCCAACCCAGACTTGGTTCTCGGACCTCACACTCCTTATGACAGCACCTCCCTGTCAGATTCCTCTGAGGAAGGACCTTCTTTCTCAGGGATGGGGCACAATCTGGCACCCGCGCACAGACCTCTGTAACCCCCAGCCGAATCTACTACACTGTGGAGAGAATTCATAGAGTGAAAAGGCTGGTGCGGCCTGCTCCCATACTAGTTACGTCACACCCCCCCCCTCAGTGATGTGGGGAACTACATGACGTCTTTTGGGGCATTGGGGAAGGTTACGTGTAGTCTGATGCACCTGCTATTACGCACGCAGTAGCCTGCTTGCACCTACATCAGCAGTTCACGTAACACGGTTCAGCTGTTGTGGCGTTTTTCTATAGGGGCCCCAAGTGTCACTACACTACATACGAGTGAGTGACAGAAGGGGAAAGTCATGGTTATTATCGTAACCTCCATTCCCTGATGGAGGGAACGAGACATTGTGTCCCTCTTGCCACAACACTGTACTAACCACTGAAATGGCCGGACCTTGTCTCGGCTCCTCAGCACAAAACCTGAATGGTGTGGCATTCCAGATTATTTTATACCCTTATGTCTGGGGGAGTGGCATGCAAATTCCACTTGCCAATTCTCATTGGCCTTTTCACAAAGAATGGGGTCCGGGGGTCTCAAGTGCGACCCCTAGTGTCACTACATTGACACAATGTCTTGTCAGGTAATGGAGGTTACGACAGTAACATGACGTTTTTAAATTAATGTCGACCGGTAGAAATTAAGTGTGTGCCGAAACAATCACTGTTTACTAGCCATGATTTGTGTGTCAGTAGATGAAAATTATTAATAATACTTTCGTTCTCTGTAATTGAATAGAACCTACATTCATATGAACCACATTTTCTGTTTGTATAAAAGGAGCATGTCCCATTTAATAAGGATGCAGTTAATGCGCAAAATAATGTAAATCTATATTACTATTCTTTGAACTCATTGCATAGAGTCTAGTTACACTACCAACTTCTTATTAATATACTGTCTTTGTTTATATTGAACATGGGACAGGGAATGGACTATAGTAGGTCTGAGACAGTGCCAGAGAAGAACCTCCAAAGAACCCGATTAGCACCTTGCATGCGCAATTACGCCAAACCCACTTGTGCCTAGACTTAGCGCACATTGCCACTAAAACATTTTTGTCCATGTCCATTGACTTTGCGCATAAGACTTAAGGCATTGTATTGCGCTTATCGCTCATGCTCTTGAAATAGTGGCCATTAAGTAAAACATTTTTTAAATCAAAAGTTGTATATGTTATATTAGTTAATCCACTTTGAACTAACATGAACTAACAATGAACAATTGTATTTTTATTAACTAGCATTAACCAGTATTAATAAATGCTGTAAAATGTTGGTAATTGTTAGTTTATGATACATAATGCATACAACAAATTTTGTTAGTATATAAAAATACAGTATATGAAAAATCTTCCATATGCACAGGGCAGAGTGGAGTGTGTGTCTCTTGATGGTGAGCCAGGGGTTTTATTGGGAGAGACCATTTGCCACATCATCCTTAAAGCCTATGCTCAGGTGAGCGAAAACACCCATGGCACAAATATTTATGTAGACACACTTATTTGCTCAATAATGTACACATAAATTCAATGCAATTAGACTTACGAAAGTATTTTCAATAAAATTTAATATTTTTTTTCTCTTTATGTTTTCTCTCGCTCTCTCTCTCTCTCTCTCTCTCTCTCTCTCACTTTCTCATTCTGGGTGTTTCCCAAATATAGGCTGTGTTTGAGATTACATACATTATAAATAGAGAAAGTATGTTTGGAAATAATGTGACATTTAGTGCTTCGGTCAAAAGGTATGGCATCTTTTTTTTTTTTTTTTAATGGGCCAAAGTTTTTTATGCCACAATTACCAGAAGTTGTTTGAGAGCAAGTGTACAAATACAGCCTTTGAACTATAGCTCTAGAAGACTGCTCACATATCAGAAAGTGATAATGTAACAACTAAACAAAACCCTTCGTCACTTACAGTGGGAATGACAAACACTCTGAAAACAGTGAATTATCCAAGGAGAAAACCATTGGTGTCAAATACGCCATCTATATTGCCTTGATTAGGTCAGTGATCTGCACTTTTATTACATTTCTGAACCTATATTTTGTTCATCCTGACTACTGCAATTATTTGTCTTCGTTTTACATCATAAGGCATGAAAATTCCAGCATCCACATTAATTTTACTGCAGGAAAAAGGATCTTCAGAGACCAGTGCAACAAATATTAAAGGTATTGGTTCATTGCAGTATCTTGTAATATCTTCTAATAAGATTTAATTTCATTTAGCACATTAAAATTCATTATAGAGGCAGAATTATATTGTAACAACATTTCATGCAATTAACTTTAAATCTCACATTATACACTTCTCTCTTTTAGGTTGAAAATGACTTTAGAGAATTAGCTTTCAAAGTTTTCATCAGAGTGCCAGTGAAACTGGGTGATATTAACATCTGGACAAATACAGATTTACAAGTACATCCGTCTCCTTGTTTCTTGTCTTAGAGGATATATTAAAATTATTTTAATGATTCCCTATTGCATACAGTATCTGTGCCAAGTGGTAAAAAACCAACCATCTGATCATCACCCACTATTGTTAAGTTATATAGATTAAAAATGTCTCAAAAGGAAGTTCAACCTGTTTGTTTTACACTGTGGTAAAATGTATAGTACCTTTATGTATTGTTAAATATGTTAACAAAACTGAAACTATAGCAGGTTTTGTTTTTTATAGATTTTAGGCTGCAAAAAGAATATGTTGGAGCAACCTGTAATCACCAATTTTATGGAAGTTATTAAAAATCAACATGTTGTGGTGAGTCCATAAAATAAATATAAATATATATAAAACCCTAACCCTTGCTTTTACGTGTACTGTAATGTTTAATTTCATAAAGTCAAACAGGTTTGGTATAATGTATGGGTCAGTAACGAGATGACAGAATTACAATTTTTTGGTGAACTATCCCTTTTGATCACTCTTTCAGAACTGCTCTGTTGCAGCATGTGAAGTGTTCAGTTGTGATGTTAATCTCATGAAAAATGAAAGGAAACTCGATTATATATCTGAAAATGTGAGCTCTGGATGGATTGAGCAGGTACATTTATTTTAATAGATAAAAACAGTATTTTTACAATTCTTTTTAAATATATGCTTAATTAGTCTTTATCATGGTCATGATTTTTGTATCTCTAAGAATGGGCTCAGAGCTGCTACTTTTCAGTTGGTCAGTACAGCATCTCTGGATTATGACAAGAGCAAATATGTTTTCTTCTCCACTGATTCTCAACACACTGCTATAACTGTCCAGGTAATTCTGTGATGGTTCATGTCAATGTTTAATGAACCATGGCATTTAACAGATATTATTCTTCTTGACAACTGTTGCTAATAAACTTTTCTGACTTGCAAGCCACAAGCCCTAAAAGCCATTTGCAGTTACAGTAATATCTCTGTCCAGATTGACTGGCTGTGTATAAAAACCATTGGCCCCTTAAACTTTCTGGATCCTCTGGTTAGTCCAGTGGGCAGGAGTGAGTTATAAGTTTATGCTTAAAATGTAAAAGTCCCTGGATACATGGTCATATGTGGTACCGTTTGAAAGCTTAGAAACTGAACTTTTCAAAGAACTACTGTACATCACATTTGTCTTTCAGTAAAATAACAAGATAAGACCTGAAACCTAAGCGTCAAAACTGAGCACAATCCTGAGGTAATAATGTAGAAATGTGAATATGAGTTTTAGCAAATAGCACTAATATAGACAAGTCATGTGTGACGAGGAGAGGGGCATCCAAACCCCAACCCCCTCCTATCTCTCTCCTGCTAATCAGTCAACTCAGCGCCACGCTGCATCATCACGGCCCAGCCACGCCACCCTTCTCGTCACATCAAACATCAAATAAAATATCTACTTCTCAGGAATGTAGATATGCAGTATAAGCCACAAGCAGCCAAAACATATTTTCAGTTGTTGCCTGTTATCTTAGGCTATTTTTCGTCAAAATAAGTGTCACATTTCTACGTGTTTGTGAGCTTGCTTGTGTAAATAACCCAATGTTATGTCTCAGATGTCCAGAACAAAATATGCAGTCAAGCATAAAAAACATGTAAAACAAATCATTGCAAAGTATATTCTCGATTGCCAATAATGAAATATTATACATCACAAAGCTGATGATCTCATGTTTCCAACGGCACCTAGATTAAGCTTCTAGTCCACTCAAAAACCGAGATATTCAACAAAATAGCGGGTAAGGTGCATGAGATCACAATATTAACGGAATGCCTAAGGACGAGCACATGGCGAGTGCTTAGCTGCATTAGAGCACCACCTGCATTTCAGATCTGTTTATTGTGATAGAAGATGATAGAGAAAACGTTTTTGACCTTGTTCTTTCTGCCATCTAATGGAATTAGCTAACACTTTTTGTGGGGACATGAAGCAAACAGAGCCTGAAACAGGCCTGCAAGGATAGGATGAATTTTTTTTTTAACTGTATGTTCATCATAAGATTGTAAATATATACAATATTATTTAGGAATAATTGGAAACTTTTTTCTTTTTTTTACATTTCGGTGCAGTAAATTGAGATTTTAATTTTTGGCAAAATATGCAGCAGAGCTGTAACCCGACACACACACACACAAGTAGAGACAGTCACAATGTCGTTGAGAACTGCTTTTAATGAGTTTAAAAGCAGTGCAACAGTACAAAAAAGGGGCAAGTCAAGAGAAGAATGGTCAAGGGGGAGCGTAGGGTCAAAAGCCGGGGAATCTGAATAACAATCACAAGTGGGAACGAAGACAGGGGAACGAGTTGGCAAGCTAAGAGGTGACGAGTAGGGGCAAAACTAGACGGGACTAGCGGGGCAAAGGTACGGGAAACTAAACATACAATAACCAACGGGAAACAAACGGAAGGATAGTGTATTTATAGGGGCGAGTACAGGTGTAAACAATGACAGGTGATAGGGACGAGTGCAGGTGTATCTAATGTGTGGAGATAGGAAGCGCGTGAGTGCAAGTAGGTCAGAGGGAGGAGAGAGTTTACGAGCGAGAGCTCGTAATAGCAGAACGAGCGTGTGAGCTCGCGAGGGAGGAAACAGAGCGTACGAGCTCAAGGGGGCGGAGCGAGGAAGCGGGAAGCGAGCACGCTCGCGGAGTGCATGTGTGCGTGCTCGTGGACGCGGAGATAGGGCAGAGGAGCGGGGTTCGTGACAGTACTCCCCCCTCTGAATAGGACGGCTCCTGACGGCCGCGCTCGGCTGCGAGGAGCGCGAGGGGACAGAACGAGCATGTGAGCTCGTGGGGACAGAACGAGCGTGTGAGCTCGCGGGGTCAGAACGAGCGTGTGAGCTCGCGGGGTGCAGAACGAGCGTGTGAGCTCGCGGGGTGCAGAACGAGCGTGTGAGCTCGCGGGGTGCAGAACGAGCGTGTGAGCTCGAGGGAATAGAAAACCCACAAAACACACAAACAATATGAGGGCAGTCCAAGGGGGATAGAAGGTACAAAAGGGAAATAAAACAGTCCATGGGGGTCAATGGGCAGTTCAAGGCAAGGTCAGGGGAACATAGCGGACAGGCGGGTGGTTGGGAGATCTAGGGGGCAGCCATAGGGCAGAGACTGGGTCAGGAGGTCTGGAAGGCGACTGGAGGACAGGGACTGGGTCCGGGGGTCTGGAAGGTGACCACCGGACAGGAACAGGGTCCGGAGGCCAGGGAAGAGGCCACAGGACAGGTAGAGGGTCAGGAAGTCCGGGCTGAGCCGTGAAAGGCAGAGTCGTCAGAGGCAGCACCGTAGTTGGCTCTGGAGGTGGGGTCCTGGAAGGCTCCGGAGGTGGAGCCGACGGAGGCTTTAGGGGCGAAGGCCTGGAAGGCTCTGGAGGTGGAGCCGAAGGAGGCTTTAGGGGCGAAGGCCTGGAAGGCTCAGGAAGTGGAGCCCATGGAGGTGGCGCCGTAGGAGGCTCCAGAGGTGAAGCCCTGGAAGGCTCTGGAGGCAGAGCCGAGGGAGGTGACGCCGTGGGAGGTGGTGCCGTAGAAGGCTCCAGGAGTGAAGCCCTGGTAGGCTCTGGAGGCAGAGCCGGGGGAGGTGGCGCCGTAGGAGGCTTGGGAGGCGGAGCCGCAGGAGGCTCGGGAGGCGAATCTCTAGAAGGCTCTGGAGTCTTAGGGAGCAGGGCCGTAGGAGGCTCGGGAGGCGAATCTCTAGAAGGCTCTGGAGTCTTAGGGAGCAGAGCCGTAGGAGGCTCGGGTGGTGGAGCCGTGGAAGGCTCGAGAGGCGGAGCCCTAGGAAGCTCTGGAGTCTTTGGGAGCAGAGCCATGAGAGGCTCGGGAGGTGGAGCCGTAGGAGGCTCTGGAGGGGGAGCCGTAGGAGCCTCTAGTGGCCGAGCCCTGGGAGGCTCGAGAGGCTTGAGGGGGGGAGCCTTGAAAGACTCGAGAGACGAAGCCCTGAGAGGCTTGAGAGGAGGAGGAGGAGCCCTGAAAGACTCGAGGGGCGGAGCCCTGAGAGGCGGAGGAGCCCTGAGAGACTCGAGAGGCGAAGCCGTGAGAGGCTTGAGGGGTGGAGCCAGGAAAGACTCGAGAGGGGAAGCCCTGAGAGGCGGAGGAGCCCTGAGAGACTCGAGAGGCGAAGTCGTAAGAGGCTTGAGGGGTGGAGCCATGACAGACTCGAGGGATGGAGCCCTGAAAGACTCGAGAGGTGAAGCCGTGAGAGGCTTGGGGGGTGGAGCCATGAAAGACTCGAGGGATGGAGCCCTGAGAGACTCAAGGGGCGAAGCCGTGAGAGGCTTGAGGGGTGGAGCCATGAAAGACTCGAGAGGCGAAGCCGTGAGAGGCTTGAGGGGTGGAGCCGTGAAAGACTCGAGGGATGGAGCCCTGAGAGACTCGAGGGGCGAAGCCGTGAGAGGCTTGAGGGGTGGAGCCATGAAAGACTCGAGAGGCGAAGCCGTGAGAGGCTTGAGGGGTGGAGCCATGAAAGACTCGAGAGGCGAAGCCGTGAGAGGCTTGAGGGGTGGAGCCATGAAAGACTCGAGGGATGGAGCCCTGAGAGACTCGAGGGGTAGAGCTCTGGGAGGCTCGTGAGGAGGAGCCCTAGGAGGCTCGTGAGGAGGAGTTCTCGGAGGCTCGAGCAGAGGAGCCCTGGGAGGCTCGAGAGGAGGAGCCCTGAGAGACTCGTGAGGCGGAGCCCGGGAGGGCTCTGAGGGGCGAGCAGAGGCTGACAGAGCCGTGGTTGACTCTGAGGGCGGAGCAGAGCCCGGCAGAGCCGTGGAAGACTCTGGGGGCGGAGCAGAACCCGGCAGAGCCGTGGAAGACTCTGGGGGCGGAGCAGAACCCGGCAGAGCCGTGGAAGACTCTGGGGCGGAGCAGAACCCGGCAGAGCCGTGGAAGACTCTGGGGGCGGAGCAGAACCCGGCAGAGCCGTGGAAGACTCTGGGGGAACTTCTGCGGTCTTGAGCACAAGACGAGACTGGGGAGAAGGGGCCATCTTCCTTCTCTGACGTCTTCGGCCAACAGGGGATGTGGCCATGGGGACGGTCGAGGCTACAGGCGCTGGCTCTGGGGCGGTCGAGGCTACAGGCGCTGGCTCGCTGACCGTGGCAGGCATGGGCGTTGACTCGCTGGCCGTGCCAGGCTTCGAGGCTGGGGCCGTGACAGGCCTCAGGATTGGGGCCGTGTCAGGCTTCGGGACTAGGGCCGTGTAAGGCTTCAAGATGGGGCCGGTAAGGCTTCAGGACGGGGCGTGTAAGGCTTCAAGACGGGGCCGTGTAAGGCTTCAAGACGGGGCGTGTAAGGCTTCAAGGCGGGGCCTTGGTGTGAGCGCTGGTTCAGTGTCTGCCTCCCCACAGTGAACGAGGAACCAGCATACAGTAGGGCGAGGTCAATAAACTGAGCCAGGTTGAGGGAGCAGCGACCACCAGGCATTAATGATGAGGTTGGCTCATTCAGTCCACATTGAAAAATGTCTTTCAGAGCCACCTCATCAAAATTCACCTGGTTGGCCAGGGCACAAAAATCAACCACATAAACCTCCAAGGGTTGACTCCCCTGACGCAACCCCAAGAGTCGGGCCGCTGGCTCCTTAATGTCGAGGGTGGGGTTATGAGTTACACAACCTCTGCCTCGCATAAAAACCCCTTGGTCAGCGCCGGAAGAGCCAAAAAACCTCTCCGGGGTGGAGAGTTCACGGCGCTCAAATATGCATGGGAAGCATAAACGGGCTCGGGGCAGACACAGGTGACGCAGGGTGACAAAAATCAAAAATTGCACGTACCTGCTGGCCCTGGGCTGTGAGCGCGCGTTCATGCTTCCACACCGTAGCTCCTCGCGCTGAATGTGACGTGTTCCTCCGCTCTAGTGAGCCGCGCGAATCCTCAGCGCGACGCATTGTGACTGTCTTCGGTGCGGTTGGTTATTCTGTAACCCGACACACACACACACAAGTAGAGACAGTCACAATGTCGTTGAGAACTGCTTTTAATGAGTTTAAAAGCAGTGCAACAGTACAAAAAAGGGGCAAGTCAAGAGAAGAATGGTCAAGGGGGAGCGTAGGGTCAAAAGCCGGGGAATCTGAATAACAATCACAAGTGGGAACGAAGACAGGGGAACGAGTTGGCAAGCTAAGAGGTGACGAGTAGGGGCAAAACTAGACGGGACTAGCAGGGGCAAAACTAGACGGGACTAGCAGGGGCAAACTAGACGGGACTAGCGGGGCAAAGGTACGGGAAACTAAACATACAATAACCAACGGGAAACAAACGGAAGGATAGTGTATTTATAGGGGCGAGTACAGGTGTAAACAATGACAGGTGATAGGGACGAGTGCAGGTGTATCTAATGTGTGGAGATAGGAAGCGCGTGAGTGCAAGTGGGTCAGAGGGGGGAGAGAGTTTACGAGCGAGAGCTCGTAATAGCAGAACGAGCGTGTGAGCTCGCGAGGGAGGAAACAGAGCGTACGAGCTCAAGGGGGCGGAGCGAGGAAGCGGGAAGCGAGCACGCTCGCGGAGTGCATGTGTGCGTGCTCGTGGACGCGGAGATGGGGCAGAGGAGCGGGGTTCGTGACAAGAGCACAAGGGGTTAAAACTGACTTGTGCAATTATTTCAATATTGGAATATTTTCTGCTATGCCAGTAAAATGTTAAGAGACAACATTAAGTAAGCCATATGTAAGTTGACTTCCTATAGACTGTCAATTATGTAGATCTGTGGATCTTAAAAACATTAATATTTGTTTGAGCAGTCTGCACATGGAGATCTGCAGTACCTGTAAAGAGCTATCCATTTGCATTCCCATTAATCTCAATGCCAGTTGCTCAACTGGCATGTGACCCCAGGGAGTGTGCAACCTGCTTGCTTCCATCTTTGCACATGGGCACTATTTCTGTATACAGGTTTTTAATCCAATCGCCTCAGCCATAAACACCTTTTGACTAATCACTCTAAAGCTGCAGGAAAATTACATCCTAACACGCTGACAAGGCTGACTGGCTGATGATATCACAAGAACACGTGCAATAACAAGCCACTCACTGGTGACCAACTGGCAATCTAAGGGGCGGTAGAAGTGTTTGGGGAACCTGATTGGAAACAACTCTAATTCAGTTTGCTGCTAGTGGCACAGAAATTACACTCTACATTACACTTTACACTTTTAAGATTCTGTCTTTTCATTTGCATTATTTGTTTAATGTCGTCACACTTACAGCATGCAGAGTTATATAAGGACAAACTTAACTGCTGAGAATTCCTATATCATTGGACTGCAGCTCTTCAGCTTTTCAGCAGGGCAGTTTCTTTGTTTATAGATGATGAGGTCAGGCATTTATAGAGAATATATTTTCAATTTAAAAAGAAACCTGTATTTTGATGATTTTAAGTGTGAAAACAGCAGTGCCTTTTATTGTATTTTTTTTTTTTATACCATGGTTGAAGACTTATCCATTCTTTCATTTCTGTAGATTAATACCCAAGTGGAGGTGTATGAGGAGGTGGATCAGACAAAAGAGGTCATTGGTGGGGTAATAGGAGGACTGCTGCTACTGGCCCTCATCACAGCAGCCCTTTATAAGGTGTGAATATCACCAGCATAATACAATTTTTAATTATTAAATCAAACTTTACCATCAACTCCCTACACAGACAAATATATACTTGCATGTATCTACATTACTTACTGTTACTGTGTATTTTTCATTACAAGGCTGGATTCTTCAAAAGCCGATACAAGCAGATGCTGGAAGATGCAAATGCGGATGCAGGAGGGGAGCCATTAACAGAACAATGTTTCCATCTATAGATTTATTCAAAATTTAAGTCATAATTTTTATGAAAAAATGTAAGATCCTATATAAATTATGTTCTGCAAACAGTATGTTAGAATTTATCGATTTTAGAATGAAACATGAAAATCTCTTTAACCACTCAAAGTAACAGAATCATTGCACATGATTAGAAAATGTAGAAAGTGTTACAAAAACTGATAAAGAGTGTGAACTGTAACAGAAATATTGGACTGCTTACGCTAGGTTTGCCTACCTCTTTCTCAGCTTTTCAGTTTTTTATTATTATTTTATTGTAGTTTTTTTTTTTTTTTTCTGATTTCCAGGTAAAGGGCATTTTGAGGTCTGGGTGTATTTTGGGGAGGGAAAAAAGAATATTGGGCTGGCATCATACTCAGCATGCTAAACAGCTTCATTCAAATAATTCTGGTGACCAGGCCATTGAGAACAAAGGTATAGAGGGAATATAGAGGAATAGAGGGTGAATAAAGATAGACACACAGCTATTCGGTTGGAATCATTTTCCAGATCAACACATCATTAACCTATTCCTAACCAAATTAAAATCGCTCCCTTTATAGTGCACTATGTGGCATTCACAAGCTATAGGGCATAATAAATTAGCGAGAGTGATATCGGGCACAGAAAATGTCTGTCCAATGATCACATTTATTTAGTCTATTGTGCATGTGTATGTGCTTTTAAAATTGTCCGATCGGACGGTTATTTCCTTTTAAATATGCACAAAACCGGTAAAGTTGAAAAATCTTGTTTTAATGCAGTGGTTGATTGACAGATAGAACTTTCTAGAACTTCTTGGTTTTATCAGATTTGCGCTTGAGAAGTAAAAAAACTAAAACATCATACGTCATTTATATGCCATCATAATGGATGCTACACCCCTGGATGTAGTCCTAGTACTTAAAACATAAAACAAGAATGTTGGCTAAAGATGGCCATGATGGAAAACCATTATGGAAAATGTACAACTCAGTCCACCAAAGTGACAAATAAAATATTTTTTCTAGTCTTCCTATATCATTCATTCAATAGAGATCATTCATTCCCTATTTGACCTTTTTTTCCTCAACCACAAGATGTCACTGTGGCCTCCAAGCTTTACTCTGGAGCACTCTGAGCTTGATTGCTATGCTTATAACCATATGGTCAAATAAATAAATCAGATTTAAAAGTTTATTTATTTATTTCTAAGGACACTTTTTTCATTTCTTTTTAATATTGTCACATTCCATCCTCCATACATTTAGAGGAATATTGATGCATTCTAATATGTTTACTTCAAGAAGATTTATTATCCATGTCCATTTTCAATAAATGATGTGCTATGAATGGCTAAAGCGCTGTATATGGTTTGTTTACATTCCCTTATTGTCTCTCTATATACTGTAATACTGTACGCGCTCTGTATTATGAGTAAAAGTTTGATTACAATTTTTCTGTGTTTTACATTTATGTATTTGGCAGACGCTTTTATCCAAAGTGACTTACAGTGCACTTATTACAGTGACAATCCCCTGGAGCAACCTGGAGTTAAGTGTCTTACTCAAGGACACAATGGTGGTGGCTGCGGGGATCGAACGCTGATGTACAAACCGTCTGATTACCTGATTAACAGTTCAGTGCTTAGCCCAATATGCCACCACCACTCCATGGTGGATTTTGAAGGATGATATCCATGCACACATTGAATAATATCTCTTATAATATACTTTACAATCAGTTATTGATAAAAAAAAAAAAAAAGTAAAGTAAATTGCAATCACACATTACATGGATGCTTTATAAACTCCTCTTCTCTATGCAAGTGTGATGTGATGTATTCCGTCATTCTTAAAGAGAGTACAATTTTAGCACTTGTTCAGACAAAAAATTGAATAAAAAATACAGCTAATATTACAATTAATGAATTATATTACAGTAAATTATGTGATCAAATTAAGAATTTCTAAAGAGCTGAAATGTGATCATAGCAATGATAAGAAACAAAAAATATTTATATAAATAATTGTATATATTTCATATAATATAAATATAGCGTGTTAATTTTCCTTGACGGTTGCTTCTTTAATACATTTGTTAATGGTCTGTTAACACAATTACTGTAACTATGAGTGCCTGACTAAATACCATTCATGTCACTTGTTAAATAAATTAGAAACTCTGAATTGTATGAAAGTTCTCAGTTGTATGGTCTCCTAGAAAATACAGGAACTTAGTCTGGTATTTTTATTCAGTGATGCCAATATGAACCCTGTTTAGTCTGTTCTAATCACTAGTTTCAAGGCTCCTTATGTCATGTTTTGTTTTTGTTATAACATAAGATTATAAAATGCTTCTTCTCATTTTGTATATCAGCAATATTACTATGTTAACAATAACATTAGATGTTATTTAGTCTTTGGTACACATCTTTGTTTTTTGTCCATAGAGTGACAAAATCATGCTGTAACAAACCGTGCTTAAGTGGAAATGCTACGGGACTTGAGGTTTTTGCACAGTGGACGTTCAAAATCCAATAAGGTGCGTTTCAAGCTGCACACTTCTGCTCTATTCTATGCTATTTTGTAGTGTAAGTAGTGTGAATAGTGTTGTAACAGTCTTGGCCTGTCACATTAGTTTCCCTTTGGTACGTAAGGCTACTACCTGACACTAGGGGGAGGTAGTGTGCTTATTGATCTAGGATATCAGTAAGGCAATGATGGAAGAAATTAGATTTGTTTGGGGACGAACAGCATGGTGTCTGCATGCCACTCTTGAAGAACAATTGTATTCGGAGGGGAGTGGGGAGACCAGCAGCCGTGGAGATCCCTGGCGAGGCCATAGAGGGGTATCTTATGTATGGGTTAAAAGTTAAAAGCTGCTGGTCTCCCCACTCCCCTAGGCCTCTCGGAATACAATTGTTCTTCCACCACCTTTAAGAGGTCAAAGCCATAAGGCAGAAAATTCTCCCAGACGTTCCAACAACGTACTGGTTCTATCACCTACATACTCGTAATAATCTTCGGAAATACTACCGTTTCTCTGTTCACGCTCCACTTCATCTGCTAGTGAATTTAACGCTCGTATTAGCTCTGCCGCCGCCATTTTTCCAACACCTCAAAACCATAGACTGTAAGCTCAAAACACGTAACATAGCCATAACATGTTATGTTTACCTGTTGCCGAGCCCCGTCTTGATGCAGTGATTGACAGGGCGGGAGAGGGCGGGGCAGGGGTGTGATCGGCTCGGAATGCATTTTCAATGTGCACATTGAATTTTGCTACATTCATTGCGGGACATTTAATGAAAAAGCAATCGCAAGTGTCTTGACTGTGAGTGTAAATGCAATTAAGAAAAATAACATTTGAATGATCATTTTGCCACAGTTTTTGCTTGAACATGTTACACATATCTAATCATTTCTGTAATACATTTTCATTTTAATTTTGCAACTTATAAAGCGTTTCAATAATGCATATTAAAACGAGTGTATGAAATGGCAAACGTAAATTATGTAATTTCATTTTCATTTTCATTTTGCACCAAACGTTGCTAGAATGGTAATGTAAAATGTAAATTTAAATACAGAATGCATTGTCATTTTGCATATTAAATGTCAAATTGAATATTGCTACCCATATGCTTCCATACCGGGAGACTAACTCTAAATTAATCGCATAGCGCCATCTACTGTTTTGGAAGAGGATCTACTGCATTTGTGAGAAAATCTGCCTGGACGCATTTGTGAGAAAATCTGCCTGGATGCATTTGTGAGAAAATCGAGCCGAGGGATCTCATAAAAAGCCATCTGCACAGTCGTAACAGACAGGTATGCAATAGGTTTGGTATTTGTTTAAAGGTTACAAGCAATTTGTAGGATGGTTTGTATTTATTTGTAAAATATGATCTTGGCTCGTTTATTTATATTTGTAAAACACTATACATATTTGTTACTCCTCTGTTCATTTTCACTCAAATTGACCTTTGTATTTGCACATTGCTTTCTGTTTGTTTGCGAGTCGAGTTTTCCTTTGCAAAGCAGATCGCGTTTGTTTGCGAGTCGGTTTTTCCTTTGCAAAGCAGATTGAGTTTGTTTGCAAAATGCTGCATTTGTTTGTTTAATTATGGCACAAAATTAACTCCATAGCTTTACAGATCAAACAAACAAAATATATAAAGACAGATTGATTTAAAGTTAAATATAAAACATAATAAAACATTTAAATACAACATAATGTATTAATCAAATTCAACCTATTCAATGATCTATTCAAAAGCCACAGAATAAAAATATATTTTTAAAGAAGATTTAAAAATGGCTTGTGATGAAGCTGACCTCACATGGAAAGGGAGAATATTCCATAGATTAGGACCTACCACAGAAAAGGCACAGTCACCCTTAGATCTATAGTGGCAACGAGGAACCTTATATAAGTTGATCAGAAGTCCTGAGCGCTCTGGTGGGGGTGTAAGGGTGTAGAAGGTCACTGATATATAGGGGCACAAGACCAGATAGTGCCTTGTAGACAAAAATCAGAATTTTAAAATCGACCCTGAACTTCACCGGAAGACAGTGTAGAGATGTTAAAACCAGGGAAATGTGATCCCTCTTTCTTGACCCTGTTAAAAGCCAAGCTGCTGCATTTTGAACAAGCTGTAGGCAAGATAACACAGTTTGTGGCAGACCAATGTACAATGAGATGCAATTGGCTAATCTTGATTAAATAAGTGAGTGGATCACAATTTCCAATTCTTTATGGGAAAAAATAGTTTTGAACAAAACTTTTGGTTGGTTTGCATTATCAGAGAAAAACTTGGTTTTAGCTTCATTTACAGCTCTCTGATAGTTTGTTAAACACTCCTTTAAAATATCACAAGAGACCTGAAACTTTCATTTCCACTTGCGCTCAGCTTTTCTGCACTCTTGTCTGAGAGCGCAGGTGACATAATTTAACCAAGGCTACGAAACAACCTTAACTCTCCTTGGCTTGAGTGGAGCGATATTATCAAGTGCAAAAGTACAAGATTTATTAAAAGCTTCAACCAATGATTCAGTGTCGAGTCCAGCTAAGACATCATCTGTGATTAGCAGAAGATGAGTGAATATACCGGGAGTGACGTAAGGGCTGAGAAAAGGTAGGCTGAGGACAAGTAGAGACAGACTCAAACATCATTGTTTAATGGTCAGAAATGCCAATATTTAAATTTGGACACAGAAAGACCATACGATAACACCAGATCTAATGTATGACCCATATTGTGAGTAGGACCAGTGACATGTCATACAAAAAATAAATTAATTTACCAGCAGCTTCAATGGACAGCATACATGAATATTAAAATCTCCAAGAATCAGGATTCTATCACCGCGTGGCACCAGTCCAATACTTCGCCCAAACGGCGAATGCTTCCGTGTTGTAAAAACCATGAAGTATTCCATTTGGTACAATACTACACATTGAAAATGTATGCACTACATGGCTGAGTGCATAGTGTATTCTGTATGTATATAGTTTATAGTTATGAAAGTGCAGCTCCTATCTATGAGAATGGGGAAAGACCGAAATCTCCAAAACAGATAGTCAGGATTACGATCACAGAACATATATCAAATCAGCAGTAAAATACAACACTGGTAACACTTTACCTTAGATTACATTAAAAACAGAATATTTTTGGTTTGTATAGCTAATGCGCATTCTAGTTGATTGACACGTGATGTCTGCATCTAAAAAGGTGATTGGCTATTTTACCTGCAAGTCGGGACTTTCTACATCGGTTGAGCATTCCAATTTTCTCTCATTAATTTTAATAGAAGTGGCCCATCTCTGCTAAATATGCACCAGAGAAACAAGTGTGCAGCCATCTTGAATATTTTGTCTTTGAACTTCTGGTATAGCGTTTTCTATATAGTATCAATGGTGCTGATGTCAAAGTGTAATTAGCTAGTGAAGTGTTACAGGTTGTAGAGTTGCCAAAAGTTATGTGTATTTTAAAGTGTTCAGAGGATGTCATAACAACTGAAAGCAGAGCGAGGAGATTTTAAAACAAGAGTACTTCATTCATAAATCCACAAGATCTTACCTTCATGCTGTGGATGTACTGATATGCCTCTGTGCTCATGAAACTTCAAGAGATAACACCAAATCAATATAAAATATCCTGACACCTCTGAACATTAAAATGTTAAGGTTTGTTGATATTCCGTTGTCATGGCAATGGAGATAAAATCACATTAACACGCATATTATTCATGTCATGTGGTTATACTTTTTAAGCCTCGCCCGTCTAGCTGCGTACCAGCCCACATCTCAGCTAATATACCTCCACCATAATCAATGAACATGAACGTAGACTGGAGCACTAATTGGGACATATTCAGAGCAGAGTTTGAGGATTATGCGCTGGTCACAGGCCTGGCTGAAAAGACCAGGGAGGTCCAAGCTGCCACATTGAGAAGTGTGATCTGAATGCAGACATGTTTACCAGCACAATTTGAATCTCACAGCAGTGCAACAGGGAGACCTTAAAACATTCTAGATGCTTTGGAAGCATACTTCAAGCCTGCCAGAAATGTCATTTATGAGAGGTATGTGTTTGGCTGTGGTAAACAGGAGGAAGGGGAATCCATAGACAATTTTGTGACCAGATTGAGAGAAAAAGCAGCAATTTGTGATTATGGTGGATTGAAGGATGAAATGATTCGTGACAAAATTTTACTAATTGTACATTACAAATGAAGGCACCAGACACAGGTTGTTAAGTGAAAAAAATGTAACACTGCTCACAGCCATTGTGAGGTGTAGCACAGCTGAACAGATCTACATTGGGGATCTACATTGGGGAAGCTTCACTGCGTTGAAGATTCCCAAGGAGGAGCCGGTCGGGGACAGTGATGATGGTATTTACACAGTTGAGTCCATTAGCACAGTGCACATGAAAGGGAAGAAATGGTTTGTTTCCCTACGATTATATTATCAAGCAACATGAAATGTGAAGAGTTACAATGATAAAGTAAATGTGGCACCACACACACCACTCCGCCCCAGTAAACAAACCACAGCTGTACTCAGCCGAGTTGCTGGACTCCATGGATATTTTTGACACCGAATTCTTGGTCAAAGGAGAGAGATGCCAACTGTCATTTGAGATAGTACAGACAAGTCAAAGTCCACTTCTCTCAGGCTCTACTTGTGAACATCTAGGCCTGATGCAGTTTACAATCCCAGATGACATGCTCAAGATGGAACATCAACGGTCTGAGCCTCTGACTAAGGAACAGTTAATTGACAAATACAGTGATGTGTTCAACTTGCCTGTGGAATCTCTGCCTGGTGAGGTTCACTTTGAGCTGGATCCCAGTTTCACACCGGTACAGTGTGTGTTCCCCTCCCCCCGTAATGTTCCAATTGCTATGAAAGCAGCCGTCAAAGCCCAACTGGATGCGTATCAGGCAGAGGGTCATATTACAGATGTAACAGAGCCAACAGATTGGATCAGCAACATGGTGATAGTAAAAAAATCCAGACAAGCTTAGGATTTGCTTGGACCCAAAGTTCCTGGACAATGCTCTAAAACGCTTTCATTATATAATGCCAACTCTGGAGGAAGTGCTATACAAACTGCCTAAAGGTGCGTACACACTGCCAGCGACTTTATCGCTGCAGGTCGCCAGTGGCTGGCGGTGAAGTTGCTAGTGGGTGTTCACACTACTGGTTGCCTAGTAACGTTTATAAATGACATTCAAGGATGCCATTCCATTGCTGTTGACAGCGAATCTCTTTTCTTGCCACTAAAAACAAACATTTTGGAGGGAAAAGACTAAATATAAATGGAATCAGTACATAAAATGCTTTATATCAAAGACGAATGAAAAACAAGGCGTGCTGTTTGCCGTAGCGGCTGTTTATCTCCACGGCGAAAATGCAAATGCTGGTCTGTCTGGGTCCATACAATCCCCGCGAGCCCATAATTAGACTGATTATGCCTGAGAGGGATAAGGCCGACCGGAGATGGCAGTGCGAGATAGAGAGAGTTACGAACAGCTGTCCGAAACCTGTGTGTGTGTTTGTCTTTTGGTTTAGTTCTTAATTAAATAGTATTTATATTATCAAGCGGGTTCTCACCTTCTCCTTTCCATTAATCCCTTTACACTGGTGCCGAAACCTGGGAAGGAGGAGGGATGCACCGTAGTAGATTCCTTGCAACTACCATCCAACCCAGCGGAGCAGCTGCAGCCATCCGCCGGGGGACGGAGAAGACGGAGAAACTGCCGCTCCATGTTGGCCTTTCCCTCTCTTTTTAAATATTATTATATTAAGTTGGTATCATTGCCGTGTATAATTTTTTGAAAGGGAAGAGAAAATGCTTTGCTCATCTTTTGTTGTTGATATCAAAGATTGTGCATCCAACCAAACTCTGTAATATTTAATCACAAATTGACCTCTCACTTCGTAATATAGCTAATAAAAATAAAATATTTAGCTCAATGTTTATTCCATATGTTAGGCTGGTAATCACAATTATGTTGTTTCCTTTCTTTTACATTTTATTATTTCAGCCATTGATGGCTTTCAACATTGATCCTGTGATCTGGAAGAACTTCACAAACAATGGAAAATGTGCCTTTGGTTTAAAGTGATACAGAGAGATGCATCAAGGTGAAATCACACAACTGACAACAGATTATTAAAAACCTGTTGGGCATTGAAAACAAATACGTACATGGTTGAGAGTCCGTGAATATTAATATTGCTAATGAAAAGCTTTTGCAAATTAAAGTATTAATCCAGCAAGCTCATTTATTAAAATTGCTAACATACTATATTTCATAAAACTAAGCTCACACAGACAGTAGAATACATAATAGAAAACAAAAGAAACATCTAAATCATACATTTGAATACAACATTATGCATCTATTTTTCATTTGTACTCAAAATGCATTTAACTACTATTGTCAATGTAATAATGTGGACCATGTCTTTCTATAGACATTTGAATCTTTTGTGAATACTTAAATTTGAGTTTTACTCTTTTACTTTACAAAATATTTTTGAGAGCCAGTTGTGGACGTGTGTCTGTTAGTGGGGAGAGAGGAAGCGATAAGAGCCATCTCCTGGTGATTATTGATGCTAAACACCTGTGTCTCATTCAGTATCTCATTGCAGTATTGCTAATAGAATTTACTGAACGTCTAGGTTACGTATGTAACCTCCGTTCCCCGATGGAGGGAACGAGACGTTGTGTCGGAGAAGCGACACTAGGGGTCTCTCTTGAGTGCCGAAATATGCCTCTGACTTATGAAAAGGCCAATGAGGAGTTGGCAGACAGTATTTGCATAACACGCCCCCGGACATATGGGTATTTAAGCGGGGCAAATACGGGAGTTCATTCAGGATTTTTCTGAGGAGCTGGAAATGGTCCGGCTACAACAGTGGCTCGGCTCAGCGACATGGCGGGGAGGACACAACGTCTCGTTTCCTCCATCGGGGAACGGAGGTTACATACGTAACCTAGACGTTCCCCTTCTGTCACTCTCTCCACATTGTATCAGAGAAGCGACACTAGGGGTCCCACTTTAATCATGCCATGCGCTGAGCCGTGTACGTGAACTGCTGAAACAGAAGCGGGCAGGTAATCTTACTTGCAACGTAAGCTGTATCAGGCTGCACGTATCCTTCCCCAATGCCCCATTAAAGTCATCAGAATCCTTCTGGTTACCCTAGTGAGGGGAACAAGGTGATGCTTGCCAACCTGGGAACGGGCCAAGCCTGGCTGGGCCTCTTTTCTCTCTGTGTTTCTCGCATAGAGCAATCACGGCCGGGGCCCTTACATGCATTAAGGGAAGGGGGTCTTACCCAGTTTCCTATTCTTTCATGGGGAGAAGACCCTGCGGAGACCACACCTACCCTGCAGGGGAGGTAAAGGTGGCGAATACATCACATGGCCGCTTAGGTCCTATGTGGGAAAGTTGATGCAGTGGTAGATCCAACCTCGTAGAGGGGGGAGTTGCTACAGCATGGCGTCCGAGGCAGCTGGAACTGCCTAAGGGAGACACGGCGTCCACTCGTGAGGGGACAGTACCGCAGAGATTACACACAGGGGGAGTCCACGTAGGAGGCCTTTAACCTGTGGAGCACCTATTCCAGTACAGGGTAGATTAAGTACCCATAGTGGATTGGGTCGGCGAGTTCCTCCGCTGA
This sequence comes from Xyrauchen texanus, assembly GCF_025860055.1. Taxonomy (NCBI): domain Eukaryota; kingdom Metazoa; phylum Chordata; class Actinopteri; order Cypriniformes; family Catostomidae; genus Xyrauchen; species Xyrauchen texanus. Next base: position 11,625,402 of record NC_068308.1, read on the forward strand.
ACTGCGGACCCATGAGGGCTAGGGAGGAATCAACCAGGGATCCGAGAGGTGGGATCTCCTGGGAAAGAAGGCACACTATTTTACCTCGGCTGAGGGAAAGGGCGCTAGGTGCAAGCGATTCACCCGGCCAGTTCGTCAGCGTGTTACCGAGTTCTACGGGCTCGGACCTGAGAAAACATGAGATGATTAACCCGGAGATTGTAGAATCTCGCGAAGGTATTGGGTGTTGTCCACCCTGCTGCTCTACAGATGTCTGCTAGGGAGGTACCCTTGGCCAGTGCCCACAAGGATGCAACACTTCTGGTTGAGTGCGCTCGAACCCGCAAGGGGGAGGCACGGCCTGGGTGTGATAAGCCAATGAGATGGCATCGACAACCCAGTGGGCGAGCCTCTGTTTGGAGACAGCGTTCCCTTTCTGCTGTCCCCCGAAGCAGACAAAGTGCTGCTCAGAACGTCTAGAGCTCTGCATGCGGTCCAAATAGATATGCAAAGCACGTACCGGACACAGGAACGAAAGAGCTGGGTCTGCCTCCTCCCCGGGCAGCGCTTGCAGGTTCACTACCTGATCTCTGAAGGGGGTGGTAGGAACCTTGGGCACGTAGCCCGGTCGCGGTCTTAGGATCACATATGTGTCTGCCGGACCGAACTCCAGGCAAGTGTCGCTTACAGAGAATGCTTGCAGGTCCCCGACCCTCTTGATGGAGGTGAGCGCGATCAGCAGGGCCGTTTTGAGAGAGAGGTCCCTGAGTCCAGCTGAGTCTAGCGGCTCGAAGGGGTGTCTCTGGAGGCCCGTGAGGACTACTGAGAGATCCCAGGAGGGCAACAGGCTTGACCGGGAGGGATTTAGCCTCCGGGCGCCTTTTAGGAACCTGACGATTAAGTCGTGCTTACCCAGAGACTTGCCGTCTCCTGTATGCATGGCTTATTTGTATGGAATGCATAGCATAGCAGAAGAGAAAGTGTCTGTGAGAAAAAAGTAACAAAATATAAATGCAATATTCTAACAAGTTACTTTTAAAAGTAATGTTACCCAACACTGGCCACTTTGTTTTAAAAGTAGCCCACTATTTGAAGTTTGGCTCAAACTGGGCTCTCCAAAGGCCCAGAGGACCATGGCAAGGTCCCATGAGGGACGAGGCATGGCCTAGAAGGATTCAACCTCCTCGTGCCTCTCCAGAACCTGATGATCAAGTCATGCTTCCCTAAAAACGTACCGTCTATTGCATCGTGGTGCGCTGATATAGAGGCTACAAACATTTACATTTACATTTTACATTTATGCATTTGGCAGTCGCTTTTATCCAAAGCAACTTACAGTGCAATTATTACAGGGACAGTCCCCCCGGAGCAACCTGGAGTTAAGTGCCTTGCTCAAGGGCCCAACAGTGGCATCTTGGTGGTGCTGGGGCTTGAACCCCCAACCTTCTGGTCAGTAACCCTGAGCCTCAACCACTGAGCTACCACTGCCCCGGTGGTGGATCAGACCCCAGCTCTCCCGCAGGATGGAAAGCACTGATCTGACTGCGCATCTCTGGAGGTCTTAGAGTCAGGAAGAACACCACTTAGCGAACACACGCCACTTCAGGGTATACAGCTGCCATTAGAAGGAGCCCCGGCCTGAGTGATCGTGTTTACAACTGCGGGCAGTGGACCACTTAAGTCTTCTGCCTCCCGTCCAGGTACCAGCCTTTGAAATTCCAGAGATCTGGACGTGGGTGCCAGATGGTGACCCGTCCCTGAGAAAGAAGATCCTTCTTCAGGAGAATTTGCCAGGGAGGTGCTGTTGGTGCCCCATCCCTGAGAAAGAAGATCCTTCCTCTGGGGAATTTGCCAGGGAGGTGTTGTCACGAGGAGCATGAGGTCTGAAAACCAAGTATGGGTGGGCCAATTACGGTGCCATGAGGGTGACTTGTTCCTCGTCTTCCCCGACCTTGCATAAGGTCTGTGGAACAAAACTTCTTAAACTACTTCAAAGAATTCTCATTAAAGTGCCTTGGCATTCTAGTTGTCAGTTTGTCCAGAAACTCAGGTGACATTTCACTCCACGCTTCCTGTATCACTTGCCATAGATGTGGTCTTGTTGGGCACTTCTCACACACCTTACACGCTAGCTGATCCCAAAAAAGCTCAATGGGGTTAATATCCATAACACTCTTTTCACATTTTCTGTTGCCCAATGTCTGTGTTTCTTAGCCCACTCTAACCTTTTCTTTTTGTTTTTCTGTTTCAAAAGTGGCTTTTTCTTTGCAATTCTTCTCATAAGGCCTGCACCCAAGTATTCTCTTGACCGTTGTACATGCAACTGGTGTTGAGTGGGTAGGATTCAATGAAGCTGTCAGTTGAGGACATGTGATGTGTCTATTTCTCATACTAGAGACTCAGATGTACTTATCATCTTGTTTAGTTGTACATCTGGCCTTCCACATCTCTCTCTGTCCTTCTTAGAGCCAGTTGTTCTTTGTCTTTGAAGACTGTAGTGTACACCTTTGTATGAAATCTTCAGTTTTTTGGCAATTTCAAGCATTGTATAGCCTTCAATCCTCAAAACAATGATTGACTGATGAGTTTCTAGAGAAAGACGTTTCTTTTTTGCCATTTTTGACCTAATATTGACCTTCAGACATGCCAGTCTATTGCATACTGTGGCAACACAAAAACTAACACAAAGACAATGTTAAGCTTCATTTAATGAACCAAATAGCTTTCACCTGTGTTTGATATAATGGCAAGTGATTTTCTATTACCAGATTAGCTATTTAGCATGATTACTCAAGGATAAGGCGTTGGAGGGATGGCTGCTGGAAATGGGGCCTGTCTAGATTTGATCAAAAATAACTTTTCAAATAGTGATGGTGCTGTTTTTTTTTTACATCAGTAATGTCCTGGTTGTACTTTGTGATCAGTTGAATGCCACTTTGGTGAAGTACCAATTTCCTTCCAAAACAGCTAAATCTGTTCATTCCAAATTTTTGGCTGCTTGTATAATTAAAATTATAGTGACATATACAGTATCTCAAATAAATAGGCCTACAATAGTTCTTCCAAAACACCATTGTTTCTATAGTTAGTGTAACTAACCACAATGCAGTAAGAATGGCTATGTGTGGATTGAAAAGAATGTAATAACCATTGTGAATGACACATTGTTTTCCTGTTAACCTCAACACTGCTGTTTAGAATGTTTAATCTGCTTTCAAAGGGCTTTGCACGGCTTATTTAAGGTTTTCATATATTGCGCTGTGTTAACCGCTCTGATCTCGTGCTGCATGGTTTAATCAGGTAGTGGTGTTTAGTCATACTTCTGGAGTATTTGATGTTTTTCATTCACTGCAGTAAATGGCAGTGCTTAATAAATTAGAGTGGGGTGACTGACTGGCCCAATACTCAACTGGCCCACCAGGAAAAGTCCCTGTGCTCCAGATGGCCAGTCCATCACTGAAAACATTAGACTACTTAACATAGTCTTAATTGTCTCTGGAACAATTACTGTAATTGTACTTATTGTAATGTACTTATGACAATGTGTAATTAAAGATACATGAGTGTAATTTTATAAAGTTATAAATTAATAAATTAAACACGCCATAACCTTTATTTTTGTTTAGATTTATTTAAAATATAGTTAGAATCTATTATTGCTTTGAATATAGGTCTCTAAAAAGTCTGCAAGCAAACCTTTTACAAGAATTGTATTACATTTATTTCTAATTTGATATATCTGCTCTGTAGCAGAGGGTAGTATTTACAAATTGAATTGTATTTCACATTTCCAAATAATTGTTTAATAAAAAGTACTAAAATAATTACTGCTGTTGTTACTGGAACCGATATGGAACTGGAATCGTTAGGAGGAATCAGAATTGGAACCAGAATCTTTAAATTCTTTACGATTCCCATGCCAACAAAAACAAAAGAATGAAATTATATTGAATAGATTAAAGTTGAGATTGATAGTAAAGAAGGGACTCACCCACACTTATCATAACACTTCAGAAGAAATAGATTTAACCACTGGAGTCATATATATTTACACTGCCTTTGTGTGCTTCTCGGAGCTTCAAAATGTTGGTACCATTTACGTGCATGGCGAAGACCAACATAGCTGAGCAGTGGCACAGGAGAGGTTTATTAAGTGGGGGGGCCAAACTGTGAGAAAAAAAAATATTTTTAAAATTGTAATTGTAGTTGCCAATCAATCAGCCATCTAAAAATCAGCAAGCCTTCTCAATAATATGTTACATTTACATAACTAATTTCCAGTAGCCTACAGTAATGTTACAAATTATTAGGAGAGAGATATATTTATGGCTATATTTTACATAAGAACTATAAAGAACTATCACAAAAAACATACAATGTTTGCAAATTCACTGTGCCCTATATTCAACTAGGCTATAAGATAAGCATTAACATAAAATACTATTTTTTTTAAAATATTAATAAAGTATTCTCCTTCAGATTTTAAGTAATAAATTAAATAGTTTACTGTATACAGATACCAATAACGTTTTAAATCACAGAAAGTAGGCCTATCAGGATTTACTTCAAGGTGTACTGTATACTGTACATGTATAGTGCATTCAAGAACATGTACTATCCAGACGTATGCTCAAAAGGAACCAAAAACTGCTCTCCTCCTTTCATTACCCTGCACAAATTGCTGAACAATCTGTGTTTTGTACAACCTGTCAAGCCTCTCTTTTTGAATATGGCACACAGCAATACCATTTAGCCTTTTTTGACTCATGGTTGATCGCAACCATGTTTTCAATCTACACAATCCGCTAAAGCTGCGCTCTGCCTCAGCAGATGATATGGGGACCACAATCAGCAATTTAACTAGTGTCTCTACTTGATCGAATAGGCCACGAACTTCAGCGGGCATTTCTTTTAATGCTTGTACAGCACCAGCAGTTGTCTTGATTTTGTACTTGTTTTTAAACATGGGTCACTGAACTTTCAAGTTCTCTTCATTTAGTTCAGGATACCTACGGACAGCATAATTCGGAATGCCAGTCAGCAGTGTGTTTTCCAGTTGCTTTATTATTTCTATGCCTTGTTGCATAAATCTCTCACTGATTTGTGTATCTACTGTGTCTAAAACACGGTAGAACTCTGTTCTGTAGAAATCCAATGCCGATCAAGGGGTGTAAGCAGTAGCCTGCCCGGAATACCTTTTTGGGGGCCTATGAGTACGTGGTAGTTCAATCGGCTGTAAAGACAGATTGTCACACTGGTCTTCTGCTTTACTAAAGATCATTTGAAAGTGTTCAGTGTCTCTTTTTGCCCTCAAGCTGTCTCGGACCAGGGATACTGCAGAAAGCATGCCTTCTACTGTCTGGCTGTTTTTCTGGAGTGATACATTTAGTATCTCTAGTTCACTTATAACATCAAGTGCAAGTAAGGCCAAGCAAAACATTACCTTCTTGCAGTCGATCATGCAAGCCCTGTGCCTGGCTTGCCGATTCAGAACTGCAGTTACTTGCAGCCATCTCCTCCAGTGCATTTAGCACCATTTCGTATTGGGTCAGAACAGCACGAATGGCAGGTGACCGCACAGTCCACCTGGTGGGACATAAAGGCCTAATTGACAGAACTGGTCCTTCTCTAGCAGCTGCAGCAATAGATTTAAAGGTATTTTTTAGTTTACCTGACCGTGCAAAGAATGTGCCAAGCTCATGTATCCACTGAAGTGCATTTCTAACAACAGGCAAGGCTGAGCATGCCTGTTGTGTCACCAAGTTTACACAATGGGCTCCACAATGTACATCTGGTGCTAGTGGCTGTGTTTGGCAAATGACTGCCTGTGCACCCGAGTATTTCCCAACCATATTTGCTGCACCATCGTATGCCTGGCCCCTAAGGCCTGATATGGGCAAATTCAGTCTCAACAGTACATCCAAAATAATTTTGGCAAGATTTTCACCTGTTGTTGATGTTGTCTCATACAACCCAATGAACTCTTCGTGCACCACCAAATTAAAGTCAACATAGCGTAGGCACAGGGCCTCTTGCTAAGCACCTGACACGTCCTGTGTCCCATTCATTATTACAGAAAACTGTAAAACAGGCATGGCTGGATTTCATCTGTGATTGCCCTGACAATTGATGAGCTCATCAAATTGATTAGCTCATTCTGACAATCCCAAGAAGTGTACACCTCCCTCTTGGCAGACAACCACCTTGTTAAAGATGGGTCGTCCTCAGCTTTGTATCTTAAAAGCTGCTCTAGGTTCCCTTTTCGATGATCATGTCCTCTAAATGCCAAACCCTGTCTCACTAGAAACATCTCACCACCAATAACTTTTAAAAGATTAGCTCTGTTTTCTTTTTGTTGCTCAATGTGCGCAGTGCTCAGCTGTGCACTGACTGATCGCTTTTCATACACTGCAGTTGTAAGAGCAAGTTTGTGGCCCTCTGTCTTCTCATGTTTGCAAAATTTCTCCAGAGCTTTTTTCCAGTTTTTAAAACCGGCACTGACAAAAGCTGTCTCTGTACTCTTTGCTTGTGTTGGTTTCCCTGTCTTAAAGTACTTAGAGCAGTGAAAACACAGAACACCATCAATACCCTGACTGACATGCAGCCAGGGGATCTTATCATACCAGGTTTTTTATCATCACTTGCTTTTGAATAACTACAGGATCAGGTTGATTTGGACGTGTATATGTTATTAATGTGTCAACTTCTTCTCCTTCTATCTCTCCTTTTTCTCCTATCTCTCCTTTTTTCCTTCTTTCTCTCCTTTTTCTCCTTCTGTCTCTCCTTTTTCATGTTGTCTTTTTCTACTGCCCACCAGCTGATCCACACTGTGATATAGGTCTCTTTCAACCTGACTTGGGCCTGCTTCATTGTCATCTGTAATTGGCTGAAAATATTATGCCATGATGAAATGCTGTCTTTAGCAGTGACAATATAAAATTCTGATTGATTACTGCTGTAACAACAAATATCTAGATATTGAATGTTGACTGAAACACTATGACTAATCTTATCATTTTATTTAGCATTTTTCACTTCAGGCTCTTCGAGTGCACTTCAAGTGCAAAACGTATTTGGGCTATTAGAGATTATTTCCCCATTTTAAAAAACGTAAAATTTATATCTGAAATAAAGAGTTGGTGGTGAACATTGCATTGGTGACCATTGCATTGAACATATGCTGTGTGCATGCATATAAATAATGTAAGCCTACTTACATTGATTTCTTTGTGAAAAACGCTGTGATGGTTTTTTGTTTTTTAGCTGGCTTAATTTTAACATTTTGAATTGTGCCACCAAGCTAATTTGTGACAGGCAAAACTTATGGTATATACCTTGAAAAACAGGTGTATTTCTTCAAAAACAAACAAAATATGTATTTCTTCAAAAACAAAATGTGTTTCTGTTAATCAATAGTATTCTGATGTGAGTCCTTGGTGTGTTTCCTTTGTGCTGGCACGTATCTTTTCAAAGATACTTTTAATCAGTTATTATATGAATGGTGTCTTGTTCTAATAAGCTGAATGTATGATATCATTGCAGCTGGTGTTTTCTTTCAAATAATAATGTGTATGAGCAAACAAGGCTGCCTCATTGTCCTACGTTTTCAGCGCATTCCCACAAAGATAAAAAGTATTTGATGAGGACATGGCTGTTTACGCAGATGTTTCTAGGAGTTTATGTACTCTGTCCATGAACTGTAACATGAGGTCAAGATATGAGAGTCTACCAAAGATATATGTTTCTTTTCAATAGAGAGACGAGGATATACACTCACCTAAAGGATTATTAGGAACACCATACTAATACTGTGTTTGACCCCCTTTTGCCTTCAGAACTGCCTTAATTCTACGTGGCATTGATTCAACAAGGTGCTGAAAGCATTCTTTAGAAATGTTGTCCCATATTGATAGGATAGCATCTTGCAGTTGATGGAGATTTGTGGGATGCACATCCAGGGCACGAAGCTCCCGTTCCACCACATCCCAATGATGCTCTATTGGGTTGAGATCTGGTGACTGTGGGGGCCATTTTAGTACATTGAACTCATTGTCATGTTCAAGAAACCAATTTGAAATGATTCGAGCTTTGTGACATGGTGCATTATCCTGCTGGAAGTAGCCACCAGAGGATGGGTACATGGTGGCCATAAAGGGATGGACATGGTCAGAAACAATGCTCAGGTAGGCCGTGGCATTTAAACGATGCCCAATTGGCACTAAGGGGCCTAAAGTGTGCCAAGAAAACATCCCCACACCATTACACCACCACCACCAGCCTGCACAGTGGTAACAAGGCATGATGGATCCATGTTCTCATTCTGTTTACGCCAAATTCTGACTCTACCATCTGAATGTCTTAACAGAAATCAAGACTCCTCAGACCAGGCAACATTTTTCCAGTCTTCAACTGTCCAATTTTGGTGAGCTCTTGCAAATTGTAGCCTCTTTTTCCTATTTGTAGTGGAGATGAGTGGTACCCGGTGGGGTCTTCTGCTGTTGTAGCCCATCCGCCTCAAGGTTGTGCGTGTTGTGGCTTCACAAATGCTTTGCTGCATACCTCGGTTGTAGCAGTGGTTATTTCAGGCAAAGTTGCTCTTCTATCAGCTTGAATCAATCGGCCCATTCTCCTCTGACCTCTAGCATCAACAAGGCATTTTCACCCACAGGACTGCCGCATACTGGATGTTTTTCCCTTTTCACACCATTCTTTGTAAACCCTAGAAATGGTTGTGCATGAAAATCCCAGTAACTGAGCAGATTGTGAAATACTCAGACCGGCCCGTCTGGCACCAACAACCATGCCACGCTCAAAATTGCTTAAATCACCTTTCTTTCCCATTCTGACATTCAGTTTGGAGTTCAGGAGATTGTCTTGACCAGGACCACACCCCTAAATGCATTGAAGCAACTGCCATGTGATTGGTTGATTAGATAATTGCATTAATGAGAAATTGAACAGGTGTTCCTAATAATCCTTTAGGTGAGTGTATGTTTCTTTTTAAATAGATGGGCGAGGGAAAGAAACAAGGCAGTGACTTGTTAGTCAGAGATGGTGAGTAACAAGATAACAAAAAGTAACTGAGAACTTAGGATAATGAGTCAGAACGGACAGCTGACCGGTCTCAAGTTTGTTGGTGTTCAATAAACTACAACTTTGGCATCTGGAACTCAAGACTCCGAGAGTTTTCTTACAACTTAGAGAGATTCATCGTGATTTTCCACGACATGTTGCTGGCGACCACGAAGGGACGGCAGTGAGGTCAAAGGGGTCGAAAGGTCACCGACAGGATGCTCACTGGTCAGCTGAAGGGACAGCTCTGTGAGTGAGGGGAAGGGGAGATTCAGAAGAGAAAAAATAGAATAATTGGGAAAAAGATAAAGAAAAGGCAAAATGTTTTCCATTGCAGTGAACAAGACTAGAGAAAAATACAAAGACAAGCGAGTTTTGTAAAGTTTGGAGATCAACGCAGATCTGAAGAGTGCCAGAGAGAATTGGAGAAAACACTGATAGAGTCAAAGGGGATCAGTAATCATTTTTGGAAAGAATCGGAGTATATAGATTATACAGGGCAGAGGAGGATATTAACTAAATAAAAAGAAAAAAAAGGAACCGGTGAAGGGTCTGATTAAAGTAGTTGTTACGAATGTAGGTGAAGGCAGACGAGGGGCGAGGATCTATTTGCAGTGGTCTTTATTGCAACAAAAATGGAAACAGACAAAACAGGAACAAAGGAAATACCCGCAATGGGGAAAAGAAAGCAAAAACACGGAAGACATACGATGGGTTCACAGGTAGGATAAACATAGACGGAGAGCACGGAAACACGCATCCACAAACATTAACGATCTACAATGACTGAACAAAGAACCAGGGTTTAAATACAGAAAGGTACAAACAAGGGAATGAGGGACACCTGGGGGAAACAATCAGGGAAGGAGAAATAATCAGGGGAACACCAATCATAAAAAGAAACTACAAAGGACTACAAAAACCAAACAGGAACTAAACTAAACTTCAACATAAAAGCACAAAAACAAAAGACAACAGTGAACATGACAGTAGTAAACTTAGTGGAGACCTTACAAGAATGTAACATTTCTCTCTCATACAGTACGCTAGAGACTGAGTGTTGTGAAGAGCTGTAGGGGAGGGGCTGCTAGAGCAAGAAAAGGGAGCTGTAAAGGGAGGGCTTTGAGCACGCACAGAGAAACAGAACAAGACTTTATTTCTTGCTCAGTTTTCCTCCTGAAACAGAAATCATAATGTGGAAATAAACTGTTACTGAATTAGAGAGGAGACTAACTGAGAGGAGAAAAGAAATAGAATTAAAAAGATTAATAATAGAAACACAGGGAATTAGTGATCATTTCTGGAGTTATGAACAAATTAAATACAGTCAAAAATGTTAAGGTGATTTTTAAAAGGGAGAGTAAAGGAGAATTAGCACCAATGTAGAAATTGTCTTGAACAGAGACCCAAAATGGGTGTGACCGCTGTGGGTGGAAGTACATGAGTTTTAATATAAAAAGAAGTAACAGATCTAGCAATCAACCACTGTAAATAATGAGTGGTTTTTATGGAAATAAAAGTGAGAGAGGGATAATAAGAGGAGAGCAAAAGGAGGGGCAGAAGTAATAGGTTTGTTTTAGTATAATATTTTTTGAGAGCTCTGTGTTTATAAAGGCCTTGTGTTTGTAAAAAGTGTGAAAGTTTCTGTGTTTGTGAGTATCTGTGTTTGAAAGTATGGGAAGTATGACTGAAGTGTGATTGCGTATGGAAGTGTTATATGAGCCCTATAAATATCCATCCAGATAGAGAGGTTGATCCTGAAAGAAAATCTATTTAGGCTATTTTCAAACTTCCATCAATATAAGAGGCAGGAGAGATCTGATGATTAAAAACAAAGAGGGCACTTAATAAATATTCTGGTTGTAGAATTAAAACCAATGATAAAAACTATATTTGTATGTCTGTGTAAATGTGTGTATGTGTGTGTGTGTATGTATATATATTGTTGAAGAAATTTTGATACTCATTGATCAGTGATAGTCATTGCAAGGGAATGCCTCTGTGTCTGAGGGATGCAGAGGGGGAGGATCTGCTTTTGTTGAGAAACCTTGGGATAAAAAAAATACAGTATAAAATACAAGTCAGCCCTCCCTTTCTCGGTCCCACTCACGGCACAGATTAACTCCTGTGTAATGACCGGGTCCTTCTTGCAAGAATAAATAATTTTAAAAGACTGTTTGAGTCAGAGTGTCTCTTACGCAGTGATAATGGTTGGTTAATAATTTTTGCCACAACAATTTGGTGTCAGAAGTGGGATTCCTTGGAAGGGCTTTCTGGACCTGAGTGCGGACGGTGTTTGGCCACCTGGACTCAGAAGTTCCAGCTCTACCTCGTAAGCTTAAGAGAGAGGGGCCGACCGCATCAGGGCCAGGAGAAACTCCGCTGGAATAAAAAGAAAACGAACCCGTGGCAACCCAAATATCTCTGGTAAGGGACGACTAAATTATTTTCTTTTGGTATAAAAGTGAGTGACCCATAGTGGCTGAGACTGTTTTTTGTGTGGTCCGAGGGCAAGAAGTTCTCGACCAGAAACTGAGACCTATGTTCTGTGGAGCGAGTGCAAGAAGTTCTCGACCAGAAACTGAGACCTACGACAGGTCAAGAAGTTTTCTAAACAGAGACTGAGTTCTCGCAAAATTGTTAATTAGGTTAGGTGAAATACTGAGCGCTGGAACGTTATCCAGAGAAAGATTTTGGGCAAACCGTAATTAACAAAGCACAAGGGAGTGCACCCTTAACTGATCTTGGGTTAAGAAATCAGATCTGTTGGAGACGTCCTACAGATTATAAGACGTGCGTCGAACGGTAAATCCACAGAGAAACAGAAACAGCCAGTATGGGGAAATCTCAAAGCAAGCTTGCCAAATTTGATACACCGGTTTTCTGTCAAATGGGAAAAAACTATAGGAGAAAATGTATGCAGGACATAGAGAAACTGATCAAATACCATGATTTCCCCAGGGGAGGGAACACTGAGCACTGAGAGTGGTGCGAGAATCAGTGGGACAGGGCAGCGCACAAAACAGAGTTGTGGCTGTGTTCAACATGTGTGGAATTTGATAATGTGAACAGACAGTGGGCTGTTGGCTTAAGGAAAGCAAATGCAGAAAGAATTAGCATGTAGGATTGAAAAGTGAAGTAAAAAAACTAAAATAAAATGTGTGAAAGATCTGTTTGTGTGTCAGCACCTCCAGTACATTTGTATTTATTTTTTTGAAAAGTATGTTTTTGTTTTCCCACATGCAACGACGATTGTGCCGGCGCCGCCGGCATACAATCATCACTATGCCGTGGCAGAGCTGAAAGCACTGAAGCTGAACACCGAACTCGACTGCTCTCCGCCCAGAAGACAAGCACCACAAGTGCCCGACTCTGACAGTGAAGGAGACCTGAATGAACTTTTTTCTGAGACCTGAGATTGCACAAGCAGTGAAAGCAAGTTACATTGAATGGAAGGGCGATTGACCTCCACCCTGGCACACGCTGTACACGCAGAGGAACAGCTGCTGACAAAGAAAGACAAAGTCAAGGCGAAGGGGGAGAGAGATCTTCAGCTGGCGACTACTGTCTAACGTCAGTACATCGAAACCACAGCAATTTGTCCGACAGAAAGAAGAAAGGCTACAGAAACCAGCGGAAGTGAAATTGTGGCTTGTGTGAGATTGTCAGGAGAAGAAAAAGGCAGACTGAGGAGGATAGGAGAGCAGCGAAGGTGGGGGCTGGACACAGGGCGATCAGCAGCTGCTACAGAACAGGGAAGTGAACATTTCTTTACCCACACACACATACAACACGCACACATACACTGATTACATACTGCTCTCTGCAATGAAGACAATGCTTGCAAATCTTTCAGTGTGGTTGATAAAGTTTTATGTGATGATGTTTCGAAGGAATGTTTGAGAATGTACAAAAGTTTAGGGTTTTTACAAATGCCTAGATATCAAATGTTATTTGAGGGGACATTAGTAAAGTTTTTGGTAGATTCTGGGGCTGGCCATTCTACGATACGACCATGTGACTTGCCATGTGTCCCAAAATTGACAGGTTCAGTGCATAAGAGCACTTTGGCCTAGGGCCATTTGATTTCTGTAAAAAACAAAATTCACAGTGCCCTTGGAGTGTGAGACGGAGAAGGGGAGAACATTTAAACATGCGTTTTTGTGTTCACCAGCTTGTCCGGTACCTCTAATGGCCAGAGATTTAATGTGTGAATTAAATTTGACCCTTACTTCCTTTGGAATTAGCATTGAGGAAGAACCACAAATATGTTGTTCTAAATTTGAACCGCAGTGGGCATATGAATGGCGTGGGGAAAAATTATGATTGTGCAAAAATGATCTTGAAATTGGCAAAAGAACGAACAATGTCATTTAACACAGAAAATATGACGCCTGACCAATTGCATTGCACGTCACATGTCGTGATTGAACGTGAACCTCAATATGAGGGGTGGGGGTAGAAAATGAGACTGTGAAATTTGATAAGATTTTCTGGGGAAAAAATGTGTGCGCGTTCTCAGTTTGCCTGACAGAAAAACAAATGCAGTTCTATTTTGATAGCAGGGAACAAAGACACACTTTATCATCGATCAAGGCCAAAGAGCAGCTGTGAGCAGATTTGGGCCCCTTTGTGAGAGAATGCATGAAAGGAACACAGGAGAAGTGTAGGAGCATTTATATCAAAATGTGATTTTGAGATTGAAGTTCAGATGGTTGATGAGACAGTAAATCCATCTGTGACAAACGTGTACAGGCCATAAAAGATGTGCCAAAACCAATTACGAAAAAACAATTATTGTCATAATTAGGAATGTGTGCTTATTGTCGTACATTTATTCCTAATTATGCCATTCTTGAACAGCCTTTGCGAGCCCTGATGACAGGGAAAGGGCTGAGGTCATGTGACAAGCTTGTTTGGACAAGCAAAGCCGAAGAGGCATTTGCTAACATGAAAGTGCAAATGGCTCTGGCTCCCACTTTGGGTCTGCTGGATGTAAACAAACCGTTTGTTCAGATGACTGATGAGAAAAATGGGTTTATGACTTCTGTGCTTTTGCAGACTCATGGAGACAGACTGCGACCTGTGGCATATTTTTCAACCAAACTTGATGCAGTAGCAGCAGGTCTACCACACTGTTTGAGGGCTGTGGTGGCTGCTGAACTGACAGTACTGGCATCCAGGGAATTTGTGGGGTATTCTGATTTAACTTTGATGGTTCCAAACGCAGTCTCCATGATTTTGCAAGAGCAGAGAACGTCACATTTATCTACAGCCCGATGGCTGAGGTACCACACAATTTTATTGGACATGCCAAACATAACTGTTAAAAGATGCACAACTTTGAATCCTGCCACACTTCTCCCCACAGAGGAGGATGGCGAGGGACTTCACTGTTGTCTGTCAGCGCTTAAACAGGTGTGCACACCGCATCCAGATCTATTAGACATGCCATTAGACAATTGTGACAATATCCTCTGTGTGGATGGGTCGGCTTTCAAAGATCCACAAACAGGAAAGAATAAAGGTTGGTTATGCGATAACCACTGAATTTGAGGTCGTGACATCTGGCAAACTGCCATCAAATTATTCAGCTCAAGCAGCTGAGCTGGTTGCTTTAACAGAAGCATGTAAACTTATGGCAGACAAATGTGTGACAATTTACACAGATTAGCGTTATGCCTTTGGGATAACACAAGATTTTGGTGCTTTATGGAAGAACAGAACATTTTTGAAGTCAGATGGTCATCCAATATTAAATGCATCTCTTGTGTCTGAGCTTTTGGAGGCCATTCTTTTACCAGACAAGGTCGCGATTTGCAAATGCGCAGCGCACACTAATGATAACAGTTCAGTCTCAACAGGAAATGCACCAGCAGATGCGGCAGCGAAGGCCGAGGCAGCGATGGAAGACAAAAGAGACTACGTATGCTTTGATATCTGACAATAACCTCAACATTTCTTCTTGTTTACAGAGCATGCAAACTTTTTCCACAGGCAAGGAGAAAACCGGTGGAAGGCAGCTGGCTGTAGCTTTAAGCAGAATGTGTGGATGAGCTGTGATGGCATGCCTTGTTTACCCAAACACTTCTTTCCTCATTATGGAAAGTTGATACATGGGTTAGACCATGTATCAAAAGAGGGGATGGTTGCGAAAATGAAAGAATTGTGGTTTGCTGAAAATTTTTGCAAAAGATGTGTCATTTGTAACACACATAACGTGGCAAGAGGGATAAAAACACCTATAGTATCTCAACCACCATCAGGGGGGCCTTTTGAGTATCTGATGATGGATTTCATCGAGTTAACCCCTTGTGGGAAACAGAAATACTGCCTGTTGATGGTTGACATGTGGTCCAAATGGGTTGAGGCCTTCCCAACCTCGAAACAATACTCAGCAGCATTAGCGAAGGCTCTTTTAACCGAGATTGTTCCGAGATGGGGAATTCCAAGGAAAATCAGCTCGGACAATGGGACACACTTTGTCAATGAAGCAATGAAGCAGGTGGGTCAGTTTTTTCGCATTTGTCTGGACAATGCGAGATGGTTTAAAGCAGGTTGGTCTGACTGCAGGGTCAGAATCAACGTGAAGGACAGAACAGCGGACAACTGTACAGCTGCCATCAACGACAAAGAAGTCAACTTCACATGCCCATTCAGCAAGCCACATGAAACTTCACCTGCAGCAGTGTGGGTGTGTGGCAACAGGGCATTTCATCGGATGCCAAAGAAATGGTCAGGGTGCTGTTATCCAGCGTTAATGAATATTACAGCAACAACATCACGAATGTAATTGAACACATGAGAAAAGCCGTAAAGGAGCCAGAACATATTGAGAGTACATGGGTTACTTGGTTTATGAATCTCTGGTGAGGATGGGGGTATTGGCTGATTCAAACTGTATTACCAATTGCGGTGATAGGACTGTTGATATTGTTATGTTTACCATGCATCATAACGTGTGTTTCCAGCTCAGTACAGAGACTGGTTAAAGCAGGGGTGTCTGTTCAAATGGTAAAAATGACAGTATATCCAGAGGATGATGAAAACAAATATGATAATGCAAGTAGCGAGAGCTACTGTGAAATGTGTTAAAATGGGGCATGTCTTCCCTTTTTGAGAATGTTTTGATATGTAAAGAGGGTTATAAGCAGCTGTCATCTGTGTTACAAGATGGCGTACAAGGAGAGGGTTTGAAATGAAGGATTTTATTATACTTTTATTATTTGTATTTTTATAGCCCGCTGATATAACCAAAAATGTTAAATTGATGTGTTTTTCCTACTTAATCTGTACACTATTTCTTGTTTATACTGAAGAGACTGGGGGTCTGATTTTATGTCAGATGTGCAGTAACAGTGTTTATTCATTTAGCCCGGTTTCAGATAAAGTCTTTACTTGCTTGCTAATACTTAAGGGGAACAGCCTAAGCTTTTTTATTTTTCCAAATGTTATTTCACAATTGTTTAAGAGAGTGATCATTTATGCAAAAATCAGAGATGAAGAGTGTAAGTGTGATGATATGACTTAAAATTTGTCTTATTGTTTATTATTGTGATTGAGTAATCTGAATGATAAAAAGCGGGGAATTGTTGTAGAAATTTTGATACTCATTGATCAGTGATCAATGCAAGGGAATGCCTCTGTGTCTGAGGGATGCAGAGGGGAGGATCTGCTTTTGTTGAGAAACCTTGGGATAAAGGAGTATAAAATACAAGTCAGCCCTCCCTTTCTCGGTCCCACTCACGGCACAGATTAACTCCTGTGTAATGACCGGGTCCTTCTTGCAAGAATAAATAATTTTAAAAGACTGTTTGAGTCAGAGTGTCTCTTACGCAGTGATAATGGTTGGTTAATAATTTTTTGCCACAACAAAATATATATAATATATATATATATATATATATATATATATATATATATATATATATATATATATATATATATAATATGTATGTATGTATAAGGATTAATATAATACAGTATAAACAAACAAATAGCTTTAAAACAAAAATGTGCATGAAATCAAAAAGTTAACTCCTAGCGGACTGGACAATGTTTATCTTTTCATGCCATGAAGGAAGCCTGATGTAAGATTAACTAAACTGAGAGGGAGCAGATGTTGAATGGACATGTGTCAGATCATAACTCCTTTTATATCAAAGTGATGAGTAAGAATATTTCAATTATAAAAAAGTGATCACTTTAAAGCGATTGAATTGCATTTGGGAAATCACATTATCTGGACAAACAATAAAGCTTTGAGTGTAGTGTATTGCGTTAAACTAAAGACAAATAAGTAATTGGATTTTAAACCAAGGTTGTATTTAAGATAAGTGTTGTTATATTAAAGCAAATGGCAAAAGAGGACCAAAGATATGATAAAATAAAAAAATTATATTTTGTATCTTATGCAGTTAAACCTTAAATGTGAAAACTTCACATTCGTGTGTCCGTTTTATGTTCTGTCTGGTCCAGTTTATGAGAGAATACTATTTTAACATTATTAAATTAAACACAAGAAAGTTGTTTTTGAATTTTCTATGATTTTAAAAATGTCTGGAGAACAATTTAAATGTGAGTGCAGCGTTATCGGTGTAAACTTGATCAACCAACAAAAGATAGGCAGAGATTTTGTATTTTTGTAAGGGACTGTCTGGTGAGGGCATTGAGGATGACTTTGAGGGGAAACAGGCCTCTCTTGATGTCTTCAGACAGACAGAAAGTGGCCCCGACTTTAGAAAAAGATAGATAGCAGATAGATAGATATTTTATTTTTATTTTATTTATTTTTTGTTTGGTATACACAGAATAGGTCTTGGTTGATCGTGGGTACACTGAGAAGATGCATTTGAGACTAAAATTAAAGGAAAATAAATTTAAGAATGATTTGGATCATTTAAAAATTGGTCTTTGGGGCATGTGAAGCCCATAGAGAAAGGTTAAGATTAAATTGAACATCATAACTTCCTCAAATATGAATGTTAATAACTTCATATTCATGTGTCTATTCTGTGTTTCTTTTATCATCATTATGTATATGTTGTTTCACTAACTCATTCTGGAACTAGTTTCTCACCATTGCAGACGGCTGAGAAAGATGATTTTTTATAAGTTACTAATGCTGCAGGAGGAAATCCGGAGACAAAGAAGACTGAACATGATGTGATTGATCTGATATATCCTCCTACGCTCAATACTGCTGGTAATCATTATTGATTTGCCATTTATAATGTGGATTCAAATTTCTCTGGAAAAGTGGATTTCAGTCTTATAAGATCACTTTATGATTTTCCAGAATGCCATCAATGGGGTTCAATGCCCATGTCTAAATTAATGCCATCAATGGGGTTCAATACCCATGTCTAAATTGTTCTGAGGGTCTAAATTTAAATCCAGCAGCTAACCACTGATTTATTGATTTGAAGAGTAAATATTACAAACATATGGCAGTATCATAAGTTATAGAGTTACCTATTGGATTGGTTACTCCCTCAAAGTTTCCAGAGAGTACCCTCATAATAAAGAAATAAAAAAAGGAGGTTAGTGGGTGCTACAAAGTGCTGATTGAGTGTCTATTTCTATTACTACTATTTTAATTTGCCATAGTTAATACTGTACATGAAAGTGTAATTGTAGAGGTATAATAATGATAACTGTTAAAAGATGATGAAACATTTGTATAAAAAAAAAAAATGTAAGAGTCATGAGAAATTAAAAGTACGTAGTGTATCTTACTGAGCAATTATTTCAAAACATGCCTCTTTACAACTTTATTCTGTTTAAACTTTTACTTTTCTGTTAGTTTAAAAACTTGATTTATATTATTTTATTAGATAGAATGGAAGTTCCTTCACCTGAGAAAGTGTAAGAAATGGAGAAGGTAGTAATAATAAATTGATACTTGATAATAAAAAAGGGATTATAATATATTAACTATAATATGTTAACTAGTGTCTTTTAAGGAACATTCCAGAGAGTCTCTCTCTCTGTCCTGCCCGTAGTCTGAAGGTCCTTTGGGGATAAGCTTAGCTGTGATGAGAGGGGGCAGGGAGAATGTTATACATATGTTCTGTGTTTGATCGTTACTTTTCTATGATTAATTATATGGGTTAAAATCCTATGCAATATTACCTGAATAGTAGAAGTGTGATTTTCTATTATTATTTCTTTAGGGAAGAAATGTATGTTATTTTTCACCCTCTCCTCTGCCTGAGGAGTGAAAATTTTATCTCTCTTGTTTTGGCTTAAATGACCTGATAATGTGTGCTCTGGCTCCCTTGTGCGCAGAGAAGAGCTGTCGTTCGTCAGTGTTTTGTGTGTGCGTATTGACCTTCTACCCAGGTTTTGAACCTAGGGAGGCACACCAGGCCGACTCGAAGACGCCCGCGATCATCTGCGAGGTCACTTCAGACGTAAATCTCGGGCCCCAGGACGACAATTGCGCTGATTAATGTTGATAGGGCATAGCAATCTATATGTTGTGACTTTATGTTCTTTTAGCCAATCAGGAGTGAAATAATAGAATGTACTCCTTGCAAATGGTATAATTGATGTAAGATTTTGTGTAATGTATGAGTTAGCTTTCGATCTCCTCGTGAAGCTTTGCCGTTGGCTCTACCAATTTCACTGCAAACTATTCTTCAGTAAATTTTGATTCTTTAATTGAATTTCTCGACTCCTGGTTTTTCTTTCTCCATATCTGGTCCGGGTCAAACTGTTATAACCCTAACACGACTATGTACCAAAAGGTAAATGATCGTTGTTATCGTCTGGACGGAAATGAGACAGTGACCTATTGGCTTGGTCACTCCCCAAATTATCCCGATACTACCCTCATTATGCAAAAAGGTCGGTGGATGGGGAGTGGGTGTCCTCTGTGTGTGTGGATGTGTGTTCGTTTCTGTTTTTCTTATGTATGCAGGTCTGCTTGCAGTAACTTGAACCCTTCCGAGGAGGAGAACCGACTGAGAAAACTGACGACATGCTTGGAAGAGAAACTTAAGAAGGATAACATCAATGCCCTGTTGTGAGTGGAAGGGGGGAGAGCCTTTGCGTGGGGACTGGGAATTTTTAGTATCCAGCATGTCCGCAATGAGGCGAAGAGACAAGTGTGACCCGTCAGGGAAGCATGCGTTACCACTCCACCTTCCGTAGTGACCTCACTTGGTAGACCAGATGTGGCGGTATTGGACCCCACATTGGTCTAAAACGGGGGACTGAAGGGTGAGGGTCGAAATCCCTTGTCTCTTCAGATATATCAATACATATATATATCCTTTTATATCAATATCTATCTATATTCTGTTGCTTAACTTCTTTAATAAAGTGATGAATTAACTATATGCATGATCACATAATCAATTCTATTTTCTTATGCATAACTGAAATATACTTTGAATCATATGTGTGTTGGAATGTTAACTAGTGTCTTTTAAGGAACATTCCAGAGAGTCTCTCTCTCTGTCCTGCCCGTAGTCTGAAGGTCCTTTGGGGATAAGCTTAGCTGTGATGAGAGGGGGCAGGGAGAATGTTAAACATATGTTCTGTGTTTGATCATTACTTTTCTATGATTAATTATATGGGTTAAAATCCTATGCAATATTACCTGAATAGTAGAAGTGTGATTTTCTATTATTATTTCTTTAGGGAAGAAATGTATGTTATTTTTCACCCTCTCCTCTGCCTGAGGAGTGAAAATTTTATCTCTCTTGTTTTGGCTTAAATGACCTGATAATGTGTGCTCTGGCTCCCTTGTGCGCAGAGAAGAGCTGTCGTTCGTCAGTGTTTTGTGTGTGCGTATTGACCTTCTACCCAGGTTTTGAACCTAGGGAGGCACACCAGGCCGACTCGAAGACGTCCGCGATCATCTGCGAGGTCACTTCAGACGTAAATCTCGGGCCCCAGGACGACAATTGCGCTGATTAATGTTGATAGGGCATAGCAATCTATATGCTGTGACTTTATGTTCTTTTAGCCAATCAGGAGTGAAATAATAGAATGTACTCCTTGCAAATGGTATAATTGATGTAAGATTTTGTGTAATGTATGAGTTAGCTTTCGATCTCCTCGTGAGGCTTTGCCGTTGGCTCTACCAATTTCACTGCAAACTATTCTTCAGTAAATTTTGATTCTTTAATTGAATTTCTCGACTCCTGGTTTTTCTTTCTCCATATCTGGTCCGGGTCACAACTGTTATACCCCTAACAATATATTCAGAGGGCAATCTAAAGTTAAGGGTTTATACTGAAGACAACAGAAAAAAGGAGGGGGCCTAAGGCAGGGCGTCACCGCCCTGTAAACCTGCCCAAGAAGGTTTGAAAGGGGTTTAAGGAAGTGGATGAATGCTCTTAGATCAGAAGCATCAAAAGGAAGGTCTAGAAGAGACCTGCCCAAAAATTTAAAGTTCCACTGAACCCGACTGCATTTTAATAACCGCTTTACTAAAATAACTTATCACAGTGTTAAATACCAAGCATTCCGTCACTGTGTTATCAGGGGATCATTAGAGGATTATTTATAGATTGGTTTTGGGGGTAAAGTTTTGAGAACCGTTGCAGACAAAGGAGTGCTTGACTTTTTATAGAAGTATTAAACAAACATGGGAATGTTTGTATGATAATGAATTTAGACTGGAAGGTGATTTATTACTTTTACTTATGCTTTAATTGAACTCATGTACATTTTAAAAGTAATGAAGAATGGAAAAGATGCATGGTGGTGACTAAAGATTAAGATTGCTTGTCTTGTTTGTTTGTAACAATATAAATTGAATTAATTAAGAAATAGGGTGCAGGGTTGGCTACAATTGGTATAATAATTGAAACAACAATTCTTGAGAGGGGAATAATATTATATTGTGTGTTACCATTGATTAAATAAAAAACCAGATGAAGTACTGATCAATGTAAATGGCCCAATGCAACAGAAAGACCAAACTGGGAGGAAATTGATTCCTCCTGTGGTGTATTTTTATCAAGTTAAGTATACATTAATCAAGTATAATCAATGCCATTTAATTCTACAATTATTTCTGATGGTCAAGTATGCATTTTACTGTGTTTTTTGTGTATGTGAGTGGCTCAGCAAAAAGTCTGGGAATGGAATGTCGGAGGTACATGGACACTCACACATAAATGACTTGCAGATGTTTCCTATTTACTTCTGTTGAAGCTAAAGAAGATATATGATGAGGCCCCCTCTTAGTAGAGTGTTTTTACATAGTGTGAAAATTGCTCACAGGATGTAACTTCTGGTCTAAAGATCTTTTTCTGCTCAAAACATGATAGAAACAGGATATAGGTTATTTTAGCCACGACTTGTGAGACCTATGTAAGCGGGTGCAAACTCAAGACATGTTAGTTGTTCTGGAGGCAACTCGGCTTTATGGTCTGACAATAAAGTCTATTTTTCTGAAATCAAATACTTTCTTTGAGAGTGAGTTTTTCACAAAGTGGGCAGAAACCACAACAAATGGCACCCCAGATGGGACGGAACAGGGCAGGAGTGACCACAGCAGCAGGTTGACTGGCCAAGCAACACAATAAACGGTGGCCACCGAAAAGGTAAGCATTTGGCTTATTTAATTTTGTGTTGCATGCCAGTTTACCTGTGGTGGTAAGAACACTCTAAAAGCTCTTCCAAATTTAAATAAGGAAAATAAAATAAATAGAGGGTTTTGATTCCAGAAGAAATAATTGCATGCAATGATCTATGTTCTACTGTTAAAAGGGCCTTGATGGATAACAGTAAAAGTTTTGTTTAAGTTTAATTGTTTTCTACTGTTAAGTGGGCCTTGATGGATAACAGTAACATTTTTGTTTAAGATTAATTGTTTTCTACTGTTAAGAGGGCCTTGATGGATAACAGTAACATTTTTGTTTAAGATTAATTGTTTTCTACTGTTAAGAGGGCCTTGATGGATAACAGTACAATTTTTGTTTAAGATTATTTGTTTTCTACTGTTAAGTGGGCCTTGATGGATAACAGTAAATTTTTGTTTAAGATTAATTGTTTTCTGCTGTTAAGTGGGCCTTGATGGATAACAGTAAAAGTTTTGTTTAAGTTTAATTGTTTTCTACTGTTAAGAGGGCCTTGATGGATAACAGTAAAAGTTTTGTTTAAGTTTAATTGTTTTCTACTGTTAAGAGGGCCTTGATGGATAACAGTAAAATTTTTGTTTAAGATTATTTGTTTTCTACTGTTAAGTGGGCCTTGATGGATAACAGTAACATTTTTGTTTAAGTTTAATTGTTTTCTACTGTTAAGAGGGCCTTGATGGATAACAGTACAATTTTTGTTTAAGATTATTTGTTTTCTACTGTTAAGTGGGCCTTGATGGATAACAGTAACATTTTTGTTTAAGATTCTTGGTTTTCTACTGTTAAGTGGGCCTTGATGGATAACAGTTAAAAAAAAAAAAAAATAAATAAATATATATATATATATATATATATATATATATATATATATATATATATATATATATATATATATATATATATATTCCACATAGGTTGAGGAATTGAAAAGTGTGTATAAATCCTGTAGGAACGGGTCACTCAAGAAGAGTGTATGTGTATAAATCCTGCACGTGCAGGTCACTCAAGAAGAGTGTATGTGTATAAATCCTGTAGGAATGGGTCACTCAAGAAGAGTGTATGTGTATAAATCCTGTAGGAACGGGTCACTCAAGAAGAGTGTATGTGTATAAATCCTGTAGGAACGGGTCACTCAAGAAGAGTGTATGTGTATAAATCCTGCAGGTGCAGGTCACTCAAGAAGAGTGTATGTGTATAAATCCTGTAGGAACGGGTCACTCAAGAAGAGAGTCTGTGTTTGAAAGTGTGTGTATGGAAGTGTATGACTGAGTACAAATATAAACCCAGTACAGGGATTGAGATGTCTGATGAATCCTTAAACAATAAAAGGAACACAGAGTGGATGTTATATGAGCCCTAAAAAATAAAAGGGACAGGATAAATGGAGTACATGTTGTCTAATAAAGAAGATTTGTCTTTTATATGTTGAATGGATGTTGGGAATGAAAGCCTGTCTCGTGACACTTTGGAAAGGAATTTCCTTGGTTAACAGGAATATTGGCTTTGTTGGTTGTTTGACAAATTTACAAAGTTGCAACATTTGTAATCCAGATAGAAAAACTCAGTTTTTAATACAAAACTAACGAAGAGAATATATACAAATTATAGCAAAGAAAATCTATTTAGACCTATTTTCAATCTTCCATCAAGAATTTTGTATCTAGAAGCAAAAGAGTAATACAGTGTAAATTAACAATAGGGAAAATAATAAAAACTGTAAGACAACACGGCTGTAAAAATGTGCATGGAAGAGAAAAATTAACTGTTGGCTGGCAGAACAAGATTTAGTCATGGGATGTTCTATTCAGGCAACACAGGAAGCCTGGTGTAACTGAGAAAAAGTTGCTGTTGACTGGTCATAACTCCTAACTAGACTGAAGCAAAGACAAGTATTTAACTTCATACAAGAGAATTTAGACAGTTAAGTGATATAACTGTTCATTTCATAGTGACAAGTAAGAATATTAAAATAATATAAAAAAACTTTATAAAGTACTTGAATTTCATTTGGGAAATCACATTATCTGAGAAAAACTTTGACTCCAGTGTTTTGCAATAAACTAAATTCAACTAAGTAATTGGATTTTAAACAAAGGTTGTATTAAAGATAAGTGGTGTCATAATACATAAGGTATAATTATGGCAGCCACTGCTGTGGACATATTAGGATTAAAATATCCATTGTGTAAAGAACTTATAAACTCTCAAACAAATGGCAAAAAAGAACCAAAAAATTGTAGGAACATTTAAGGAAGGGACATTTGATGTTTGTGTGAGAAAATGGAAAAGTTGATAAAAAATTACAAAACTAAAGATAAGAGTAACAAAAATAAAAAGAGAGAAGCAAAAAGAGAAAGGGGGAAAGAAGTGCTAGCATTGTTCAAAACAGAAGGAGAAAATTATCTGAAAAATATAAGACAGGCTAGAAAAATATTGAAGGATGCCGAAAAAGAGAGAAGTAAAAAAGGAGATGAGGCCCTTGTCAAATCACCTCCATATGTGCCCTCAGAAGGTCAGTTCCCAATACTCAAGGTAGAGGTTCTAGGAGAAATGCAGATGGAGGGACATGTGGAGTTAGAAAAAGAAAGACAAACAAGATTGGAAGTCAGACTGAAGGAAAAAAAGAGAGTTCAGAAAAAGTGAGAAAAACCTGCCACATAAAATAATTAAAGAAATGTATACATCATAATAGTTAAACAGGGAGCAGCTTTGAGTATAACTGAGAATGAATTTGTAAAAAATTGGTTTAATGTAATAGATTCTGATCCATATGTATCCTTATATTTAGGGAAAAATTGTATTGCAAAATATTGGTGGCCAATGATGGAAAAAGGTAAATAGTGCCAATGGGAAACAACAGTAAATCCATTGATTTTTCATTCTGCTGACAAAAATTACATGAAAATGTTGTGTGGGACTCCATTGATGGGTACTCCTCAGGAAGTAGTCATCAATAAAAAATATACAAACGCAGATGACGCCAACAAACAAATTGATAGAGACCATTGATGCTGAACTACTTAAAGAATTGTAGTGTCAGGTACCAAATAAGTTATGGTCTCAGCATGACACAGATGTAGGACTGGTAAATTCAGCCAGTCCAATAAGAATACAACTTAAGCTAGATGCACAACTGCCAAGAAAATCGCAGTACTCTTTGCGGCCTGAGGCTGAACCAGGCATAAAAGACACTATAGATGGTTTAGTAAAAGCAGGAGTATTAATGGAAACTAACAGTTACTGTAATACTCCAATTGTGCCTGTGATCAAAACAAACAAATCTAAATGGTGCCTTGTTCATGATTTACGAGCAATCAATGATATAGTACAAAATTGGCCGGCTGATGTTCCAAATCTGCACACGCTGCTAACAAATGTCGCTCTTGATGACAAATACTTTACTGTGATTGATTTAAGCTCCGCATTATTCAGTGTTCCGGTGGCAGAAGAAAGTAGAACGTATTTGCATTCATGTATGCTGGTAAGCAGTATACTTATACCAGAAAACCACAATGGAAATGCCAACATTTCAAGATAATGGGAAAGAGAAATTAAAAAGAAGGAGTTTGTAACTGGATGTGGCAACGGGGGCGTGGTCAAGCGCCCGTCCGGGAGAGAAAAGCGGTAAGGGCGCTTACACCTGAGCTAGATTATGTCTAACACCTGTGTCTAATTGCAGTAGCATGAGGAGAGCGGCATAAAAAGCAGCAGACTGAGAGCCTCGAGAGGGAGACCCCGACACCAACGACTGTAAAGAGCTGTATAAATCAATTTGAGTAGACTGTTAAAAAGGGAGTTATTAAAAGAAACCTTACCTTTGACGCTGTTTCCCGTCTCTTCCTTAGTGGAAAGTTCCACACTGGAGTATGAAAAGTAAATCTTAAATGAGAAAATTTCACATTCATGTGTCTGTTTTAAGTGCGGTCTATTCAAATTTATGAGAAAACACAATTTTTGACAATATTAAATTAAACATTACAATGTCTTGACATCAAAATGTAAAAACCCATGATTTTATGTTTTGTTTTTGATTTGTTTTAATATGTCTGGAGAACAATTTACATGTGAGTGCAGCTTTATCGGTGTAAACTTGATCAACCAACAAAAATAAGACAGATAGCGTTTATTATTTTTGCTAGGGAATGTCTGAATGGAGAGATTGAGTGAGACCTTTGGGACTCTGTAAGGAGAGTGAGCAGGAGGGGTTAATACCCTGCATTAAAAAATATCGTCTTTCTTGATGTCTCCACTCAAACAAAGGGACGTCCCGAATTTAGAAAAGATAGATAGCAGATTCTTTTAAGATTAGATATTTTTCCTTTTATTTCTTGTTTTATATATATACAGTGTAGGCATTGGTTGATCATGGGTACACTGAAAGCTGTCACTGAGACTAGAATTAAAGAAAATAAATTTAAGAATGATTTAGATCATTTCAAGTTCTCTACTTTTCAAATTTGCTTAGAGAAGTTTTTTTTCTTGGATTTGTTCTGTGACCAATCATGTCAGATAAAATTGAAATAAAATCCAAATATGTGATATATTTAATTATAAAAATAATTGAAAATGCTAATAAAAAATTGGTCATTGGTAGCAGGTGAAACCCATGGGAAACATTGAGATTAAATTGAATATCATAAATAATTTCATGATGTCATCATTATATGTATGTTGTTCACTAACTCATTCTGCAACTAGTCTCTCACCATTGTAGATGACCTGGCCAAAAGGTTTATTGAAGCAGCTAACAATGCAGGAGGAAGTCAGAAGGAAAAAGACTGAAAGATGTGGGCTATTATCTGATTGGCCCTCGCACTATCATGACTGCTGGTAATCATTACATTTTTAAAAAAAATTTTTTTTTTTTTTACATTTTTTATGCATTTGGCAGACGCTTTTATCCAAAGCGACTTACAGTGCACTTATTACAGGGACAATCCCCCCGGAGCAACCTGGAGTTAAGTGCCTTGCTCAAGGACACAATGGTGGTGGCTGTGGGGCTCGAACCAGAGTACTTCTGATTACCAGATTACCAGTTATGTGCTTAGACCACTACACCACCACCACTCATTACTGAACTTACATTTCAATTGTGGATTAAATTTCTCTGGATAAGTTGATTTCAGTCATATATGACTAATTGGATGTTTGATTTTCTAACTGCCATCCATGGGTTCAACACCCATGTCCAAATTGTTCTGAGGGTCTAAATTTAAATCCAGCATCTAATCACTGAGTTATTGATTTAAAGAGCAAATATTACAAATGTATGGCACAGTAAGAGTTACCTATTGGATTGGTACTCGCCTAAATTTTCCAGAGTGTACCCTCACTTTAAAGAAAAAGGGTAGTGGGTGTTACAAAGAGTTGATAGAGTATCTTTTTCTAGTGTAAATATTTCCATTTTAAGATAAATCTATGAAAGTATCACTTTAGAGGCATACAGTTTCTGCACAATGATGTTTGTCTCTAGTCATTTATCAGGAAATGCTGAGGAATATAAGAGAATAATAACTGAAAAATCATATTGTTAAATTAAGTTTAACATTAGGATTTAAAAGTTGAGAGTCATGGAAAATTAAAAGGATTTAATGTATTTTACTGATCAATTATTACAAAGAACAATAGATTTAATGAATTTCAGTTGTGCCTCTTTTATACCTTATTTAGTTTAAACGTTTACTTACTTTTCTGTTAGTTTATAAAGGTGATTTTGGTTGTTTCATTAGATAGAATGGAACTTGCTTCTCATGAGAGAGTGAAAAAACAGAGTTATTCAACAGAAAGAAAAAAGAAGGGATAAGATAGGGGCTGTAAATGTAAAGCTCAGCTTGAACGTCTAGGTTACGGATGTAACCTCCGTTCCCTGATGGAGGGAACGAGACGTTGTGTCGGAGAAGCGACACTAGGGGTCTCTCTTGAGCGCCGAATATGCCTCTGATCCATTGAAAAAAGGCCAATGAGAAGTTGGCAGTCAGTATTTGCATACCCCGCCCCCGGACATACGGGTATAAAGGCGAGGCAAATACTAGAGTTCATTCAGGATTTTTCTGAGGAGCCGGAAATGGTTCTGGCCACTACAGCGGATCGGCTCAGCGACGTGGCCGGGAAGACACAACGTCTCGTTCCCTCCATCAGGGAACGGAGGTTACATCCGTAACCTAGACGTTCCCCGTCTGTCGCTCTCTCCACGTTGTGTCGGAGAAGCGACACTAGGGGTCCAATTTAAATCCGCCATGTGCTGAGCCGTGTACGTGTTCTGCTGACACAGGAGCGGGCAGGTATTTGTTACGTGCCAAACGACCAGCTGTTCCAGGGCACGTACCCTTCCCCAATGCCCCAGAAAAGTAGTCGGGATCCTTTTGGTTACCCTAGGCAGGGGAACAAGGCGAAGCTTGCCAACCTGGGAATGGGCCAAGCCTGGCTGGGCCTCTTTTCTCTCTATGTTTCTTGCATAGAGCAATAGACAGCCGGGGCCCTTACACGCACTGAGGGAAGGGGGTCTTACCCAATTTCCCATACTTTCAGGGGGGGAAAGACCCGCGGAAACCACCCCTGCCCAACTGGGGAGGTATGGTGGTGAATACGTCACATGTGTTTTTAGGTGTGTGGCTGCTGGCTTTTTTATCCGCTCTCCTCGCTCTACTGCAATTAGAGACAGGTGTTAGACATAATTTAGCTCAGGTGTGAGCGCCCTTACCGCTTTTCTCTCCCGGACGGGCGCTTGACCACGCCCCCGCTGCCACAAGGTGACACGTGGAAGTGGCGCGGTGGCAGATCCAGCCTCAGCGAGGGTGGAGTTGCTACACACGGCGACCGGGGGGCAGCCGAAACTTACCCAAGGAAAACGCGGGTCTGCTCGTAAGGGGACCGTATCGCGGAAAATACACACAGGGGGAGTCCGCGTAGGAGTCCCTACTCTGTGGAGCACCTATTCCAGTACAGGGTAGATCTGAGTACCCGCAGTGGATTGGGTCGGCAAGTTCCTCCGCCGAACTGCGGACCCATGAGGACTAGGGAGGAATCGACCAGGGATTTGCATTGAGTGGAGTCTCCTGGGAAAAAAAGACGCACTGTTTTACCTGCGTGAGTGAGGGAAAGGGCGTATATGCAAGCGATTCACCCGGCCAGCCCATCAGCGTGTTACCGAGTTCTACTGGCTCCGACCTGAGAAAACACGGGATGAAACTGACTCAACCCTGAGACTGTAGTATCTCGCAAAGGTGTTGGGTGTCGCCCAACCCGCTGCTCTACAAATGTCTGCCAGGGAGGTACCCTTGGCCAGTGCCCACGAGGATGCAACACTCCTTGTCGAGTGAGCTCGGACCTGCAAGGGTGGGGGCACGGCCTGGGTGTGATAAGCCAATGAAATGGCATCTACAACCCAGTGGGAAAGCCTCTGTTTGGAGACAGCGTTTCCTTTCCGCTGTCCCCCAAAGCATACAAAGAGCTGCTCAGAGCGTCTAAAGCTCTGCGTGCAGTCCAGGTAGGTACACAAAGCACATACCGGACACAGCAACGAAGGGGCTGGGTCTGCCTCCTCCCGGGGCAGCGCTTGCAGGTTCACTACCTGGTCTCTGAAGGGCGTGGTAGGAACCTTGGGCACATAGCCCGGTCGCGGTCTTAGGATCACATGAGTGTCTGCCGGACCGAACTACAGGCAAGTGTCGCTGACAGAGAACGCTTGCAGGTCCCCGACCCTCTTGATGGAGGCGAGCGCGATCAGCAGGGCAGTCTTAAGAGAGAGGGCCCTGAGTCCAACTGATTCTAGCGGCTCGAAGGGAGGTCTCTGGAGGCCCGCGAGGACTACCGAGAGGTCCCAGGAGGGGAACAGGCTTGGCCGGGAGGGATTTAACCTCCGAGCCTCTTAGGAACCTGATGATTAAGTCGTGCTTACCAAGGGACTTGCCGTCTACTGCGTTGTGGTGAGCCACGATAGCAGCGACATACACCTTTAGGGTGGAAGGGGACAGCCTCCCCTCCAGCCTCTCTTGCAGGAATAAGAGCACCGACCTAACTGCGCACCTCTGTGGGTCTTCCGCCCTGGAAGAACACCAATCTGCGAACAAGCACCACTTCTGGGCGTAAAGCTGCCTGGTAGAAGGGGCTCTGGCTTGGTTGATCGTGTCTACGACGGTAGGTGGTAGACCAGCTAGATCTTCCGCGTTCCATCCAGGGACCAGACGTGGAGTTTCCAAAGGTCTGGATGTGGATGCCAGAGCGTGCCCTGCCCCTGAGAAAGAAGGTCCTTCCTCAAGGGGATTCGCCAGGGAGGGGCTGTCGCGAGGAGCACGAGGTCCGAGAACCAGGCCCGGTTGGGCCAGTAGGGAGCCACTAATGTGACTTGTTCCTCGTCCTCCCTGACCTTGCACAGCACCTGTGCAAGAAGGCTCACTGGGGGAAATGCATACTTGCGTAGCCCGCGGGCCAGCTGTGCGCCAGCGCATCTGTCCCAAGGGGAGCCTCTGTTCGGCCGTACCAGAGCGGGCAGTGGGTGGTCTCTCGGGAGGCAAGCAGGTCTACCTGGGCTCTGCCGAACCGTTCCCAAATCAGCTGGACCGACTGGGGGTGGAGCCTCCACTCTCCGCTGGGTAAGCTTTGTCGTGACAGTGCGTCTGCTACCACATTGAGCTTGCCGGGAATGTGAGTGGCACGCAGCGACCTGAGTCGCAAAGGAGGAGACGACGGGCGAGTCGTGACATGTGGCGAGAGCGTACGCCGCCTTGGCGATTTATGTACGCTACCGCAGTGGTGCTGTCTGACCTGATTAGGACGTGTTTGTCTCGAATTAACGGGAGAAACCGCCGCAGGGCAAAGAAGACAGACAACAACTCTAGGCAATTGATATGCCAGCGCAGCGGGGCCCCTCTCCAACGGCCCGCGGCTGCGTGCCCTTTGCACACAGCGCCCCAACCCAATCTGGAGGCGTCGGTAGTGACCAGGACACGTCGGGACACCTGCTGCCGGGGCACTCCTGCCCGTAGAAAGCAGAGGTATGTCCAGGGTTTTAGTATTTTTCGGCAGGCAGGGGTGATTGTTACACGGTGCGTGCCGTGGCGCCATGCTCGTCTCGGGACTGGAGTCTGAAGCCAGTGCTGAATCGGTCTCATATGCATCAACCCCAGCGGCGTGGTCACGGCGGAGGATGCTATATGCCCCAGGAGCCTCTGGAAGAGTTTTAGAGGGACCGTAGTGCCTGGCCTGAATTTGGCGAGGCATTTCAGCACCGACTGCGCACGCTCGTTGGTGAGACGTGCGGACATTGAGACTGAGTCTAACTCCATGCCGAGAAAGGAGATGCTCTGGACCGGGGTGAGCTTGCTCTTTTCTCGGTTGACCTGAAGCCCCAAGCGGCTGAGGTGCCTGAGCACCTGGTCTCTGTGAGCGCATAGTAACTCTCGGGAGTGGGCTAGTATGAGCCAGTCGTTGAGGTAATTGAGTATGCGAATGCCGGCTTCTCGGAGCGGGGCAAGAGCTGCCTCTGCGACTTTCGTGAAGACGCGAGGGGACAGAGACATGCCAAAGCGGAGGACTTTGTACTGAAACGCCTGGCAGTCGAACGCGAACCGTAGAAAGGGTTGATGTCGCGGCAAAATTGAGACGTGGAAGTACGCCGTCCTTCAGGTCTACCGCTGCGAACCAATCTAGGTGCTGGACGCTTGTCAAGATACACTTGTGCGTGAGCATTTTGAACGGGAGTTTGAGCAGCGCTCGATTGAAAACTCGCAGGTCCAAGATTGTCCGTAAGCCGCCGCCTTTCTTGGGTACAATGAAGTAAGGGCTGTAGAAACCCTTCTTCATTTCGGTTGGAGGGACAGGCTCTATCGCGTCTTTGAGTAAGAGAGTAGCGATCTCCGTGCGCAGGAATTTGGCATGTTGGCCGTGCACTGCGGTAAAGCGGACGCCCGTGAAGGGGGGCGGGGGCCTGGCAAACTGAATTGCGTAACCGAGTCGGATGGTCCGGGCCAGCCAGCGAGACGGGTTGGGAAGTGAAAGCCACGCATCCAATCTCCGTGCTATGGGCATCAAAGGGACGGTTATTTTTGACGTACCCGGCGGGGCTTCGCAGCGGGGTGGAGCAGGTAGTACGCCGCCGGGAGGCGCGGACGCGTCCCGAGGCTCTGGTGCTGAGAAAAGACTCAAAGCACTTACCTTGCTCCGGACATCCGGCAGGGGGCGGGTTGGTGACTGAGGAGGAGGTCCTTTAGTGGCGTCCTCTGGACTCGCCAGAACCGGCCAGCCGGGGAACAGTCGTGGGGCTGAAGGCGGATCTGGGGCCGCGTTCAGCGTGCCGAGACTGTTGAGGCCTGGCGGCAGAGTGCCGTGAGAATGGCATTTGCGCGCCAGGAGACCCAGAGACAAAAAAGGAAATAGCTCTATTATTGAGAATGTGAGTACCGCAGCCCCCGTTAGGGGGTGTGGCAAATGAAATTAATTCAACAAAAAAATTCTCCTCCCGGCCCCCCACCGGGGAACGGAGTGGTCTTACCAGCTCCAGAGCTAACGTCTCAGTCTCTGGGTCGGTCATCTCAGGAGCGCCTTGGAGCCTTGTGGGTCCTCAAGGGGGTCCGTGAGATGAGGGGGCGTCCATCTTCTGCGGGGAGCTCGACGCCAGGGCGGAGAGCTGGGCCCATGTTTGTTGAGGCGGAGCACCGCTTTTCTTTCTTTCTTGAAAGCCACAGGAGGACGCCCTCGGCGAGCAGACAGGGCATGGCCCCTGGCGGCACGTTTGCGGCAGGGCAGGATGTGTGAAATAGCCTCCGTCTGTTACTTCACCACTGAGGGCTGCTGGGTAGAGTCGTCAGGTGTTGTCACCGAATGGACGGAGCTGGGAGACGGGAGTGTTTGAGAAAGCGTGCTTTGTCTACCTCCTCTACTGCGACCCGGTCCAGTCCATGTGTTGAGTTTCCGGACCACAAGGGGGGCCATCGCCTGTTCGAGTGCGGTCCCTGCAGCACGTCAAGAACAGGACTACCCAAGTGCACATTTTTGGAGCCTTGGCCCGGTGGACTGCAGGGGGGGGCGCAGATGAGTCATCAGCATCACATGCCGCTGTAACGCTCTCCAATGCAGCGGTGATTATCGTCATCCAATCCCGGGAGCTCAAGGGACCGGCAGGCCGGCCGTGAAGCGGGCCGCACTCATCCCGAGCAGATGGGAGCAAGCAAGCGTGCTGGGGAGGCGGGTGGTTCGCGGGGATTTACCTGGCGAACACAGCCCGTCTTTATCCCCAAATCACCTTCATCACCCGCGGCGCCTGCCCCAATCCCATGGGAAAGAGGCGAGGCGCGGGGGGAAGCTGAAGTGGCTTTCTCTCATGACAAAAGAAAGCCTACGACCGCAATGCTGCAACAGCTATGTTCTCGCACTGAAAACATAACCTTATTGGAGAGAAAACGCTCATCCCGAGCTCGGACGGAAGCCAGCAAGCGTACCGGGGAGGCGGGAGGCTCGCGGGGGGGTACCCGGCGAACACAGCCCGTCTTTATCCCCGAATCACCTTCATCGCCCGCGGCGCCTGCCCCAATCCCGTGGGAAAGAGCCGAGGCGCGGGGGGCAGCTGAAGTGGCTTTCTCTCACTACAAGAAAAAGCCTACGACCACAATGCTGTCATGGCTATGTTCTCGCACTGAAAACATAGACCATTCATAAAAACGCTGCCTGCATGTAATCGCAACCCAGGTACGCCAGGCAGTTTTTATGACCGTAGGAGGTGGGGAGAAATCGACCGCATCCGGAAACTACACAGAGGCGGAAACACGTCTTTAAAAAGACACGTCCTGAAAAGGACGTTCAACGCCGCTGTGTATTGCTCTTTTAGAGAAAATCACTCTCTTAAACAACTCTCTTAGAGTTGGGTTTCTGCACTGTTGAAGCGCCCAGGGGCAATTGCACTGCCGTGCAAGAAGGAGAAATCGCCGCTGTAATGCGCCCTCAATCCAACAGCATGCAGAGCGTCAGAGGAATACAGGAACTGGTGTGATCTCACGCGAACAGCATGCACAACCATCGGCTCCGAAGAAAATTTCTGAATGAACTCTAGTATTTGCCTTGCATTTATACCCATATGTCCGGGGGCGGGGTATGCAAATACTGACTGCCAACTTCTCATTGGCCTTTTTTCAATGGATCAGAGGCATATTTGGCGCTCAAGAGAGACCCCTAGTGTCGCTTCTCCGACACAACGTGGAGAGAGCGACAGACGGGGAACAGAAGGCTAAAGTAAGTTGAATTGAATTAAATTAAATTAAAAAAGGAGAGGAAAAGTTTATTAAAGATCTGATGGCTGTTGTTTTAGAAATCATTAATTGAAATAATGCAGGTCTATATGAACATACTATGTGAAAAGAAAAAAAATATTAAAAAAAGACTCACAAGATATATGGTGTTTTCATGAAGCATAGATGGTTGCATCAACTAAGATTAATGCATGGTTTTAACCAATGCATAAGGGGGGGAAGTAATAAAAATAATTAAATAACAGTGATAAGGAGAATTAAATAACAAGAATATTGGTCTTCATTTTTAGGTTGATGAGTTTTTGTCAACATGTGAAGTCTGTGCACAAAACAATGTCAGAAAAGGAATAATACCACCCATAGCTCATGTGTTAGTGTCAGAAGGACCATTCAAGCATTTGGTTATGTATTATATAGACATGAGAAAGATAGATTTAGCACATGGCTGGAAGCAGTGCCATCAGCTGATCAGGGGTCAGGATCTCAACAAGAGAAGAAGGTTGAAAGTTTTTTGAAGATGGTTTAAAATGGAAAAGTTTGAAAGAAGTTAATATAATTAATTCTTATAATGATCACTTTTTTCACTGTTGAAGGATAACTTAAATATATTATTGTGAGATTCTAGAATGAAAAACAAGGAACTGCTGTAATGAGATGCAGTGTCCCCCTCTGAACCCCTCCACTTTCTCACTCTCTGTGTGATAAGTGTCTGCTTGAAACAAGAACCTCAACTGCAGATGTTATAGTGTGCTAAAGGCACATCTTTAAATTGTTGAATTTTCTTTTAATTTTCTTTTATATGGTAAATGATGTGATGTGACACTAATGTTAGATACAGTGATATGAAGGAGAGGTTCAAACCGCTTTCCTTATCATGATTAAAGATTTTAAGGGCAATTAAGGTTTTCCCAATTCAGAGGACAATTTGAAGTTTTTATATTAAAGATAAGAGATTAAGTTGAACGTTCATCTGAGAATACATGTAGGTTCAAAACTATCTAGAGACCATTATTCATTAAGGTGATGTTTTAAACTAAGCTTCCTAGAAGCTTGACAGAGGCTACCCTGAATTTTGTTTTGTGGGGCGGCTGTGGCTCAGGTGGTAGAGCGGGTCGGCTTCCAATCGCAAGGTTGGTGGTGTGATTCCCGGCCCACATGACTCCACATGCCGAAGTGTCCTTGGGCAAGACACTGAACCCCAAGTTGCTCCCAATGGCAGGCTAGCGCCTTGCATGGCAGCTCTGCCGCCATTGGTGTGTGAATGTGAGTGTGAATGGGTGATTGAGACACAGTGTAAAGTGCTTTGGTAATCTCTAAGGTTAAAAAAAAGCACTATATAAGTGCTTTACATTTGTTTTGTTCTGATATTAGTTCCCATGATTATACAAGGTTTTTTGTGACATTTGCTAAAGGAGCAGAAATACAACTGTTCTGGAAATGAGTAACATTTTAACATTTTATTTAATTTGTTAAGCTTTAATAGACTGTTTAATTTTGAATAATGCTTAGTGAATTTAACCATGTTTTGAACTGTCTCCAAATTTAAGCAGTTGTAGATGGTTCCATTGACTGTGACGGTTCTCAGGTGATACTTCCTGAAGCAACAGAAAATATCTGTTTACGGACACCAAATTATTAAGAATTGGCTGATAGGACTGAGCGGTATCAGACCAGTGGCAAGAGGTGGTGACCCAAAGACGGGAAAGACTCTCCAATGGCAAAATGAGAGCGGCCTAAGACAGGGCGCCACCGCCCTGGAAACCTGCCCAAGATGGGAGGGTAATATGGGTTTAGGAAGTGGATGTATTCTTTTAGGTTAGAAGCATCAAAAAGGAGGTCTAGAAGAAACCTGCCTGAAAAGTGAGTTCCACTCAACCCGACTGTGTCTTAATAACCGCTTTATTAAAATATTTTATCACAGCGATAAATACCAAACATTCTATCACTGTGTTAACAGGGGATCACACCCTGTGTAGAAGATAAATTAAAGATTGCATTTGGGGGTAAAATTCCGAGAACCGTTGCATACAAAT
The DNA here is from genome assembly GCF_025860055.1 of Xyrauchen texanus. Lineage (NCBI taxonomy): Eukaryota > Metazoa > Chordata > Actinopteri > Cypriniformes > Catostomidae > Xyrauchen > Xyrauchen texanus. The sequence continues at coordinate 11,662,326 of NC_068308.1, forward strand.
GAGTGCCTAAATTATTAAAGAAGTATTGAACAAACCTGAGAATGTTGGTATGATGAAGGATTAGGATTGAACAATTATTTTTACACATGCTTTTATTAAACTCATGTACATTTGAATATTAATGAAGAATGGAAAAGAAAACATGGTGGTGACTGAAAATGAACATGGCTTGACTTGTTTATAGCAATTTAAATAGATTGCATAAAGAAATGGGGTGCACAATTAGCTCAAATTTATATAATGTTAGGAATAACAACATTGTGGAAGGAATAATATTCTGTTCTGTGTTACCACTGGTAAAATCATTTTTTTTTTTGAGCAACAGTAAGTGACCTTGATCGATGTATATGGTCCAATGCAATTCAAACTAACCTGGATGGACAGAAAGACAAGATGGGAGGAAATTGATCTCTCTAATGAATATATATATATGAAAATATGAAGAACCACACCCTGGGTGTAAGTGCTAGCCTAACCTCTCCCCAAAGGGTGACCCACTTCGATGCGCAAACTATCTGGGTTGAAGACATCTACACTAAAAGCAAGAACTCTTAAAATGATGATGAATATTTGTATGATACACTCTAAATAACTGTGACAACCAAACACGTGGCTGAACCAGTTGCACACGCATGTTTAAATATGTGAAATATGTAAAGTTGTGACACTGAATGTCACAAAGGGGGGATATGTGGTGTATTTTTATCAAGTTAAGTATACATTAATCAAGTATAATCAATGCCATTTAAATCTACAATTATTTCTTATGGTCAAGTATGCATTTTACTGTGTTTTTTGTGTATGTGAGTGGCTCAGCAAAAAGTCTGGGAATGGAATGTCGGAGGTACATGGACACTCACACATAAATGACTTGCAGATGTTTCCTATTTACTTCTGTTGAAGCTAAAGAAGATATATGATGAGGCCCCCTCTTAGTAGAGTGTTTTTACATAGTGTGAAAATTGCTCACAGGATGTAACTGAAGCCTTCTGGTCTAAAGATCTTTTTCTGCTCAAAACATGATAGAAACAGGATATGGGTTATTTTAGCCACGCCTTGTGAGACCTATGTAAGAAGGTGCAAACTCAAGACATGTTAGTTGTTCTGGAGACAACTCGGCTTTATGGTCTGACAATAAAGTCTATTCTTCTGAAATCAAATACTTTCTTTGAGAGTGAGTTTTTCACAAAGTGGGCAGAAATCACAACACTCCAATGATATGTTATATATTTGATCATTCTTTTATTGATTTAATACTCTGAATTACTCTGAAGTCTGAAACTATGAAAAACAGCTTAGCTTGCAGGGAAAATTAATTAATGTGATACAGACATTGAGAGACCTTGGGAAACAGGAGGAAATGAAATGTATGGGACAAGTGAATGAGTAGGGAGTTTTAAGATAAGGAACACCTGGAGGAGGCAGAGGACCCATGTGTTATTTAGTGCTAGAAATGAGATGCAACAAATGTGTGTGTAGCAAATGACTGTAATAAGGGAAATCATTTAATATACTAACCAAATGAATGCAGAAAGTAATGATTGTTAGTTAATATAAAACATGTAACCATATGAGGTGATTACAGTGTTCTTTATGAATATAAAATGAAATAGTCATGCTGTTGCCATCATTGAAGCAAGTTAGGACAGGATGACCCGCTGAAGGAGAGAAGGTGGAAAACAATTGCGGCCTACAATACCAATGAATAAGAAAGACATATTAATATGGATGTTATTACTGACATGCTTGGGACAAGTGTTGCCCCCAATACAGGGCCTACTGGAGAAACGTCCCAAGAAGGACCAGGATCCCCAGATGAACAATTCTAAGAAAGCATACTGCAGAGTGGGTTCCCTACAATCAGCCTTGGGGATCTTGGTTGGCCTTTCCAATGAAGCTGACCTAAAATTAAATACTCCAGAAAGTGAATTCAAAAAGTACAGAGTACTTGACGGACTGTATTGAAGTAACTATGAATATGGACTTCCCAACGATGAATACGAGGCAAGATTCAGAAGAAGAAGAGCAGTAAGCACAAAACTAAGAACCCGAGGAAGAAGAAGATCAGCAGGAACCGGCTACAGAATCTGAGGAAAGAGAAGAGGAAGTAGAAGAAGAAGAAGGACAAACGCACGTAGGGGAAGAGCACGCTGCGGCAGAAAGAGGGATTGAAGTAAGTGCCGCAGTAGAGCAGGAAAGCATAGAAAGCGAGACGGAAGTACATGTCACAGAGGAACAGGACAAGGAAGGTGAAGGAGAAAGACAAGAAGACAGTGATCGTCCTGCTGAAAAAGACACAGAAGCTACTGAAGGAAATGAAACAGGCCTACAAGCGCAGTCGTTCGATGAAGCGTTGTGGCACATGGAGGAAAGAATGGAAGCTCAAGGAGGTATTAGTGTGGATAATGCTGTTACTAACATATTTGGGACAGGTATTGCCTCCCATACAGGGCCTACCGGAGAGGAGATCCAGGAAGGCCCAGACTCCCCAGGCGAGGGACCATCACGACGACCATGGTATGATGAATTTCCTACAATTGACATCTCAGACCTTCAATGTTATTCCCCCGAATGAGCAGAGACTAGATAACATAGCACGAGAAATCAGAAAGAAGCGAACGACTGGATTGCTAAACAAAGGTGAACCCGGAAAGCAAAGAATCTGGATAAGCAATTTGGCTAAGTAGAACAAACCGAATAATCAGCCTAAAAAGACACATGACAAAATAATCAACCAAAGACTGAAAAAGCCAATAAATGTAGAAAATTATATGGAACCCATAGAATCAGCAGGAACAGAGGAACTATTAGAACATGCAAATCAAAATGACTGGTGTAAATGGGCCAGATATACAGCTAAGCAAGCAAAAATGACAAACTGTGTAATGTGCTCACCTTCTCCATTGAAAAAATTGGTAGTAGTCCCGAATCAGTATGATTATAAGCATTGCGCTGAGTATTATGCCAAAAATTGTGGTAAAACAGGGAGAACAGTGTTCTGCCCAGCAGAATGTTTGGCATTCTTGGGTCATCTGGAATATTATAAATATTATAAGATGATAGGGTGGGGAGATGAATGCAGAAAATTAGACATACGTGTGGATAATGAGAAAAAAAGAAAGCCCATCATATAAAATAAATCGACAACTGGAGTATGAATGCTTTAATAAAACTAAAGGAAAAACGAATGTAGGACAATTTAAGGGCAATTGCGCAGTAATATGGCATTTAGATGATGAAATGTTTTTTAATGATAATGTGATTAGGTTTAGTGGACCGCAATATGCAACAGCGACATTAGGACAAAATTTTACTGCGAACATAACTCCAGGATCTCTAGGTGTAGTTGTCGGTCATTGCCTTACAGGATGTGAAAATCAGACTCTAGTATAGCCTGCGATAAAAATCCATGAGGAACAAACGGAAACTATAGCGGACTATTTTTGGTTATGTGGGGGAGATCAATTAAAAACCGCTCTACCTAAAGGCTGGAAAGGACTGCGCGCTAGAGTAAGGCTAATACAAGAAGTAACTATGGTAGAATGGGACCCCTCTGAAATCCAAACTGCACCAAAACCTTTAGTACACAAACAAGCAAGGGTGAAAAGAGCGTACACCCCAGATCCTGATGTCTACCTGGATGCAATTGGCCAACCAAGAGGAATACCTCAAAAGTTTAAAGCTAGAGATGAGATTAAATCAGGCTTGAATCAGTGTTCATATGGGTAATTTAGAATGGATTAATTATATTTTCTATAACCAACAGAGGTTTATAAACTATACTGACGAGGCACTGGCGGCATTAGGTTTTAGGCACCAATTAGCAGCCACTAGTAAAATGGCATGGCAAAATCGTCAAGCACTGAATTGGTTATTAGCAGATAAAGGAGGAGTATGTGTTATGTTCGGAGCAGATTGCTGTACATACATACAAAATAATACATCTCCAGAAGGAGCTTTTACCCAGGCAATGAAGAAACTGCATGATCTGCGAAAGGAAGTTAAATCTAATGCAGGTAGAGATCAGCTTGTTGGGACATGGTTTGATGATCTTTTTGGTTCATGGAAGATGGGGCTAATGAAAATAGGTATAATAATAGTTATAGGACTGACCTTATTTGGATTATTGTTTGTTGTTTTATACCCATTCTGAGATCAATAATGACTAGAACAGTGGCTAAACAAATGGTAACTGTTTCAATGCTACCACCGGGAACAGGGCTAGAAGCTAGGTACTGTACCATTGGGCCAGGATTGGATGAACTTGATGAGATTTACTGAGAAGCAATCCAGAAATAACACTGGAATTTAAGGGGAATTTTATTTTTGAACACTTTTCTCATGTTTTTGATAGTAAGGGAGATAGCATGACTATTTTACATTCATTTTACATAACAGAATAGATAGCAACTCAAGAAAGGATTTAGAGGGTGTTTTGTTTGTTATTTTTGACATATTCCCCTATTACTCTCAATGTAACCAATTAATTATAATGATTAATGAAGTATATCTTTATTACAATGTACCAAATCAAGTAGAAGTAGTGTTGCTGATGATTATGTTTAAGAAAAATATACATGTGAAGTAATTACCAAGAGAAGACATGTGAGGGAGATATTTGAAGAAAGGAGCGACGAGCACCTCAGTGCTTAACAGTTCTTATGGAGTGGTGGTGGTGTAGTGGCTAAAGCACAGGGCTGTTAATCAGATGGTTGCTGGTTCTAACCCCACGGCCACCACCATTGTGTCCTTGAGCAAGGCACTTAAATCCAGGTTGCTCTGGGGGGATTGTCCCTGTAATAATTGCACTGTAAGTCGCTTTGGATAAAAGCGTTTGCCAAATGCATAAAAAAAATAAAAAATAAAAATGTGCTTGGCTGCAAGAGCAAATAGACTCAACTGGTGGTTTAAAAACCCGCTGTCTGCTCCAACACACCACCAGATAGCGCTCCAGGCTACCGGAATTGTCTGTGAGTTCCTCTGGCAACGAAGGATGCATATTACTATGTTACTTTTACTAGTGTTTTGTTAAGCATATATATATATATATATATATATATATATATATATATATATATATATATATATATATATATATATATATATATCTTCTACTTAATGGATAATCAATTGTATTCTACATCATTCAAGGTTTACAGTTGCATGCACATGCTTATTACAAATGAGTTGATTTTTGTCACCCACCCCCAGGAACAGTGATAGCTAGAGGACTGGGATCTTTTACTCCTTCCTAGCCAAGTGTGGAGGGAGAGGTTTGGTCCCAAGTTCTGCAGAGTACAGCCCCATAAAGATGGCATTGGATAGTGGACTGAGTGGCCTACTTTGGCTGCATGATAGAATTGGACAGGCTGGCATGTGTGACTGTACTCTGGTTTAAGGGAAATAGAGTGTGAGACTTTTATAAGTCTCAGAGGGGGGGATATATGGTATATAACCTTCTTCAAAAACAAAATATGTATTTCTTCAAAAACAAAATGTGTTTCTGTTTATCAATAGTATTCTGATGTGAGTCCTTGGTGTGTTTCCTTTGTGCTGGCACGTATCTTTTCAAAGATACTTTTAATCAGTTATTATATGAATGGTGTCTTGTTCTAATAAGCTGAATGTATGATATCTTCGCAGCTGGTGTTTTCTTTCAAATAATAATGTGTATGAGCAAACAAGGCTGCCTCATTGTGGGAATGCGCTGAAAACATAGGACAAAGATAAAAAGTATTTGATGAGGACATGGCTGTTTACGCAGATGTTTCTAGGAGTTGATGTACTCTGTCCATGAACTGTAACATGAGGTCAAGATATGAGAGTCTACCAAAGATATATGTTTCTTTTCAATAGAGAGACGAGGATATATGTTTCTTTTTAATAGATGGGCCAAAGATATATGTTTCTTTTCAATAGAGAGACGAGGATATATGTTTCTTTTTAATAGATGGGCGAGGGAAAGAAACAAGGCAGTGACTTGTTAGTCAGAGATGGTGGGTAACAAGATAACAAAAAGGTATATAACTGAGATCTTAGGATAATGAGTCAGAACGGACAGCTGACCGGTCTCAAGTTTGTTGGTGTTCAATAAACTACAACTTTGGCATCTGGAACTCAAGACTCCGAGAGTTTTCTTACAACTTAGAGAGATTCATCGTGATTTTCCACGACAAACTGAGGCAGCTGCGCAACTCAGTTTCCAGCATGTTTAGGACCCCGGAAAAGAAGGCAGGTTATGCATCGGGTAAACAAACTGGCATATTTACGTTTGCAATAAAATGTTTTGGAAACTAAAATCCTACGTTGCATTAGACTTGTCAAGCTTTTAGAAGGGAAAATACAGAAACGGTGCACATCATATTTGCACGTAATTTTGGGGGTGTCATACCGGTATTTTTCTGCTTTTCTGATGTCAGAAAAGCAAGAGGAGAGATACCAGCGTAGACACACAAGAACAGGACATGTATCAAAGGGATAGTATGTGTCTGAGCTTCCAAACCTGGCTAATAAGTGGTAACTACCTTTACCTCTGTTATTATTCTCTTCTTTGTTTGGGCTTGTGAGAGAAATCCTGGCATGCTAAACAAATGTCTAAACCAAGACAAATATAATGAAAGCTATAGGAAGTCATAACTAAACATTATCTTAAAATAAAACAATGTATTGACGTACCCTGTTGTGTAAGGGCATTGTTGTTCCTGTAGTCTAGCATACATGTCATTCACGTGAATTTTCGATGGTGCTTATGTAGTATATTTTTATCAAGTTAATCAGGTGTAATCAATGAAAACATTGTTGATTTGTACCACAGTTATGTCTGACGGGCAAACATGCAGTTTACTGTGTGTGTGTAAAGGCCTGTGGACGTGATGGAATGTGTGCTCAACATATGTGTGACTATTTGAAGGTGTGTGCAGAAACAGGAATAGCTTTACATGTGTGCTCACATGACCACTGGGAGAATTTATGTCCTCCAAAGGTGGTTCCTGTTCACTTCTAAAAATGGTAAGACCAGAGTCAAAGAAGAGGATGATAGATAATGCATGTTTAAAAAAGTGTAAGCCCCACCTTGTTTGAGGAAATGTATTTAAGTGAACAAAACCCAGAGATGAGTTAGTTGTTGTTGTGGTTTTACTGCAGGCAACTCGGCTTTATTGAAGGATAAAAAAGTCTATTCTTCTGAAATCAAAATCCCAAAGATGTTGAGGTTTTTTTTTACAAAATTGGCAGAAAATACTACAGTATTAAAAACAACTGACGTCCCTTTATAAAAACCACTCTGCTCTTCAGATATAATGTAAGGGAGCATGTTCTCTAAACGGATGCAATTACTTTTGCCAACACTTTTGCATCTGCATTAAGCAGAGAAAGTGGTCTATATGAACAACAGGAAGTCGGATCTTTATCCTCCATAAGAAGGAGGGCTATAGTGGCTTGTGTCAGAGTTGATGGCAAAGAACCACATTCCAAGGATTCATTGAACACAATTAAAAGCATTGGTGCCAATTTTCCAATAAACGTTTTAAAAAATTCAATTGGAAACCCGTCCGGACCAGGGGCTTTATAAGATTGCATGTTTTAATTGAATTTAAAATTTCTTCAAGAGAGAGTGGGGAGTCCAATAGTTTGACAGTATTAGAATCAATAACAGAGTTACACATGTTCTGAAGAAATTCCTCTAATTTAGTATTGGCTGTAGGAAATTCAGATTTATAAAGTGAAGAGTAAAATGATTTAAAAGTAGCATTCATTTCCATGGGATCTGTAGTGATAACATTATAAATGTTTTTAATACTGGGTATCAGACAAGATGTGGCCTGTCATCGAAGCTGATGTGTAAGTAAATGACTCGGCTTGTTGCCGTGTTCATAATATGAACCACGAGTACATAGTAACAAGCGCTCTGCTACTTTAGTCGAAATAAGATCAAATTCTGTTTGTATGTCAAGACGCTGTTTATGTAGTTCTGGAGAAGGCCCCAGTGAATATCTTAGATCGAGGTTACTGATCGCAGATGTGAGTTCATTAAGCCTAGCATTGCACCTTTTATTAGAGAGAGCAGAATAAGAAATGATCTGCCCTCTAAGATAGGATTTAAGTGTCTCCCATAACAATGAATAAGAAGTGGAGTAATTCTGATTGAAGGAAAGAAAATCATCAATGGAAGTTGAAATGAACTAGCAAAATTCTTTGTTTGCCAAAAGAAGAGAATTAAATCTCCAAAGCGGAGGGTTACGTTTATAAATAGAAAGTTGAATATCTAATTGTAGAGGTGCATGGTCAGAAATTACAATACCCAAATAGTCTACTACACAAGAATTAAGAGTACTGTCTATAAAAAAAATAATCAATCCTCGAATAGGAATGATGCACCTGGGAGGAAAGATATATTTTTTTAAGAGAGGGGTTACGGGATCTCCAAGGATCAATGAGACCGTTCTGCCACATAAAATCAGAAAATGTTTTAGACATAGTGGATTGAGTCAGATTAAGGGGATTAGACCGATCCAAATTTGGGTCAAAATCCCCTCCAAAAATCAATAGGTGAGTATTTAAAAAGGGGAGGTTGCTCAATAATCTGTTCGCAAATGCCACATCATCAAAATTTGGAGTATATACATTTACCAACAAAACCCTCTTGCCTTGAATTAAAGTTTGAGTGGAAGACCTGTCTCACCCAAGGGCAGTGTAGCCTATGTTGATCTTTAAGTCTCCTGTAAAAATACTATATCAGAGTTTAAACGTTTCAAATATGTAAAAACCTTAGATCTCTTGACAGGATTCCCCATACCTCTGACGTTCCAGCTAATAAATCTTAGAGGCATGCCTAGCCCTGCAGCGCTGGGATCCATATTACTATTAACCATTTAAATAAAATTAACAACAGTGTAAAGAAGTATGATGGTCAAGGAGGGGGCGAAGACGAATTGCTCTTCCCAAGTACGTATTTTAATGGCCACAGCAGTGCTCACAGCTTTACCAACAACAGCAAACATAAACTTTTCAACTGTCTAGTGATTCTCTTGTTGCTTTCTCGTACACGCCAATACTGGACTGACGTGTGTCTCTCTTCCCGACTGGGGGTTCCGTTTTTATGCCACTCTCCCTGTGCTCACTGAAATAAAAATGTCACGGTGTAAAATGTCAACACAATCACTATGATAGTGAAGTCTACACACAATAGCTTGAGGTTGTTCACCAGTCTTGGGCTTAAGCTGAAGGGTACAAAATTTCCTTCTCCAGACCAAATGCTCCCTTTAGCAAGGCGGCTACAGCAACAGTGGTACAAGTGTCAGGCCCCTCTGGAACTCCCACTATACTAACGTTGTTACGCCTTGACCTAGACCTGCCTCAAACTGTTGTCAAGAAACGCCAAATCTTCCTGGGTGTCTAGGGGGAGTTACAGATCCCCCGGCAGGGATAACTCTCCAACAGACACATTGGCACTGAAATGTTGCAGCATAGTGTCCATTTTGTTGTCCATGCTACGCACAACATCGCCAAACTCTTCAAGACGTCGCAGCATTAGTGTCTGATCTGCACCTACAGGGGTTCCCAGAATAAAAGAATAAAGTAGTCAGTCCTGGTCCTTCAACTACTAAACTATGACATTTATATCTAGGTCTACTACATGTACAGGTGGCCCCAGTCGGAATTAAACCAACAACCACAGGTGTTGTTTGCAAGTTGTACCTGATTGCCCAGTGCGAGCAAACGTCTTCAACATTGTCCCAACTTGCTTCACCTGCTCTTGAAGTGAGCCGCTGTCACCTGGGAAGTAACAATATATTGATTAGCAATACACTAAATATAATAGTAATATAATAGAACCACAATTATCATACCAGTAACTTTCCCTGTAATGTCTATCCACAGTATGTTATGCATGGCATAGAACTTCATAATGAAGGACCCTTATGAGAACATCAATTCAATTTCATTTTTTTTCTTTGAAGCAGAATATTTGTTTGTAAAAGGGGAGGAAAAAGAAAATAATGAAATATTGGTATACAGATTTTGGATGATATATCATACTGTTGTTACGATCCCTTGTTGTCTGCCCTGTGTTTTCTGTTTCACGCATCACTGATCACATTCCATGTCACGTTTTCCTTGTTGTCCGCCCCGTGTTTCACTGTCCTTGTATAAACTACACTTCCCGTTATTCCCGGCCCGCATCACCGCCGTCACAGAGTTATTGTCCGCACCTGTTTGTTATTTTGTCATCTTCGTGTCTGTCTATTTAAACCCTGTTGTTCCTCCTCTCGTTTGTCGATCATTGACGTTTCATGTTCATGCCTATGTTTGCTATGTTCCTTGATGTTTACCCTTGATGTCTATTTGTGTTCGTTCGAGGTAACCTTGCCCTTCGTGGATGTTTTATCAACCTGTTTACTCCTGGATGTTATTTTGTGTTTCCGTTTGGTTTTCCCATTGTGGACTTTTCATTTGTTCCTGTGTTTGTTGTTGGAATAAAGAACCACGTTTAGATCCAAACCTCCCGTCTGCCTTCTCCTGCATTCCCACATTCATAACAACTGTACAGTAACATTTGCTATTGTTATATCCCTACTCACCTGAAGGATGGATAGATCAGGCAAATCTCCAGTCAGGTCTTTGTAGAGTGTGCTCCTTTGTAGAACATAAAACTCTCATGAGTGGGAAGTGGCATATCCACAGGTATTTTAATTCAAACATGCAACATATTGTAATAAATCTACAATATTCAGCCTTTACCTTACACCCTCGGTTGTTGCTCTACACTTTTATTATATTAAATACTTATTTATATAGCGTGCTCACTGTATAATCATGATAGCCTAATACTTATAACACAAGATTGCATCTTAAACGAATGACTGAGTTGAAAACTTGAATAAGAACGCATTTTACCTGGAGGGGACCAGCTAGGGAAACTTACCTGCCTACAATAACTGTTTTCATTTGATTTGAGTTACATTAAACATGAATAACCTTAGCCGAGTCCCAGGAACATCGGGAACACCGGGTTGAAATATAATTCAACCCGGTGTTCAATAGTAACAAGCCTATATAATATAGGCTTGTTACTATTAAAGTAACAAGCCTATAACTGCTGTCTTATCAATTCTAGCTTCACCATACACTCAAACTGTGAGGTTTCTCTGCTTTCCTGACAGTGACTTCACCTGTGCCCTGATCTTTATTAGAAACTGAGAGGAGAGCAAGTTAATACAATTGATATTACAATTATCACAAAAATTGACAAACAATCTGCTTTAAAACTAAGAAAAAACAAGCTTCTATACTAACGTTACATTAAAAATGAACACGTGGCGAACTAGCTTAGCCGCTATCTGCCGGCACACCACATTAGATTAAAATACTTACCCTTGTAGTTGTGCAGATAACTCGATATGTAGAGTTTAAAGCTCTTGTCCCTCTTGCTTGTCGGAGCAGGGGACCAGGCATCAACAATGCGATGAACATCGCTGACGCTTATTTTCGGAAGATCCTGGAGACATCGAGTAAAAACAGACATTTTGGCGACGCGCAAGTAAACCGGAAAAAGATATGCCGACTTCTGGCAATACATTTTTAACATTTACAATGTGTTTAGATTTTTTTTTATTACCTTTACAGAGACTTTAAAACTTTCTTAAACATTTGTACAGGTCATAATTGCAAATGAATCCCTTACCTGCAAAAGGTAAAATAACAAAAAAATCGAGGTTGGAAAAAATTTAAAGACGTAAACGAAATTTCTGCGCAACTGTGAAACCAGAGGAAAATTTAGCTTTTTCATTGAGTTTATCCTTCACGTCAAAACAGGTATTTTCATGTTTATGATAGCTAGCACCATGGTTGCAAATTAATAAAAAAAATATATAAAGTATACCCAAGATTTTGGCTGTGTTGCAGATGTCTTTCACTGTTCACTGATAGTCAGGCATTGGTGAAAAGTCTAACTTCATCAATTTATTCTGCTAAATTGTTCATACCATGAATTAAATATCTATTTTAAAACCTAATCAGAATCAGAAAGATATTTATTGCCAAGTAAGTTTTACAAAAGGAATTATTTTTGGTTTATTGGTGCATGTCTCAAATGTGCATCAATCAAAGAAATGTAAACAATTTTCACCTATGTGCATAAAATAATTCTATATATTTTACATATATTACTGTATAATCGCTTCAGAGTTTCAAAGTAATTTAAATGTCATTTCCTAAACCTTACCTTATCATGGAATCAAGAGTCAAGAATCTGTTATAAACCCTAATGGCTTTGGAGTAAAAATAATAATAGCCAACATGGCTGGTCGATTTTGAGAGTAGAAATCCTTGTATTTCAAAGCGGCTTGCCGCCAGCCGGCCGCGGTCCATTAGACGGAGGCAACCGCCAGAGAAAATGAAGCAGTCGGGCCACCAGCTATTCGCCGGCGGCATCTCGCAAGAAATGGGAGTGACGAATTCAGCGGCAAAAGTTTCATCCCCACCAGTGGGACGCACCTATAGCCGACAGCTTAGGGTCGGCGGCAAAAGAAGCCGTGTGGATATTTTTTGCTATCTGGGAAACTTCCTCCAGTTGAGCCGGGCGAACCTACCTTTAATTGAATACTCACGTATGTTTTGCACCATTGCCAAATGCACTGGATATGTGGACCGACACCTCAAGTCCATCAACCAGATCGGCCTCCTTGCCCGATGGATGGGTGGAGTTGCCGGAGACTGGTGAGTACACTTGGATGGCGTACGTGGATATGATTTTGGAGAGGTTTGCTCCTGAGGGTACTCTCAACAAGCCAACGCCCACACCTGCCACGGCCAGCGAGCCAATGCCCACACTGCCACGACCAGCGAGCTGTAAGTCTCGTCCGTCCCAGAGCCAGCGTTGCCAGCCTCGTCTGTTCCAGAGCCAGCGTTGCCAGCTTCGTCCGCCCGGAGGAGGAAGAGAAGAGGAAAGGCTTCTGCTCCCCAGTCTCCGCCTGCCACGGTCAGTGAGCCAGAGCCCACGCCTGCCATGGTCAGCGAGCCAGAGCCCATGCCTGCCACGGTCAGCGAGCCAGAGACTGTAGCCTCGACCGTCCCAGCGCCTGTAGCCTCGACCGTCCCAGAGCCAGCACCTGTAGCCTCGACCATCCCAGAGCCAGCGCCTGTAGCCTCGACCATCCCAGAGCCAGCGCCTCACGAGCCTCCCAGGGCTCCGCCTCCCGAGCCTCCCAGGGCTCAGCATCCAAGATCTCTGTCTCCCAGGGCTCCGCCTCCCGAGTCAACCAGGGCTCCGCCTCCCGATCCTCCCAGGGCTCCGCCTCCCAGGGCTCCGACCCCTGAGCTTTCCACAGCTCTACCTTCCATGGCTCTGTCTCCCGGGCCTTCCACGGCTCCGCCCCCTGAGCCTTCCACAGCTCCGCCTCCCAGGGCTCCGCCTCCCAAGCCTCCCAGGGCTAAGCATCCAAATTCTCCGCCTCCCAGGGCTCCGCCTCCCGAGTCAACCAGGGCTCTGCCTCCCAGGGCTCCACCTCCCGGTCCTCCCACGGCTCTGCCTCCCGATCCTCCCAGGGCTCCACCTCCCAGGGCTCCACCCCCTGAGCTTTCCACAGCTCTGCCTTCCATGGCTCCGTCTCCCGGGCCTTCCACCACTCCGCCCACACAGCCTTCCATGAATCTGCCTTCCACAGCTTTGCCTTCCATGGCTCCGTCTCCCGGGCCTTCCACGGCTCCGCCTTACATGGCTCCGCCCCCTGAGCCTTCCACAGCTCCGCCTTCCATGGCTCTGTCTCCCGGGCCTTCCACGACTCCACCCACACAGCCATCCATGAATCTGCCTTCCTCGGCTCTGCCTTCCATGGCTCCGCCCCCTGAGCTTTCCACAGCTATGCCTTCCATGTCTCCGCCCCCAGAGCTTTCCACGGCTCCACCACCAGAGCATTCCACAGCTCCGCCTTCTATGGCTCAGTCTTCCGGGCCTCCCAGGGCTCCGCCTTCCATGGCTCCGTCTCCCGGGCCTCCAAGGGCTCCGCCTTCCACAGCACTGCCTTCCATGGCTCTCTTTCCCGGGCCTTACATGGCTCCGCCCCCTGAGCCTTCCACAGCTCCGCCTTCCATGGCTCCGTCTCCTGGGCCTCCCAGGGCTCCGCCTTCCACAGCACTGCCATCCATGTCTCTCTTTCCCGGGCCTTACACGGCTCCGCCCCCTGAGCCTTCCACAGCTCCGCCCACACAGCCTTCCATGAATCTGCCTTCCATGGCTCCGCCCCTAAGCTTTCCACGGCTCTGCCCCCAGAGCATTCCACGGCTCCACCACCAGAGCCTTCCACAGCTCCTCCTTCCATGGCTCCGTCTTCCGGGCCTCCCAGGGCTCCACCTTTCACAGCTCTGCCTTCCATGGCTCCGTCTTCCGGGCCTCCCAGGGCTCCGCCTTCCACAGCACTGCCTTCCATGGCTCCACCTCCCAAGCCTCCCAGGCCCCCTGACCCTGTTCCTGTGGCCTCCTCCCAGGCTCCCTGACCCGGTCCCTGTCCTGTGGCCTCCTCCCAGGCTCCCTGACCCGGTCCCTGTCCTGTGGCCTCCTCCCAGGCCCCCTGACCCAGTCCCCGTCCTATGGCCTCCTCCCAGGCCCCCTGACCCAGTCCCTGTCCTGTGGCCTCCTCCCAGGCCCCCTGACCCAGTCCTTGTCCAGTGGCCTCCTCCCAGACCCCCTGACCCAGTCCCCGTCCTGTGGCCTCCTCCCAGGCCCCCTGACCCAGTCCCCGTCCTGTGGACTGCTCTGTTTGCCCCTTGTGCCCCCTTGGACTGCCTGTTTGCCCCTTGTGCCCCCTTGGACTGCCTGTTTTCCCCTTGTGCCCTCTTGGACAATTAGTTTTTTGTTTTTCTTTTTTTTGGAGCGTCTGGAATCCGCTCCTTAAAGCGGGGCTCTGTCATGTTCACTGTTGTCTTTTGTTTTTGTGCTTTTATGTTGAAGTTTAGTTTAGTTCCTGTTTCCTGTTTGGTTTTTGTAGTCCTTTTGTAGTTTATTTTTATGATTGGTTTTCACCTGATAGTTTCTCCTTACCTGATTGTCTCCCCAAGTGTTCCTCATTCCCTTGTTTGTTCCTTTGTGAATTAAATTTTGCAGCATGTATTCTGTAATCTGTAGTGGAATACATTTCAAAAGGAACCCTCCCAACCCTGTTAACACCACAATTCTCCCGGAAAAGTTATTTGAGAGTCTCTATTGGCATCTATTTGGTTTTGACTTTTCAAATAGTTGATAAACTGCTAGATTTAAATAGAAATAATACAAAATAAAAAGAATGTCTTATGATTTTCCATTTATATTGAGCTAATTTAGCTAATTTATCTATACATGTTAGCTAACATGTGCCCATTTCCTCTTTGTCTATGTTGTTCCTCTTTAGTTAGATGCATCTATGCATCACAGAACTACTCTTCACATACACATTTTGCTTGATGACTGTCTCACCTGATGCATCCTCTACATCTTTTAACAAGTAACGATGGACCAGAATTTCTTGTGTATCAGCTTGTGTATCTTGTGTGGTTTCACTTATATATTTGTAATTAGTTATTTTTTTCTTCACACAACACAACTACCTCAGTCATGTGATACATGGAAAGATTAATAAGTTATTTAAAGAGAAAAAAAAGCATTGCTTTGTTGAAATTAATTTAAAAATCTCTTAAATTTTTAGTTTAAACATTGATATCAAGTTGTTCCGCATTCAAAGACATTGTTCATGATATGACATATTAGCCACAGCAAACTTTAGACAAACTTTTTTTTACAACTAAAATCCACACAATCTTTTTTCCAGCAGAACTGGGTTTTAATAGATTAGCGACATCATTTACATCTCACATAATATATAAATGTGTCTATGTTAAATTAAATACTGGTGCTTTTAAATGTTTCAAATGGTTTACGATTGGAACAAAAGTGGTATTTATAAAGAAAGTTTTTCATAAATTAGAAGCAGAGTATGACTAGTACTTGCCATTTACATATTGTGGATAAAAAAAACTGTCCTTATAAGGCAAGAACAAAATGATTATCTTAATGTGAACTTCCTTTTTCCTCTCTGTTTCTCTCTCTTCTCTCTCTTTCTCACTTTCTCACTCTCTCTGCGCATGTGCGAGTGTGGTAGGGTGAGTGAGCGTGCTGGTTAGAGCGAACGTGGATTTTGAGTATTTTGAGTGTGTTTTTCTATTTCTCTTTTTCCTTTTTTCTGGTTTTGGTGTTTTTCTTTTGGTTTAGTTTCACTGGGTATTGAGGCCGCTCGCGGCTTTTTGTCGCGTGTCGGTATGGCTTCTGAGGTTGGGCAGGGAGTCTCGCACCTGTCGATACGTAATGGTTGCAGGTGTGTGCCTGATATTGGCGTGAGCGTGGAGGATGTTCTCGTGGTGGTGGGAGGAATTATAGGTTTTGAAAATGTTCTATCGGCATCGCGTATGAACAAAGCTGTTGTCATGTTTTTAAAAACAGAGCAGTTAGTTGATCAGATGAGTGAGAATGGTTTATGGATTAAGGAAACCTTTGTGCCCGTTACTCCTTTAATGGCTCCGGCTACTAAAGTAAATATTTCCAACGTACCGCCTTTTATCTCAAATGACGCGATTGTCAAAGAGTTAACCCGATACGGTAAAGTTGCGAGTCCTGTTAGGAACATCCCTTTGGGATGTAAAATGCTGATCTTAAACACGTTTTGTCGTTTAGAAGGCAAGTGTTAATGTTTCTGACTTCAACAGAGCGCACATTAGAGATCTCGTTTCGAGTAAGTCATGGAGATGGATCATATATGCTGTATGCAAGTACAGATAATTTAAAGTGCTTTGAATGTGGAAATATAGGCCATAAACGTTTCACCTGTCCTAATAAAAAAGCGGATGTTGAGCAGCAGCTGCCTGTTAATGTTACTGAAGATGGATCAGTTCATCATAATGATACCAGTGATACCGAGGATAATACGGCAAAAACACAGGACAAACAAGTACTTAAGAAACCAAACAAGGCCGTTGGAGGAGGTCTACGGGCACAATGAGGTGAGTAAAAGCGATGCTGGTATGGATGTGGAGAGAAGTGAGCAGGCTGAATGCAGTTCTGTGTTTGTCATAAATGATGATGTTGAGGAAGTAAAAGAAAATGAGTTTGTATCTCAGACTGTTATAGAAATAGCTGAGAAATGCTCGGTGGATGATATAGATGGGCTATCTCAGTGTACAGATGATGGACATTGGTCTGAGGGGTCAGAAATATCAAAAATAGATACAGAAGATTTGTACACTGTGGGACAAATTAATGCTTTTCTGGACGAGACAAAAGGTAAAAGCATAGAAGTGAGTGATTTTTTCCCAGATTTGGAAAAGTTTATCTCATCTGTAATGTGGGCAAGGAAAAACTGCAGTAATGATGAGTTATCAGAACAGAAACGTTTTAGGTTGAAGAAACATATAACTGGAATTCGGAAAAAGTTTGAGAAAGGGAAAGGGAAATCAAAAGAGGAAAATATAACTAATTGCTATGGCTAATATACATCTCTGTCTGATTAGTTTTTTCTAATCTTCTTCTTTCTTATGGAAACCTTACGTGTGGGATCTTTAAATGTCAATGGGATGAGGGATAAGAGTAAAGCTGATACTGTGATCAATTTTATTAAGTTAAAGAAATTAGATGTTATTTTCTTACAAGAGACTCACAGTGATGCAAACAATGAGGTTGACTGGCGATTGTGGTGGAGGAATGAATGTGTGCTCACACATGGTACTAATCTGAGTGCAGGAACTGCTATTATTTTTCTCCTTCTATAAAAGCAAAAGTTTTGGAAAAAAGTGAAATCGAACCAGGAAGATGTTTAGCAGTTAAGGTTGATTTAAATGGTCTTGTTTTTATGTTTGTGAGTGTATATGCACCTAACATAGGAGCTGAGAGAATTATTCTTTTTGATAAATTAAAAGGTTTTTAGGAAAGCAGAAAGGTAATTTTTTACTATCTTAGCTGGGGATTGGAATTGTACAATTAATGCTTTGCTTGATAGAAATGGAGAAGAACCCCATTTTCAGTCATCTGCAGTACTTGACAATGTCATTAAAATCTCTAATCTTACTGATATATGGAGAGAAAATAATCCTTTTGTTAAGCAATATACATGGGTAAAGGTTAGTGATGGGAGGATTTCAGCAGCACGATTAGACAGACTGTACATATCAAATAGTATGAAAAGTAGAATTTTTAATACAGCTATTGTCCCCACATCTTTCACTGATCACAAATTAATCACTATTGATTGCAACTTGAACTCTAAGAAAAATAGAAGTGTTTACTGGCATTTTAACGTCAAATTGCTACAAGACAAGGTTTTTTGTGATTTTTTTTAAACACTTTTGGGAGACATGGAGAAAAGAAAAAACAAGATTTGATAATGTTATTTTATGGTGGGAAATTGGTAAAGCTCACATAAGGGGTTTTTTGCCAGCAGTACATATCTCACTCTAATTTTTGTTTGAAACAGTCTCTGGAATGGCTTGAAAAGGAAATCCTTGCCATTGAGAAAAACATGATAGGAGATCTTTCTTCCAATGTGCATGAGTGGTCTGAGAAGAAATCAAAATTAAGCTCTATTTTAAATGAAAAGGTTAAAGGAGCTCTTGTTAGAAATAGATTCTTATCTATAAAGGATATGGACAGTCCCACCTCTTTTTTTTTTCAATCTAGAACGCAAGAGTGTACAAGTTAACCAAATGCATAACCTGAAGGATGACAATGGACAATGTACATCTGTGCCTGTGGAAATGCGCAGGATAGCAGTTAATTTTTATTCACATTTATACTCACCTGAGAACATAGACATGCCGATACAAAATGGATTTCTACAAGATCTTCCTTGTCTAAATGAAGAAGATAAACAAGCTTTGGAGTCTGGATTAACTTTCTTGGAATTAAGTGATGCCGTAACGGGTCTTTCGTCGGGTCGTACCCCAGGCATAGATGGACTTCCTGGTGAATTTTATAAACATTTCTGGACAATACTTGGATCTGATTTATTTGAGGTGCTTAAGGAATGCAATCGTATTGGTATTCTACCCAAGAGCTGCCAACGGGCTGTTTTAACATTGCTTCCAAAAAAAGGTGATCTTACCATATTAAAGAACTGGAGACCTTTGGCAATTCTCTGCACTGACTATAAAATTTTATCAAAGTGCCTTGCCAATAGATTGAACAAAATATTGTTCAAAATTATACACAAAGATCAATCATACTGTATAAAAGATAGATGTATTGCTGACAATTTGCACCTAGTACGTGATGTTATTGATTATGCAATGTGTAATAATATTGATGTAGGAATACTGTCAATTGATCAGGAGAAAGCTTTTGATCGTGTTGATCATCAATATCTTTTTAAAGTTTTAGAAGCTTTTGGTTTTGGAGAAAATTTTAGAAAAATGATAAAGTTGTTGTACAATAATGCAGTATGTATGGTAAAAATAGCAGGAGGTTTGAGTGTCCCTGTAAAGGTACAGAGGGGTATAAGACAAGGATGCCCTCTTTCTGGTCAGCTTTATAGTTTAGCTATAGAACCTCTTCTATGTAAATTAAGAGTGAGTTTAACGGGTTTGGAGGTAAAAGGTGCTATTTTTAACGAGTATGTAAAGGTTTCAGCCTATGCTGATGATATTATTGTTGTTTTAAGGGATGTTAAGGATGTTCAGGTTTTAAAAGAGGTTTTATTAAGCTATGGTAAAGCTTCATCTGCAAAAGTTAACTGGGCAAAAGTGATGCATTGTGGTGTGGTTTAGACCACAACACTCCAGCTCTCCCAAGTAATTTAAAATGGGGAAAATCTGGGATTAAATATTTGGGGGTGTTTTTAGGAAGGGAGGATTACAAGAGACAGAATTGGGAGGGCCTGGTGGAGAAGGTGTGTGCTCGGTTGTCTTGCTGGAATTGGTTGCTACCACAGTTATCCTATAGGGGAAGAGTCCTGGTCTGCAACAACCTTGTAGCCTCAATGCTATGGCACAAAATGAACATTCTGGAACCTCCTGAAGATTTGGTTGAAAAAATCCAAAAATGCTTAATAGACTTTTTTGGTCTGGTAACCACTGGATAAAAGCATCACTTTTGTTTCTACCCAGACAAGAAGGTGGACAAGGACTGGTGGATATAAAAAGCAGAATTAAGACTTTTAGACTACAGACAGTAAAAAGATATCTCTACGGAGTGGATGTAAGCTGGTCTGGAATAACCTGTGCCCTCCTTAAAAGAGCAGGAGGGATGGGGCTGGATAGACATTTGTTTCTCCTGGACTTTCAAAATGTTGATCTGACTGGACTAACTTCCTTTTACCATTCAGTGTTCAAAGCCTGGAGGACCTTTAATATCTTGAGAGACAAAACGGATGAGGGAGGTCTCTGGTCAAGGGAAGAACCTCTAATGCACAACTCTATAGTGGACTCAGTGATTTTAAAATCCCCATCTATGAGGAATCTTCTAAAGGCTGCAGGAGTTGTAAAAATTGGACACTTAATAACTTCAGATGGATGGATATCTCCTGAAATGCTAGCTTCCAAGATTGGAATAAGATCAACTCGTTGGACACAAAGACTGTTAAATGAAATCCTTGAGAGCCTATCGATGGATTTTAAACGCAGAGTGGAAGCAACTAATGAAGATATGGATTTAACTTTTCCTGAACTAAGAATAATTCCATCTGTGGGTATTTTTGAAGAAAAGGAGGGATCTTTGTTGACCTTCAAGATACCTTTATTGGACTGTTTCAGTAAAACTGAGAAGAAAGCACTGTACGTTACATGTGTAAAAGTTTCACACTCTCTTTCTTTAGGAGGAGTTAAAGAGTCAAAATGGCAAGAGCTATTTGGATCAGGCTCTTCCCCGAAGGGTTGCTGGAGGGCCTTGTACAAGCCTCCCATTGAAAAAAGGACTGGTGATCTTCAGTGGAGAGTTGTGCATGGGTTAATAGCTACAAACAGATACAGAGCACACCTCGATCCCCAGGTTCAGGAGGGATGTCCTTTTTGTGGGATGACTGAAACTGTCTTTCATTTATTCTTCCAATGTGGGAGGCTTGTGCCTTTACTTTCTCAATTGGAAGAATGGTGTACAGTTTTGGGAGAAGTGTTTTCACCTATGTTATTTATTTATGGACCAAAGTATAGCAGAAACAGAAAGCAGATCCACGTTTTGCTTAATTTTTTGTTTGGGCAAGCAAAGATGGGAATTTGGATTTCACGTAAAAGCAAAATAAATAATGTTGGGTCAACTGATGCAATGTTAATTTTAAAAAGTTTAATTAAAACTAGATTAAAGGTGGAATATGCATACTATAACTTGGTTAAAGACCTGGAGACTTTCAATTATATTTGGGGAGTAAACCAGTGCATATGTGAATCTGATTTTGATGGTGTTTTGCAAATTTATGTTTAATTTTGAGGTATTTGTTTTTTCTTTCTTTGTTTTTGTTTTTTTGTGCTATTTATTATTGTATGTTTGTATTTATTTATTTAACTATGTGAGTTTTAATTAAATTTTGATTCTTTTGTAATAAAGTAGGTTTAAAAGTCAAAGTCTCTCTCTCTCTCTCTCTCTCTCTCTCTCTCTCTCTCTCTCTCTCTCTCTGTCTATTTCTCTCTTTCTCTCTCTGTCTGTTTGTCTGAGCATGATGTTATTTCACACAAACCATGTTTGGGTGATGAAATGCTTTAATTGCTTTTAACTGATCTATATTTAAGGAATGTCACACGGTCAAGAGTGTGATATGTCCCTACATCAGCACTGTTATGAACAGCGCTGTTGTGATGCGAGTGCCATAGCTAATCATAGCAGTGCTGATTTAGGGCCATATTGCACAATTACGAGTGTGATATTGCTTACAGTTCAATGAACAAGTACATTGTAAAAAATTAGGAAAAACTGAGTATGGTCATAAAGAAAACATTTGTGCAAAAATTACTATCTTACGCCATGGAACACAATCTGGCATTGCTGCTTCAAAACAAATGATGCGTCCAAGCCTCTATTTAAAAACTGTCACTATAGTATCATGGCTTGGGCTGTTTCTAACAAGTTATTGGAGAAATAGTACTCTAGTCCAATCAGATTCATGGACCGAAACTACTGTTGTATATATATTAGCAATAAAGTACACAAGGCTGTGCTAGTCTGTGAATATAATGATGGCTAAAGGGTGTTCCTACAACCCTTTCAGCTGTGGTGGTTCCACTTTATATTACGTGTCTTTAACTACACTGTACTAAAATTCAAGTACATACAATACAATGTTTTTATTGTGTAACTACTTGTTGTTGTACAAAATTCTCACAAGGTTCACATTTTCACATGAACATCGCTGACGCTTATTTTCGGAAGATCCTGAGACATCGAGTAAAAACAGACATTTTGGCGACGCGCAAGTAAACCGGAAAAAGATATGCCGACTTCTGGCAATACATTTTTAACATTTACAATGTGTTTAGATTTTTTTTTATTACCTTTACAGAGACTTTAAAACTTTCTTAAACATTTGTACAGGTCATAATTGCAAATGAATCCCTTACCTGCAAAAGGTAAAATAACAAAAAAATCGAGGTTGGAAAAAATGTAAAGACATAAACGAAATTTCTGCGCAACTGTGAAACCAGAGGAAAATTTAGCTTTTTCATTGAGTATATCCTTCACGTCAAAATAGGTATTTTCATGTTTATGATAGCTATCACCATGGTTGCAAATTAATAAAAAAAATATATAAAGTATACCCAAGATTTTGGCTGTGTTGCAGATGTCTTTCACTGTTCACTGATAGTCAGGCATTGGTGAAAAGTCTAACTTCATCAATTTATTCTGCTAAATTGTTCATACCATGAATTAAATATCTATTTTAAAACCTAATCAGAATCAGAAAGATATTTATTGCCAAGTAAGTTTTACAAAAGGAATTATTTTTGGTTTATTGGTGCATGTCTCAAATGTGCATCAATCAAAGAAATGTAAACAATTTTCACCTATGTGCATAAAATAATTCTATATATTTTACATATATTACTGTATAATCGCTTCAGAGTTTCAAAGTAATTTAAATGTCATTTCCTAAACCTTACCTTATCATGGAATCAAGAGTCAAGAATCTGTTATAAACCCTAATGGCTTTGGAGTAAAAATAATAATAGCCAACATGGCTGGTCGATTTTGAGAGTAGAAATCCTTGTATTTCAAAGCGGCTTGCCGCCAGCCGACCATGATCCATTAGGCGGAGGCAACCGCCAGAGAAAATGAAGCAGTCGGGCCACCAGCTATTCGCCGGCGGCATCTCGCAAGAAATGGGAGTGGCGAATTCGGCGGCAAAAGTTTCATCCCCACCAGTGGGACGCACCTATAGCCGACAGCTTAGGGTCGGCGACAAAAGAAGCCGTCGCGGATATTTTTTGCTATCTGGGAAACTTCCTCCAGTTGAGCCGGGCGAACCTACCTTTAATTGAATACTCACGTATGTTTTGCACCATTGCCAAATGCACTGGATATGTGGACCGACACCTCAAGTCCATCAACCAGATCGGCCTCCTTGCCCGATGGATGGGTGGAGTTGCGGAGACTGGTGAGTACACTTGGATGGCGTGCGTGGATATGATTTTGGAGAGGTTTGCTCCTGAGGGTACTCTCAACAAGCCAGCGCCCACACCTGCCACGACCAGCGAGCCAATGCCCACACTGCCACGACCAGCGAGCTGTAAGTCTCGTCCGTCCCAGAGCCAGCGTTGCCAGCCTCGTCTGTTCCAGAGCCAGCGTTGCCAGCTTCGTCCGCCCAGAGGAGGAAGAGAAGAGGAAAGGCTTCTGCTCCCCAGTCTCCGCCTGCCACGGTCAGCGAGCCAGAGCCCACGCCTGCCATGGTCAGCGAGCCAGAGCCCACGCCTGCCACGTACAGCGAGCCAGAGCATGTAGCCTCGACCGTCCCAGAGCCAGCACCTGTAGCCTCGACCATCCCAGAGCCAGCGCCTGTAGCCTCGACCATCCCAGAGCCAGCGCCTCACGAGCCTCCCAGGGCTCAGCATCCAAGATCTGTCTCCCAGGGCTCCGCCTCCCGAGTCAACCAGGGCTCCGCCTCCCGATCCTCCCAGGGCTCCGCCTCCCAGGGCTCCGACCCCTGAGCTTTCCACAGCTCTACCTTCCATGGCTCTGTCTCCCGGGCCTTCCACGGCTCCGCCCCCTGAGCCTTCCACAGCTCCGCCTCCCAGGGCTCCGCCTCCCAAGCCTCCCAGGGCTCAGCATCCAAATTCTCCGCCTCCCAGGGCTCCGCCTCCCGAGTCAACCAGGGCTCTGCCTCCCAGGGCTCCACCTCCCGGTCCTCCCACGGCTCTGCCTCCCGATCCTCCCAGGGCTCCACCCCCTGAGCTTTCCACAGCTCTGCCTTCCATGGCTCCGTCTCCCGGGCCTTCCACCACTCCGCCCACACAGCCTTCCATGAATCTGCCTTCCACAGCTTTGCCTTCCATGGCTCCGTCTCCCGGGCCTTCCACGGCTCCGCCTTACATGGCTCCGCCCCCTGAGCCTTCCACAGCTCCGCCTTCCATGGCTCTGTCTCCCGGGCCTTCCACGACTCCACCCACACAGCCATCCATGAATCTGCCTTCCTCGGCTCTGCCTTCCATGGCTCCGCCCCCTGAGCTTTCCACAGCTATGCCTTCCATGTCTCCGCCCCCAGAGCTTTCCACGGCTCCACCACCAGAGCATTCCACAGCTCCACCTTCTATGGCTCAGTCTTCCGGGCCTCCCAGGGCTCCGCCTTCCATGGCTCCGTCTCCCGGGCCTCCAAGGGCTCCGCCTTCCACAGCACTGCCTTCCATGGCTCTCTTTCCCGGGCCTTACATGGCTCCGCCCCCTGAGCCTTCCACAGCTCCGCCTTCCATGGCTCCGTCTCCTGGGCCTCCCAGGGCTCCGCCTTCCACAGCACTGCCATCCATGTCTCTCTTTCCCGGGCCTTACACGGCTCCGCCCCCTGAGCCTTCCACAGCTCCGCCCACACAGCCTTCCATGAATCTGCCTTCCATGGCTCCGCCCCTAAGCTTTCCACGGCTCTGCTCCCAGAGCATTCCACGGCTCCACCACCAGAGCCTTCCACAGCTCCTCCTTCCATGGCTCCGTCTTCCGGGCCTCCCAGGGCTCCACCTTTCACAGCTCTGCCTTCCATGGCTCCGTCTTCCGGGCCTCCCAGGGCTCCGCCTTCCACAGCACTGCCTTCCATGGCTCCACCTCCCAAGCCTCCCAGGCCCCCTGACCCTGTTCCTGTCCTGTGGCCTCCTCCCAGGCTCCCTGACCCGGTCCCTGTCCTGTGGCCTCCTCCCAGGCCCCCTGACCCAGTCCCCGTCCTATGGCCTCCTCCCAGGCCCCCTGACCCAGTCCCTGTCCTGTGGCCTCCTCCCAGGCCCCCTGACCCAGTCCTTGTCCAGTGGCCTCCTCCCAGACCCCCTGACCCAGTCCCCGTCCTGTGGCCTCCTCCCAGGCCCCCTGACCCAGTCCCCGTCCTGTGGACTGCTCTGTTTGCCCCTTGTGCCCCCTTGGACTGCCTGTTTGCCCCTTGTGCCCCCTTGGACTGCCTGTTTTCCCCTTGTGCCCTCTTGGACAATTAGTTTTTTGTTTTTCTTTTTTTGGAGCGTCTGGAATCCGCTCCTTAAAGCTGAGGCTCTGTCATGTTCACTGTTGTCTTTTGTTTTTGTGCTTTTATGTTGAAGTTTAGTTTAGTTCCTGTTTCCTGTTTGGTTTTTGTAGTCCTTTTGTAGTTTATTTTTATGATTGGTTTTCACCTGATAGTTTCTCCTTACCTGATTGTCTCCCCAAGTGTTCCTCATTCCCTTGTTTGTTCCTTTGTGAATTAAATTTTGCAGCATGTATTCTGTAATCTGTAGTGGAATACATTTCAAAAGGAACCCTCCCAACCCTGTTAACACCACAATTCTCCCGGAAAAGTTATTTGAGAGTCTCTATTGGCATCTATTTGGTTTTGACTTTTCAAATAGTTGATAAACTGCTAGATTTAAATAGAAATAATACAAAATAAAAAGAATGTCTTATGATTTTCCATTTATATTGAGCTAATTTAGCTAATTTATCTATACATGTTAGCTAACATGTGCCCATTTCCTCTTTGTCTATGTTGTTCCTCTTTAGTTAGATGCATCTATGCATCACAGAACTACTCTTCACATACACATTTTGCTTGATGACTGTCTCACCTGATGCATCCTCTACATCTTTTAACAAGTAACGATGGACCAGAATTTCTTGTGTATCAGCTTGTGTATCTTGTGTGGTTTCACTTATATATTTGTAATTAGTTATTTTTTCTTCACACAACACAACTACCTCAGTCATGTGATACATGGAAAGATTAATAAGTTATTTAAAGAGAAAAAAAGCATTGCTTTGTTGAAATTAATTTAAAAATCTCTTAAATTTTTAGTTTAAACATTAATATCAAGTTGTTCCGCATTCAAAGACATTGTTCATGATATGACATATTAGCCACAGCAAACTTTAGACAAACTTTTTTTACAACTAAAATCCACACAATCTTTTTTCCAGCAGAACTGGGTTTTAATAGATTAGCGACATCATTTACATCTCACATAATATATAAATGTGTCTATGTTAAATTAAATACTGGTGCTTTTAAATGTTTCAAATGGTTTACGATTGGAACAAAAGTGGTATTTATAAAGAAAGTTTTTCATAAATTAGAAGCAGAGTATGACTAGTACTTGCCATTTACATATTGTGGATAAAAAAACTGTCCTTATAAGGCAAGAACAAAATGATTATCTTAATGTGAACTTCCTTTTTCCTCTCTGTTTCTCTCTCTTCTCTCTCTTTCTCACTTTCTCACTCACTCTCTCTCTCTCTCTCTGTCTATTTCTCTCTTTCTCTCTCTGTCTGTTTGTCTGAGCATGATGTTATTTCACACAAACCATGTTTGGGTGATGAAGTGCTTTAATTGCTTTTAACTGATCTATATTTAAGGAATGTCACACGGTCAAGAGTGTGATATGTCCCTACATCAGCACTGTTATGAACAGCGCTGTTGTGATGCGAGTGCCATAGCTAATCATAGCAGTGCTGATTTAGGGCCATATTGCACAATTACGAGTGTGATATTGCTTACAGTTCAATGAACAAGTACATTGTAAAAAATTAGGAAAAACTGAGTATGGTCATAAAGAAAACATTTGTGCAAAAAATTACTATCTTACGCCATGGAACACAATCTGGCATTGCTGCTTCAAAACAAATGATGCGTCCAAGCCTCTATTTAAAAACTGTCACTATAGTATCATGGCTTGGGCTGTTTCTAACAAGTTATTGGAGAAATAGTACTCTAGTCCAATCAGATTCATGGACCGAAACTACTGTTGTATATATATTAGCAATAAAGTACACAAGGCTGTGCTAGTCTGTGAATATAATGATGGCTAAAGGGTGTTCCTACAACCCTTTCAGCTGTGGTGGTTCCACTTTATATTACGTGTCTTTAACTACACTGTACTAAAATTCAAGTACATACAATACAATGTTTTTATTGTGTAACTACTTGTTGTTGTACAAAATTCTCACAAGGTTCACATTTTCACATGAACATCGCTGACGCTTATTTTCGGAAGATCCTGAGACATCGAGTAAAAACAGACATTTTGGCGACACGCAAGTAAACCGGAAAAAGATATGCCGACTTCTGGCAATACATTTTTAACATTTACAATGTGTTTAGATTTTTTTTATTACCTTTACAGAGACTTTAAAACTTTCTTAAACATTTGTACAGGTCATAATTGCAAATGAATCCCTTACCTGCAAAAGGTAAAATAACAAAAAAATCGAGGTTGGAAAAAATGTAAAGACATAAACGAAATTTCTGCGTAACTGTGAAACCAGAGGAAAATTTAGCTTTTTCATTGAGTATATCCTTCACGTCAAAATAGGTATTTTCATGTTTATGATAGCTATCACCATGGTTGCAAATTAATAAAAAAATATATAAAGTATACCCAAGATTTTGGCTGTGTTGCAGATGTCTTTCACTGTTCACTGATAGTCAGGCATTGGTGAAAAGTCTAACTTCATCAATTTATTCTGCTAAATTGTTCATACCATGAATTAAATATCTATTTTAAAACCTAATCAGAATCAGAAAGATATTTATTGCCAAGTAAGTTTTACAAAAGGAATTATTTTTGGTTTATTGGTGCATGTCTCAAATGTGCATCAATCAAAGAAATGTAAACAATTTTCACCTATGTGCATAAAATAATTCTATATATTTTACATATATTACTGTATAATCGCTTCAGAGTTTCAAAGTAATTTAAATGTCATTTCCTAAACCTTACCTTATCATGGAATCAAGAGTCAAGAATCTGTTATAAACCCTAATGGCTTTGGAGTAAAAAATAATAATAGCCAACATGGCTGGTCGATTTTGAGAGTAGAAATCCTTGTATTTCAAAGCGGCTTGCCGCCAGCCGGCCGCGGTCCATTAGACGGAGGCAACCGCCAGAGAAAATGAAGCAGTCGGGCCACCAGCTATTCGCCGGCGGCATCTCGCAAGAAATGGGAGTGACGAATTCGGCGGCAAAAGTTTCATCCCCACCAGTGGGACGCACCTATAGCCGACAGCTTAGGGTCGGCGGCAAAAAGAAGCCGTGCGGATATTTTTTGCTATCTGGGAAACTTCCTCCAGTTGAGCCGGGCGAACCTACCTTTAATTGAATACTCACGTATGTTTTGCACCATTGCCAAATGCACTGGATATGTGGACCGACACCTCAAGTCCATCAACCAGATCGGCCTCCTTGCCCGATGGATGGGTGGAGTTGCCGGAGACTGGTGAGTACACTTGGATGGCGTACGTGGATATGATTTTGGAGAGGTTTGCTCCTGAGGGTACTCTCAACAAGCCAACGCCCACACCTGCCACGGCCAACGAGCCAATGCCCACACTGCCACGGCCAACGAGCTGTAAGTCTCGTCCGTCCCAGAGCCAGCGTTGCCAGCCTCGTCTGTTCCAGAGCCAGCGTTGCCAGCTTCGTCCGCCCGGAGGAGGAAGAGAAGAGGAAAGGCTTCTGCTCCCCAGTCTCCGCCTGCCACGGTCAGCGAGCCAGAGCCCACGCCTGCCATGGTCAGCGAGCCAGAGCCCACGCCTGCCACGGACAGCGAGCCAGAGCATGTAGCCTCGACCGTCCCAGAGCCAGCACCTGTAGCCTCGACCATCCCAGAGCCAGCGCCTGTAGCCTCGACCATCCCAGAGCCAGCGCCTCACGAGCCTCCCAGGGCTCCGCCTCCCGAGCCTCCCAGGGCTTAGCATCCAAGATCTCTGTCTCCCAGGGCTCCGCCTCCCGAGTCAACCAGGGCTCCGCCTCCCGATCCTCCCAGGGCTCCGCCTCCCAGGGCTCCGACCCCTGAGCTTTGCACTGCTCTACCTTCCATGGCTCTGTCTCCCGGGCCTTCCACGGCTCTGCCCCCTGAGCCTTCCACAGCTCCGCCTCCCAGGGCTCCGCCTCCCAAGCCTCCCAGGGCTCAGCATCCAAATTCTCCGCCTCCCAGGGCTCCGCCTCCCGAGTCAACCAGGGCTCCGCCTCCCAGGGCTCCACCTCCCGGTCCTCCCAGGGCTCTGCCTCCCGATCCTCCCAGGGCTCCACCTCCCAGGGCTCCACCCCCTGAGCTTTCCACAGCTCTGCCTTCCATGGCTCCGTCTCCCGGGCCTTCCACCACTCCGCCCACACAGCCTTCCATGAATCTGCCTTCCACAGCTTTGCCTTCCATGGCTCCGTCTCCCGGGCCTTCCACGGCTCCGCCTTACATGGCTCTGCCCCCTGAGCCTTCCACAGCTCCGCCTTCCATGGCTCTGTCTCCCGGGCCTTCCACCACTCCACCCACACAGC
The DNA here is from genome assembly GCF_025860055.1 of Xyrauchen texanus. Lineage (NCBI taxonomy): Eukaryota > Metazoa > Chordata > Actinopteri > Cypriniformes > Catostomidae > Xyrauchen > Xyrauchen texanus. The sequence goes on from NC_068308.1 coordinate 11,692,248, forward strand.
CTTCCATGAATCTGCCTTCCTCGGCTCTGCCTTCCATGGCTCCGCCCCCTGAGCTTTCCACAGCTCTGCCTTCCATGACTCCACCACCAGAGCATTCCACAGCTCCGCCTTCTATGGCTCAGTCTTCCGGGCCTCCCAGGGCTCCGCCTTTCATGGCTCCGTCTCCCGGGCCTCCCAGGGCTCCGCCTTCCACAGCACTGCCTTCCATGGCTCTCTTTCCTGGGCCTTACATGGCTCCGCCCCCTGAGCCTTCCACAGCTCCGCCTTCCATGGCTCCGTCTCCTGGGCCTCCCAGGGCTCCGCCTTCCACAGAACTGCCATCCATGTCTCTCTTTCCCGGGCCTTACACGGCTCCGCCCCCTGAGCCTTCCACAGCTCCGCCCACACAGCCTTCCATGAATCTGCCTTCCATGGCTCCGCCCCCTAAGCTTTCCACGGCTCTGCCCCCAGAGCATTCCACGGCTCCACCACCAGAGCCTTCCACAGCTCCGTCTTCCGGGCCTCCCAGGGCTCCACCTTCCACAGCTCCGCCTTCCATGGCTCCGTCTTCCGGGCCTCCCAGGGCTCCGCCTTCCACAGCACTGCCTTCCATGGCTCCACCTCCCAAGCCTCCCAGGCCCCCTGACCCTGTTCCTGTGGCCTCCTCCCAGGCTCCCTGACCCGGTCCCTGTCCTGTGGCCTCCTCCCAGGCTCCCTGACCCGGTCCCTGTCCTGTGGCCTCCTCCCAGGCCCCCTGACCCAGTCCCCGTCCTATGGCCTCCTCCCAGGCCCCCTGACCCAGTCCCTGTCCTGTGGCCTCCTTCCAGGTCCCCTGACCCAGTCCCTGTCCAGTGGCCTCCTCCCAGGCCCCCTGACCCAGTCCCTGTCCTGTGGCCTCCTCCCAGACCCCCGACCCAGTCCCCGTCTTGTGGACAGCTCTGTTTGCCCCTTGTGCCCCCTTGGACTGCCTGTTTGCCCCTTGTGCCCTCTTGGACAATTAGTTTTTTGTTTTTCTTTTTTTTGGAGCGTCTGGAATCCGCTCCTTAAAGCGGGGCTCTGTCATGTTCACTGTTGTCTTTTGTTTTTGTGCTTTTATGTTGAAGTTTAGTTTAGTTCCTGTTTCCTGTTTCCTGTTTGGTTTTTGTAGTCCTTTTGTAGTTTATTTTTATAATTGGTTTTCACCTGATAGTTTCTCCTTACCTGATTGTCTCCCCAAGTGTTCCTCATTCCCTTGTTTGTTCCTTTGTGAATTAAATTTTGCAGCATGTATTCTGTAATCTGTAGTGGAATACATTTCAAAAGGAACCCTCCCAACCCTGTTAACACCACAATTCTCCCCGGAAAAGTTATTTGAGAGTCTCTATTGGCATCTATTTGGTTTTGACTTTTCAAATAGTTGATAAACTGCTAGATTTAAATAGAAATAATACAAAATAAAAAGAATGTCTTATGATTTTCCATTTATATTGAGCTAATTTAGCTAATTTATCTATACATGTTAGCTAACATGTGCCCATTTCCTCTTTGTCTATGTTGTTCCTCTTTATTTAGATGCATCTATGCATCACAGAACTACTCTTCACATACACATTTTGCTTGATGACTGTCTCACCTGATGCATCCTCTACATCTTTTAACAAGTAACGATGGACCAGAATTTCTTGTGTATCAGCTTGTGTATCTTGTGTGGTAAGAGCAATTTATTTATTTTGTTTCACTTATATATTTGTAATTAGTTATTTTTTTCTTCACACAACACAACTACCTCAGTCATGTGATACATGGAAAGATTAATAAGTTATTTAAAGAGAAAAAAAAGCATTGCTTTGTTGAAATTAATTTAAAAATCTCTTAAAGTTTTAGTTTAAACATTGATATCAAGTTGTTCCGCATCAGCCACAGCAAACTTTAGACAAACTTTTTTTTACAACTAAAATCCACACAATCTTTTTTCCAGCAGAACTGGGTTTTAATAGATTAGTGACATCATTTACATCTCACATAATATATAAATGTGTCTATGTTAAATTAAATACTGGTGCTTTTAAATGTTTCAAATGGTTTACGATAGGAACAAAAGTGGTATTTATAAAGAAAGTTTTTCATAAATTAGAAGCAGAGTATGACTAGTACTTTCCATTTACATATTGTGGATAAAAAAACTGTCCTTATAAGGCAAGAACAAAATGATTATCTTAATGTGAACTTCCTTTTTCCTCTCTGTTTCTCACTCTTCTCTCTCTTTCTCACTTTCTCACTCTCTCTCTCTCTCTCTCTCTCTCTCTCTCTCTCTCTCTCTCTCTCTCTGTCTGTTTGTCTGAGCATGATGTTATTTCACACAAACCATGTTTGGGTGATGAAGTGTTTTAATTGCTTTTAACTGATCTATATTTAAGGAATGTCACACGGTCAAGAGTGTGATATGTCCCTACATCAGCACTGTTATGATCAGCGCTGTTGTGATGTGAGTGCCATAGCTAATCATAGCAGTGCTGATTTAGGGCCATATTGCACAATTACGAGTGTGATATTGCTTACAGTTCAATGAACAAGTACAATGTAAAAAATTAGGAAAAACTGAGTATGGTCATAAAGAAAACATTTGTGCAAAAAATTACTATCTTACGGCATGGAACACAATCTGGCATTGCTGCTTCAAAACAAATGATGCGTCCAAGCCTCTATTTAAAAACTGTCACTATAGTATCATGGCTTGGGCTGTTTCTAACAAGTTATTGGAGAAATAGTACTCTAGTCCAATCAGATTCATGGACCGAAACTAACTGTTGTATATATATTAGCAATAAAGTACACAAGGCTGTGCTAGTCTGTGAATATAATGATGGCTAAAGGGTGTTCCTACAACCCTTTCAGCTGTGGTGGTTCCACTTTATATTACGTGTCTTTAACTACACTGTACTAAAATTCAAGTACATACAATACAATGTTTTTATTGTGTAACTATCAGAGTACAATTAGGTTTTGGATTAGTTATAGGGGTAGGAATTAGGGTTGTAAGGGGGAAGAGGGATAAGGTAAAGGAGGAATAGGGAAGCCACTCAATAGGCCCAAGGATGGTATCCAATGGTGTGTCTGAAGGTCTACTGCGTGTTCTGTCTTACGCTTACGCTCTGTCATGCGCATTCAATTTAAGTTATTTAGTTCCAATTAAATAACTATATTATTTGTTTTATAATCCCTGTTTATTTTATTTGATCGTACAAATTTTATACAGCATTTGGCAAAGGCCTTATAACTTTGTTACCAATAGTTTTATCAATATGGGAAAGGAACCATCATGGTGCTGTCTGAACTGACTAGGACATGTTTGTCCCGAACTAATGGGAGGAACTTCCATAAGGCAAAGAAAACAGTCAGCAACTCTAGGCAATTGATATGCCAGCGCAGCGGGCCCCTCTCCAACGGCCTGCAGCTGCGTACCCGTTGCACACGGCACCCCAACCCAATCTGGAGGCGTCGGTTGTGACCAGGACACGTCGGGACACCTGCTGCAAGGGTACTCCTGCCCGTAGAAAGCAGAGGTCTGTCCATGGTTTGAATATCTGTCGGCAGGCCTGGGTGATTGTCACACGGTACGTGCCACGGCGCCATGCTCGTCTCGGGACTCGAGTCTGAAGCCAGTGCTGAAGTGGTCTCATATGCATCAACCCCAACACCGCAACCGCCGCGGACGTTGCCAAATGCCCCAGGAGCTTTTGGAAGAGTTTTAAAGGGACCGTTGTGCCTGGCTTGAAAGAGGCGAGGCATTTCAGCACTGACTGTGCACGCTCGTTGGTGAGGCGTGCTGACATTGAGACTGAGTCTAACTCCATGCCAAGAAAAGAGATGCTCTGAACCGGGGCGAGCTTGCTCTTTTCCCAGTTGACCTGAAGCCCCAAGCGGCTGGCCTGGTCTCTGTGCGCGCATAGTAACTCTTGTAAGTGGGCCAGAATGAGCCAGTCGTCGAGGTAATTGAGTATGCTAATGCCGGCTTCTTGGAGCGGGTCAAGAACTGCCTCTGCAACTTTCGTAAAGACGTGAGGGGAGAAAGACATGCCGAAGGGCAGGACTTTGTACTGATACGCCTGGCCGTCGAACGCGAACCATAGAAAGGGTCAGTGACGAGGCAGAATTGAGACGTGGAAGTACGTGTCCTTCAGGACTAATGCTGCGAACCAATCTAGATGCCGGACACAAGTTAAGATGTGTTTTTGCATGAGCATTTTGAACGGGAGTTTGAGCAGGGCCCGGTTGAAAACTCGCAAGTCCAAGATCGATCATAAGCCACCGCCTTTCTTGGGTATGATGAAAGACACCCTTATTCATCTCGGTTGGAGGGACAGGCTCTATCATGTCTTTGAGTTAGAGAGCAGCGAACTGGCAAACTGAATTGCGTACCCGAGTCGAATGGTCCGGGCCAGCCAGCGTGATGGGTTGGGAAGTGAAAGCCATGCATCCAAGCTCTGTGCTAGGGGCACCAAAGGGACGAGTATTTTTGATGTACCCGGTGGGGCAGAGCAGCGGGGTGGAGCAGGTAGTACAGCGTCGGGAGGCAAGGGTGCGTTCCGAGGCTTTAGTGCTGAGAAAAGACTCAAAGCACTTACCTACCTCCGCACACCCAGCAGGGGGCAGGTTAGTGACTGAGGAGGAGGTCCGGTGTAGGTGTCCTCTGAACTCATCAGAACCGGCCGGCCGGGGAACAGTCGTGGGGCTGAAGGTGGGAGGACCGTGTCCAGGAAGCCGGGACTGTTGAAATCTGGTGGCAAGGTGCCGTGAGAACGGCATTTGCGGGCCAGGTGAACTAGAGACAAAGGAAATAGCTCTGTTATTGATCATTTTGGTTTCTACAAATGAAATTTGAAACAAAAGACTCTCCTCCCGGCCCTCCACCGGGGCATGGAGTGGTCTTCTTTCCAGCTCCAGAGCTAACATCTCGGGCTCTGGGTCGAGGTCCTCAAGGGGGTCCGTGAGACATGGGGCATCTACGTCCTGCGGGGTGGTTGATGCTGGGGCCGGGTTGAGGTGGAGCAGGGTGCTTCTTAGCCGCAGGAAGATGCCCTCGGCGAGCAGACTGGGCATGGCCCATGGCGGTAGGCTTGCGGTTGGGCAGGATGTGAGAAATGGCCTCTGTCTGCTTGTTCACCGCAGAGAACTGCTAGGCGAAGTCCTCCACAGTGTCACAGAAGAGGCCGAACTGGGAGACAGGGGCATTGAGGAAGTGAGCTTTGTAGGTCTCACGCATCTCAACCAAGTTCAGCCACAGATGACGTACCTGTACCACGAGCGTGGCCATCGCCTGCCCGAGTGACTGCACTGTGACCTTTGTGGCTCTGAGGGCGAGTTCGGTCGCTGAGCGCAGTTCCTGCAGCACATCAGGATCAGGGCTACCCCCGTGCAGATCTTTGAGCGCCTTTCCTGGTGGACATGCAGGAGGGCCATGGCGTGCAGGGTGGAAGCGGCATGTCCGGCGGCATTGTAGGCCTTCGCGGTGAGCGAGGATGTTGCCCTTGTGTATCGCTGTCATGTTAGTCTGAAAGTTGAATGTTTATCGCCACGCCAGGCTTTAGAAGGCCATCTTCAGAAGAGTGTACAAATTTGCACATTTTACAATGCATGTGGTTCCCCTTCTGTCGCTCTCTTACGTTGTGTCAGAGAACGACACTAGGGGTCTCTCTTGAGCGCCGATATTCACCTCTGTACTATGAAAAAAGGCCAATGAGAGTTGGCAGCCAGTATTTGCATGTCCCGCCCCCGGACATACGGGTATTTAAGCGGCGCAAATACGGGAGTTCATTCAGAAAAATGTCTTCGGAGCCGATGGTCGTGTTTGCAGTCTGCTGCGTTACTACACACCGAGTTCCTGCTATCCTCTGCTGCATGCTGTTGGATTCTGCGGCGCACAACAGCGGCTTTCTCCTGGTTGCATGGCTGTGCACTTCCTGCCCCTGAGCGCATCGACAGTTGCAGATAGAAAGATCTCTCACGAGTCTTTCATTCATAAAAGAGTGATTTTATTTAAAAGAGTAATTTCCTCTAAAAGAGCAAAAACACAGCGGCATTGAACGTCCTTTTCAGGACGCGTCTTTTTAAAGATGCCTTTCCGCCCCTGTGTTGTTTCTGGATGCGGTAGAGTACTCTCCGTTTCCGACGGCCACAGGCGTTGTCTCGTGTGTCTGGGCAGCGATCACACCGAGGCTGCGTTTGTGGATGGTTCATGTTCTCATTGCGAGAACATGACCATGACAACGTTGCGGTCACGGCTTGCTTACAACCGTAAGCAAGCCACTCCAGCCGCCCCCCGCATCGCTCCTTCTTCCCACGGGATTGAGGATGATGCGGCTGGCGTTGGAGGTGATTTGGGGATGGCAGCGGGTGCAGCTCCGCCGGGTATGCCCCCTCGGACCACCCGCACCCCAGCACGCTCGTTGACTCCGTCCCGCTCGAGGTGGCGGCGACTCGCCTCACAGCCAGTCTGCCTACCCTCTTGCGATGGAAGCAGATGAGTTCGCCGCGACATCGGAGGGCGTGGGCTCTGACGCTGAGGGCTCCTCTGGGCTGCCGCCTCGGGCTTGCACGCCCAGGAGGAGGCCGACAGCGCAGATGTCTGATATGCTTTCCGGGCAGCCAACAGCGTGGGCCTGGATTGGAACCCTCCATCCTCCCCACAGCCGTCACGGCTGGGCGATTGGTTCTTGGGCGTGGGCGCGCTCACAGCCTCGCCCCCCCCGGTTCCCTTCTTCCCGGAGGTGCATGATGAGCTGACGTCTTCGTGGAGAGCACCCCTCTCCACTCGTCGCACCGCCACCTGCTCATCTGCCCTCGCCACCCTCGACGGCGGAGCGCGCCACGGGTACACGGAGATCCCCCAGGTGGATAGAGCTGTTGCGATCCATCTATGCCCCGGAAGCACTACCACCTGGCGGGGCCGCCCTGTACTCCCTTCCCGGTCCTGTAGAGCAACATCCTCGCTCACCGCGAAGGCCTACAGCGCTACCGGACGCGCCGCTTCCGCCCTGCATGCCATGGCTCTCTTGCAGGTCCACCAAGCCAAGGCACTCCGCAACATGCACGGGGGTGGCCCTGATCCCGACACGCTGCAGGAACTGCGCTCAGCGACCGACCTCGCCCTGAGAGCGACGAAGGTCACAGCGCAGGCACTCGGGCAGGCGATGGCCACTCTGGTGATCCAGGAACGTCAGCAATGGCTGGACTTAGTTGAGATGCGTGAAGCCGACAAGACTCGCTTCCTCAACGCCCCTGTCTCCCAGTTCGGCCTCTTCGGCGACACCGTGGAGGACTTTGCCCAGCAGTTCTCCCTGGTGATGAAGCAGACGGAGGCCATCTCTCACATCATGCCGCGCCGCAAGTCTGCCGCCACGGCCCAGGCCCCATCTGCTCGCCGAGGGCGTCCTCTTGCGGCCAGAAGACCTTCTGCTCCGCCCCAACCTGGGCCCAGCTCTCAGCCCCAGCGTCGAGCAAACCGCAGGAAGCGTACGCCCCCTGCCTCACGGACCCCGTCGAGGACCCGGAAGGCTCCCAAACGTCCCTGAGACAGCGGACCCAGAGGGGGCTGCGGTACCCAAATTCTCAATAAAAGAGCTATTTCCTTTACCTCTGGGTCACATGGCCCGCAAATGCCGTTCTCACGGCACCTTTGTTTCAGGCCTCAACAGTCCCGGCGCCCAGGATGCGGTGCTCCCGCCCTCAGCCCCACGACTGTTCCCCGGCCGGCCGGTTCAGACGAGTCCAGAGGACGCCGACATCAGACGACCTCCTCTGTCACGAACCCGCCCCCTGCCGGGTGCGCGGAACAAGGTAAGTGCTTTGAGCTTATTCTCAGCACCAGAGCCTCGGGACGCCACAGAGCCTCCCGACGCTGCGTTACCTGTTCCGCACCACTGCGAAGCCCCGCCGGGTACGTCCAAAATACTTGTCCCCTTGGTGCCCCTAGCACAGAGCGCAGAGGCATGGCTTTCTCTGCCCGGCTCGTCACGCTGGCTGCACCGGACCATTCGACTCGGTTACGCAATTCAGTTTGCCAGGTCTCCGCCCCCCTTCCTGGGCGTTCGTTCCTCCACAGTGCACGCCGAACATGCCCTCTCCCTGCGCGAGGAAATCGCCTCCCTTCTAATCAAGGACGCGATAGAGCCTGTCCCTCCAACCGAAACGAAGAAGGGTTTCTACGGCCCTTACTTCGTTGTACCCAAGAAAGGCGGCGGCATACGACCGATCTTGGACCTGCGAGTTTTCAATCGGACCCTGTCCAAACTCCCGTTCAAAATGCTCACCCAGAAACAAATCCTATCTGGCGTTCGGCATCTAGATTGGTTCGCAGTGGTAGACCTGAAGGACGCGTACTTTCACGTCTCAATTCGCCCTCGACACCGACCCTTTCTACGGTTCGCGTTCGACGGCCAGGCGTATCAGTACAAGGTTCTCCCCTTCGAGGTGCTCGAGCACCTCGGCCGCTTGGGGCTTCAGGTCAACTGGGAGAAGAGCAAGCTCACCCCAGTCCAGAGCATCTCTTTTCTCGGTTTGGAGTTAGACTCAGTCTCAATGACAGCACGTCTCTCCAACGAGTGTGCTCAGTCAGTGCTGGAATGCCTCGCTTCCTTCAAGCCAGGCACCGTGGTCCCGTTGAAACCTTTCCAACAGCTCCTGGGGCATATGGCATCCTCCGCGGCGGTCGCGCCACTGGGGTTGATGCATATGAGACCACTTCAGCATTGGCTCCAGACTCGAGTCCCGAGACGAGCATGGCGCCACGGCACGCACGGCATGGAAATTACCACTGCCTGCCTCCAAACCTTCAAACCCTGGACAGACCTCTGCTTTCTTCGGGCAGGGGTACCCTTGCAGCAGGTGTCCCGTCGCGTTCTGGTTACAACCGACGCCTCCAAATTGGGTTGGGCGCCGTGTGCAACGGGCGCGCAGCCGCAGGCCGGTGGAACCGAGGCCGCTGCGCTGGCACATCAACTGCCTAGAGCTGCTGGCCGTTCGTCTTGCCCTGAAGAAATTTCTTCCGATGATTCGTGGCAAACATGTCCTGGTCAGGACAGACAGCACCACGGTGGTGGCCTACATAAACCGCCAAGGCGAGTACGCTCCCCACATGTCACAGCTCGCCCGTCGTCTCCTCCTTTGGAGTCAGCAGCGACTGGAGTCGCTGCGCGCCACTCACATCCCCGGCAACCTCAATGTGATAGCGGACGCGCTGTCAAGACAAACCTTGCCTGGCGGAGAGTGGAGGCTCCACCCCCAATCGGTCCAGCTGATTTGGGACAGGTTCGGCAAGGCCCAGGTAGACCTGTTCAGCCTCCCAGGAAACCTCCCACTGTCCACTCTGGTATGCCCTCATAGAGGCTCCCCTGGGGACAGATGCTCTGGCACACAGCTGGCCCGTGGGGCTGCGCAAGTACGCTTTTCCCCCAGTGAGCCTTCTTGCACAGGTGCTATGCAAGGTCAGGGAGGACAAGGAGCAAGTCACTCTGGTGGCCCCCTACTGGCCCAACCGGATGTGGTTTTCGGATCTCACGCTCGTTATGACAGCCCCTCCCTGGCGAATTCCCCTGAGGAAGGACCTTCTTTCTCAGGGACGGGGCACGCTCTGGCACCCGCGCCCAGACCTCTGGAAACTCCACGTCTTGTCCCTGGACGGGACGCGGAGGGTCTAGCCGGCCTACCTTTAGCCGTCATAGACACTATTAACCAAGCCAGAGCCCCTTCAACCAGGCATCTTTACGCCCTGAAGTGGCGTCTGTTTGCGAACTGGTGTTCTTCCCGAGCCGAAGACCCACAGAAGTGCGCAGTTAGGTCAGTGCTCGTGTTTCTTCAGGAGAGGCTGGAGAGGAGGCTGTCCCCCTCCACCCTCAAGGTGTATGTTGCTGCTATCGCGGCCCACCATGACACGGTAGACAGCAAGTCTCTTGGCAAGCACGACTTAATCGTCAGGTTCCTAAAAGGTGCCCGGAGGATGATTCCCTCCCGGCCTAACCTATTTCCCTCCTGGGATCTCTCGGTCGTCCTGATGGGACTCCGGAGACCCCCCTTCGAGCCGCTTGACTCAGTTGGACTCAGGGCCCTCTCTCTCAAGACTGCCCTGCTGATCGCGTTCGCCTCCATCAAGAGGGTCGGGGGCCTGCATGCGTTCTCTGTTAGCGACGCCTGCCTGGAGTTCGGTCCGGCAGACACTTTCGTGATCCTAAGACCGCGACCGGGCTACGTGCCCAAGGTTCCTACCACACCCTTCAGGGATCAGGTGGTGAACCTGCAAGCGCTGCCCCGGGAGGATGCAGACCCAGCCCTCTCACTGCTGTGTCCGGTACGTGTCTTACGTATTTACCTGGACCGCACACAGAGCACCAGACGCTCTGAGCAGCTCTTCGTCTGCTTTGGGGGACAGCAGAAAGGGAACACTGTCTCCAAGCAGAGACTCGCCCACTGGGTTGTCGACGCCATTTCCCTGGCTTATCACACCCAGGCCGTGCCCCCCCTTTGCGGGTCCGAGCCCACTCCACCAGGAGTGTTGCGTCCTCATGGGCACTGGCTAGGGGCACTGCCCTAGCAGACATTTGTAGAGCTGCGGGCTGGGCAACACCTAACACTTTTGCGAGATTCTACAATCTCCGAGTTGAGTCAGTTTCGTCCCGTGTTCTCTCAGGTACCGAGCCAGTAGAACTCGGTGGCACGCCGATGATCTGACCGGGTGGATCGCTTACACCCAGCGCCCTTCCCCCTAACCAGGGGAAACAGTGCGCCTTCTTCCCCGGAGATCCCAGGCTTGGGACACTGGTTGGCTCCTCCCCTAGCCCTTGCGGGTCGCAGTTCTGCGGAGGGACTCGCCGACCCAAACCACTGCGGGTACCGCTAGCTACCCTGTACTGGTATAGGGGCCCCACAGGTAAGGCCTCCTGCTCGGACTCCCCCTGTGTGTAAAACCACGGTTCTGTCCCCTCACGTGAGTTGACGCCGTGTTTCCCTTAGGCAGTCACAGCTACCTCAGGTGCCGTGCTGTATGCTCCCCCCTCTCTGAGGCTGGTGCTACCACCGCACTACTGTTCCGCATAAGGCCTAGGTATAGGCCATGCGATGTATGTGCCACTCAAATTTGCCTCCCCTCCGGTTAGGTGTGGCCTCCGCAGGGTCTTCCCCGCCCTACCAAGGGCTAAGACCCCCTTCCCTCAATGCGTGTAAGGGCCCCGGCCGTAGTTGCTCTATCGCGAGAAACATAGAGAGAAAAGAGGCCCAGCCAGGCTGGCCCGTTCCCATGTTGGCGGCCGTCACCTTGTTCCCCCCTCCGGGGTAACGATAAGGAATCCTGATGGCTTAAATGGGGCATTGGGGAAGGGTACGTGCGGCCTGATACAGTTGGTCATTCTGCACGTAGGAATACCTGCTCGCTCCTGTATCAGCGGATCACGTACACGGCTCAGCGCATGGCGCTTTTTAAGTGGACCCCTAGTGTCGTTCTCTGACACAACGTAAGAGAGCGACAGAAGGGGAACGTCTAGGTTACGTATGTAACCTCAGTTCCCCGATGGAGGAACGAGGCGTTGTGTCCCCCTTGCCACGTCGCTGAGCCGAGCCCCTGTTGTGGCCGGACCATTTCCGGCTCCTCAGAAAAATCCTGAATGAACTCCCGTATTTGCGCCGCTTAAATACCCGTATGTCCGGGGGCGGGACATGCAAATACTGGCTGCCAACTCTCATTGGCCTTTTTTCATAGTACAGAGGTGAATATCGGCGCTCAAGAGAGACCCCTAGTGTCGTTCTCTGACACAACGTCTCGTTCCCTCCATCAGGGAACTGAGGTTACATACGTAACCTAGACGTTATACCTTGAAACCCAAAAGTCAAAGATTAGGACACTGTAAAATTGGTGTGTGTACATAGCTATAGGGAAACATTTGCACATAAAAGAGAGCAAAATTTGACAACCTCCATTTAGGAACATTTTGGCATGCCCTCATTTAAAAAAAAAAAAAAAGATTTTTAAAATTCTAACAATGCAAAAAAGTTCGCTTTATATAAAATAATAGTTATCTATATGGTATGTCCCCATTTAGATGTGTGTGTGTGTGTGTGTGTGTGTGTGTGTTCATTTGGCTGAAGATTTGAGTTTACATTTTTGAATCTTCAGTGCAATCAATAACACTATTGCAAATATTTCCATTCCGAAACCTACTTAATTTCTATAAGAGTATGTCACAGTTAATTTAAAATATAATGTTTTTTTCTAGCTCGTTCCATATGATTCCGTCATAAACATTGTCCATAAATGTTTCAAACATGAACAAATAACTGCAGTCTAAGAATTTTACTTACTGTAAATGCTGAAGTTAGCAGTTAAGGGGAACTAACTGAAGTTACTTATGGTTCGCATGTCGTAACCAACGTCTATGACTACAATGATAAAAGTTTAATTTATCAACGTTACCTGCACGTCACATCACAAGTAACGTGATGTGTTACGTGTGCAATTACCTATTTCTAAAAAAAAATAACAAACTAAGTTGCCTTTCATTTACATTGACCTCCTATATCATTTAGAGAATACACCCATGAATGGCCACAGATAGTGCAAGTGCTCCCACCCATGGCCAGTTGCTATGCCCATTGTATCATATAGCCCTGAACCTAATGCAGGTATGAAAATAGGGCCCATAATCCATGACAGCTAAGGTTAATAGTTGACCTCATTGGTGCTGCACATTAATATTCACAGTAGCTAGCTGAACAAGTGTTTTGCATCATAGCTGTTGCTATCATGTATTTAAGCATAGCTGGACCACTGAAAGGACCAATCAGCATCCATGGTTTTCCTTGAATACTGATTCACTTTTTTGCATTTCTGAACATTTTAGTGTTTCAATCAGTTGTGGCATTCAACATTGATCCTGTTAAATGGAGAAGTTTCAAAGGACCTTCAGAGAGCCAAAACGTTGCCTTTGGCTATAAGATAATACAGAGAGAATCATCAAGGTGAGAGAAACATAACCACTTATAATGAAACATAAAAACACAATTTCATAGTTTGTGTGGCACCTACAAAAAGCACAATATGGCCTGGATTCAACACACTGCAGAGGTTCAAGTCCCACACATACCAGGCAGATATTGGTTTATATTGGATCCACCTAAAATTTTTATTAGCTGTTGTGTGTTGAGAGACCTTGTGGAAAGAAGTCTTGCAGAACCACACTTGACCATTGATTCTTAAATCTGGTGAATTCATGTATCTCTGTATAGCTTTGTCATCATACTCATACTTTTTTTTTTTTTTTTCATTTAATAAATTTACTTTTCCCCTGTAGTTGATTCTAACTCTTATTCTCACCTCTTTTGTCATAGAGTTATTGTGAGTGATCCTCTAATTCAAATCAACCAGGAAAGAAGAGGGAAAATTTATAGCTGTCCTGTCACACAACAAACCTGCTCACCATTGGACATTAATGGTATTTAGGTTTTATACAATGTTTTCATATAGTAATTAAAACGGCTTTAAAACATTATTTTATCAAAATAATAATAATAATAAAATAAACTTCTATGTGTTAACAAAGTGCCATCTGAAGCTGTCAACATGTCTCTTGGACTTTCCATGATTCATGATCAAAAATCTTCAAAATTGGCGGTAAGTTCTGCCACAGAAAACAATTGACATTAAAGAATATAGCACTCTATGAGTACATCTTATGTCTGTTTCACATTTACAAGTAACCAATAAATATAATAGGCCAAATGAAATATGCTGAATAAAACACTGACCAGAGAACATACTTAATAAGAATAAACCAAGTCTTAATTTAATTTACCAACGTAAACTTAATTTAAAGCTTCAATTCCATCTCATCCAGATTTGTGGTCCCACCATTCCAAAGAACTGTAAAGGATTCACTTCCTACAATGGCATGTGCTTTATAAGTGAAAACAATGTGGTTAAACCACCTATACCAAGCTCTCTAAGAGGTAAATAAGATTATCAGCAAAGAGATTTTCTTTTTTTATTATTTATTTAATGTAAATTAAATAATTTTCTTCTCTTTTTTGTTTAAATATATTGAAGTTTTACTACATAAATGTATACATTGTTCTTCTCTCCACTTACAGACTGCCCTGGTCAGATTGATATAGCTTTTTTATTAGATGGCTCTGGGAGTGTAGGGTGGAACAATTTTAACACAATGAAGAGGTTTGTGGCAAATGTGATTAAACGGTTTGCTGGGCGGGATGCACAGGTAGGCAGTGCCTTCAATATCATTTCAATTAATTTGATACAAACTTTATGCCTATGTTTTTTTTTTTTTTTATAAACAGCTAAACATAATAGTGTCCTTTCATGTGTAAATGTCTGTTTTGGTTTACAGTTTGCCATTGCACAGTACTCTGTTTATTGTTCCATTCACTACGACTTCATTCAACTCAGTCAAAAAAGCACGTGGGAAGAAAATGTGATGAATATAAATTACATGGGTGGTGGAACCTTGACTGCAAATGCCATCATACAAGTTGTGTAAGACCTGTTTATTAGTAATATAAACTGAATATTTTTATTTAGTGGAGCACATTTCATGCAGCTCATATACTGTACAATATTATATGCTTTACAGGTGCAGTTTAGCCTAAGTTAAAAGAAATAAAGCTTTGGCATTGAGCTTTAACTGTTAAAATATTGATTTTAAGTTAACAAGTCACACAAAACAAAAATTAAATCCTAGATTTTGGAAGATAATGTGAGTGATACTTGAATAAGCAAAGATCACCACTAAGGTACTTTAAGTGGTTGCCAGTGTGTTGCTATGTGGTTGCTAAGGTGTTTTGAGTGTTTGTGAGCATGTTGCAATCACATTTCTATGGTATTGGGTGGTTGATTGGTGGTTGCTTACTGGCCCAGGTTAAAAGAGCCCAACTTCATGGTAGCCTATTCTGCCACCTAGATGTTCTGTCACTCTGTTCTCTCCCTCAGTTTGAGGGATTTTTTCTCCAGTTTTATAGTCTGCCTGTTGAACAGTGTTTGTCCAATCTCTTAGGAAAGTAATAGCACAACGTTTTCTTAAAAAAAAAACATTTTTTTAGGAATCAGTAATGCCTGTAACACAGGTGGTACAGAAAAAGTTATGCACCAAAGAAAAACTCCAATTACATTTTTAAAAACACTAATCATATGAAATGGTTAATATTAATAATAATAATAATAATAAATGTAATACTATATATTCAGTACTGAACAGACTATTGCAAATATTCATCAGCCTAAACTATGTTTGTTGTCAAAAAGGCTGTTTTGCAATCCAGCCCTAGAATATGTTAAAATATTATTTGATTTCTGTCTCAAATATGGAATAAATTAATCATAAAATTAATTCATTTTCTTCAAGCATACTGCTCTTAAGCTTATAGCCACTCTCTTAACTTGGTATATAGCTGTCTTATAATTTTTATATGAATGTTCAATCAGACCTTATTCTTATCATCTGTTAGTCTATTTTCCCAAGTCCCCATGCTTATCTCTTCAAAATGCCCAGGAATGATCTATTTACACCAGCTAGAGGGGCAAGACCATCAGCAAATAAAATCCTGCTTGTTGTTACTGATGGACAGTCACAAGACGGCGACAGACTGGCAGAAGCAGAATCACTGGCAATGAAAAAGAACATCATACGATTTGCGATTGGGGTAGGTGTTTTTCTCCTGCTCATACAGAAGACATCAGAGGTTTAAATATTTAATTTGTATGCAGTCAAATTCTAAAATGATCTTTACAGTCCATGGGTTCAAACAATTATAATAATTAGGGCTGTCAAATTAACCGTGTTCGGCAGCGTGACTTGCAAAGCTTTTAAAACTACTTTCAGAAGCATTATCAAATTGTATTATTGGCAGTGCAAATAAGCACTCAGTTTATCCTTGTATGGCTTATGATAATGATTGTGTATGCATCTTCTTTGATCTCATATTAATTGAGAAAATGCATAAAATAATTAAATTAATTAATTTGTCGCACTGCAGGACCAGGGCAGTCTCTTATGCGAGGCATCACTGTAGGAACTTTTTTCCTGCACTTTGCAACATCACGGACAGACGATTCCGTCACAGGCTCAGCAATGAGAAAGAATTTCTATACTTATAAATACATTATTATACTATCACATATTACCCAACCCAATTTCATGAGTTCTCTGGATCATATAATCCTGGAGAGCATTAAACAGATTTGACATGCTGTCCATAACGGAGGAACTCAAGCACAGGACTGGGACTGAGCTCTAAGATCCCACCTGGACTAACTGACTAAAGCAAGAAATAGACAATTATAAAATAGTAATTGGTATAGGCATTATAAATGTGGAGATGGGGAGGAGGGGGAATGCCAGAAGAATCATCACCGGTGTGAGGGAAGCAGCTGCTACTGTATATCCTTGTAATAAGATTGGCAGGCCTAGATGAACAAGCTTCAATTGAATTTATGATTAGAACTTACCAATTATAAACTAACCAATTATCAACAATTCAAAAATTGTAACAGACATGTACATTTAGTGACAATAATTTTTGTTACATTACAATACATTATAGATTACATATAATATTGAACATTAGTTGTTGTAGTTAATAGTGTAGATATTAGTTAAAATACTTGTGATAAATTAACCACAACATGCAACTGCAACTTTTATTTAAACTCAGCTATTCTAAAAATGGCCAAAATTGAAAAAGTGATGTTAACATCCCCAACAGCAACTTTGAACCTCTTTTTGAACCTCAATTATGCTATTAAATATGCTAAATACAATCATTAGATAAAGCTAATATGTCTGTTTTGTTCACTAGGTTGGTGCTGCTTTTGATTATCCCACTGCAAGAGAGGAGTTGAATAAAATTGCTACAGATCCAGATATTGATCATGTGTTCAAGGTGACAGACTTTGATGCACTGAACAGTATTCTTCAAAAACTAGAAGAGAACATTATTGCTATTGAAGGTAAGTGGGCAGCTCAAGAGATTTGGCCTAAAGTATACATTATTTAAGTTCAGTAACTCCTGTTGCTTTGCTGCAGGAACCCAAACATCTGGTGATTCCTCCAGAATGGAGTTTGCACAGGATGGATTCAGCACAGCTTTCACATTATATGTAATATAAACACATAAATTATATTTGTCTACGAACCAATTTCAAGCATTTAAACATAAGCCTTTAGATAAACATTGTGTTAAGGTTACATTTAACATACATTTAGTCAAGTGTCTCCAAAGTTTAGACTTTTAGTCTATGAGTAAATCAAATGATTGTTAAGGGAATCTACATTAGATTTATCACTTGATACATAAGTGCACATAATCCAAATTCAGTTCTTTTTTTTGTATTTAGGGAAGTGTGTTACTGAGTGCTGTGGGAGCTTACCAGTGGAAAGGTGGATATGAGGAATATGCATATGGTTCCTTTCAATCAGGCAGTGAACATGACAGTTATTTAGGTGAGGCTTTTTTTAACACACTCTAATTATTAATAGAAGACATGTATAGAAGCAACAAATTTTTAACTCAGAACAGACATACTATTGAACTATTACATTTTGTCTTAAGGTTATTCAATGGCTATTGCAACACTGTCAAACATCCACTTTGTAATTCTGGGAGCACCAAGATACAAGCACCAAGGTCAAGTCATTGTTTCACTACTCAGAAGCAGTTTGGATAAACTGACACTGGATCCCCCAAGGTTGTTCACTCGTATTTGTGTCACACAATGGTGTCAAAACCATACATAAAAACATAATATCATCATTTACAACTCACTCTCATAAGCATATGTCACTGTAGTGACATTTATCCTGCACTACCAAAATGTTACATTTATAGCACCTTGTTTTAGGGGATTGCTTTACTTTGCACAATGTTAAACTGCAAATGATAGCTTAAATCATTTACTCCTTGCTTTATCATTTATTTTTCATTTTGTTTGCCGTGATTCGTGTGAAACAACGGTTGTTTTCAGAATATCTGAAAAAGAGCTGTGTCTCAAATGATAAAAGTATCATAAAAACCATAAAAACATTCATCTGTTTCATTTGTGTGCAATATTGCAAGTCTTCTGAAGACATATGATAGATTTGTGTGAGGAACAGACTTAAATTTAAATTCATGTGGGTGGCGTCATGTCATGCTTTTTTCAAATTTTATTTTCTAATGTTTTTAACTTAGTTTTCTAATTGTATTGTCCCTGAGGTCCTCTTATAATGATTGTAAAGTTCAGTCTTGGGAGCCCTCCTAGGGGTTTTTACGGCCAGCCGAGAGGATGGGGGCGCCACCCTCCTGCGGGGGGCTGGGGCGGAGCCGGCCGAGACGGGGTGCGCACTCTTGAGCCGTGCCAGGGCAAGATGCGCTGGGTGGCCTCCGCCTGTTGTCTCACCGCCGAGAACTGCTGGGCCAAGTAAATTAGTTAGTAGTAAATACCACTGCCCAGGGCTCCTTTATACCCGTATGCAGGTGAGTGGCATGGAACTTTAGATCGCCATGTCTCGAGCTCTCAAGAGCGACCTCTAGTGTCACTTCATCGACACAACATCAAGTGAGTGACAGAATGGGAACCACGACTGTAGTGACCATATTTTTTTATTTGTATTTATTTATTTATTTTGGCAATAACCAAGGTTTCGATACAATTAACAATTTTGCTACAGCATTACTTTAGGATCCATATTGTAACTTGGTTTTAGTAATAGTAGCCATATAATAATATCTATGGTTAATTTTGAGGTTTTATATGTGGCTTATACTAACTAATTTTTAAAAGGAAAACAAAGCAACCTAATCATTTTCTACTTAAGCCTATAAATATATATAAAAATGTAAGTAACAATTTAAGTTACAAATTTTATCCGAAGAATTCATACAAATACTGGTCTAAAAGTACTTTTTCAGTATTAGATTGAAAAGAAAATGGTTGTATCGCCCATCCCTAAGTCAAATAAAAGACAGTCTCGGTTACTGATGGAAGGAATGAGACGTTGTGTCACGAAGTTGACACTAGGGGTCAGCTCCTGCGGAGCCCAGACATCTCTGATCTTGAGAAAAGGCCAATGGAAATTGGCATGTGGAATTTGCATGCCATGTATAAAAGGAGTGATGCTGCAAACACACATCAGGTATCGCACTGAGGAGCCGAGCCAAAAACCTGGCCATTTCAGCAGTTGGTTCAGTGTTGTGGCAGGAGGGACACAACGTCTCGTTCCTTCCATCAGGGAACGGAGGTTACATCAGTAACCGAGACGTTCCCTATCTGTCACTCACTCAACATTGTGTCGATGAGTTGACACTAGGGGTCCCAATGGAAAACACCACAAGAGCAGAACTTTTAGGTGGAATACAACACACGGTCTTACCGGTTAGGAGTGGAAGCACATTGTGTGGAGCGCCGTCGCAGTAGGTCCTACCCAAGGGGGGAGGAGTTACTACAAACACAGCGACCAAGGACAGAGGGAGTCTGCCCAAGGAAGATGCAGTTTACCGGCAGGGAAACCATTTTGCGGAATATAGATCACACAGGGTTTCCTAGGGGACAACCAGCGCATGTGGAGCACTTACCTCAGTATGGGGGCCGTCGGCTCGGGGGTACCTGCCAAAGAGAACTGGTGGCCAGCCGGGGAGACCGGAAATAGAGCTCAGGGGATGAGGAAACTGCTCTTATTTTTTAAGTGTGGGGCCGCAGCCCGTTGGGTGTGTGGTGAAATAAAATTAGTAAAGAAATAAGGATTCTCCACCCGACCCTCTGGCGGGGGAAGGAGTGGTCTGCTTACCAGCTCCCGTAGTGCAGTTTCCTGAGTCCCGAGGCTGCCCATCTCAGGGGCGCTTTGAAGCCTTCTTGGGGTTCTTGGCGGCCGGCCGTGAGGCGGGTGGCGTCACAGTCCTGCGGGTAGCTCTGCACCGGGGCCGACCCCGAGGGGCAGGCTGTGGCGGGGCTGGTGTCGGTGTTGGCACCACAGGGAGACGCCCTAGGAGACGACCAGACGGAATATGGGGTCTGTGGCTCCGCCTGGGCAGGATGTGCTGTATGGCCTTCGTCTGCTTCCTCACCGTTGAGAACTACCGGCAGAACTCTCCAACAGTGTCACCAAACAGCTCAACATGGGAGATGGGGGCGTCAAGGAAACGCACCTTGTCAGTCTCTCGATCAGGTTGAGCCAGAGGTGGCGTTCCTGGACCACCAGGGTGGACATTGCCTGCCCGAGAGCCCGCACCGTGACCTCCGTTGCCCGGAGAGTGAAGTCGGTCACTGATCGCAGCTCCTGCATTAGACCCGGGTCAGGACTACCCTTGTGTAGTTCTTTGAGTGCCTTGGATTGGTTCACCTGCAGGAGTGCCATGGCATGCAAGGTGGAGACAGCGTGTCCAGTGGCGCTGTAGGCCTTAGCCATCAGGGACAATGTCAGCCTACAGACCCTGGACAGGAGCCTCGGACCTTTCCGCCAGGTGGAGGCACTTTGCGGGCATAAGTGCACCGCCACTGCTTGATCCACCTGGGGAATTGCCGAGTAGCCCCTTGCCACCCCGCCATCGAGTGTAGTGAGAGCGGAGGAGCTCACGGATCGCGTACGGGCAGTGAAAGGTGCCTGCCACGAGCGCATGAGCTCATCATGCACCTCATGGAAGAAAGGAACGGGGTGGAGCGTGGCCATGAGCGGCACTCTGGCCCCAGGAACCAATCGTCGAGGCGTTAGGATTCCACTCCAGCCTGATACTCGCGGCTGCCCAGGCAAGCATGGCCGTCAGCTCGGCGTCAGCCTGCGACTGAGCCGCCGCGACCGAGGGTGGGAGACCAGCTGAGTACTCAGCGTCACACATGACGAACCCGCTCTCCGATGCCGTGATCGAAGCTCATCATCATCAAGTGCCCCGAGCGAGATTGCGGGTCCGCCATGAAGCGAACCGGCAACCTCGCTCCAGCCTCGGTTGTAGCATACAAGCGTGACGGGAGTGGGATGTCCGTGGGGCAGTACCCGGCAGAGAGTCTCCCACTACTACCCGTAGGTAGAAGGACTGAGTGAGGACAAGAACCATCCATGGACGCTGAATACACGAAAAGACACGAAAGGCAGCGATTGTTGCCATCAGGCGGGAGAGACATCGACCGAAACCAGGCAATAAACACAAGCGGAAAGACATCTTGAAAAAGACTCTTTCCATTTAGCCCACTCTTTTAGAGAAATATTACTCTTTTTGTGTGTTTTATATATATATTTTATATATATCTATATAAATCTTTTGTAGTCATTTTGTATTACTTTATGTTCATTTAATGTTGTTTTTTCTGACTTTATGTGAACGAAAATACAAATTCACCTGTTTTCTGGATGGAAATACTTCAAAATATCACTGTCCTGGACACAAAAGCGAAGTTTATGGGAAATAATAGCCATTTTCTATACTTTTGAGGCATAAGCAATTAGTAAATAACACTTACTACCCAAGAACAAAAATTTGTGTTACATAGTGCAATCAGAAGATATTTCATGTTTAACGTACCTTACAGAAATCAATGTACACTGTATGTTGATTTTGTAATGAAGTTGGCAGAAAATATTTGACAGGTATGGTATACTGCATAAGGAGGTAATATCTGTATGAAGTTTTAATACTCATTCAAACTGGTGTGTAACGTTGCAAATAAAAGGCAGTAGATAAAACACTGTTAAAGTCTGTCCCTCATCTTTTCTCAGCCTCAGATTGGGTCATACTTTGGAGCTGAGGTGTGTGTGGTGGACTTAAACTCGGATGCCATCACAGACCTCTTGTTGGTTTCAGCACCAACATATACAGAGGCTGACCGAGAGGGCAAAGTCTTTATTTACTTCTATTCACAACGAGTAAGTGATGGAGAAAAAAAGGGTTAATAATATGTTGACATTTGAACAACAGTTTTTTGATTAAACAAGATTTTTGTATTGCTATAAGTATTTGTAAGTATTCTTGATAACATGTTATATTGCTCTCCCTCTTTTCTGTCTTGCAGCCGTACTTTACTTTATCAGATCACGGTTCTGGTGGGCATGGCAGGGCAGAGAGGACGATTTGGCTCTTCTCTGTCCAGTCCAGCAGATCTGAATGGAGATGGTTTCATGGATGTGCTGATTGGAGCTCCCTTGGAAGAAGATGGACAGGGCAGCATCTACATTTTTAATGGAGGAGTAGATCGAATAAATCCAACATATTCACAGGTAAAATAGACATGGGCCAGGGGTAATTTAAAAGGTTAGTTCACCTAAAAATGAAATTAAGCCATAATTTACTCACCCTCATGTCATTCTAAACCTTTATGATTTTCTTTCTTTCATCAATCACAATAGTTGTGTTTAATATACTACAATAGACAAACACAGCCTGCTTGAACAAATTACATGCAAACAATTATACATTTTAATTTATTGAACTGAGGTAAACATTGACAGTGCAGGGTGGAAAAAGTATATGAACCCATGGATTTATTAACTAATCATCTTTGGCAGCAATAACCTCCATCACTAGTAATTGTGGTTCAGACCTGCACAACAGTCAGTAGCATTTTGCACCATGCCTCTATTCAAAACTGTTTCAATTCCACAAAATTCTTCATATGTCTGGTACTGGTTGCATAGACTAGTCAACTATTATTAATGTAGTCAACAATATCAGCCTGAAGTAGACCAGTTGCTTTGCATGTGTTTTACAAAACGCATATATAGAAAATACTGTGGGTGGTGGATTTCCAAAACTTAGTATGGTAAGAGAAGACTCATTCATATTAATGAGTAAAGCTCTACCCGATTTGTTAGAGTTAGGTTTATGGGTTGGGTAATAGTTTCTCTAACCAATCAGGTAGTGTTTTCCTGGAAAATATGACTGAATTAGTATGAATTACTGTATGAATATGAATGACTTTTCCCCTGCTATATTACGTTTTGGAAACTTTCCAGTTTCGAAACAATCCTCATCCTGTATGCTAGACCCTGTGTCTGCCTTTAATCATCTGTAAGAAAAGGGGGAACCACCTGCAACTACAGGCAGTCCTGGATTGTCTAAAATATGTTCATGTTACATGTTTATTCAATTACATCCTTCCCTAGAAGAGTGGTGGAGTGGAGTGGTGGTGGTGTAGTGGTCTAAGCACATAACTGGTAATCTAGTAATCAGAAGGACCCTGGTTCAAACCCCACAGGCACCACCATTGTGTCCTTGAAAGGCACTTTCTCCAGGTTGGGGGATTGTCCCTGTAATAAGGGCTCTGTAAGTCGCTTTGGATAAAATTGTCTGCCAAATGCATAAATATAAGATAATGTGAGAATTATAACTCCAAAACTCTTTTAAGTCTTTCCCCAGTTGCGTCCGGTTTATTACTGAGGCCACAAACCTGGAGAAAGCCAGTCTCATGCATGTTTCCACCATCACCTGGTGTGGCGGTGCAATACAAAAAAAATATAGGGGGTGTCTGTTTTTATATAAAATTTGAATTAATGCCTAATAGATTCTAATACAAAGCTGCTTACGAGGAGATAACAGTATGAATTATGTTCACACCTTATGTTCAGACCAAAGCTCAGACCTTTGGTCATTATTTTCCCCTCAGGTGTCAAACTACATATGTGTGTTGATATTTCATATAAGTAGATAAAACTCATTACATGGGGGTGTCTAGTTGAATTCAACTCGACTAATGGGCTCAACTCGACCATAAACATCAGTAGTTGTGCAATCCCTAATGTCTGGTGTGAATCAATCTCTTGTGGTCAGGGTTGGGGAGTAATAGAATACAAGTAGCGGGATTACATATTTAAAATACTAAATACAAGTAACTGTATTCCACTATAGTTACAATTTAAATCCTTTGTATTTAGAATACAGTTACATTCAAAATGTATTTTGAATACTGAAGAGATTACTTTGCATTTTATTGTCATTTGTTTCATTTAATATTTAGTTCTTTGAGATGGAAAACATTTATACAAATAAATGATGCGATCTAAAGTGCATTTGAACAGCATTGAAACACTTTCTTAAGATGTGTTACATTCATACGAGCAGACAGAGAAGTTTGAAGTAAGTGTGGAGCAGAAGAAATAGAAATAAACCTTTACGCTAAGCTAAAATTCTATTTTTAACCATTTTACATGCACATGTTACCAGATATGTTCATATTTATTTATCAAGAAAATTCATGTTGGATCATTTATTTTTAGAAATAAAAATATCTAAAAATCCTTAAAACAAGATAATTTTGATTTATTTTGCTTTAGAATCAACACTGCATAAGATATTTAGGTTTTTCAGATAATGTATTTTTAACATTTGTATTTTGTCTTAGTGTACTGAGTTTTTACTGTATAGTCAAAACAAATAGCAGTGCTGAAGAAGTAATCCAAAGTATTTAGAAGACATTACTGACCTTGAATAATCTAAAGGAGTACATTACAAATGACATACATCTGTAGTGGAATACATTTCAGAACTAACCCTCCCAACACTGCTTGTTGTCATGACAAAGCATCTTAAAGCATCTAGAGTTGAGGTCAAGACTCAGATTGGGACTTTCCAGAGGGTGTATTTTCTATCATAATACATGTAGTCTATTTTTGGTCCTCTTCCATAACTCGTCTCTTGCACTACTTGCCCTTGGTTTACTTCTTGGTCTCTAACAGGGTACAAGGGGCTAAAGGCACACCTGGAAATTGTGCTTTTTTTCTGGTAAAAAGTATCAACATTGAAAAAATACATTTATATCTATTGAATTTTAATGGAGTAACATAATTTATTTGAAAATAAATAATAATGGAAGGTTGTTTTTGATTAAAATTCTCCTCCAGAATATTGTGCAAATATATCGGCAATAGTTATAGGTTAATAGTTATCTTAAGCAACTTTTTTTGAGTATTAAATTAAGATCAAAATAACCATTTCAGAAAAGGGTTAACAAATTTCAGTTAATTTCAATCACATTTGGTATTTCATAACAATACTCAGGAATTCTATAAAGAAATAAATCTCCATTGTGATTGGATCAGTCAATGTGGGCCCACTTTGAACATTTTTCTTGACAAATCTATAGCCCCTTTGTAACATATCTCTATATCTGTCCCGTTCCCTCTTTCTTCCACTATGTGTAATGACAGAGGATTGCTGGATCATCTGTGCAACCAGGTTTGCGGTTCTTTGGGATTTCACTAAGTCAGTCCTCTCTAGACCAGAGTGGAGACAACCTACCTGACATTGCTGTTGGGTCCATGGGAGCAGTTCTAATTTTCAGGTATGTTTTGTCTTACAAAGCTCTTAAAATAAAGTGGAATCCAAAGTCTAAGGCCATGTCCATACTTTTTGTTTCATTTGAAAATGCATTGTTTTTTCTACATATATGTCATACCCACTGGAACAGCTTTTTCCTCCACTGACACTGACACTTTTGAAAATGCCCCCACGCTGTCCTTTAATGTGCATGTATGATTATAATTTTTTCACTCAAAGTATTATGCTAATAATATTATGTAATGTTTGAAATTGATAATTTTTATTAAATTTAAAAGATACTTTCATGAATCCTTCTAATTTTTCACAAGTGGTCTCAGACATTTGGACCCAACCATATACCTACCTCATACAAAATACAGAGGTACACATACGTGTGTGTGTGTGTGTGTGTGTGTGTGTGTGTGTGTGTGTGTGTGTGTGTGTGTGTGTATTTATCACTTTGTGGGGACCAAATGTCCCCATAAGGATAGTAAAAGCCGAAAGTTTTGACCTTGTGGGGACATTTTGTCAGTCCCCATGAGGAAAACAGCTTATAAATCATACTAATTTATGTTTTTTGAAAATGTAAAAATGCAGAAAGTTTTCTGTGAGGGTTAGGTTTAGGGGTAGGGTTAGGTTTAGGGGATGGAATATAAAGTTTGTACAGTATAAAAACCATTATGTCTATGGAAAGTCCCCATAAAACATGGAAACACTATGCGTGTGTGTGTGTGTGTGTGTGTGTGTGTGTGTGTGTGTGTGTGTCATTCAGGTCCAGACCTATCATGCGCTTGGAAACAAAAGTAATTTACAAACCATCTAAAATCCCAACCAGTGAAACAGACTGCCAAAAGACACTGGAAAACACTCTGACAGTGTGCTTCACCATGAGTGCATACAAACATGCCATAGCAGGTTTATGAACAAGTTGATTACATAATAATATAAAGTTTTCATAGCTTGAAAGCTATATGTGTTTTTCCTCATTTATAATGTTTTTGAATAAAAGTGCCTGTAAAAGTGAATACAGAATAAATATAATAAATACATTTTCTAGATTTGGCTGCAAAAATTAATTACACCATAAAGCTGGATGCCAAGCGACAGAAATTTCGAGCATACTTCTCAAAAGATAACCGTGTCCTCAATGATCAAATGACTGTTGGGATGAAGGAAGAATGCAAGGATCATCGTTTCATCATAGATGTAAGCTACAAATGCCATTGTTGTTTTCCTTTTTATTATTTGTGATACAATTTTCTGTGACTTTTATTGAAGGCTAAATTCTGCAATGAGATAACATGCATGTGAATGATCAATTCCTAGGGTGTTATGTTATTAACATGGCTTATTACATCTACTTTTTTTGCTCAGTCAGGTTTGTTCAGAGGATGCTCTAAACCCCTTGTCCAGTCAGTTAACATTAATATTTATTGGTCTTCCATCTAGCACACTGCAATACTTGTGGCCAATAAAATGTGCCAATAAAAATGTAGAATCCTAATTTTAGCGAAATAAATATAATTTATTTTCTTGTCTCAATCAGGCTTGTTCAGAAGATTCCCTGAACCCGTTGTCCAATCAGTTAACTTTCATATTTGAAGGACTTCCATCTACAAAAATGGAAGACTTGAGGCCAATACTCCTGCCAGAGATAAAAAACACTTCAGATCACAATGTAAGAATTATATATAAAAAATATATTTTTTTTGCTTTATATTGGAAGCCATCTCATATATCTTGTGCAATCTTTCTTATAAATAAATGCAAAAAAAATGTGATATATTATTTTTAATGTAATGGTATTCATACATTTTGCAGTGCGGTTTTAATGCCCAAATACCCGTCTCAGCTGTACCCTAGTGTGCAGTGCGCTGAACTTCGAACCTGAGTTTGAGTCAAGGCTCGAGGTCCTTTCCTGGTCCCACTCACTTTCATTTTTATTTTAAAATCAAAATTTCCAAATACTTTTTTGAGGCAGTTAACAGTAGTTGCAAATTGTGGCTTAAAATAAATAAATAAATACATATTTGTTTTATTATTTACACCCCTAGTGAGCAGGCTAAATATATAGACAATATAATTATGTATGTGTAGTACAAGTCATGGCTTAAAATAGATAAACTGAGAAAGAGTTAAGGGCCTATGTTTAAACAAAAATATTTAGTATGAACTGTAAGATAAATGAAAAAGTCTTTGAAGTCATTCTGATGTGATGAGGAAGTGCATACAGATCCATTGTCCTTTGTTATTTTGCTGATGACAGCTTTAGTTGGCAATTTATTTATTGTTTATATACCATTTAAAGAGTGTAGTATATCCTTTGATCAAGGTCATGCAAGCAGAGGTCAGTGAGGTTCACCGCAGTCCAACCGGAAGCTAATGGCAGTTAATCACAGTAAAGTCCATCCAGAGTCTAAGGTTCAGGCAGTGGCCAGTGAAGTATCTCATGTCTTATAGTTGGAGTTGGCATTCATCCTCAGTTAAGTCCACCGTAGTAGACTGAAGTGATATCTGGCTGGCACAGGCTGCAGTAAGTCGTCATTGCTCAGCAACACGTAACAGTGGGAGTCATACATCAGGCAGGTCCAGAGCTGGATCTGGCAGGCTCTGGCAACCTCAGGAGATGTATCTTGAGGTTAAGACAGGGAAACAAATAGAAAAAAATAAGTGCCACCAGCAAAATTATAGAATATAAGAAGTGTTTCCGTTTCCAGCAGACCTGACCTGTGCAGCACAATGCCCGTTTCACATCACAAATGAGTACAACGTATTGTTTCCAGTGCCCATGTTAACAGATTACAGCATTCACATCGGAAGTATCAGCAGCGCATCAGAGCGTAGCGTGAGCTGCAGTGCAGCGGGGTTTCGATCTTCAA
Organism: Xyrauchen texanus; assembly: GCF_025860055.1. Lineage (NCBI taxonomy): Eukaryota > Metazoa > Chordata > Actinopteri > Cypriniformes > Catostomidae > Xyrauchen > Xyrauchen texanus. Next base: position 11,720,357 of record NC_068308.1, read on the forward strand.
GTCTATTTTTGAAGCTGCTCGCGCTCAATTAAAGTGACCATGCACTGTTTATGGATAAAATGGATGTGATTTGACACCAAAAAGTACACAATGACCAGAATAAGCATAAATTAGTAGTCTATAGTGTGTCTTTATATGAATTAAAGCACATCTGAAAAACAAATGAAAAAAATGAAAAATATTTTTATTATATGATTATGTCTGAAATATGGTTTATTATTTAAAACAGTAAATCACAGCTTTCACTTGTAAACACATGCACGTGACAGACCGTGGCGTCTGTTAATTCAGAACATTCCTCATTTCTGTTCAACAATGGATGATAGAAGACTGATTGTGGTGGTGAAGAAAAATAAAGCTGTCACGATTCCCTTGTTGTCTGCCCTGTGTTTCACTTGTCTTTGTCTAAAACTACACTTCCCATGATCCCGGCCCTCATCACTGCCAGCCCTGTGTCATTGTGCTCACCTGATTGTCGTTTGTCATCATCATAATAATAATAATAAATAATAATTCCTTGCATTTATATAGCGCGTGTCTCCTGTGTATATAAACCCTGTTTGTTCTCCATTCCCTTGTCGATCGTTGATGTTTGTTGATGTTGGCTAATGTTTGCTCACGTTGTGTATAGATGTTTGTTCGTTGTTACCTTGGCCTCCGTGGATGTTTCCTCAACCGTTGTTCCCCTTTGGATGTCTTTCGTGTTTTGGCTTTATTTTCCCTTTGTGGACGTTTCATTTGTTGCCGTGTTTGCCTGGTTATTTTGCTGCTAATAAAACCGCATTTAGATCCACACCCCCGTCTGCCTTCTCCTTACAATCATAACAAAAGCGCTCTATTGTTAACCTTTTTAAATGTAAACGTGGTCCTCCTCCTCCTCCTGTAAATAATACATCCCGACAATCAAGTTTGTAATACTTATCAATGACCCACTCATGATAACCATTTTATAAGTTAAGTGGCTGAAATCTCAGTATCAGCAAAGCCTTCTCTGCTGGCCTAACAAGCCTAATAAATATATATTCTTTAATTCTCATTCACCTTTTTTACCTAAATATTTTCAAGTACTTTTCACTCCTAATTCATCTACAAATGAAGAGGAAAAACTAAAAATATTTCCAATCAAAATGTGTTCATTGCTTACAAGTGAAGCTTGACGGCTATTTCCCATTGTGTGACCGAAGCCGAGCTCGTTGGCAGAAGCAGTGCACGTGTCTAACCTCCACCCTTTAAGCCTTTAGATTTTATACAGAATCCCTCAACAGTGAAGTGGAAAGGCATCTAATGTCACATTGTCAGATTCATCAGCCAATCAGCTTGATTTGTTTGTTCTTGATTGTTGTTGATTTTAGGATATTTCCAGGTCGAGGCCTTCTAGCTGGCCTTGAGTGATGCAATCACGCTTTAAATTATGTACGTAATTTGAAAGCGAAGAGCGCGAGAGATCACAAGTAGGTATAGCTGCAGGCCGGATACCTCCAAATTGGGGTGGAATCTCCAAAATGGGGCATCATTTCCACTCACAGTTAAGGTTATCAAAAGGGTTAGGGGCTCCTTTTATCTTCAATGGCAATTTGGAGCTCACGCCCCTTTTTGGAAAAATTCCTGCAGCTATACCCTTCTCAGAAATCAAGTTGTCTGACGAGTCAGTTGTCATCACTGTCGCAATCGTCATTGAAAAAGAGATCCTAATGGATTTAAAAGCCCAAGATTTTCTGCATGATAGTGAGATTGTTTAATTCATTAAACAATGGGCTGATTTTCACTTACATTTTTACAGTGTTATAGCAAATTCAGCAGATTTCTAAGTGTAAAAGTAACTGTGTACCTTGACTGAAACAAGCAACATTTAAATAGAAAATATTATTAGATACCATTTACCAGGTGTTATAGACCTACTTGGTAGATTCATATGAATGATTATGATTTTTGAATGTCAGTTTGGGAGATATTAATTTCACAAAACAGACATGCTGCAGTTAAACAAAGTTTAAGCTAGGAAGACTATTCCATTGTTTAGAATCTAGCGATTGTATGAATGTGATGGAATATAGCGTGATAGAAGGTGGCTTAAATACTGTAGAGATAGACAATTCAAATATTTGTAAGTAATAAAGAATACAAATAATTTTTAAATAAATACAAATTTTAGCAGGTAGCCATTGTAGCAAAAATAACATTGTGTTGACAAGATCATATTTCTTGGTTCTAGCCAGCACTTAAGTTGCTGCATTTTTAAACAGATTTCAAGAAATAGAGCACCATGGATAATGTTAATGATGAATTTAATTTATCTGATGCTACATGAATAAACAGTCTTCACATCAACACCTAAGAGACTGAAGTACGATTTTACGATATTAAAGTAACAATCTAAAAATTACTTTTTATGTAATGTATCTTTGTATTGATTTTTTTTTTTTTTTTTTACGAAATAACAAGGAAACAAAAAAACATATTTTAACATTTAACCATTTTTTATGTTTAATTATTTAATTTTGTTTTACAGTTGGATTTTGAGATAAACTGTGGAACTGATAACCTCTGTGAGGATGAAATCAGAATGGATTTCAATACTTCTGGGTGAGTTAATCATTTAAATAAAGCAACAATGACAAAATATGACTTATTGTTGTTAAATTATTTCCTTCTGTCACTCACTCGACGGTGTGTCAACGTAGTAACACTAGGGGTCTCTATTGAGAGCCTCGGTTGCTCTGAAATTGAGAAAAGGCCAATGAGAAATTGGCGAACAGAATTTGCATGTACCTCCCGGACATACGGATATAAAGGAGGGCGTAATAAGGCTGTTCATTCAGATTTTTTCTTCGAGCCGAGCGGTTGTGTGTTTCGCAAGCTGATGTTCCCTTTACAAAAAGCTTCACTATGATGCTGCGCTGAAGAGCGCCTTAGGAACACGTCTCAGTTGTGACCAGCTGTGAATATGTATGCAACACGTCAATGAACATTGACTGGAATTTATAGCCTCTGCCGATGTAATTATTGGACGCACCTGGCGCAGTGGCTATAAATAGATGCGTCACCGGTGCATCATCAGATTTTTCATCTTCAGAGCCATTCTGTGCTGTGTGCTATCACAAGCCTGTCAAACTTTCTTTCCTATATATATATATATATATATATATATATATATATATATATATGACAGAAAGTCAAGACAAACGACGTGTGTTTCCCTGCCTCCGCTCTATATCCAAGAGGGACACGCATCAGTTTTGTTTTGTTTGTCTGGGGTAAGAGCATGCTGCTCTGCGAGGTGCGCGCGATTGCGATATGCTTCGGGCAAAATGCTTACGCTTCGCCTAGCTTACTTCGGGAGTCAGCGCCCACTCTTTCATCATGGGGCTCGCGATATATCTGGCTGAGGAGCGAGAGCGGGTCCGTCCCTATTGCTCGCTCTCTCCCCAGATCCAGCTGATCCTTCTCGTAAGCCTGCACATTCACAAATGCATGATGCAGCGCCCGGCTCCTTTGCGACTCCGGGCATCCGCATTCTGAATTACATAGACGACTGGCTGATCGCAGCTCCAGGAACTGGCAGTTCAGCACAGGGATATCGTCTTAGCTCATCTAGTTTCTCTGGGGTTGAGGCTCAACGCCAAGAAAAGCGTCCTCTCTCCCACTCAGAACACTGTCTTTCGGGGGACTGTATGGAGTTCGATCACAATGCGGGCACAACTGTCTCCCGCTAGAATGGAGTCCACTAAGAATACCCTGAGTGAAGTCAGGCTAGGTCAAGGTTGTACTAGGTCTCAGGGTGTCTGCGTCCACGTTGATCCCTCTGGACCTTCTGCTCATGAGACCGTTTTTATTGTAGCTCAAAGCCAGGGGGGTTTCTTCCAAGGGCCAAATCCCCTAGGCTAATAAGGGTTACGCGCCGCAGGATTCGTTCCCTTTCTATGTGGTTCAGACCCCGGTTTCTTACCTTGGGTCCCACTCTAGGTGCGTCTCGTTGTCTCAGGCTGCTAACAACAGACGCCTCCCTGATGGGCTGGGTAGCGGCCTTAAGTGGTCGTCCAGCTTAAAGGGAATAGGAGGGTCGTCAGCTCGGTTGTCACAGTAACTGTCTCGAGTTGATGGCTGTATATCTGACCCTGAAATACTTCCTCCTGAGGCTACCATGTCTTGGTGCAGGTGGGCAATACAGCGGTAGTCTCTTAAATAAACCATCAGGGAGATCCACGTTCATGTCAGCTGAATTTCTGGCACGTCGAATTCTCCTTTGAGCCCAGGGCAGCTCCTGTCACTCAGGGAAGTTTATATCCCTGCATGCCCGTATATGCGAGCAGATTTACCGTCCAGTACCGACGGGGGAGTGGAAACTCCACCCTGAGGTAGTGGGTGAGATTTTTCCCAGGCAGAAGAGGACCTCTTCACCTCTATGAACAGCGCAATGTCTCCTCTGCTTCTCCCCGAGTCACCCAGCCCCCTTGGGTCTGGCTGTAAAGGCACATACATGACCCAGAATGCGTCTGTATGCGTTTCTTTCCCCGGTTTTTCTGCTCCCGGGAGTCTTCGCAAAGGTGCGCCAGCAAGGGTCTTGGCTCCTACTGATAGCGCCACGCTGACCGAACAGGGTATGTTTCTCTGAGTGAAATTCTCCCCTCGACGGTTCGCCTCGGGCGATTCCGAACAGGAAGGACTTTCTTTTTCAGGCACAGGGGACTGTATTTCATCCCCGGCCCGAATTGTGGAACCTTCTCATGCTTCTGTTCCACTCACCTCTGCAGAGCTTTGCTCTTGGATCTTATGGTGCTTTACCAGCGGCTTTTCTCTTCTCTGCATGCCAGTGCAGTGTATGCCCCTTGATGCTTCGACAGCGCTTCTAAAAGAGCATATAACTTCTCAAAGAGTATTTTCCTAAAAGAGTACACATTGGAGTTGAACGTCTTTTTAAAGATGCCTTTCCACCTTTGTGTAGTTCCTGGATGCGGCAGATATCTCTCCGCTTCTGACGGTCATGGGCGCTGCCTCACATGTCTGGGCTGCAATCACTCTGAGGCAGTGTTTATGAATGGTTCATGTTCTCATTGCGAGAACATGAACATTGCAAAGTTTCGATCGCGCTTTCCTTCCTCCGAGCGAATGCCACTTCAGCTGCCCCCAGCGCGCGATGTCTTCCTTTGAGATTGAGGTCGGTGCGACTGCCAATGAATGCGATCTGGAGAATACAGCGTGCGTGGTTTCGCCGGGTAAATCCCCATGAACCACCCACCCCCCAGCATGCTCGTTTGTCCCCATCCGGGACCAATGCGAGACCGGCTTGCCCCACGGCCAATCTGATGTCTCCTTCGGACCCCCCGAGCTGGATGAGAATATCATAGCATTGGAGAGCGTTGTAGCATCTGACACTGAGGACTCAACTGGGCTGCCACTTTGGGGTCTGCTCGCCCAATCTGAGGCCGACGCACAGATGTCCGGCATGATTGCCCGGGCCACCATGTGCATTGGGATGGACCGGAACTCCCCCTCCCTCACGGTTAAAGGATTGGTTCCACAGGTCAGGACGCTGCTCACAGCCATGTACTGCACTCAGCAACTGACCTCGACCTCCGGGCCACGAAGGTCACAGCACGGGCCCTCAGACAGGCGATGGCCACCCTCGTGGTCCAGGAAAGACATCTGTTGCTGGCTGGTCGAGATGCGGGATACTGACAAAGCCCGCTTTCTTAACGCTCCCGTCTACCAGCCAGCCTATTCGGCAATGCTGCTGTGGACTTCAGCCCAAAGGTTTTCGTTGGTGAAGAAACAGACAGAGGCCATTCAACACATCATGTCTGCATGTCGCTCAAGAGCACGTAGTCCGTCTGTTCCCCTGCGGCTGTGAAAGCTCAGGCAGCTCCACCCCAACCTCAGTGCATGGCGAGAATGCCAATACACTGTGAGCAGAAATCACAACCCTTTTATACAAGGATGGATAGAGCCTGTCCCTCCAGGTGAGATGAAAAAGTTTCTACAGCCCTCACTTCATCATACCCAAGAAAGGCGGTGGGTTGCGGCCAATCTTGAACCTGCGAGTTCTGAACCGGGTCTTACACAGACTCCAGTTCAAGATACTCACGCATAAAAAGTTTTTTATTATACATTTTCACAAAGTTCGTTCAGACAAGGACAACGTTCGATCAGACATATAACCGGGTTGACTGCCCCGGCTGGCGCGGCCTGCTCCCATACTTGTCACGTCGCTTGTTCCTTCCCTCAGGGATGCCGGGAACATAAAATGTATATGATGTCTTATTGAGCATTGGGGAAGGTTACATGCAGCCTGTTGCGGTCTGCTCCTTTGGCATTAAACAGCTTGCTTGCACCTGCATCAGCAGTTCACGTAACACGGTTCAGTGCCATGGATTTATTGGATAGGGACCCCTAGTTTCACTACATCAGTACAACATCGAGTGATTGAGTGACAGAAGGGGAACATCTAGGTTACTGTTGTAACCCCCGTTCCCTGATGGAGGAAACGGGACATTGTGTCCCTCTTGCCACAACATTGTACCAACCGCTGTAATGGTCGAACCTTATTCTCGGCTCCTCCGTATGTCTGGGGGAGAGACATACAAATTCTGTTCGCCAATTTCTCATTAGCCTTTTCTCAAGTTCAGAGGCAACCGCGGCTCTCAAGAGAGACCTCTAGTGTCACTACATCGATACAATGTCTCGTTCCCTCCATCAGGGAATGGGTTTACAACAGTAACGCAGTGGTTGTATCACTATTGTTATGATCATGAATTAATCGAAATAACTATGCCAATTAAAGATTTTTTCCCCCTGATTCAGATCTACAAACATAGAGGTTGGGATCATGCAAGAGATTAATGTGACAGTGTTTGTGGAGAACAGAGGAGAAAACTCGTACAACACTGACTTCACCCTCAAATACCCCTTTGGACTTTCTTACAGAAGAATCACCTCTAAACAGGTAAGACCAGATTGCAGAAATGTTTAAACTAATTCTAGATATAATAATGATTGTACTTAATATACAGTATATACACTACCATTCAAAAGTTTAGGGTCACTTATTCATTTAAAAAAATAAAAATCACATTTTACAATAATAGTAAAGTCATCACAACTATGGAATAATAGAAATAATAGAAATTATTTTATGACAAAAAAATCCAAAATTAATCAGCTAAGTTCATCCAAAACTAAGTTATATTTTAGCATCTTCAAAGTGGCCACCATGTGCCTAGATTTTGCAGTAATGTACTCTTGTCATTTTCTAAACCAACTTCTTGAGGTATTACCTTGGGATGCTTTTTAAACAGTATTGAAGGAGTTCCCATCTATGTTAGGCACTTAGTGGATGCTATTCTTCATTATTCGGTCCAAGTCATCAATTTAAAAAATGTTTTTTAGATATATATAGATATATATATAATTGTAGTTTTGTAAATAAATAAATTAATATGTTGGCACAATTATATTAAAGATATCATTTAAATTCTAATGAAATTTTTACAATACCCTTTCTAAGTTTTGGAAAATAACACATTGGAGGCACATTGGAAAATTATTACATTTGATTAGAATTTATTTAATATATAGCATATATATGCAGTACTACCTACAGTGTCCCCAGAAATTATTTAGACACTTAAGGCTCACTTAAAATGTATGAATGCCATTGAAATAAATAACATTAATAACAATTTTACTGTGCAAAACATCTTATCTAATTTTCCTGAGAGCTTAATTGTAAGTGCTATTTTCGTGCCAGTGCAAAGCTGACTGGGCATGGTTGGGAGTGTTTGTGCTACTGTGGGTGTAAGCATGCTAATTGTGGGTGTATTGTATGTAAATGTAGTGCCACAAAGCACAATTTGCTATTTTTCTAAGAATTTGGTTATTGAAATAAACCCCCTTCCCGGAGGTGCACAACAAACTGACGAGGTTGTGGAGGGCACCTTTTTCTGCCCGAAACAGATTTCAGGGTTGGTGCACTCTCACTACCTTCGACAGCGGGGCAGTCCACAGGTACACGGAGGTCCCTCAGGTGGATAAGGCAGTTGCAATGCTCCTGTGCCTGTAAAACGCCACCACCTGGTAGGATCGCCCGGCGCTCTCCTCCAGAGCCCGTAGGACCCTTCTTCGAAAGGTTGCGATAGAGCCTGTCCCTCCAGACAAGATGGGGAAAGGGTTCTACTGCCCTTACTTCTTCGTGCCAAAGAAAGGTGGAGGGTTGCACCCAATCTTGGACCTGCAAGTTCTTACACACACTCCTGTTCAAGACTCTGTCACAGAATCATAATCTTGACATGCATCTAGCCAGCATTTCAGTACAAGGTCCTCCCCTTCGGCCTGTCCCTGGCCGCTTGCATCTTCATGAAAGTCGCAGAGGCAGATCTTGCCCCGTTAAGGGTAGTGGGCATCCACATACTCAACTACCTCGACGACTGGCTGATTCTAGCACACTCTCGAGAGTTGCTGTGTGCGCACAGAGATTTGGTGCTCAGGCACCTCAGCCATCTAGGGCTTCGGGTCAACTGGGAAAAGAGCAAGCTCTCCCCGGTTCAGAGCATCTCTTTTCTCTGCATGGAGTTAGACCCGGTCTCAAAGATAGTGCACCTTACAAGCGAGCACGAGCAGTTGGTGCTGAACTGCCTGAAGTCATTCAGGCAGAGGACAGCAGTTCCACTGAAACACTTTCAGAGGCTCCTGTGGCATATGGCTTCCTCAGTGGCAGTCACGCTGCTCAGGTTGATGCATATGAGACAGCTTCAGCACCGGCTTCAGACTTGAGTCCGGAGAAGGGCACACATAGTGTAGTTATCATGCTTCTCTGCCAGCACTTTTTCAGCCCTTAGACAGACCTTGCATTTCTACGGGCAGCAGTGTCTAGACATGTGGTCACCACAGATGCCTCCAAACTGTGCTGAGGCTCCGTGTGCAACAGGCACGCAGCCGCCGGTTCCTGGTTAGGGCTTGTCCCGGGGGCTGCGCAAATATGCATTCCCCCCAATGAGCCTTCTTGCACAGACGCTGTGCTAAGTCAGGGAGGACGAGGAACAAGTCACCCTCGTGGCCCCATACTGGCCAACCCAGACTTGGTTCTCGGACCTCACACTCCTTATGACAGCACCTCCCTGTCAGATTCCTCTGAGGAAGGACCTTCTTTCTCAGGGATGGGGCACAATCTGGCACCCGCGCACAGACCTCTGTAACCCCCAGCCGAATCTACTACACTGTGGAGAGAATTCATAGAGTGAAAAGGCTGGTGCGGCCTGCTCCCATACTAGTTACGTCACATCCCCCCAGTGATGTGGGGAACTACATGACGTCTTTTGGGGCATTGGGGAAGGTTACGTGTAGTCTGATGCACCTGCTATTACGCACGCAGTAGCCTGCTTGCACCTACATCACCAGTTCACGTAACACGGTTCAGCTGTTGTGGCGTTTTTCTATAGGGGCCCCAAGTGTCACTACACTACATACGAGTGAGTGACAGAAGGGGAAAGTCATGGTTATTATCGTAACCTCCATTCCCTGATGGAGGGAACGAGACATTGTGTCCCTCTTGCCACAACACTGTACTAACCACTGAAATGGCGGACCTTGTCTCGGCTCCTCAGCACAAAACCTGAATGGTGTGGCATTCCAGATTATTTTATACCCTTATGTCTGGGGGAGTGGCATGCAAATTCCACTTGCCAATTCTCATTGGCCTTTTCACAAAGAATGGGGTCCGGGGGTCTCAAGTGCGACCCCTAGTGTCACTACATTGACACAATGTCTTGTCAGGTAATGGAGGTTACGACAGTAACATGGCGCTTTTAAATTAATGTCAACTGGTAGAAATTAAGTGTGTGCCGAAACAATCACTGTTTACTAGCCATGATTTGTGTGTCAGTAGATGAAAATTATTAATAATACTTTCGTTCTCTGTAATTGAATAGAACCTACATTCATATGAACCACATTTTCTGTTTGTATAAAAGGAGCATGTCCCATTTAATAAGGATGCAGTTAATGCGCAAAATAATGTAAATCTATATTACTATTCTTTGAACTCATTGCATAGTCTAGTTACACTACCAACTTCTTATTAATATACTGTCTTTGTTTATATTGAACATGGGACAGGGAATGGACTATAGTAGGTCTGAGACAGTGCCAGAGAAGAACCTCCAAAGAACCCGATTAGCACCTTGCATGCTAATTACGTCAAACCCACTTGTGCCTAGACTTAGCGCACATTGCCACTAAAACATTTTTGTCCATGTCCATTGACTTTATGCATAAGACTTAAGGCATTGTATTGACGCTTATCAGCTCATGCTCTTGAAATAGTGGCCATTAAGTAAAACATTTTTAAATCAAAAGTTGTATATGTTATATTAGTTAATCCACTTTGAACTAACATGAACTAACAATGAACAATTGTATTTTTATTAACTAGCATTAACCAGTATTAATAAATGCTGTAAAATGTTGGTAATTGTTAGTTTATGATACATAATGCATACAACAAATTTTGTTAGTATATAAAAATACAGTATATGAAAAATCTTCCATATGCACAGGGCAGAGTGGAGTGTGTGTCTCTTGATGGTGAGCCAGGGGTTTTATTGGGAGAGACCATTTGCCACATCAGTAGCCCCATCCTTAAAGCCTATGCTCAGGTGAGCGAAAACACCCATGGCACAAATATTTATGTACACACACTTATTTGCTCAATGTACACATAAATTCAATGCAATTAGACTTACGAAAGTATTTTCAATAAAATTTAATATTTTTTTTCTCTTTATGTTTTCTCTCGCTCTCTCTCTCTCTCTCTCTCTCTCTCACTTTCTCATTCTGGGTGTTTCCCAAATATAGGCTGTGTTTGAGATTACATACATTATAAATAGAGAAAGTATGTTTGGAAATAATGTGACATTTAGTGCTTCGGTCAAAAGGTATGGCATCTTTTTTTTTTTCTTTTTTAATTGGCCAAAGTTTTTTATGCCACAATTACCAGAAGTTGTTTGAGAGCAAGTGTACAAATACAGCCTTTGAACTATAGCTCTAGAAGACTGCTCACATATCAGAAAGTGATAATGTAACAACTAAACAAAACCCTTCGTCACTTACAGTGGGAATGACAAACACTCTGAAAACAGTGAATTATCCAAGGAGAAAACCATTGGTGTCAAATACGCCATCTATATTGCCTTGATTAGGTCAGTGATCTGCACTTTTATTACATTTCTGAACCTATATTTTGTTCATCCTGACTACTGCAATTATTTGTCTTCGTTTTACATCATAAGGCATGAAAATTCCAGCATCCACATTAATTTTACTGCAGGAAAAAAGGATCTTCAGAGACCAGTGCAACAAATATTAAAGGTATTGGTTCATTGCAGTATCTTGTAATATCTTCTAATAAGATTTAATTTCATTTAGCACATTAAAATTCATTATAGAGGCAGAATTATATTGTAACAACATTTCATGCAATTAACTTTAAATCTCACATTATACACTTCTCTCTTTTAGGTTGAAAATGACTTTAGAGAATTAGCTTTCAAAGTTTTCATCAGAGTGCCAGTGAAACTGGGTGATATTAACATCTGGACAAATACAGATTTACAAGTACATCCGTCTCCTTGTTTCTTGTCTTAGAGGATATATTAAAATTATTTTAATGATTCCCTATTGCATACAGTATCTGTGCCAAGTGGTAAAAAACCAACCATCTGATCATGGTTTTTTTTTGTTTTACACTGTGGTAAAATGTATAGTACCTTTATGTATTGTTAAATATGTTAACAAAACTGAAACTATAGCAGGTTTTGTTTTTTATAGATTTTAGGCTGCAAAAAGAATATGTTGGAGCAACCTGTAATCACCAATTTTATGGAAGTTATTAAAAATCAACATGTTGTGGTGAGTCCATAAAATAAATATAAATATATATAAAACCCTAACCCTTGCTTTTACATGTACTGTAATGTTTATTTTCATAAAGTCAAACAGGTTTGGTACAATGTATGGGTCAGTAACGAGATGACAGAATTACAATTTTTTGGTGAACTATCCCTTTTGATCACTCTTTCAGAACTGCTCTGTTGCAGCATGTGAAGTGTTCAGTTGTGATGTTAATCTCATGAAAAATGAAAGGAAACTCTATTATATATCTGAAAATGTGAGCTCTGGATGGATTGAGCAGGTACATTTATTTTAATAGATAAAAACAGTATTTTTACAATTCTTTTTAAATATATGCTTAATTAGTCTTTATCATGGTCATGATTTTTGTATCTCTAAGAATGGGCTCAGAGCTGCTACTTTTCAGTTGGTCAGTACAGCATCTCTGGATTATGACAAGAGCAAATATGTTTTCTTCTCCACTGATTCTCAACACACTGCTATAACTGTCCAGGTAATTCTGTGATGGTTCATGTCAATGTTTAATGAACCATGGCATTTAACAGATATTATTCTTCTTGACAACTGTTGCTAATAAACTTTTCTGACTTGCAAGCCACAAGCCCTAAAAGCCATTTGCAGTTACAGTAATATCTCTGTCCAGATTGACTGGCTGTGTATAAAAACCATTGGCCCCCTTAAACTTTCTGGATCCTCTGGTTAGTCCAGTGGGCAGGAGTGAGTAATAAGTTTATGCTTAAAATGTAAAAGTCCCTGGATACATGGTCATATGTGGTACCGTTTGAAAGCTTAGAAACTGAACTTTTCAAAGAACTACTGTACATCACATTTGTCTTTCGTAAAATAACAAGATAAGACCTGAAACCTAAGCGTCAAAACTGAGCACAATCCTGAGGTAATAATGTAGAAATGTGAATATGAGTTTTAGCAAATAGCACTAATATAGACAAGTCATGTGTGACGAGGAGAGGGGCATCCAAACCCCAACCCCCCCCCATCTCTCTCCTGCTAATCAGTCAACTCAGCGCCACGCGTGCATCATCACGGCCCAGCCACGCCACCCTTCTCGTCACATCAAACATCAAATAAAATATCTACTTCTCAGGAATGTAGATATGCAGTATAAGCCACAAGCAGCCAAAACATATTTTCAGTTGTTGCCTGTTATCTTAGGCTATTTTTCGTCAAAATAAGCGTCACATTTCTACGTGTTTGTGAGCTTGCTTGTGTAAATAACCCAATGATATGTCTCAGATGTCCAGAACAAAATATGCAGTCAAGCATAAAAAACATGTAAAACAAATCATTGCAAAGTATATTCTCGATTGCCAATAATGAAATATTATACATCACAAAGCTGATGATCTCATGTTTCCAACGGCACCTAGATTAAGCTTCTAGTCCACTCAAAAACCGAGATATTCAACAAAATAGCGGGTAAGGTGCATGAGATCACAATATTAACGGAATGCCTAAGGACGAGCACATGGCGAGTGCTTAGCTGCATTAGAGCACCACCTGCATTTCAGATCTGTTTATTGTGATAGAAGATGATAGAGAAAAACGTTTTTGACCTTGTTCTTTCTGCCATCTAATGGAATTAGCTAACACTTTTTGTGGGGACATGAAGCAAACAGAGCCTGAAACAGGCCTGCAAGGATAGGATGAATTTTTTTTTTTAACTGTATGTTCATCATAAGATTGTAAATATATACAATATTATTTAGGAATAATTGGAAACTTTTTTCTTTTTTTTACATTTCGGTGCAGTAAATTGAGATTTAAATTTTTACCAAAATATGCAGCAGAGCACAAGGGGTTAAAACTGACTTGTGCAATTATTTCAATATTGGAATATTTTCTGCTATGCCAGTAAAATGTTAAGAGACAACATTAAGTAAGCCATATGTAAGTTGACTTCCTATAGACTGTCAATTATGTAGATCTGTGGATCTTAAAAACATTAATATTTGTTTGAGCAGTCTGCACATGGAGATCTGCAGTACCTGTAAAGAGCTATCCATTTGCATTCCCATTAATCTCAATGCCAGTTGCTCAACTGGCATGTGACCCCAGGGAGTGTGCAACCTGCTTGCTTCCATCTTTGCACATGGGCACTATTTCTGTATACAGGTTTTTAATCCAATCGCCTCAGCCATAAACACCTTTTGACTAATCACTCTAAAGCTGCAGGAAAATTACATCCTAACACGCTGACAAGGCTGACTGGCTGATGATATCACAAGAACATGTGCAATAACAAGCCACTCACTGGTGACCAACTGGCAATCTAAGGGGCGGTAGAAGTGTTTGGGGAACCTGATTGGAAACAACTCTAATTCAGTTTGCTGCTAGTGGCACACAAATTACACTCTACATTACACTTTACACTTTTAAGATTCTGTCTTTTCATTTGCATTATTTGTTTAATGTCGTCACACTTATAGCATGCAGAGTTATATAAGGACAAACTTAACTGCTGAGAATTCCTATATCATTGGACTGCAGCTCTTCAGCTTTTCAGCAGGGCAGTTTCTTTGTTTATAGATGATGAGGTCAGGCATTTATAGAGAATATATTTTCAATTTAAAAAGAAACCTGTATTTTGATGATTTTAAGTGTGAAAACAGCAGTGCCTTTTATTGTATTTTTTTTTTATACCATGGTTGAAGACTTATCCATTCTTTCATTTCTGTAGATTAATACCCAAGTGGAGGTGTATGAGGAGGTGGATCAGACAAAAGAGGTCATTGGTGGGGTAATAGGAGGACTGCTGCTACTGGCCCTCATCACAGCAGCCCTTTATAAGGTGTGAATATCACCAGCATAATACAATTTTTAATTATTAAACCAAACTTTACCATCAACTCCCTACACAGACAAATATATACTTGCATGTATCTACATTACTTACTGTTACTGTGTATTTTTCATTACAAGGCTGGATTCTTCAAAAGCCGATACAAGCAGATGCTGGAAGATGCAAATGCGGATGCAGGAGGGGAGCCATTAACAGAACAATAATGTTTCCATCTATAGATTTATTCAAAATTTAAGTCATAATTTTTATGAAAAAAATGTAAGATCCTATATAAATTATGTTCTGCAAACAGTATGTTAGAATTTATCGATTTTAGAATGAAACATGAAAATCTCTTTAACCACTCAAAGTAACAGAATCATTGCACATGATTAGAAAATGTAGAAAGTGTTACAAAAACTGATAAAGAGTGTGAACTGTAACAGAAATATTGGACTGCTTACGCTAGGTTTGCCTACCTCTTTCTCAGCTTTTCAGTTTTTTATTATTATTTTATTGTAGTTTTTTTTTTTTTTCTGATTTCCAGGTAAAGGGCATTTTGAGGTCTGGGTGTATTTTGGGGAGGGAAAAAGAATATTGGGCTGGCATCATACTCAGCATGCTAAACAGCTTCATTCAAATAATTCTGGTGACCAGGCCATTGAGAACAAAGGTATAGAGGGAATATAGAGGAATAGAGGGTGAATAAAGATAGACACACAGCTATTCGGTTGGAATCATTTTCCAGATCAACACATCATTAACCTATTCCTAACCAAATTAAAATCGCTCCCTTTATAGTGCACTATGTTGCATTCACAAGCTATAAGGCATAATAAATTAGCGAGAGTGATATCGGGCACAGAAAATGTCTGTCCAATGATCACATTTATTTAGTCTATTGTGCATGTGTATGTGCTTTTAAAATTGTCCGATCGGACGGTTATTTCCTTTTAAATATGCACAAAACCGTAAAGTTGAAAAATCTTGTTTTAATGCAGTGGTTGATTGACAGATAGAACTTTCTAGAACTTCTTGGTTTTATCAGATTTGCGCTTGAGAAGTAAAAAACTAAAACATCATACGTCATTTATATGCCATCATAATGGATGCTACACCCCTGGATGTAGTCCTAGTACTTAAAACATAAAACAAGAATGTTGGCTAAAGATGGCCATGATGGAAAACCATTATGGAAAATGTACAACTCAGTCCACCAAAGTGACAAATAAAATATTTTTTCTAGTCTTCCTATATCATTCATTCAATAGAGATCATTCATTCCCTATTTGACCTTTTTTTCCTCAACCACAAGATGTCACTGTGGCCTCCAAGCTTTACTCTGGAGCACTCTGAGCTTGATTGCTATGCTTATAACCATATGGTCAAATAAATAAATCAGATTTAAAAGTTTATTTATTTATTTCTAAGGACACTTTTTTTCATTTCTTTTTTAATATTGTCACATTCCATCCTCCATACATTTAGAGGAATATTGATGCATTCTAATATGTTTACTTCAAGAAGATTTATTATCCATGTCCATTTTCAATAAATGATGTGCTATGAATGGCTAAAGCGCTGTATATGGTTTGTTTACATTCCCTTATTGTCTCTCTATATACTGTAATACTGTACGCGCTCTGTATTATGAGTAAAAGTTTGATTACAATTTTTCTGTGTTTTACATTTATGTATTTGGCAGACGCTTTTATCCAAAGTGACTTACAGTGCACTTATTACAGTGACAATCCCCTGGAGCAACCTGGAGTTAAGTGTCTTACTCAAGGACACAATGGTGGTGGCTGCGGGGATCGAACGCTGATGTACAAACCGTCTGATTACCTGATTAACAGTTCAGTGCTTAGCCCAATATGCCACCACCACTCCATGGTGGATTTTGAAGGATGATATCCATGCACACATTGAATAATATCTCTTATAATATACTTTACAATCAGTTATTGATAAAAAAAAAAAAAAGTAAAGTAAATTGCAATCACACATTACATGGATGCTTTATAAACTCCTCTTCTCTATGCAAGTGTGATGTGATGTATTCCGTCATTCTTAAAGAGAGTACAATTTTAGCACTTGTTCAGACAAAAAATTGAATAAAAAATACAGCTAATATTACAATTAATGAATTATATTACAGTAAATTATGTGATCAAATTAAGAATTTCTAAAGAGCTGAAATGTGATCATGGCAATGATAAGAAACAAAAAATATTTATATAAATAATTGTATATATTTCATATAATATAAATATAGCGTGTTAATTTTCCTTGACGGTTGCTTCTTTAATACATTTGTTAATGGTCTGTTAACACAATTACTGTAACTATGAGTGCCTGACTAAATACCATTCATGTCACTTGTAAAATAAATTAGAAACTGTGAATTGTATGAAAGTTCTCAGTTGTATGGTCTCCTAGAAAATACAGGAACTTGAAGTATGGTATTTTTATTCAGTGATGCCAATATGAACCCTGTTTAGTCTGTTCTAATCACTAGTTTCAAGGCTCCTTAGGTCAGGTTTTGTTTTTGTTATAACATAAGATTATAAAATGCTTCTTCTCATTTTGTACATCAGCGATATTACTATGTTAACAATAACATTAGTCTTTGGTACACATCTTTGTTTTTTTGTCCATAGAGTGACAAAATCATGCTGTAACAAACCGTGCTTAAGTGGAAATACTACTGGACTTGAGGTTTTTGCACAGTGGACACTTCTGCACTATTCTATGCTATTTTGTAGTGTAAGTAGTGTGAATTGTGTCCTCACTGAAAACGCAACAAAAGGAAGTGTTCTACAACTATCCGGACTATGCACTTCTTCAACCATCAAAATTATGTGTGGAATGTTAGATACTTCATGCACTCAGCACACGTAGCTTGCCGTACTTAGTGGAAGGGGCTGAGTTACCTGGTTTCATTGCTGGTCTGACAAAAAAAATTGTAAACAGTGGAGAAAGTGGCAAGTAGTGAAACTTCAGTGAAGACAGCACCTTACAAATGTAAGTTGAATGTTTTATCATCACCCATGCTGTTTGAATATCTTCATTATTTTAGATATAAGTGTAAGAAGTTGACATTCATTCAATATTTTTGGTTTGTATAGCTAATGCGCATTCTAGTTGATTTACATGTGATGTCTGCATCTAAAAAGGTGATTGGCTATTTTACCTGCAAGGCTGGACTTTCTACATCGGTTGACCATTCCAATTTTCTCTCATTAATTTTAATAGAAGTGGCCCATCTCTGCTAAATATGCACCAGAGAAACAAGTGTGCAGCCATCTTGAATATGTTGTCATTGAACTTCTGGTATAGCGTTTTCTATATAGTATCAATGGTGCTGATGTCAAAGTGTAATTAGCTAGTGAAGTCTGAACATTAAAATGTTAAGGTTTGTTGATATTCCGTTGTCATGGCAATGGAGATGAAATCACATTAACACGCATATTATTCATGTCATGTGGTTATACTTTTTAAGCCTCAACCGTCTAGCTGCGTACCAGCCCACATCGCAGCTAATATACCTCCACCATAATCAATGAACATGAACGTAGACTGGAGCACTAATTGGGACATATTCAGAGCATAGTTTGAGGATTATGCGCTGGTCACAGGCCTGGCTAAAAAGACCAGGGAGGTCCAAGCTGCCACATTGAGAAGTGTGATCTGAATGCAGACATGTTTACCAGCACAATTTAATTGAATCTCACAGCAGTGCAACAGGGAGACCTTAAAACATTCAAGATGCTTTGGAAGCATACTTCAAGCCTGCCAGAAATGTCATTGATGAGAGGTATGTGTTTGGCTGTGGTAAACAGGAGGAAGGGGAATCCATAGACAATTTTGTGACCAGATTGAGAGAAAAAGCAGCAATTTGTGATTATGGTGGATTGAAGGATGAAATGATTTGTGACACAATTTTACTAATTGTACATTACAAATGAAGGCACCAGACGCAGGTTGTTAAGTGAAAACAATGTAACACTGCTCACAGCCATTGTGAGGTGTAGCACAGCTGAACATATCTATGTTGGGGATCTATATTGGGGAAGCTTCACTGCATTGAAGATTCCCAAGGAGGAGACGGTCGGGGACAGTGATGATGGTATTTACACAGTCCATTAGCACAGTGCACATGAAAGGGAAGAAATAGGTTGTTTCCCTACGATTATATGGCAAGTCACTGCGTTGTCAGTTAGATTCAGGGGCAACATGAAATGTGAAGAGTTACAAGGATAAAGTAAATGTGGCATCACACACACCACTCCGCCCCAGTAAAGTCAAACCACAGCTGTACTCAGGCGAGTTGCTGGACTCCATGTATATTTTTGACACAGAATTCTTGGTCAAAGGACTAACTGTCATTTAAGATAAGACAAGTCAAAGTCCACTTCTCTCAGGCTCTACTCGTGAACATCTAGGCCTGATGCAGTTTACAATCCCAGATGACATGCTCAAGATGGAACATGAACGGTCTGAGCCTCTGAATAAGCAACAGTTAATTGACAAATACAGTGATGTGTTCAACTTGCCTGTGGAATCTCTGCCTGGTGAGGTTCACTTTGAGCTGGATCCCAGTGTCACACCGGTACAGTGTGTCCCCCCGTAATGTTCCAATTGCTATGAAAGCAGACGTCAAAGCCCAACTGGATGCGTATCAGGCCGAGGGTCATATTACAGATGTGACAGAGCCAACAGATTGGATCAGCAACATGGTGATAGTAAAAAAAAACAGACAAGCTGAGGATTTGCTTGGACCCAAAGTTCCTGGACAAAGCTCTAAAACGCTTTCATTATATAATGCCAACTCTGGAGGATGTGCTATACAAACTGCCTAAAGCAAGGATAGTCACCTTGGTTGATGCCAAACACGCATTCTTACAGTACAGGCTGGACCAAGAGAGCAGCTTCATGACCACATTCTGGACCTCATGGGGCAGGAAACGGTGGCTAAAGCTCCCATTTGGTGTCTCAGTAGCACCTGAGGTGTGTCAACGGAAACATCATGAACTGTTAGCAGGTCTAAAGGGGATTGAGCCCATCGCAGATTATATTCATGTCATTGGCTGCGGTGACACAGACCAGCAAGCTGAAAATAAACATGATCTCAAGCTTCAGGCCCTGTTGGAGAGTTGCAAAGAAGTCAAGCTAAAAATTGCAATTTAAGGTCACTGAAGTGAAGTTCCATCTTCATATCCTTTCATCCACTGGCTTGAAGCCCGACACAGGGAAGGTGAGGGCTATTAAGGACATGCATAACCCTATGGACACCAAAGGTGTACAGCCTCTCATCGGCTTTGCTAATTATTTAGCCAAGTTCATGACCCACTTGTCGACTTTTTGCAAGCCACTGCGGCACTTGCTCGACAAAGACACCCCTTGGCACTGGCTACCCAAACATGACGATGCAGTTCGCATGCTTAAATCCCTGGCCACATCAATGCCTGTGCTGCACTATTATGATGTTACTAAGCCTATCACAGTACAAAGTTACTCTAGCCAAAGTGGTCCTGTATGCTGTCTTATGCAAGAAGGACAGCCTGTCGCCTTCGCTTGAAGGGCCCTGACTCACACAGAGCGTGTCTCAGTTTCGTCTTCGATTGCCAAAGATTTAACCATTACTTTTATGGATGAGAGTTGGTAACAGCAGAAACTGACCACAAACCCTTGATTTCTATATTCAGCAAACCACTTCTCAGTGCACCCAAGTGGCTTCAAAGCATGCTCATGACCCTTCAAAACTACAGTCTCAAGTTTGTCTACAAGCTGGGGCCTAAAATGTACATCAGTGACATGATGAGCAGGTAGCTCCTGACTGTACAGGCAAGGGAGCAGTTTACTAGCGACATCTCATGACATCCCCAGCAGGCCATGGCAGGTTGTCAGCATGGACTTGTTCAGTCACCAGCAAAAGGGGGATTGTGGCAGGGCGGAGGGTGGGCCCCTAATTAGACTGATTATGCCTGAGAGGGATAAGGCCGACCGGAGATGGCAGTGCGAGATAGAGAGAGTTACGGACAGCTGTCCGAAACCTGTGTGTGTGTTTGTCTTTTGGTTTAGTTCTTCATTAAATATTATTTATATTATCAAGCCGGTTCTCACCTTCTCCTTTCCATTAATCCCTTTACACTGGTGCCGAAAACTGGGAAGGAGGAGGGATGCACCATAGTAGATTCCTTGCAACTACCATCCAACCCAGTGGAGCAGTTGCAGCCATCCGCCGGGGGACGGAGAAGCCCGGCCGCCTGAGAGCGGAGGAATGGTCACCGACTACGAGGGGAGAAAAGTCTCCAAACCGACCGCCTGGAGCAGTCAGGGCCACTGCCAGGGTTAAAGGAGACCCCTACCAGCCGCTGAAACGTGGCGGGGTCTATGACCGCTGACCACGGGCAGCACCTGGCTCCTGGCCGACCACCTGGAGCAGGAGAACTGCTGCCAGGGGCAGGGGAGACCCCTTCCGTCCACTGAAAATGTGGCAGGGCATTCCGTCCCCAGGGGCCAGAGGAGTGGCTGTCGTCCACTAGACGGTGGAGGAGTGGCCGAGGACCAGGCTACGGTGTATTGGAGAACCGGCGAGTAAATTTTGTCTCTCTTTATCTCCTCTCTCTCTGCCGCTCCACGTTGGCCTTTCCCTCTCTTTTTAAATATTATTATATTAAGTTGGTATCATTGCCGTGTATAATTTTTTAAAAGGGAAGAGAAAATGCTTTGCTCATCTTTTGTTGTTGATATCAAAGATTGTGCATCCAACCAAACTCTGTAATATTTAATCATAAATTGACCTCTCACTTTGTAATATAGCTAATAAAAATAAAATATTTAGCTCAATGTTTATTCCATATGTTAGGCTGGTAATCACAATTATGTTGTTTCCTTTCTTTTACATTTTAGTATTTCAGCCATTGATGGCTTTCAACATTGATCCTGTGATCTGGAAGAACTTCACAAACAGAGAGATGCATCAAGGTGAAATCACACAACTGACAACAGATTATTAAAAACAAAAACCTGTTGGGCATTGAAAACAAATACGTACATGGTTGAGAGTCTGTGAATATTAATATTGCTAATGAAAAGCTTTTGCAAATTTAAGTATTAATCCAGCAAGCTCATTTATTAAAATTGCTAACATACTATATTTCATAAAACTAAGCTCACACAGACAGTAGAATACATAATAGAAAACAAAAGAAAAATCAAAATCATACATTTGAATACAACATGATGCATCTATTTTTCATTTGTACTCAAAATGCATTTAACTACTATTGTTAATGTAATAATGTGGACCATGCCTTTCTATAGACATTTTAATCTTTTGTGAATTCTTAAATTTGAGTTTTACTCTTTTACTTTACAAAACATTTTTGAGAGCCAGTTGTGGACGTGTGTCTGTTAGTGGGGAGAGAGGAAGCGATAAGAGCCATCTCCTGGTGATTATTGATGCTAAACACCTGTGTCTCATTCAGTGTCTCATAGCAGTATTGCTAATAGAATTTACTGAACATCTAGGTTACGTATGTAACCTCCGTTCCCCGATGGAGGGAACGAGACGTTGTGTCAGAGAAGCGACACTAGGGGTCTCTCTTGAGCGCCAAAATATGCCTCTGACTTATGAAAAAGGCCAATAAGGAGTTGGCAGACAGTATTTGCATAACCCGCCCCGGACATATGGGTATTTAAGCGGGGCAAATACGGGAGTTCATTCAGGATTTTTCTGAGGAGCCGGAAATGGTCCGGCCACAACAGTGGCTCGGCTCAGCGACATCCGACACAACTTCTCGTTCCCTCCATCGGGGAACGGAGGTTACATACGTAACCTAGACGTTCCCCTTCTGTCGCTCTCTCCACATTGTGTCGGAGAAGCGACACTAGGGGTCCCACTTTAATCATGCCATGCGCTGAGCCGTGTACGTGAACTGCTGAAACAGAAGTGGGCAGGTAATCTTATGTGCAAACGCGACCAGCTGTATCAGGCTGCACGTACCCTTCCCCAATTCCCCATTAAAGTCATCAGAATCCTTCTGGTTACCCTAGTGAGGGGAACAAGGTGATGCTTGCCAACCTGGGAATGGGCCAAGCCTGGCTGGGCCTCTTTTCGCTCTATCTTTCTCGCATAGAGCAATCACGGCCGGGGCCCTTACATGCATTAAGGGAAGGGGGTCTTACCCAGTTTCCTATTCTTTCAGGGGGAGAAGACCCTGCGGAGACCACACCTACCCTGCAGGGGAGGTAAAGGTGGCGAATACATCACATGGCCGCTTAGGTCCTATGTGGGAAAGTTGACGCGGTGGCAGATCCAACCTCGTAGAGGGGGGAGTTGCTACAGCACAGCGTCCGAGGCAGCTGGAACTGCCTAAGGAAGACACGGGGTCCACTCGTGAGGGGACAGTACCGCAGAGATTACACACAGGGGGAGTCCACGTAGGAGGCCTTTAACCTGTGGAGCACCAATTCCAGTACAGGGTAGATTAAGTACCCGTAGTGGATTGGGTCGGCGAGTTCCTCCACTGAACTGCGGACCCATGAGGGCTAGGGAGGAAGCAACCAGGGATCCGAGAGGTGGGATCTCCTGGGAAAGAAGGCGCACTATTTTACCTCGGCTGAGGGAAAGGGCGCTAGGCGCAAGCGATTCACCCGGCCAATTCGTCAGAAACTGGGAAAACATGAGACGATACCGACTCAACCCGGAGATTGTAGAATCTCGCGAAGGTATTGGGTGTTGCCCACCCTGCTGCTCTACAGATGTCTGCTAGGGAGGTGCCCTTGGCCAGTGCCCACAAGGACGCAACACTTCTGGTTGAGTGCGCTTGAACCCGCAGGGGGGGGGCATGGCCTGGGTGTGATAAGCCAATGAGATGGCATCGACAACCCAGTGGGCGAGCCTCTGTTTGGAGACAGCGTTCCCTTTCTGCTGTCCCCCGAAGCAGACAAAGAGCTGCTCAGAACGTCTAGAGCTCTGCGTGCGGTCCAAATAGATATGAAAAGCACGTACTGGACATAGCAACAAAAGGGCTGGGTCTGCCTCCTCCCCGGGCAGCGCTTGCAGGTTCACTACCTGATCTCTGAAGGGGGTGGTAGGAACCTTGGGCACGTAGCCCGGTCACGGTCTTAGGATAACATATGTGTCTGCCGGACCGAACTCCAGGCAAGTGTCGCTGACAGAGGATGCTTGCAGGTCCCCGACCCTCTTGATGGAGGCGAGTGCGATCAGCAGGGCCATTTTGAGAGAGAGGGCCCTGAGTCCAGCTGAGTCTATCGGCTCGAAGGGGGGTCTTTGGAGGCCCATGAGGACCACTGAGAGATCCCATGAGGGGAACAGGCTTGACCGGGAGGGATTTAGCCTCCGGGCGCCTTTTAGGAACCTGACGATTAAGCCGTGCTTACCCAGAGACTTGCCGTCTCCTGTATGCATGGCTTATTTGTATGGAATGCATAGCATAGCAGAAGAGAAAGTATCTGTGAGAAAAAAGTAAAAAAAATATAAATGCAATATTCTAACAAGTTACTTTTAAAAGTAATGTTACCCAACACTGGCCACTTTGTTGTAAAAGTCACCCACTATTTGAAGTTTCGATAGCCTCTCTATCTCGATTTCATTTAAATCAACTTTGCAAGATCCCCGTAGATCACACTATATACGTTGTAATGCTTAATAACGCATTAGTTATGTGAACTTGAACATGTTGACATAAAACAAAAATCTGATCAGATATTGTGACTGAAGGAAGGAGCATTTGATTGTCTTACTCATTTTAGTAAGCATATCTTGGCCATTTGTAGTAGCAGGCGAGTACAGAACAGTACAGAAAGGGCGTTAAGCAATGCTTAGAATCAGAGAAAGCATAACATAAAGTGCTTATATCCGAAGGTGGCACCAAAGCGAATATATGATTAACTCTCTGTGCAGCTTATCTGAGATGAAAGATTACAAATAACAGTAGTTTATATTAACAATTAATTTAAATATTTCATAGTGATTCAATTTCATCATTTTTCTTTTCACCCTACAGTTAAGCACTGCTCACTTTCCTTATATGGACAGCACGACCCTAAAAGTAATGATCTTCAAATCCGTCGCTGAAAATTGCAAAAATGGAAAAAAGAGGGCACAGTTAAAAAAAATTTGAGTTGTACTTGGCGAAATACCCGATGGGGGGAATGCAGGTTGTGAATGTGTGGAGAGACCATGTTGCACTCCATCCGAATTCTAACTCTGTAAAACACACACTCTTCTGTCAGTTGTGAACTGTAATCATTCCAATGAAACCGTGATGGTACAGTTCAGATTTCAAAGCGTTCACAATTCCACCTTTGAGCGACTGCTGTAAGTCATCATCTTGAAAATACTGTCCATAGACGAAAGTGCTTCCTCGTTTAATAACAAAGTTATCTTCTTAGCGTTTAATTGCCTGATCTCACTGAGCCTGTACAAAGTTCAGCATCTTTTGGAAATTTATGGAAACACAAATCCGGACGTTTTCTTTTAGAATTTGTGCAAATAGGAACACTGTAGTGGCACTGGTTAAAACTGTTCTTCCCGATCGCCACCATAGTTTACCTAACTATTACAACTTCTGCTTTGCACATCGACCTAACTTTACTTCCGTCATACATTAGATTTGTGTGGGGGTTTATCACGAACTGTGCGATCTGATCTTTTGGAAATTCATTGAAAAAACAAATCTGGATGATTTATTTTAGAATTTGGGCAAATAGGAACACTGTAGTGGCACTGGCTATTACTGTTCTTCACATTCACCACCATAGTTTGCCTAACTATTACAACTTCTGCTTTGCACATGTGGATGTGTGAAAAGGGTCCATTGCTTATGCTGTGTGAGTGCCCACTACTAGTAGAACCCATGCAATGGTTTAAGTGGAACACCCTAAACCAGGGGTCGGGAACCTATGGCTCACGAGCCACAAGTTTGCTCTTTGCTCACAGGGGGCACACCATTCATCAACACATGATCGTTTAAATCTTTCCAGAGATAATTTTCCTGCAGAAAGTGTGGGTGCGATTGCAAAGCTTAAAGTCAATGACACTGACTTTCAAGGTTTGAAATGAACATCTGCCAAATGCGGATTTTGCTGATTTACCAGCCTCTGTGGAAGGTGACCTGTAAGACTTCTTGGCGTGATATATAACAAGAAATTACACACAAAGATGTGTGTTTGATGAAACATAATTATATTTTGAAGAACAGATGAAAGAAAAGCAGCTGATACGCGTCTGATTTGATATGTGTGCGCAGTGAGCTCTGCTGTTCATGAGTGCAATGAAAGCTCTTCTCCAAGACACGCACATTCATAGAGTCTCATTTCCAAATAACTATTGATCTTAGCTGTTAAGAGCACTTTCTATGAGCGATTTTATGAACGTTTGTTATTTTTTATGTGTGCCCAGGGTGTGAAATAGCACCCACCACCCACAAAATGCGATGAAGCTCAATCCAGTTCGTAAGCTTCTTGACCAAATGTATTTCATGTGTGAGTAATTTTGCTCATCTACCTGCAACAGGTGGGTGACATGTAAGATGTCTTGGAGTGAGACAAGACAAGAAATTATGTTAGTCAAAAAGACACTCGCTTGAAGAAACATATTTTATTATATTTTTAAGAACAAACAAAAGAAATGCCGTCACTGCTCGTGTCTGATTCGCTGTTTGTTCAGAGACATGGGACCCTGTCTCATGAAACAAGCATATATAAAGAGTTATCACTCCCTTTTCTCTGTTTAATTCAACTGAAAACTGTTTGCAAGCATAATGTAGTCTATGAGATTGCTGCAAATGATCTCAGATCATCTCGTGAGGTGCTGTGAGTTAAGTTTGCTTTACTTACACGGAGCATTTTGCTCTTACACATTGTAAATTGAGTCCTATTTTCTTTTCTTTAGGCAGCATTAACTGGATTACCAAAATGCAATACAAACACATTTGATAAGAACACACATTTGGCAGCATTTTTTGGGAACACAATGGAATTGATTAGGCTTATTTATTATGATGATTATTATAATTATCTTAACATTTATAATTGTCTTTAGGTCTTAATTTGATGGCTTTTTTAGTTTAGTTTAAAGTGCAATTTGAATTTAGAAATAAGTTCCCTTTACAAAAAGCTTCACTTTGATGCTGCGCTTTTGCTAAGCGCTACGGGGAACAGCTCTAGCTGTGAACCAAGCTGAATAATGTGTGTAACACTTCAATGAACATGGACCGGAATTTATAGCCTCGGCTGATGTAATCATTAGATGCACCTGCGGCCAGGCTATAAATGGATACGTCACCAGGTGTCGTCAGAAACTCTTTTTTCAGAGCGATTCTGTTTCTGTGTGTTTCACAAACCCTGTCAAAACTTTCTTTCCTCTGTTAGGAGTTAGAATCAGTTAGGCAGTGTGCAGTGAACGTTGTTCTTTTTTCTCTTCTGTTTAGAAAATATTATATATATATATATTTCTAAAAAAGGAGAGATTGACTGAAAGCCGCAAAAGGTGCGTGTTCCCCTCTTCTCGCTCTATAGCTGAAGATGACACACATCAGTTTTTGCTGTTTGTTTGGGGGTAAGAGCAAGCTGCTCTCGCATTGCAGCAGGGCGGGTGCGAGCACTGCGATTTGCTTTAACAGGCAGAGTGCGTCGTGCTCGCCTCGCTTGCTTCCGGGAGTCAGCACTCTCGAAAAAAAAAAAAAGATCGTTCGTGGGGCTCTTGCATGGATTTGGCTGAGGAGCAAGAGACGGGTTGATCCCTTTCTCTCACTCTCTCCCCAAACCCAGCTGTTCCTTCACATGATCTCGACGCTTCTTCGGATCATGAGGTGGATCGCGATTCTCTTCCCGCCTCCGAGCTTTCCGTCCGCGATAAAAAATGTACGGAGGAATTGCTCGATGTTGTTACTCGTGCGGTTGCCAGATTGGTCTGGCCACGCGAAAAAGAGAACCATGGGTTCCTTCCCTTCTTTGATAACCTCCATGAAGAGCTTTTTCGCTCATGGAGAACCCCTAAAAAAAAAATAAAATAAAAAATATATATATATATATATATTCTTCCCGTGTTCACATACCCTCGACGTCATTATATTTGACTATCGTGGGTGCTGAGGCACGGCGGTATTCAGTGATGCCGCCGGTCGAAGAGACGCTTGCGGTCTATCTCTCGCCGGGCTCGGCATCGTCACTTAAGAAGCCCTCTCTCCCCTCATAGCCTTGTAGGACAACCTCCACTTTAGTGGGAAGGGCTTATCAAGCAGCAGGTCAGGCTGCTGCTGCTCTGCACACTATGCTGCTCCTCCCAGGGATTGGGGACAGTCTCGCCGCCCTCGCCAGCCCCCGAAGCAAGACCTCAGGACTATAAATTCTAGTAAGAGAAAACCCTGACGGTCTTGCGCCTAGATTAGGGGTAGCTCCCCTCGGGACGGGCGTGCTTCACTTCACCCCTCCCGGTATCCCCTCGAAGCCCCTCCATTCCCGCCACCTCTTGGTGTTTCGGGTTGCAGAGGCTTCCGTCAAAATTGGGTGTTTTCAGCTGTTCCTGCATTTTATTCAGGACTCGAAACACTCGACAACCCCTCAACAGGAAGTGTTAAAATATAATACCCATCTCAGAGATCCTGGCAGCGTGGAAACTTCTGCCGGATATATTCTTTTCTGTGGGTCTTATAAGGGCATCAGGATTTAATTCACTCGCCGCTTTTCCGTGTTTCAACGGCGTGTTCTCACTACCGTGAACCGGATTTCTTTTTATGTAAAAAAAAAAAAACTCAATCTCCTGGTTAAAGGGGCCATGGTATGTCTTCCCCTTCCAGAGAGAGAGTTAGGTTATTACACTAAATACTTCCCGTTTCCCATGGAGGGTGAGGGGTGGCGTCTGGCTTAGATCTTAAAGCTTGAACTACCCGTGGGTGTTCAAGTCCAAGATGATGCCTGTCAAGACGGTCGTGTCTCAAGCCCTACAACTCGTTTGGCTGGTCACCATCGATCTTATGACGCACTTCTATACTTCATTTAGAAGTTCTGCCACAACATGGAAAGTTCCTGAGGTTCACTTCCGGGGGCGAAGTCTTCCAGGGTCAGGATCTTTCACTCAGCCTAGTCCTTTTTACCCGCATGTTCACAATACATGATGTAGCGCTGGCTCCTTGTGACTCCGGGGCATCTGCATTCTGAATTATGTAGACGACTGGCTGATCCTAGCGCAGTTCCAGGAACTGGCAGTTCAGCACAGGTACATCGTCTTAGCTCATCTGTTTCTCTGGGGTTGAGGCTCAGTGCCAAGAAAAGCGTCCTCTCTCCCACTCAGAACACTGTCTAATGGGGCATCATATGGAGTTCAATCACAATGCGGGCACAACTGTCTCCCGCTAAGATTGAGTCCATTCAGATCACCCTGAGCAAAGTCAGGCTAGGTCAAGGTTGCACTGTTATCAGTATCAACGATTTCCAGGTCTCAGGGCGACCGCGTCCACGGTGATCCCTCTGACCTTCTGCTCATGAGACCGTTTTTGTTGTGGCCAAAAGCCAGGGGTTTTCTTCCAAGGGCCAAAACCCCTAGGCTAAAAAGGGTTACGCGCCTCAGGCTTCGTTCCCTTTCTATGTGGTTCAGACCCCGGTTTTCTGCCTTGGGTCCCACTCTAGGTGTGTCTTGTTGTCGCAGACTGCTAACGACAGACGCCTCCCTGACGGGCGGGGTAGCGGCCTTAAGTGGTCGTCCAGCTTAAGGGGATAGGAGGGTCATCAGCTCGGTTGTCACAGTCACTGTCTCGGGTTAATGGCTGTATTTCTGGCCCTGAAATACCTCCTCCTGAGGCTGCCATGTCTTGGTGCGGGTGGACAATACAGCGGTAGCCTCTTACATAAATCATCAAGGAGACCCACGTTCTTGTCAGCTGTATTTCTGACACGTCGGATTCTCCCGTATACGGGCATATCCCTGGATGCCCGTATACGGGAGCAGATTTAAGACAGAAAATACCAACGGGGGAGTTAAGAACTCCATCCTAAGGTAGTAGTTGCCCAGAGTTCGCCAGCAAGGGTTTTTGCCTCTTACTGATAGCACTGCGCTGGCCGAACAGGGCTTGGTTCTCGGAGCTAATCTCTTCCCTTGACGGCTCGCCTTGGGCGATTCTGAACAGGAAGGATCTTCTATCTCAGGCACAGGGCAATATTTCATCCCTGCCCCGAATTGTGGAATCTTTCATGTTTGGCCCCTAAGGGTACCAACTGAGGGACACAGGGCTTTCTCCTGAGGTTTTCGAGGCCTTTTTTAAATGCCGGGCTTTTTCCACTTGGAACAAGTTTGGGTGAGATCTTAGGGCAGAAGAGGACCTCTTCGCCTCTATGAATAGCGCAATGTCTCCTCTACTTCTCCCTGAAATCACCCAGCCCCCTTGGGTCTGGACGTTAAGACACATTCATGACCCAGAGTGCGTCTGTATGCATTTCTTTCCCCGGTTTCTCTGCTCCCAGGAGTCTTGGCCAATGTTCACCAGCAAGGGTCTTGCCTCCTACTTATGGCGCTGCGCTGGCCGAACAGGATATGGTTCTCTGAGTTATTATCTCTCCTCTATGGTTCGCCTTGGTCGATTCCGAACAGGGAGGACCTTCTTTCTCAGGCTCAGGGGACATATTCATCCCCGGCCCGAATTTTGAAACCTTTAATGCTTGGCCCCTGTAGGGTACCAACTGAGGTTCGCAGGGCTTTCTCCTGAGGTTATCGAGACCATTTCAAGTGCTAGGGCTCCCTCCACTTGGAACTGATCTGGGTAGATTTTACAGGGCAGAAGAGGACCTCTTCGCCTATGTTGGTAGCGCAATGTCTCCTCTACTTCTCCCTGAGTCAATAACCCCCCCCCGGGGCTGATCGTGGTGGCGCATACATGGCACTAATGTGCCTGCATGCGTTTCCTTCTAATAAGTTCATATTACAGAACCAGCTAACTGCCAGTTTGCTTCAGTTTTGGAGTCTCTGTAGAAAGAACTGTCAGCGGGCACTTGCCTCACCACTGCCAGGTTCTATGTGGCCTCCACTTCGGTTTGCCATGCCTCGGTGGGCGGGTGGGCATCCTTGCTAGGACCTCTTCATAGGGTAAGACCCCCCTTTTTAAAACCTCCAGAGTCAGCGTTTGGTAGACTTCTGACTCTCAAGATGGTTTTTCATATGGCAATTACGTCTCTAAGGAGACTTGGGTACCTACAGGCTCTGTCTCTTTTGCCGGCCTGTTTTGAGTTGCCCCAGGTAGGACCAAAAGCATTCTTTGCACCCTCACCCTGACTACCTGCCCAAGGTGCCTTTCGCGACCCTTGGCCAGTCATTCTCTAAGCCTTCTGCTCCCTGCCATTTGTAATGCCGGAGCAGCTAAAGACTACTCAGACTTTGTCCAGTCTGTGCCCTTCAGAATTATGTCCATTTGCTAGTGGCGTAAAGTCAGGGCAGCAGTTCTTCACTTTGAAGCCGTGACCGGGTTGTCACTTTGGGTGAGGGACCTTACTGCCCGGGTCTACGAGGCGCGCGGTCAAGCTTCGCCAGTAGGTTTTAGGGCGCACTCTACCAGAGGGCTCTCCTCCTCTAAAGCCTTGGCTAGAGGTCTCCCTCTGCAGCAAGTTTGTGGTGCGGCAGGTTGGTCCTCTCCGCACACATTAATCAAATTTTATGGTTTAGATGTTTATGCTACTCCGGGCTCTTACGCCCTTGAGTCAACATCTCAAGCTCATGTCTGAGACCTCTCGCGTTCTTGTGAGCACACCACAACCGTAGGGGTCTGGACAGCCCCAGTGCGGCGGCGTGGGTATTGCGTTCCCCTTAGCGCTTAGCAAAAGCGCAGCATCAAAGTGAAGCTTTTTGTAAAGGGAACGTCTCGGGTTACATATGTAACCCTTGTTCCCTGAAAAAAGCGGAACGAGATGCTGCGCTTCTTTGCCGCACTGGGACGTCCCAGGACTGCTCTTCAAAAAGAAGTATCTGATGACACCTGGTGACGTATCCATTTATAGCCTGGCCGCAGGTGCATCTAATGATTACATCAGCCGAGGCTATAAATTCCGGTCAATGTTCATTGAAGTGTTACACACATTATTCAGCTTGGTTCACAGCTAGAGCTGTTCCCCATAGCGCTTAGCAAAAGCACAGCATCTCGTTCCGCTTTTTTCAGGGAACAAGGGTTACATATGTAACCCGAGACGTTTTTCATGTTTCAATAAATGTATATAATTTTTAAAGCAAAATTAATAAAGCAAAAATATTGGTAGGGGTGTTTACCACATAATTGGATATCGCGATATATTAAAGGTGATTATCACTAAAATAATTTTTACATTATGCCCAGCCCAAGGGAAGTAACCTTTCTCAAAATGTTTGAACAATTGTAAATTGTAGTAACTGTAGTAAAAAGTAATATTTTGCATATTTGTTTGTTTTTGAGTAGTCTATGGGCAATGTACAATTTTATTTTATTGAAAAACTTTATGAAAATAGTAAAATATTAATTTGTGCTATAGCTCTTTTGAAAAAATGCATCAACCAAAAATGAAAAAAAAAAATGGCTCCTTAGTAAAAAAGGTTTATCAATTTGTGTAATTATTCAGCGATTATTGCACCTGAGAAGACAATGTTTCGGAGATTGATGCAATAACAGATTCAGATCCAGTTTTATTATAATTTCAGAGACTTGTGTTTAAATCTTGTCAGTTAAAAACAACATTTTATTTATTGGAATTAATTGTTAGAAAGGATTAGTAACAAAAATAACAAAAACGAAAATCACAATGAACAGTCTATGGCTGTGTAACAAACATTCAATTTAAGGTAGCTACAAGTATTATGCTGTTAAATCTCAATAAACATTTTCTAAACTGCTTCATCCACTTCACTTCACTTCCATCATACATCAGATTTGTGTGGGGGTTTAGCACAATCTGTGCTGTGATAATATTATACAGTATCTCACAAAAGTAAGTACACCCCTCACATTTTTGTTAATATTTGATTATATCTTTTCATGTGACAACACTGAAGAAATGACACTTTTTGCTATAATGTAAAGTAGTGAGTGTACAGCTTGCATTACAGTGTAAATTTGCTGTCCCCTCAAAATAACTCAGCACACAGCCATTAATGTCTAATGTCGACTGTGTCGATGTAGTGACACTAGGGGTCCCCATATGAAACGCCACAATGGCTGAACTGTGTTATGTGAACTGCCGATGCAGGGGTAAGCAAGCTACTTTGAGCATAGGAACAGAAGCACTCGGACTGCACGTAGCCTCCTCAGACACCCCAAAAATAACGTGTAGTTCCCCACATCCTTGAGGAATGTGATGTATCTGCGCCAGTCGCAGCCTTTTCTCTCTAAGATTTCTCTCCACAGAGTATTAGATTCGGCTGGGGAATTTAAATGCTCATAAATTGTGGGAAGGTGTTCTTTTCCTTTCCTATTCTTTCAGGGGGTAAAAAACCCCGTGGAGACCACACCCTGCCCCAAAGGGGGGATAAACATGTGGCAAATATGTAATATGGGCTCAAGGATGCACATGGAAGAGGCGCGGCATTAAGTTCTGCCCTTCGAAGGGGAGGAGCTCTACAAGCACAGAGAACGGGCAGAGAGGGCTCTGCCCAAGTGAGACATGGGTCTACGAAAGGGAGACCGTGCCGCAGAAGATACATCACTGGAGGTTACCAGGGTAACCGACACCTGTGGAGCACTTACCCCAGTAAATTGTATGTTAGCACATATACTGGGTCCGACTACGAAATCCTCCACTGAATTCGTGAGCCAGAGGGCTAGGAGGAAGGACATCCAGGGTTCATGGATCGTGAACACGCATGGGAGAGGAGAGCACACTGCTCTATAGGCACTATAGGCAAGCAGTACACGCGGCCAGCTGCCCCGCATTACGAAACTTACCTGTTTACACCTGAACAACCCGGAGATTGTAAAATCTCAAAGGTATTGGGTGTTGCCCAGCCCGCTGCTCTGCAGATGTTTGATAGAGAGGTGCCATTGGCCAGTGCCCACAAGGATGCCAGACTCCTTGTAGAGTGTGCTTGTATTACCCGAAGGGGCGGGAACGGCCTGGGCCTGGTAAGCCAACACGATGGCGCTCATGACCCAGTGGGCAAGCCTCTGTTTGGGGACAGCTTTCCCTTTCCACTGTCCACCAAAGCAGGCAAAGAGCTGCTCAGAGCATCTAGAGCTCTGTGTACGATCAAAGTAGATGCGCAAAGCATGCACCAGACACAGCAATGATAAGGCTGGGTCTGCCTCTTTCCGGGGCAGCTTCGCTTGCAGGCACACCATGTTCCCACTAAGGGGGATGTGGGAACCTTGGGCAGATAGCTCGGTTGGGTTCTCAGGATCCCGTGAGAGTCTTCCAGACCAAACTCCAGGCACTTTTTGCTGACAGAGAACATTTGCAGGTCCCCCAACCATCTTGATGGAACTGAGTGCAGTCAGGAGGGCGGTCTTTAATGAGACGGCCTTTAATTCGACTAACTCTAGGGCTCAAACTGGGCTCTCCAAAGGCCCAGAGGACCATGGCAAGGTCCCATGAGGGACGAGGCATGGCCTAGAAGGATTCAACCTACTCGTGCCTCTCCAGAACCTGATGATCAAGTCATGCTTCCCTAAAAACTTACCGTCTATTGCATCGTGGTGCGCTGATATAGAGGCTACAAACACCTTCAAGATCCTCCCACAGGATGGAAAGCACTGATCTGACTGCGCATCTCTGGGGGTCTTAGCGTCAGGAAGAACACCACTTAGCGAACACACGCCACTTCAGGGTATACAGCTGCCACTAGAAGGAGCCCCTGCCTGAGTGATCGTGTTTATCACTGCGGGCAGTGGACCACTTAAGTCTTCTGCCTCCCGTCCAGGTACCAGCCTTTGAAATTCCAGAGATCTGGACGTGGGTGCCAGATGGTGACCCGTCCCTGAGAAAGAAGATCCATCTTCAGGAGAATTTGCCAGGGAGGTGCTGTTGGTGCCCCGTCCCTGAGAAAGAAGATCCTTCCTCTGGGGAATTTGCCAGGTAGGTTCTGTCATGAGGAGCATGAGGTCTGAGAACCAAGTATGGGTGGGCCAATTACAGTGCCATGAGGATGACTTGTTCCTCGTCTTCCCCGACCTTGCATAAGGTCTGTGGAACAAAACTTCTTAAACTACTTCAAAGAATTCTCATTAAAGAGCCTTGGCATTCTAGTAGTCAGTTTGTCCAGAAACTCAGGTGACATTTCACTCCACGCTTCCTGTAGCACTTGCCATAGATGTGGTCTTGTTGGGCACTTCTCACGCACCTTACACGCTAGCTGATCCCAAAAAAGCTCAATGGGGTTAATATCCATAACACTCTTTTCACATTTTCTGTTGCCCAATGTCTGTGTTTCTTAGCCCACTCTAAACTTTTCTTTTTGTTTTTCTGTTTCAAAAGTGGCTTTTTCTTTGCAATTCTTCCCATAAGGCCTGCACCCAAGTGTTCTCTTGACCATTGTACATGAAACTGGTGTTGAGTGGGTAGGATTCAATGAAGCTGTCAGTTGAGGACATGTGAGGCGTCTATTTCTCATAATAGAGACTCTGATGTACTTATCATCTTGTTTAGTTGTACATCTGGCCTTCCACATCTCTTTCTGTCCTTGTTAGAGCCAGTTGTTCTTTGTCTTTGAATACTGTAGTGTACACCTTTGTATGAAATCTTCAGTTTTTTGGCAATTTCAAGCATTGTATAGCCTTCAATCCTCAAAACAATGATTGACTGATGAGTTTCTAGAGAAAGACGTTTCTTTTTTGCCATTTTTGACCTAATATTGACCTTCAGACATGCCAGTCTATTGCATACTGTGGCAACACAAAAACTAACACAAAGACAATGTTAAGCTTCATTTAATGAACCAAATAGCTTTCACCTGTGTTTGATATAATGGCAAGTGATTTTCTATTACCAAATTAGCTATTTAGCATGATTACTCAAGGATAAGGCGTTGGAGGGATGGCTGCTGGAAATGGGGCCTGTCTAGATTTGATCAAAAATAACTTTTCAAATAGTGATGGTGCTGTTTTTTTTACATCAGTAATGTCCTGGTTGTACTTTGTGATCAGTTGAATGCCACTTTGGTGAAGTACCAATTTCCTTCCAAAACAGCTAAATCTGTTCATTCCAAATTTTTGGCTGCTTGTATAATTAAAATTATAGTGACATATACAGTATCTCAAATAAATAGGCCTACAATAGTTCTTCCAAAACACCATTGTTTCTATAGTTAGTGTAACTAACCACAATGCAGTAAGAATGGCTATGTGTGGATTGAAAAGAATGTAATAACCATTGTGAATGACACATTGTTTTCCTGTTAACCTCAACACTGCTGTTTAGAATGTTTAATCTGCTTTCAAAGGGCTTTGCACGGCTTATTTAAGGTTTTCATATATTGCGCTGTGTTAACCGCTCTGATCTCGTGCTGCATGGTTTAATCGGGTAGTGGTGTTTAGTCATACTTCTGGAGTATTTGATGTTTTTCATTCAGATGCAGTAAATGGCAGTGCTTAATAAATTAGAGTGGGGTGACTGACTGGCCCAATACTCAACCGGCCCACCAGGAAAAGTCCCTGTGCTCCAGATGGCCAGTCCATCACTGAAAACATTAGACTACTTAACATAGTCTTAATTGTCTCTGGAACAATTACTGTAATTGTATTTATTGTAATGTACTTATGACAATGTGTAATTAAAGATACATGAGTGTAACTTTAATAAAAAAAAAGTTATAAATTAATAAATTAAACACGCCATAACCTTTTTTTTTGTATTATTTATTTAAAATATAGTTAGAATCTATTACTGCTTTGAATATAGGTCTCTAAAAAGTCTGCAAGCAAACCTTTTACAAGAATTGTATTCAATGTATTTCTAATTTGATATATCTGCTCTGTAGCAGAGGGTAGTATTTACAAATTGAATTGTATTTCACATTTCCAAATAATTGGAAATACAATAACTGTGAGCAAAAATTTTATTTTTAAAATTGTAATTGTAGTAATCAATCAGCCATCTAAAAATCAGCAAGCCTTCTCAATAATATGTTACATTTACATAACTAATTTCCAGTAGCCTACAGTAATGTTACAAATTATTAGGAGAGAGATATATTTATGGCTATATTTTACATAAGAACAATAAAGAACTATCACAAAAAACATACAATGTTTGCAAATTCACTGTGCCCTATAGTCAACTAGGCTATAAGCATTAACATAAAATCATTTTTTTTTTAATATTAATAAAGTATTCTCCTTCAGATTTTAAGTAATAAATTAAATCATTTTTCTTCTTGCAGTCGATCATGCAAGCCCTGTGCCTGGCTTGCCGATTCAGAACTGCAGTTACTTGCAGCCATCTCCTCCAGTGCATTTAGCACCATTTTGTATTGGGTCAGAACAGCATGAATGGCAGGTGACTGCACAGTCCACCTGGTGGGACATAAAGGCCTAATTGACAGAACTGGTCATTCTCCGGCAGCTGCAGCAATAGATTTAAAAGTATTTTTTAGTTTACCTGACCGTGCAAAGAATGTGCCAAGCTCATGTATCCACTGAAGTGCATTTCTAACAACGGGCAAGGCTGATCATGCCTGTTGTGTCACCAATTTTACACAATGGGCTCCACAATGTACATCTGGTGCTAGTGGCTGTGTTTGGCAAATGACTGCCTGTGCACCCGAGTATTTCCCAGCC
Source organism: Xyrauchen texanus (assembly GCF_025860055.1). Lineage (NCBI taxonomy): Eukaryota > Metazoa > Chordata > Actinopteri > Cypriniformes > Catostomidae > Xyrauchen > Xyrauchen texanus. Next base: position 11,757,809 of record NC_068308.1, read on the forward strand.
ATATTTGCTGCACCATCGTATGCCTGGCCTCTAAGGCCTGATATGGGCAAATTCAGTCTCAACAGTACATCCAAAATAATTTTGGCAAGATTTGCACCTGTTGTTGATGTTGTCTCATACAACCCAATTAACTCTTCGTGCACCACCAAATCAAAGTCGACATAGCATAGGCACAGGGCCTCTTGCTAAGCACCTGACACGTCCTGTGTCCCATTCATTATTACAGAAAACTGTAAAACAGGCATGGCCAGATTTCATCTGTGATTGCCCTGACAATTGATGAGCTCATCAAATTGATTAGCTCATTCTGACAATCCCAAGAAGTGTACACCTCCCTCTTGGCAGACAACCACCTTGTTAAAGATGGGTCGTCCTCAGCTTTGTATCTTAAAAGCTGCTCTAGGTTCCCTTTTCGATGATCATGTCCTCTAAAAGCCAAACCCTGTCTCACTAGAAACATCTCACCACCAATAACTTTTAACAGATTAGCTCTGTTTTCTTTTTGTTGCTCAATGTGCGCAGTGCTCAGCTGTGCACTGACTAATCGCTTTTCATACACTGCAGTTGTAAGAGCAAGTTTGTGGCCCTCTGTCTTCTCATGTTTGCTAAATTTTTCCAGAGCTTTTTTCCAGTTTTTAAAACCGGCACTGACAAAAGCTGTCTCTGTACTCTTTGCTTGTGTTGGTTTTCCTGTCTTAAAGTACTTAGAGCAGTGAAAACACAGAACGCCATCAATACCCTGACTGACATGCAGCCAGGGGATCTTATCATACCAGGTTTTTTGGAATGTTAATATCCGCTCACCAAGCACTTGCTTTTGAATAACTACAGGATCAGGTTGATTTGGACGTGTATATGTTATTAATGTGTCAACTTCTCCTCCTTCTATCTCTCCTTTTTCTCCTTCTATCTCTCCTTTTTTCCTTCTGTCTCTCCTTTTTCTCCTTCTGTCTCTCCTTTTTCATGCTGATCCACACTGTGATATAGGTCTCTTTCAACCTGACTTGGGCCTGCCTCAGTGTCATCTGTAATTGGCTGAAAATATTATGCCATGATGAAATGCTGTCTTTAGCAGTGACGATATAAAATTCTGATTGATTACTGCTGTAACAACAAATATCTAGATATTGAATGTTGACTGAAACACTATGACTAATCTTATCATTTTATTTAGAATTCATCTTCGAGTGCACTTCAAGTGCAAAACGTATTTGGGCTATTAGAGATTATTTCCCCATTTAAAAAAATGTCAAATGTATATCTGAAATAAAGAGTTGGTGGTGACCATTGCATTGGTGACCATTGCATTGAACATATGCTGTGTATGCATAGAAATAATTTAAGCCTACTTACATTGATTGCTTTGTGAAAAAACGCTGTGATGGTTTTTTGTTTTTTAGCTGGCTTCATTTAACATTTTGAATTGTGCCACCGAGCTAATTTGTGACAGGCAGAACTGAGGCAGCTGCGCAACTCAGTTTCCAGCATGTTTAGGACCCAGGAAAAGAAGGCAGGTTATGCATCGGGTAAACAAACTGGCGTATTTACATTTGCAATAAAATGTTTTAGAAACTAAAATCCAACGTTGCATTAGACTTGTCAAGCTTTTAGAAGGAAAAATACTGAAACGGTGCACATCATATTTGCACGTAATTTTGGGGGTGTCATACCGGTATTTTTCTGCTTTTCTGATGTCAGAAAAGCAAGAGGAGAGATACCAGCGTAGACACACAAGAACAGGACATGTATCAAAGGGATAGTATGTGTCTGAGCTTCCAAACCTGGCTAATAAGTGGTAAGTACCTTTACCTCTGTTATTATTCTCTTTGTTTGGGCTTGTGAGAGAAATCCTGGCACGCTAAACAAATGTCTAAACCAAGACAAATTGAATGAAAGATATAGGAAGTCATAACTAAACATTATCTTAAAATAAAACAATGTATTGACCTGTTGTGTAAGGACATTGTTGTTCCTGTAGTCTAGCATACATGTCATTCACTTGAATTTTTGATGGTGCTTAATGATTGAGACCAGTGGAATTATATTGTTAATAAGCTACTACTCTCAAAAGCATTTTTTTTTGTTCTTACTTCTGATATTTCAGAACTAATAAATGAGAAATGTGCTATCATTTCCTTTGGAATATCTCTCACTGTTAACATAAACACCATTAGCCTACATCCCAGGTGTAAATAGCTTACAGAACTTTACAGGGCATGCCTACCAACAGTAACTAAGAATGGTGGGGCACTGAATAGTGGACTATAGTGGACCAATGCTGGTAGCCTTATGATGGTTGTCAAAGTAGACAAATAAGCGAATGTAACTCAGGTTATGCTCATCGGACGTTTTAATAATAATAATAATAATAATAATAAGTAAAAAAAAAAATTATAAAAAAAAAGTGTGGGGGGTTCCCTACAAAAGTAGCCCCCTCCCTACTGCGCCCCTGTAGCTGAGATATTCATAAAACAAAATCTACTTTTATGTTTAGCAGATGTGAAGGTCATTCACATCTGGAATGGCATAAGTGTGTGAGTAATTGACGAGAGAATTTTAATTTTTGGGTGAACTATACCTTTAAAGCACAATTTATTCTGTTTATTTATTTATTCTGGTTTGTCATAAAGAAAATCTTCTGCTCCCTCCAGTATTAACAGCACTTAAAGGGACACTGCCTGTAAGTATTACTTATTTTGCTTATATTTAGTTTAATTTTGTATTTTATGAAGGATTGCAGTAGAATAATTGTTTTATATGCACTGACATGAGCTCTATTTCAGGCAGTAACCTTAAAGGCATCTGTATATTAACACTTTAGTGTATTCCAATGAAGAGAGAGGCAAACCTGCCATAAGAAGTCCAATATTTCTATTACGGTTCACACTCATTATCACTTTTGTAACATTTTCTTGATGTTACCACATTATTGAGCTCACTAATATTCTAATCATGTGCAATGATTATGTTAATTTGAGTGGTTAAAGAGATTTCATGTTACATTCTAAAATCGACCAAACTACATTTACATTTATGCATTTAGCAGACAATTCTATCCAAAGCAACTCACAGTGAATTCAAGGTATACATTTTATAAATTTGTGTGATTCCTGCATTATCCTGATAGCATAATGCTCTACCAGTTGAGCTACAGGAACAGTAATCAACCCTTACAGAATATAATTTATATAGGATTTTAAAAATTCTCATAAAACTTAACACTTAACATTTGGACTAAATCTATAGATGTAAACATTATTGTTCAGTCAATGGCTCCCCTCCTGCATCCCTATTTGCATCTTCCAGCATCTGCTTGTATTGGCTTTTGAAGAACCCAGCCTTGTAATTAAAGAAAAATACACAGTAACATTAATTAATGTAGATACATGCAAGTACATTTTTAACTGTGAAGGCAAAAATTGTATTATGCTGGTGATATATATACACACATAATGAAGGGCCGCTGTGATGAGCGCCAGTAGCAGCAGTCCTCCTATTACCCCACCAATGATCTCTTTTGTCAGATCCACCTCCTCATACACCTCCACTTGGGTATTAATCTACAGAAATGAAAGAAAGGGTGAGTCTTCAACCATGGTAAAAAAAAAAGAAATACAATGAAAGCACTGCTGTTTTCACCCTTAAAATAATCGTAATTGAAATTCATCAACCTTTTCAAATTGGAAATGTATTCTCAATAAATGCCTGACCTCATCATCTATAAACAAAGAAACTGCCCTGCTGAAATGCTGAAGTGCTGTGTTCCAATGATCTATAAGTTTGTCCTTATATAATTCTGCATGTTGTAAACGTGACAACATTAAACAAATAATGTCAATAAAAAGGCAGGATCTTGAAAGTGTAGTGTAATGTAGTGTAATTTCTCTGCCACTAGAGGCAAACTGAATTGAATTGTTTCCAAACAGGTTTCCCAAACACTTCTACCTCCCCTTAAGATTGCCCTAACACTGTTTGTTGGTTGCCAGTGAGTGGCTTGTTATTGCACGTGTTCTTGTGTTATCATCAGACAGTCAGCCTTGTCAGCATGTCAGGATGTAATTTTCCTGCGGCTTTAGAGTGATTAGTCGAAAGGTATTTATAGCTGAGGTGATTGGCTTAAAAACCTGTAAACAGAACTGAGTGCCCATGTGCAAAGATGGCAACAAGTGCACACATCCTGGGGCCACATACCAGTCTAGCAGCTGGCATTGAGATTAATGGGAATGCAAATCGTTATGGTTACTGTCGTAACCTCAATTCCCTGATGGAGAGAACGAGATGTTGTGTCGATGTAGTGACACTAGGGGTCATTGTTGAGAGCCCCAAACACCTCCCATTCTTTGAGAAAAGGCCAATGAGAATTGATGAGTGGAATTTGCATGCCATTTGGGTATAAAAGGAGCTGGAATGCCCACTCCGTTCAGTTTTTGTGCTGAGGAGCCGAGACAAGGTCCGGCCATTTCAGTGGCTACTTTGTGTGCAAGAGGGACACAACATCTCGTTCCCTCCATCAGGGAATAGAGGTTAAGACAGTAACCATGATGTTCCCCTTCTGTCACTCACTCAACATTGTGTTGATGTAGTGACACTAGGGGTCCCTATAGAAAAACGCCACAACCACTGAACCGTGTTACGTGAACTGCTGATGCAAATGCAATCAAGCTACTGTGTGCGTAGTAGGTGGAGCTTCAGTCTGCATGTAACCTCCCCCAATGCCCCAAAAGACGTCATGTAGTTACCCATATCCCTGATGGGGGGGAAGTGACGTAACTAGCATGGGAGCAGGCCGCACCAGCCGCAGCCTTTTCTCTATATGTTTTTCTCTCCAGAGAGTATTAAATTCGGCTGGGGCCAGTTAAAGCTATTGCGCGCACCGGGGAAGGTGTTCTTTTCCTTTCCTATTCTTTCAGGGGGAAAAGACCACACGGCGACCACACCCTGCCCAGAGGGGAGGGTAACATGTGGCGATACATCAAGTGGGCTCAAGAGTCGCACATGGAAGAGGCTCAATGGTAGGTCCTGCCATGAGAGGGAGGAGCTCTACAAACACAGTGACCGGGGCAGAAAGGGCTCTGCCCAAGGGAGACGTGGGTCCACAGACTGGGAGACCGTACCATAGAAAATACATCACAGGGGGTTACCGGAGTAATCGGCACCTGTGAAGCACCTATCCCAGTACAGGGCATATTAGTACCCATAGTGGGTCTGGCTGCAAACTCCTCTGCCGAATTCATGAGCCACAGGGCTAGGGAGGAAGGACATCCAGGGTCCACGACTTTGTGAACTTGACTGGGGATAAAAGTGCATGTTTTTGCCTCAGGGTAGTGGAAAGGTGCTGTACGAAAGCAATACACCCGGCCAGCTGTTCCATATTACCAAACTCTAACTGTTCGTACCTGACAAAACACAGGATGAAACCGGCTCAATCCGGAGATTGTTAAATCTCGCTAAGTGTTGGGTGTAGCCCAGCCCACTGCTCTGCGGATGTCTGCTAGAGAGGTGCCATTGGCCAGTGCCCACGAGGATGCCACACTCCTAGTAGAGTGTGCTCGTATTCCAAAAGGGGCGGGCACGGCCTGAGCCTGGTATGCCAGAGCAATGGCACACATGATCCAGTGGGCAAGCCTCTGTTTGGAGACAGCATTCCCTTTCCGCTTTCAGCCAAAGCAGACAAAGAGCTGCTCAGAGCGTCTAAAGCTCTGCGTGCGATCAAAATAGGTGTGCAAAGCACACACCGGACACAGCAACGACAGGGCTGGTTCACCACCTGATGCCTGAAGGGGGTCGTGTGAACCTTGGGCACATGGGCACACGTCTCAGGATGACGTGAGAATCAGCTGGACCGAACTCCAGGCAAGTGTCGCTGACAGAAAATGCTTTCAAGTCCCCAATCCTCTTGATAGAGGTGAGCGCAATCAGGAAGGCCTTCTTAAAGGAGAGGGCTTTCAGCTTGACTGACTCTAGCGGCTCAAAGGGGGCTCCCCGAAGGCCCAGGAGGACCGCAGAGAGATCCCATGAGGGGAAGAGGCATGGCCTGGGAGGATTCAGCCTCCGGGCGCCTCTGAGGAACTTGATGATCAGGTCGTGCATCCCTAGGGACTTACCGTCCACTGCATTGTGGTGGGCTACATTTAGCGGATGCCCACTTCCCTTAATGGGGCAAGAGCTGCCTCTGCGAATATCGTGAAGACATGAGGGGACAGGACGAAGGGGAGGACCTTCTACTGATATGCCTGAAAAAAACAGAGATGTGAAAGTACGTGTCCTTCTGGTCTACCGCAGCAAACCAATGTTGATGCCGGACGCACGTCAAAATGTGTTTCTGCATCAGCATCTTGAACGGGAGTCTGTGTAAGACCCGGCTCAGAACTCGCAGGTCCAAGATTGGCCACAACCCACTGCCTTTCTTTGGCACAATGAAGCAGGGGGGGGGGGGGTTCCATGTACCTGTGGACCGCCCCGCCGTCGAGGGAAGTGAGAGCGGACAACCCGGAAGTCTGTTTCGGGCAGAGTGTTCGGGGTGTCGGTACACGATCCGTTCCACCTGCAAGATCCGTTCTACGCATGCGCGTAATTACGTAGTAGAAAACGTCACGGTTTTCCTACACTATCAGTACCACGCATGCGATGAAACACTTGACGGCCAGGCGGCACAACTTGCGGCATATTTGTGTAACGTTAGTTGTATTGTGTTTAACATTTCACAGCGGGTCTATTTTGATGCTTTTAAATGTAGCTTACGCTATGCATTACGATATGCACGATGTGTTTACGTGGTTGCCAATCCAAAATAATAAAGGAGTTGTGAGTTGTTACATGAACATACATGATCAGTTTCCTCCATACTCTCCTTTGCGATTCATTGCTGTATGGTATTAGGCTTAACATACCGTGTTTTGGTCTGAGGTCAGTAGTATTGTCAAAGACGGTTTGTGTCGTTTTTTATAATTAAAAGCTGCTAGTATTATTTAACTTTTAAGTTGAGTAATTTTGTATTAGTATGGGTCTATATAGGCTAATATCTATATAATCTAAATGATGAAAATAATCCCTTCAATGTTGTTTACAGAAGACTATAAAGAACATAATATGCATTTCTGCCTAGACTATCTGCACTTACATGAAGAAAGAACTACAAACAAGTCTGGGGAAACGTTATAGTGTATTTCAAACTGACAATGGAAATGACTTGAAAGAAGCATGTGTACACACAGAAGTGACATGAGACCAGCGGTGAACAGTAGTGAAGCACACTTTTTGAGTATCTTTATTTAAGAGTAAAAAATTCTCTCTCTCTCACACACGCACACACAAACACACGCAGAGTGTGGGGTGCACAGTCACCCAGATACACTAACAAAATGTATATGGGTGACTGTGCACCCCAACTCCAGCATTTACTCTCAGGTTGAGGGTGTCTTTGCAAATAATCATGAAGGTTTCCATGTCCTGGATGTTTTCAAAAATTAACGTGAAAGGCTCCATGGCATAGCACTTCATTGACTCCTTCAGCACCCTCCACGCTTTCATTTGGTCATCATGATCCATCAACATGGATGTATATGGATGTATATGGTTGAAATGACAATAAACCCACTTGACTTGAACTGTTTGTTACAATCTTCTATTTTTGAATATATCACGTGACGTAACATGTTGTATAAATCTATATAATATATCAGTTTCAAGTTTTTACATTTACATTCCATTTGCGTGGAACAGATCGTGCAGTGTCGTAAATCAAAATCAGCGTCGCAAAACAGAATTATCATTTGCGCATGTGCGTTTTCTACTGCGTCTACTACGCATGTGTAGAACGGATCGTGCAGGTGGAACGGATCGTGTACCGACACGGGGCTCTCAAGCGCGACCCCTAGTGTCACTACATCGGCCACAACATCGAGTGAGTGGCAAAAGGGGAAGGATAGCTCTGGTTTGGTTTTTATATTCAACCAGTATATCAGGACAGACATATTACTGTATCTGCAAATGGCTTTTATGTCTTGTGGCTTGCAAGTCAGAAACATTTATTATCAACAGTTGTCAAGCAGAATAATATCTGTTAAAATCCAAGGTTCATTAAACTTTGACATGAACCATCACAGAATTACCTGGACAGTTGGAGCAGTGTCTTGAGAATCAGTGGAGAAGAAAACATATTTGCTCTTGTCATAATCCAGAGATGCTGTACTGACCAACTGAAAAATAGCAGCTCTGAGCCCAGTCTAAGTGATACAAAAATCATGAACATGATAAAGGTTATGCAGATATAAAAATAAAAAAAACTGTAAAACTACTGTTTTATATGGAAGCTCAAAGAGGCCATGCGTTATTATTATTTTTCTGTCTCGTTTTCTCGTGATCTCGAAATAACTAAGGTTGTTTTCTCGTGATCATGACTTAATTTTCTCGTGATCTCGACATAACAAAAAGTTGTTTTCTCGTGATCTCGACATAACAAAAAGTTGTTTTCTCATGATCATGACTTAATTTTCGAGATCTCGATGTCTCTCTGTCATTGACAACTTCCAGATTAGTGTCAGACACCTTAGAAGAAGACTATCACGTCTACAACTTTTTCGTAGAAAATACAGTGACCCTGAACGTTAGGTCAATTTCATTGCCAGCCAACTTGAGGGACCGGGACGTCTGCATGACTGCGGTCAAGCCAGCCGCGATTTAGATCCGAGTGCGCGCATATTACAGTATTAACGGTACTTTGCGGAAAGCACAGAAAGACTCCTGTTGAGCGCAGAAGAAAGCGAGTATTACTATTGATGAAAAGCGTTTATTAAGTGTTTGTGACGTGCTGCCTGGTGTTTATTAATATGTTTGATTTAGCCTATGTGAAAGGTGACTGGTTAGAATACTCTTGGATAGGGCAGGTGAATATTTTATAACCAAAGTGTAATGAATTAACATAACTTTACATTTACATATAAATTGTACTTTTCTGCCAAGGATCTCTCATTGTCCTTCATACCTTGTAATAAACATTTAATTGTAAATCCTGTAGTTCAATTAAAAACTGTATAGAAAATTAAAGGCAAAAACAACTTTTTGTTATGTCGAGATCACAAGAAAATTAAGTCATAATCACGAGAAAACAACCTTAGTTATGTCGAGATCACGAGAAAACGAGACAGAAAAATAATAATAACGCATGGCCTCTTTGAGCTTCCGTAGTTTTATATCCATTAAAATTTATTTACCTCCTCAATCCATCCAGAGCTCACATTTTCAGATATAAAGTAGTGTTTCCTTTCATTTTTCAGGAGATGTAAATCACAACTGAACACTGCACATGCTGCAACAGAGCAGTTCTAACAGAGATCAGGAGAGAGGGGGTCTCTTAAATGGGCAGTTTACTATCTCTCATAGTTTACTTTACGGGTTTGGAACAACATAAGCGTGAGTAATTGCTGGCAGGATGTTCATTTTTGGGCAAAGTATCACAACTCACCACCACACGTTTTTTTTTGACAACTTCCATAAAATTGGTTATTACAGTTTTTTCCTCTGCCATCTTTTTGCAGTCTGAAATCTGTAAATAAATAAAAAAAAAACTCCTGTAATGGAGGTTTGTTTATCACATTTAAAGCAAAATTTGTGTAAGCTGATGCAGTTGGAAAGTGATAAAGTTTTCCTTTGTGACACTGTCAATCAAATTACTTAGTATCAATGAGCGATGGTTGGGTCTTCTAAAAATACTATATGTGTATAGGGTAGTTATATATTAAGTTAAAACCATTTTAATACTACTTTCAAAACATAAGACAAGAAATTAAGAAAGCAATGTACTTGTAAATTTGTATTTGTCCAGATGTTAAAATCACCCAGTCTCACTGGCACTCTGATGACAACTTTGAAAGCTAATTCTCTGAGGTCATTTTCAACCTGAAAGAGAAAATAGTGCAGAACAAATGAGGATTTATTTACAGTATGGACATCTGAGTGATTTTCTTCTGTTGTTAATAAAAACAAGTGTGTATTTTCATTCCATTTTCCGATTATTTCCTGTTACACTGAGTAATTTGGTCTTTTGAAACAATTTTACTGTACTAAATGAAATGTGTTAAAATCCTTTTATAAGATTTTTCAAGATACTGCACTTGAACCAATACCTTTAATATTTGTTGCACTGGTCTCTGAAGATCCTTTTTTCCTGCAGTAAAATTAATGTGGATGCTGGAATTTTCATGCCTTATGATGTAAAACGAAGACAAATAATTGCAGTAGTCAGGATGAACAAAATATAGGTTCAGAAATGTAATAAAAGTGCAGATCACTGACCTAATCAAGGCAATATAGATGGCGTATTTGACACCAATGGTTTTCTCCTTGGATAATTCACTGTTTTCAGAGTGTTTGTCATTCCCACTGTAAGTGACAAAGGGTTTTGTTTAGTTGTTACATTATCAATTTCTGATATGTGAGCAGTCTTCTAGAGCTATAGTTCAGAGGCTGCAATACACTTGCTCTCAAACAACTTCTGGTAATTGCAGCAAAAACAATTTAGCCCACACAAGCAAAACAAAAAAAGATGCCATACCTTTTGACCAAAGCACTAAATGTCACATTTTGACCAAAAGTACTTCCTTTATTTATACTGTATGTAATCTCAAACACAGCCTATAATTGGGGAAAAATCCACAGAAAGATAAAAACAGATTTAGTTTTTATTGTTTTATTTTTATACTTTTGAAAGTCTGATTGCATTGATAATAAAGGACTAAATAAATAAGCATAAGTACATAAATGTTTGTGCCATGGGTGTTTTCGCTCACCTGAGCATTGGCTTTGAGGATGGGGTTACTGATGTGGCAAATGGTCTCTCCCAATAAAACCCCTGGCTCACCATCAAGAGGCACACACTCCACTCTGCCCTGTACATACAGAAGATTTTTCACATATTTGTATATACTTATACATTATTTTCCATATATATAAGTATATATATACACTCACCTAAAGGATTATTAGGAACACCATACTAATACTGTGTTTGACCCCCTTTCGCCTTCAGAACTGCCTTAATTCTACATGGCATTGATTCAACAAGGTGCTGAAAGCATTCTTTAGAAATGTTGGCCCATATTGATAGGATAGCATCTTGCAGTTGATGGAGATTTGTGGGATGCACATTCAGGGCACGAAGCTCCGTTCCACCACATCCCAAAGATGCTCTATTGGGTTGAGATCTGGTGACTGTGGGGGCCATTTTAGTACAGTGAACTCATTGTCATGTTCAAGAAACCAATTTGAAATGATTCGAGCTTTGTGACATGGTGCATTATCCTGCTGGAAGTAGCCATCAGAGGATGGGTACATGGTGGCCATAAAGGGATGGACATGGTCAGAAACAATGCTCAGGTATGCCGTGGCATTTAAACGATGCCCAATTGGCACTAAGGGGCCTAAAGTGTGCCAAGAAAACATCCCCCACACCATTACACCACCACCACCACCACCAGCCTGCACAGTGGTAACAAGGCATGATGGATCCATGTTCTCATTCTGTTTACGCCAAATTCTGACTCTACCATCTGAATGTCTCAACAGAAATCGAGACTCATCAGACCAGGCAACATTTTTCCAGTCTTCAACTGTCCAATTTTGGTGAGCTCTTGCAAATTGTAGCCTCTTTTTCCTATTTGTAGTGGAGATGAGTGGTACCCGGTGGGGTTTTCTGCTGTTGTAGCCCATCCGTCTCAAGGTTGTGCGTGTTGTGGCTTCACAAATGCTTTGCTGCATACCTCGGTTGTAACGAGTAGTTATTTCAGGCAAAGTTGCTCTTCTATCAGCTTGAATCAGTCGGCCCATTCTCCTCTGACCTCTAGCATCAACAAGGCATTTTCGCCCACAGGACTGCCGCATACTGGATGTTTTTCCCTTTTCACACCATTCTTTGTAAACCCTAGAAATGGTTGTGGGTGAAAATCCCAGTAACTGAGCAGATTGTGAAATACTCCGACCGGCCCGTCTGGCACCAACAACCATGCCACGCTCAAAATTGCTTAAATCACCTTTCTTTCCCATTCTGACATTCAGTTTGGAGTTCAGGAGATTGTCTTGACCAGGACCACACCCCTAAATGCATTGAAGCAACTGCCATGTGATTGGTTGATTAGATAATTGCATTAATGAGAAATTGAACAGGTGTTCCTAATAATCCTTTAGGTGAGTGTATATATACATATACACTATATATATATATATATATATATATATATATATATATATATATATATATATATATATATATATATATATATATATATATATGTCAAGCCACGTTTATATCAAGCCATGTTTAGTTTAGTTAATGTATGGAGTTAGGGTTTTCACATATGTAAATAAACTGCACTTGGGTTCTCCATCTTCACGTCATTGCCAGCGCCAGCAGCTACATTACACAGGCATTGTTGTAGACAAGACCACCTAAACTGAGACCAAGACAAGAGTGTACCGAGACAAGACCAAGACTTTGAGGGGTTGAGACCAAAGTGAGACCAAGACCAAGACCAGACCAGTGTTTGTCCCTAACTGCATGATACACTTACGATAAAATGTGTAACATGCAAATAGGCACTCCTCAAATTGATCTGAAAGATTCACATTCCCATAAAAACACCCACAGAAAACAACTGAATTTTCCTGTGTGTAATAAAACTGAATTCACTGTGTGTGCGCGTGTGTGTGTGTGTGTGTGAGAAATGTCTTGATAAAATAATAAAAAGGCACTGCAGAGGTGAATTATATGTGTGTGAATTGGCCTTTGTTTTCTATGAGCAAACAAATACAAACAAACACTAAGGAACTGAAATGAACTTAATATTTATTCAACACTCATTTTCCAAGTTTTACCATCCACCTAAAACAATAAAATATTTGTGCAAGCATCGCATCAGGTTTTTTGGATGACTCCTCTCTAGAAACCATCATTAAGTACAGAATACATCAAACAATTATTCAATACTCAAGTCTTCACTTTCCTCTGTCTTTTCTTAAACAATATATTAACTTTCCGAGTGGAATGGAATGCAGCAAGAGGCAGATTACTAACGTTAGCTAGCTACCTTTGCTAACATCACTTACACTTAGCTTCCCTATCTTTATCCTTCTTTTCTAAGTGCCGGTTTGACGTGGTCCCAGCTGTCTTGGTAAGCATTGCATTGCATAATTTACATCCTGTTGTGTGTTTTCTTTTGGACACTTTTTTGCAGATGAACTTTTTGTTGTTTATGTCTGTGTTTCCCAACCTTTTTTCTGCCACAGCACACTTTTTACGATAAAAAAATCCCATGGCACACCACTATCCCACATACCCATCGTCGATGGTTTTCCTTTTCAAGAATGTGTCCATGTTTTCTGTCTGTCTTTGCAGCGTGAACTTGTATTGTTTTAAATTCGGCTATGTAAAAAATGCACGTAACATAGGTAGTCTGTATAAGGAAGTCACAGATGCCAAGAGCGCTAATTGGATAATGAAAAACCAACAAATTTGTGTCTTTTCCAATTTGTAGATTTGTTCTTTCAAATTAATTCTTGCAACGGCACAGCAAAACATTTTTGTATTATTATTTATTTACTGTATTTTGCACCTAACTATAAGTCATAACGGGTAAAAATCGCATTGTTGAAAGAGCGAAAAAAAGTTGCACTGACAGAGGTTGGATCCGGCAGGCACCAGGACCTGAGAGCAGCCGACCGGCCTCCATTCACTGTTTAGATGTCAAACACGCTCTGTGAAGATTATAGTACCTAAGAATCTACACATCTAATAACAGTGTTTTTGGACTTGTTTAAAAAAGGAGAATTTGCTTTTAGTAATTGTATGTAACAGTTTATCATATTCTTTTTATGTTTCATGAGAGAATCTGTTCATAACATCTGTAACTCTATGCTATGCACAAATAAACAGCTTTTAGTCTTTGAGTAAAACAATACACCTGTTGTATTCTATTCATTCTTTCAGTTCACTGACTGAAAGTTTTTACTACAAGTGTGTTGATGAAGCATCATTTTGTGGTCACGTGAGGAGTTGCATTTAATAATGGACAAGTTTGTTAGAACAATAATTTTATGATGGACAAAATATTTAAACTGGTTGTATAAAATACTTAATATACATAAAAATATACTTAATTGGCATAGTGGCTGGGAAACACTGGTTTAAGTAGCAAGATTGTATTACAGAATATTTGGCTGACATCTCTCAGACAGCCACAGTTTCTTCTCCTGTCTCCCGCATTCACTTTCTTGGAGTGTGTGTGTGAAGGGGGGTGAGGAGGGATGACAGCCATTAACAGTAACAAAAATTTCAAATTGGAAATTAGTCAAGTTATCGCTTGCCTTTGAAGCAGGAAGTTTTACATCCAATCACAGTAATGATGTTAACAAAAAAATCAGACTACGCACAGGCAATTTAGTGATATCAACGAGCAATGAGACCGAGACCTTCAAAAAGTGGTCTCGAGACCAAGACCAATCTCGAGGACAACAACACTGGCAGCAGGACAATGATCATTCAAACACTGAAGTAAACCCACTAAAGAATCAGAATAAGAATGAGCTTTATTGCCAAGTATGCTTACACATACAAGGAATTTGTCTTGGTGACAGAAGCACAAAGCTTCCAGTGCACAAAATAATAAGAATAAAGAATAACAAGAATGAAATAGAATAAAAAGTGAAAAGAAAATACAAGTATATACAAATGTATATATATATATATTTATTTGTGTAATGAGGGAGGGTGTGGCGAAAGTGACTAACACCTTATATCAAGGTGTGCATCATTATTAGGCAGATTCATTACTGCAAATTAACTGCAAAAGACTTGAGAGGAATTAAATGTGAAGCTACCAGGAACCCATTATCCTCCAATACCACCATATTCCAGAACGGCAATCTACCCGGAGTGTCCAGAAGTACAAGGTGTCAAGTGCTCAGAGACAAGGCCCAGGTCAAGAAGGCTGAAACATGACCACTACTGAATAAGATTCACAAGTTGAAGCGTAAAGATTGGGCAAAAAAATACATGAAGACTTTTCTTTTTTGGACAGATGAAACAGATGAAGGTTTTATGGACAGATGAAACAAGAGTGACTCTCTATAGACCAGATGGATAGGCCCGTGGCTGGATCACTAATGGACACAGGGCACCACTCCGAGTCAGGTCCCAGCAAGGTGGAGGAGGGGTACTGGTATGGGCAGCTATCATTAAGGATGAGGTAGTTGGACCTCTTCAAGTTGAAGATGGACTGAAACTCAACTCCCAAAACGTCCCTACTTCAAGCAATGGTACGGGAAGTGGTCCTCAGCATTCAAGAAGGCCATGATCTTTATGCAGGATAATGCTCCATCAGCAAGGGCCTCAAAGATGCCCAAATAATGACTTGGTCCCTTCCTCACCTGTTCAAATCCTACTTAGAATTTGTGGGACCTTCTCAAACGTGAGATTTACAGTGAGGGAATTTAATAGGCCTCTTTGAATAGCATTTGGAAGGCTGTGCTTGCTGCTTCAGCGAAAGTTGATTGTGAACAGATCAAGAAACTGACTCATTGATGGAAGGCTCATGGCAGTTATTGCAAAGAAGGGTGGCTATATTGGTCACTGAATATTTTTTAAAGGCCAAAAATTTTATTTAATTGTCATTTGTGTTACTTATTTGTTGCACTTGCTCTAAAAATTGAGAATAAACAATTGAGTTGGGAGAAATTATTTTTATAATTTAGTTGCCTAATAATTGTGCACACTTATATATTCCCCTGAGAAAGGCAAAACTCGCTTTTCCTTTGTTAAATATTCAGGTTTGAGGTTCAATAACGCTTTGGATTGACTTAGAGCATTGTGTTTGTTTAACAATAAAATTGATCCTGAGGAATACAATTTGCCTAATAATTGTGTATGTGTGTATAAATGTGTGTGTGTGTGTGTGTGTGCGTGCGTGCATGCGAGTTTGTTTTGCTAGAAAAGTGTGCTTGTGCTATATTTCTTTAAAAATAAATGCAACTTTTTTAGATATTTTGTTACCTACTCCATTGGAATTCACATTTTTACGTGTGCCTTAACCTCATGCAACCCCGCATCCACGTGCGTGGATGTTGTATCTTGGCTTCACTATACGCAACACATAATTTAAATTAATAAAAACTGACTGAATACTGTTCACAAGACACTAGACATTTAAAGGCTTCTGTCGCACAAAACAGCATGCTGTCGATTTCCTTGAATTGCTCCTACTGACACAGCGCCACCAAAGAACATTGAAACCTGTTTGATTGTAAAGAGTAGCATCTTTAGTTTCTTTGTTATGCCACTTAAAAAAATCTGTTAATTGTTCACGTGTCTGCACACTGATAAACTTGATTGTCAGGCACTGCATTTCCACAAAAGTAGATAAAACATGCTCAACCCTAACACATCTGTGGGTGATTTAGCTTAATTTTAATATACATTTTGTTATGTTTAATTTTGTTATCTCTGTGCAATACAATTCAATTCATTAACATTAGTAAATGCATTCCTATATACTGTGTTTACTGTGCCTTTTGACATTGAGATTAAATCCATCCAAAAGCTGAAAAATTTTGCTTTCAGAGGCTTTATATGGAGTTAGGATGAAAATAAGGTGCATTTATAACTGTTCTGAGACCAGTGCAGACAGACAGCACACTGGAGGTTAAGTCGTTTACTAAAAAATGAGCAAGGGAGCATCTTAAAGCTTTCTATGCAGCTAAGTGCATTCAATCCTAAAATACAACCAATAAATCAGTTTCAGGTTGCAGATGATATTTGGACCACTCAACATGTTTGGCAGACATTGGGCAATGGTAATCAGTACATATACTCAGAATTGTATAATGCTACATTTTATTTTGACATGGTTGGCAGTGATTGGATGATGCTGGACATTACTTTGAACAAGAATTATTTTATTCAGCTTTACAGAAATCAGCTTTAAAGTCTGTAATGTCTCAAAAACATGAATAACCAACACTGCTGGAAGCATACTTAACAATTTGATGAAAAAAATCGGACTTCTATATGTTGTCGCGCTGTTCACATGTGTGGATATTCATTTTTAGGAAAACTATTTTCTCTGAAAATTATTTTTCTTGCTTGTTTATTAGGTGCTACTAGTTACAAATCAAAAAGGGAAATGGAAAATGCACACAGGAGTCACGCTCGGGTCTCAGGAGGTTAAGTATTCAAAACATACAATTCCTCTTCCTAAGTTAAAACATTAGTATTGTCTTGTTTAAAATGAATATGAGCTTCTTTTTTTTGCATTATTCGAGATCTGAAAACAATGAATATTTTTATTAATTAAACCATTTCTCATTTTCTGCAAATAAATGCTCTAAATGACCATATTGTTATTTGGAATTTTGAAAAAATGTTGTCAGTTCAAAAATGTTAATTTTACTCAAACACATGCCTATGAATATTAAATCCAGAGTAACTGACAATTTTGCAGTGGTCTCTTAATTCTTTCCAGAGCTGTATATAGTATCATCATTATTATTATATATAGAATTACTATCACCATTTCTGCAGTCTGGTATTACCTGTTTAGAGGTGATTCTTCTGTAAGAAAGTCCAAAAGGGTATTTGAGGGTGAAGTCCGTGTTGTACGAGTTTTCTCCTCTGTTCTCCACAAACACTGTCACATTAATCTCCTGCATGATCCCAACCTCTATGTTTGTAGATCTGAATCAGGTAAACAAAACAAGAGTTAATTCCTTCATGGGCATACAGACAGTTATAACGATTAATTAATTATCATTACAAGAGTGATAAAATAATTAACTAAACAATGAGTCATCTTATATCAATGCTGCTTTCTCCAGTATCAAAATATGAAATAATTAACTCACCCAGAGAAATTGAAATCCATTCTGAGGTTATCAATACAGATGTTATCAGTTCCACAGTTTATCTCAAAATCCAGCTGTAAAACATAGTGAGAGCAAACAAATATTTAAAACAAAATTGTTAACTGTTAAACATTTTTTTTTATTTTTTTATATAAAGATAAATTACACAAAAAGTACTGAATATAGGTAAATTTTTCATATTTGCATATTTTTCTGTACTTCGCGTCTCCTTGGTGTTGATGTGAGAACTTTGTTTATTAATGTAGCATCAGATAAATGAAATGAGTGCATGCCCATAATAGTCTGTGACGTGCAATCTATGGCATGTTTATTTAGCCTGATTGTTAAATCTGATGGCCTCCCCAAAAGTTTACAAGTTTATGATTAGTTTGCTTTCTGCATTTTTGTTTTGTAATATTGTGGCAGCGGGGGCAGGTGTGAGCGCCCTTACCGCTTTTCTCTCCCGGACAGGCGCTTGACCAGGCCCCCGCTGACATAAACATAGTACTTGAATTGTTTGGTATCCATACATAATGATATTGTTCCAGTTTTGGTCATTTAGATTTTAAATGAAATTGCACTGTGTGTAATTCTATTACTGTAAGATAGTATTAAGGAAGTGTTCATAATCATAAATATAAACTTTATTAAAATAAATAAAACTGCTGTTAATTGCATTTTTTCCAACTTTTTTTATTAGACAGGAATTAGTGGAGGAAATGACAGGGGAGAAGAACTGGGAAAGGACCTTGAGCCTTGACTCAAAGTTAGGCTACAGCTAAGACATGTATTTGAACATTAAAACCACACTGCAAAATGTATGAATGCCATTACATTAAAAACAAAATACCAATTGGCATTTATTTTTAAGAAAGATTGCACAAGATATATGAGATGGTACTCAATATGAAATAAGAAAAATGTAATTCTTACATTGTGATCTGAAGTGTTTTTTATCGCTGGCAGGAGTACTGGCCTCAAGTTTTCCATTTTTGTTGATGGAAGACCTTCAAATATGAAAGTTAACTGATTGGACAACGGGTTCAGGGCATCTTCTGAACAAGCCTGATTGATACAAGTAAGCCTTATAAGCAATGTTAATAACATAACAGCATGCATGTGAATAATCAAATCCTAGGGTATTGCATTATTAATACTCAGTCCAAGATTTTAGGCTTAATCAAAGTCACAGAACTTATCACACATATTAAAAAAGAAAATTCCAATGGCATTTGATGCTTACATCTATGAAGAAACGATGATCCTTGCATTCTTTCCTCATCCCAATAGTCATCTGATCATTGAGGACACGTTTTTTGACTGAGAAGTGTGCTCGAAATCTCTGTCGCTTGGCATCCAGCTTTATGGTGTAATTAACATTGGCAGCCACATCTAGAAAATGTATTTATTATATTTATTCATGTAGCAGATAACTTTATTCAAACCACTTGCAAATGAGGAAAACACGTGCAAAACAAGTGCAGGAGCCAAAAAATATTGTCATGGCCACAATACCAAATTCCAAGACATGTGATGTAATATAGCTTTCAAGACACCAAAACATTATTATAGGATGTAATCAGCCTATACATAAACCTGCAATGGTATGTTTGTATGCACTCATGGCGAAGCACACTGTCAGAGTGTTTTCCAGTGTCTTTTGGCAGTCTGTTTCACTGGTTGGGATTTTAAATGGAAAGTAAGTTACTCTTGTTTCCAAGCGCATGATAGGTCTGGACCTGAATGACACACACACACACACACACACACACACGGACAGACAGACAGACAGACAGACAGACAGCATGTTTGATATAAGAATGTTTAATACACCAACTTGTGTGCATCAATGAAAGCACAGAGTTTTTGTATAGAGCAGTTGACATGATCAAAAGATCGCTTATTTGATAAGTGACCTAGAAATCATTATTGATTTTATGTCATAATGTTTCTTTGTTTTATATTTTTCAAAATTCTAAACTTTTTTCATTTACAGGTTAAGATTTCATGCTGAATCCAATATTTTCTGTCTAATTCTTTTGGACACCATTATATACTGTAAGAAGTGGTAACCTGCAATTATTAGTTTAGGAGCTATTTCTACCTGATCTAACCCTTAAAATCAGTTTTGTTGGTGTAACTTAATGTATTAAGGTTGATTAAGTGATGTTAAATACAAGGATCAGTCAATTTTAGCCAGAATGACAGATTGCTCTCATGGTATGGAAGTACTGTACAAGCATTTAGACACTTACGTTAGCTGTGCTGTCCATGTACTGAATGAATTAATGCGCATCCTTGGTTTTCTGTGCATTTACTTGAACTGCTCATTCATTTGTATGACCCATTTTATGGCCCAGATTAGTCGAGGCTAGCAGATTTGTGATTAATTATCAAATTCAGAAATCACTTGGGAGGCAACAATATAAAATAATAATGAATAAGTAAAAAAAACAAAAAAAAAACAAGCGGAGCAGTATAGGCCAAATCAGTCACCTGTTCACTGGGATTCCCCCCGCCACTTCTGATGGCCAGTCCGGGCCTGAATCCACCCTAATATAACTTTGTATTTCAATAAAATAAGATTGCATCTGTACGCCAGTGAATGTACTGTATATCACGAGCGGTGACACATCTGTTTGCATTTTGCCTTGAAATATAACGGTAAAGGAGTGTGACCTGCGCAATAGCGCGGTGATTGGAGTGCATGTCTGGATCAGACACTATTTAGCAGAGAGGTGCCACTTCCATTAAAATGAATGGGAGAAATTGGAATGTCCAATGCCCCTCTTACAGGTAAAAGAGCCAATCATCTTTTAGATAGAGACATCGCCTCTCAATCAACTTTGAAAAAGTTGCTTTTAACTGCTTTTAAGTTGCTTTTGCTTAATCTAAGATAAAGAGACAAAATGATACCAGTGTTCTCAGATTTTACTGCTAATTTGAAATATGTTCTTTGATAGTAATCTTGACCAACCATTTTGGAGATTTTGTTTTTCCCCATTCAAGTAGACTGGAGCTGCACTTGTATGCTGCTTGAATCCGTTGAAAATAGTTCCCAAGGAGCGTTCCAAAGATGGCTGCTGAGTGGACTGACTTTCCTAGAAAGACACTTTGGTCTGTATATACGAGAGAACATCGTCGCACGTTGTCACTCAATATCACTGATAAAAGCCGCAACAAGGACGAATCATCACATTAAAATAACACATTCTAGTGCTGGATCGCCATTTATTATAACTCACAAACTAAATTGAAACTCCTGCTCGAGAACTAAAGATGTTTCTTTTGCATTAGACACATACCTGAAGAATACTTTTCAAAAAGTACAAAATTTGCAAATCTAAAAAGTTGTGAGGTAGGGTCCCAACTGTCCCACCTATAAATTATGCCTAGGGTTAAATAAATTGTTTGACTTGAAAAAAACTTTTGTTCCCCTTCTGTCACTCACTCGACGCTGTGTCGATTGTAGTGACACAAAGGGTCTCTTTTGAGAGCCTTGCATACCTCTAAACTTGAACTTGAGAAAAGGCCAATGTCAAGTTGGCAGACAGAATTTCATGCCCCACCCCCGGACATACGAGTATAAAGGGAGCGGGCGAGCGAATGCCAGACACATTTTTTCTTCGGTGCCGAACGGTTGTGTGATCAGGGAGATGTGTGACACATGACTGCTTCATCAACCTCTGCAAGAGAGCTTTCTGTTGAATCTGACGGCGCATTCCAGCGGTTTTCTCCTCTCTGCACTCTGTGCAGACTCTGCCACTGGGCGCTTCGACAGCGCTTCTCTTATAAAAGAGTTCACTTCTCTCGAATAATTTATTTTCCTCTAAAAGAGTTTGTTTTCTGGTAAAAGAGCAACATACATGTAACACAGTTAAAGGATGGGCAATGAGGAGGCGAGAACCGGCTTGTCAACATAAATCATAATTTTAAATGAAAACTTAAACCAAAAGCATAAACAAACACACACACGACGGACATGACCGTAATTCTCTCTCTCTCGAACCATCGTCACCGGCCACCTTTATCCCTCGCGCGCCTCATCAGGCCGATTGGGGTCCGGGTGCGTGATATTCCGACCCGGTCCCGCCCCCTCCGCTCCACACTGCACAAGTGAGTGTTGAACGTCCTTTTCAGGACGCGTCTTTTTAAAGACTTTCTTTTCTCACAAGAGAAAGCCACTTCAGCTCCCCCCGCGTCGTTCCTTCTTCCCACAGGACTGAGGATGACCCGGCTGGTGTTGAAGGCGATTCGGGGATGACGACGGGCTCGGTTTAGCCGGGTAAATCCCCACGAACCACCCACCCCCCGGCACGCTTGCTTGCTTCCGTCCAAGCTCGGGATGAGTGTGGCTCGCTTCGCGGCCAGCCGGCATTCTCCTTTGAGCCCCCGGAATTGGATGCCGATTTCGCTGCTGCATCGGAGAGTGTCAAAGCGGCCATCATAGTACACGCAGTCAGTGCTTACGTGCCTGGAACGCTTCAAGCCAGGCACAGCAGTTCCTCTCAAACAGTTCCAGAGGCTCCTGGGGCATATGGCATCCTCGGCCGCGGTCGCGCCACTCGGGTTGTTGCATATGAGACCGCTCCAGCACTGGTTTCAGACTCGAGTCCCGAGATGGGCATGGCGCCGCGACATATAACGTGTGTTTATCACCCCTTCCAGCCATCAGACTTTCAACCCTTGGCCAGACCTCAGTTTTCTGCGGAGAGGAGTACCCCTACAGCAGGTGTCCAGACGTGTTGTGGTTACCACAGACACCTCTCAACTGGGTTGGGGCACCGTATGCTATGGGCACCCAGCTGCTGGCTCCTGGATGGGTCCCACCTGCATTAGCACATCAACTGCCTTGAGTTGTTGGCTGTACTCCTTGCAACAGGTCTTGCTCAGCGGAGAGTGGAGGCTCCACCCCCAGTTGGTCCAGCTAATTTGGGGCCGCTTCAGCAGGGTACAGCTAGATCTCCTTGCCTCCCAAGACAACTCCCACTGCCTGCTCTGGTACTCCCTAACGGAGGCCCCTCTCGGCACAGATGCGCTGGCACACAGCTGGCCCCGGAGGCTGCACAAGTACGCATTTCCCACAGTGAGCATTCTTGCACTGGTGCTGTGCAAGGTCAGGGAGGACGAGTAACAGGTCACATTGGTGGCTCCTTATTGGCCACCAATTGGTTCACCCGGACCTGGTTCTCGGATCTCACGCTCCTTGCGAAAGTGCCTCCCTGGCAAATTCTCCTGAGGAAGGACCTCCTTTCTCAGGGATGGGGCACCCTCTGTCACCCGTGCCCAGACCTCTGGAATCTCCACGTCTGGCCCCTGAATGGGACGCGAAACACTTAAGTGGTCTACCACCTGCAGTTGAAGACACAATCAACCAAACCAGAGCTCCCTCTACCAGGCAGCTTTACGCCATCAAGTGGCATCTGTTCGCAAATTGGTGCTCAGTGAAAACCTGTCTGGCATTCGCTCGCCCGCTCCCTTTATACCCGTATGTCCGGGGGCGGGGCATGCAAATTCTGTCTGCCAACTTGACAATTCTCTCAATTTCAAGTTCAGAGGTACGTGAGGCTCTCAGAAGAGACCCCTTGTGTCACTACAATCACTTGTGTCACTACAACGTCTCGTTCCTTCCATTGGGGAATGAAGGTTACAACAATAACCATGACGTTTTCTTCTTTTTTGTGTACACCCTAATAAATGTGTTGTAACTTATGTGCTTCATGTTGTAACATCTAAATTAACCAAAAATTTAATAAATCTGAATAAATTAACATAACAAATGAATTATCACCAACACGTGTTAGATCTAGTAGAAATAGATCCTCGAGGTAACTGCAGGTTAACACTTTTTTAGTGCCTGTTAGTTTCTTTTTAAAAGCAAACAGACCTGAGAAGCAGAACTGCTCCCATGGACCCAACTGCAACATCAGGTAGGTTGTCTCCACTCTGGTCTAGAGAGGACTGACTTAATGAAATCCCAAAGAACCGCAAACCTGGTTGCACAGATGATCCAACGATTCTCTGTCATCACATACAGTGGAAAAAGAGGGAATTGGACAGATAAAGAGATATACACGTAACAGTCCAAGAAGTTAATAGAAAATATAGTGCAAGAGACAAGTTTTGGACCAAAAATACAGGGTTAATGATAGAAAACAAAATATCAACAGAGGCACAGTCTCTGTCCTGACTGACTGAGATGCTTTGTCCTTATTGCAAAAGAGCAATTCACTCCAGACATACCAAGAATATTGTGGAACTGAAATAAAGGCATGGTGTAAAACTCCTCCTGACTGTTTTGCAGATCTGAACCACACCTACTTGAAAGGTTTGGTGGAGGTCATTATTGCCAATGACAGTTGATTAGTTAATAGATTCAAGGGTTCATATACGTTTTCCACCATGCACTGTCATTGTTTACATGACCAGTTTATTAAACAAATGAAAATGTATTGTCTGCATGTAATTTGTTAAAACAGGTTGTAATTTTATGAAAAATTGTACATGAATACTGGTAAATCTAAGAATTCACAATATACTGTTTGATACAAGATGGTGCCATGGATGGCAGCCTCGGTGTGGAGCTCTCAAATTCTTTTGTTGTTTTTGTTTGTTTGTCCTGTGTTTAGTAATTTTTTTCCAAACAGTTTTACCAGGGATGAACTGCTGAACATTTGGCAGCACATACCAGTCTTTTCCCGGTTTTTGACTGTTTGGATGTTTTTCTGGACATTTTAGTCAGAGGTGCAGTTGTGTTGTTCAAGTGAGGGAAGTGAGCTGTGGAAAACAAGAGATAGTGGAACATGCTTTTACATCAATACAAATTGGTGTACAAAGAAGATGTACCCAGCAGAGGTTGTTCTTCTTTCGCCAGTTGAGGAAGTTCAACCTGCCACAGGTGCTGCTAATGCAGTTACTCAGCAGTCATTGAGTCTGTCCTCTGCACTTTAATAACTGTCTGGTTTGGTTCAGCTATGAAATCAGACATCAGAAGACTACAAAGGACAGTTCGGACTGCTGAGCAGATTATCGGTTGGCCCCTGTCCACCCTTCAAGAGTTATACACTTCCAGAGTGAGGAAAAGTGCTGGATAAAACACTCTGGACCCCACTCACCCAGCCCACTGCCTCTTTTAACTGTTGCCTTCTGGCCGACACTTCAGAGCACTTAGCACCAGAACCATCAGGCACAATTAAAAAAAAATCTCCCTCAGGTTATCCATCTCATGAACAGTTAAAACTGCCCCATTGTGCAATAATTATGTTCAATACACAGCTTAGTCTATTTATATTTATCCAGCATATCCTACCTCTTCTACCATACATTCCCTTGCACTATCTATATATAGCAAATTTGTATTTGTGCATAAGTACATACACACACACACACATATATATATATATATAAATATAAAACAAAGACTTGAACATTTTTCTAAATATTTCCTTTTGTTTTTTGATGAAAGAGATAAAATCATACATGTCTCTTTTACCTGTGAATATGTTGGCATTATTCTATCTACTCCTCCATTAAAAATGTAGATGCTGCCCTGTCCATCTTCTTCTAAGGGAGCTCCAATCAGAACATCCCTGAAACCATCTCCATTCAGATCTGCTGGACTGGACAGAGAAGAGCCAAATCGTCCTCTCTGACCTGCCATGCCCACCAGAACCGTATCCGATGAAGTAAAGATTGTCTGCATGATCAAACAGAGAGAGAGCATTACAAAATGTTATCAAGAATACTAAAATATATGTAATGCAATAAAAAAGAATTCTTGTTTAATTAAAAGTTTGTTGGTTTGTTTGTTTGTGTAAATATGTTCTTGATTATTTTTTCTCCATCACTTACCCATTTTGAATAGACGTAAATAAACACTTTGCCCTCTCGGTCAGCCTCTGTATATGTTGGTGCTGAAACCAACAGGAGGTCTGTGTTGGAGTCCGAGTTCAAATCCACCACACACACCTCAGCTCCAAAGTATGACCCAATCTGAGGCTAAAAAGAGAGAAAGAGGGATACAGTTTGAAATTTAGCCTATTTTGTGCTTAATTGCTTCACCAATGTCTGTTGTGCCAACAATTTACTCAAATATGAGAGTCACAACCTCAGGAGGATCCAATTGCAAGTCCCATTGATTAACACCAAGTTTTGAAACAATTACTTGTCCCTTATGCTTGTGTCTCGGAGCTCCCAGAACTGCATACTTTGATCTGGATATTGTTGCTATTGTCAAAGAATAACCTGCAAATATAATATGACACTCAGATTTTTAAAACAATTCTGACTGATTTGATTTCCATTCTAGATTACACTGTCAAATAAAATAACTCACCTAGATAACTGTTATGCTCACTTCCAGCTTTAAAAACATTTGTTTGATCATTTTGTGTGTATAGTTTATGTCCACCTTTCCACTGGAAAGCTCCCACTGCAGTCATTATCATATCTGTCTAAATGGAAATAGTGTTTTTTAAAAAAAAAAAATATTATAATAATTTAGATCTTTCATGTAAGCAGCTTTTAACACTCAAGCAG
Organism: Xyrauchen texanus; assembly: GCF_025860055.1. Classification (NCBI taxonomy): domain Eukaryota; kingdom Metazoa; phylum Chordata; class Actinopteri; order Cypriniformes; family Catostomidae; genus Xyrauchen; species Xyrauchen texanus. The sequence continues at coordinate 11,784,233 of NC_068308.1, forward strand.
GGCTGTAGCTAGTACGGAGAAAGATGCTAACGATTCTAGGGGCCCAAAGGTCCAGGGGTCCTACAACAAATTCTAAACTGTATAGGAAAGGGGCCCAGAGTAATATACAGTCAGAGGGCCAAGATCACTTTGCTGCGGTCCTATATTCAAGTTCTACAGTATATTGAAGAGTGGTTAAAAACAGTGCCCTTCATAAGTATTGGGACAGTGAGACACATTTCTGAATTTTGGCTCTGTACGCTACCATAATTATTTGAAATGTATCAATATATGATTCAAGTAAAGACTGTCAGCATTCATTTGAAGGTATTTACATCCAAATTGGGTAAAAAGTTTAGGAATAAAAGCATATTTTATACACAGACCCACCATTTTCGGGGGATCAAACGTAATTGGACAATTTAATTTTTGAGTATCCACTAAAAAAGCCATGTGCAAGTTTGCTCTGTATGCCACCATAATGGATTAGAAATGAATCAATGTGTACAAAAGTGGAGACTGTCAGCTTTAATTTTAAGGAATTTACATTCAAATTGGGTGAATGGTTTAGTATCCACTAAAAAAGGCATGTGCAAGATTAATGATAACTAGAAAAGCTGTGGTTTTCAACAATGTTTGAATGTTTTTCAAGACATTTATGTACATTTCTGAGCATTATACAGATCTGACATGACTCAAAACTACTTTTAGTGCACGTATTGGGTACTTCTAAAATATGGTTTGCTGTTTAATTTAATTTAAATACAATTTTTATTTGTTTCATTTCAGTTCAATAAGTATTTTTTTTTCACAATATACTGTAGATAGACTTTTAATAAGATGTCTGATGCATGCATGATTTCTACAATAACTATATTATAACAAGGTGAAAAAGTGCATTTAATAAATTTGGTGTCACGTGCATTGAATACACATAAACATAATACATATAATTACATTTGATGACAATGCTGCACTAAAGCCGTCCTGTGCAAACTCCATTCTTGATGAATCACCAGATGTTTGGGTTCCTAGCAAATAAAACAAACAATAAACCAGTTAACAAGTAATTTATTACAAAGCCATTTGCTGAATAACAGTAACTACATTGAAATGACAGCTGCTAACTGTTTTCCTTTCCTCTGCAAACACACCTTCAATGGCAATAATGTTCTCTTTGAGTTTTTCACGAATACTTTCCAATGCATCAAAGTTTGTCACTTCGAACCTGTGGCTACTGGTTGGTAAAGATGCAATAGTTGTCAGTTCCTCTAGTGCTTTTGTGTCTGTAAAAGCATTGCCAACCTAAGAAAAAATTAAAGTATATTTCATAGAATGGATCACATTGAAATGCAATCTCTTCCAAGAGAAATCACAACAGAAAAGGCTGCATTTTAATTTTGCCAAACATGTTTTGCATCTAACATTAAATCAATATAAATAAGCACTGTGCACAATTGGGGAGTGCTTCAGTCCTTTTTAATCAAGCAGAGTAGGCAAGCCAAGAAACAGTTAAAATCAGATCTTACCCCAATTGCATATCGAATTATTTGATTTGCTTGTGCTTCTTGAACAGCATCAGTCAATGGGGTTTTATCAGTTGATTTACCATCAGTGATAACTAGTAAAACTTTACTGGATAATGGTCTTGCACCTCCCTTGCTTACAAATACATTTGTTCTGTGTATGAAAAACAGTACATGCAGAGGAACTGATCAGATTATTCAATATCTGTTTGACTGTCAAAACTCTAGGACCAATTTCTTATCGATGGTTTTAATTGTATAAGGAACTGAAAAATGCTTTAGGGTTCTGAGTACAATGACTGTCACACCTAAAAGAAATATCAGCAAGCATATCTTACACAAGCTGTTTTATAGCTGTTGCTGTGTTTGTCCATCCTCGAAGCTGATCTATGTCATTCACTTGACGTTGCCACAAGTTGCTTGTGATTTTTTTGAAAAAGGAATGAATTACACAGTTTGTAGAAAACTGTGCAATGGCAAACTGTAAAATAGATTAGCACTTGACGTTGATAAAAAGTAACAAATAAAATGTACACTCATGCTAAATCAAAATAAATGCATTGGCTATAATACCTGTACATCCTGGCCCATAAAACTTTGGATCATTGCTATAACAAAAGCTTTCATCTTTGTAAAGTCCTCACGATTCACACTTCCAGATCCATCCAATAAAAAGGCAATATCGATTTGTGATGTAGGGCATTCTGCAGAATCATGAAATGAAAAAATGATATAAAATTATATTGTACATTAATACACAGCCTGTGCAAAGGTATTTATATTAAAAGGAAACATCTCATAGTTCTAAGTATATAAACGGCTCCACAAGGACGTACAGTTCAGTTTGTATGCATTTTTTGTACTGTTAATGAAGAATAATGATAACCAGAAAAAAGCCTCATTATCAGGTTAATGCAGCGATAAGCGTTAGCAATAAAACTACATTTCTCATCATTATATGAGGCCACACAAGAATGATACAATATATAGATAAAGCATTTATTACACACCTAATGCGTGGCTTTCCTTCTCATTTGGTTGCATTGGTGCTAAAAAATCTTTTAAAAAGGCTTCCTGCCTTTACTAGTAAGTGAAAAAGAGAAAGAAAAACTCGGACAGAGTGAAAATATGAGCAATTAATCCAGACAGACAGACGGACGGACGGATGGATGAAAGTACACATCCAAAGGAGAACATACGCTGGTCTGGAGAGGGCATATACAATTTAATAGATAATTCTGCTGACCTATTTCAGAAACTCCCAATTCATTTGAGTGGATTCTCCTGGGGAAAAAGAGCGCACGTGATCACCTCAGTGGAGGAGAAAGGCAATATGTGCAAGCGGAACACCCGGTCAGACGTTCTGCATTCCCGAGTTCTAAGTGCTTAGACCTGAGAGAACACGGGACAAGACCGACTCAACCCTGAGATTGTAAAATCTCATAAAGGTATTGGGTGTTGCCCAGCCCACTGCTCTGCATATGTCTGCTAGGGAGGTGACATTGGCCAGTGCCCACGAGGATGCCACACTTCTTGTCGAGTGTGCTTGAACCCGCAAGGGGGCGGGCAGGGCCTGGGTGCGAATGCGATGGCATCAAAGACCCAATTGATGAGGAAAGCCTCTGTTTGGAGACAGCGTTCCCTTTCTGCTGTCCGCCAAAGCAGACAAAGAGCTGCTCAGAACATCTAAAGCTCTGTGTGCACTCCACATAGGTACACAAAGCACGTACCGGACACAGCAATGAAAAGGCTGGGTCTGCCTCTTCCTGGGGCAGCGCATGCAGGTTCACTACCTGGTCCCTGAAGGGGGTCATAGGAACCTTGGGCACGTAGCCCGGTCGCAGTCTTAGGACGACATGTGTGTCTGCCGGACCAAACTCTAGGCCAGTGTCACTGACAGAGAATGCTTGCAGGTCCCCAACCCTCTTGATGGAAGCGAGCGTGATCAGGAGGGCCGTCTTGAAGGAGAGGGCTTTGAGCTCGACTGATTCTAGTGGCTCGAACGGGGGTCTCTGAAGGTCTGAAAGGACTACGGAGAGATCCCATGAGCGAAACAGGCATGGCCTGGGAGGGTTCAGCCTCCGGGATCCTCTAAGGAACCTGATAATCAGATTGTGATTCCCTATGGACTTACCGTCCACTGCATCGTGGTGAGCTGATATGGCGGCTACGTAAACCTTCAAGATGGAGGGGGACAGTCTCCCCTCCAACATCTCTTTGACAAACAAGAGCAGTGACCTGACTGCGCATCTCTGCGGGTTTTCAGATTGGGAAGAACACCAATTTTGAAGAACACCTTACGGTGTAAATATTCCTGGTAGAGGGAGCACTGGCTTGGTTGATCGTGTCTATGACAGCAGGTGGTAGGCCACTTAGATCTTCTGCATCCCGTCCAGGGGCCTGACCGTAGGAAGGGTCATTGTCGAGGCAAGATAGAGACGTGGAAGTATGTGTTCTTCAGGTCCACCGCTGCGAACCAATCTTGATGGCGGACGCAAGTTAGAATGTGTCTTTGTGTGAGAATTTTGAACGGGAGTTTGTGTAAGGCCCGGTTGAAAACTCCCAAGTCCAAGATCGGTCGTAAGCCGCTGCTTTTCTTTGGTACGATGAAGTAAGGGCTGTGGAAACCCTTCTTCATCTCGGCTGGAGGGACAGGCTCTATTTCATATTTGAGTAAAGTGTCGCGATCTCCGCACACAGGGTGTTGGCGTATTCGCCATGCACCAAGGTAAAGCGGACGCCGGCGAAAGGGGGCGGAGGCCTGGCGAACTGAATCGTTAGCCGATTCGGATGGTCCTGGCACACCAGCATGACAGGTTGGAAAGTGAGAGATACGTGTCCAAGCTCCGTGTGAGGGGCACTAAGGGGACGATCGTTTTTGACGTACCTGGCGAGGCTTCGCAGTGGGGTGAAGCAGGTAGTGTGGCATCGGGAGGCAAAAGCGCGTCCCGAGGCTTTGGTGCTGAGAGAAGACTCGAAGCAATTACCTCCCTCCGCACACCTGGCAGGAGGTCCCATGTAGGCATCCTCTTAACTTATCAGTCGTGGGTCCGGAGGCAAGGAGTCTGTGTCCGGTGTGCCGGGACTGATGGAGTGTGGCACTGGGTTGCCGTGAGAATGGCAATTGCAGGCCAGGTGACCCAGGAAAAAAGGAAAGGGGGTGTGGCAAAGAAAATAACTTTGAGGATTCTCCTCCCAGTCCTCCACCAAAGGACGGAGTGGTCTGTTCACCAGCTCCGGAGTAAACATGTCGTTCCCTGGGTCATCTGTCTCAGGAACACTTGGGACAGATGACACAAACTAAATCGTTAGCCGAGTCGGATGGTCCTGGCACACCAGCATGACGGGTTGGAAAGTGAGAGACACGTGTCCAAGCTCCGTGCGAGGGGCACTAAGGGGACGATTGTTTCTGATGTACCTGGCGAGGCTTCGCAGTGGGGCGAAGCAGGTAGTGTGGCGTCGGGAGGCAAAAGCGTGTCCCGAGGCTTTGGTGCTGAGAGAAGACTCAAAGCACTTACCTCCCTCCGCACACCTGGCAAAAGGTCCCATGTAGGCGTCCTCTTAACTTATCAGTCGGGGGTCCGGAGGCAAGGGGTCCGTGTCCGGTGTGCCGGGACTGATGGAGTGTGGCACTGGGTTGCCGTGAGAACGGCATTTGCAGGCCAGGTGACCCAGGAAAAAAGGAAAGGGGGTGCGGCAAAGAAGATAACTTTAACTGAGGATTCTCCTCCCGGTCCTCCACCAAAGGACGGAGTGGTCTGTTCACCAGCTCCGGAGTATACATGTCGTTCCCTGGGTCATCTGTCTCAGGAACACTTGGGAGCCTTCCGGGTCCTCGAGGACATTCAGGAGACGGGGGGGCGTGCGCTTCCTGCGGGGTGCTCGACACTGGGGCTGAGAGCTGGGCCCAGGTTGAGGCGGAGCTGCCTGACGTTTGGAAGCCACATGAGGATGCCCTCGGCGAGTAGACGGAGCACGGCATGTGCTGGTACGGTGGTGGAGCATAATGTGGGAAATGGTCTCTGTCTGTTTCAACGCTGAGAACTGCTGGCCGAAGTTTCAACGGTGTTGCCGAATAGACCGAGCTGGGAGACAGGGGTGTTGAGAAAGCATCTCGACCAGGTTCAGCTCCTGGACCACGAGGGTGGCCATCGCCTGCCCGAATGTCTGCACTGTGACCTTCGTGGCACTGAGGGCGAGGTTGGTCACAGAGCGCAGTTCCTGCAACACATCGGGGTCAGGACTACCCAAGTACAGATCTTTGAGTACCTTGGCATGCAGGGCGGAGGTGGCCTGTCCAGAGGCGCTGCGGGCTTTGGCGGTCAGTGACGACGTCATCCTACAGGCCTTGGAGGGGAACACCGTGCAATCCCGCCAGGTGGCGGCGTTCTCGGGACGCAGGTGGATCACAACCTCTCTGTCCACCTGGGCAACCTCCGATTATCTGTGGGCCACCCCGCTGTCGAGGGTAGTGAGAGCAGATGAACGAGGAGGTCGGTTGCGGGCAGTGAAAGGTGCCCTCCACGACCTCGTCAGCTCATCATGCACCTCCGGGAAGAAAGGAACTGGGGAGTGGCTGTGAGCACCGCCCAGACCCGAGGAACCAATCGTCTAGCCGTGAAGGCTGTGGGGAGGACGGAGGGTTCCAGTCCAGTCCCACGCTGACAGCGGCCCGGGCAGGCATGTCGGGCATCTGGGCATCAGCCTCAGGCTGGCCGTGCGGACCCGAAGGCGGCAGTCCAGTCGAGTCTTCCACGTCAGAACGCTCTCCGATGCAGTGGCGAACTCATCATCCAGCTCGGGGGCTCGAGGGAGTAAGCAGACTGGCCCTGAGGCGAGCCGCACTCACCAAGAGATTGGACGGAAGTCAACGAGCGTTCGTGGGGATCTTCCAAGCGAAACCGAGCCTGCTGCCATCCCCAAATCGCCTCCAGCGACACGGGGGGTGGCTGGAGTGCCATCCACAAACACCACCTCAGTATGATCGCTGCCTAGACACACAAGGCTGCGCCTGTGACTGTCTGGAGCAGAGAGAAATCGACCGCATCCAGGAACTACACAGGGGCGGAAGTGCATCTTTATAAAGACACGTCCTGAAAAGGACGTTCAATGCCAGTCGTGTATTTTCTCTTTTAGAGAAAATAAACTCTTTTACAAATTATTCTCTTTTATCAGTGCTGTCGAAGCGCCCAGGGGCAAGCTGCACTGCCTTGCAGAGAAGAAATCTGAATGGACTGACGCATGATTCCCTCCATTTATACCCGTATGTCCAATTTCTCATTGGCCTTTTCTCAAGTTCAGAGGTAACCGAGGCCTTCAAGAAGTCACCTAAGTCACTTGACACAACGTCGAAGTGAGCAACAGAAGGGGAACTAATTTTACAATATAGTGCAACAGTGCTCACCCACTTCTTCAGCTGTCTAGGTTACGGAAGTATTTTGCCCATTAAGATTTCCCATCAACTTTTCATGAAAACCTTCATAAAAGAGTCATCACAACATCACAAACTTTACTTTGGGGCAAAAATGTTTTTTTTTTAATTGGACTGTTGGACCTTGTTTCATGAGGGCACAGACTACAATCCCCTAAAGCATTGTGAATGATATCATTGAATAAAAAACAATGGGGATATTCAAAACTATTGATTTTAGGTTGTTGATTATAAGTATAGAAACAATATTTCATGTTTATTGCTAAATATTTCGATATGTACAAATATATAAGTAGTTTAAGGGTGATTAGAAACTGACTCTATTACATCATTCATAAGTGCATCATGGGAGTGTAATGTTTCGACAAAACACATTTTGCAGGCTTGGTTGGCCGTGGCTTTCTGATTGGTATTATAATATTTGAATGTTCTATTATTACAATACATTGACTCAATTGCAATTCAGGTGATACCTTTTAAAAAGGTCAATGTTATAATAATATTCTAAAACATTGTTTTCAATGTGGATTTACGGCAGCAGCCATGTGTCTGATGGTTTGTGATTCACTGTTAGAGATTTAGAAGTCCTCAGGATGACATCTAAGATGTCATAGATTTGGGAGATACTTTGAATGTTAAAATACTTCATGAATTACTATTATGTAACATATTTGAGTCCTAAAATTAGGACTTTTAGTTGCTCCTAAATTTCCACGTTACGAACACAAACTAAGATTTTTAGAAGAATATTTCAGCTCTGTACGTCCATACAATGCAATTGAATGGTTGCCAGAACTTTGAAGCTCCAAAATCACATAAATGTAGTGTAAAAGTAATCCATAAAACTCCAGTGATTGTCTACTTTTTTGTACTCTAAATATCCACTTTCATTTTCAGATAAATTTCACATTTTCACTTGCATTGCATGTACAGTACAGAGCTGAGATTTGCTTGTGTTATGCTGGATAAAGAAAGTCATTCACATCTTGGATGGCATAAGGGTGAGTCAATGATGAGAGAATTTTTATTTTTGGGTAAACTATCACTTTAAGATCTTTTGCGAATAGAGGCCCTGCACTATAAGAGGTATGTATTTATACATTACATATATTATCATATTCTTATATATTACATATTCTCTATTTTTGAGGTGTTGTGTTTATAGGTGCTATTTAAAATATATAATTTTGTTTATATATGCTGTTACTACCTGATTTTCACTTATGTTTTACCTTTAATTAACTTTTTTTTTCATTGATTCCATTGCACAGCTATCTAAAACTATTTGAAACAACATTTGTTTATTTTTTATCCTGTAATGGGCAGTGTATTACACTATGGTTGTATTTGCCATTCCATAAGAAGCAAATACCTCTCAGAGTCCTTGGCACAGGTCTGCTTACAACACCATTTTTACTCAGTTTGAAGCACATGCCATTGTAAGTAGTTACTTCGCAGTTCTTGGGTATGGTTGGACCACAAACCTGAGAGACATTAAGATGTTATTTCAACAAGGCAAGCTCTAGTTTTTACATTTAAAAATAAATAAAAAATCTATTTGCTTAAGGTCCAAACAAGCTTCAAAATACACCCAGCTGCATGCACCAAATCTAGCATACCACTGTCTGTCAGAACACTATCTGGTCATTGACAAGCTTAAATTTTCTTAGCCAGCAGCCAAATCATCCTGTAGCTCTCGCCTGATTACACACTGAAGCTATGCAGGGTTGAGCCTGGACAGTACCTGGATGGTACACCTCCTGGGGAAAACTACATCTGGAGAAGTTCTTCAGCATTCTTCATTCAGAGGTAAAAAGACATTGAAACAGCAGTGCAACGGTATACTGTTCCCGAACATTCAGACACCTGCTACACTGCTGTAGGAAGCATTTAGAGGAGCATTTAAATATGAGGACGATCAGTAAAACCTCAAATAATGTGACATTAAAATGCGTTATCAATGACTTTATGCCTCATTCTATGAATATAATTCACATAAGGTCAGTAAAAGAAGCTGAATACTTTAGAATATTTGAGTAGATTTGATTGACAAATTGACAAAATAAAATCGCATGACATGGTCTTGGACGCAGGCGTGTTTACACTGAATACTGACTGTAAAACATAAATGAAGTAGTAGGTGGAGCCTCAGATCACATCTATCGATGACGTGGACCAATGGCAGCAAGGTGTTTAGCAGCCGGTTAGAAGATTTCTTAAAAGTTTGCCCAGGTGAGCTGTTACGAACCACCTAATTCCATCATACCCATTCGTTCTTAATTTTTATACGAATCTGAGCCTTAAGGTTTTTGCTGGAAGAGGTGTTAGGGAGGTCAGCAGGGGGTGCTCACCCTGCAGTCTTTGTGTGTCCTAACTCCCCAGGATATTGACGGTGACACTATACTGTAAAAGGGCACCGTCTTGAGGTCCCGACTCTCTGTGGTCGTTAAAGATCCTAGGGAACTTCACAAAAAGTGGTGGAGTGTAACCCCAGTTTCCTGGCCAAATTCCTCCTATTGGCCCTTCTCAGTCATGGCCTCACAATAATTCCCATCCATTAATTGGTTGTATCTATCTACTTTCACCTTTCCACCAAGTAGCTGGTGTGTGTTGAGTGTACAGGTGCACTATGGCTGCTGTTGCATCATCCAGGTGGATGTTGCACACTGGTGGTGGTTGATGAGAGTCCCCTGGTAACTATGTAAAGCACTTTGAGGGTAGTGTCAGAAAAGCGCTATTGAGTAAAACATTCATTCATAGCTGACACTTTTCAATCCAGTTTTAAAACTGGATTTCCTTTCATGTTTATGCAGTTGAATTTTTGACTGTGGATGGAATGGTGTGGATAGATTTAACATATCAAACTTACCACTGCCCTTGAAGACTGTGGATCTAGCGACATTGAAAGTCCAAGGGACATGTTGACAGCCTCATCAGGGACTTTGTAGAGACATAAAAGTGGATACATCATTTTATATAAATTTTATCATGGAATATATAAATCTACATTACTGAAACATTCAGTTCTTCTTGAAAGCATAATATAAAAATCTAAATACCTTTAAAATCCAGTGGTAAGCAGGTTTTTTCTTTGACATCACAATGATAAATTAGTCCTTTTTGAGTTTTACTTTCTTGTATTAAAGGATCACTCACAATTACACTGAGGAGAACAGGAATATTATGAGAACAGGAACAAACCAGACAAAAAAATACTGTGGCTTTTTTTAGTTTCGTTGGCTGTTTGAGATTTTGCAAACAAATGTAATCATATTACAAATAAATAAACCAAATAAAAAATGGTCAACATCAGCGTGGTCATTATTGTTATTATTTTATTATAAAAACAAACCAAAATATTGGTTTATATTAACTCCTTTTTCACTGTACATCTTGCCATTGCAGTCTCTCAACAAGATCATGATTTCAAACTCAATTACACTTCCTAGTGTTTGACGCTAGATGGAGGTATAGGAATTGAAATTGAACTTGAAATCATGATCGCCATTTTGTCTAGAAGTACAGTGAAAAATGTGTTTAATTTTGGTCAGTTCTCACCCAAAATCAACTAGATCGCTTCAAAAGACATTGATTAAACCACTGGAGTCTGATGAATTATGTTTATGATAACTTTATCTGCTTTTTGGAGCTTCAAAGGCCTTTTTCTAATTATTCTTGATGATCATTTTTGTGCCCTGCGATGGACTGGCGACCTGTCCAGGGTGTCCCCCGCCTTTCGCCCAATGTTAGCTGGGATAGGCTCCAGCCCCCCGCGACCCTGTACACAGGATAAGCGGTTGACGATGGATGGATGGATCATTTTTGTATTGTATTTCTGTAGAAATATATGAAAATCCTTAAAACAAGATAAATTTGCTTTATCTTCCTTTAGAATCAAAACTGAATAAGATGTTTACGTTTTTTTCAGAGAGAATATTTTTAATATGTGTCTTACTATACTGGCAGATTTTTTTTGTACTAGTTATTAACTTATTTATAGTCAAAATAAGTAAATAAATCAGCCAGTGCTTAAGAAGTAATCCAAAATATTTAGATTACGTTACTGATCTTGAGCAATCTAACGGAATGTGTTATAAATTAAAATTTTCAGCAGGTATTCTGTAATCTTTCGTGGAATACACTTTAAAAGTAACCATCCAAACCCTGGGTAGTTCATATAATTCAATACAATTATTGAATTACATGATAAAACCATGCTGTAAACATGGTTTACAGCAGAACTCAGGCAGCTTCGTCAGGCCAAAGAGGATGCTTACAGAGGTGGGGATACCAGAAACACACTGATTATGGAAATCAGAGTGTCTAAAAGAAGCTACTCTGAGAAGCTCTGAGAAAACAAGTTTTCAGCTAACACCCTGCATCAGAGTGGAGTGGCATGAAACAATTTACAAATTACATGACTTCTACCCCCAAACCTGTGGTGGACCAACAACTGGCTGATGACCTGTATGTGTTCTACTGTAGATTTGAAAGTCCCAATCTCACACCCCACACCCGCCCTGACCTTCACTTCACACAAACACCAACACCTCCTGCAACATCCCTCCTGCTACTCAAATTGCACTAAAGGTCTGTGAAGATGATGTGTGCTGTGTCTTTCGAAAACATAAGATAAGGAAAGCACAAGGCCCTGATGGTGATTCATCTGCATGTCTTAAATCCTGTGCTAACCAGCTGGCCCCCAACTTCACACTGATCTTCAACAGATCACTGGAGCAGTGTGAAGTTCCCTGCTGCTTCAAATGCTCAATCATCATTCCTGTCCCAAAGAAACCCAAAATCACAGGACTTAATGACTACAGACCTATCGCCCTGACGTCTGTGGTCCTTTGAGAGACTGGTGTTGGCCCACATGAAGGACATCACTTGACCCTTTGTAGATCCCCAAATAGGTCTGTGGATGATGCAGTCAACACGGTATTGCATCATATCCTGCAACATCTGGCCAGGGACATATGCAAGGATCCTTTTTGTGGACTTCAGGTCACCTTTCAACACCATCATCCCAGTTATTCTCCGGACTAAATTACACCAACTCTCTGTTCCCACGTCTATCTGTCAGTGGATTACGAGCTTTCTAATGGACAGGCAACAGCTTGTGAGACAGGGGAAATTCACTTCCAGCACCTGTACAATCATCACTAGTGCCCCCCAGGAATGTGTACTCTCCCCACAACTCTTCTCCCTCTACACCAACGACTGCATCGCCAAGGACCCCTCTGTCAAGCTCCTGAAGTTTGCAGACAACACCACTGTCATCGGCCTCATCCGAGATGACGATGAGTCTGCATACAGAAGGGAGGTTATACAGCCGGCTGTCTGGTGCAGTCAAAACAACCTTGAGCTGAACATGCTCAAAACAGTGGAGATGATTGTGGACTTTAGGAGGAACACCCCAACACTGCCACCCCCCTCACCATACTAAACAGCACTGTGGCACCAGTGGAGTCATTCATGTTCCTGGGCACTACCATCTCACAGTACCTGTAGTGGGAGACCCACATTGACTCCATTGCAAAAAATACCCAGGAGAGGTTATACTTCCTTCGCCAGTTGAGGAAGTTCAACCTGCCACATGTGCTGCTGATACAGTTCTTCTTGGTAGTCATTGAGTCTGACCCCTGCACTTCAATAACTGTCTGGTTTGGTTCAGCTACGAAATCAGATATCAAAAAACTGCAAAGGACAGTTCGAACTGCTGAGAGGATTATTGGTTGCCCCCCGCCCTCCCTTCAAGAACTGTACACTTCCAGATTCAGGAAAAAGGCTAGAAAAATCATTCTGGAACCCACTCACCCTGCCCACTACCTTTTTCGACTTTTGCCTTCTGGCCAATGCTTCAGAACTCTGAGCACCAGAACCATCAGGCACAGGGAGTTAAAACTGCCCCATTGAGCAATAATTAATATGCAATACACAGTTTAGTCTTTTTATATTATCCAACACATCCAACCTCTTCTGCCATTACATTCCTTTGCACTGTATATAATAGATTTGCACGTATGTATGTGTATGTGTATGCGTATGTGCATGTATGTCTGTGTGTGTGTGTATGTATGTATATATGTGTGTGTGTGTGTGTGTGTGTGTATATAATATATATATTAGGGCTGTCAAACGATTACAATTTTTAATCAAATTAATTACATGGTGTCCCGATTAATTAATCGTGATTAATCGCATATACAAATATTTGAAAGCCCCTCATATAACAATAATTCAATATATAAAGATTATACATATTTACAGTATATCAATATAGAATTATACATAGTTATCGTTAAATAGTAAAAAATTATATATATAAAAATAATAAAAAATATTCAGATAATTAAAATGCATTACATTCTTGTAGCAGAAGAGTTCATCATTGATAAGACAATACAAAAAGTACGGCTTTAGAATACAATGTATTTTTTACTACCATATTCAAGTCAATCATTGGCATACAGTTCACAGCAATCCATTTCACAAGTGAATTTGTCAATCAGTTGGAGATTTATTATGAGGGCTTGTTTAAGAGCCCGTCAATCTACACCTGCGTCAGACATGCTTGTGTGCCATTTAGGGTTCATTGCATCATAAACATAAAATGTTTAGTTCAATGTTTCAAGTTAAATATAGTTTAATACTCAATCTTTAAACACATCTTGAGATCCCTTAGTTCGCATTTGCGCTCCTTCAAGTGTTTTGAACGCAAGAATGTAACGTATGTTTGCGTTGTTCTTCCTACTGAAGTGTTTTCTTCACTGTATAAACTGTGCGCTGCTCATACAGCTGAAATTTCCCTTACTAATGGATAATGTCGACTAATCATTTCAGCCCTAATGTTAACATTAGTTACAATTAGTTGTCATCTGCCATAAATTTAATAGCGAAAAATAGGAAACAGCAAGTGCCTTATATCTTCTGTGTGCGTTGTGTGATTTTGATAAAAATTCAGCACTATGTTTGGTAATGGGGGCTGATCACATTGATATAGCTATAATAGGTCACGGTCATAGTGCCAAAAACTGACAGCAGGAAATATTGCACTTTTAACAGACTTTGAAATAGCCCACTTATGTTTACATGAATTGTTTCAAAATTCTATAGAATAATGTCAAGACACTGCTGATGTAAATTTGTCAAGGGATATTTGATATCTTAAATAGTGTTGCCATGGCAACACATTAATTGTTATTATTACTTTCTTCCTATATTTGGGTGTTTTTGACGTACTTGGCATGCTGAAAATGTCTTGAAATTTTGTACACACATCAGAGTCGTTGGCCATTAGAGCTGGGCAAATGTTCACGCATTGGTGTGTGTGAGGGTGGAGGAGAGGTGGGGGGCTCTGTAGCACTACCACTAAAATGGATGTGTATGACAGCCTCTGTAGCACCCCCATTTTTTATATTGCAGTCTCTGAACTTTTAAATACTTTTAAAATGTTAAATTGTGAACATATTTTTGATATATCGAATGGTGTTGGTATGGCAAGGCATTAAATTAATGGTGACAAATGGGAAACCGGAAGTATCTCATATCTTCTGTGTGCAATGTGTGATTTAGATAAACATTGAGATGTATGTTTAGTCTTGGGGGCTAATAACATGGATGTGGCTATTGTGGGTCACCGTCATAGCGCCACCAACTGGCAGAAGGAAGTATGGCACTTTTAACAGACTTTGAAATAGCCCTCTTATATTTACCCAAATTGTTTCAATTTTTTTTTTTAATAATGCCAAATGCATGTGTCCACTATGCATTGTTTTCCAAAAGCCACCGGGTGGAAATGGACCCATGATGCTTGGGCCCGTCATCACTGCTTGCAGCTATATTAAGTTGTTTATTTTTGTAATTTACACAAACGCCAGTGAATAAGGCTAATTATTTTAGTGACTCCAGAATACAGCATACATATACAAGTTATTTGTTTTCACAACAAATTTTTATAAAATGATGTGTTGTTTTTCAATGCAAAATTAATTAGAAATGCATAATCCACTTGGATCCCATATGCCATAAGCACACTGCACTGACAATGTCATGCAGTGATGACTTGAAAAGTTAAGATAAAATCCAGTAGAGAGAGTATTTTTTCACATTTAAGGAATGTGTAAGATAAATTTATTTCCACCAAAGTCATCACAGTGCTGACATGTTTCGAGTTTCACTGGATTATTTTTAATTTAAATGTGAATGGATATAATGTCAAATGGAATGCTACAAACATGGATTAACTTGTTTTCAATGCAACCATGTTTTAATAGAAGAACTGCACTATATACTATTTGTTGAAAAATTTAAAATCATTGTTTTTTGGCCGAAACCTCTTATGTAAGAGGAATTCGTCCACAGCCAATGATCTAGAGTGAGCCTTCACTTACTAGTTATTAATATTTGAATTTGAGGTGGGGAACATGATCCTAGACCAGCAGTTACCAGCCAGCATTTTCATGGAGTGACAGTCATAATTCTGTATCAGTTCACACATCACGCCCATCACCCGTGACTAGCCTTACACACGCTCTGGCTATGCTTATGAGCCGCAAAACAAATTAACATGGTTTGAAATGAATCACTTTAAAATATTTAATTCCAAGCAAAAACAGTTGTAAATCAAAATAATACCATTTAAATCTGTGTGCTTAGCATCTTTAATGAGGGAATTTACTATATGCTACTCATCCCATAAATAATTGTGAATGATGTAGGCAAATCAAGAGGTTCTCAAATGTAATAATCCAATGGTCCTCTAAGAAATCAAATCAAATGACATTATATTTTTTACTTTACGCCAAACATTTATGAGATTTTATGAAATAAGACAAGCATTCACATCTTTGCAGAGAAATTAACAATGCATATCCATAAAACATGATTCAAATACAACAACATATTTTCCCTACACAATGAAATTGTATTGTCTTTTAAACTAGCATAATACAAATTTTCAAGGAACTCTTGGCCTCCTTGCAATAAACGTGTAGCAGCCCACACTTTGGAAAAATGCGTGTTTGAATCAGTCTCACTTTCAATCAAAATGCTGGACTTTGCAGTCCAACATTTCTCATCAGAGCAAATTGTAACCTTTATATTAAATATTTTCTAATACCTTTCTTACAAGTAAACAAATTAAAATGTGTATGAGATATAATATTACAATACCTGTCATTGTAACTGGACAGAGTGGTGTGAGTGCTTTCTCAAGTGTTCCATATTTTGAGAAGTGCAACACATGTATTTTTATTCTAAAAAGCCCGCCTGGGGTATGCAGAGTGATGTCTCGTGATGGATTGAATGATGGCATATATTTTTCAAAGGCTGCATCTGTAGGTAACTACTTATTGAAATGTGAGGAGGAACAACAGGGCTCCAACATTGTCTTACTCTCCCTGAATTAAACCAAAAAAGACATATGCTTTCTGACCTCCACCTGGTAAGTGTTGCATTTGAACATATATTCAATGCATATTGCTCTTTTTCTATGGTGTCACACAAACTAGGTAGTCTAGTTTTCAGTGGTTATGTTTCTCTTACCTTAACGGTTCTCTTTGCATTATTCTATAGCCGAAGGCAACATTTGATTTCTGTGAAGGTCCTGTGAAACTTCTCCATGTAACAGGGTCAACGTTGAATGCCTTAACTGACTGAAACACTAAAATGTTCAGATATACAAAGAATGAATCATTACATTTACATTGATGCATTTGGCAGATGCTTTTATCCAAAGCGACTTACAGAGCCCTTCTTACAGGGACAATCCCCCCGGAGCAACCTGGAGTTAAGTGCCTTGCTCAAGGACACAATGGTGGTGGCTGTGGGGCTCAAATCAACAACCTTCTGATTAACAGTTTACCAGTACTGTGGTTTAGACCACTACACCACCACCACTCCATCTTTCCAGAATCATTACTCAATGAAAGTTACTTCAATGGCCAAATCCTAAATGTAATTTATGTAATTAAAATAGGTTAAACATTTATAAACATTTACAGTAGGAAATAATCTTTCCAGTCCTAGAAACTGATTGGTCAATACAGCAGTCCAGCTGTGCTAAAATACACAATATAGTAACAGTTATGATATTGCAAATCACCTGTTCACCTAGCTACTGTGTATATTATTGTGCAGCACCCATACAGGCAAATTAATAACTTTAGATGTTAGGGACTTTGGGCCCTATTTTCATACGTGCATTAGGTGCATGTGCTACAACCATGCAGAACTTCTTCATACAATGTATCCAGTTTTTACGAGTGTGGTAAATATAAGTTTAATTTCATGTCAAGGCAACTGGCCGTCAGTGGGAGCATTTGCGCTGTCTGTGGCCATTCGTAGTTGTATTCACAAAAAGATATGTGAGGTTCATGTAAATGAAGTGAAAAAAAGGTCACTGATTTTTAGACATCTGAGAACCATGGCCACTAACGTAGCGCATATACCACCTTGCATAAGAGGTACCGCTCTTAATACAGGGCCCTATCTTCTAGTAAAATGTGTTGGATTTACTTAAACTCACTGGCCACTTTATTAGGTACACCTGTACATCTACTTATTCAAGAGATTATCTAATCAGCCAATCAGCCATATGGGTCAGGAGCTTCAGTTAATGTTCACATCAACCATCAGAATGGGGCAAAATGTGATCTCAGTTATTTAGACTGTGGCATGTTGGTGCCGGACGGGCTGGTTTGAGTATTTCTGTAACTGCTGATCTCCTGGGATTTTCACGCACATTCGTTTCTAGAGTGTATAGAGAATGGTTGGAAAAACAAAAAACATCCAGCGAGCATCAGTAATGTGTGTGAAAACGGCTGGTTAATTACAATGGACAGACTGGTCCAAGCTGACAGGAAGGTAACAGTAACCCAAATAAACACATGCTACAAGAGTGCAGAAAAAGCTTTGATGAAGAAAAGCATTTCTAAACGTACAACACGTCGAACATTGAGGCAGATGGGCTACAACAGCAGAAGACCCCTCCAGGAACCACTACTGTCAGCTTAGAACAGGAAACTGAGTTTTTTCCCCCATTCTGATGGTTGATGTGAACTGAAGCTCCTGAAGCTCCTGACCCCTGAATGATTTTATACATTACACTGCTGCCACATGATTGGCTGATTAGATAATCGCATGAAGAAGCAGATGTACTGGTGTACCTAATAAAGTGGCCATTGTGTGTATATGTAGCATTTTTGTATCACATTTTTAAAGTAAATTCAACTTATGGTAATTTAATGTCAGCATAACAAAAAACACACAAATGTATCAGTTCATTAAACTTTTTTTACTTAAAAAGATATGTCACTCAAATATGAATTAACAACTAGTGGCATGTTTTTTCAAATTTACTTTAATATTACTATTTCAACTTAATATAATTGTCTTAAAAGAATATGAATATGTCATTAAACAATTGATTCCCTAAAATCTCTATGAATTCTTAATAACAGCTAATTAAATGCCCCAATAAGGTTTGATTTGACCAAACAAACATGCTTAAATTATTCAAGTGTAAAAGCTTATGGGTATTTTTCACAACCTCAGTTCCCCTTCTGTCACTCACCTCGACGTTGTGTCGAATAGTAACACAAGGGGTTGCACTTGGGAGCCCGATCCACCTTCAGATCTTTGAGAAAAGGCCAATGAGAAGTTGGTGAATTGGCGAGTTGAATTTGCATGCCACTTCCCCCGACATACGGGTATAAAAGGGAGATCGGGATGTGGATTCAGTCAGAATTTTTCTTCAGAGCCGAGCGGTCGTATTATAGCCAGCTGAATACCACTGCCGTTTCCCATTCACCTGACTCTTCAAGAGCATTCTGCTGTTGATACGCTCATTTGCTTCCGTCCAGCACTGGGATAACGCAGGCTTGCCTTACTGCCAGCCTTGCTCTTTCGGCACTAACGAGCCAGATGAGATGTTGATCGCTGCATCGGAGGGCGCCTTGGTGATGTCAGATTTTCCAGGCGTCCGCCCCGATTCTGCGGCATTCTCTTCACGTCAGTGAAGGACAAGAGCGCCACCGTCCTCCGGGCGGAGATCGTGGTCCTCCTTCAAAAGGACGCGATAGAGCCTGTCCCTCCAGCTGAGGTGAGACAGATGTTTTACACCCCTTATTTCATCGTTCCCAAGAAAGGTGGTGGGCTGCGGCCAATCTTGGACCTGCGAGTTCTGAACCTGCCCAGACTCCCGCTCAAGATGCTGATACAGAGGCACATTTTGACGTGCATCTGGCATCAAGATTGGATCGCGGCAGTAGACCAGAAGGACGCGTACTTCCACGTCTTGATTTTGCCTCGACACAGACCCTTCCTACGGTTCCCGTTCGATGGCCGATCGTATCAGTACAAGGTCCTCCCCTTCGGCTTGTCCCTGTCCCCTTGTGTCTTCATGAAGGTTGCAGAGGCAGCTCTTGCCACGTTAAGGGAAGTGGTCGTCCACATACTGAACTACCTTGACGACTGGCTGATTCTAGTACACTCTCGAGAGTTACTGTGCACACACAGTGGAGTAGAGTGGAGACGCCACCCTCAGCTGAGTCGATTCTGCTTGGCACAGGTAGACTTGATTGCCTCACCTCAGTACAGACTCGCTGGCGTATAGCTGGCCCCGAGGGCTACTCAAGTATACATTCCCCCCAGTGAGCCAATTTACACAGGTTCTGTGCAAAGTCAGGAATGACGAGGAGCAGGTCATCCTCATGGCTCTGTACTGGGCCACTCAGACCTGGTTCTTGGACCTCATGTTCCTCATGACAGCTCCTCCCTGGCAAGTACCCCTGAGAGTCTTCTCTGCCCAGTTGCTGTGCTTGTTAGAAACCCATCCCCTCCCCTCCCCTCCTGGGTTGGACCTACCACCGCACCTTTCTCATGTGTGGCCCCTGTGGGCCCAGATGACACATCAACGACATTTAAACCCCACCCCCCAAGAAGGGCAGGGTGTGGCCTCCGCGGGGTCTTTTCCCACTGAAAGAATAGGAACAGAAAAGAACTCCTTCCCCGGTAGCACCTGACGTTTTGGGGCATCTGGGGAGGCTCCGTGCAACCCAAATGTATATGTTCTTACGCTCGTAGTAGCTTGCCTACACCTGCTTTGGCAGTTCACGTGACCGTTCAGCCTTTGTGGTAGTTCCTATAGTGACCCCTAGTGTCACTATTCGACACAACGTCGAAGTGAGTGACAGAAGGGGAAGTCTCAGTTACTGTCGAAACCTCCGTTCCCTGATGGAGGGAACGAGACTTTGTGTTCCTCTTGCCACAGGCTGAACTGTACCGCTGTAATGTCCGGCACCTTGTCTCAGCTCCTTAGTGCAAAACCTGACTGAATCCGCATCCGATCTCCCTTTTATACCCGTATGTCGGGGGAGTGGCATGCAAATTCATCTTGCCAATTCGCCAACTTCTCATTGGCCTTTTCTCAAAGATCTAAAGGTGGATCAGGCTCCCAAGAGCGACCCCTAGTGTCACTATTAGACACAATGTCTCGTTCCCTCCATCCGGGAATGGAGGTTACGACAGTAATCGAGATGTTCTGTACTTAAGCATTTTACTTAGTAGTACTTAAAACTAAGTTCAAGGAGCTAATAATTATTATTTTAATTTATTTTAATTTTAATAATTTCATTTATTTAAATTAATGTGTCACTCTAAGATCACCTTATTATTAATATTTTGTGTTGTACACATTAATGCAAATTAAATAAAGCTCAAAATATTATAAATATGTACTTTTCTGAGTAGAAGTTATTTATTTTCATACATTATTGTTGTTAAGCCAAAGAATCGAGTTTTTCAATGTAATGTAATTAGTGTAATGAATATTACAATGTTTTATTAAGAGTAGGGACACACTTAATGTAAGGTGTCTTTAAATACTATAAGCATTTGCTGCAATGTACGTCTTATGTACATACTTGTTGTTGCATTGCACTAACATTTGAAGTACCTGCATTTAATTACATCTTTATTTACACTGTTAACCTTACCCCTAACCTAACCTAACCTAACCCTTATCCTAACCCCTACCCTTAACCTAAACTCTAACTCCTACCCCTAACCCTACTACTAAAACCAACATGTACCTCGACCTCAGTAGCAGCAAATGTTAATCTTGAGAGAATTTTGCACAACAACATGGAGTTACACAATAAATACATTGTATGGAATGTATACAAGTACAGAGAATTTAAAGACTCCTAATATAAAGTGGGACCAAAAGTTGTCTTTAAAATTTTTGATATGTAGTAACCGTTTTAAAAAAGTAATTAGGGCATTGGAGGTCATGCTGTACATCACAGCTGAAAGGGTTGCAGGAACTAATGTGCATCATGCCTAACAACACCCTTTAGCCATCTCTGTTTTCACAGACTAGCACAGCCTTGAGTGCTTTATTGCAAAAAAAGAAATGTGCTTGTTTAATCATATTGAAAGATCAGTTCAAAGCAGTCAAAGGACTTCATCACCCACAAATGCACGTTTGAATGTGTGAAATAACATCAAACAGGTCTCATGCTCAGACAGAGAGAGAGAGAGAGAGATAGAGAGAGATATTTCACCAGATAACACATTAAGATTATACCATACTCTTCACTCATTACATTTGGAAATATTAAATCATCATCTTTTACAGAACATAACAAATCCTTATATTTCCAGACATTCTTAAAACCTTCAATGTTCTTCATAGATTTATAAAACAAAAATTCTTGTTGCATTCTTTCTTTTATCAGATTTTTGAAAACTCAGTCTATATCTTGCACATCTACTTTTTTCGTTCTTGTAAAAATATTGCCATCTTTGCTTGACCAATAATGAAATTCTGTAGCTGATCCTTATAATCATATATAAAACCGACATTTGAAAATACAAAATTAAACAAAAAAATACTGCTTTTAAAAATAAAACCCCAAGACTTTCACAATATAAAAAACAGTGGAAAATCGTTTCTCTATGTTTGCAGAAAGGACATTTAAGGGAGAGAGAGAGAGAGAGAGAGAGAGAGAGAGAGAGAGAGAGAGAGAGAGAGAGAGAGAGAGAGAGAGAGATTTAGAAGTTCACACTTATTGCAAGCATTTTATTCTTGCCTCATAAGGACAGTTTTTTTTTATCAATAAAAAACTGTCATGGAAGGCATTAGTCACTATTTTGGGCATGTTTAGTCTTTTAATCTAAGAACCACATTCTTTATAAATAAAATTTTTGCTCCAAGCGTAAACCATTTGACACACATTTAAAACCACCAGTTTCGATTTTCATACACTCTCACTGGTACATTGGTTTTTCTTTTCTCAAAGTGCAATGATGTGGAAATACATTTGTTTTAAGAAACTATTTAATTTAACACTGATATAATAATATAATATATGATATATATAATTTTTGTCACTAATCTATTTAAAACCCAATCCTACTTTTAAAAATGTGTGTGGTTTTTAGTTTTGTTCAAAAGTTTGATGTGCTTGATGCGTCAAACCATGAACAATGTCTTGATATCAACAGTTAATCTAAAACTTTTTTTGTATTACTCTCCATGTATCACGTTATTGAGGTAGTGGTGATTGTGGAAAATAAATAAGTAATTAAAAAATAGATAATGAAAAAATCTAATAAATTGCTCTTACCACACAAGATATACAAGCTGATACACAAGGAATTCTGGTCCATCATTACTTGTGAAAAGATGTGGAGAATGCATGAGTTGAGACAGTCAGCAACATAATGTATGATAGTGAAGAGTAGTTCTCTGGTGCATGGGGGGTGGTAACCTCTAACTAAAGAGGAACAAAATTGAGGAAATGGACAGGGGGTGGGGGGTGGTAACCTCAAACTAAAGAGGAACAAAATTGAGGAAATGGACAGGCATGATGTGTCAGCTAAATTATGGTGGGTGGGGGGGGGGGGTTCTCTCTAATGGGAATAATCTTACATTGTCAATAGAGACTCTAAGAGGGCTATTCTGGGGTTTTATTCGTTCTTCAATGTCTGTTTGTTAATGAAAAGCACTTGTCATGTACTGTATACAGAGTGAAAAGGGATGAGAAATTGAACCATTTTAATCTATACAAAAACTCCATCTAGTTGTTCTAGTAACTGTGGTGAGTTTCTTTATCTAAATATGAGTTAAAATCAGAACTGTGTGTAATTGCAATCACATTCAGAAGTGCTATATAAACAGGAAATAGATGGTGATTATGTATACTGCGACTATTACTTAGTGAGGAATTTTTTTATAAAATGTTCTCTTGTATGGAGTGATAGCTACATTATTATTTTCTTTCTAAATGGACAGAACTAAAATATAAATCAACATGCAATAATCCAACGTGATCTCATGAGGACTATGTACTCTTCTGTAAAGTTTGATTCTAGCAACCATACATATTTGCATAGACACCAAAACTTGCAATATTGACATATTGACAGCAAGTAAACATCATAATTTTAAATATTAACACCTATAGAAACGTACAAATGTTTACGTGTACTGTTAATGTTGATTAATATTGAACAATTCATAGAATTAATCATTTAAATACATTTAATGTATAATCACTGAAATTAGTTAAATCAGTTAAAGTTTCATTCAGTTCTGCTGCCTTTAACCAAGACTACATTTTAAAATGTTGAAGACATTAAAAAAAATTACAAATAAAAAAAAGAATAAAAATGCTGAAATAGTTTCATCATTTATTAAACATTTAATTTATTTATTTTTTGTCATGGGACACAAAAGGGGTTTTTAGAATATGGCAAAAAAAACTCAATAAACAACAAAAAGCACCATAAAACAACAATAAATATAATCTATCTAATATAATCTATAATCCAAACCCTCAGACTGCTTTCTGTGAAGAACAGACTTAAATTGAAGACTTTTATTCAACGATCTCCGTCTCCAACCGCCGCAGGATTGTCACATCCACTGTAACCATCAGGCCGCGTTGGTTTCGTTTTCAAATTAAAATTCAAAAATTGCTGCCCCTGTGTTTTTACTCAGTGATGTCGAATGCTCATTGGCTCTCAAGTGTCTCGTGACCATTTGTGACGTACGGTATTTTGTGACGTAAATGTTTGAATGAGAAATGATAATGCCGTTCTGGAGTGCATCAGGAGAAGAGTTACAGCGATTAATAATTTAAATTCAACTCTCCCCCTCACACAAAGCTATTGTATGCTGTCAGGGAGCACATAGGATGCAGTGCATCGACCTTTGGACTACTTTTGTACTTTGCAATTTTTATTAATAAATTATTGAGATTAAATTGATCTGCCTGTTATGTGTTTTATATGCTTAATACACGTTTATGGTTAGGTTTAAGAGTGGGATTAGTGGCTGTAAAATATATATAAATTAATATATTTTAAGACAAAATTATTGCTACTGTACATTAATCTACTTGTTACATGTTTTTATATTGTTGAAATGGTTATGTTTAGAGGTTGGGATAAGGTTAAGGGATCTAAAATATCTATAAAACAGTAAGAAATTTACAAATACATTTATAATCGATTTGTGTATTCAAATATAGTTGTTATGGATTTGTCAATATCTTACGTTTCTAAAACTGTAAATACATAAAAATGTTTTAGATTCTTTCAAACATAAAAACGCAAAATGCTGTTTTTAAGTAATAGCAGTAAGTTGCTGTTTTCCGCAATGCATTATGTGAGGACTTGGTCGCTTTAAATTGCGTGGTGATAAGCAAAAGTATGACACATGTTATTTAACAGTATTAAACCATATTTTCTCCATGTGCATGGAAGAGGCAAGAGGTTTTGGATTGTCAACATGAGGTAATTTTGCAGCTCAGCCTATGACGTATTATCGATAAATTACCTATTACTTTCAAATATAATATTTTAAACATCCAATGAAGCTTTTGTGATTTAAATCTGATTATTCAATTGTGTGTTTTAATCAAGCAAAGGGGTTATTGAGCGAGTTCGTAAGCACACGACTGCATTGCATTTGCGCCGTCATATCAGACACACCTCCTCTGTGTTCTGCCCAAAAAAAAAGGAATTCATGAAAGTATTTTATAATGTACTTACCCTCATGTCGCTCAAAGCCTGTATTGATTTCTTCAATGGAACACAAAATCAGACTTTTTATAGATAATTTTTACATGGGGCATTCACTGACAAGCTCCATAAAGAACACAACGGCACCATAAATGTACTCCATATGACCTGTGTGATGTATTCCAAGTCTTCAGAAATTATACAATATTGGTGAGGAATTATTGCTTATTATTTGCTTATTATTTTTCAGATGCTTTATTGGAATACATCCGGAAAAGGGGATCAAGGCTGCTCAGGGAAAAGTGGTGTCTAAAAAACTGGAAAAACTCAGAAGAAGACTGTAACTGTCTTCAAAATCTCTTACAACTGATGGACTTTGAGTGGGATTTAATTGAAAATGTAGCTGACACTCCCCACTAATGCAGTTTGTTTTTCACATAAAATGGTGGGCTGAAGTGTTGCTGAAGCATTATTTTATTTTTTTACTTATTTGTATTTTATAAACCATTTGTTTTTATATTAAAAAAAAAAATGTGCTGGTGTTCGTTGAAGCCTGATTTGACTATAGATTTGTATTTTATGTAAAGGTAAGTAATTTAACCAGTTTTTGGATTGTTTTGATAAATGTTCTGCTTTTTACTTATTCATTTGTGTATTTTGATTGTTGATGGGTGCTTTTTTGTTACACCACAGCACTGAATATTATTTGAATACTTTATTTATTTATTGCCTGTTTTAGGACATATTGATAAACATGTTGTTTCAGAATAAGAAAAAAAAAACATAATTTGGCTTTGTTTATCTTTTGTAATCCACATATGCAAATAGAAAGTGTAGGGTGTAATATGCATTTAAAATTGTGATTATGGGGTTGTGACTGGTACAGCTATCTGCTTCTAACTTACAATTGTATACTGTAGTTAGCTGTAATACAGTATTTAGCTATTATTTATAGGATTCTTTTTACAGTGTATGAATTAACATTTTACACAATTTGTATGCTAGAACTACAGTAGAAGAAAAAGTAATTTATCAATTTAACATTCAATTGTTTAGATCAAGCTCATCGGCTTCTTGTGTCGCACTTTTCATCTGCTGCATGGACTTTCTTTTGAAAAACCCAGCCTATAAAAGAAACAAAGAGACATTATGAAAGTTGTATACTTTGTTCTACACTAGTTTTCCAAAAGTTTGTGGACACCCCCTTTTAATTAACATGTTTATATATTCCATTAATTCCTGTGAAGTTAAATCTTAATGCTGCAGTGGGATTTTAATGAATTGTGTGCTTCCAACATTGTAGTAAAAGTTTGGGGAGGGGGGCTTTCCTGTTCCAGCATATCAATGCCCCTGCGCACAAAGCAAGATCCATATTATGTACTGAGTCTGGTGTGGAAGAACTGGCCTGCACATAGCCTTGAACCTGAACCCACTGAACAGCTTTGGGATGAACTGGATGCTGACTGTGAGCCAGAGTCCACCACCTAACATGAGTATCTGACCTCACTGATGCTCACTCTGATCCATGCACCTATATTTCTACATCAAGTGGAAAGCCTTGCCAGAAGAGTGGAAGTTGTTAGCATTAAAGAGTGTGATTAATCCCTTTGGTTTTTAAATAACTGTTCAGGCATCCACATACTTTTGGCCATATAGTGCTAAGAATTATTAAAAAGCTGATGTATTGAACCTTAAGGAGGACAGCTGTGATGAGACAGATGAGCAACAGTCCTCCAATTACTCCTCCAGCGACCTCCTTGATGAGACTGGGTTCCTCATAGACCTCTACCTGAGTATTTACCTTTGAAAACAAAAAGGTCAAATCCAAATATTTCATAATTTTGAAGCATAGAAAGAAGCATGTTGAAAATGTTATATACACATCTGCACTTATCTCTGGTTATAAAAGTAACAGTTAGGAAATTCTGACTTGAGTGAATGCATATGCATTACCTCGCAAATTGGTGAAATATGTGAATCAGAGAAGTAAATATATTTATTCTCATCAAAATCGAGAGACGCTGTACTGATCAGCTGAAAATAAGCTGATCTAATCCCAGTCTAAAAAAAACAAAACAATTGACTATTAGAATGTAGATAAGGTTGACTATTACAATGGCAGAAATATCATATCTAATATTTCCAGCTCTGTTATTTTAGCTACCTGCTCAATCCACCCAGAGGTTACATTGCTAGATATATGATAGAACTTCCTTTCATTTTTCATTAGATTCAGATCACATTTGAACACTGCACACACTGCCACAGAGCAGTTCTGAAGCATAGACAGGAAAAAGAGATGGAGCCTCATCATTGTCTTTAATTATAGTAATAATTATTAATCATAGTATTACAGGTTTAGTTATCCAAATTTGAGTCACATCATTTTAAAACACTTTACAGTAAGGTTGAATTTGTGTTAACATCAGTTTATACAATAGTTAATGTGAACTAAAAATGAATAATACTTTTAGAGCATTTATTAGTCTTCGTTAAAGTTGATTTCTACATAAACCAATCATTATTTTACATTAAAAGTTGTATACATTAACATTAGTTAATGCTTAATGAATACAAATTAACAAACAATGATCAATTAACATTCATCAAAATTAATAAATACTTTGAAATATCCTTGTACTGTATATTGTTAGTTCATGATACCAAATGCAATAATTAATGATAACAAATAGAACCTTATTGTAAAGTGTTATCCAATAATTATTTAAAATTACAATTTAGAATAGCAAGTAAACAAAATGCAACTCACTATCACATATTTCTTTGTGAGTAGTTTTAGAAAGTCTGTGCTGTTGGGTTGCTCATCCCTTTCCCTCAGGCAGTCTGAAACCTTTTACAACACCAAAACATTTTAGTAACACCTAACTGTAATGGGGGATCTCAAACACATCGAACCAGGAAACACAATATTAGAGTCATATTTTTAATGTTTTATTATTATAAAATTATTTGACCTTATTTGTATATACACTGGTGGCCAAAAGTTTGGAATAATGTAAAATGTTCGCTGTTTCGGAAGGAAATTTGTACTTTAACTCACCAAAGTTGCATTCAACTGATCACAAAGTATAATCAGGACATTAATGAAAACAGCACCATCACTATTTGAAAAAAGTAATTTTTGATCAAATCTGGACAGGCCTCATTTCCAGCAGCCATCACTCCAACGCCTTATCCTTGAGTAATCATGCTAAATTGCTAATTTGGTAATAGAAAATGACTTGTCATTATATCAAACACAGTTGAAAGCTATTTGGTTCATTAAATGAAGCTTAACATTATCTTTGTGTTTGTATTTGGGTTTGGGTTTCCACAGTATGCATTAGATTGGCATGTAAAAAAGAAAGCTTTCTCTAGAAACTCATCAGTCAATTATTGTTTTGAGGAATGTAGGCTATATAGTCCTTGAAACTGCCAAAAAACTGAAGATTTCTTACAAAGGTGTACACTACAGTCTTCAAAGACAAAGGACAACAGGCTTTAATAAGGATAGAAAGAGATATGGAAGGCCAGCTGTACAACTAAACAAGATGATAAGTCAGAGTCTCTAGTTTGAGAAATAGACGCCTCACATGTCCTCAACTGACAGCTTCATTGAATTCTACCCGCTCAACACATGTACAACAGTAGACTCAGGGGTGCAGGCCTTATGGGAAGAATTGCAAATAAAAAAACACTTTTGAAACAGAAAAGCAAAAAGAAAAGGTTAGAGTGGGCAAAGAAACACAGACATTGGACAAAAGATAATTGGAAAAGAGTGTTATGGATCTTAAACCCATTGAACTTTTGTGGGATCTGCTAGACTGTAAGGTGCGTGAGAAGTGCCTAACAAGACAGACATCTTTGGCAAGTGCTACAGGAAGTGTGGGGTGAAATGTCACCTGAGTATCTGGACAAACTAACAGCTAGAATGCCAAGGATCTGTACATTATTCCAAACTTTTGCTGTACATATATATATATATATATATATATATATATATATATATATATATATGCCAAAAACAAAATCAAAATTCAATCCTTCACAAGAATCACAAGTTTTGATGTTGATATTACTTTATTTCAATTTCATAGTTCTTCTGGTGTATATCAAGCTCTTTTAATCCATCAGATTAAGGACAATTTGATTGCCTGTGATATGCTGTGAGATTCCATTTGTTCTCAATACTAATAGTATCAATAGTAAAATGTTAATTTTCCTTGATTTCTAATTTACCTGCAAGTTTCTATCAGTCCAGATGTTTTCAGCTCCCAATTTTATAGGCACTCTAATGTAAACTGTTAAATTCAGTTCTCTAAACTCGTTTTTCACCTTAGGGTGGAAAACAGAATGTATGGAAGATTTATTGATACTGACAACTGATATTATTTCAGTATAGACACAAAAAGAAAGGACACAGAGTACTATGTCAAAATAAATTTCTTCACCTCTAATATATGTTTTACTGGTTTTTCAAGATTGTTCTTCCCTCTAGTTAAATTGATGTATATGCTGGTATCTGTGTGCCTGCAGGAATGACAGCCAATATAGAACAGACAAGGTTTCAAATATAAATAGAAGAAAAGCTAAATATTAAATGGTCAGAAATCCAAACTTTTAATCATACTACAGAGAAGAGAAGCACTGACCTCAACAAGGTAATGTAGATAGCATGTTTTACACTGATATTTTTCACTTTCAATAATTCACTGTTTTCAGAGTGATGTGTATTGCCACTGCAAAATTATAAAGAAAGTTGGTTAGTGCTAGTATAAATCATATTTATTTCTAATAAATTTGACACATTTTGCTCATTTATATTCTCATTACAGTAATTCAACATTCTATAGAACAATTGTAATGGCTATTATTAGTAAAAATCTAACACCATACCTTTTAACAGATGCACTAAAAGTTACCATTTGGTCAAAATTACTTTTTTCATTAATACTATAATTAATCTCGAACATAGCCTAGAAGAATAAGGTGTGAAGAAAAATTGTAAACAACACAAATACAAAATGGATGCTTTAAAATAATTACAATTTTGAGAGTGTTTGTGTGTTTAAGTGTATGTGTGAGATATCTGTGTGTGTCTGTTCAACACATTTTTACTTACAAAAGTGCTTCCTGGAAATAGGGGGCTATTAACCTGACAATTTGTTTCCCCTGGTGAAACTCCTTGCATACCATCTGAAGACTGACAATTCAATCTGCCCTGCTCAAATAGAAAAGATTATGCTTTTTTTTTTTTTTTAGCTTAAAGGAGACCAGAATATCATAGAGACTTGGGGGGTGGGCTCTTTTTATTTGGGCTTGTAAGAAACCACCCAGAACACCCTAGCAACCACCTAGGAAAGCCCCAGCAACCCCCCCCAAACATCTCTTTTGCATGAGCAATTACCATTTTCTTCAGAAAATGGACTTACCTATCTAGTACTCTCTCCTCTATCTTTACAACACTATTGGTCAAGTGGATGTTTTATATTCCCATATATTTCCATTTGTTACACTTTTCATACCCTTTAAATCCACATGCCATGATCCTATGCCATCCTGGTCTTACCACTGTAGAGAAAACTCTCCCGTAGGAAAGTCCAAAGGGGTATTTGAGGGTGAAGTCATTGTTGTATGAGTTCTCTCCTCTGTTCTCTACAACAACTGTCACAGTAATGTCCAGCATGATCCCAATCTTTATAATTGTAGTTCTGAATAATAAAAAAATCCCATTAGCATAACACAGAAATTTCCATTTTTTTCTTCTTCTTTTTTTTTTTTATCTCCCTTGTTGGATATTTTATCTATGATAAATCTCTAAACATTTACTCAAATTTATGCCGGCTCAGATTCATATGAATTTCTTTCTTTTTTCAGAAAACAAATGAAGATATTTTGAAGGATGCATGATGTGTTATTGTGTATATAATGTAAGAAAATTTTGTCCAAAACTTTAAAGCTCCAAAAAGGTAATTCACTATAAATCTTGACATCCGTTCTAATTGGACTAGAGTGGTATGAAGGTGAGTAAATGATGAGAGAATGATCATTTTTGGTGAACTATTCCTTTAAGGCATTGATGCATGTACTACTAGAAATAGTTAGAATTGGTCAACTTTATAATTGTCAGTAAACATTAACTTACCCACTAAAGTTGAAGTCCACTTTGAGGTTGTCAACACAAAGGTTGTCTGAGCCACAGTTTATCTCATAATCTAACTGCAATATGAGGTCATATTTTAAAGATATGTAGTTGTTCTCATATAAATATGTGTCATACAAATGCTTTCACAGTAGGTCAACTACTATATATACTAGCATATCTTATAATGTGGCATCCCAGTGCTGGGAGGAGTAGCCCATAGCCAAGAGAGAAGGTCCCACCTAGGAGAAATTGTTAACCAATAGTACTTCCACATGCTCACCCTCCAAATGTGTCATCACCCACAGCTGAAGCCAATGATGAGCTAATTGAGATCCCCATAAAAGCTTGCACCCAACATTACTCCAGAGAAGATGTACCAATTGCTGGCTTGCCAACTACCGAAGAAGCAGAAGAAGAAGAAGAAGAAGAAGAAGAAGAAGAAGAAGAAGAAGAAGAAGAAGACGGCCCAGATGCTGGTCAGTCACTGAGGATCTAAAACTCTGTGGATATCCTGGTTCAGGAAAAACGTCTCGGTTTCTGTCGTAATGTCGATGTAGTGACTCACTTGAGAGCCTTGGTTACCTCTTATCTTTGAGAAACCTCTATTTGGAGACAGCGTTCCCTTTCTGCTGTCCATCAAAGCGGACAACTAGATGCTCAGAGAGTCTAAAGCTCTGCGTGCAATCCAAATAGGTGTGCAAAGCATGCACTGGACGCAGAAATGCTAAGGCTGGGTCTGCCTCCTCCCGGGGCAGCATTGCAGGTTCACTACCTGATCCCTGAATGGGGTAGTAGGAACCTTGGGCACATAGCCCGGTCGGGGTCTCAGGATGATGTGAGATTCTGCCGGATCGAACTCCAGGCAAGTGTCGCTGACAGAGAGCGCTTGCAGGTCCCCAACCCTCTTGATGGAAGTGAGCGTGATCAGGAGGGCCTTCTTTAAGGAGAGGGCCTTTAGTTCCAGCGGCTCAAATGGGGCTCCCCTAAGGCCCGAGAGGACAACGAAGAGATCCCATGAGGGGAACAAGCATGGCTTAGGAGGGTTCAGCCACCGGGTGCCTCTAAGGAACCTGATGATCAAGTCGTGCTTCCCTAACGACTTACCATCCACTGCATTGTGGTGAGCCGCTATGGCAGCTACATAAACCTTCAAGGTAGAGGGGGACAGCTGCCCCTCCAGCCTCTCCTGCAGGAATGAGGGCACTGACCCGACTGCAAAGCTCTGTGGGTTTTCAGATCGGGAAGAACACCAATTTAAGAATAAGCGCCACTTCAGAGCATAAATCTGCCTGGTAGAGGGATCTCTGGCTTGAGTGATCATGTCTACGATGGCTGGTGGTAGACCGTTTAGATCTTCCGCATCCCATCCAGGGGCCAGACGTGAAGGTTCCAAAGGTCTGGGCGAGTACCTGTACCTGAGAAAGAAGGTCCTTCCTCAGGGGAATTTGCCAGGGAGGTGCTGTCGCAAGGAGCGTGATATCCGAAAGTCAAGTTATAGTGGGCCAGTGGGGGCCACGAGAATGAATTGTTCCTCGACCTCGCACAGTACTTGCTGTGTATGCTCTTTAGAGTTGAGTGGAACAGCAGTGGGTTTTACTCAGCTCGCTGAAACACAACCGCTCTGCTCCGAAGAACAAATCTGTCTGAACAGATGCACGGTTCACTCCTTATGTCCGAGGGAGGGAAATGCAAATTCTGTTTGCCAATTCTCTTTGGCCTTTTCTCAAAGATAAGGGGTAACCCTTAGAGAGACCCCTAGTGTCACTACATTGACACAGCTTCGAGTGAATGACAGAAGCGGAACTTCAGTTTAAATTTCACACCCCTGCCTTTTTCCCACTCCCATGTTTTGGTCTAAAATACTTTTTTTAATGTGTTTTTTTTTTTGGTAAAACTACTCCCTCTGACTCTGGTCTTTTGTTGCAACTCATTCCTCTCTTTGCCTTGGGGTGCCACAATAAAATCTAAAGGATAGCACAGAAAAACAACTTTGTATACAACCATAAGAGTCATTGTTAAATGTAAGAGTTATTGTCTCTTATTATATACATCTCTCACATTGTGGATGGTAGTGTTCTTTATCCAAGGTAAGAGAACAGGCGGCAAGTTCCCCAGACTTTGGGAGGGCAGACCCTCAAAATTGAATGTTAATTCATTAAGCAACGGGCTCAGAAAATCCCCTGGACAAGCCTGCACAGATCAAAACAAGGTGATCAACTTCCTTTTTTTTGTAGCCAAGCATTGTTTCTCAATTCACTTTTAGCAGATGATTTTAAAAAGTACACTTTTGGGTATAG
The DNA here is from genome assembly GCF_025860055.1 of Xyrauchen texanus. Lineage (NCBI taxonomy): Eukaryota > Metazoa > Chordata > Actinopteri > Cypriniformes > Catostomidae > Xyrauchen > Xyrauchen texanus. The sequence continues at coordinate 11,817,644 of NC_068308.1, forward strand.
AGTAACAAAAACAAATATTGGTGTAAAGCACATTGGCATATACTGCATTAATTTGGTCCACAAAAAAAGCTCTAAAACAAGAATGTCCCTCCCCCTAATACTGCCAGACAAACAATATTAAGTAGTAAATTAGTGTTCATGAGACAAACTAAAGGCTATTGGCAAGTTGACTTTTATCAAGCCATTTCATAGAGACTTTCAGACAGCACCCTTTTGGTCAAGTAGTCAAGTGCACTGGCTTATCTTATGACCATTGCTCAAAGTGAATCATATGACATGGAAAGAGTTTTTGTTTTCACATTTCAATGATTAGTGTCTGAAGGGATAGCAATCTTTCACAAAAAAATTTAATAAAAAATACAATACAAAGTCAAAATTTGAAATTACTAATAAGCACATTTGGCAGTCAATACAACCTTTTATATATATATATATATATATATATATATATATATATATATATAAAAGGTTGTGTCAAGGTTATGTCATGTGCAAGTCTGAATTATTGTTATTCCAAAATGTTTTCTGCTATGTTTTTGCAGTAGAATGGAAAGGCCTCAATTGTACTGTAGCTCTAGAGATACACTTATCAATCAGACCAATGACAAAAGAAGGGTCAACAAACATTTTCTAAAGTCTCTGGTGCATCTATTTTGGTCTCTAGAAATTCCCTGGTTCCATTTCATTCTTAACGCACATAAATTTCAAATGGCTGGAAGAGAAATGTTTGATTGTTTGCTGTCTCAAAATGAGGCAATATGTCACTTACCTCTATGAGAAAAGAATGGTCTTGGCATACCTCTTCCAATGTAATCTTTACAACACCATTTATGACATGATTTTTGTCAAAGAAGTATGCTCGATGGTTATATCGCTTGGCATCCAGCTTTAACATATAGCTAATATTGGCAGCCAAATCTAGAAAAGAAATGTCTATGAATATATAAAGTTGTATAACATTGTATCAAAAGTTGTTTATTTTTTTTATTTTTTTAAAGGTCTGTTACTGTTGGGGGGGTGGGGGATGGGTGTTGGCACTTGCTATTACTATTCCATCACTGGAGGCTTGTCTATTGGCGCTCCAACCAAACCCACCCTCCCCCAGGTTGTTGGCGCCTATGACGCCGGCCTTGTTTGCCTATGCACAGTGAAGCAATTAAAGCATGCAGTCCATTACTTTATATTTCATTCACAGAAATTTGGGAAAACCTGTTATATCATGTTTGTATCCACTCATATTGAAGCACACTGTCAGGGTGTTTTCCAATGGCCTGGTGCAGTTTATTTCACTCAGTTTGGTTGGGATTTTGGATGGACTGTAGGTTACTTTCACATCCAAGGACACAATGGGTCTAGACCTGGTTGTTGTATATAAAAATACACTTATTTAAAGTTCCAATACATAAGGAGTGCTTTGTTGTCATTGATTAGAAGTAGTCACTGATTATAAGTTTAAAAATTATATTTTGTAAAGGTGATGTGTGCAATGGCTGTGCCACTTGTGACACACAATCAATATAAAAAATAAACAAACTTTAAAGCGATTTATCACAGTTTCAGTGTTGGTGTAGATTCTGTGTTCCCTTTTCAAAAAGCTACACTTCTGATGCTGCGCTGGAAAAACGCTTTGGGAACAGCTTTAGGTGTGACCAGCTGTAAATATGTGTGCAACACGTCAATGAAAATTGACCGTAATTTATAGCCTCTGCCGGTGTAATCACTGGATGCACCTGCAGCAGGGCTATAAATAAATGAGTCAGATCTTTTTTCTTCAGATCACTCTGTGTATGTGTGTTTCACGAGCCTGTCAGAACTTTCCTCTGTTAGGAGTTAGAATTTGTTAGGCAGTGCACATAAACCTTTCTCTTTCTCTTTTCTTTAAAAAAGAAGAAAAAGAATGACTGATAAACAAACAAGCAGTGTGTTCTAATGTTTACGTTCTATGGCAGAAACTGACACACACCAGTGTTGTTTTGTGTGTTTGGGGGGAAGAGCATGCTGCTCTTGCGTTGCGGCAGAGCGGGTGCAGGCATTGCGATCTGTTTACAGTCAAAATGCTTCACACTTGTCTCGCTTACTTTCAAGAGCCAGCGGCCACTTTTTCGGTTCCATGAGGCAAAGAGTCATGAGGAAGCCTTCAGGCAATTCCTTCCTCGCCACACTCAGGGGGAGGGGCCGTCGGCCACCCAGCCCCACCCCGGTCCTTCTAGATGGGAGGCTCAAAGTGTGGCAAATCGTGCTCCCCCTCATAAAGACTGGGGTCCGGTTCGTTGCTCTCAGCAGCCCCCAAAGCCAGACCTCAGGGCAGTTATTTCTAAAAGGAAAAAACCCTGACGGTTTTGCGCCCAGCCTTGTGGGCCTAGCCCCCCTCTGGACAGGGTGCGTGTATCATCCACTTCGGCCCTCCCGGAACCTCCACAAAACCTCTCCATTCCCGCCGCCTCTGGTGTTTTAGGAGTTAGAGGCTTCCAATGAAAAGTTGGGTGTACCGTTGCTTCCTGCCTTAGTCCAGGACGCGGAACACTCGACATCCCCTCAACAGGAAGTGTCGAAATTAATACCCATCTCAGAGAACCTGGCAGCGTGGAAACTTCTGCCAGGTATTTTTTTAGTTTTTTTTATTGAACAAAACACAAATTAACAAGACATAACAGCTTATACAAGTAAGGGACCAGTGAAATACATACATATATATATACACATAACAAAACACACAAAAAAGAAAAAAAACTTAATTATAGCTGTATAGATATAGTAGTGTCTAAATGTGTTTTGATAAGTTTAAGGTCTAGGTTAATTTAATGTCATATAATAGTATTCGTTATTATTAATAAAAAAAAATTCTGGTGATGTTGGTGAGATAGAGAAAGAGAAAGATAGATTTAAACTTTGATATGGAACAATCAGTTATAATAATAATATTAATAGTTGTATTAGTAGTAGTATAATACTAGTAATAATAATAACAATAATAGTAGTAGTAGTGGTAGCAGTAATAATAATAATAATAATAAAAACAATAATAGCAGTAGTAGTAGTGATAATAATAATATAATCTCAGCTTTATGAAATTTTAGACTAGTCAATAAAATGATTGCCGATATACAAAACTCTCTAGGTCTGGGAGCCGCTCCACCACTGCCAGCGAGCGCATCCAACAGACCCGCCCGACACAGACACCAACCCCAACTATAATCCCCACGGCCCCCCCTCCCCTGCCGCCGGCAATCCCATACCAGCGGTTAAGCTTCTGTGCGCCGCTGTGTCTTCCTCCACAAAGGATACTGGGGCACCACGACAGGCACCTCCAAATCAAGCTCACCTGGTCTGGTTGTGACCCGGCAGATGACCAGAAATCATTGTTTGGTTTGCATTTTGGTTTTCAATCTTTTGCTGGAATTGTGGTGTGCACCAGTTGTCTCCACAGCCAGAGACACCACATCCAACCCAGATAGCACTCCGACACAGTCAAGTTAAAATAAGAGAAAGGACCGCCGGCAGATGCGGCAAAGGGAGGGGCCAGGCAAAAAAAAATTCGCTCAGACAATGCCTATGCCGACAAGATGTGCTAAACACACCTTCCGACAGTACTAGAGCAGCCCCCAGACCCAGACAGCTAATATAGTATATAAGTTATGAGTGTATAAATAGAATGTTTTTGGAATTGGGTTTTATAAGGGAGACAGGTGGGAGGGATGATTGATTGTTCTATACTAACATAACTATCAGTACTACCACCAATACTACCCCATCAACAATAACAATAATAGCATTAACTATACCAATTACATGCATAATTAACATGCAAAGAAAATAAATGAAATATATTATAGCATATAAACCTATTTTTTTCCCTGTCCATTTATTAGAGCAAAGTATGAAAATACTTTTAACAAAATAAATATGAGATAAACAAACCAATAAACCAAAAACAAACAAAACAGATATTGCATGATATTATGTGAAGTGTAGGTGTGAGAAAAAAAAAAGAAAAGAAAAAAAATTCTGTAGTTTTATAGATATGTGTTTGTAACAAAAATAGGAAATAAACATTATTGTTATATATTAATAGGTTATAAATATAATTATGATATGATAATACTGTCATAGTAATTAGAAAATGTGTATTAAATCAACTAAATTATTGACAAAATTATGGAAATATCTTTATACAATGACATTGATGATAATGCTGACTATAGTTATAATAATATTGAAAGTAATGAAATAGTATTAACAATCATAGTGGTAATAATAGAGATGATATTAATGATGATAGTGCTATAAATAATAATATGAACAATATATAATATCACACACACACACACACACACACACACACACACACACACATATATATATATATGCATATACATGCAGATACCATACACTGCTCACATCTGTATATATACACGGATAAAACCACAAATATATAAATATTTCTTAAATATTTTTATCCTTTCCCCTTCTTTCTTTTTTTTTATTGGTCTGTAAATATATGATTGGGAGAGTGTGTGGGTCTGGTTCCAGGTGTTTGATATAGATTCAAATAAATAAAAAATGGGCTCCAGATGTCAATAAATGTAAGTATATTCTTCTTGTGGGTGAATGTTATTTTTTCTAATGTGATGTATTCTGTAAGAAGATTGGTCCAATGATTGATATGTATAGATTTTTTTGATTTCCAGTTTAACAGAATTATTTTCTTGGCAATAGTTAGAGAGATGAGGAATGGGTTTTTATATTTGGTTGGAAGATTATCGACTTCTATGGTGTTACCGAGTAAACAGAGTGATGGCGATGGAGGGATTCTACAGCCCATAATAGTGGAACGTTTATCAGTCACTGCTATCCAATAGGAATAAACTGGTTGACAAGTCCAGGTGGCATGTAAATAATCGTCAGTGCTACCCAAAGTGCATTGTGAGCAGGTGTCTGTGTCACTTAAACCCATTTTAAACTTTCTTTTTTGGGTGATGTGGGTCCTATGAATAATCTTGTATCGTATGAGTTGTAAATTTGTATTGTTAGTCATAGAGAAAGTGTTGTTACAAATTTCTTTCCAGAGTTAGGGGTTGGAGGAGAGCGCTAAATCATTTTCCCATTTGATTATTGGTAGTGTTATAGTTACATCAGTATGTGATATTAGTTTATAGAGTTTGGAGATACATTTTTTTAAATTAGTGATTTTCATTATTTCTTCCATTAACTGAGAAGGGTGTAATGGGTTATTGGTTATATTAATCTTTGATTTAATTATGGATTTTATTTGTTGATACTGCAGAAACTGTCCCCTCCCTAGACTGTATTTCTGTACTAGTGTGTTCAATTATATGAATTGGTTGTTTCGGAATAAATGATGGAGGTGAGTGATTCCTTTGTGCTGCCATGATGGGAAGTGGACAGGAATATTGTATAGTTGAAAATCAGGATTGTGCCAGATTGGGGTGTATCTACATGGAGTTAGTGGTGATTTATTAGTTTACTTTCCCCCAGGCTGTCAGAGTTGAAGCGATTGTAATATTTTTAAAGTAGTTAATTTTTTTACTGAGATTGGTAGGAAGGCAAGGTCTTCTAATTCTATCCATTAGTTATTAAAATTGTTTTTATGAATCCATTTCACTAAATATTGGAGCTGGTTTGCTAAAAATAAATTTTGAAAGTTTAGCGCATCTAGGCCACCTTGTGATTTTGTCTTTTGTAGTTTTGCTAGAGATATTTTAGGTGTCTTATTTTTCCAGTAAAATTGAGAGGTTAATGAGTCCAGTGATTTAAACCATTTATCTGTAGGTGTTGTTGGAAGCATTGAGAACAGATAGTTAGTTTGTGGTAAAGTTTTCATTTTAACTGTAGCAATGCAACCAATGAGTGAGAGTGGAAGATTAGTCCATCGTTTAAAATCATCTTCTATCCTTTTTAGAAGAGGGGTATAATTGAGGTTAAACAACTCTGACAGCCTGGGGGAAATGTTGATACCTAAACATGTAATGTTTCCAGTGCGGAGTGGGAGTGGAGAGTTATGAGCTATAGCGTCCCATGCATCTTCAGAAAGGGTCGATTTATTCCAGTTTATTGTGTAATCTGAAATTTTGGAGAACATGTTAATCATTTTGAAGGTTTCCTGTAGTGAACTGTGGGGGTCCTGTAAACACAGTAATAAGTCATCTGCATAAAGACAAATTTGATGTTGTGTATTGCTATCTTGTATTCCTTTGATTTTATTATTTTGTTGTATTGCTGCAGCAAGTGGTTCTATAAAAATTGCAAACAAAGCAGGAGAGAGTGGGCATCCTTGTCTGGTCCCCCAGTGTAGTGTGAAATTTTGTGATGTGACCCCATTTGTGGTTATTGTGGCCCTGGGTGATGCATATAATATTTTTATAAAGTGGATGAGTGACTCTCCTAAACCAAATCTATGTAGGGTGCTGACTAGAAACATCCAATTTACTTTATCAAATGCTTTTTCAGTGTCTAATGATGCAATTATAGTTCTGGTTTGTTTTTGTTGGTCAAGACTAATTAAGTTGAATAATCTACGGACATTATCTGAAGCATTCCTGTTTTTAATAAAACCTGTTTGATCATAGTGAATTAACATCGGAATAACTGTTTCTATTCTAGTAGCTAGAGCTTTGGTAATCTGCCAGGTATTTCTATGTGGGTCCTAAGAACAGTAGAAAATGGCTACAGAATAAAATTTACTCGCCGCCCTCCGTGTTTCAACGGCGTGGTCCCCGCCACCGTAAAACGTCTAGGTTACGTATGTAACCCCCGTTCCCCGATGGAGGGAACGAGACATTGTGTCAGAGAAGCGACACTAGGGGTCTCTCTTGAGTGCCGATATTCACCTCTGGACTATGAAAAAAGGCCAATGAGAGTTGGCAACCAGTATTTGCATGTCCCGCCCCCGGACATACGGGTATTTAAGCGGCGCAAATACGGGAGTTCATTCAGGATTTTTCTGAGGAGCCGGAAATGGTCCGGCCACAACAGTGGCTCGGCTCAGCGACGTGGCAGGGGAGACACAACGTCTCGTTCCCTCCATCGGGGAACGGGGGTTACATACGTAACCTAGACGTTCCCCTTCTGTCGCTCTCTCCACGTTGTGTCAGAGAAGCGACACTAGGGGTCCACTTATAAAAGTGCCATGCGCTGAGCCGTGTACGTGAACTGCTGATACAGGAGCGAGCAGGTATTCTTACGTGCAGGATGACCAACTGTATCAGGCTGCACGTACCCTTCACCAATGCCCCATTTAAGCCATCAGGATTCCTTATCGTTACCCTGGAGGGGGGAACAAGGTGCTGGCCGCCAACCTGGGAACAGGCCAAGCCTGGCCGGGCCTCTTTTCTCTCTATGTTTCTCGCATAGAGCAACTAAGGCCGGGGCCCTTACACGCATTGAGGGAAGGGGGTCTTAGCCCTTATTCAGGGTGGAGAAGACCCTGCGGAGGCCACGCCTACCCGAGAGGGGAGGCAAGTTTAAGTGGCAAAACCATCAGAGGCCTGCTTAGGGCCAATGTGGAAAAGTTGGTGCGGTGGTGGATCCAGCCTCATAGAGGGGGGAACATACAGCACGGCAACCGAGGCAGCCATGACTGCCTAAGGGAAACACGGGAGTCCGCTCGCCAGAGGGGACAGAACCGTGGTGTTACACACAGGGGGAGTCCGAAGGAGGCCTTACCTGTGGAGCACCTATACCAGTACAGGGTAGCTTGCGGTACCCGCAGTGGCTTGGGTCGGCGAGTTCCTCCGCTGAACTGCGACCCACGAGGGCTAGGGAGGATTCAACCAGTGTCCCAAACCTGAGATCTCCTGGGAATGAAGGCGCACTGTTTCCCCTGGTTAGGGGGAAGGGCGCTAGGTGCAAGCGATTCACCCGGTCAGATCGTGGGCATGCTACCGAGTTCTACGGGCTCGGTACCTGAGAAAACACAGGACGATACTGACTCAACTCGGAGATTGTAGAATCTCGCAAAAGTGTTAGGTGTTGCCCAGCCCGCTGCTCTACAAATGTCTGCTAGGGCAGTGCCCCTAGCCAGTGCCCATGAGGACGCGACACTCCTGGTGGAACCCGCAAGGGGGGGGGCACGGCCTGGGTGTGATAAGCCAGGGAAATGGCGTCGACAACCCAGTGGGCGAGTCTCTGCTTGGAGACAGCGTTCCCTTTCTGCTGTCCCCTAAAGCAGACGAAGAGCTGCTCAGAGCGTCTGGTGCTCTGTGTGCGGTCCAGATAAATACGTAAAGCACGTACTGGACACAGCAGTGAAAGGGCTGGGTCTGCCTCCTCCCGGGGCAGCGCTTGCAGGTTCACCACCTGATCCCTGAAGGGTGTGGTAGGAACCTTGGGCGCATAGCCCGGTCGCGGTCTTAGGATCACGAAAGTATCTGCCGAACCGAACTCCAGGCAAGCGTCGCTAACAGAGAACGCATGCAGGTCCCCGACCCTCTTGATGGAAGCGAGTGCGATCAGCAGGGCAGTCTTGAGAGAGAGGGCCCTGAGTCCAGCTGAGTCAAGTGGCTCGAAGGGGGGTCTCTGGAGTCCCGTAAGGACGACCGAGAGATCCCAGGAGGGGAACAGGTTAGGCCGGGAGGGAGTTATCCTCCGGGCACCTTTTAGGAACCTGACGATTAAGTCGTGCTTACCAAGAGACTTGCCGTCTACCGTGTCAGTGGTGGGCCGCGATAGCGGCGACATACACCTTGAGGGTGGAGGGGACAGCCTCCTCTCCAGCCTCTCCTGAAGAAACACGAGCACTGACCTAACTGCGCACTTCTGCGGGTCTTCGGCTCGGGAAGAACACCAGTCCGCGAACAGACGCCACTTTAGAGCATAGGGATGCCTGGTAGAGGGGGCTCTGGCTTGATTGATTGTATCTATGACGGTCGGTGGTAGGCCGGCTAGATCTTCCGCATCCCGTCCAAGGGCCAGACGTGGAGGTTCCAGAGGTCTGGGTGCGGGTGCCAGAGCGTGCACCGTCCCTGAGAAAGAAGGTCCTTCCTCAGGGGAATTCGCCAGGGAGGGGCTGTCGTGAGGAGCGTGAGGTCCGAAAAACAAGTCCTTGCATAGCACCTGTGCAAGAAGGCTCACTGGGGGAAATGCGTACTTGCGCAGCCCAGCCGGCCAGCTGTGTGCCAACGCGTCTGCCCCGAGGGGAGCCTCTGTCCGGGCATACCAGATCGGGCAGTGGGAGGTTTCTTGGGAGGCAAACAGGTCTACCTGAGCCTTGCCGAACCGGTCCCAAATCAGCTGGACCGACTGGGGGTGGAGCCTCCACTCTCCGCCAGGCAAGCTTTGTCTTGACAGCGCGTCCGCTATCACATTGAGGTTGCCGGGGATGTGAGTTGCGCGCAGTGACTCCAGTCGCTGCTGACTCCAAAGGAGGAGACGACGGGCGAGCTGTGACATGTGGAGGGAGCGTACTCCGCCTTGGCGGTTTATGTAGGCTACGACCGTGGTGCTGTCTGTCCTGACTAGAATGTGTTTGTTCCGAATTAACGAAAGAAACTTATGCAGGGCCAGAAAAACAGTCAGCAGCTCTAGGCAGTTGATGTACCAGCGCAGCGGGCCTCGGTTCCACCGGCCTGCGGCTGCGTGCCCGTTGCACACGGCGCCCCAACCCAGTTTGGAGGCGTCGGTTGTGACCAGAACACATCGGGACACCTGCTGCAAGGGTACTCCTGCCCTTAGAAAGTAGAGGTCTGTCCAGGGTTTGAAGGTTTGGCGGCAGGCAGAGGTAACTTTTACGTTTTGCGTGCCGTGGCGCCATGCTCGTCTCGGGACTCGAGTCCGGAGCCAGTGCTGAAGTGGTCTCATATGCATCAACCCCAGCGGCGCGGCCGCCACGGAGGATGCCATATGCCCCAGGAGCTGTTGGAAACGTTTTAGCGGGACCACGGCGCCTGGCTTGAAGGAAGCGAGGCATTTCAGCACTGACTGAGCACGCTCGTTGGAGAGACGTGCTGTCATTGGGACTGAGTCTAACTCCAGACCGAGAAAAGAGATGCTCTGGACCGGGGAGAGCTTGCTCTTTTCCCAGTTGACCTGAAGCCCCAAACGGCTGAGGTGGCTGAGCACCTGGTCTCTGTGTGCGCATGGTAACTCTCGGGAGTGGGCCAGTATGAGCCAGTCATCGAGGTAATTGAGTATGCGTATGCCGGCTTCTCGGAGCGGGGCAAGAGCTGCCTCTGCGACTTTCGTGAAGACGCGAGGGGACAGAGACAGGCCGAAGGGGAGGACTTTGTACTGATACGCCTGGCCGTCGAACGCGAACCTTAGGAAGGGTTGATGTCGAGGGCGAATTGAGACGTGGAAGTACGTGTCCTTCAGGTCTACCGCTGCGAACCAATCTAGATGCCGGACGCCAGATAGAATTTGTTTCTGGGTGAGCATTTTGAACGGGAGTTTGGACAAGGTCCGATTGAAAACTCGCAGGTCCAAGATCGGTCGTAAGCCGCCGCCTTTCTTGGGTACAACGAAGTTCTTCAGCTCTTCATGCACGTCCGGGAAGGAATCCGGGGCGCGGCTGTGAGCGGCGCACTTGCCCGCGGAACCAATTAAGCCCGGGGAAGCATAGGGGACCTTCTTGCGTCAGGCTCAGACTGGGCGGAGACCCGAAGGTGGCGGCCCAGGCGAATTATCCGCATCCGACGCCGCTGTTACGCTCTCCGATGCAGCGGTGATGTCATCATCCAATGCTGGGGAGCTCGAGGGACCGGACGGTAGGCTGTTAAGCGGACCGCACTAATCCCGAGCTCGGGGGAAGCAGGCAAGCGTGCCGGGGAGGTGGGAGGTTTTCGAGGGGATTTACCCGGCGAAAGCGTCCCGTTATTCTCCCAAGATCATTCTCCATCGCCCGCGGCGCCTGCCTCAATCCCGAGCGGCTGAAGCAGCTTTTTCTCACTACAAGAGAAAGCAGAGATCGCAACGCTGCCACGGTTATGTTCTCAAACTGAAAACATAACCCATTGGAGAGATTGCTCATCCCGAGCTCGGACGGAAACAAGCAAGCGTGCCGGGGAGGCGGGGGGTTTCGAGGGGGTTCACCCGGCGAAACGGAGCCCGTCACTGTCCCCAGATCGTTTTCATCGCCCGCGGCGCCTGCCTCAATCCCGTAGGAAGGAGGCGAGGCGCGGGGGGCGGCTGAAGCGGCTTTTTCTCACTACAAGAAAAAGCCTACGACCGCAATGCTGTCATGGCTATGTTCTCGTACTGAAAACATAGATAGACCATTCAGAAAAACGCTGCCTGCGTGTGATCGCAACCCAGGAATGCAAGGCAGTTTTTATGGCCGTCAGAGGTGGGGAGAATCAACGCATCCAGAAACTACACAGAGGTGGAAAATCGTCTTTAAAAAGACGCGTCCTGAGAAGGACGTTCAACGCCGCTGTGTTTTGCTCTTTTAGAGCGAAATTCACTCTTTTAGAATAACTCTTTCGAGTTGTCTGCGCTGTCGAAGCGCCCAGGGGCAAGAATGCACAGCCGTGCACGAATGAGAAAGCCGCTGTTATGCGCCGTCAGATCCAACAGCATGCAGAGCGTCAGAGGATTAAACAGGAACTGGGTGTGTGACTCGCAGCAGACTACATGCACGACCATCGGCTCCGAAGAAATTTTCTGAATGAACTCCCGTATTTGCGCCGCTTAAATACCCGTATGTCAGGGGGCGGGACATGCAAATACTGGTTGCCAACTCTCATTGGCCTTTTTTCATAGTCCAGAGGTGAATATCGGTGCTCAACAGAGACCCCTAGTGTCGCTTCTCTGACACAACGTGGAGAGAGCGACAGAAGGGGAACCCTGTTTGCCCTGTTTAGCATCTATTTTCTTTATATGCTTAATGGCATGAACAGTGGCATCATTCTGTACTCCCATGGCCTGTATCTGGGTTTTTGCAACCTCAGCTGCTCTGTATATCTCCATAGCTCTGTCTAGAGTTAAATCAGCTTCTCTAAGTAGACGCTCTTTCATCCTTGTGTCTGGTATACTGAAAACTATTTTGTCCCTGATCATATAATTTTCAGCTGCCCCAAATTCACAATGTTTATACTTCTGGCGCATTTCTATTCCCATTGATTCTGTCATCATCAGTGACCAGAACTGCTGGTGCTCAAAAACTACATTTTTCTTGGGGCTGCAGTTTAGATGTTCATGCCACTCCGGGCTCTTATGTCCTTGAGTCGACATCTCAAGCTCATGTCTGAGACCTCTCACGCTCTTGTGAGCACACTACACAACCGTAGGGGGTCCGGACAGCCACAGCGCGGCTGCGTGGGTATTCTCGCTCCCAAAGCGCTTTTCCAGCGCAGCATCAAAAGTGTAGCTTTTTGAAAAGGGAACATCTCGGGTTACTTAAGTGTAACCCTTGTTCCCTGAAAAAAGAGGAACAAGATGCTGCGCTTCATTGCCGCTCTGGGATGCCCCAGGACTGCTCTTCAGAAAAAATACCTGACGACGCGCCTGTGATGCCTCTATTCATAGCCCTGCTGCAGGTGCATCCAATGATTACACCGGCAGAGGCTATAAATTCCAGTCAATTTTCATTGACATGTTGCACATATATTCACAGCTGGTCACACCTAAAGCTATTCCCAAAGCGCTTTTCCAGCACAGCATATCATTCCGCTTTTGTCAGGGAACAAGGTTTACACTTAAGTAACCCGAGATGTTTTGTCTTTAGTCGGGCAGTATATTGGTGTGACAGGTAGCATACCTGAGAAGCAGAACTGCTCCTTTTGATCCAACAGCAATGTCTGGGAGACTGTCCCCGTTATGATCTAGAGAGGATTGACTCAGTGCTAGTCCAAAGAACTGTAACCCTGAACGCACAGATGATCCAGAAATCCTCTAAAATTACACAAAGAGAGAGAAAGGGATGGGCAGAGGGGGAAGGACAGAGTTTTAGAGTGTTGGACAGAGATAACCAATGACATGAGAGGTGTTTTAACAAGTGGTTAAATCTTCCATTGAAGGGACATCACAAAAGACTAATATTGACAGACCTGTGAATACGTAGAAATTATTCTATCAATTTGCCCATTAAAGATGTATATGCTTCCCTGTCCATCTTCTTCTAGGGGAGCTCCGATCAGTACATCCCTGAAACCATCTCCATTCAGATCTGCAGGACTGGCCAGAGAAGAGCCAAATCGTCCTCTCTGTCCAGCCATGCCTTCCAGCACCATAGAAAAACTGAAGTATGGCTGCAATAAAAAAAATAAAAATAATAATAATAATTTTAAAAGGAGAATAAGTTACCCAAATTTTGGAAAGAAAACGCTAACAGGATTAAATAATGAAATTGTCATAAATTGATAATTGAAAGGTACATGGCATATTTAATTTGACACAAATGAAAACAAAGTTATGAGGGATACTACTGTAATACAGTCCGTTCCATGAGTTAGACTGTTGTATAATTTTGTACTGATTGCAAAGTTAATAAAACAACAAAAATACTGCAAGTATTTCCAAAGAATTTGCAGACCACAGGGACCTGGGTATCTCAGCGAGTATTGACGCTGACTACCACCCCTGGAGTCGCAAGTTCGAATCCAGGGTGTGCTGAGGGACTACAGTCATGCTTCCTAAGCAACCAAATTGGCCTGGTTGCTAGGGAGGGTAGAGTCACATGGGGAAACCTCCTCGTGGTCGCTATAATGTGGTATAAGGTGGGGCGCGTGGTGTGTTATGTGTGGATGCCGTGGAGCATTGCGTGAAGTCTCCACGTCGCTTTTGGACAAAAAGATACAAAAATATGATCATAACACTGTCTGGTAACACGTGCATGTAAAATGGCTAGAAATAGCATTATAGCTTATTTATTTTTATTTCTTCTGCTCCAAACCTACTTCAAAATGACTTCTCTGTCTGCTCGTATGAATGTAACACATCATAAGAATGTGTTTCACCGCGGCTCAAATGCACTTTGGATCACATCATTAAATGAAACAAATGTCAATAAAATGCAAATATTCTCTTCATTAATCAAAATGCTTTTTTAATGTAACTGTATTCTAATTATGAATTATTTAAATTGTGGAATACAGTTACTTATATTTTGTATTTTAAAGACGTAATCCCGTTACATGTATTCCTTTACTCCCCAACCCTGTTGGTGCATATTATTGCCGTGTATAGCTTGTGAGAGCATCGTCATCAATTCAGAATGTAAACAAGACAAATTGAGCATTTGGGTCCTATTTAAATGCTCTTCTAAACGACACCCAAAGTGGTGTGACCGGTGTCTGAATCTTCGCAAACTGTATCCTGTTGCTCAGCTGTTTTGAACTAATTTTAACCCCTGAATGAAGAACAAGGAACAACTTTTCCGGAAGTATATCATGGCCTAAAAGGTGCGTACACACTGCCAGCGACATCGCGCGCGACAGCGATTCAATACCATTCATTTTCGATGCGAGCACAGCGACTTCCGGCGACACGAGCTGTCGCGACCGTTGGCGTTAGATGTGGGCGTGTCCAGCGACGCGACAAAGTTGAGAAAAGTTCAACTTTGGAGCGACTAACGGAAGCGACAGCCAATAGGAGAGACGACGGGAGAGCTCACGTGATCCTTCTCTCTCTCTCTCTCTCTCTCTCAGCTCCTGCAGTAACGGAAAGATGGATGAAAGGCTAATTCTTGCTGTTAGAAATTTTCAAGTGCTCTATGATATGTCTCTTCCCACGTACAAGGACATTTTTAAGAAAAATACTGCGTGGAAAGATGTATCTGGGATCACTGGGATTTTATGGACCCAGACAGACCGGCATTTGCATTTTCGCCGCAGATAAACAGCCGCTCTGGCAAACAGCACGCCTTGTTTCTCATTCATCTTTGATATAAAGCATTTTATGTACTGATTCCATTTATATTTAGTCTTTTCCCTCCAAAATGTTTGTTTTTAGTGGCAAGAAAAGAGATTCGCTGTCAACAGCAATGGAATGACATCCGTGAATGTCATTTATAAACGTTACTAGGCAACCAGTAGTGGGAACGCCCACTAGCGACTTCACCGCCAGCCACTGGCGACCTGCAGTGACAAAGTCGCTGGCAGTGTGTACGCACCTTAAGACTTCAAATGCCTCACAGTCTAGCTTTCCATTGCATCAAATTAAATATGTCATCTACCCTGACATCCTTACTTGGCTCTAAATTCATATTATGAGTTAGATTTTAAATATGGAACAGATATTTTTAACTTACCTGCCGTGAATATAAGTACACAAAAACTTTGCCTTCACAATGACCGTCTATATAAGTTGGTGCAGAAATTAAGAGAAGATCTGTTTTTGTATCAGAGTTCAGATCAACCACACAAACCTCAGCTCCAAAATATGAACCAATCTGAGGCTGAGAAAGAAGAGAGTCGATTAGCAGGTAATTTACACAAGTTATTTGTGATACAGCATGACATCTACACTTCATTATAAAAGTGCAAAATTACTGCAGCATGTACAGTATGAAATATTAGTACAACATTCCTATGGCTTGTTAAGAAATTCAAATACAAAATTAACTGAAATGTAAAGGAATGTACTACAATTAAATGCAATATGCCACACAACGTAAAACACAGATGAGGCACTGTCTAGGTAGGAATGGTTGTTATTGCAGTCAAATTCTTATCCCACCAAATGAAGATTTTCTTTAACGGAAAGAAAAGTCGATCAATCAAATCACTTTATTGTCACACGACCATATACACAAGTGCAACAGTGGATGAAAGTCTTGTGTGCAACAGTGTATAAAAAACTAAACCAAAAATTCAGTAGTTGTATTGTGAAGAGAATATAATTTATGAAAGTCCAGTGTGAGATAATAAGATTAATAAAGTGCAGTGCTGATGTATATTGATTGTGATAGATCAAGTGTTCAAAAGTATGATTGCTTGGGGGAAGAAGCTGTCATGTAGTCGGCTGGTGCGGGTCCTGATGCTGCGATACCGCCTGCCTGATGGTAGCAGTGAGAGCAGCCCATGGCTCGGGTGGCTGGAGTCTCTGATGATCCTCCAAGCTTTTTTCACACACCGCCTGGTATATATGTCCTGGAGGGAGGGAAGCTCACCTCCGATGATGTGTCTGGCAGTTTGCACCACACTTTGCAGGGCTTTGCGGTTGCGGGCGGTGCTAACCAGGCAGTGATGCAGCCAGTCAGGATGATCTCTACAGTGCTGGTGTAGAACCGAATGAGGATGTGGTTGTTCATTCCAAACTTCTTCAGCCATCTCAGGAAGAAGAGGCGCTGGTGAGCCTTCTTCACAACGGCCTCAGTGTGGACGGACCATGTGAGTTCCACAGTAATGTGGACACAGAGGATCTTGAAGCTGCTGACGCTCTCCACCGGTGCTCCATTAATGGTGATGGGGCTGTGTCCACTACAAGCTCCTCAGTTACTTACTGACGTTGAGGGAGAGGTTGTGCTCCTGACACCAGCATGTCAGAGTGTGCACCTCCTCTCTGTAGGCTGTTTCATCATTGTCAGTGATCAGACCTACCACCGTCGTATAGTCAGCAAACTTAATGATGGCATTGGAGATATGTGTTGCCAAACAGTCATGTGTGTACAGGGAATACAGGAGTTGGCTGAGAACACAGCCCTGCGGGGCTCCAGTGTTGAGGGTCAGTGATGAGGAGATGTTGCTGCCCATTCTAACCACCTGACCTCTGCCTGACAGGAAGTCCAGGATCCAGATGCACAGCGAGCTGTTTAAGCCCAGAGCCTGGAGTTTCACATCAAGTGTGGAGGGCACTATGGTGTTGAATGCTGAGCTTTAGTCTACAAACAGCACTCTCATATGTGTTCCTTTTTTCCAGGTAGAAGAGAGCAGTGTGTATTATAGATGCAATGGCACCATCAGTGGAGTGGTTGTTGCGGTAGGAAAACTGCAATGGGTCCAGTGAGGTGGGCAGCAAAGAGCAGATGTAATCTCTGATTAGCCTCTCCAAGCATTTGCTGATGATGGGGGTCAGAGCAACAGGATGCCATTCATTTAAACAAGTGATTTTTGATTGCTTTGGTACAGGCACAATGGTGGACATTTTGAAGCATGTGGGGACTACAGACAAGGAGAGGGACAGGTTGAAAATGTCTGTAAAAACACCAGCCAGTTGGTTCGCGCACACTCTGATGATACAGCCCGAATGCCATCTGGACCTGTGGCTTTACGGGTGTTCAACCGTGGGAAGGATCGGGTTACATACACAACAGAGACAGAGTGAACCAACATCTGTAGCGTCAGCCGCGAGTGCTCTCTCCGCGAGGGCAGTGTTATTTCCATCGAAACAAGCATAAAATATATTTAGCTCGTCCGGGAGAGAGGCAGTGGTGTTCAAGGATGAGCTTTTATTCCCTTTGTAGTCTGTGATGATGTTAATTCCCTGCCATATACTTCTAGAGTCGGTGGTGTTGAACTTTCCTTCAATCTTGTGCCTGTACTGGCATTTGGCTGCTCTGATGGTTTTATGGAGGGCATAACTGGCTTGTTTATGCTCCTCCGCATTCCCGGAATTAAAAGCGGTATCCATGGATTCTGGTTGGGGTAGATCCGTATTGTTTTGGTCGGAAACAACGTTCTCTACTCACTTCCTGATGAAACATGTAACGCTATCAATGTAAACCTCGATGTGGCGGACCGGAACATCTCCCAGTCCACGTGATCAAAACAGTCTTGTAGCATAGAGTCTGATTGGTCTGACCAGCACTGGATCATTCTGAGAGTGGATGCTTCCTGTTTCAGTTTCTGCCTGCAGAAGCAGAACGGAAGAGTTGTCTGATTTGCCAAATGGTGGGTGGGGGAGGGATTTGTAGCCATCCCGGAAAGGAGAATAGCAATGGTCCAAAACCTGGTCCCCTCGTGTGTTGAAGCTGATATGTTGGTGGTATTTTGGTGCGATAGTTTTCAAAATGGCTTTGTTAAAGTCTCCAGTCACAATGAACATTGCCTCAGGGTGTGAGGTTTCCTGCTCACTTATACTCCCATACAGTTCCTTGAGTGCCCGGTCTGTGTCGGCTTGTGGGGGGATGTACACGGCAGTGATAATGACCACTGTGAATTCCCTCGGTTGACAGAATGGTCGACACAGAAGCATGAGAAGTTACAGATCAGGATAGCAGAAAGACTTGATAAAATGTATGTTCCTCTAATCACACCAGGATTTGTTGATCATAAAACATACACCACCACCTCTGCTTTTACCTGAGAGGACTTTCGCTCTGTCCGCTCGGTGCACGGATAACCCTGCGGGTTCGATGGCTGAGTCTGGAATCTCCGCAGACATACAAGTTTCTGTTCTCATACAAGTCCCTCATCTCCCGTTGGAAAGAGATCCGCGCTCTCAATTCGCAGAGCTTGTTGTCCAGAGATTGAACATTTGCCAGTAGAATACTGGGTAGCGGGGGTCAATTTGCACGATGAGATGTCTTACTCTGATGAGAACGCCGGCTATTTTTCCCCTTTTGCTTCTGTGTTTCCACATCCGGGCTGTCCAGACAAAGGGCTCAGCTGCCGTTTTTGTAAACAGCTGGTCAGCATTGAGGAATTTGAAGTCCTACTGTACATCACACCATTTCGTCTTTATACATATACTGTATGTAAATATGTGGATGAATATATGTTGTCTTCTGGTGTCAAAAAGCTAAAAATATTTGATTAGAACATAACCTTACAGTATAGTTTTGTGGAAATTTTCATACAACCTTGGGGGAATCCAGCAGCAGGTTAGTTGTGTTGGTCGCTAGTTTTGAAATGCTCACTTGTCCTTTATGCCGGTATCTTGGTGCTCCCAGAATCACAAACTTTTTTCTCGACCTTGTTGCGATTGTCATTGAATAACCTTTCAAAATTGATGATCAATGTTTTAATTATTAAGGCATTTATTTTGTGGAACACAAATCATTTTGTAGAGTATCCACATTGCTCTCAGGCTATTTATCTGGCAGTTGAATTTGCAAATACTTGAATGAGATTTGAGAGCTACAGCAGAAGGCAAGATTTAGAAGACTTGGAGTATACAGTAGCACAAGATGCATTTAGATTATCCACACTGGCTTCAATGTGTTGTATTTTTGGCCTGTATTTAAGCAGGGTCTCACCTAAGTAGCTATCAAACTCATTTCCTTCCTGGAAGACTGATGAATGGCCATTTTGATAGTATTCTTGATATCCACCCTTCCCCTGGAAAGCTCCCACAGCACTCAATATCAGGCTTATCTTAACAAAAATAAAAAATAAAGAAAACAATTATTTTTCTTATATGATATTTCTATTGTAGTCTTTTCAGTTATATTTTCGTCTAGCATTGTCCATGCTAACCTATTGAATACCATATTCATTGTGTTACTTTAATAGTGTATTAATAATGTGTATATATATTATACTCTTCATTCTTGATTATGAGGTTATCTATCTATCCACTGCATTTTTGACAGCTAACTTTTAATTGGTTTAACAAAACAAATTCATTTGAAATTACACTTATATTATTATCATAAGCTTTTTTAAGAGTTTAGTTACATTTGATGTAAAAACTGCACTAAATCCATCCTGTGCAAATTCCAATGTAGCAGAATCCCCAGTGGACTGGATTCCTAAGAGAAAATGTTTAAGAGTATAAGCATTGCAAATAATTAAATATGATATAAGATAACAAAGGGTGAAAAAAGGTGATTGAGACAATGGGACACCAAGACTCTTATGTGTACATTTCATGTTCCATCACAAACAAAATGCATTAACATTACAATATGCTAGCTGAGTTTTCATGCGATAAAGTATCACATTATTAATTGGTCTGCACTTTTGGGGTAGTCTCGAATATTCTGGACAAAGTTCTGAATTAGCTTATTCTGGACAAGAACCATGCATTTAGACAGGAAGAGGAGTCTGACAGATATGTATAGTGATCAGTCACAATTCTTATTGTTCCATGGCATTTAGGGGAGAGTTTATTTAAGAGATAACTAAGAAAACAAAGCAGAATATACAGGTCTGCTCATAGATATTTAGTTTACTAGCTACTAAGTGCCTCAAACAAAACTCTGAATAGCGTTAAAATATTTGATGCTGCTGGATCAACCCTTGTGATCTTGTTATGCTGCTTGTCCAGTCAAATAAGTGGACTAGAACTGATGGTTGTATATCCATATTTAATAAGTTGATCAGATTCATTAGAATGGAAATCAAATTGTAATCACTAGGTCAACCACTGATTAATTTGCATTCTACACAGCTTGTGATTTTCAATCTTCTGTCTTCACTTTCACCATACCCCTCTTTGTATTTACAAGCATACCTTCAATTGCAATGTTCTCTTCCAGTTTTTCACGAATACTGTCCAGTGCATCAAAGTTAGTCACGTTAAACACATGTTCGGCAGCAGGTGTGGATGCAATAATTTCTAACTGTTTAATTGTGGAGAGATCATCAAAAGCTTCACCAATCTTTAAAAAATAAATAAAAAGACAATGTTACAAAATATAAATTGTCTTGAACAGTATCTGAAGGTTCTTGTTCTTGTCTGGTGCAATAAAAAAGGTAACAAAATAGTGTTAAAATCATATGAAGATCACGCAATCTTTGGGAATTTAGTATTGTAAAGTAAAGCGTCTATTTTAGTGTTCAGGAAACTACTTCGAAATTGTAGCTCACCAAGCTACAAGCTACACAAAGTAGTTAATCTACAGTTAAACTACTCTTTTGAAAAATGTATTAGCTACAGTGCAAGCTACTGACAAAAAGTAGTTAAGTACATTGAACTTACATAAGGGGGCAATATATTTTCAAAAATATAATTACCCAATGATATCATTTATAATTTAATCTCATACATATTTTTTCTGAATGTATGAAAAATATGTTCATTTACATGAACCATCCACAAAAACCAATTTAATGGAATTAATCTCACTTTCACATGCTACATATGAGAGTTAGGAACATTTTAGGTGATTGTTGCCTCAGTTCGCACACTTATAAAGGTGTGTGCACATTACAATGTGTCATTAAAACAATGATGTAGAATTTGGTCAAGCTACAATGCATCTTCATAGAAAGAAGCTAGACTATTTTGAAAACAATTTAGCAACTGCCATGCTGCTGAAAATGATTAAGTTCAGGTATCAAGCTCTACATGTTGCAAGTTGATAGATTCTGGTTATCTATTAGCCAATTATCTTGAGTTATCTCTCATTGTGTAACATTTAAATTGTTCAGTTTTGCAGATAAGCCAGTTTCACTGCAGCACACTGTTAGCATTTTTTCTCTAAAAATGCTATTTACTCAGGTGGTTGCCAGGGTTCTCTTGTATCAGCTTACACTAGAAGGTTTTCTTTTGTCCATGGCACACATAACTTGGCTAATTCACTAGTTAAATAAACTTTGGGCTTTCCTGGTCTAGGTACATGTTATGAGTCGGCTCACTGGTTGTTTATCCATTCTGCCAAGCTGGCCCAGCTACACGTTTAGATTTAGTACATCAGCATTACGAGTTGGGAGGAACAATTAGCTAGCATACTTTTGGCACACATAGCTCTTCAGAGCAGTAATACAAGTCTTGGTGGTAGATCTGCATTGTTGGGGGAGTGTGTGTTTTTTGTGTGTGCTTGTGCAACTTTCCAAAGTGCAGCTTTGTTGGGGGATTGTATATATGGCTAATTGTACAACAGCAGAATGCCCCACTTGCATGCTGCAGCATGTCCTGTTTTTCAAACTGTGCAAGAGCAGCAGCATGTCCAAATGCTAACACATTATGTTTGTTTATGTTCTTGCAGTAACAAGTCTTTGTACTTGCTTTCCAGCAGCGTAGCAGATGTAGTACGCCAATACCAATATGTTAATATGTCATACCCACATTAATGTACTGACTGAAATGTAGTCAAGCTACTAGTTTCTTTTAGTTTACATTTACATTTATGCATTTGGCAGACGCTTTTATCCAAAGCGACTTACAGTGCAATTATTACAGGGACAATCCCCCCCCAGAGCAACCTGGAGTTAAGTGCCTTACTCAAGGGGCACAATGGTGGTGGCCATGGGGTTCAAACCAGCGACCAGCGACCTTCTGATTAACAGCCCTGTGCTTTAGCCACTACGCCACCACCACTCCGGGTGGTTTTAGTTATCTACTACTTAACACTGATCTCTTTCACCAACCTGATGTCAAAGAATACATAAATGAAATGACATCTTACCCCAACAGCAAATCGAATGATATTCTTCTCTTCTGCCTTTTTAACAACATCTATGAGATGTAGTCCGTCATTTGAGTTACCATCAGTAATAACAATTAAGATTTTAATTGCTGATTGCCTCACTCCTCCCTCAACTGTGAATAGACCAGCACTGTACATTGGAAATAAGATATCTTTATATGGCAAAATATTATACACAGTGTTGAGAACTGTTAAAATATTTAGGTTATGTCATTTATACACTGACATACTACTCAAACTGTTGTTGATAACAATAGAGCTGGCATACACAAGTTGTTTTATGGCGCGTGCAGTGAAGGTAAATTCTTTTAGTTGTTTTATCTCTTCCAATATTGTCTTCCACTTTTGGAGATCTTTGGCCATTTCAAACTTGGAGTGAACTTCATATTTAGTGGAGAACTGTGCTACTGCAAACTACAAGACAAGGGAAAGTACACAAGAAAATTGGTATGTACAAACAAAACAAACTGGGTTTGCATGTCAAACAGAGGGTTTCTTCCTGTTTAAGTTGGTTGTGGACTGCAATGTTAAACCACACATTATGTTGTCACACAAAAGTGTGGCATTCTTGTGACTATAACTGTGTACATCTAGGTTACTAGTGTAACCCCCGTTCCCTGATGGAGTGAACAAGATGTTGTGTCTATTGAAGTGACACAAGGGGCTTTTTTCGGGAGCCTCGGATACCTCTAAATATGAAAAAGGCCAATGCCAAATTGGCGAACAGAATTTGCATGTCCCGACCCAGACATAAGGGTATAAAAGGCGGGATGTGCCTCTGTTCATTCTTTTCCAGTTCTATTCTTTCAGGGGGAAAAGACCCTGTGGAAACTACATCCTGCCCAGGCTGGGGGGAGGTGAAAAATGTGGCAAATACGTCACATGGGTTTTCAGGCCACATATGGAAGAGGCGCGGTTGAAGATTCTACCTAGCAAGGGAGGAGTTGCTACAAACACAGCGAATGGGGGGCAGAGGGCACTGCGCAAGGGAGATGCGGGTCCGCCGGCAGGGGACGAAACCGACTCAACTAGGAGATTGTAGAATCTCGGAAAGGTATTGAGTGTCGCCCAGCCTACTGCTATAAAGATGTCTGCTAGAGAGGTGCCGTTGGCCAGTGCCTACGAGGACGCCACACTCCTTGTAGAATGTGCTCGAACCCGCAAGGGGGGCGGGCACGGCCTGGGTCTGATAGGCCAATGCAATGTCATCGGCTACCCAGTGGGCAAGCCCCTGTTTGGAGACAGCGTTCCCTTTCCGCTGTCTGTCAAAGCAAACAAAGAGCTGCTCAGAGAGTCTAAAGCTATGTGTGCAGTCCAAATAGGTACACAAAGCACGTACCAAACACAACAGTGATAAGGCTGGGTCTGCCTCTTCCCAGGCAGCGCTTGCAGGTTCACTACCTGGTCCCTAAAAGGGGTCGTAGGAACCTTGGGCACATATCCCTGTCAAGGTCTTAGGATGACATGAGCATCTTGCCTGGATCGAACTCCAGGCAAGTGTCGCTGACAGAAAATGCTGCAGGTCTCCAACCCTCTTGATGGCAGTGAGCGCAATCAGGAGGACCGTCTTCTGGGAGAGGGCACTCAGCTTGACTGATTCTAGAGGCTCAAAGTGGCTCTCTGAAGGCCCGAAAGGACCATGGAGAGATCCCATAAGGGGAACAGGCATGGCCTGTGAGGGTTCAGCCTCCGGGCTCCTCTTAGAAACCTGATAATCAGGTCATGCTTTCCTAGGGACTTACCGTCCACCGCATCATGGTGGGCCACTATAGCGGCAACACATACCTTTAAGGTGGAGGTGGACAGCCGCCCCTCCAGCTTTCCCTGTAGGAATGAGAACACTGACATGACTGTGCACCTCTGCGGGTCTTCAGATCGGGAAGAATACCGATTCACGAACAGGCTCCACTTCAGGGCTCCCAGTTCTCCTGGGAAGCAACCAGGTCTACCTGTGCTTTGCCATAACAGTCCCAGATCAGTTGGACCACCAAGGGGTGGAGCCTCCACTCTCCATTGAGCTGTCATGTTGAGGCTGCCCGGGATATGAGTGGTGTGCAGCGACCTCAGTCGGTGCTGACTCCAAAGGAGGAGATGGCGGGTGAGTTGTGACATATGACGAGAGTGCAAGTCGCCTTGTTGATTTTTTTACGCTACCATCGCTGTACTGTCTGAACGGATCAAGACATGCTTGCCTCGGATCAGTGGGAGAAACCTCTGCAGGGCAAGAATTACAGCCAGCAACTCCGACCAGGAACCGGCAGCTGCGTGCCCGTTGCACACAGTGCCCCAACCCTGTTTGGAGGTATCGGTGGTAACCATGATTCACCTGGACACCTGCTGTAGGGGGACTCCTGTCAGCAGGAAACAGAGGTCTGTCCAGGGGTTGAATAACTGGACTTTTTCACCACAGGCTTCACTATGTAACAATACATCTTTTGAATTCCATGCCATTACTACAATGCAAACCACAAAATGACATGTTGTTGTCATCTATCGCCCTCCAGGTCAGCTGACAAGATTTCATGAGGAGTTGGATGTCCTGCTGTCCTCCTTGCCAGAGGATGGCAGGCCACTTGTGGTTCTTGGCGATTTCAACATACACCAAGACAAGCCCCAGGCCATTTAACTGAATACTCTTCTGGCCTCATTTGACTTGGAAAGAATACACACCACAGCAACCAGCTGGACCTCATTTTTACACATAACTGTACCACCTCAAGTATTCTTGTTACACCTTTATATGTCTCTGATCACTACTTTGTTCAATTCAACATGATTCTCCCATCCATAGTAAAACCGACTCCACCTTTGAATTTCCTTTCTCCATAACCTCTGTTCCCTCTCACCCTCTCGCCTTTCCACTGATGTCTCTGCCTCTCTTCCCACAATAAATGCATTTTCCATGCTTGATGTAAACACTGCCACAGACACACTTAGCTCTACTTTAACAACCTGTCTAGACAACATCTGTCCTCTCTCCTCTAGACCAGCACGTACTACACCTCCCAGCCCCTGGCTGTCTGACGTCCTTCGTGAACATCGGACTGATCTCAGGGCAGCTGAGAGGAGATGGCGGAAATCTAAAGATCCAGCCGATCTAGGTAAATATCAGCTTCTGCTTGCAACTTTTTCAGATAACGTTAAAGCTGCAAAAACTTCATATTACCAGACCAAGATCAACAGCACCACAGACACTCGTAGCTTGTTTAGAACATTCAACACACTTCTCTGCCCTCCCCCTCCACCACCTGACACATCACTGACAGCAGACAGCATTTTTTACTAATAAGGTTACAGCCATCAGCAATACATTCACAGCACCACACCCTGTCAAACACCCACCTCCTGTATGCAACTCTTCTTTCTCTATGTTCTCTCCTTTAACTGACACTGAGGTCTCTAAACTCCTCCTCTCCAACCACCCCACCACCTGTTCCCTTGACCCCCATTCCATCACACCTTCTCCAGGCCATCTCTCCATCCATCCTACCTGCACTTACACACATAATTAACACATCTCTTCTTGCAAGCACTTTTCCCACTACATTTAAGCAGGCTCGAGTAACCCCACTGCAGAAAACCTGCACTTAACCCCACACAGATAGAACACTACAGACCAGTCTCTCTCATCCCATTCATGGCAAAAACACTTGAAAGGGCAGTTTTCAATCAGATCTCTGCCTATCTCTCCCAGAACAATCTGCTGGATGACAATCAGTCAGGCTTCAAAAGTGGACACTCCACTGAGACTGCCCTGCTGTCTGTCACGGAGTTGCTGAGACAGGCATAAATTGAATCCAGATCATCCGTTCTGATTCTGCTGGACTTTTCTGCTGCCTTTGACACCATCAGATCCTACTCTCCACCCTCTCTAAACTGGGCATCACCGGAACTGTGCTTGGCTGGTTCAACTCCTATCTCTCAGAAAGGTCCTTTGAGGTAGCCTGGGGAGGGGAGGTATCCAAGCCACATCAGTTACTTACTGGGGTACCTCAGGGATCAGTGCTTGGGCCACTTCTCTTCTCCATATACACAACGTCATTAGGACCCATCATCCAGTCACATGGTTTCTCTTACCACTGCTATGCTGATGACACGCAACTCTACTTGTCTTTCCAGCCCAACGACACCACAGTGACCACTCGAATCGCTGCCTGTCTGGCAGACATCTCAGCCTGGATGAAGGAACACCACCTGCAACTCAACCCAGCCAAGACCGAACTACTTGTCTTTCCAGCCAACCCTGCTGTTGAACACAACATCACCATGCAGCTGGGTCCAACTACAGTTTCGCCTTCCAAAACGGTCCAAAACCATTGATGATGAGCTAAATTTCACAGACCACATCTCAAAGGCTGCAATATCATGTACATTTACACTCTACAATATCAGAAAGATAAGACCTTTCCTCTCTGTACATGCCACACAACTGCTCGTTCAGTCACTTGTCATAAATAGACTGGACTACTGTAACGCTCTCATTGCAGGCCTTCCTGCATGTGCTATTAGACCTCTCCAAATGATCCAGAATGCAGCAGCACGTCTGGTCTTTAATGAACCTAAGAGAGCACATGTTACGCCACTCTTTGTCTCTCTCCACTGGCTGCCAGTTCATGCACATACTAAATTCAAGGCTCTGATGCTGGCATACAAAACAGTCACTGGGTCTGCTCCAGCATACCTAAAAACATTTATGCAGAGCTACGTTCCCACCAGAAGCCTGTGGACGGCTAAGGAACATCGCCTTGTCGTACCAAAACAAAGAGGCACCAAAACACTTTCCTGGACTTTCAGTTTCATCATACCATGTTGGTGGAATGATCTTCCCAACTCAATCCGTGAAGCTGACTCACTCTCTATCTTTTTTTAACCAGTCACTAAAAAAGAAATGTGTCTTGTTGCACTTAAATCTGTTTTGTATACTATTCTGATGATAGTGAAACTTTGTAGTATGGCACTTTTCATACCACTGTCTCCTTAAGATGATTCGCTTATGTTTTCCTCTTTTGTAAGTCGCTTTGGATTAAAGCGTCTGCCAAATGAATACATTTAAATTTATTTAGCTGACAGCAGAGGGGGGTGAAGATCACACGATACGTGCCATGGCACCATGCCCATCTCGCGACTTGAGCCTGGAGCCAGTTCTGGAGAGGTCTCATATGCATCAACCCTAGCGGCACGACCTCTGGAACTGCTTTAGAGGAACCATCATGCCTACTTTGAATGACGAGAGGCAATTCAGCACTTTGCCCTGACTGGAGGAACCAAACGTCTAGCCGTGAGGGTTGAGGGGAGGACGGAGGGTTCCAGTACAGCCCCACACTCACGACGGCCTGGGCAAGCATATCAGGCATCTGGGAATCAGCCTCAGACTGGGTTGGCAAGCCTGAAGGCGCTGCGACACTCTCCGGTGCAGCCGCGACGTCATCATCTTGCTCCATTGCCCCAACGGAGACATCAGTCTGGCTGTGAGGTGAGCCAGACTAACGTCGAGCCCGGACGGAAGCAATGGAGCGTGCTGGGGGACGGCTGGGCCGCACCCGCTGAACTCCCCAAATCACCTCCGTTGCCAGCCAGGTCGTCCTCAATCCCGTGGGAAGAAGGAGCAACGTGGGGGGCGGCTGGAGTGGCGTTTCCTTTGAGAAAGGAAAGACACGAGCACAACGATGCCATAGTCAGGTTCTCGCAATGAGTACATAAACCATCCACAAATGCTGCCTCGGTGTGATCACGACCCAGACACACAAGGCAGCGCCTATGGCCGTCAGAATCTGCCGCATCCAGGAACAACGCAAAGGTGGAAGGGCATCTTGATAAAGACGTGTCTTGAGAGAAAAGATTGCTCTTTTAGAGGAGTTGTTTGCTCTTAAAAGTCTGTGGAACGCCCAGGGACGTGGACTGCACTGGCGTGCAGAGAAGGGAGAAAGCCACTGGCAATGCACCGTAGATCCAACAGGAAAGCTCTCTAAGAGGTGAGTGGAACAGAAGTGAGGTTTTTCAGCTCGCTGAACACACACAACCACCAGGCTCTGAAGAAAGAATCTGACTGAACAGAGGCACATCCCGCCTTTTATAACCATATGTTCGGGGGCGGGACAGGCAAATTCTGTTCGCCAATTTGGCATTGGCCTTTTTCATATTCAGAGGTATCCGAGGCTCCCGAAAGAAGCCCCTTGTGTCACTACAATCGACACAATGTCGAGTGAGTGACTGAAGGGGAACTCATTTCTATGCACTTTGTACAATTGAGACCAATAAAAATCAAGTATTTAAGTAAATAAAATAATCAAAAGCATTTACTCCTACCTGAGCATTGCACTTGGAAAAAGTCTGCATTATTGTTAAAACAAAAGTTTTCATTTTGATAAAATCTGTATCATCTACACTCTCAGAGCCATCCATTAGAAAAGCTATATCTACTTCTATGGGGCAGCCTGTGAATGAGGAGTTAGAAGGAAAAAATACATATGATTAGATAATCAAAAAAGCAATACAAAATTATATAATGTATGTATTTCATTTTTAATCTTACTTACTTCTCAAAGCACTTGGTATGGATGTACTCACTACATTGTTTTCACTGATATTAAAGCACATGCCATTAAAGGTAGTAATTACTTTGCAATCTTTTGGAATGGTTGGACCACAAACCTGAAGGAGAGTGAGAACATCATGGTTACTGTTGTAACCTCCGTTCCCTGATGGAGGGAACAAGAAGTTGTGTCAATTGTAGTGACAAAAGGGGTATTCCTTGGGAGTCTTGCATACCTCTGAACTTGAGAAAAGGCCAATGGCAAATTGGCAGACAGAATTTGCATGTCCCGCCCCTGGACATACAGGTATTAAGGGAAGCGTGCATATATCTGTCAGTCAGGTTTTTGCACTGAGGAGCCGAGAATAAGGTACGGCCCATTACAGTGGTAGGAATAGTGTCATGGCAAGGGGGACACAACGCCTCGTTCCCTCCATCAGGGAACGGAGGATACAACAGTAACCATGACATTCCCCTTCTGTCACTCACTCGACAGTGCGTCGATTGTAGTGACACAAGGGGTCCCATTTAAAAGGCCATGCACTAAACCGTGTTACATGAACTGCTGGGAAAAGGTGCAAGCAGGCTGTTGTGTGCTAGAAGCAGCTGTGTCGGCCACACGTAACCCTCCCCAATGCCCCCAATAAAAGGAGTCATATACCGTTCTTAGGTTCCCAGTACCCGCATGGGAACAGGAGACATGACTCTCTCTATGTTTCTCGCATAGAGTTTAAAGCGGCTGGGGCTATCTTAACGCTATAGATGCGTCGGGGAAGGCGTCCTTTTCCATTCCTATTCTTTCTGGGGGAAAGGCTCTGCGGAGACCACAGGTTGTAGAATCTAGAAAAGCTGTTGGGTGTTGCCCAGCCACTGCTCTGCAAATGTCTGCTAGGGAGGTGCCATGGGCCAGTGCCCACGAGGATGCCACACTCCTTGTAGAGTGTGCTCAAACCCGCAAGGGGGCCTGGGTGTGATAGGCTAGGGAGATAGCATCAACAACCCAATGAGCCAACTTCTGTTTGGAGATGGCATTCCCTTTCTGCAGTCTGTCAAAGCAGACAAATAGCTGCTCAGAGCATCTAAAGCCCTGCATGTGGTCCACGTAGATACGCAAAGCACGTACCGGACACAGTAACGAAAATGCTGGGAAAGAAAAAGGGAGAACTGAGGATTCTCCTCCTGGCCCTCCACCGGGGGACGGAGTAGTCTTGCTACCAGCTCCGGGGCAAATGTCTGACTTCTTGGGTGCGTCATCTCAGGAGCGTTTAGGGGCTTTACAAACTCTAGAAGAAGCTTATGCCCCCTGGAGACTGCTGGGCAAAGTCGTTAATGGTGTCGCTGAAGAGACCGAGCTGGAAGACTCTTGACAAAGTTCAGCCACAGGTGCCGTTCCTGGACCACGAAGGTGGCCAACGCCTGCCCGAGTGCTTGCACTGTGACCTTCGTAGCTCTGAAAGCGAGGTCGGTGGCAGAGTGCAGTTCCTGCAGCACGTCGCAATTGGGACTACCCAGGTGCAGATCTTTGAGTGCCTTGGCTTGGTATACTTGCAGGAGAGCCATGGCATGCAAGGTGGAGGAGGCCTGTCCAGTGGCGCAGTAGGCTTTTGCAGTCAGTGACGATGTTGTCCTACAGGACTTGGAGGGGAGTATCGAGCAGTCCCACCAGGTGGCGGTGTTCTCGGGACACAGGTGGATCGCAACCACCCTGTCCACCTATGGGACCTCCATGTACCCCTGGACCACCCCACTGTCCAGGTAGTGAGAGCGGACGAGCGAGGAGGTCGGTTCCGGGCAGTTAAAGGTGCCCTCCACAAACTCGCTTGGGCTGGTAGCGGCACCTGGAGCCGAAGTACCAATCATCAAGCCGTGAGGGTTGGGGGGAGGACGGAAGTTTCCAGTCCAGCCCACTGCTCACAGCAGCCCAGGAAAGCATGCGTGTCAGACTCAGACTGGGCAGGCGAATCTTCAGCGTCAGATGCCTGAATGCTCTCCGATGAAGCGGCGATGTCATCATCCCGACCTGCGACGTCAGTTCCAACAGAAGCTCTCTTGCAGAGGTGGGTGAAGCAGTTGTGAACACAGCTCGCTGATCACACAAACGCTCGGCTCTGAAGAAAAAATCTGACTGACAGACGCATGCCCGTTTCTCTTTATACCTGTATGTTCTGGGGCAGGACATGCAAATTAATTCTGCCAATTTCACATTGGCCTTTTCTCAAGTTCAGAGGTACGCAAGGCTCCCTAGGAAGACCCCTTGTGTCACTACAATCGACACAGGTCGAGTGAGTGACAGAGGGGAAAGGTTTTAAAAACATATATTATTATAAATTCAATAATGTCTGACTGATTATTATATTAAGTGAAATATTAAAAGCAACAGGTAAGGCATGAGGTCTCTTTAATATAAAATGTAAAATGTAACTTACAACGGAATTGGAAGATTGTGGATCCTTAGTCATAGAAAGTCCAAGAGACATGTTAACAACTTCAGAAGGCACTTGGATAATAAAAATGATTAAAATCTATATGAGATTTTACAAGAAACAGGATTTCAACAAGCTGAAGACAAAATTAGGAAAGGGCAAATACCATTTAATGTTACCGGCGAGCAAGATTCCTCTGAAATGGCACAATTATAAACTTGTCCTCTCACATTATGACTGGATTGAATTAAAGGATCACTCACAAGCAAACTATGGAAAAGAAAAGGAAAATATGTGTTAGGTTTTTGAAATGGGTGATCTATAAATTA
Source organism: Xyrauchen texanus (assembly GCF_025860055.1). Lineage (NCBI taxonomy): Eukaryota > Metazoa > Chordata > Actinopteri > Cypriniformes > Catostomidae > Xyrauchen > Xyrauchen texanus. The sequence goes on from NC_068308.1 coordinate 11,849,135, forward strand.
TATCTCATGATCTAACTTAATCTAAATTCATATGATAAGGTAAATTGTATCCTGTCCAACACAAGACCCACATAGTTTTGTGACATACCAATTCTGGATGTTAAAACAGGAAGTTTTGTACTTGTTTTTATTCGACAAAAATTACAGCACTAGTTCTCTTTAAAAGAGTAATGTCTTAAAACACATTAAACCCTCATATATGTACAGTAGTTGAATGTAAAACTCAATTTAATCCTAATGCAGTTGTTTTTAATAACATGGACAAATTAAATATGCAATCAGTTGGTAATCAGCGGCCTCATCCTTACAAGTAAGTTGACTGTCCTTGGTGTAGACAATAAAATATGTGACACTCAGTTCAAAACAATTTTATGCAGTCGTCCACAACAGGAACAAACAATATTTTAACATCAAACAAGTCAAATATAAAGTTATTTTCCTTAAACATGTTATTTTACTCTACTGTAATATTATAATTGGATTATACATTGTTTTTCTCTCACCTATATGTATCTCTTTGTATCACTCTATAGCCAAAGCCAACATCATTGTTTCTTATGAAGTACTTCCAGGTCACAGGATCAATGTTGAATGCCAGCACTAATTGAAAGGCTGGATGGTGCAAATTAGGACAAATATAACACAAATATACACATTCTGCAGTTAAATACATGTTCATTTTAGGGTGACTGCTTATTCTTCCTGGCAATGTTTGGTAACAGGCCAACATTTTACAGAAAGATCTTACTCTTTGTCATTGATCTAATAATCATCATGGTCTTTTTATATTGATATAGTGGTGGAATGTGTAATGATATTTAATTTTTTTGTAAACAAAAAGGGTGTGATGAAATTCAGTGCTGTAAAGGTATAGTTCACCCAAAAATTTTAATTATGTCATAATTTTCTCATTCACATGTTGTTCCAAACCAAAATGTCTTTCTTAACCCTCATTCACCATTCACTTTTATTACATCATGTTCCCTGTCAAAAAGCTACACTTTGATGCTGTGCTGATTTAGCACTTCGGGAACAACTTTAGGTATGACCAGCTGTGAATATGTGTGCAACACGTCAATGAAATTGACCAGAATTGATAGCCTCTGTTGGTGACATCATTGCCTGCACCTGTAGCAGGGCTATGAATAGATGCGTCATAGGTGCATCATCAGATCTTTTGTCTTCAGATCACTCTGTGTGTGTTGTGCTTCATGAGCCTGTCAGAAACTTTCTACTTTCCTCTGTTAGGAGTTAGATTTGTTAGGCAGTGCGCAGAAACTTTTCTCTTTTTTCTAAAAACAAATGACTGAAAGACAGAGCAAGCGGTGTGTGTTCACTTGTTTACGCTATATAGCTGAGAGGGACACACACCAGTTTTGTTTTGTATGTTTGGGGGAAGAGCATGCTGCTCTTGCATTGGGGCGGGGCGGGTGCGAGCATTGCGATCTGTTCTCAGTAAAAATGCTTCGCACTCGTCTTGCTTACATCCGAGAGTCAGCGCCCACACTTCCATCGTGGGGCTCTCATATGGATCTGGCTGAGGAGCGAGATATGGGTCGGTCCCTATCGCTCGCTCTCTCCCCAGATCCAGCTGGTCTTTCCCGTGATCCTGAAGCGCTCTCCGGCGCCTCTTCGGTTCATGAGGGGGACCGTGAATCTCTTGAGTCTTCGGACTTCGAGTTACCCACCTCCGAGCATTCCGGGCATGATAATAAATCATCTGAGGAATTACTCGAGGTGATTACTCATGCGGTGGCCAGGCTTCAATTAGACTGGCCATGCGAACAAGAGACCCCCAAACACTCAAATTTGGAGGGCAGATTTCTGTCTGGTGACCAAAGGAAGGGAACATCAGTCCCTTCCTTTCTTTGATGACCTCCATGACGAGCTCTCTCGTTCATGGAGGAAACCTTAAACTTCCTGTGTCTTCATGCCCTCGACGTCGATATATTCAACTATCGTGGGTGCTGATATCGTGGGGTATTCGGTGATGCCGCTGGTTGAAGAGACACTTACGGGTTATCTCTCGCCTGGCTCGGCATCATCGTTAAAAAGACCCACTCTCCCCACAAAGCCGTGCAGGACCAGGTTGGTGCAGGTCAGGTCAGGTTGGTGCTGCCCTGCACACTATGGCAGTGTTACAGGCATAGCAGGCTGATCTGCTGAAGGACCTGAGTCGACAAGGAAGCTTTCTCTGAGCTTCGTCGAGCCATGTATCTGTCTCTCCGTTTGACCAAGTAGACGGCCCATGCCATTGGCCGGTCTATGTCTGCTTTAGTCAGCATGGAGAGACACTTATGCTCAATCTGTCGGGCATCAGAGACAAGGACAAAGTTTTCCTTCTCGATGCCGCGGTTTTGCCTTTTGGCTTATTTGGTGATTCTATGAATGTAGTTATCACCAGGTTCCAGGTTGAATCGCTCAGTTAGGGCGTTCAAGTTCAAGATGCTAACTATCAAGACGGTCGTGTCCCAAATCCAACATCACAATTGGTTGGTCACGATCAAACCTCAACCCCGAGGTAGTGGAACAAATCTGGGTGAGATTTTACAGGGCAGAAGTGAACCTCTTCGCCTCTCAACAGACAGTGCAATGTCCCCTCTACTTCTCTCTGAGTCACCCAGCCCCCCTGGGTCTGGACGCGATAGCGAAAACATGGCCCAGAATGCGCCTGTATGCATTTCCCCCGGTTTCTCTGCTCCCAGGAGTCTTGAACAGAGTTCGCCAGCAAGGGTCCTGCCTCTTACTGATAGCGCCGCGCTGGCCGAACAGGGTATGGTTCTCGGACATAATGTCTCTCCTCGACGGCTCGCCTTGGGCGATTCCGGACAGGAGGGACCTTTTATCTCAGGCGCAGGGGACAATATTTCATCCCTGGCCCGAGCTGTGGAACCTTCACGTTTGGCCCCTAAAGGGTACCAACAGAGGGACACTGGGCTTTCACCTGAAGTTATAGAGACCATTCTAAGTGCTAGGGCTCCCTCTACTAGAAGAAGTTAAGCCAATAAATGGGGTGTCTTTGAAAGATGGTGCAGTGCACATAATGCAGATCCAGTTAACTGCCAGATTGCTTTATTTGTGGACTTTCTGCAGGAAAAATTGTCAGCAGGCACATGCTCCGCCTCTCTCAGGGTTTACGTGGCCGCTCTATCGGCTTGCCACGCCTTGATTGACGGGGTGCCATTCTCGTTCACTTCGTTCATGGAGCCATGCGACTGAGACCTCCTGCTAGGGCCAGGATCCCTTATTGGGACTTAGCAATAGTCCTTGAGGGTCTGGTTGAGACTCCCTTCGAACCTCTAGAGTCACCGTCTGATAAACCTCTGACTCTCAAGATGTTTTTTTATGGCAATTACTTCTCTAAAAAGAATTGGGGATCTACAGGCTCTGTCTGTCTTGCCACCCTGCTTAGATTTTGGGGGGCGGCCGGCACCAAGCAGACTATGTCGCATTGAGTGAGGGACACTATTGCCCTGGTCTACGAGATGCTTCGCCAGTAGGTATCAGGGCTCACTCTACCAGAGGGGTTGCTTCCTCTAAAGGTTGCCTCCTGCATAAGAAAATGAAACCGTAACATCTTATTGATGTATAAAAATACTGGGATTGAGTACCTAACAACAGTGTGCAGAGTCAGAGCATCTCTGTCTTAAAACTTGCACTGTGTTCCAATTGGGCCAGATGTCAAGATTTACAGTGAATAAGCAGGATTGCTGCACATAAAAAAATGTAATAAATACAATCTAATTTATGACTTTTTTAAAACCATTTTCTAGTCATGAACAAACTAAATTAATATTGTATGTCCATAAAGAACAAACCCACACAATCTCAAAATAAGTAATGTACCACAGATTATTTAAGGGATTGTTCACCCAAAATTGAAAGTTCTATCCACATTTATTCAACCTCATACCATCCCAGATGTATATGACTTTCTTTCTTCTGCTGAACACAAACAATGATTTGTAGAAGAATATCTCAGCTCTGTAGGTCCAGAACTTTGCATGTACATAAAGCACATAAAAACAGCATAAAAGTAATCAATATGTCTCCAGAGGTTAGATCCATATCTTGATATGATGAAGTGATATGATAGGTATGGGTGAGAAAAAGATACATTTTTAAGTCCTGTTTTATTATAAATTCTCCTCCCTACCCAGTAGGTGGCGATATGCACCAAGAATGTGAATCGCCAAAAAGTAAAGAAGAAGAATGTGAAAGTAGAGATTTATAGAAAAAATATATAAAAATCTGTTTTTCACCCAAACCTATCATATCGCTTCTGAAGAAATAGATTTAACCACATGAGCCAAATGGATTTCTTTTATGCTGCCTATATGCTTTTTAGACCTTAAGAGTTTTGGTCACCATTCACTACCATTGTATGGACCTCCAGAGCTTAGATATTTTTGTAAAAAATATATACAGTATATATAGACTTTTCTTTCATTTCTTTCAATTTCATTTTTGTGTAAACTATTCCTTTAAACACGCTAGCGCACATTGTATTTAATTTGACACTATATAGTATACACTTCTATTCCTGTCAAAATACATATATTTCCTTCTTAGGGAAGAAAACAACTCAATATGTTACAATATAATGCTTTATTAATATTTTCCAAACAAAGCCTTCGACAGTATAAAGATAAGAATGCACTAAATTAGCACCAATAGAACAAATGTTTCCCTTTTTGCTTTGAACTCCACACGAAAAATGCTTGCAGACAAAAACGTCTCATTCTGTGTTTTGGTGATAGTTAAGACTTGACGTTCTTCGGTTATAATTAAAATTAATATTCATATAATGTATTAAAAATCAATAGATTTAATGTGTTGAAAGTGTTCTCAGTCTCTCTTTCCTGTGCTCAGGCAGCCTAAATATAGAGGCTACTAGAGTCCAAACTGAATGAAATCCTCTATGCTGTTTATTATGCAACTAATAATTAGAGTACATCGGCAATTTTATTTTTAAATATCTGCACTCCCTGCTCACACAAACAGATACGATAACAAATATTGACTCTTTCAATCATGAACAATGTATTACACATTGTCATATAACAAATATGAGCTGTCGTTCATCAACATTAGATCATCTGTGATGACTTGTCATAAATGTACAGTATATATATAATAAATAATGAGAGAATTATAATTTTTGGGTGAACAATGTCTTTAAGTACACAATCTTATACCTTTGTTTTTTTTGTGTTTTTCTTTTTTTCGATTTACAAATACTACTTTTTTGGCTTCAAATCAACTGGTTGATCAGGTTCTTGTCTTAGAACTCTGTAATAATTATTTTGTTTATAATCCCTATGGAAAAAATTAATGGGAAATATACTTGCGGAACCGAGATGGCTGAAAAATTTGGTGGGCACTGTTGCACTCTATTAATGTTGCAGTATTACCACCTCATCATCCAGACAAGCTGGTGTATATTCCCAATTAAATGTGTCAGATTGCAGTTGTCTGCTAAATCCTCCACAGTCTACTGTAGCTCTCAAGAGTCAGAACCAACCCGCAACCTGGGGAATTTATTTGAAGGGAATTCCGCCCTGTGTCTTCTTTCACATTTTTGTCTCTCAAACTAAAATAACCTTAACACAGTTTCACAGCAATTCAATAAAATGCTTAAACACAATAGCAATAAATACAAAATACTATACAGTTTTATTACCAATATTTTCTCTGTTGGTCAGCAGGTGCTAGAGGAGAACTGTATAGTTATAAGGCAATTTAAAAACCTTTAAACATGCTAGGTGGAAGAGTATCCACATGAGAATACTGTTGCACTGTTTAGTCTTACCACAAAACAGGTACAACCAGATGCAGAAATTCCAATCCATGACCATATCAGGGTAACAAACGCAGGGGTGGTGAATGTATGAAAGCATGTACCGTATGAACGGCAAAAATAGAAAAAGTCTATTTATTGAGAAAGGTGGAGATCAAGCTAGCACATATGACTAAGGAGAATCAGAAAGTGACAAAAGGAAGTGAACATGCAATATTTGAAAGTATCTGAACAACTGAGTAAGAATAATTCTCTGAAAGGTAAACTCTGAGCAAAGAAATGACAATGAAATGGTTATATTACCCAAAGCACATGCAGCCTCTCTTTAGCTAAATAAACTCTGTTATCGCATTACTGAGAAATGGAGAGGAAAATCAAAAAGCAATTTGGTCAGTTTGTACAAGGAGCTCTGAAAACAATCAAATCCAAGATGGCGACCATTCTAGCCAATGGCTTCAGTAATGTGTAACTTTTTCTAAAACTGAAATAGCGTCATTCTGCTGTTGGTCTGGGGGGAGGGGGACAATCTATCTATTGATATATCTCTTCAATATCTATTTGTCAATAAAAATGTTGTTTAACTTATACATTAAGAATAAAGTTTACATTGCTCGGTGAGCAGCTGGTTCTCAACACTTTTCAGCTTCCTGTAGGTTCAGGACAGCATCAGTTTTGCTTTCACTAATTTTAACTTCAACACAAACAAACATTTTCACAAACCGCCAGCTTCTCTAACAAATATGTAATTTAGAATAATTTCTCAGTGGTGCTTTACATTTTTGTATGGCATTAATTCAACAGAATGATACTGTTCAGAATGAACATGTGGTACCACTATATTGAAAAGGACATTGATTAAAACAGTTGAGGCATTTATTGCACCATACCATGTGTGTGTAAATAGATAAAGTGTTGCATTTGTTGCAAGATCTTGTAACAGAGGACAGAGGTGAATGTCACACCCTTTCGCTCTTTTCACATCTCTTTTATGTTTCACAGTCTCTTCCTTTCTATTGCTCTAGCTATCATTCTTTTTTCATTCTGCCCACTGCTTCACACATTGAAACATTATAACATATAGTGGCTGTCACTCACACAGCCACCTGTATGCTAGGAAATTACTCTTTTTTTAACTATTAAATGCAACATTATAAATTAAACATATAAATGCATGTATAGGCCCACCCACATGCACTCATTAACACTAAAGGACACATTTTAAAGAATGCTCGTTCGCTGATTTCAATACAAATAAAGGATATTCCAGTTTTAAATACGGAAAACTTTTTTTCAAGCATGGATCCTGCATGAGGTGCTGTGCAAAGGTTAAAAGGGTACACCCAAAACTTGTTTACATAGAAAACAACTGAAAACAGCACTGACGGACGCAAAACACATCCATGTGAACAGCCCCTAATATGCATAAAATTAAAACTGCTACAATGGAACTTTCTATAAATCATAACTTTTTATAAACACTATGTTTTGCCCAAAAAATAAATAAATAAATACAAATACGAAGCTGCAATCAATAAAGAAAGACAAGCATATTCTTCCCCATAATTAATACAACACCCAGAATTTTTTTTCAGTAATCTTCGTTTTTAAAGGTGCAGTACGTATGATTAAGAAACCCTTGTTGTTAATGACACCTGTGGCCATTAAGTGAACTGATCTGCAGCCAGCTTCCTGTTGCTCATGCAAAGTTACAAAGCAAGGTATCCTGCAATTCGTCAGCGTTAGCAGGCAAAGTCAAGCTAGCTAAAAATTACAGAGATCAATCCTTCTGGCACTATATTTCACATGCTATGCAGTTAAGCTTGCCTGTCCAATAAGAAGAACGCCAATTCAGGGTTTTTATCCCCAAAACCTAACTAGGGTCCCTAAAGGAATAAAATGTCCTGCCGATGTTCACTCTAGCTTTCGCTCGACCCAGAGCCATATAGAGAGAGAGTTGCGACAACGGAAGTTCTAAATGCTTGATCGTCACTTGATTCACGTAGCCTTCAGATAGTTCCAGGAAGTGCTTTGGCGGGCATTTCAAACCGTTAGAGTAGAGTGACAGAACTGCGATTTCTGGTAATTAGTAGTCAATAAATGCATTTATTTTATATATTTATGTAACACACCGACATATGTATGTAGCATGAGCATGTTGTTACAGCGATGTTGTTTTTTAAAGATCAAATCAGCTAATATTTGAGGATTAGTGTTCAGCTACCGTTATTTGCCTCAACTTATTTCAGGCTAGGGTTTCTGTTGCCTTTTTATGTTACCTCATGTTCATTGTTTTCACTAATCTCATGGTAACTAATGTCATATTTATGACTTTTCAGATAGTACAGAGACAGGCTGGTGACAGGTGATTTCCAGCTCGCACCGCACAATGGGTCAATGAACTATTAACTATTAGCATCAGTTACGAAATGTAAAATTTAGTGAAATGAAGCTTATTGTTTACAATTCTTACAATTCTATATATAGTAATATAATTATTTATGTATTATAAATATTATATATCTAATGTATAATTCTTACAATACTTATTCATATACACAATATATTCAGCTTTAAAACAACTTAAGCATACTCATATATAAACTGCCGTTCAAAAGTAATGAGGCTGAAAATTCAGCTTGGCATCACAGGAGTAAATTACATTTTAAAATACATTAAAATAGAAAACAGTTATTTTAAATTGTAATAACATATTACGATATTACTTTTTTTATATTTTTATTCAAATAAATACAATAACTATTTACAGCAATTCATGAATACATTTCTAATAAATTAAATAGCATGCCAAGCATTTTGTATGTGTCCTTTCTTTCATGTTGTCGTTGCATAGTCTTCACCATGGTTTGCTGTGCTGCATGGGGATGCTCCAATCGCTCAGAGAGAGGTGTGCAAATGTATGGCTTCCCCACTGACATGGAGAGGTGAAAAAAATGGTTGGCTCAAGTCAGCAGGAGCAATCTAAATATAAATAAAAATTACAACAACAAAAAAATGTGTGAGGTATTTGCAAAGATTTTACAATTAATAGGGTGTTTAAATTTATAAACTAAATTTATCCAGCTCCAATCCTTGCCTTATCTGTTAGTTATCCAATAACATCCCTTATCTCCTAATTTAATGAGTAATACTCAACTATAAGGTTTTAATTTACAAGTTATTTTTATTTAGATGTACTGATAATATACAGAATAAGATAATATTATTCTTTAAACGTCTCACCTTTTAAAAGTGCGTCGCAAACGGTTTGTTCTGCTGCATCTGTACGGCGCGGCATGTGTTTGCTGCTACTTCCGGGAACTATTGAGAGGCTCCACGAGCCGCCATTGCTGTAAAAAAAAAACGTTCCATTGGAGTCAATGGAGTTGTCGCAACTCTCTCTCTATATGGCTCTGGCTCGACCACGATCATGTTCCCGCTTAGCCAGACGCGATTCAGTAGATACATTTTTTTTTTTTTTTCAATTTGGCTTACTCTAAGTTTGTGTATGGGAGTATCAGAAATGGTATTTTATATTTAGTATAAGAAAAATAGTATTTTTATCATTAAAAATAAAAGTACAATCTAAGTAGTAACCATGCATTATATGGATTTTTATGGGAGAGAAAACAGTTAACATGAAACAGTGTATTTCTCCTTAGATTACAGTGTCGTTGTTTTGTCAGTAAATAGTGTTTATCACAAGAGAAATGTAAAAAAAAAAAAGGGATTTTACTAAAGCTGTACTGTATTGTACTTTTAAAAAGCACTGCAGTTTTTCTCACTGTCATTTAGCTGAATCTCTCTTCTAGAACGAGCAATGAAATATGCAATTTAACGTAAGGTCATATTTACTGGTGTTTTTGAAATCACAATTGTGATAAACAGTTAGCATGCACTCGAATGCTATGTTTGACAAAATCCTCCTGCTTCTGACTGAAAACACGACAGAAGATGCATGCTGATTTTCATTGATCTTTTCTCCAACAGCATCTGTCAAGTGTTGCGTCCGTGTAACGTTTAACAGACGTTCCACTTCTGTCAATCACTCGAAGTTGTGTTGATGTAGTGACACTAGGGGTCTCTCTTGAGAGCCTCGGTTACCTCTTATCTTTGAGAAAAGGCCAATGAGAATTGCCGAACAGAATTTTCATGCCCCTTCCACAGACATATGGGTACATAAGGAGGGAAGCATGCGTCTGTTCAGACAGATTGTTTCTTCGGAACCGAGCAGTTGTGTTTCAGTGAGGCTGGCCACGCCATTAGGGTTGATGCATATGAGACCGCTTCAGCACTGGCTTCAGACTCGAGTCCCGAGATGGGCATGGCGCCATGGCACATACCGCGCGACCCTCACCCCTTCCTGCCATCGCTTATTCAGCCCTTGTTCAGACCTCTGTTTTCTATGGGCAGTAGTCCCTGTTGTGGCAAAAAATTATCAACCAACCATTATCACTGCTTAAGAGACACTCTGACTCAAACAGTCTTTTTTTAAATTATTTATTCTTGCAAGAAGGACCCGGTCATTACACAGGAGTTAATCTGTGCCGTGAGTGGGACCCAGAGGGGAGGGCTGACTTGTATTTTATACTCTTTTATCCCAAGGTTTTCTGACAGAAGCAGATCCTCCCCCTCTGCATCCCTCAGACACAGAGGCATTCCCCTATAATGACTATTACTGATCAATGAGCATCAAAATTTCTACAACAATTCCCCACTTTTTATCATTCAGATTACTCAATCACAATAATAAACAATAAGACAAATTTTAAGTCATATCATCACACTTCATCTCTGATTTTCGCATAAATGATCACTCTCTTAAACATTTGTGAAATAACAACAGGAGAGAAAAGAAATAAACAGCTTAGGCTTTTTTTGTGGGGATAGTCCCCTAAGTATTAGCAAGCAAGTAAAGACTTTATCTGAAGCCGGGCTAAATGAGTAAACACCGTTACTCCACGTCTGACACAAAATCAGACCCTCAGTCACCTCAGTATAAACAAGAAATAGTGTACAGATTAAGTAGAAAAAAAAAAAAACACATCAATTTAACATTTTGGTTATGTCAGCAGGCTATAAAAATACAAATAATAAATTATAATAAAATCCCTCATTTCAAACCCTCTCCTTGTACGTCATCTCGTAACACGGATAACAGCTGCTTATAACCCTCTTTACCGATCAAAACATTCTCAGGGGAAGAAAAAAACATATTTCACAATTTAACACATTTCACAGTAGCTCTCGCTACTCCTATCATCATATTTGTTTTCGTCACCCTCTGGATATACTGTCATTTTTACCATTTGAACAGACACCCCTGCTTTAACCAGTCTCTGTACTGAGCTGGAAACACACGTTATGATGCATGGTAAACATAACAATATTAACAGTCCTATCACCGCAATTGGTAACACAGTTTTGAATCAGCCAATACCCCCATCCTCACCAGAGATTCATAAACCAAGTAACCCATGTACTTTCAATATGTTCTGGCTCCTGTACGGCTTTTCTCATGTGTTCAATTACATTTGTGATGTTGTCACTGTAATCTGGAATATTGAAACAACAAGACATTCCCAACATTTTGCAAACTCCCCCTTTCTCTGCAGTTAACATGTCAAGAACCAACCTGTTTTGAATGACTGCATCTCTCAACTGTTTCATTTCATCATTTATCATTGTCAAAGCATTTTCTGTGCTATTAGCTATTGCTTAATACTGTCCATGCTAGCCCATTTATCTTATTAATTGTTACCGTTGTACCCACCCCTAAGAACAATGACCACCCCACATTGCTGCATAGTGCTTTGGTAAAACCCCAGGTAAAATTTCAACATTTATTTTTATTTCTTCCCACCCCGGGTGCCCTGTTTGGCAAATACACAGATGTACCCACATTCATTAACGCTGGATAACAACACCCTGCCCAATTCTTTGGCATCCGATGAAATGCCCTGTTGCCACACACCCACACAGCTGCAGGTGAAGTTTCATGTGGCTTGCCGAATGGGCATGTGAAGTTGACTTCTTTGTCGTTGATGACGGCTGTACAATTGTCCATTGTTCCATCCTTCACATTGATTCTGACCCTGCAATCGGACCAACCTGTTTTAATCCGTCTCCCATTGTCCAGACAGATGCATACATCACCCTGCGTCGCCGTCACTCTCAAAGGTGGAATCGCCATATTAGTGTGGTTATACTGCTGTACATGGTCGCAGTTGTCCGCAGGTCGCCTCGTTGGTGTCTTTCCTTTCTCCAGATCACTGACAGCTTTGAGCACATCAGTCATTTGCTGTGGAATCAGACACTTTGTTTCTTCTGCTGTTGCTACAGTCAGTGGGACCGCTTTCCAAGCATGAGACGTTTGCAGACAGAGCCAGCAGCTCGTCGATATCTCCAGTTCTTCCTTTCGCAACATCGCCAGAGCACAGGCTTTGTTCCCTTGACAACTCATCATGGCCTTCTGCACTTCAGGATTCGCTTGACCTTTTCTTATGTCTCCATTTCCCATCCAAGCCATCTCTTCCTCTGTCTCTCGTTCGAGCTCAGGTGCCTCAAAAGGTCTTGTCATCGTTGTTGGAACTGCTTCAACTGTAATTATGTCAATCGTCTCATACCAGTCGGTTCCTTCTTTATCCAGTCCGCAGTAGTACCTGCCTTGATCAGAATTCCTTACTCGTCTCAGCTCTACTCGCATTCCATCCCTGTTGCTGCTGAGTCTGTGGTTCGTTTGCACTCTGAATCTTTCGTCGTTCCCCTTCTTGTAGTCGTAGTAGTACGCTTTCACGTCGCCCCACTTGCATGGATCTCTGCAAACATAGAAAGGTGCATACTCTTCGCTGCGTCCCTCACAGTTCGGACAGTTCTTTTGGAACGGGTTGCAGTTGAAAGTCACATTCGTTCCTTCCTGAATCGTGATGATTTCTCCTTCCAGGCCATGCGTTGGCTCCACGAACATAAATGCGCTTCTCTTGAACCGTCGGATGGTATCGTTGGAGCAGTTGTCTCAGTCCAGTTGGTTTGGTTTTCTGTTAATAACACTCTCAGGCCCTTGGTAAGGTGCAGAATTATCATACAAATTGTCACTGCAAGCAAAATCATTATGCACATACTCTTACCCAGACCACACATTCCCTGCACTCTGAATGGGTGCCACGGTCTTGGACGCTCCATTTCTTTCCGTTTGCTAGATCAGTACTGCAGCTGTGTGACCAGAATGCAAGTTAGTTTGCGCTGCGCATTTGCAAATCGCGACCTTGTCTGGTAAAAGAATGGCCTCCAAAAGCTCAGACACAAGAGATGCATTTAATATTGGTTGACCATCTGACTTCAGAAATTTTCTGTGCTTCCATAAAGCACCAAAATCTTGTGTTACCCCAAAGGCATAACGCTAATCTGTGTATTTTGTCACACATTTGTCTACCATAAGTTTACATGCTTCTGTTAAAGCAACCAGTTCAGCTTCCTGAGCTGAATAATTTGATGGCAGTTTGCCAGATGTCACAACCTCAAATTCAGTGGTTATCGCGTAACCAACCTTTATTCTTTCCTGTTTGTCAATCTTTGAAAGCCGACCCATCCACAAAGAGGATATTGTCACAATTGTCTAATGGCGTGTCTAATAGATATGGAAGCGGTGTGCACACCTGTTTAAGCGCTGACAGACAACAGTGAGGTCCCTCGCCATCCTCCTCTGTCAGGAGAAGTGTGGCAGGGATTCACAGTTGTGCATCTTTTAACAGTTATGTTTGGCATGTCAAATAAAATTGTGTGGTACCTCAGCCATCAGGCTGTAGATAAATGTGACGTTCTCTGCTCTTGCAAAATCATGGAAACTGCGTGTGGAACCATCAAAGTTAAATCAGAATACCCCACAAATTCCCTGGATGCCAGTTCAGCAGCCGCCACAGCCCTCAAATAGCGTGGTAGCCCTGCTGAACTGCATATGGTTGAGAAATATGCCACAGGTTGCAGTCTGTCTCCATGAGTCTGCAAAAGAACAGAAGTCATAAACCCATTTTTCTCATCACCCATCTGAACAAACGGTTTGTTTACATCCCGCAGACCCAAAGTGGGAGACAGAGCCATTTACTCTTTCATGTTAGCAAATGCCTCTTCGGCTTCGCTTGCCCAAACAAGCTTGTCACATGACCTCAGCCCTTTCCCTGTCATCAGGGCTCGCAAAGGCTGTTCAAGAATGTCATAATTAGGAATAAATGTACGACAATAAGCACACATTCCTAAAAATTACAATAAATGTTTTTTGTAATTGGTTTTGGCACATCTTTTATGGCCTGTACCCGTTTGTCACAGATGGATTTACTGTTTGGTCTGATAACATGACTCAGAAACTTTATTTCCTGTTTCACAAACTGCAATTTCGAAAGACTGACTCTGTGTCCCTCCTGTTCTAAGTGCTTCAAAAGAGACACTGAGTCAGTCACACACATAGCTTCATCACATGCACAGATCAACAAATCATCCACATGCTGCAACAATGCCGTTCCAGCTGTCAGTGTTAGGGGTTCAAGGCTTCTTCGAAGCGCTTCATTATAGATCGTTGGGGATTCAGTGTACCCCTGGCACAACCGTGTGAACGTATGACCCTTATTGTCAAAATCAAACGCAAAACCAAAACTGACTCTTCTGGTCCACTGGTACGCTAAAGAAAGCATCAGCCAAATCCACCACAGTGAAATACATTGCATTTTGCGGAATTTGTGACAAACTTGTGTAAGGGTTTGGTACACGTGCCGCCCTAGCAATGACAGCTGAATTTACGGGCTGAAGATCTTGCACAAATCGCCACTCAGTTGGTGAATTCTTATCTCTTATTTTCTTCACAGGGAAGATTGGAGTGTGCACTGGAGAATCATGACACGTTATAATTATGCCCTCTTTCAACAAGGAGTCAAAAACTGTCATAATACCCTGCAATGCCTCCTCTTTTAGGGGGCATTGCACTTGACACGGTCTGTAATCAGATTTTGGTTTGACTATCCCATCCTTTGATTAAACCCACATCATATTTGTGTTTAACCCACAACCTAGGAGGTACTTCTGTCAGAGCCCCCTTCCATGTTTCTCCACCGCACTCTCCATAATAGCAGTTATAGTTCTCTGTACCTCGATCTCAAAATCACATTTTGACAAATGCTCCTATACTTTTGGTGTGTTTCATGCCTGCACTTATTTAGCCCAATCTGTTGCTTTAATGCATTCTCTCACAAAGGGGCCCAAATCTTTTTTTTCAATGAAAGTGAATGGTGACTGAGACTGAACGCTCTTTGGCCTTGATCACTGATAAAGTGTCTCAGTGTTCCCTGCTATCAAAATAGAACTGCATTTGTTTTTCTGTCAGGCAAGCTGAGAGCACCCACACACACTTTTTCCCAGAAAATCTTATCAAGCCTCACGGTCTCATTTTTCTACCCGCTAAACCATCCCTCCTCAGATTATAGTTCACGTTCAATTACGACATGTGACGTGCAATGCAATTGGTCAAGCGTCATATTTTCTGTGTTAAATGACATTGTTCGATCCTTTGCCAATTTCAAGATCATTTTGCACAATCATCATTTTTTCACACACCATTCATAAGCCCACTGCGGTTCAAATTTAGAACAACATATTTACTTCCAAAGGGAGTAAGGGTCAAATTTAATTCATACATTAAATCTCTGGCCCCTAGAGGTACCGGACAAGCTGGTGAACACAAAAAAACGCATGTTTAAATGTTCTCCCCTTCTTCTTTGACTCATAATCTAAGGGCACTGTGAATTTTTCAGAAATCAAATGGCCCTAGGCCAAAGTGCTCTTTATGCACTGAACCTGTCAATTTTGGGACACATGGCAAGTCACATGATCGTATAGTAAAATTGCTAGCCCCAGAATCTACCAAAAAGTTTACTAATGTCCCATTATCTAACATTTAATATTTAGGCATTTGTAAAAAAAAAAAAAACCCTGAACTTTTGTACATTCTCAAACATTCATCCGAAACATTATCACATAAAACTTCATCAGTCACACTGAAAGATTTGCAAGCATTGTCTTCATTGCAGAGAGCAGTATGTAATCAGTGTATGTGTATGTGTATGTGTGGGTAAAGAAATTCTTGTAAAGATTCTGTCTTGTAGCCAGCAGCCGATCGCCCTGTGTCCGGCCCCCACCTTCGCTGCTCTCCTCTCCTTTCCTCAGTCTGCCTTTCTCTTCAGTTGGCAGTCTACAGCCCAATGGCCCACTTCCTTACACAGCCTGCATCTCGCACATTCTCTGAACGCATGGTCGTCAGTCTCACACAAGCTGCAACTCAACCTTCGCTGGTTTCCGTAGCCTTTCTTCTTTCTGTCGGCCCACTTCTGCTGTGGTTTCGATGTACTGACATTAGACGCCAGCTGAAGATCTCTCTCTCCCTTCGCCTTCACTTTGTCTTTCTTTGTCAGCAGCTGTTGCTCTGCGTGTACAGTGTGTGCCAGGGTGGAGGTCAATCGCCCGCTCCATTCAATGTAACTTGCTTTCACTGCTTGTGCGATCTCAGGTCTCAGGAAAGAAAGTTTATTCAGGTCTCCTTCACTGTCAGAGAGGGGAGAAGCTGCTTGTGGTGCTTGTCTTCTGGGCGGAGAGCAGTCGAGGTCAGGGTTCAGTTTCAGGGCTCTCAGCTCTGCCACGGGATAGTGATGTTTGTATGCCGGCGGCACCGGCACAATTGTCGTTGCATGTGGGAAAACACAAACATACTTTTCATTAGTCGGTTCTGGTGATGTTGACACACAAACAGATCTTTCACGCGTTTTATTTTTACATTCCACATTTTCAACCCTACATGCTAATTCTTTCTGCATTTGCTTTTGTTCTCTCCTATCTGCTTCCTTAAAGCAACAGCCCACTATCTGTTCACATTCTTTGCACACATGTTGAACGCAGCCACAACAACCTTTTTGTGCCCCGCTGCCCTGTTCCACTGATACTCGCACCACTCTCAGTGCTCAGTGTTCCCTCCCCTTGGGAAATCATGGTATTTGATCAGTTTCTCTATGTCCTGCATACATTTTCTCCTATAGTTTTTTCTCATTTGACAGAAAACCGGTGTATCAAATTTAGCAAGCTTGCTTTGAGATTTCCCCATACTGGCTGTTTCTGTTTCTCTGTGGGTTACTGTTCGACGCACGTCTTATCATCTGTCGGACGTCTCCAACAGATCTGATTTTTAACCCAAGATCAGCTAAGGGTGCACTCCCTAGTGCTTTGTTAATTACAGTTTGCTCAAAATCTTCGATTTCAGCTAACCTAATTAAACAATTTCTTTTTTTTTCCCCAGAACTCAGTCTCTGTTAGCAAACTTCTTGTACCTACTCAATTTATGCGAGAATTCAGTCCCTGTTAGAAAACTTCTTGACCTGTAAGGGTCTCAGTTTCTGGTCGAGAACTTCTTGCACTCGCTCCACAGAACATAGATCTCAGTTTGTAGTCGAGAACTTCTTGCACTTGGACCACACTCAAAACAGTCTCAGCCAATATGGTTCACTCACTTTCATACCAAAAGAAAATAATTTAGTCGTCCCTTACCAGAGATATTTGGGTTGCCACGGGTTCGTTTTCATTTGATTCCAGTGGAGTTTCTCCTGGCCCTGGTGCGGTCGGCCCCTCTCTCTTAAAACTTACGAGGTAGAGCTGGAACTTCTCAGTCCAGGTGGCCAAACACCGTCCGCACTCAGGTCCAGAAGGCACTTCCAAGGAATCCCACTTCTGACACCAAATTGTTGTGGCAAAAGATTATCAACCAACCATTATCACTGTGTAAGAGACACTCTGACTCAAACAGTCTTTTTTTAAATTATTTATTCTTGCAAGAAGGACCCGGTCATTACACAGGAGTTAATCTGTGCCGTGAGTGGGACCCAGAGGGGAGGGCTGACTTGTATTTTATACTCTTTTATCCCAAGGTTTTCTGACAGAAGCAGATCCTCCCCCTCTGCATCCCTCAGACACAGAGGCATTCCCCTATAATGACTATTACTGATCAATGAGCATCAAAATTTCTACAACATCCCCCTATAGCGGGTGTTCAGATGTGTCGTAGTTACTAAAGACGCCTCCAAGTTGGGCAACGGGCATGCAGCCGCTGGCTTCTGGATGGGGCCCCGGCTGGGTTGGCACATCAACTGCCTAGAGTTGCTGGCTGTATTTCTTGGCCTGCGCAGATTTATGCTGTTGATCCGCAGCAAGCACGTGTTGATTCGCTCAAACAACACAGCGACAGTAGCGTATATAAATCGCCAGGGCAGCATTCGCTCTCGTCACATGTCACAACTCGCCTGCCATCTCCAACTCGCCTGCCAACTCGGATGAGGTCGCTGCACGCCACTCATGTCAATGATGGGTGTATGCTCGCAAACTGTTTGTGTATTTTATGTAAATTAAGTGCCGCAAAGTGCAATTTGCTTTTGCTAATGAAATAGATTATTGTGTTAAGAACTTTCAATACCTTGTCCTATCTCAGCGCAAAGTCCAAATTCAGTTCTTGCATTTGCAGTTTAGAGATTCCACCAGCAGGTGGTAATAAAGTTAATGTCCAAATTTTAAATATAGTGGAACATGAAGTCCCTGACAATCACTGTCAGATTTGTGTTAAACAATCTAAAGGTCTTGGTTTTTTTTTTTTTTTTTTCAATTATTATTAATATTTATTAGTATTTTTCCACCTGTTGTTGTAGAGTGAAGTTGGAGAGAGTATAATGTTTGTATTCTGTATGATTTATTTTGAATAATATTTTCATTTTGTTTGTTGTGTCATTTGAATTAAGAAATATTTTTGGTTACATTTTATTCAGGTTTCAATAAATGATTTGTATTATTATTTATCAAAATCGACCAGTTAAAGTGAAGTGTCTGTTCTGTGTCTGTAAAGCGACATTGGATTTTAGAAAGGCACTATATAAATAAAAACGTATTATTATTATTAACTTCCTTATGTTCAGACACAATCAATGTTAATACTACGATTTGTTGGTCAGTAGATCGATATGATTAATAATAATGTAATAATGTATACATTCTCTATTATTTAAAGGAGCCTAGATCCAAATCCTGACGAGAACCACATTTTCCATTCGTATACAAGAAGCGTGTCACTTTTATAGAAATATGCCTGACATATAACATGGATGCAGTTAATGCAGAAAATAATATAAGTTCTTATTTCTATTCTTCTAATTCATTGCATACAGTCTATTAACACTACTACTTTTAACTTCTTATGAATGTGCTGACTTTGTTTACTGGTGCTTGACATGGAATGGTCTATATAATAGGACACAAACAGTGCAATAACCAGAGAAAAACTTGCCTAGACTTAGGAAAATCTTGAATGAATATACATAAACTTCATGTCCAAATCAAGCCATCAGTTGAGCCAGTAGTTTGCCATGTCAGGCCACTCAAACAAACAATGTTTTGATAGCACCATAGTGTCCAGTGTTTACACTATTCAGGATGTCAACTAACAAATGGTGTTCTTATAGTTGTCTCTACTGTAAACTGGTATTCGAGAAGGTATTTTAACAAATTATACACATCTTCTATAAATACATTATAACACACACATACATAATATGTGCAGGGGCGGGGCCAGAAGGGTGGCATAGGGTGAGACATTACAGACACCCCCCACCCCCAACCAACCACCCTCCAGACACTTGCCAACCATGGCAAAAAATCCTAGACACGCCCCTGAATATGCATAAGTATTGCTTTATTCCTCCGACCTACCCCTGTTCAAAGGCCACTGAAAAGTCAAGGGTCAGTTTGTTTCCATGGTTAGATTAAGCTTCTAACATTAGGACACTCATGCAGTGCATGCTGTGGTAGTGGATAGACTTCAAAAGAAAAAGAAAATCATACTCAAGCCAATGCCTCAGAGTGAATCATACACAATTATATTCTAAAAGTGAATGCCTTGTTAAATTGTATGAAGTTGGTAAGACGTTCATTGGTCAAACAAAAAGTTCCATCCCAAACTCATGCCATTGTTATATACACATACGCACTTCTAAACAGAATTAGCTCTAGCTAGTGTACAATTCTGAAAGAGCAGGATTAAGATATATGTGTGCGTGTGTGCATGCGTGCGGGCCTGCGTGCATGCACGTGTGTGTGTGTGTTGGAAAAGTGTTATGGTAATACCATGATATTTGTTGTCAGATAATAGAACCTCATTCATGAAATGTGAACAAAATTATTTGTGTACAAAATGTACAAAAATCCCAGTAAAACCAAACAAACAAGTTGAATTTGTGGTGTAGTTACTGCATTTTGCCTTTGTTTATGGCAGTTTTGTTCACGGGAGGCCACACAAAGGTTTGACCCACATTCATCCTATGCCTGTCTCTCTCCCTCAATCTCTTTCCTACATGGGAATGTTGCCACCCTTCTCTAATGTCAGACTGGAGCTAATTTTAGCAGGACAGCTGAATGTGAGGGGTCATATTGCTGAATAAATACAGTAGCCAGTTGGTCAGGCAGTTGTCGTGGTCTAAGCCAGATCTTTTCTTCTTTCCCCATCTCTTTCTTTTCGCCACACTTCAAGGGTGCCTCCATTTAGCCTGTTGTACTTTCAGCAAGAGAAAGAGGTAAGAAAATGAAATAATATCCAAACACTTGCATCTTATTACCAACTAAATAAATACATTTAATTATTTTGATGCAAGAAACATACTAAAACAAGCACAGTGTAGGAAACTTGTTGCCAAGGATGATGGTCAATCATACAGGTCAGTGGTCATTAGACAAAAATGTATGATTCTGCGATTGACCAGTCAGAATCAAGTGTTCCAGAGACTGTGTAATAATGTTTGATAGAGGTCAGAAGTCACTCATTACAAATTCATGACTTATTTTAGTCAATATTTTGTGTGTGTGTAAATGCTATAAAACATTTACGTGAATATATATAAAAGCAAAAAGCCAGCTGCAAAAGCAGAAGCTCTGTTGTGGGTCTTATCAATACAAATTATTTACAGCTTTAAGCAAAGTTGGAGGATGCTTCAGTTTTCCTTTGACGGCTGATGAAGTTATGTGTCATGCTTTGCAAAAGTCGTCTGATAGCTATACTGCACCTACATTCACAGGAAATGCAGCATTAGGCCTGTTTCATACACTTATTAAAAATGTATTGTTCACCCATTTTAACAGGCAACAGCATTCACACTGCCCACTTAAGAAGAGCAGAGCTGCATAGCAGCAGAAACATATATGTAAACACATTTTCTGTGCTGATATTTGCCTGAACTTAATTATTTATTTTTTTTTATATATATATAAGCAGAGTCTTTTGCAATATTGGTTTTAATGAATCAACATAAAATTCTGGAGGGAACTTCTTACCTATAGTTTGAAATAAAAATGTATATTAATATACAATTTTAGAAGTTTATAGTTTGGGGGTTTGGGAAAAGTTCTGTGTACTGTTGGTTTGTTACTATAGGGATGTAAATGTGACCCACCTCTACATGTAAATTTCATGACGATCAATTTTGTAATAATTCTAAATGGAAAAACAAATCTTGACAACAATTGTATAATATATGGTCATTATTATAAGAAATACTTAAAGGGATAGTTCACCCAAAAATGAAAATGTTCTCATCATTTACCCACCCTCATGCCATCCCAGATGTGTCTTTCTTTCTTCTGCAGAACACAAATATAGGTTTTTAGAAGAATATCTCAGCTCTGTAGGTCCTCACAATGCAAGTGAATGGTGAACAGACCAAGCTCCAAAAATTGTATAAAGGCAGCATAGAAGTAATCCATAAACCTCCAGTGGTTAAATCCCATGACTTCAGAAGCGATATGATAGGTGTGGATGAGAAACAGATCAATATGTATGTCCTTTTTTTACCATAAATCTCCACTTTCACTTTCACATTTTTTCACGTTCTGAAAGTAAAAGTGGAGATTTATAGTAAAAAATGATTTAAATATTGATCTGTTTCTCACCCAAAGTGACTGCATCGCTTCTGAAGACATGGGTTAAACCACTAGAGTCATATGGATTACTTTTATGCTACCTTTGTGATTTTTGGAGCTTCAAAGTTCCGGTCACCATTCACTTGCATTGTATGGACCTACAGAGCTTATTCTTTTAAAAATATTTGTTTGTGTTCAGCAGTAGTAAATGATGAGAGACTTAATTTGTTTGGATGAACTACTCTTTTAATTTGGTAAACCAGAAATCACTTTATTTTCTTTAAACAGTAGCAGCTCACAGTAGAAACACCTTCAGTGTGAAAGCACAATTGCAAACCTTTTGTTTCACCTTTTATTATGAAGTCTGATATAAGAGATATATTAAGAAAGAGGTTTCTGGGCTGACAACATATGACAACATCATAAATGCTCAATTTAGGAAGTGGAGGCTGATATAAAATCTAATTTTGCTAAATCAAATGCTTTATTGCACCAAGGTGGAGAGATGTCAGGTATTTGTATATTAGTATTTGGCATGTTATGAATTTTGTATTTGTATTTATTTGGGGGGTGGTTGCATGATATTAAAGTACTAATATTTAGCAATCTGTCCTTATGCAAAAGCAGCAAAGCAAAGCCGATGCAGCTGGTTGTCACCAGTTTATATATAGTCTGAACTAGGGGAGGGTGGACAGGGGGTTGCAGGAAATGAGCTTGGCCCACATACTTTAGATAAAGGTCAAAAATGACAGTACTTCAGCAACAAATGGCATAGGCATCCAGTTTACAGCAAAACTCTTTAGAGAGAGGGAGAATGAGAGAGAGAGCAAGTGGCAGTCATTATGGGGAGATAAAAGAGAAGGAAAGATGAAGAGGAGCAAGGGAGGAGCATGTGATCTAGTTCCCTTTACAACAACACAGAAACCAAAAGATCCCTAAAAAGGAGAATTACACAAGCTTTTAAGTCATATGAGTCTGATGATTGTGGACATATTTTGCCTTATGGTAGATAAAATTCAATCCTGTATTTAGAAAAATGTTCACTAAAAATCACGTCATAATTTCACCATCCCTTTGAGTCACTGACACTTTCTAAACATTTCATCCAAAACAAAGAACAGCATCTCCTGTAACAACCAAGGGCTAAATGTCTGGTAAAAGAGCACAATGCTAAAGGAGCAGGATTATGTTTTATACTGTAGCGTTCATAAATCATATCTTTTGCATCTCCAGACTGAAGAGCAAGCCCAGACACTTATAAAAAATTACCAAAGTATTTTCAGGAATTGTCATTGGGCATTCACCATGGTGAAACTATGTTTTTTGGTAACACTGAATGAATAGAGTCATTCTACAATATGTATATGGCAAAACACCATGATGTTGACATCTGATATGATACCATTGTACAGCATCATTGACATACAGTTGAATGCATACGTTTGCATCCCCATTGCAGAATCTGCAAGATGTTTTCCACTTTTTTAAATAATAGGGATTATTAAAATTGGCAGATATTTTTTTACAAACAATCTTATCTTCTTGTGAAACCTAAACCATCCAGTCATATCGCGCACTCTCACTTGTACTTTAATTTGTTAACCACCCACTTTGTACCTGATTTCTCTCCCCCTCTTTCAGTCAAGATGCCTCATGCTTATCCATTCTTGGCCCCTGAGCAGAAGAAGGAGCTGAGCGATATCGCTCAGAGGATTGTTGCTCCCGGCAAAGGAATTCTTGCAGCTGATGAATCCACAGGTACAAACACTTAAACTCTCACATAAACTGGAGCGTTAACACCACGATAGAGCTCAATATGCTTAAAAAAGTTAACCCAAACAATGAAAGTTCTGTAATTTCATATAAGCTTGTGATTCACTGCAAATGTTTGCCGGAAGTTTGCAGCTCTTCACCAATAGTGGTGAACATTTGCAGCAAACATTTGGCAGCAATGGACAATTTGCTGCAAGTTTGCCGCAAAGCTCATTTGCATGTGAAAAGAATCAGTGGTGAATTTGCGGCAAGTTTGAGGAATATTTGCCATTCACTCTCGATTTTTGTCAGGAGGATTGCCTTTCTATATGTCTACCATCCCTGACATTCTTTATCTCCTCTTATTATTCTGCCCCTGCCACTTCCCATGGTAACTCTAGGTAGCGTGGCTAAGCGCTTCCAAAGCATCAATGCTGAAAACACAGAGGAGAACAGAAGGCTATACCGCCAGTTACTGTTCACGGCTGATGACATCATAAAGCCCTGCATTGGTGGAGTCATCCTTTTCCATGAAACGCTCTATCAGAATACAGATGATGGCAAGCCTTTCTCTCAGCTCATTAAAGAGAGGGCATGGTGGTAGGAATCAAGGTGGACAAGGGTGTAGTACCACTGGCTGGCACCAACGGAGAGACAACCACACAGGGTATGTGCTGCTGGGCTGCTGGACCTTTCTCTCTCTCTCATATTAGTTGTAGTGCTTGCAAGAATGTATGTAGTGCTTGTCAGCTGCAAAGTGTCTTTATACAGCAATTCATTTACATAGAACCAAAACCAAATCTTACCTAAAAGCATTATTATCTTGCTGCTTTGCAATCATTGGTATTTCCTTCAGGAAATCTATTCTCTCTTATCATGTACCACAAATGTTAACACATTATTAATTTCTCTCTCTTGCCCCCTTCAGGTCTGGATGGGCTGTACGAACGTTGTGCTCAGTATAAAAAAGATGGTGCTGACTTTGCTAAGTGGCGTTGCGTGTTAAAGATCACTCCCACAACCCCGTCCCACCTTGCCATTATCGAGAATGCCAATGTGCTTGCCCGCTACGCCAGCATCTGCCAGATGGTGAGATACTCTACAAAACAGACTAACCGGCCACTAATTGAAAGCATTCACATGCATCTTTAACTTACACAGTTTAGGTACATGTTTATATTCATTGCTACATGTTTTCAAATCGACTAGTCTTGGGTTGCCTGAATGACTGGTTGCCTGACTGTGATCGTAACGCAAGAATGTTTTTTTGAATGTTAGACTATTTTAACTTAATCAGCATCTTAAAGAGACAACTCTTCTGGCAGGACTCTGGTGTTCAAAGACAGTGGTGTTCTAAAGGGGATGAATTTTTCAAAGAGGGTTTACCATTCAAATTGTCTAACAGTGACAATACTATGTGCTTATTACAGTAATTATCCAATAATAAATGAATAAATAAATCATCAAAACCTCTAATTGCCGTTTACCCCAACAGCATGGTATTGTGCCCATTGTGGAGCCTGAGATATTGCCTGATGGTGACCACGATCTGAAGAGATGCCAGTATGTGACTGAGAAGGTTCTGGCAGCTGTGTACAAGGCACTATCAGACCACCACGTCTACCTGGAGGGAACCCTGCTAAAACCTAACATGGTGACTGCAGGTCACTCTTGCTCCCACAAATACTCCCCTCAGGAAATTGCAATGTCAACAGTCACCGCCCTGCGCCGCACTGTTCCCCCTGCTGTCCCTGGTGAGTGAAATACACTCACAAACCCACACTGACACCCTTAAAGCACCCATGAACTGATTTGATAACCTCCCATTGAAGCATGAAATTTAGTTTGAGACATATGGAAGGCTTTGAACCAGGATGGCAATGAGAGAATTCTCTGAAGAAATGTTTTTGCAGGATGTTTGAATTCAGTACAACTACATTGGATGCGACAAACCAGCCAGCTGTCATATGCAACAAGTTCCTTATTTTCATGAAAACATGAAATAGAGGTTAAATATCGGTTAGGTATGAGAGTGAAGTAAGAATCTCCATTATCACCAGAGAACTGTTCCAACAAATAAAATACAGTGAATTATTGTTAACACCAGAGATAGGATAGCTGGCAAATCCTTAAATTGTCAGAGTGCAGAGTTATGCTATATTTCAGTAATTTTCTGACATTTATTTATCTTCTGTATTATTTAAATATTTTACGTGTAAAATAATAAAACTTGAGTGTTATTCTTTCCAAATAATTCTCCTAATTTTCACATGAATGGATAACAATATTAATCAAGCTTGCTGACTAGAGATAGAAGATTAAAAATCATGCCTTTATTATTTAATTATTATTATTTCATTTAGTCGTTTCCATTATATTTCTACAACTGATGTTGCAACTGATGCTGCTTTGTTGCAAAATAGCAAGCAAATGTTAAATCTAAGAAGTCAAACAGTTCAGATGAATTGCAATTCTACTGTAAGAAACCCACTTGTGAATAAAAAATATTGTGCACAGTGTGCATTCTTGTTTGAAATGAGACTCTGTTCATACACATGCACAGAAATATTTAAGCCTAATTTGTAAGATTTATGTAATCTAACTGCATATAAAATTTCCATTCATTTGCATTACATAGTTTTAATAAAAACAAACTATTAAATGTATGTAATGTTTATTTGTCAGTGTAATAAAGCATATTTGTTTTAAATGCATAACCAGGTTTATGTATTCAATTTTAATAAAGCCTTTTAGTTTGAAATGCATAATAATCAGGTTTATGTATTAAATATGAATAAAACCTATTATATTGAAATGTATAATAACCAGTTTTATGTATTAATATTAATAAAACCTATTGTTGTGAAATGCATAATAACAAGGTTTATGTTTCAATATTAATAAAACCTATTAGTTTGAAATGCATAATAACCAGGTTTAGGGAAAAAACCCAGTTTACTCAAATTCCATCACATTTATGTACTTATTAATACCCAATGCATATTCAATTTATAATCAAATAATTTTTTTAAATAATTTTTCCATTCACCCCACACCTACAACAATATCTACAATACATAGAAAAATCTTGAAGCACTTACCTACCACTGGTGTACCTGCAGAATGGCCATGAAAAGCAGGGTGGAGGCGGCCTGTCCAGCGGCACTGTAGGCTTTGGTCACCAGCGACGATGTACAGCGGACGAACCCAAAAGTCTGTTTCGGGCAGCGAAAGGTACCCTCCATGACCTCGTCAGTTTGTCGTGCACCTCCGGGAAGAAAGGGACCGGGGGCATGGTCGTGAGCGGTGCCCCAAACCCAGGAACCAATCATCAATCCATGAGGAGGGTGGAGGGTTCCAGTCAAACCCGATGCTCGCGGCAGCCCAGACAAGCATGGCGGTCAGCTCTGCATCAGCCTCAGACTGGTTGGGCAGACATGAAGGTGGCAGCCCAGTGGAGTCATCGGCGTCCGACATCGCCAGTGCGCTCTTCGATGCAGTGATTGAAAACTCATCCTGCTCGTGGCCCGAAAGAGACGTCATGCTGGCCTTGAGACAGGCTGGTCTCATTTTGGACATGGACAGGAGCAAACACGCTTGCTGGGGAATGGGAGGTCTGCTGGGAATTACGTGGCGAGACCACGCCCATTGAACTCGCCAAATGGCCTCCAGCGCCAGCCGGGCCAGCCTCATAATTGTGGGTAGAAGGCGCAGCGAGGATAGCAGCTAGAGTGGCTTTCCCCCGGAAGAAGGAAAGCCGCGACCGCAGCGTTGCCATGGTCATATTCTCGCAATTAGGCTAATTATGCATCCGTGAGGTTTAAAGGCTGACTGCAGAGGGCCGTGCGGGAGAGAGAGATCGTTAGCGGACATGTCCGTCATGTGTGTTTATGTTGTCTCTCTCCCTTTAAACCTCACGGAGGCATAATTAGCCTAATACGGGACCGGGTGTGTAGGATCACGACCCGGCCCCGCCCTCCGCCCTGCCACAGAGAACATGAACCATCCACAAACGCTGCCTCAGGCCCATGGCCATCGGAAGCAGAGAGAGACAAATTCCACTCGCCAATTCTCATTGGCCATTTCTCAAAGAATGGGAGGTGTTCGTGGCTCTCGAGAGCGACCCCTGGTGTCACTACATTGACACAACGTCGAGTGAGTGACAGAAGGGGAACCTTCATGAAGGTCACGATCCATGGAGCACTGGGGTTAAATGGTGAAAAGACCGGGACAGGCAGAACTCTGATGTCATTTCCACCTCGAAACGATTTCATTTCCCGAAATTTGTATGTAAACAAATCTCACGCATTTTTACTAATTAAATCTTGCTTGTTTCACAGCTAAACCATGTTCATACATTTTTATTGATTACATTTAATAGATTTCAGAATAAATATTTTTATGCTGATTCTAAGGAATTTTAATAAATACATTTTAAAAATATTTTTATTTAAATATAATCATATAAATGCAAATACTTAATAATACATTATGCAATGATTAATTTCTGTGAGTGTATTTATCCACACAATTTTAAATGCCTTTTACATGACAGTAATTCAGTTCTTAATTCCCTATCTGTCACTCACTCAAAGTTGTGTCGGTGAGTTGACACTAGGGGTCGCTCCTGGGGATCCCAGAAATATCTGATCTTGAGAAAAGGCCAATGGAAATTGCCGTGTGGAATTTGCATGCCACTCCCCCGGACATACGGGTATAAAAGGAGTGACGCTGCAAACGCACATCAGATATCTTCTTCGGAGCCGAGCAAGCAAGTTCACAGAGCTGAATTCCTCTGCCGCCTCCATTCATCTCTCTACGCTGTTCAGCGCTCCCGACGATGATGTTGCGGTGTACTTATGCCCGCAAAGCTCCGCCACCTGGCGGGACCGTCCGAGGCTCCCATTCAGGGCCTGTAGGCTGACATCGTCTCTGACGGCTAAGGCCTACGGCACCACTGGGCATGCCGCCTCCACCTTCCATGCCATGGCACTCCTGCAGGTGCACTTAGCCAAGGCACTTAGAGAAATGCACGAGGGTAGTCCTGACCCGGGACTAATGCAGGAGCTGTACTCAGCGAGGTCTCGGCGTGAGCTCTCGGGCAGGCGATGTCAACCCTGGTGGTCAAGGAACGCCACCTCTGGCTCAACCTGGTCGAGTCTCGAGAGGTTGACAAGGTATGTTTCCTTGACGGCCCCATCTCCCAGGTTGGGCTATTTGGCGACACCATTGGAGACTTCGCCTGGCAGTTCTCAACGGTGAGGAAGCAGACGGAGGCCATAAAACACATCCTGCCCAGGCGGAGCCACAGATCCCGCACTCCGTCTGCTTGTCGCCCAGGGCATCTCCCTGCGGTGTCAACACTGACACCAGAACCGCGATTTCACCCACGGCCGGCTGCCAAGAACCCCAAGAAGGCTTCAAAGCGCCCCTGAGTCGGGCAGCTCCAGGACACTGGAAACTGCACTACGGGAGCTGGTAAGCAGACCACTCCCTCCCCCGCCGGAAGGTCAGGTGGAGAATCCTTGTTTTTTTGTAAATTTAGTTTCACCGCATGCCCAACGGACTGCGGTACCCACATTTTCAGAAAAGAGCAGTTTCCTCAGCCCCTGGGCTCTATTTCCGGTGTCCCCGGCCGTCGTTATCACGACCGCCGGCTAAAGGTTCTCCTTGGCAGGTACGGCGCCCCGGAACAGGACACCCCGCTTCCACATGCCCAGCCATTGATCAGGTCCGTCCGACTCGGCTACGTGATTAAGTTCCCCAGGCGCCCGCACTGTTCTCCACTGCGGTGAGAGGCGAGAACACCGCTGCCTTGTGTGCAGAGATTACCTCCCTTCTACGGAAGGACGTGATAGAGCCTGTCCCTCCAGCCGAGGTGAAGAAGGGGTTTTACCACCCCTACTTCATCGTACCCAAAAAGGCGCCGAGTCGCGGCCAATCCTCGACCTGCGAGTTCTGAACCGGCTTGCTGCGCTGGCTACGAGGCACACAGAGGTCTGCCGTCTCGCACCGCCAGTCTGCGTAACTCGGGTCAGCTCTTGTGGCGTTTTCCATTGGGACCCCTAGTGTCAACTCACTAACACAATGTCGAGTGAGTGACAGATAGGGAATGTCTTGGTTACTGACGTAACCTCCGTTCCCTGATGGAGAGAATGAGACGTTGTGTCCCTCCTGCCACAACACTGAACAAACCGCTGAAATGGCTGGGTCTTTGGCTCGGCTCCTCAGTGCGATATCTTCAATCCTTTTATACCTGTATGTCCGGGGGAGTGGCATGCAAATTCCACACGGCAATTTCCAAATTGGCCTTTTCTCTAGATCAGAGATGTCTGGGCTCCCCAGGAGCGACCCCTAGTGTCAACTCACCTCCATCAGGGAACGAAGGTTACATCAGTAACCAAGACCTTTTATCTGTTTTATCAACCCATCCAGTAAGAAATTACACCTTGATGGCTTAAGAATAAGATATATAATTTAGAACTTATTAAGATATATAAATACCTCACCACAATAACTTGCTTTTAACCATGATTATTTGAGATTACCACAGTCATGTGCACTTTAATTTAAATCACATATTGACATCAAAATAAGGGAATTAAGCAAATACTAAAAACACCAGAAAATGCACATTTTATATCACTAATTCATGTGATTGGAAAAATAGATGTATTATTACTTGCACAGAATTCTATATAAAGTAGATAGCCATCAAGTAAGTACTATGATCCATTTTGATTTGTCCAGTATCGATTGTTATAGCTCTTGTGATTGGTCCAACTTTATTAGCCCCGCCCAGCATGGTAGTCTGTTCTCTCATCTTGATTTACAAGTGCACAACCGCGTTTTGCTACAGGTTTTTCGCAAAACTCAAGATGGGAAGATTTGAAGTTGCAGTGGCAGATTTGAGAGGTTGTACTGCAAAAGTGAATTTAAGTACAAAAGTAAACATGTAAGTTTTTGTATTTATATGAATGTAATTTTACACATTTGTGACTATTTGTCTGCAACTTTGAATTCAAAACGCAGGTTTTGGATTATTGTCTGTGCATGCAGATTGCAGCATTCAACTTCAGATTTGTATTTTTCAAGGTTTCACATCAGGGCTGTGAGTGTAAATTTCATGTTACAAGAACAAATATTTATTGTACAAGTTCCCAACTTCAAATCTACAAGCTCTCGAGTTTTGCAACAGATTTACCTTCATTGTGGCCCATCTCTGCTAAATAGTCTCTGGTTCTTAATATGACTGTAGAGCCTAATTCATGAAACACAACCACAACGAATTTCTGTGTAAATGTTTTGTAAAATGGTTTAAAAAACCAATTGCAGGTAAATTGTCACATGATGCAATCCACATTAAGAAATACATATTTTAATTTATTAAGGCATCATATTTCAATAGAATGATCTACAACTCAACCCTCTACCATTTTCCCCCCACAGGCATCACCTTCCTGTCCGGTGGCCAGAGTGAGGAGGAGGCCACAATCAACCTGAACGCCATGAACCAATGTCCCCTACACAAACCCTGGGCTCTCACCTTCTCTTATGGCCGTGCCCTTCAGGCCTCTGCGCTGAAAGCCTGGGGGGGCAAGAAAGAGAATGGCAAGGCCTGCCAGGATGAATTTGTCAAGAGAGCCGTGGTATGTTAAAACATTCTAAGCAGAGCCAATGCAAAGTTTAATTAGATTACAGGTTGCCAAAAAACATCTATTATGACCATCTCTGTACAATTCATGAATATAGGACAACACCCCTTTCATCTATGGCACAGCATGTCAAACTGGCCTAAGCATGAATAAAACTGAATTGAGATATCCTTCTAGAAACAGACAATAATTGCAAAAGTTTTTAACATCCAGCCCATTGTTCCCATTTTTTATGATGTTATGTCTTGATTTCTTCTACAGAATAACAGTGCAGCAGCCATTGGTAAATATGTCTCCTCTGGAGACACAGGAGCTGCCGGAGGAGAGTCTCTGTTTGTGGCCAACCATGCTTATTAAAGATGCACACCTAGATTCCCCACTGGCTCTCACACTGCATTTCCCTCATCTGTCTGTGCCCTCATGTACACCAAGGCACTATTTGTGTCATGAGAGAGAAAGTACAATGCTCAAAACACTTGTAGTTTGGATTGTTTTTTTGTAGTTGTTTTTTTCCACATGATATGATATTTTATTTATCAGACAGAAAAATAAAGGACTCAACCAACACGTTTGATTAGTGTTTGATTTCCTTGAAGCTAAATTTGATGGAAACTTGAACTAATAACCATGAATGAAAAAAATATGCACTCACTTAGCACTTTATTAGAAACACCCATACACCAACATATTCATGCGAATATCTAATCATCCAATCATTTGGCAGCACTGCAATGCATAAAATCAAGCAGATGCATGTCAAGAGCTTTAGTTACTCTTCTCATCAACCATCAGAATGGGGAAAAAATGTTATCTCCGTGATTTAGACCATGGCATGATTGTTGGTGCCAGTATGGTTTGAGAATTTCTGTAACTGCTGATCTCCTGGGATTTCCACACACAACAGTCTCTAGAGTTTACTCAAAATGGTGCCAAAAACAAAAGGCATCCAGTGTGTGGCAGTTCTGCGGAGAGAAGCGTGTTTTGATGAGAGAGGTCAACGGAGAATAGTCAGACTGGTTCGAGTTGCCAGCTTTCTACCAGCCAAATATAGGATATTTCAACTTTAAATACAGAAAACTTTTTTTCCAGTGGGTCTCCAGCATGAGATGCTGCGCAAAGGTTAAAGAGGTCCACCTAAAACTTGTTTACATAGAAAACAATTGAAAAACGTCAGACAAGCACAAACATGTGTCAGTGTGACTGTGTGAACAGCCCCTAATAGGCCTACGCCTAAAATCAAAACCAATTTAATAATATGTCCAAGAGAAAACTCATTTCTATCAGTCTTCACTTTTAATAAACATGACTTTTTGTCAAAAGAACTAAGCTGCAATAGAGACAGACAATATTTTTCTGTCAAGCATTTTCTTCCAAATAATTAACTTTAAGCCTTTTCCATTTCTAAAATGCTCAAAGAACTGGCTTCCTGTTAAAATTTTGGGTCATCAGTTTGTAGACAGAAGGCTATATGACTAATGTGTCAAAAATAGTATATTATATTCAGTATAATAAAAAATAGTAAGTTTATATCACTAAAAAATTATTTGTCTCAGTGCAAGTCTTAGTAGTAACCATGCATTATATGGATTTTTATGGGAGAGAAAGCACTTAACATAAAATAATGTATTTCTCCTTAGATTACAGTGTGGTTGTTTTGTCAGTAAATAGTGTTTATCACAAGGGAAATGTAAAAATAAATCAATTGTATGTACTGTACTGTATTGTAGCCTACTATAAAGATGCTCTGCAGTTTTTCTCACCATCATTTAGCTGAATCTCTCTTCCAGAACAAGCACTGAAATATGCAAAGTAGCCTAATAACTGGGGTTTTGAAATCACAATGGTGAAAAACAATTATCATGCACTCAAATGCTATATTGCTATATATTTTACAAAATTCTCCTCCTACTGAATGAAAACACGACAGAAGACATGCGCTGTACAAGTGTTATTTTCTCCTGTCAAGTGTTGCATCCATGTAATGCTTAACAGACGATATCTCACAACTCACTTGAAAGGAGTGTGATTCAGGTCCATTTTTCTATATGCTAATAAAAAGCTAATTTATTAACATCATTCATTTAATTCTTTTGTGATAGCACCATGAGCTGTTTCAGATCACAAACTGACTTATTTCCTGACTGAAAGCATCAAGGAGGTCTATAATACCTGGAATTAAAACGTATCGGTTACCTAACGTAACCTCGGTTCTCTCTAGATGAGGGAACGAGTATTGCGTAAGCTAGCTTACGCTACGGGAAAGATTCATCTTTTCTGAGATATTGAAGCCAAAAAATTATCCTTAATTTTTGTATCCATTGTCAACGCAGTGCGGCAGCTGCAGACCTTGAGCGGGCTATCTAGCGAGCTCATAGGTTGCTCTGCGGCAACTGCTGCAGCCTATAGACGCAGCTTGGGCTGAACTCAGTATCCAATGAGAGGCGCCCGCGCTCACTGCATCAAAGCCCGCCAAAATGGGCGTGACTAGAGTGCATATAAGCGTGGTTTGTAGGCTGGAACCCTGGTTTTCATTGACTGAAGTGAAAAGTCGCCGCGGCGCTGAAGCACGGCCGGCTACGCAATACTGCTCCCTCATCTAGAGAGAACCGAGGTTACGCTAGGTAACCGATACGTTCTCTTACGAGAGGTTCTCTCAGATATGCGTAAGCTAGCTTACGCTACGGAACCCATTGTCAACGCCGTGCGCGCCAAGCATCCACTGTATGAGCCCCAGGGAATTAAGGGGGACCCGGGGAGCCCTTATGAGTGGGGAAATAATATTTGGCCGGCAAGAATGCGGGTCATTGATTGTGTAATACATAAGCACATAGTGGGAAGGGAACGACAGAGCGGCGGTGCCGGTCTGTGTGGAATGTGACCCATCAGTGCAGCTCACCAGGGGAGCTGTAGCGTATTAAACCGCTAGTAGTTTTGCCTGCAGAGCAGGCACTTCCATATTGTAAAATCTGACAAAGGTGGAGGGGGAAGTCCATCCCGCTGCCACACATATGTCGTGAATGGAAATCCCGCTGGACCATGCCCACGAGGAAGCCATGCCTCTAGTGGAGTGAGCCCTAATGCCCAACGGGCATGGCAGGTCTTTTGACACGTATGTAGCAGCAATAGCGTCCACTATCCATCTAGATAGTGTCTGTTTCGAGGCGGCGAGACCTTTGGTGCGCCCTCCGAACAAAACAAAAAGCTGCTCAGAGCGTCTGAAAGCGGCGGAGCGCGCAGTATACAATCTCAGTGCTCTGACCGGGCAAAGGAGATTGCCGCTGCGTCGCTATCGGATGCTGGCAGCGCCGATAGGGAAATGACCTGTGCTCTGAAAGGAGTACCGATCACCTTGGGAACATAGCCGTGTCTAGGCTTTAAAATGACCTTGGAGTCACTTGGTCCAAACTCAAGACACGCAGCGCTGACAGACAGCGCGTGAAGGTCTCCCACACGCTTGACTGATGACAGGGCAGTCAGAAAACGGTTTTGAGTGAAAGGTATTTCAAATCCACGGATTGAAGTGGTTCGAAAGGGGGCTTTCATAGTTTCGAGAACTATAGAAAGATCCCAGATAGGAACCGATGGGGGCGCGGGGTTCATCCTTCTAGCTCCCCTGAGGAAGCCGGATGACCAGCTCGCTTTTACCCCATGACTGGCCGTGCAGGGTTCAGCTGAACGCCGCAACGGCCGCCACATACACTTTGAGCGTGGATGGGGATCTGCCCTTATCCAGCAGCTCTTGTAGGAATACTGAGCAGCTGACGTACACCCCACACGTCCACGGGTCCAGGTCTCTGTCGGTGCACCATTTTGAGAACACAGACCATTTTGACGCATAGAGTCTTCTCGTGGAAGGGGCTCTAGCGTGTATGATGGTGTTTATTACTCCTTCTGGCAGAGCGACGGGTAGTCGCTGATCACCCACGCATGCAGTGCCCAGCTCTGGGTGGGGATGCCAGATTGTGCCGCAAGCTTGAGAGAGGAGATCTGCTCTCACTGGGATGGGCCACGGCGCTGTCAGTGACAGCTGCGTAAGCTCCAGGAACCATGTCTGATTCTCCCAACGCGGGCTATGAGGAGCACCGAGTGACGCTGCTTCCTGATCCTCTGCATTACCTGTGGCAATAGCGAGACGGGAGGGAAGGCGTAAGCGGGCGCCTGGGCCAGTCCTGGGCCAGCTGCCCTCGCTCGAGAAAAATATTGGGCAGTGAGAGTTCTCTTTGGACGCAAAGAGGTCTATCTCTGCTCTGCCGAATAGGTGCCATAACGCCTGGACTGTTTGAGCGTGCAGGGACCATTCCCCTGGGGAATATTGTCTCTGGACAGTCTGTCCGGGCCGCCGCTCAGGTGGCCTGGCACGCGCGCCGCCCTCAGCGAGCGCAGGTGGCACTGGGACCAACTCAGTATGCGTTTGGCCAGATGGAAGAGGTTCCTGGATCTGACACCGCCCTGACGGTTTAGGTAGGATACCACAGATCTGTTGTCCGAATGGACCAGGACGTGGTGACCCTGAATGACCGGGAGAAAGCGCACGGCGCGCACTCGACCGCTATCATTTCCAGACAATTTATGTGAAGGAGCTTTTCCTGAACTGACCATAGGCCTAAAACCGGAGAGCCCTCGCGAGACCGCGCCCCAACCCGTGTTGGACGCTGCCTGTCGAGATGACTTTTCGGCGAGATACAGCTCCCATTGTCACTCCCCGCTGATACCATTCGGCCACTGTCCAGGGCTGCAGAGCTGATATACAGGTCTGAGTCACCTTGATGGGCTGGCGGCCTGTGGCCCAAGCCCGGCGAGACGCTGGTGTTTAGCCAATGCTGAAGCGGGCGATGTGCAGTAAACCCAGCTGAAGTACTGCTGCGGCTGAGGCCATGTAACCTAGCACTCTCTGGAATTTCTTCAGAGGCGTGAGGCTGTTCATCTGAAAAGATGCGGCTAGTCGCTGAACACGGCGCGGCTGTGTAGATAAGCTGAGCCGTCATTGCCACGGAGTCTAGTTCTATTCCAAGGAAGGAAATTGTCTGACTGGGCTGTAGTGAGCTCTTGGTCCAATTGACTGCAAGACCCAAACTGTTCAGATGGCTGAGGAGAACTGCTCTGTGAGACAGAAGCTCCATATGTGACTGTGCCATAATCAGCCAGTCGTCCAAATAGTTCAAAATTCGCAAACCCTGACTCCACAGGGTGCGAAGCGCCGCATCCATGCACTTCGTGAAAGTACGGGGTGCTAAGGACAGGCCGAACGGGAGGACGGTGTATTGATAAACCTGGCCGCCGGCTGAATCTCAAGAATGGCCTGTGACGGGATTTATCTGAATCTGAAAGTATGCATCTTTCAGATCGAGAGAAATAAACCAGTCCCTCTGGCGCATTACGCGCGAGGAGTTTCCTGATTGTAAGCATTTTGAACGGTCTTTTGCAAGCACCTTGTTCAAAACCCTGAGATCTAATATGGGTCTGAGGCCGCCGTCTTTCTTGGGAACAAGAAAATAACGGCTGTAAAGTCCCGACTCGCTCAGAGAGGGTGGCACTTTCTCTATGGCCCTTTTGCACAGAAGGCTTGCTATTTCTGAATGAAGCATGCACGCTGCTTCCGTGTTTACAGTGGTTTCGAGCCAGCTCTGAAGCGAGGAGGGCGGCGATCGAACTGTAGCAAATAGCCCTGTTGTATTGTGCTTAACACCCACTTGGATATCCCTGGAATAGCTTCCCACGCTTTGAAGCGTAACACTAGAGGGTGAATGGCCAATTCGCTCTGATTGCCGCACACAGAGCTGAACAAAATGTGTGAGCTGCTTAGTGTGTTCATGCATGATTGCTCGCAGACAGCATGAACAGGCTGTTTTGTGAGTGACTTCCGATTGGAATGAATGGGGAAAGAGTCACATCTGTTACGTGATGCGCAAGCATAGTCATGGGCACGGACTTACACACAGAGGAATGTTTGCTGGCCGTGTAACAGAGCCGGGCAGAGAATGGGCGCCGCAAGTATTCGTGAGCGCATTTATTGACTCTAGCGCTCGAGCGGTTCAGTAACCGCTTTATGTGAGCGTGCTCTGGTGGGGACATGAGACATGCAGTGCTTGTGTGCAGAAGTGAACACTGGATTGTGGGCACATTTTCTACACATAGGGCTGGTCGTGTGACAGAGCTGCCAGAGAATGGGCGCCACGACGCATTTGTGGGCGCCTTCATTGACTCTGACGCCGAGCGGTTCGTGAATCGCTTTATGAGAGCGTGCTCTGATAGGGGCACGTGATGTGTTATGCTTGTGTGTAGGGGCTGAACACTGGGTTGTGGGCACATTTTCTACACATAAGACATGTTTGCTCTTTACAAGATTTATTTGGGTCGCCGTGAAAACGGCGTTTGAGTGCAGGCAAGCGGGCAGTGTCACCGGCTTGTTGGCTGCTAAATTCACCACTGTAGTAGCCTAAGAGAAGGGGACTGACAGGGGCAAAGCTTTGACGGTGGTCCGCCGCGGCGGACTGAGCCGTCGCTTGTTCAACAAAGTTAGGAAGACTTCGGTTGCTCTGGTTTCAGCGCTACCTTAAATCGAGGCCCGCGGGGCGGCGGTCTGCGGCGGCTGTCTGAGCGCGATCGAGGGCGGCCGCCCTGTCGACGCTGAGAAGTCTGAGATTGTTGAGCTGGGCGCTGTGAAGAGGCTCGTGCAGGAGGCTGATCACGTGAGCGGCCTGCAGAGGAGCTAGCGCGACGAGGCAGAAAGAGATTCATGGCTTGTGTGGCTTTTGGACCTCTGAAAACCGGTCAATGATACCACTCACCGCGGAGCCGAAGAAACCGGATGGAGAGAGCGGTGCGTTGAGGAACGTAGAGCGCTCTGCTTCTCCCATGTCGGCTAGCGTTAACCACAGATGTCTCTCGGTCACAGTCAGCGCGCCATGCACTTCCCTATAGCTTGGGCTGCAGCTTTGGTAGCGCGAGGGCGAGGTCCGTAGCACTCCGTATGTCTGCAACCGCCTCTGGATGCCTACTTTCCTCATCCCACTCCCGCAGAAGGTCCGCTTGGAGGATCTGTAGGACGGCCATAGAGTGCAGAGCAGATGCAGCTTGGCCGGCGGCGGAATAGGCGCGCCAACACAGGCGGAAGTTGTTCTGCAGGCCTTAGACGGGAGCACTGGTTTAGACCGCCATCTCGCGGAGGGCGGGCAAAGGTGTGCTGCTACCGCATCCTCGACCGGAGGGATGGAAGCGTAGCCCTTCTCAGTGGCACCGCCCACCGAAGCAAGAGAGGTGGAGACGTGGGATCGGACCCTGGCCGAGAAAGGCGCTGCTCCATGATTTGGAAAGCTCGGCGTGGAGTTCCGGCAGGAAGGGAGCGGCCCGGTAGCGGGTGCTGAGCGGCGCGGCTCTGTAGAAAGCAGCCGCCAAGTCTGTTGGGTGCCTGCTCAAGGGCGGTGACCACTCGAGCCCGAGGCAGTCGACGGCCTGTGTGAGGAGGCGTGTTAGTTCCCCTCGACTCGGGCGCTGGTCCTGCTGGATTCCTGGGCCGAGGAGGAGGCGTGTGAGCCTGACCACTCCTCGCTGTCCGAAGCCATGATGGAACAGCCCTTATCCTCCGCTTCTTCGTCCGAGATGGCAGCAGAGCAGCCGCCGGCGGCAACTGCGCATCCCGGTGGGCGGGGAGGGTGTAGGCGATGCTCGAGGGATGGGCTCCGGCGAGGCAATCGCTTCTACCATTGTTTCCGGCAGCCTTTGAGAGCGGCGCTTTTTCTGCGCTGACTGAACGGAAGGCGCGCGGCGGCTTCGGTCCTGAGCGTTCGAGTCGAGCCCGCAGGGTCGACATCGGCAGCTCCTCGCAGAGATCACATCCGCCTTCGGCGAGGGCGACCTCTGCATGCCCCAGTCCCAGGCAGAGAGCGCAGATGATGTGGCGGTCTCCGGTGCTGAGAGGAGCGCGGCATGAGGCGCAAGTGGAGCGAGGCATCTTAAAAAAGACGCTCGTACTCTTTTGTGAAGTTCTTA
Organism: Xyrauchen texanus; assembly: GCF_025860055.1. Classification (NCBI taxonomy): domain Eukaryota; kingdom Metazoa; phylum Chordata; class Actinopteri; order Cypriniformes; family Catostomidae; genus Xyrauchen; species Xyrauchen texanus. The sequence continues at coordinate 11,888,306 of NC_068308.1, forward strand.
AGAACTCGCTTGCTTTTAAAAAGGATACGTCGCCGGATGGCGTAGCTCGCAGGACGGCTGAAGGTGGTGCAGACGGCCGGCTTCTTCGAACGCTGTCCACGCTTGCTTGATGCCCCTCGAACGGCGACGCGGCTTCCAGTTCAGTGATGCGAAGAGCTTCGCTGAAGAGATGAAAATCAGGGTTCCAGCCTACGAACTACGCTTATATGCACTCTAGTCACGCCCATTTTGGCGGGCTTTGATGCAGTGAGCGCGCGGACGCCTCTCATTGGATGTGAGTTCGCCCAAGCTCGTCTATAGGCTGCAGCAGTTGCCGCAGAGCAACCTATGGGCTCGCTAGATAGCCCGCTCAAGGTCTGCAGCTGCCGCACTGCGTTGACAATGGATACAAAAATTAAGGATAATTTTTTGGCTTCAATATCTCAGAAAAGATGAATCTTTCCCGTAGCGTAAGCTAGCTTACGCAATATGAGAGAACCTCTCGTAAGAGAACTCCTTTTTATCATTCCCATTCATCTCAATGGCAGTTGCTCAGTTGCCATCTTTGATTCATGGGCACTCATGTGACTGACTACTCATTCCTGGGAAGCTCCTACAAACGAGTTTAAGTCAAAATTGTTATGACAAAGGAGAAAGCATGTTTTTTGTTTTGAGCATGTAAAGCTGCTGTCCGTATCTGTGGCACTGGATGAAAAGGGTACGAATCCAATGCTGGATCCCTCCACATTCTCTGTGACCCAAGTGTGGAATTTAGAGACACCGTGAATAGACCTCTGGGAAATTTTCCATGGCGTAAGGTATTCCAAAACTTGTGATCCCGGCCTGGATCCACACAGAACCCTTTTTTACACTGTAATGGACCTCCAGAATCTCCCTGCAGAGGACAGCAGAGAGACAATGAAACAGAAAGTGTACAAAATATAGAATGAGAGTTAATTCTGTAAGAGAAGACAAAGGCTTTTGTGTTTTTCAGACTCCCTGGCCGAGTTCGGAATGACATACATAGACAGACATGGCAGAAGTAGTAATATACCATTTCAAACTCGGCCAGGGAGTCTGGAACACCAAAAAATTATGTTTGAATGATCTTTATGAAACTCTTTCCATACAATGACAATTAATTTTGACTGATCACATCAGTCAAGCTTAAAAAAGGTTGGTTCAAACTAGAGCTGTCAATCGATCAAAAAATGTAATCGAATGAATTACATGGTGTCCCACTTAATTAATCGCGATTAATCACATTGAATCGCATATAAAAATATTTGCTGAGAAAGCCCCTCATATAACAATAATTCAATATATAATGATGAAATTATACATAGTTATCTTTAAATATTTAAAAAATAATATATATAAATAAAAAATATTCAGATAATTAAAATGCATTACATTCTTGTGGTAGAAGACTTAATCATTGATAAGACAATCCAAAAAGCGACTTTAGAATACAATATATTGTTTGCTACCTTCTTATTGATCATAAGTCAATCATTGGCATACAGTTCACAGCAATCCATTTCACAAGTGAATTTGTCAATCAGTTTGAGATTTATTATGAGGGCTTGTTTAAGGACCCGTCAATGTACACCTACGTCAGACATGCTTGTGTAGCGTCTTGGGTGCGTAGCATCATAAACATAACATTTTTAGGTCACTGTGTCAAGTTAAACATAGTTTAATACTTAGAACAAATCTTGAGATTCCTTTAAGTTGAATTTGCGCTCCATCAAGTGTTTTGAATGCAAGAACGTAACACATGTTTGTATTGTGCTGTGTGCTGTCAGAACAGGCTTGCAGGTCCTACGGAGTGCTAAGCACAATGAAACAGACATTAAAGCACCCTCAATTGAATAACTACATCTTCTCTTTAACTACTAGAGCACCCCATTAAATTCAGAAGCACCCTCAGAGATTTTGATCTGGAACAGGGCCCTGTCCAGGATCCAAAAATGGGGCACCGTGCTTGATTATTATACATTTGCAGCCTTTTAGTTTTTAATCAGAAAGTACACGTGGCATTCATCTAATCACATTGTATAGTCATGACATTAATAATGTGCAAAATCACTGTTACAATTTCAATTTGAAAAACAATTTCAGAACTTCTTACACTACTTCAAAGAGTTTTCATAAAAAAATCCTCCACATGCAGCAATGACAGCTTTGGAGATCTTTGGCACACCAGCTGTGTAGACTACCTCCATGGATCTTTTTATCACATACTTGGTCACAATGAATTGTCATTGTGTGGAAAGTTCAGATGTTTCTTTTTATGTTCCATGGTAAAAATAACAGCATGTAGGTTTGGCATGACATGAGGGTGAGTAAATAATTCTCATTTTTGGGTGAACTGGTCATCCTAAGAAATGTTTATCTTTATCTTTCAGTAAGTTTTCTGGATTTTTCTCTCCAATACACTCACCTGGCAGATTCCTTTACCAGCTCTGCCTGCAGGTATCATCTGCAATGTAATTACACCATTTACTTTTGGCTTGTTTTGGCAGGTCATTGTCTGTTGCCCACAATGGGGATTTCCACTTCCTAAAGAGCCTGAGGGGCCGGCAAATTCTCTGTCACAGAGAGTGACACTGAGTAAGTGTGACTGGCTACGTTTAGCCATTTCAGGAAACAAAGTGCATGACTCATTCTGCCTCACACATACTAATAATATATATAAGTAATCTCTTGGCTTATGTGATCACAACTGGGTAAGTTGCATTGTTTGAATAAAATGTTCACTCAAAGATTAAATAAGTTATGTCTAAAAATTGGAATCTTCAACTACAGTTGTAGGCAAAGGAAATGGTCCAGTCAATGAGTGAATCTCTCAAAAACACATCCAGGTCACATTTCACTGAAATATCAAATGGAGAAAAAAAAGGATTTATATTTGAACTCAAATTGAATTAAAGGCAGTTCAAAAAATGATGGCACTGTTTATTTGCCTTACAGTTATAAGAACAATGTGTTGTTGTTTTTTTAAATGTAACTCTTAAATGTAAATTATGGTCTAAAATTAAAAAGTAACATGTAACCCCCAACACTGATGAAGGACATGTATTTTACATGAAGGCATATGTTGAAAAACTTAAAATAACTAGTTTTGGACATAAGTATAGATTCTGAATGTAAAAAGATTTCAACAAAACTGGACTGCTGTCATTCAGCTTCAAAACAAAATGTTGATCTTATCTTTTAATATTCACATCCAAGTGCCCATCCGAGCACTATTGCTGTCAATATGGCAAGTTATAAAAACTATTAAAAAAGATACATCATTTCCTAGCCACATAACTACTGACACCATGTAAGCTACATACTATCCGGACCTTTGCTGGGAAGGAAATGTAGAGACCAGACCTCTTGGAACTTTAATTGAGTACCCCTGTTATAACACATCCACAGTGCGGAATGCACGTGTACACACACACACACACACGTTGGGTTTCCATGTTTTATGGGGAATTTCCATAGACATAATGGTTTTTATAATGTACAAACTTGCATTTTTACATTTTCAAAAAACATAATTTAGTATGATTTATAAGCTTTTTTTTCCTCATGGGGACCGACAAAATGTCCTCACAACATCAAAACATTTGGGTTTTACTATCCTTATGGGGACATTTGGTCCCCACAATGGGATAAATACACACACACACACACACACACACACACACACACACACACACACAAATTAAAAGGTGAGACTATAAGAGCATTTTTAAAAAATTGTCAAATAAAATCAGCCACAATGGAGAACACACACAGAAATGAAAGGGTGGGACAATAATACTTGGCACACACCAAGCATGCTCACACACTTGCACGCAGACCAACACTCACACACAGACACACATGCACACACACACATGCTGAAATGAAAGGGTGAGAAAATAAAACGTAGCACACATATTTTAACCATGAGCGAAAGAAGTGCCAATGCGAAGGCTAATGGGAGATGCTAAAAAGCTCTTAAGATTATTGCACCACAACTGCACTTGAGCAGGGAAGCTCATATTGCATTTTGGATGAGTCTCACACTGCATTCGAATGGGAGAGCCCACCCTGCAATATGAACAGGAGAGCCTGTATAGCGATCGAACGAGAGCACCGCAGTTGTGCTTTATAACAACTAAAATGTTTGCCATCTTTTGGCTCCTTGGGAGGTGAAGGTGAAGTCTTGGAAATACACCTAGATAGAGAAAGCGAGAGGAAAACCTGCATACAAATGGAAGGAATTTTAATTAATTTTTAACTTATCATAGAGTGTGAGAAATATGAAATCATACATGCTGTTCTGCTCTATGTGTGTGTGTGTGTGTGTGTGCTTCTGACGTTCCATGTGTGCTCAGTTGACCCCAGATGCAGGCTGCAGTGCGCACGATAGTGAGTCAATATATTTAGCAACTGCTGACTGTTTTACCTCTTTATCATGTTCTGCATACTTATTTCTGTGATCTGATTAAGGTCACACCCGTCCACAAAGTCAACCGTAACGTAATCACGGCTAGAACATCTGTATATGGCCTCTACACCCATTTTCTCCCCCTTGACCCTAGGCCTTGTTACCGCTTTCCCATTGGCTGTTTATTGTCTCATGAAAATATAAATGACATGCCTGCTCTAATAAACATTGAGTAGACTGAATACGGACCAACTGTGTGTGTTGTCATTCTTTCTACTTCCTTCGCGAAGTCTACAGAGACTCAGACTCACGACTGAACCTCACTGGTCACGAACATAGAAAGACGGGACCGGGGAATTGGAGATCGCGACTAGATCCAAAATATTCCTAACATAGAGTGACTATTCGCAGCAGGTATAAATACCTGTCACATCGTGCGGCTATTTTGTTTCTGGTGGAAACAAAGAAATGAAAGACAATCTGCTCCTTGAGTGTCTCTGCAGTAACTTAGTGTATTAAAATTGTGTGAATGTGCTTTTTCAATGTGGATGACCTGGGTTCTAATCCTCCTTTTGACCTAGTTTTCTCCATCATGTTTCCTGAATCCACTCTTGATATTTTTTCTTTAATACTACTTATACTAATAAATAAAATGAATATAAATGTTGATTTCCCCACAGTGATAGGTTGGTGTAGGGTGTCTGTGGGACACACTGCAGTGATGCCCTGTTAGTGTTTAATTAGGGCTGCAAATAGTATCTGCACTTAGTGGAAATAGCCTCTGACTTATTATTTATTATTATTATTATTATTAAGAAATCCTGCTGTTTTCTTAAAATCTCATTTAGCATACCATGTTTCTTGGATACAGTTATATTTTGACATAAGTTCCTGTTAAGGCATATATTACTTAAAGACCTTAGATTCTGTTATTTTGACATTATTAGTAATTCATGAATTAAAAAGTGTTTGTGTTGATAAAACAGATCACGCTCCTTTCCAGTCGAATTGCAAAGAAAAAATGCTAACAAATGTGTCCCCACTCAAGATATACAGTACGTCCACTGATGCAATCTTTGTTGATTTGAATATAAGGTTACATATGAGTGGTTCAGAACCCGGGGCTTCATTTACAATGGGTGATTTTGATATCACTTGACTACCCAGCTAGACTCTAGAACATCTGTTTGATGTTGTTCTCCAGTGACCAACAATATCTCAAATGTACTATGTGAAATATTTATTTTATAGCTTGAATTGATCATCAAAACTGACTGTTTGTAAAACAGTCTATTTAAAATAATATCCTTATTACTGTGTGACTTCAAATGAACACTGAATAAGAATCTTGCTAGATTGACAAGAGTGGGGTCCCTTCTAGACAGAAAAAAATAAATAAAACAAATAGGGGGCTTTTTACACATCTAAATAATCAAGGTCTTTTACAATATTTGAGGCAAATTTGAAGGCTTGTTTATTTCTCATACACATTAAAGAAGGTAAATATTTACAAATACATTTCCTTTAAAAACTGAAAAGTAAGGTTTTGTCTTCATACATTTGCACTTGTGAATAAAAGATTTACAGAGAACAAAAATGTAATTAACAAATAATTCTACCTTCTTGTCCTCCAGCAAAACTCCAAATACAATTACAGCTCTAGACAATGTAGGTAGCAATTGGATCTTTGTTTTCTAGCCAATTGAATACATTTTCACATGAAATATTTGAGTGTATACAGAAATAGATACGATGGTCAGTTGTCTCATCAACTTGGCAAAAAATACAAATGTTTTGATCAAAATTAAATAGAATTCTGAAGAATTCAGTAGATTGATATACATTATTCAGTATTTTAAAGTGAGTTTCCTTTGCTTTAGTGTCACATTCACAGTTGTCTTTTGTTTGTGTACTTTTATTTTGAAATTCTTGTTAAGTTCCTGTTCCCCAGTCATGTGATGTCCTGTTTTCCCTCCGTGTTCATGTGTCTTGCTTTCATTGGTTCATTGTTTGATTACTTTGTTATCAGTTCTAGTGTGTCATTGGTTTTAGTTAATTGCCTTGTTATCTTGTTTTGAGTTCTGTTTTTTCATTGGCTTATGTTTCCCCTTGTCCATGTATTTAAGCTCTCATGTTTGCCATTGTCTCTTGTCTAGTTTTGATGTTAGCCTGTGCGCGTGCGCAGGTCTAGTAATGATGTTAGTCTATGTAAATTAGCTATAGTCATGTTTAGTTCATAGTCTAGTTCCTGTTCATGGTTTTTATAGGGTTCCTTGTATTATCTTCGTGTGCGCAGGTCTAGTAATGATGTTAGTCTATGTAAATTAGCTGTAGTCATGTTTAGTTCATAGTCTAGTTCCTGTTCACGGTTTTTATAGGGTTCCTTGTATTATCTTCGTGTATAGAGGTCTAGTAATGATGTTAGTCTATGTAAATTAGCTATAGTCATGTTTAGTTCATAGTCTAGTTCCTGTTCACGGTTTTTATAGGGTTCCTTGTATTGGCAATAAATCTGCACTTGGGTCCTACACATCGTCTTTGTCATTGCCTTGTTAGCTACACAGCGTTACATTTAGGAACCACTGCAAATCTAATATATTGGGTTCGCAATTTTTTAATAGTTGGTTTGTCATAAATTTGCATAAATCTACAATCTACATACATACATTTATAGAATACCATTGTGGTATGGAAGTGCAGGTTACAGTATAGAATTAAAACAAGAACGAATACATTTCTTGGGAAGAATTGTCATAAGGTCATTGTCATTAAATTGAAGGGATGGTAGTTTGCACGAACCATCAAGGGAGTTTACAAAGGAGTTTTGTACTAAATGAAGAAAATGCTTTGGAATGGCATTTAAAACACGCTCAGATTGTTTACGTTCAAAATATAGATTGTATTTGATACAAACATCCCCATCCATTAAGTGGACCACAGACTAAACACCTTTTGCAAGCCAATCAAGAATGCATAGAGACTTGTGTCTAGACAGAATGGGGGTTCTATGTGGGATAAAATTGTGATTATACAGTAACTTCCAATAAAGCAAAATCTGTTGGTGAAAAGGAGATAATTTAATTGGCAATTGTGAAACCAAAAAAATAAAATTTCATTTAGAAGTTTCTAACAAAGATATCTGCAAGTATTTGTTTGCTTTTATGTGTTAATTTTTCACCCACAGCAAGCAAATAAAACTAGATATTGAAACATAGTACTAATACAGATATTGAAACATAGTACGTCATCACTCGTAAATGTGGTCCATGTGGCAGATGGAACATCCTGCAGCAGGATGGACACAATCGTTGCCATCTATGCCTAGGCAGCATCCATGTGGAGGTGGCGTTAGTGGACACCCAGCGTGCTTACTGTGGTGATGTCTTCATGAAAGACAGTGGCTTTTTTTCTTGATACTCTCCCAAACAACTTGTGGTGATGTAGGTAATGTCTGATTATTTAATTTATTTTCTTTCTGACCTCAAGATCCAAATAATTTATGCAAACCTTCAGCTGTGATGCTTGGAGATCATTTGGCCACTTGAACCATCTTCCTTACAGTGCATGGAGACAATATAGACACATGTTCTTTTCCAGGCTGATTCTAAAGATCTCCAGTTGATTGGAACTTGTTAATTATTGCCCTGATGGTGGAAAAGGGCATTTTCAATATTATAATATTTTTAGGTCATTCTGAGGTCACTCAGACCCCCACATGCTCAATCGTTTGTGCTTCGTTTGTGCTGATTTGTGCCGGTAAAAATTTAGTTTGTGCTGCTTCGGTTTTTAAAATATTAGACATTGAATTATAGGCGATGACTCAATCGTTTGTGCTTCGTTTGTGCCAGTAAGTTTCATTTTTGCGAATGTCTTTTTTTAACAATAAAGTTGAAGTAAGAAGGTAAGATCCAAATGGCAAACCAAATCACATAAATAGACGCATTCACTTCACTGTTAACAGAGGCGTTACCAGAGGCGTTTCCAGCATTGAAGGACATCCGGGGCTTAGCCCAGACCATTTTATTTTCACACTAGCAACCACTTCTCTGTAGTCCAAAGCTGGTGAGAGGGTGTTCTTTGAGTTTTGCTCTGGCTGGGCCTGTTTCTACAGTTCCTAAATCTTCCACTCTAGTACTATCCTCAACATCCTCTCTCCTCCCTGAATCATCTGTGATGCAAAAGAACAGATACAGCACATAACTTATTGCAAATCAGCTTCAAACAACTAATTCATCAAGTGCTACATATTTCAAATTGTAGACCAGTACCATTGAAGAAAATGTATTGGGAAGAGCAGATCAGTGGGATTGCCCTAAGATCTATCATGATTCTTGAATTTTCATGTACATTACCATAAAGTCATCACAAAAGAGTTATATTATAGTGAGTAAAGTGAGGTCAAAAAATATTGAATATAAATAATTTATATTTTTTGACATAAATAGTCAAAATGATGTATAAGATCCTAAGTTAAAGCAGTACATGAATGACTTTAGTCTAAGTTCATTGACACACCATGGCATCGAACTGTATATAATTCTCCATGTTCATCTGTCAAAATCCTTTCATTAGGATCATTGGGATAAACAGTGTTTAACTTTTAACTTTCTCTAAAGTAAAGTGACTGATTCATTGTTACCAGTTTCCATGCCTGATTCTGGCACAGCTGCTGCTGCTGCTCCTCATTCTGTTGCTCATCTTTGCTACACTCTACAAAACCATTTAATCAAATCAAAGTGTATATTTACTACAAACTAATATCACAAAACAAGTCACACATACATTTTATGCTAATGCTTATTGGTTATCCTTAGCGAAAACAACACCTGATAAACAAGAAAAGTACACTCCAAACGGGACTGGAACCGCGGTCTCCGATGTGAGAGGCGAGTGCGCTAACAAGGAGCTACCAGGTTGCGTCAATTTATACGAGGAGGTTAGAGGCTACAACATATATTGGCAGTCGGTAGTGGACCTTTTGATGTTTAGCCTACTGTGGGTGAAAGCCAGCTAGATGATGATCTTCAGACTTTAAGGACAAAAACAAATGTGAATTCTTACCCACTGACTTCTTTCGGAAAAATCCCCAAAGCCTCATTTGCTTAATTTTTGCTGTCTTTCCTGCTAACTGCTGTTAACTCGCCGCTAAGTAACGTTAGTTGATGTCAACGACTGTGCAAGCTCCTCCCCTACCTGCTGCATATTCGACAGAGGAAGAAACGGAGGAAGCCCTTAGGCTACCGACAGCAAAGGAACTTATTCTATAGGCTAGATTATGCCTATGTCTATTTTTACAGGCTGTATGCAGTATGTGCAAAGCCAAATCACAATGAAATAAGGCAACTTATGATTTCGGGGGTTTACATAGGCTTTTTTTTTTCATATTTGTCAGTCAACTTTTCAAAATACATTCGGGGCTACACTCAAAACATTCGGGGCTGAAGTCCCGGCAAAATCAGCTGCCGCCGTCTCTGACTGTTACTTATCCACTGTTCGTTTTCAACTTGTAACGGACACAGCGGATCACAGGATGTGAGTAATGTAACACAAACTCCAAGGTAAGTGTTTTAACTTGTTACTGTATGTAGTTATGTGAATAACAATAGTAATATTAACATTGTCATAAATATAGGCACCATAATCTGTTTGCTGTAGCTGTGTGTGTGTGTGTGTGTGTGTGTGTGTGTGTGTGTGTGTGTGTGTGTGTGTGTGTGTGTGTGTGTGTGTGTGTGTGTGTGTGTGTGTGTGAGCGTGTATTTATCACTTTGTGGGGACCAAATGTCCCCATAAGGATAGTGAAACCCGAAATTTTTGACCTTGTGGGGACATTTTGTCGGTCCCCATGAGGAAAACAGCTTATAAATCATACTAAATTATGTTTTTAAAAATGTAAAAATGCAGAAAGTTTTCTGTGAGGTTTAGGTTTAGGGGTAGGGTTAGGTTTAGGGGATAGAATATAAAGTTTGTACAGTATAAAAACCATTATGTCTATGGAAAGTCCACATTTGAGAAACATAGAATATCCTACCACTGTTACGCTGACGATACACAGTTTTATCTACTGGCAAAAAACGATATGTCTTATCCCCTGGAAGCCCTGTGTGACTGTTTTGATGAGATCAAATGCTGGATGGCAAACAATTTCTTACAATTAAACGAAAGTAAGAGCGAAATTTTGATTTTAGGCCCACCAAGCTCCTCAGCTACTTTTAATTTCGGTTCCTTCCCTGTCAGTGTTCGACCTCATGTAAGGAATCTTGGATTTACATTAGATTCGGTACTTAACTTTGAAAAACAAGCCAGCTCAGTGGTAAAAGGCAGTTTCTTTCAATTGAGCTCTATTGCAAAAGTAAAACAGTTCTTGTCCCCAAAAGATTTAGAGACTGTAATCCATGCCTTCATTACATCATGACTGGACTACTGTAATTCCCTGTACTGTGGTCTGCCTCAATCTACAATCACTTGTCTGCAAGTTGTTCAAAATGCTGCAGCGAGACTTCTGACTGGTACAATAAAGAGAGATCACATCCCTCCTGTCTTAGAAATTTTACACTGGCTCCCAGTTAAGTTCAGAATTGATTTTAAAATTGCAGTTTTGGTGTACAAAGCGCTATCCGGTGCTGCACCAACATACATATGTGATTTACTGACTATGTACACTCCCCAAAGAAATCTTAGATCGTGTAATCAGCTTCTTTTAACTGTTCCACGCTTTCGTTGCAAAACCAAGGGTGGTCGGGCCTTCTCTGCCGCTGCTCCTAAGCTCTGGAACAGTCTGCCCTTCGCTGTGAGGTCTGCTCCGACACTAACAAGTTTTAAATCGGCTCTTAAAACGTATCTATTCTCTAGTGCTTTTAAATAAACTGATTGATTGATTGTATATGAATCTTTTGAATGAATTATATCATGTGCTATATGTATAAACCTGTCTTTTGCCTTGTCTATTTCAATGCTTTTAAATTGCATATTGTAATATTGTACAGCACTTTGGCGCAGCTCTGTTGTTTTTAAATGTGCTATAGAAATAAAATTTGACTTGACATAAAACATGGAAACACTACAAGTGTGTGTGTGTGTGTGTGTGTGTGTGAGCGTGTATTTATCACTTTGTGGGGACCAAATGTCCCCATAAGGATAGTAAAACCCGAAATGTTTGACCTTGTGGGGACATTTTGTCGGTCCCCATGAGGAAAACAGCTTATAAATCATACTAAATTATGTTTTTTGAAAATGTAAAAATGCAGAAAGTTTTCTGTGAGGGTTAGGTTTAGGGGTAGGGTTAGGTTTAGGGGATAGAATATAAAGTTTGTACAGTATAAAAACCATTATGTCTATGGAAAGTCCCCATAAAACATGGAAACACAACATGTGTGTGTGTGTGTGTGTGTGTGTGTGTGTGTGTGTGTGTGTGTGTGTGTGTGTGTGTGTGTGTGTGTGTGTGTGTGTGTGTGTGTGTGCAGTACAGGTCAAAAGTTTGGAAGCATTAAGATTTTTATATGTTTTTGAAAGAAGTCTCGTAATCTCACCAAGGCTGTATTTATTTGATAAAAAATATAGTAAAAACATTAATATTGTGAAACAATACACATTAAAATAGCTATTTTCTGTTTTAATATAATTTAAAATGTAATTTTATATCTGTGATGTCAAAGCTGAATTTTCAGCATCATTACTCCAGTCTTCAATGGTTTGTTTGTTTTTTATTTCGTTTTTCTTTTTGTTTTGTCTTTCCTATTTTTAGTCTATATATGCTCTATTTTATATTATGTGTTGGAATGACAGTTGTCAATTTGACTGGCATAATAAAATTAAAAAAACTCCAGTCTTCAATGTCACATGATCCTTCAGAAATCATCGTAAAATGTTGATTTTGTGCTCAACTATTATCAATTATTATTGGTGCTCAATATTAAGAATGGTTCTTATTTTTTTATCAATGTTTAATTGATAAATATTAATCAATGCTTAATATTTTTGTGGAAACTGTGATACATTTTTGTGTTGATTCTTTGATGAATAGAAATGTAAAAAGAACAGCATTTATTTGAAATAGAAATCTTTTTAACCATATAAATGTATTTTACTGTCTAATGATCAATTGAATGTGTCCTTGCTGAATACAAGTATTATATATATATATATATATATATATATATATATATATATATATATATATATACACTCACCTAAAGGATTATTAGGACCACCTGTTCAATTTCAATTTCTCATTAATGCAATTATCTAATCAACCAATCACATGGCAGTTGCTTCAATGCATTTAGGGGTGTGGTCCTGGTCAAGACAATCTCCTGAACTCCAAACTGAATGTCAGAATGGGAAAGAAAGGTGATTTAAGCAATTTTGAGCATGGCATGGTTGTTGGTGCCAGACGGGCCGGTCTGAGTATTTCACAATCTGCTCAGTTACTGGGATTTTCACGCACAACCATTTCTAGGGTTTAAAAAGAATGGTGTGAAAAGGGAAAAACATCCAGTATGTGGCAGTCCTGTGGGCAAAAATGCCTTGTTGATGCTAGAGGTCAGAGGAGAATGGTCCGACTGATTGGGCTATCTGGATGGGCTACAACAGCAGAAGACCCCACCGGGTACCACTCATCTCCACTACAAATAGGAAAAAAGAGGCTACAATTTGCAAGAGCTCACCAAAATTGGACCGTTGAAGACTGGAAAAATGTTGCCTGGTCTGATGAGTCTCGATTTCTGTTGAGACATTCAGATGGTAGAGTCAGAATTTGGCGTAAACAGAATGAGAACATGGATCCATCATGCCTTGTTTCCACTGTGCAGGCTGGTGGTGGTGGTGTAATGGTGTGGGGGATGTTTTCTTGGCACACTTTAGGCCCCTTAGTGCCAATTGGGCATCGTTTAAATGCCACGGCCTACCTGAGCATTGTTTCTGACCATGTCCATCCCTTTATGGCCACCATGTACCCATCCTCTGATGGCTATTTCCAGCAGGATAATGCACCATGTCACAAAGCTCGAATCATTTCAAATTGGTTTCTTGAACATGACAATGTGTTCACTGTACTAAAATGGCCCCCACATTCACCAGATCTCAACCCAATAGAGCATCTTTGGGATGTGGTGGAACGGGAGCTTCGTGCCCTGGATGTGCATCCCACAAATCTCCATCAACTGCAAGATGCTATCCTATCAATATGGGCCAACATTTCTAAAGAATGCTTTCAGCACCTTGTTGAATCAATGCCACGTAGAATTAAGGCAGTTCTGAAGGCGAAAGGGGGTCAAACACAGTATTAGTATGGTGTTCCTAATAATCCTTTAGGTGAGTGTGTATATATATATATATATACTGTATGTATAATTTTATATAAAGCAGCGCAGCTGTTTTCAACTGATAATAATAATGAATTTTTCTTGAGCAGCAGATTAGAATGATTTCTCAAGGATCATGTGACACTGAAGACTTAAGTAATGATGCTGAAAATTCAGCTTTGATCACAGGAATAAATGACAGTTTACTATATATTCAGATAGAAAACAACAAGTTTTACATTGGAATAATATTTCACACTTACTGATTTACTGAATGTTTGATCAAATAAATGCAGCCTTGGTGAGCAGAAGAGACTTCTTTCAGAAACATTAAAAAATCTTAATGTTTTCAAACTTTTGACTAGTACTAATATATACTATATATTTGTGTATATGTGAAAACTCATGACTCAATGAATTAAGAAGCCAAAATTATTTTACTTTTGAAATGTAATTACTGTGTAGTATCGAACATCCATTAACACAAATAATGTACCACACAGAATAAGACTTGAGGAGCCGACTTCCAGAAAAGCAGATACTACTTCTCCAAACAGGAGTAGGAAAACAAGGGTGTGTGGCATATAACAAAAATACTTGTATTTGTGTAATTACATTTAAACAATGCAATCAGTCTTTTGTGTATAATAAAGCATATGGGCATATTTTGTGTTTTTCTGATGCTCCTGTCACTCCACTTCTCAGGTCATCATACATCTCCCTGACACATGGAGACCTCCTGCAGTAGGCCACATAATGTCTAAGAGCATCCTGGATTAAGCCTCTTTTGAAAGCAATGATTGTCCTTAAAGCAAATCTCTCTCCTTGGAGCATCAGATTGGAGGGAAATTCACACAAAGGAAATTCTGTGGAGTTGCTTCCCAGGTCAGTGTCAATCCACAGAAGTTATCCCAGACTGTAACTGTGAGAAACTTTCCCTGCACAGAGCCCTTTTCCTGAGGTATCTGTCTTGAAGGCAGAGGGACACTGTGACAGACTTTGTATTGGCCTGAGGCAGGGGGACTCCAGAAGGGTAAGGCCTTCTTCCACTGCGGCCTGAAGATGAGCCATGCCAGAAGCCTGCAGTACAGTAACAGAAGTACAAACAAATGGAACTTCCCGGGTGACTTGTGTGCTGAGACCACAATACTGTGAGAAGCACTGTTTTGGGAAGGAAACACATGCACGTTTTTCAACAGATCCACTTTCAGTCTTTTCCCCCTCACAGTTGGATCTGCATGGAGCCATTCAGGACAAGGAGAGAGGTATGAATTCCTCTTTCTCTTTATGGGTGGAACCGCTAGGCCTCTCCAGTTTTCAACAGCGTCTTCATATTTTGGATGGATGTTTGTGACATTGTCAGATTTCCCAGAACAGGAAGCATCCATTTCTGGTTTTCCATCTACACTGCAAGTTGTGGTGGGTAGTGGATTGTCTCCTGTGATGATCACTGTTGCTACAGCTCCATCCTCTTCACCTTTTTCATCACCTTTTTGTTTTGCAGAACAAATTTGCATGTTGCAATAAATCCATCCACCCGAATAGGCAAGTTTTCATGCTTGGAAAAGGCCACGTTTTAAGTTTTTGAACTCTGCTTCAACATTGGCTGAACTAGCGGTGATGTTGGTGCTTCGAAAGTGAGGGATCATTACCCCTGTCTAGAGTGGTATGTAACTTGCAAGACAGATTATATTGGGAATAATCTCAGGGAGGAAGTGCATATTATCATGATCCCCATTACCTATGGCAAGTGATCTGCTCTCCTCACATATGTCTTTTACCCACTGTTGTAGGTCTGTCTGTGTTTGGTCACATGGATCCACTTCCAGGTCCTCACCCTCTACATCTGGAATGATGACACACTCTTCTGCAATTCTGACTTTCAGGTATTTCTTGCACCTTTCTGATATGAGGGGGGTTCCAGAACTGTCATTGCCCTCTGCTTTGCTGAGAGCCACAACAGTAATACTGCGTAGTAGCTCTTTTGCATTGTCCATGGAATGTGACATGAGAAGCTGTGCCATTGACCTCACAAAGAAATCTTTAATGCAATGTGTTTTTTTTTCTTCAAGCAGTCCCAATGGCAGATTAAACAAGGTGGCACTTTTGCTGACTGTTTACAGAGTAAGACACCACAACACTCATTGATGTAGGTATTTAGATCAGGATGAGGAGTAAAAGCCTTGACCAGAGCTCCGAGCAAAGCCAGAGAATAGTCACTCACAAACTCTTTTGGAGTTGGCGCACCTGCGCGTATCCATTCTGTCAGCCAATGTGTTATTGCATTAATATTGTGTCTCTCTGACAGCATTTGCACCTCTGGGACACTTGAGCTCTCATCCCCTGCCAGAATGCCCTGATATAAGAATATATGGCCAGACTTGCCATTTGGTCTCTGTAGTTTCCTCACTACTGAGCCAGTTGCATCAAAACTCACAGTGGGGTTAGTAGATGTCTTTGTACATATACATTTGTGTTTGACTCCAATAGTGACAGAAAGACTTGTCCAGTCCAATGTCTTTAATGTGACCACTGTGCGGTGCACTGTATTTTAACATCTGCTGTGACACAATGGGATCCTTGTCGCCTAATTCAAAATAATTTCTCTCTTGCTTTGCTTTGTGCAGGGTGGCCAACTTAGGCAGATGACTTGGCTCAGGATCTCCAAAATCCATCAGCTTTGTTGCCTCTGATGCCCTCCATACATGGGGTTCCATTCTACCCTCACACAGTTCTTTGGCTATCTGCACACGCAAGTTACCAGACATCGCACGCTTGGAACAGCCATTGTGCAGGGAGTCATCAGTGTTTTTAAATAAACACTTGAACACCGTTGGGATGTTCATTTCAGGCGCTCTGTCACATTTTCTGTGAATGTGGCCATGACACTCCTTACAGTTGCCTCTGATTTCTATGTATTTCTCTGTGGCCTGTGGATGAACACAGGACTGTGAAAATGGAATCTCTGTCAACTTCTGGTTTCTTGGGCATCTGCCATAAGCAAAACATAATTACCCACTTAAATAATCCTGACTCAAAAAATGTCATGTTCAGTATAAACTTGTTTTCATTACTGTTTTGGTCTGAATATAAGGATAATATAGTAATAATATATAAGGCTAATGTATCTTATATTAGGACCAATATGGTAATGTTGACCCCTAGATGCACAATGTATTCAAAAAACATGGTCATAGGTCACATGTAAAACTGTAATTAGCATGTATTAGTATTAGAAATGAGTATTCTGCTCAATAAACATTGACAATCTTAGCTCTCTTGAATGTTGTACCATTGTTCTTGAAGTTAACAAATACTATTGTTACTGGCAATTTTAAAACACTGTACTTACATTGGCTAGAAATTTTATTTAGTAACTACTTTTGTAGTTTGATTTATATGGATGTATCTCTATTAACTCTACACTAATTTCCACAAAAGCATCTTGAACAGAAGTGTCACTTGACCCTATAGTGGTGGACGTGAAGTGTAGCAGATGATACTCCATGTAAATAAATAAAAAGTTTAATCAGGAAACACCAGTGAATGAAGTAAAGAAAATTGTTTATTGAACAAATGATGTGATGATTAGTCTTGACAGAAATTCTTTGGCAATTCGACTCTAAAAGTTTGTTCACATCGAGGAGATTTGGGCTATGTTCTCGTGCCCAGAGCTGATCGAAAGTGAGTGACAGAAAAAGAGTCCGACAGACACCAGATGAATATTGAGCTGCTGTTGTCTGAACACCAATACGTTTTTAATAAACACCATAGTGACTACAAAAACATTGATAAGGAGTTGTTGTTGTTGTATTAAAACATCTTCATCCATCATCAAACATCTTCATCCAACATCTTCATCCAACAAACCCGGAAAAAAAAGGACTACACACAAAACAAGATAGACCTATTTTAGAAATATATAATATAGTAGCCTAATATATAGTAATCAGAATGACCTAGACTGCTACTACTAGCCTACATAAAGTGATCTATTTTATTCTGTCATTATTGTATTCAATAGATATCAGCATTTATAATTCGCCTGTAATTCAATGTCTAATATTAAAAAATCCGAAGCAGCACAAACGAAACTTTTAAATATATCTCAGATATATTTTACTCACAAGAATTTCTAGGGGTACTAATAATTGTGGTCAGCATGTTTCAGAGAAAACTTTTAATTATTTTACTTTCATTAAAGTTCAGATTTTTGTGAATATTTTGAATGAAAGATCAAAAGGATAAACTATGCAGATTTTTCTTCACAGACTTCTTTGCTCATGTTTACCAAGGGTCCAAAATAACATTATTTCATCATATAACAAGTCATTTCTTACAGTATTTCTCAGCCCCTCTATATTAAATATTAGCCTTTTGTTTTAAGAATTTATAAAGAATAAACAAATTAAGAACTGGAAATGTAAAACATTTCCACATACACTTTTCTCACTTCCACATAATCTTTTCTCATATGACTTATTTAAATGTACTTAAATTTTTATCTGAAAAGTAGGCCTCCTTATCAAAGTAGGCTTTCGGCTTAAAGGTGCTATATGTAAAATGTCACTGTTTTTCATCATAAAATGGTCATGATATGTCATTAGAGAATTAGAGAAACATGCTAAGTTGAAATTCTGTCTTCTCCGATAACTGTCACGAACACGGGTGAAGGCGCCTCCTCCTCGAGCCTCCGGAGATCGCATTCACCCGAATACTGATTACTCACCCCAGCTGTTGCTTATTACCTCACTCTATTTAATCACGTCTGTTTGTTCCCTCCTTGCGAAGTCTTGTTTAGCCCCGGCGACATTTCCAAGCATCATTAGTTACCTCTCTAGTTTATCCGTGTACCGACCTAGCTATTCCCCGTTCCAGTTTGTTAGCCACCTGCCCAGTTACCCTAGCCTGCCTTGTACCACGACTGTTTGCTGCCCGCCCTGATCATTAGCCTGTCCCTGTTTACGCCTCTGCCTCTCTGCCTCACTCTGTTTGCCTGTCCCAGACCATTGCCTGTACGACCTGAGTTTACTGTTCTAATAAAGCCGCATATGGATCCAAACCAACCTGAATCTTCATTACAATAACAATGCTACAGCCAGTCTATTCTACTATGAAGTTTCTTTTTATGTTTTGGCCTGTGTGATCCCGCCCACTGCCTTTAAAACAAGATACATTTACTTGAGAAGCAACATATAAGTTAGACTTTAAGAAAATGTATCTTAAATATACAGTAAGTGTATTTTGTATATAAGTGTATTTTCTTCACATGGTTATACTTCTGCAAGTGAAGTAAAGACAAAATATACTTATATTCAAGGTCTATTCTCTAAAAGCAATCTAAATATCTCATATGCAGCTTCTCGGGTCAATGAATCTTTTTAAAAGGAATTTTATATATTTTTAAATATTTGTATTTTCAATATTATATTCAACATTCTCAGATAACAATTTTTTTCTTCTGCAGTACAGCTGCTAAAGTAAATGTATGTTGTTTTAAATGAGTTTTAGATATTTTTATTGGAAAACAAGCCAAAACAAAACAAATAAAAAATATATTTTGTTGCAGTGTATAATGGGGCGAAGACTTTTGTTCTCTTCAATCCATCTTAAACTCACTAAAAAACAAACTCTCTTTAATTAATAAAGCTGCGTATTGCCAATTTTCTTCACGATAAGAAATGCACAGTGACACATTTATAATGATTCGATAAGTCCTGAGCCATCGTGTTATAATCTAGCTTTAGTAAGTGCAGGCTTGAGAGACGAGCATCCCGGTGACAGTGTGTCTCTCAGCCGGGTGCAGTTTCAATCTCTCCCCCTTAGATCGAGACACCGCTCAGAGAAATGCCAGTTTCGGAGTTTATAGGTAACTACAAGACCTGCTTCCGTATTATTTGAACTTTAATAAAGCTATAACGCATTAAATATATCTGCATTTAAGATGTAACCTTGAGGGTGTTTCCTTTTAAGACATCCAGTTCCACTTATTCCACAACAAGAGTGGTTCTGTGTTTACTTATTGGATATTTTTGTATAATTCCCCAATACTTTGGGATCTACATCACCTGAAGCTGTTTGGAAAGTTTAGGGTGCATCTGGACTGTGATCTGTGTAATTCTTCCTCTCCTCAGTCAGGCGGGAACTGCAGTGTTGCTCTCGTGCGTCATAATAACAGTTTATTGATCTTGTGTTATGTTAAATGAGATCAAACGACTATTCGACAACGAAAATTTGTAGACAATTTTTTATTGTAGATGTTGTCGATAACGTCGACTAATCGTTTCAGCTCTACACCATACTCTTCATTAACATTCTTCTAACTCTTATATTCACTCAATGAGCAATAGAGGCTGCTGCTGCTGAAGATACATGAACGGTTGTTTGCAGACAACATTGTTTTGCATGGCCACAAGCATCTTGCACTGCTCCGAACTAGCTTAATTTTAGCTTACCGGCCCTCTCATCATCTTCATTTAGAGACTTCTTTTTTTAAATCTTGCCTTTTCAGTGCCGCCTTTGCACTTTCTATTGTCCATTTTAGCCTATATCCTCCATCAACCACAACCACCACTGACTGAAGTTTACAAGTGACAAGTTGCCGCTGTCGGGGGAGTCAAAAGATAATTACGCCATTAAACTGAGTGGGCTGCAAACAAATTATAAATAAAAAGAGTGGTGCTGAGGTAAAATAAAAAATAAAAAAGAGTGGGCTGCTGTGAGTGCAGGCAGCCTAGGGACAGTATCCATATTTCAACCCAGTGCCATGACAACACCGGCCCTCACAGCCAAAAAAACAGAACGGCCCACTGAGACTTCTCTCGGTGCTCCCGATTAGCCAATCCGGGCCTGATCAGAGATTACAGAGTCCACTCGACCTAAAAATCAAGGCCATCTGTCTAAAAACCACCATGACCAGAGGCGTAGTAAAACAAGGATAAATATTGGAGATGCCTTTGGAAGATGTTCCTGTTGCATGTCCTCATTCTGGCAACCCGCATGAGCTTCGAGTCTGGGGCAGGGCAGACAACTCTCCAATATTTTGAATTTGGTCTGCTGTAGGCCTACCTATTTCAAACGCTTGTTGTCAATCTTACATATAACACCTTTAACCTACAATTAATTACTTTATTTATCACAAATGCCTTATCACAAATGCCTTATTTTATTGACATAACATTATTTTATAATCCTGATGTTCTTCTCCAATGTACAAAATAAAACACGTATTGGGAGTTATACTGGCATCATAAAATCCTGCACCTCTGACACAATTGTACAATTTTTAAGGTGTCTTCCTGAAGAGGGCGCTTGCTTGCCAAAAAAGCAGAATCGTTCATTGCGCTGCATTTAAAACTTGTGACAATTTTTCCTTTCTTTCTATTTGACTGGAAATAGTACACGAAAAGTATGCTTGTTTAATCTGCCCACTTAATCTCTAGAAAATATTTTTTATAAAAAATTTTACAAAAGACTGGTGCACCCAGACCAGCGATGAGAAAAGTAACAGGTGCCACTTGGCAACGTCATAGGTGCCGCTTTAGAAGAGGTATGACAATAATTTACTCAATAATAATTATAATAAGGACATTTAATAGAAAATAAAAACATAGTATAAAGTTAACATATTTAAACATAACATATTTTCTGTGTGGTAAAATTGTCCAAATGTTGTTAGAGACATTTCTGATTTTCTGAAATTTGATCGGGACATGTTCATATCATCCCTAACTAAAATTACACCTCTGCTTGTATAGATTGCACAGTAATAAGAGAATTAGGAAAGATGGTCTGATATAACTTTATCCCTGGATGTGCGGTTAATATTCAGAAACCGCTAGATAGCTCAATTGACCAAACAGAATGGATGATTCCAAGATACATTTCTAGTTTCCACAATTTTTATACCTTTGTTTTGTTGGACAGGAAAAACGTGCTTCATATCATGCGACCCACATTTGTTTAATTTTTCAGATGGAGCCATATTTGTAGGACTGATATTTCTTTGATTTAACCATATAGAAATGAAGACAAATCAAGACAAATATTGGAAAGTTTGTTCTGAACCAGAATCTAAAAGGATATGAAGACATATTTAAAGTTTCTGGAGTAATAGTCACTCCAACTTTGGAAAAAGTGGATTATTTAAGTATTTATTTTTCTAGTCTTATTATTAACTTTGATTATAATTTCTGTCTTTCTTTTTTATCTGTATAAGTAAAACTATATGAAAGTGTACATTTTCTGCACAAGTTGCCTGAATCTGTGAATTTTTTATACACTAACAAACAAAAAAACAGTAAGTTCAATATAAGAGTGTGACGAGTTGAGGAGGCTGATGAGTATGGTGAAGAGAACGTGTGAGGACTTGTGTGGCAGCTTTTCCGCTAGGTCGGACCAAGGGCTGAACAGACGGCAGCAAACATGAGTGACGAGCATGCAGTGTGTGCTGTGGCACCATGACCATCTCGCGAGCATCAGGTCCGAGGCACCGAACCTGCCGGAAAGAAACGCTACCCGGTGGTCGTGATACCAAGAATAAGGCCAAGGAAGTGAGGAAACTGCTCTTTTCTTGAGAAAATGGGTACCACAGCCTGTTGGGCGTGCGGCAAAAACAAAAGGAAACGGAAATGAGGATTCTCCACCCAGCCCTCCACAGGGGAAGGAGTGGTCTTTTTACCAGCTCCGGACTTACTGGGCAGCCCGTCTCAGGGGCACTTCGAAGCCTTCCTTGGGTTCTTGGCAGCCGGCCATGAGAGGAAAAGCAGACATGGGTGGTGTCTGCTTCCTGTGGGTGGCTGCACGCCGAGGCCGGCCCACTGGGGTGGGCAGTGGTGGAGCCTGTGTTAGCTCTGCAGGGGGATGCCGTTGGCGATGAGCAGACAGGGTGCAGGATCTTGAGCCGTGCCGGGGCAGGATGTGTTGAATAGCCTCCATCTGCTTCCTCACCATCGGAAACTGCCGGGCGAAGTCTCCGAAGGTGTCGCTGAATGGGCAAACCTGGGAGATGGGGCATCAAGGAATTTAACCTTATTTTCCTCTCTTGACTCGACCAGGTTGAGTCAAAGGTGACGTTCCAGGACCACCAGGGTGGGCATCGCCTGCCCGAGTGACCGTGCCGTGACCTTTGCTGCCCAGAGGGCGAGATCGGTCGCCGAGCATAGCTCCTGCATTAGTCCCGGGTCAGGACTACCCTCATGCATTTATTTAAGTGCCTTGGCTTGGTGCACCTGCAGGTGGCATGGCATGCAGGGTGGAGTCGGTGCATCCAGCAGTGCCGTAGACCTTAGCTGCCAATGACGACGTAAGCCCACAGGCCCTGGACGGGAGCCTCAGACGACTCCGCCAGGTGGCGGCACTCTGTGCGACCAAGCACGTGAGACAGCGATCATGGCCATCAGAAGCGAGATAGCAACCACAACCAGGAATAACACATAAACGAAAAGGCATCTTGAAAAAGACGCTTTTGTAGCACCACTCTTTTAGTAGGAAAATGTTTGTTTTTTTTGTGAAAATATAGTCTTTTATTATTTTTAGAAAATGTACTTTTGCTGCTTAAGTGTCCAGGGGTGTTTCTCTGCACAACGCCGGTGTGAGAGGGGGAGAACCACTGTAATGGGTCGTAGAAACCAACAGCTCTTAAGAGTGAGAGATGAATGGCTGGGTAATTCAGCACAGTGAAATACAACCACTCGGCTCTGAAGAAGAAGTCTGAATGAGTAGTTGCATTCCAGCTCCTTACATACCGGTATGTCCAGGGGAGTGGCATGCAAATTCA
Source organism: Xyrauchen texanus (assembly GCF_025860055.1). Taxonomy (NCBI): domain Eukaryota; kingdom Metazoa; phylum Chordata; class Actinopteri; order Cypriniformes; family Catostomidae; genus Xyrauchen; species Xyrauchen texanus. Next base: position 11,911,794 of record NC_068308.1, read on the forward strand.
AGTTCCACTTGCCAATTTTCATAGGCCTTTTCTCAAAGATAAGAGATGTCTGGGGCATCCAGGAGTGACCCCTAGTGTCACTACATAGACACAACGTTGAGTGAGTGACAGAAGGGGAACTAGATATATTCAAGGTGTTTTTCCATGTTTCCCATTTCTAAGCAAAGAAAGTGTTTCAAACATATTTATTTTCATTATACTGCTTTAATTGATAATCAATTCATGTTGTATCAATTTAAAAGCTTTATGATCTAGGTTTTTTTTACTCTAAAATATTCCATCCTTAATAATGAGTTATAATTAATAAAGTTAAACCAGAGTGTATTTCTGAAATTCTAGTGTCCACTCAAAACTTTTTTAAAATTATAACACAAGCAAATTCATTAAAGTTAATGAGTATTCCATACAAATATGTAATGTGATAAATATGAGAATTTTCTTTTTTATAAATTACAATAAATTTCAGTCTGTGTACATTTAAATCTGTCAGCAAGAATACACATTCATGAACTTACCCACCATTCACACCATCATGGCTATGATGCTGAGCAAGATCACTGGCAACCCCGTGACTGAACTGAGATGAATGAAAAGTTTCTGCCTCTTTCATTTACTTTAAATCTCTTCAAACCTTGTGACATGCCTGACTGGCTCTGATCTTGCTTGATCATGCATATTTACAAATTGACAACAGGTTTGTGCAGTCTTATTCTTTGTATTTAAATTGAAAGTATGTATAATGATAATGTTTATGCCAGAAAACTCAGCTGAGTGATCTATAGGTACCCAAATGCAGCTATTTGATAAAACAATATAAAAAGATTATATTTATGGGATATACAACAAAAGGTTTGAGGCACTTGATGCTCTTACACACCGTTAATGAACTGCAATTCCACATGCCAATTTCTGCAGACCCATAGCCTATAATTTGAATATACAGTCAGTACAATACAGAGTGCTCCTTTGACCTTTATACTCTCTGTTGTTACTGCTATATAACTGGTTATTCCAGAATTTGATTTAACAATAACACTTAATGACAAAAGAGTCATGCATATAAAATCATACAGTTATGTAACCACTCCTGTGTCTTTCATTTAAAGATGATGCATAAACATTTATCACTGGCTGACAATGCATAACATCTAACATACAAACGTGTTAAAAAATTTCTTGTAAAATGTCTAGCAGTAGTCCCTTTATTCCTGTTTTTTTCTCTTTCATTCTCTGTCACTCACCGTAAATCTTCTTTTCACTCTTTTCCTTGCGGTCACTCCACGGCCATCCTTTTTCACTTTACCCTCCAAGTTCCAGTTCACCTCCTTCTAATTTCTATAAAGATTCTTACTGTAAAATTGTATTACAAACTTCAGTCAGCAAAGCCTTATAGGCTTGATTGTTAACATTTACAGTATTGTCAAATCATTACTTATAGTACAGAAATAGATAATGTAGAAAAAAAAGAAGACATTTTTAAATAAAGAAATAAAAACACTGTATTTTAAATTGGGGGGAAAAATAATCCAATTCAAAGTGACAAAAATTACAATAAAATAAATCGTTTTAGAAAAAGAATTGTCACATTTCAGTCAAAGGTACAATAATCATCTTTAGGCAGGTCTAATAACAAGCTGTGTGATATGCTGCGATATCCATATTTATCTAATCTGTGATAACATTCTATGAGATATTTACTAAGAGATACAATCACAACCTTAAAGAAAGTCTCTATAGAGGCACTTGGTTAAGGAATTTGAATTCCAGTTATTGATACTTTTACTAAAGCTCTGGTCTGCTAATAAAGTTGTTTACTATGTGGTCAAAGCTATAAATATTTTATTGTGCAAACTTTTAAAACTCTTCATTAAGTTAATGTTTTACCATAACTGGAGACCGACAGAACAAGATCAAGGCACTTGATAGCACAAAATGTGAACTTCTAAGCCAATCTCCTCGCAGTATTTTTCTTTGGAAGTACGGTTATTTTAGCAGAGGCCCGAGACTGCCAGAACCCCAATTTGAGTTGGGTCACTATACAGCATGAATGTAAAGTAGACCAGAACACTGGAAAGGGGCCAGAATGAATTTTAAGTGACCACTGTCTTAAATGTGTCTGTGAACATCTCTCTCTCTCTCTCTCTCTCTCTCTCTCTCTCTCTCTCTCTCGTTACCCGGTGTTTACCCTCTTCATACAATTTAACTCTCTTTTAGTGATCAAACTGAATGACTGCATTGAACATTAGATATAAAGTTTGTAAACCCCCTTTCACATTTGTTTTTGCACTCAGCATCTATTCCTCTAACCGCTTGATCCCCGCCTACTGTCCCCTGCCCCTATATAAGTGTGTTTTTCAGTATCCAACACAAAGAGCAAGAAGAAATGAAAGAAAGAAAAAGAGTAATGATAAGGAGTAGGTCCTCGCTCCAGTAAATCGACATGAAGTTTAAAGTCCTGTTCTATTTATGGTGGCTGGGCCTAATAAAGCCAGGTGAGTACTATGCATGTGTTGCATGCATTTCCTCGAAATATACTACTTTTAATTATGGATCTCGAATGTCTTTGCTAATGCATTCATGATTGGCATTGTGCACAAATTGTTAGCTTTGAACTGAAAGCTGTGCACCTGCAGCTGTGTTAATGTGAATACCAATGAAAGGTAACTGCACATTTAATTGCAAATGCTGAGAAGACTCTGACATGGACTGTCAATGTTCTATACCTTACAAATATAATAAACCACACTGAGAGTAAGTAAATGAAAGTTTAAGACAGTTTGAAAAATATGCATTAGGATACATTTGAGAATTTAGTTAGATGCTAAAACAACTAGTAGGCTACACATCTTCTTAAGTTGTCAAATGTTCAAAGATGTCAAATGTTCTACAGCATACTTCTATCTATCTGACACATATATTGTCCAAATGACATTAAAGTAATCAAACACATCCGATGAATAATTGTCATTATTGTGAACAGTTCCATTAAGGCTCAAGAGAAAGAAAGAAAAAACATACTCTGATAAATAAAAACATGCAGATTTTTATTTTGATCAGTTGCTTCATCTTAATGTAACTTTGTAGTGCTCCCTGTCAAATAGAGCATGTTTCTTCATGAACTCTTAAAGTTATCAAAGCATGACTAATAAAAGCCTTCAGCAAGTTTTCAATGTGGATGTTGAATTTGGTTTTATAGATATATTTGTGTGTCAACCAGTCATTGGAAAATGTATGTTTTGTGTAATCTATATAAGCTGTATAGAGATCTAGTAGTAGGCCTAGTTATTATTTATCAGATTTTTTTTTTTCTTACAGTACACTTACTACAGTTACAGTCCCTCCACATCAACCTGGATAAAGTGCCTTGATTTTCTTAAAAAATAAAAAATAAATTAAAAAATTACAATCCCAGACCTTTAATCAATGTGAACCATTTGCTCTAGTAGTCAGTTAATTCACCTAATAACTGAAATGCTTACTCTTTTACATATTTCTTGCATTCTGTCAAACTCAGGCTCCTCTGCAGGTGTCTCTGTGGCCCCGGGCTCCTCAGCTGTCCTGAACTGCTCCTTTACACTGTATCCTCCAGTCGATGATTTGCTTTTAAATATCACCTGGTCCTATGGTGGTTCAGTTATTGCCTCAAAGAACCACACTGAACCAGGTTTCTTCCTGAACACCACTGCTTCCTACATTGCTTCCTTCCCATTGACTGTTTACAATACCACTACAGAACAGCAGGGGGTGTATGAGTGTAGAGTGAGCTACAATGAGACAGACTACTCAACAGATGTCACCTTGACAATATTAGGTGGGTCTGAAAAGGGTTACTTGTTAGAAGTAGATACGTACTTACAAGTGCTATAAGGGCACCTGGAATGCCACCAGGGGTGGAAAGAGTACTGAAAAAGAATTGTGAAGCAAAAGTACTGTTACATCTTAAAAAATGTAGTAGATGGAGTAAAGTAAAATTACATGTCTTAAAAACTACTCAAGTAAGAGTAAAAGAGTAGCTCATTTAAAAGTACTCACGAGTATTGAGTACTGAGTTGCGAAAGCTATGCCCCTTTATAATAAAACTCTATGCTGCAATTTAAAAATGTTGCACAAATACTGTAATTTACGTTCCCTTTTATGGCTGTTTGCCAGAAAGAATACAAAATATAGGTATTTTATAGGTGTTTGTGATTGACAGCTTTAAAAATACATCACTTGTCTATGATACTGTAAACACTACATTAATCTGATGGAAAAAATAAATAAAAGGGCGACATGATTACAGAAATTAAAAAATCAAAAAGTTATTTTTAATATCATAATGTATGAAACATTGTAGGGTCTAAATTTCCCTTAATGTAGACAGAGCGTTATTGTTGTGCATAAAACATGTTCAAACAATGCAAGGAATGCTAAATATTTTTTATGAAAACCCACTAAAAAAGCAGCGTCACTTGGTGCGTCATGTCCCATACAATAGAGGCGGTAGAACAGTTGTTTGGTACAGGGGCCACATCAGGCTTCAAATGAATAATTCACCCAAAAATGAAAATTCTCTCATCATTTACTCACCCTCATGCCATCTCGGATGTGTATGACTTTATCTTCAGCAGAACACAAATTAAGATTTTTAGAAGAATGTATCAGCTCTTTTGGTCCATACAATGCAAGTGAATGGGTGCCAAAATTCAGCATAAAAGTAGCCTAATCCATGTGACTCCAGTGGTTAAATCCATGTGTTCAGAAGAAATGATAAATTGGGTGAGAAACAGATCAATATTTAAGTAATTCTTTACTGTAAATTCTCCTCCCTACTCAGTCAATCTCCACTTTAACTTTCACATTCTTCTATTGCTTTTGGTAATTCACATTCGTCATGCATATCGCCATCTACTGGGCAGAGAGATTAATTTCTAGCAAAAATTCAATATTTATTTAAATACATGTTTCTCACACACACCTATCATATCACTTCTGAAGACATGGATTTAACCGCTGGGGTCATATTGATTACTTTTATGCTGCATTTATGTGCTTTTTGGAGCATCAAAATGTTGGCATCCATTCAATTGTATTGTATGGGCCTACAGAGCTGAAATATTATTCAAAAAATATTCATTTGTGTTCTGCAGAAGAAAGAAAGTCATAGACATCTAGGATGGCATGAGGGTGAGTAAATGATGAGAGAATTTTCATTTTTGTGTGAATTATTTATTTAAGTAGATGGGGGGCAACATTATCCTCCTTTTGAGATACAATGTTCCACATTGATTTAGTTCTTCGATCTAGTATCTTTTAAGCCTAGAAATAGTTGTGTTCTCATAATAATGCATGATGCACAGTTTTCTGGAGTTTGTGACTGGTGGAATGTTCTGCTGAAGTATTGCACTGCAAATGCTGATTCTTTTCTATCTTTATAAAGGCTTAACATAATTATAAATAATTTTATCATCTCTACTTTCCTGGTATTTTATTACACAAATTAACACAATCTCTACATTAGGGGTCAGTATTATTAAAAAACTAACAATATTATTATAAAATGTATCATATTACATTAATACTTTTAAAGCTACTGAAGTTTTTCAGCCAAAAGTAGTGAGTGGTTTTCTCATTTCCTTGTTATTGTTGTTTGATTAATAGCCTTCATATGACATAGACAGTGCTCACTTCGGTTACATGTACACTTCAAGTCCAACATTTGATGCAAATATGATTTTTATCAGACCAAACTGACTGCGTTTACATTAAAGCCTCACCAAGACAGGCATTGGCAGAATTATAAAGTGTATTTGATCGTTTAGTCATGAACCCGCAGTAGCGCTCAAACATTAGCTGCCTGTCAATCAAACATCACGCAGCTACAGACGTCAGAAAATAAAAAGTCAATCTTTTATACTTTATCTAGATCAACCAACCAGTGGTTGTCTTGATATCGTGATCGATGAAATAAACACCCCTCTTCTAGATGTTGAATATAGTCTAAGTATAGAAAATTACTCAGAAGTTTACCATATCACGGACATCCCTCTTTTTTTCTGATAAACATCAAGATTGTTTTATTGCCCAGCCTTATTGATAACATTGCCTTAATCTCTCACATCAACCCAATAATCTCAGTGATAGATAGATCATTTACAGGCTACATTATAGACACACAGAATCTAGTAGGAAGGAAACTGAAATGTACCTCGATATGTTTCTTCAAGACAGGATTAATGCTGATATCTGGCTTGTGCAAGTTAAACTCACATGACACAATCAAGCAATTGGCCTTTTTCACTGCGAAAAGCCCTTTTAATCTGCAGCTGCTGTTCAAGTGTGTGATTTGATTTGACGGGAATCATGAGACTCTCTCTAGCCAATCAAATTGATGGATAAAAATAAAATCAGGACAGGGAAGTACCGAACACAGACGGTGGGAAAATAGCGCATTAAAAGTAGTTACAGCACTTAAAATATACTCAAGTATAAGTAAAATATAAACATTTTAAACTACTTAAAAAAGTAAAATTCTAGGGTAAATGTAGTTAATTATGGTAACGTGAGTATTTGTAATTCGTTACTCTTCACCTCTGAATACCATACAAAAAAAATCCCAAGAACCTGACAGACATCTCTGAAATAGCTGACTTGAGCACTCACACCTAATTCTGTGACAGACCAAACGCTCTATAAACAGCCTCAAAAAGGTCAGGGGAGCAACCCACCTAGCGGCCAATCAGAGGTTGTGTCCCAAATGACGCACACTATGCATGCACACTATGCACTCTGCCCTCTAGTGTAGGGGTCTTCAAAGTCTTGGACAGTAAGCCCCCAACCCCCTCTGAGAACATTTACAAGACCTTGACACCCCCAAGCTTTAGCGCGTTAGCCAACTCTGGCAGGGCGGATGGCGAGGCCGTGATTCTGCACACCCGGACCCTAATCAGGCTAATTAGTACTCGAGAGGGATAAAGGCTAACCGAAGACGGCAGTGCAACAGATAGAGTGATTTACAGACAGTTGTCCAACACCACTGTGTGTATGTCTTTTTGGTTCAGTTTTATATTAAACTATTATTTATATCGGCAAGCCGGTTTTCGCCTCCTCCTTTCCACCATTCCAACATTTACTGTTATATCTCAAATAATGTACGTTCACTGCATTGTGTGACGGTAAAGCATTTAACTCATATTTGCAAGGTGTTGTCTTCACAAAAGTTTCAGTAGTTGCCGTATTCACCATACATTAGAATTGTTTTCAGCCAAGGATAGCGTCAAAGTAAAGCCGCCCCTTTCAGGACAAACACTACCCTATCTGGAAGAAATTGTTCCAGGTTCAATACAAGTTAAACCCAATCAACAGCATTTATGACAATGTTTATTACCACCAAAAAAATATTTTTGACTGTCCCTCATTTATTAAAAAAATTAAAAAAGGATAGCCACAAAATGTAAACATTGTATGTGTTACCAGAGAAAAGGGTTTACCTGCATTACGACGTCATGACAACAACGTTGTATATTGAATATAACTTCACACAGATAACTTTAGTAAGTCAATATAGCACACTAAAATCATGTTAACAAATATAATGTTTACGTCTTGTGGCTATATATTTTATACAGTGCGTATTTTCATGGACTGGCTCCATTTACTTTCATTGTAACTTGGATGTTTGCTTCTTTCTTTTTTCCTCAAATAAACTCAAAATGTTTCTTTGAGGTAATCAATTTTATTCCACAAATGCTGTTTGAGCTTAACTTGAATTGAACCTGAAACAATCCATTAAGAAGGTACTAAGATATTTACGCAAATTATTCATATCCACATATCCCACTAGTAAACAAACTAAACCCAAAGCTTAATTTTCTAATTCCTAATTTTTCGAATCGCTTTGAAGTTATTTAAAGTTTTTTCTTTTCTGTTTCTAAAGCTTTCTGCTTTCTAACTCTCTTAAAGTTCCCCCGTTGGTCTCCATCATCTCACATGAGGTGGTTCTGAGAAGAAAAACTATAACTGAATGTCATGCAAAGGGTTTCAGTCCACCACAAATTACGTTTACTTGGACACAAAATGGAGAGCAAATCCAAGCACCCCATAAAGTGCAAGTGAACCGTACAGAAGATGGGCTGTATGATGCAGTGAGCTGGCTCACCTTTATCCCTGAACTCTCTGACCAGAACACAACCTTTGGCTGTGAGGTGCACCATACAGCCCTGATGAAACCTATTATAGAGGAGTTCAAGCCACATGTGATCGGTATGTTTTCATAATGTACACTTTTGTCACCCTGTTGAAAATACCAGCTTAAACAGGCCTGAATTTTTATGCTGCTCCTCCTGATTGGTTTATGCTGGTTAGTACTGGTTTGTTGCTAGTCTTGATGTTGGATGACCAGCAAAAAGAAGTGGTGAAACTAGTTAACCAAAGAAGTATTACTGGTCAATCTAGTTAAGAAAGGGTCAATAGCTCCTATGCTGGATATCAAAACACAATGCAAAACAGTTGCACACTGTAAATACTATTAGTAATCTTAAATTATATATATATAATAATATAATAGTTTGTGTGTAAAAATAGTTGAATTTGAACTTAAGTTTTTACTATTCTTACAAGTTTTAATTACGTTACTGTTACTCTTTAAACTCTAAAGTTGTCATTAATAAAAACCTTTAAGTGATCCTAATTAAACTACTAATATGTCACGTTTTGGAATCATAACTCAAAAATATACATAATTTAAACTTTGATTGTACTACTAACTCAAAATTAACAAGTACAAATTGTGGCTGTGTGGAATACCCATAAGCCCTTGTGCTTGAAAAAATTATGTGTTTGTTTAAAACAAGGGAACTTATGTAGAAAAATAATACTTTTTTGTTTAAAAATCTATGTAGTTTTAATTCTTATGACTAGAGTTGCTGTTAGGTTGTAGCTGTTGATAATTGAGAGTTTTGTGAAATCACCATGAGGGTGATTAGTGTTACCTCGGGTAAACTTGGAGCCTGTTAAATGCACACTATTCTACTTCATTCAGATGAACTTTACAAAAGTGCTAATTTATTTGCACCAAGAAGTACTGAGTAGAGACCAGTGTGCCACATGTGTAACCTAGTCCAGTCATAAATTCATTTACACTGTATAATATATGTTATAACCAATTTTAAATAATTTAATCAACACAATGATACTTAAATCACAGGTGAGTTAAATCTACTCAAGATGGGAGTTACCAATTATTTTCTTTTCGATCCGACACCAAATACGTTTAGGCCAGTATCACCGAAAACAATATAAATACATTGAAGTTGTATAAATTCTTTGGAAAAAATTTGTAACTTTTTATATATTTATAGGCCTAAGCAGGAAATTATTAGGCTGCTTTGTTTACATTTTAAAAATGTGTAAGTATAAGCAACATATAAAACCCCAAAATGAACCATAGATCTTATTATATGGCTATATATTCCTAAAACCAATTTACAATATGGATACTACTGTAATGCTGTAGCAAAACCATGGTTACTGCCAAAAAATAAATAAAACATGGTTCTACAATCGTGGTTGATAGTCATGGTTAATACAATATTACTGCAGTAAATCCATGGGTAGTTTTCATAAGGGTATCATTTATTAACACATATTAAAGATCATTATCAATGTTTTAACACCTCTTAATTTAAATGAGCCTGTAAAAATGGTCACACAGATCCATTATAATACATGTCATGTGTAGGTTTGTCATTACTTGGTGAGAATAACTCCAGATGCTTTTTATCTGTCATTACCTCAGTAAAGCATTGTACCATCTTTGAATGAGTGCTGTGACTTAAAGTGCGAGCGCTGTCTGACTGCTGGTGTATTTTAGCATTTCTGCGCATCAAGATGAGAAGAAAAAATTGTTCTATCGGGAAGACACGCAGGCTTGAGTGAAGTTTAAGATGCCATTTATTTGATTGATGTAGAACAGAAAGTAATGTCTCTCTCTTTGGCGTGGGCCCCGTCCGGTGGTCCGAGAGAGTTGTACCCGGAACTGTCATGTCCTGCCGGAGATTGGAGGCAGGGGAGAGGAGCCTACCCCCGTGCGGGACAGGGCTCAACTGGTGGTGGTGGGGTGGTGGAGGTTGCTGTGTTAGCACACTGAAACAGCAATGTGATAGATTGTGAGCAGGCTTATAAAGTAACGGCTTACATGTGATTGGCTAGGAATTACCCAGCTAATGATGTGATGATGTACAGCTGCTAGTCTTCCCGCTAGAATTACGCTGCACTTCCATTTCTGGTCGGTGCCTGTGCAACTATTCGCTCATATAATTATTATTTTCCTCTTTGAAGCCTGTAAGATTCATTAATATTCATGTTATCTAAATAATAAGATCACTAGCTAAAAAAAAAAAAACGTAAGAATCAATATTTTTATGTGAGGATCAATATTCTTGATACCACATCATTATCTTAAGTATAGATACTTTTGTATCAATCCACACATCCCTACTTTTAACTAGTTAACGATAGTTTAAAAATTAAGTTCAGTTTACTTAGAAAAAGCATGCAAGCCGACTGCCTTGAAAAAGTAAGTTCAACTAATTTGATTTTACATTTTGCTTACAGCTTTTGCAGTAGTAAAATATATATTTGCAACTTGTTTGACATTAGTTCAATCCATTTTGCCACTCGTCTAAGTGGCTTCATCAGTGGATGGATGATATTCCAATATTAAACTTTACACACTCCAATGTTGTGCAACTCTTTGATGGGCTATTGTGTTTTGCATGCTGGTGTCCTCAACGGGCTTCTTAACTAGCTTAAAGGAATGTTCCAGGTTCATTACAAGTTAATTCCAAACAACGTTTGTGGCATAATGTTGATTACCACAAAAAGTTTTGGATTTTGGTGTTTTAGGTTTTGATTACAGGTGATTTTATCAAATTAAAAGCATGTAAACATGAATAATGTTTGCATATTGAGTATATACTTTTGAAACAGTGTGTATTTTAATGTATATGGACTGACCTCATTTACTTTTATTTTAAGTGCCTCACTATAACCACAATTTTTTATTTTTTTAAATAAACAAGGGGCATCTCGAAATGTTTTGATTCAACTGAACTGAACCCAACACATTCCAAGCCTCCCTTTGTCATCCAACTTGACCAGAAATACAATGCTAGTTAACCAGAATTTCTGCTGGTGAATGCATGGCTGTACTGATCCACCAGCTAGACCAGTACCAAACCAGCACTGACCAGCATAAGCTGGTCTATACAGCAAGAATGACTGTTATACTCTACAAGTAAGATTTTTCCGTCTCTTTTGCTCTTTTCCCATCAATTTCTAGTACTCCCAAAGGTCACTCTCTCCACTGTCTCCTCCTCTTCCCACTCTTCTCCACTTACCCTCTCCTGTGACATCAGTGGATTCTACCCAGACAGCATATCCATTCTATGGATCCAGAATGGAAGGGTTCTTCCTGAGCATCCCTTGTCCATGCAGAACACGGACAGAATGTACAGAACACATCGGTATCACACACTGAGTGTAGAGGAGAGGAGCAGAGGAGGAGAGGTGAAGTGTGTGGCCCAGCAGCCACATGTGTCAGAACCTGTCTATGGAACCATTGACTTGTCCATTCTTGACTCAAGAGGTATGCAGAAATATGACTTCACATTTATCTTATTCTTTATTCAAACACAATGACAAGCCAAACAGGCATATTTTGCTTTATGTTCCAATCAACAAAGAGAACATCCTCAATGGGGTGCTCAGGAGTCCACTTTGTCTATTGTTGCATTTTATTAATTTGATTGATGATGAATATGCCTACCACCACTTCCATCCCACCCCTCGTCTTCCACTGATCAGCAAACATGCTGTGCCACCCCACACTCAGCCACTGGCTGAGCTTTTAGTTGACATGATTGACCTATTAGAAAAACAAGGCCATGATTTGATACAGCCAAAAAGCCAGTGTTTACACCCTTTGGGAAGTCAACATACGAATGGCTTACTTAAGTCTGAAATTATTACCATCCGAAAAATGTCTTCAACACTAGCAACGTCAAACAGAATTGAGAAAATACACTTAGTTTACACAGATTCCTAAATACAACCTCCATCTTCCATTGGTCAATATGACTAAAAGTCCCTCCCAAAACTCAAGCCATTGGTTGAGCCAATAGCTGTGTTTCCAAATGAGGGTGGGCTAGTAAGTGCCAGGGCCAGTTGTGTTCCTACTGTCTCAGGGTTTCCTCTGGGTCAACGCCAATGGCCTTTGGCAAGCCGATTACCCTTAGGCCAAAGTAGGCCAACTGGAGATTGAGACGTAGTCAATGTCAAAGGTGGAGTTTTGCTGAGTCAGGTCATAGGTTTCAGCACTAAGATACTTATTTCCAATTTTTATATCTAGCTACCTGCTTACCTCAACAGATCAACTGAGAATGGAGAATCGTCAGTACTGGCTCTTCTGAATATTTGGGCAGATCGACAGCGACCGGCGAAAGAAGATGTGATCAAATGTATTATCGCACAATTTGCTAAATTGTGTATCCAGCACACAAATTAAACAAATTACAGACACAGTACAAATGCATCTTCATTTCAAAGGATATCTAGTCTCCAAAGTCTGAAACAACCACTTGATATGACCTCTCGCTTGTGAAACTGGTGGGGGGTGTGACGTTGTCACCAGGGCAGCATATTAAGGGCGGGTTTTAGGACAGCGCTGCGGGGCTTTTGGTGGTAGGGATGCAGATTTTGGACTCACGGCTCAAGTTCTGAGCCTTTTCACACCGGCTGACCAGTTAATAGCCCTGACTCGCATTGGCCCAATAGTGGAGTGTTGCAGTGTCAGGTATGTTGCTGTGTCAGACCAGACGGGCCACTCAAACAGTGGAATGACAATGTTTAAAAGCACCACAGACATTTTCGGGAAAATCAACCTACAAATGGTTTATTTATAGTTGTCTCTGCATATTATTCAGATATTACTTTTATTGCTCTAATCTCTTTCAGTGCAAAACCAAGGTCTGAATAAATCAGCCAAGGCTTCAGTAGCGATGATGATCATTTCACTCACTCTTATTTTCTTGCTCTGTTTTGGATTTTCCTGGAAGAGGAGGGATGGTAAGTCTTGTTATGGTGCATGAATGCGTGCTCTCTCTCTCTCTCTCTCTCTCTCTCTCTCTCTCTCTCCACGCATATACAACTGCAAAAATTTAATTTTCACAGTTTTTTTATTTGACCTCTTATTTCCTCATTGCTCTATTTTTCTTATACTTTTTATTTTCTAGAGAAGCTGAAGACCCTTAACATATCAGCGATTGTTCTGCCACCCAGGGTGGTTGTGGGCAAGAAAGGCAGAGTCACCATCAGTGTGGAGGGCAGGCTGGCAGACCGAGTACAGACGACATGGTTTCTGAATGATGTCCCAATAACAGACACTTCATGCACAGGTAATCAGTTCATCATCAAGACAACACTATGCATTTACCTTCACGCAACTTTAAATAGTTGTCTGTTTATTGTATGGATTGCACGACTACCCATTTTTACTAGTAGTCGGGTTAATTTTTACCTTATGTAAATGACTCACAATACGTCCTGCAGTTTCAGTGATCTTTGGGCAACATTTTATTAATGTCAGGGTGGTTCACAAGAGTTTGACTTGAATATAAACACTCAAAATGAGACCATCTTAGATGTCAGTAGCGCATGCATCTTGGTTCAGTTATAACCCGCTTTGTTAATGCAAAATGCTCTAGGTTCACCTTTTTTTTTTTTTTACTTTCACATGATTAAAAAAACTGTATATTTTATAGTTTATACAAAACTAATGTCAACAGCTAGCCATGCTACCCCTAGTTTATTGACATTTTGAAGTGGCTAATAAATGCATTGTTTTTCACTGCTTTCATTATGTTGAAGGGACAAATACAAATGAAAATGAAGTTTCAGACTTATCAGATATGCTAGGCTTGGTTTTTACACATGGAATATTGTATAAGTTATGCAAATTATTAACCTGCATAATCATAAACTGGCAGTCTGTCTCTCTCTATGTATGTATATATATGTGTGTGTGTGTATCACCATTTCTCTCTCTCTCTCTCTCTCCCTCTCTCTCTATCTCTCTCAGAGAAAAAATATGGTCCTTTTCACTCAGCAGCCTACACTCCTCGCAACTCTCATGTGTCTATGGGATCAGAGAAAAGCCTTCTGCTGCCATCTACAGTACAAGGATATTATAAGCTACACACTCAGCTGCCACTCCTGTCCTCTGGCTCAAACAAACAACTCTTCTCTTCCCTCTCCTTTATACCCAATCTGTCCATTCATAAGGGCGCAGTCTTCAAATGTCAGATTTCATATAAGGGCAAAGACAAGATTGTGGCAGAAAGAGTGTCAGATAAGTTTACGATTCTAGGTAAGAGTGCATGCTAAGGCCTCTTTTAACGTGATGAATCAGGTTAATAATATTTCTTGTGAAGTTTTCAGGTGTATCTTACAAAACACGTCCAGGTGATATTTCACACTATAATAAAAAAAAGAAAAAATAAGAAATTACATTTTGCCTAAAAAATTAAAGGAACAGTTCACCCAATAAAAGAACATTCAAAATGTACTCACCTTCATGCCATCCCAGATGTTTATGGCTTTCTTTCCTTCTGATGAACACAAACAAACATTTTTAGAAGAATATTTCTCTGTAGGTACTCACAATGCTAATGAATGTGTACCAACATTTTTAAGCTCCAAAAGCAGCGCCAACCCGCATCTCAGAATACTATTCTTCTCATCACAATTGTACAGAGCATTTACATTTACATTTATGCATTTGGCAGACGCTTTTATCCAAAGCGACTTACAGTGCACTTATTACAGGGACAATGCCCCCGGCGCAACCTGGAGTTAAGTGCCTTGCTCAAGGACACAATGGTAGTGGCTGTGGGGATCGAACCAGGGACCTTCTGATTGACAGTTATCTGCTTTAGCCCACTACACCACCACCACCACTCCGAGAGCAGTTATCTGAGTTACCATAAACTTTGTCAGGTTGAACTAGTCTGGCCATTCTCTGTTGACCTCTCATCAACAAGGTGTTTCCTCAGAATTGCCGCTCACTTGATGTTTTTTGATTTTCTGAGTAAACTAAAGAGACTGATGTGTGTGAAAATCCCAGGAGATCAGCAGTTACAGATATACTCAAATCAGCCCGTCTGGCACCAACAATCATCCCACAGTCCAAATCACTGAGATCAAATTTTTTCACATTCTGATGGTTGATGTGAACATTAACTGAAGCTCCTGACCCGTATCTGGATTATTTTATGCACTGCTGCCACATGACTGGCTAATTAGATAATCGCATGGATGATTTTGGTGCCAAACAGGCTGGTTTGAGTATTTCTGTAACTGCTGATCTCCTGGGATTTTCATGCACAACAGTCTCTAGAATTTACTCTGAATAATGCCAAAATCAAAAAACATAAAGTGAGTGGTAGATCTGAAGATGGAAACACCTTGTTGATGAGAGAGGTCAAGAGAGAATTGCCAGAATGGTTTGAACGGCAAAGCATTTGGTAACTCAGATAACCGCTCCGTACAATTGTATTGAGAAGAACATCATCTCAGAATGCTATTCTCAGATGCGGGCTGGCGCTGTTTTGGCGGCACGAGGGGGACCTACACAATATTAGGCAGTATTTATGTATGTGTGTATATATATATATATATATATACACATATATATATACATATACACATACACACACACACACTTTCAAATTTAAATAAAATAGTTTTTTTTACTCTTAATACAGTAATAAGAGTGAATCACAATACAAAAAAATCCTAATGGTCATAAACATCTGCTTTATTTTCTTGATGCAAAATATAATTTCTTACTATTATATTTTGATATTGGGGTGAAATATGTTCTTAAAACATTTTAAGATATTCACACTACTGGTTTTCATTTTTAGATGTTTGATCTTACTGCCAATAGTTAAGAGATTTAAAAAGAAAATTGGATTTACAATTCAAAATATTCTTATTTATTTGTAAGAGGATAAAACTGTGACAATGGAGACTACTTTTTATTATTATGCAACACTACTATTTGAAATGTTTATTGTTGTATGATGATTTTATATGCTGTTTAAAAAAAAAATAGGTATACTACAGTGTATACTGCACCGTATGCAGTAATCTGTATGGTAGTATTTCATTTAGAGTTTTTGGAAAGCAGACATCGCACTAGCCAATTTTTCCTCTGATTTTTCTTAGATTTTAGCTTCATATAAATAATAACTGGCTTAAATCTTTCTTTTGATTTGAGGGTGAAATATGACTCAGACATGTTCTTCACATATATTATGAGATTCACCTTTTTGGTTTCACTTTATGGTTTCTACTCTCAGTTACTTGTTCTCTTTTAACATGTAAAAGAGGTGCATATTTACGGTTGTTGAATTTTTCTTTAGCACCACCTGAAGTTTCAGAGATCCAGTTCTCAGAGCCAAATGAGGAAGGAGGTATTACATACACACGCATACAAACAATATACAATATTGCAAAAATATATACAATCACGTCATTCTAGAAGGTTTGCACTAAAAGACTCTCACCCCAGGTGTCGTGACACTAACAGCCCAGGCCTCTCACTTTCATCCGGACATAGTCACCTTCCGCTGGTTCTGTAAGGGAGGGGAGCTGAGCCCAGTGTCCATCTCTCCAGCTTTAGCAGCCCCACGGCCTGATGCTGAAGGCTTCTTTTCAGCCATGAGCCAGTGCAGGCTGCCTAAGGTAGAGCTGGAGAGAGGAGAAACCAGGGTGTGGGTCACTGTTCACCACATGGCCCTTAAAAAGCCCATCACACGCGAAACCAGAGGTGAGAGATGTACGGGTGTAGAGCTGGAGAGAAAACGAAATACAGTCAGGTCCATAAATATTGGGACATCGACACAATTCTAATCTTTTTGGCTCTATACACCACCACAATGGGTTTGAAATGAAAAGAACAAGATGTGCTTTAACTGCAGACTTTCAGCTTTAATTTGAGTGTATTTACATCCAAATCAGGTGAACGGTGTAGGAATTACAACAGTTTGTATATGTGCCTCCCACTTTTTAAGGGACCAAAATTAATGGGACAGATTAACAATCATAAATCAAACTTTCACTTTTTAATACTTGGTTGCAAATCCTTTGCAGTCAATTACAGCCTGAAGTCTGGAATGCATAGACATCACCAGACGCTGGGTTTCATCCCTGGTGATGCTCTGCCAGGCCTCTACTGCAACTGTCTTCAGTTCCTGCTTGTTCTTGGGGCATTTTCCCTTCAGTTTTGTCTTCAGCAAGTGAAATGCATGCTCAATCGGATTCAGGTCAGGTGATTGACTTGGCCATTGCATAACATTCCACTTCTTTCCCTTAAACTCTTTGGTTGCTTTCGCAGTATGCTTCAGTCATTGTCCATCTATACTGTGAAGAGCCGTCCAATGAGCTCTGAAGCATTTGGCTGAATATGAGCAGATAACATTGCCCGAAACACTTCAGAATTCATCCTGCTGCTTTTGTCAGCAGTCACATCATCAATAAATACAAGAGAACCAGTTCCACTGGCAGCCATACATGCCCACGCCATGACACTACCACCACCATGCTTCACTGATGAGGTGGTATGCTTTGGATCATGAGCAGTTCCTTTCCTTCTCCATACTCTTCTCTTCCCATCACTCTGGTACAAGTTGATCTTTGTCTCATCTGTCCATAGGATGTTGTTTGGCAAACTCTAATCTGGCCTTCCTGTTTTTGAGGCTCACCAATGGTTTACATCTTGTGGTGAACCCTCTGTATTCCCTCTGGTGAAGTCTTCTCTTGATTGTTGACTTTGACACACATACACCTTCCTCCTGGAGAGTGTTCTTGATCTGGCCAACTGTTGTGAAGGGTGTTTTCTTCATCAGGGAAAGAATTCTTCGGTCATCCACCACAGTTGTTTTCCATGGTCTTCCGGGTCTTTTGGTGTTGCTGAGCTCACCGGTGCGTTCTTTCTTTTTAAGAATGTTCCAAGCAGTTGATTTGGCCACACCTAATATTTTTGCTATCTCTCTGATGGGTTTGTTTTGATTTTTCAGCCTAATGATGGCTTGCTTCACTAATAGTGACAGCTCTTTGGATCTCATATTGAGAGTTGACAGCAACAGATTCCAAATGAAAATAGCACACTTGAAATGAACTCTGGACCTTTTATCTGCTCCTTGTAAATGGGATAATGAGGGAATAACACACACCTGGCCATGGAACAGCTGAGCAGCCAATTCTCGCATTACTTTTGGTCCCTTAAAAAGTGGGAGGCACATATACAAACTGTTGTAATTCCTACACCGTTCACCTGATTTGGATGTAATTACCCTCAAATTAAAGCTGAAAATCTGCAGTTAAAGCACATCTTGTTCGTTTCATTTCAAATCCATTGTGGTGGTGTATACAGCCAAAAAGATTAGAATTGTGTCGATGTCCCAATATTTATGGACCTGACTGTATATGAATGCTTGTTGCAAAAAACAAATAAGGCTGTGTTTGGAAGAGCATATTTCCATACTATCTGTACTATTTCTATACTGCAGTGTGCACATTTTATGTATGCATTAAATAGCTGAATAACTTACTACATTTGTGAAAAAATTTACTGGAATTAATGCCAGCCATTTGATTGGACTCACAACATGGGCAGCCATCTTGCTTGTTTCAGGTTAAATGGATCTAATGACTGCGTCACATGACAACAAATATGTCATAATTTTCAGATATCTCCGTTTCCCCAGTCCACACTACAACATAGATAGCGTTTTCCAATTTATCCACTTGGGAGAGTGTTTTCAAAAAGCTCAGTTTTTACTGTAAAAATGCCATCTCAGTGTGGATGGAAGGCCAAAACTTAGAGAAAAAGATGTGTGTTTTAAAAGAATACTTATTAGAGTGGACATTGCCTAAGAATCATGGACATATTGTTAATGGAAAGATAAATAGTAATAAAAAATAACAGTCTTATTAAAATGCAAGTTGTAATCTTAGAAATCAAAATTAAAAAAAACTTTTTTATTTTTATTGCTTCTATCCAAGGGTTCATTAAAAAGCCTGCACTTTCAGAGATTATCTCCGCTCCCCTTTCATCCAATGAGGACGAATCTTTGACCCTTGCCTGTGACATATCTGATTTCTACCCCCCTGAAATCTCGGTCAAATGGCTGCATCTCAAAGGGAATAAGAGTGAGGAGGGAGAGGGGAGCAGCCAGGAAATCAAGAAAGGAGCAGAGGTTTGGGGCCCTTTGCAAACTCTGCCGATGACATTTAGAGCAAAAGCATTCCTGAAGGAGGTGGATAAAACAATGAGGGGAGGTGAAATCATTTGCAGAGTGAAGCACTGCTCACTCCTGAATCCCATTGAGAAAGTTTGGAGAAATCCTCACCTTGGTAAGCTGCCACACACAAAAATAATAGCATTTAGCAGTCTAACTGTCCAGACATAATCAAGAGAAAAACAAAGATGTTTTCAATTTTAGAGATAAATGTAGATCCATATATGTGAAGATAATAGTTTGTTGTGTAGTGATTATTTCAAGGTATACTTTGCCACATGAAATCGCACATGCAACGTACTAATCGGCTGGGTCAAGTGTAATTTAATTTGTAGGTTCTTCTCGGGTTATTGCAGCATCTGTGTCCTATTATATAGTCCATTCCCTCAAGCACCAGCAATATAAACAAATACAGCACATTCATAAAAAAAATAGAAATGAACGTACAATACAACCACAGTTTGAGCCCATAGGAAGCTCAAACACTCCCACCCATGCACACCCAAAATGCAATTAGAATTAGCGCTCTTCCGAAAATTGTATAAGATGTAATACACAGTCTTTTTGGGTAGTGCTGCACTTTGCGCACTCACAAAAATAGAGCACCATGACATGGCTCTTAGGCCGTGACCACAAAACATTTATTTTGCTATGTTTACGTCTCTCGTCCAGATTAGAATTCTGTTTTCCTCCACCAAAGAAAAGACCACTTCGAAAACGATCTCCATTTTATTATCAAGTAATCAGACTTTAGCTGTTCATCTGATGGAAAAAATCCCATTTACTAGTTTTAAAAAAGAAGGAACCCAGGCCCTATCTTGGGAGTGGGCTTTTTTGTCTTTGGCCAATAAGCAACCACCTAGCATCCACCCAGAATATTCTAGCAACCACTTAGCAATGCCCTAGCAACCTCCCATAACACCTTAGCAACCACATAGCAACACCCTGGCAACCATCCACAACACCCTAGCGAGTTTTGCATGAGCAAGCACCACTAATTTTATTCTGAATGAAATGTAAATATCGAGTTTATACTTCTCTTTCTTTCTTTCTCTCTCTCTTAGTTGCTCCCTCTATTCCTCATTCTCTGTCGGTGCACTGGAGCAGTGATGGTGTTGGAATATTCTCTGTCCTTCTCTCTGGAGGAAACCCAAAGGCTGAACTGCTCTGGGCAGCTGGTGGCATGACTGTCTCCAAGCTTTTATCAAAAGAGAGAGAAAATATAGACAGTGAGGGAAAACTACAGCTGAAGAGCGTTTGTGCTCTGATGAGGTCTACAGGACGACTGGAAAGACAGGACAGTCATAGAGGAGGACATACGCGCAGTAAGTAGACAATGCCATGAAGTAGGTAAACATTGGATGGTTGTCTAGACCAGAGGTTCTCAACTGGTTTTTCTTCAGGTCCCAGATTTTACATAAGATAATATGTGGCAACCCAAAACAGTACTAAAATAGTTTCTTGTCCAAATATAAAAAACATCAAACATTGAAATTAATGGGATAGTTCACACAAAAATTATAATTCCCTCATTATTTACTTACCCTCATGCCATCCCAGATGTGTATGACTTGCTCTCTCTTCTGAATTTGAAGTCTTATTTATGCTATCTAAATTATGTGCAGTTGTAAGGTTAGTTGAATTTTATTATTTGAATTTAGCATTGTTTTTCCCCCAAAGTCCATGACCCAATCAGAACAGTCATGACCTGCCAGTTGAGAACCACTATTATAGACAAACAGCTCTCAGAGTGGGATCGATATTTGACAGTAAAAAAATGGAAAAATATCCACCATAAACAGCCTTAATCTAGTCCTATTTTGAAGAATCCTAGGATCACATGATGGTGTTACATATATTGTAAATGGTATTTTAAATAATATCAAATAGTAAAAATCCCTGGAAACGGTTCTGGTTTATTCTACAGAAATAAGGCCAACTGTTGTGGACTGTAAAGCAGATTGTGCAATGATGAATGAATTTTTGAATGGAATGAAATCCGTAAATGACGACCGACAGACTGAGTATATGGAAGAGAATGATCAGGAAGAAGAAATGGATCCAGCCTTTATTAACACTGTGATCTTGAGGAAAGAGAAGAGAGAGCGACTGAGAGTTACAGTGGAGATTATCCATCCTGCACTGAACTTGCCTGAATACCTTACCTGGACAGGTAACTATTGTGTCTTTTGTAGAATTTCAATTCAGTGTTGTTGCGGTACAAGAAGTCATGCATGTGTAATGCTTGTAATGTCCTACCTGTACATGCCAGATTCACAGACAGCATACAGTATTATAATAATCAAATTACAAAACATCATCAAACATAATTAGCATTTATACTTATAGGTGTCAACAAAACATTTGTTTTTATGTTTCGTCTTGAACTAAATAATTCAGTCTAAAACAATACATGATGAGAATGTTTGGCTTTAAGTATCTTAACAGGGGTTTTCTGATTTAAAAATGTTACTTCTTATTTTACTTCTCAATTTGATTGCAGAGACCGCAGAGGAAGCAAAATCCTGACCTCATAATTATTTTGAGGTTCCAGACCTGACCTTCTTTTCTGGACACCCACTCAACTCTGTGCACAAGATCCTACATTTGCTATTATATTTATTTTTTTCCTAAACATGTATCTTTTCTTTTACTACTAATTATGTAATGCTTAACACAACAGAAACGTTGCCATTCACTACATATTTGTGAATTATGTATGTCATCAATTATTTCATTAATTAATTAATTAAAACGTAATAAAAATAAAAACTTTAAATATAAATAATAAGAAATAAAGCTGCCATTTGTTTTTGTAAAAAAAAAAAAAAAAACATTTAAAGGGGTCATGACATGGGTTTTTTTATTGTATTATTATGTTCCCTTAGGTGCAATTATAGTATTAATATATTTTTTTTTAAGAAAAACTTTTAAAATCTAGTGATTTATGACCTTTTCCCACCCTGTTTCTCATCCTCTGATTCAAACAGTCTGTTTTGGGGGCGTTTTCCATTTAAGACTTCAGTGTTAACGCCCACTGTTATGATTGGCTAACGTCAGTGCCTATGTATCAATTATTGGCGCCCCAGCCAGAACAATATGCAAGTAAACTAAGTAAAAACACTGTGATTATTCATAATGAATGAAATTGCGCTTTAAAAAGTAGTTTAAAGTTTAAAATAGATTACTTACAGTTTCGCGTCGTCGTTGTTCCCAGAATAGTCGGCACGGACTTATCTTTGAGCAACAGTTTTCTGGCAATGCCAGCATCATATTGAGATTTGTTCTCAAAACAGTCATCCTTAAAATGTACAGAACAAGCGCTTAAGTTAACACTGCCGTGACTGGGGCGTCCGCAAAAAATAAACTGCATCCATTTTTCCCTGGCGTCTGGATCTTTCGGCAGCTTATTCAGAGGTTTTGTTTGACCACAGCCAGGAACAGCACATCTGTGTGGCATCGTAATTTTCCTGTGCACAAGTAGTCTCTGTCAGAGCTCGCTGTCCATCGACTGAACACTTGTGAGGCGCACGGCGATCTGAAATGGCGTAGTTGTCTTGCGCTTAAAGCGTAGTTATCTTGTGCTGGAGGCGGTCATATGCAAACGCTGGTGCGTCACTTCTAACCGTCACGTCACTTCTAACCATGAATCCAGAGCGAGCTGTATTTTGAGCTTGATTAAATAAATGATTCGTTTAGAATGGGGAGGGCGTCTTAAAATATTAAACTTGCAGGACGTTTTAATGATACAAAGACCTCTTATATACCAAAAGATCAAGGCAAATTTGGTTTCTCATGTCATGACCCCGTTAAAATAAAAATAGAGTACATGAGGATGTGGGTGAGCATGTTTCAATGTGACTAATTTTGTCCACGTACTAAGCAGAACTAACTGTCAAACCTCAACCACAGCACTTTCGCACATATATTCATACAATTTCCTTCCAGCTCAAGCAAATATTTATAAAGGTTATAAGCAACCTACGCATTCTTTAGATTACTTTATGAACCATAAATGACACAACTGACCAAGTGCACAACCTGCAACAAATTTATGCTGACACTGTATCTATTGAAATGTTGGGAGAAAAGCTCAGTCTATGTACAGACTCACAATCAGCTTTGCAAATATATAAACAAGTGTATTCTACCAAGTAGTGCTCCATACTCCAATCCAGTAGGTGGCGGACAATGCACCTTTAAGTTGGTTTGCCAACCGCCATTTAAACAGAAGAAGAAGAAAAAGCTCAGTCTTGAGAGAAGTTTGGGTACTGTAGTCAAGTGCACACACGTGTTGCGCAATACTACCGTTGTATGCAGCGGAACACTGTGGCTGTGTTCTAAAAACCTAGTGAGCTTCATTCTTAGACGGTATGTTGAGTAGCATAGGCGCGTGCAGCATTTGTATGCATCTTTGGCTCGGAAATATGATTCATGCGCCTATGATGACCAAATATGCAGCTGTTTCGGAACACGCATATGATTCCCAAAACGCAGTTTTTAAGGTAGCTCAGTAGGCGTTGAAACACGGATTACGAGTAGGCCTATTAAGATAACTTTTCACCGAATTGACATGATTTGACATTTTTTCTCACCACAAACCAAATCCGGGCGTTTTTTTTTAGCTCTTGTACCGTCTGGTGTGATTCACAAAGAGCGTCTTCCTTACTGAAACGGTGGACATATGAGCGTCCGTGACTAACAAATATGAGCACCAACACCATCCAGTAAGAAAACAACTTGACAACACTTTTAGGACTTACCGTTCGTATTCAAATGTGGAGTGAGATGTTGTGAAGAAAAGCACCTGGCTGGACATCGTCAACAAACTCTACAAAGGTTTAATTTATCTGTCCACACTTGATAATTTCTCGTCTTATCAGCAATGGACGGTTCTGAAAACTCGGGGAGTAGTATTATTTGGATTGTCTGGGTGAGTAAATGTTGAGACTTTGTAACAATAAATTACATTTTCTCTCATTGGCTTATTGATAATAGTAGGCTAAATCCGTTTGTATTTATCTGCATTTCAGTTATGTTTTATTATGTTGGCAAAGCCAAAATACTGTTATTCTACAGACTTGGTTTAGGATTTTTCCAAAGCCTTAAACAAAGACCAAAATGATTAATCGTAACTTTACCTAGAGCTTTCATGCTGAACAAATATGGGAAAAATCCCACATAGGCTTACATTGACGGAATGTTCAAACGAGCCAACTGAATGTGAATTCAAACCCCAACTTAAAAAAAAAAGTAAATGTACAAATGAATTTGCTTTAAAGGATTAGTTCACCCAAAAATGTAATTGCTCTAATCATTTACTCACCCTCATGCCATCCCAAATGTGTGTGACTTTCTGTCTTCTGCTGAACACAATCAAAGATTTTTAAAAGAATATCTCAGCTCTGTAGGTCCATACAACGCAGGTGGATGGTGATCAACATTTTAAAGCTCCAAAAAGGACAGAAAAGCATTGTAAAAGTAATCCATACAACTCCTAATGAATGTCTCCTAAAGCTAAACGATCGATTTGGGTGTGAAAAAGATCAATATTTTAGTCCTTTTCACTATAATTAATTTTACTTCCAGTCTCTGTCCATTGCGTGTCCACGAGGGGACTCGGTTGACGCTGCCTCTCGTGTGGCATAATTGCATCTGTTTTACAACGATTGTATGTGCTTTTTGGAGTTTGTGTTGATCACCATCCACTTGCTTTTTGGAGTTTGTGTTGATCACCATCCACTTGCAGTTTATGGACCTACAGAGCTGAGATGTTCTTCTAAAAATCTTTGTGTTCTGCAGAAGAAAGTCATGCACATGAGTAAATGATAAGAGAATTTTCATTTTGGGGTGAATTATCCTTTTAAGTGCCTCTCTCGCTTGCTTTTTTACATCCATCCATCCATCCATCTGTCTGACTACCTATCTATCAAGTTGGCTTGATGTCTTACTGAATTGTCAGTATAAGCATCAAACGTTTTAAACTATTTTAAACTTTCAGATAAGGCTTAGTCAAGCCAAAATCACAGTTTGTTTGGACTAACTTAAACTATCTAGTTGCTTGTCTACTTTAGTTCTCCATTGACTTTCTCAATTCAATTGAGGACTATAGATACAAGGGTATATTTCACATCTTATAGTTCATTCAGTCTCTCATGGACTCATGTGTTTCAATGCTGTGCTCCTGTAGGGTTATCTCTCAGGGGCTATTGCTAGATACTTCAGACCGGAAGTCACAGATGAAAGAAACCAAAATAGTGTTGCTTCAAAAAATACAGCAAATGAGATTAACGAGGAAGAAAATGAAAATGAAGCTGAGAAAAAGGAGGGTAAGAAATGTTATGAGAATGAAAAAAATACAGAGGTCAAATGCTTATTGCCTGGGGCCAGTATGCAAGTTGCCTCGGCACAGTGGGAAAACACTGATGTGGTCATGAATGATCATAATGAACTTAATGTAAACAACACAGAGAAACAAACTCACCATTGTACACTGTGGTCCACTGGCACAGACCATGGAGAGAGTGTTTCAGGTTATGTAGACAACAATGGACACAAGAAAAAGAGTGGAACGATAACTTTGGATGTTCAGATCAATAACGAAAATGAAGAGCGACAAAAAAGTAAAGCATGCATTGAAAAAGAGGCAGTTTCTTCTGAAGCAAGCAGTGAGGATAATGTGGGTCGTAAGGTGAGTGAAACTGAACAAGAGCCAGAAGAAATTGTGGACATTGAACAAATGCATGATACTAATGAAGATAAAAAAGAAGAATGTGATCATTCTGTGATTAAAAGAAGATTTGATGATGTGAGCAAAGACGTTCCAGAAGTAAAGATAGAAGAAGAAAATTCTCCACTGACAGACTGGTCAACTACTGTTGATTTAGATGTACAGGTAAGAGTAAATCAATCACCTGAGGCACTGATCTTAAAAGAACAATGAACCGTAAACCAGGCATGACTTAATTTTCAGGCATTGAAGGACTCTTCTTTGGACTTTAGTGTTCAAAAATCTAGAATTGCTGTGAAGAATCCCCTAGTTCGGCCACCTAAAGACCACAGAAAACTTGTTTTCAAGGCCTCAGTGGAACCCTCCTTTCTCCCAAAGCCTCAACCATGCAGCCTGTTGAAGGCAGGCCAGGGAATTGCAGTCTCTGTGCCAAGTAAAGGGGTCATTGGATTTAAACTCCCAGGTAATTTGAAATAACCAAAATAACATAAATACATTTATGTTAAATAAAATGGATGAACTTATAGTCATTCTGCAATGTTTATTAGAACGTTTTAAAAGGTTATGGCTTCAATTCTTTATTTTTTTTATTTGTTGTTCAGGAAAGGGTGCTGTGATGCCCGCACTTATAAAAACAGAGTTTGGTAAAAAAGCAAAAGAGGAAGGGGAGGCAGAGAGCCAAATGCTGGGACAGGAACAAGTATGGGTGCACACTATTTTAGTACGTGAAATTTAATGGAAACATGGCAAAGTAAGGGATAGCTCACTGGAAAAATTGGAAAAGTTCATTATCGTTTAAAAAAAGGATGACTTTCTTTCATCTGTGGAAAACAGAAGGAGATGTTGGTATTGTTGCATAATTGTTTTCCCCAACCTACAGAAGTGAATGGTGACTGATGCTGTCAAGGTATACTTTTCTGCATTCCGGATCGGATCGCACCCGGCTGACAGCCTTGTCATCCAAAGTATACCTTTCCGACCATGAGCGAATACGAACTACAGTTTGCAATACTCTTTTAGTACAGGTTCAGGTTCAGGTTCCTTTTATTTGTACCCGTAGGTAGATTTGTTTTGCAGTGTCAGAGTTATCCACACAATTTTTACGACAAACACAGACAATACACATTTGACAACAAAATAAATAAATAAATAAATAAAATACATAAAAATAAATAAACATAGCTTCTGTGTCATACAGTCAATGGCCAGTGCCTGCGCTGACGATGTGCACAGACAAGGACAGTGTCCATGGGTCAAAAAAATCTGGGTGGCATGTGGTCAGGCTGTAGGGCTGTGCAGATGACTAAATTTGCTTCACGCATATTGTGCCCACGCATATTGTGCTCAGAGCAATCACCAACGCAGACAATTTAAGTATTATTTGGCTTTTATTCTGTCTAACATCTCCTTTTGTGTTCCATGGAAGAAAGCAAGACATATGAGATGTGTAGCAACTTGAGGATGAGTAAATGATGACAAAATTTACATTTTGGGGCGAACTATTCCATTTCATTTATAATCTAAGCACAATATTATCAAGGCACATATTAGTATTTTTATAAATCATTAGGTAGATGTTCAGTGGTATAACCATAGTTTCCTTTACTCAGCAAAAGTCAGTGGCAGTAAAAGAAGATTCTGTCAAACAAGAGCTAGCATCACTTAAACCCAAATGGACACCACCAAGACATCCTGGGTAGGACCAGTTATATCAGTCTTCATTATTCCTTTCCCAATTATCTTGATTTGTAGATGGAACTGTGATTGAAGATGCAACTGGAATATTGATTCATTTGTCTTAACTTTTTTTTGTGCAGTATGGGCATTCCCGTGATGATGGCAGAACTCAAAGGCAAACTCAAAAAGCCTGTTAAGGAGTCATATATTTGATTATTTCATTCTATTTGGATGCAGAGATGCATTCTCCACATGGTTTCTGTTTGTTAATTGTTTTCTTATTTAAGCATTATACAACCTGGTTTGTGTTGTGGGAGGTCTGAAGCCCATGTTTAACACTGAAGTTAAGCAACATTTCATTTCACTTCTGCCATTGCATTAGATATCTGCACACTGCTCGGTGAATTTAAGCTGTGATATGAAATTTCCTCTTTAAGACTTTCAATCTAATGTATCGTCTCAACATTTTGTGTGCCATACCAAGCTCAGCCTAGCTCAGTAATTATTTTGAAGCAAATTAAGTATAAAATCAAAAATTCAAGTGTCATTGTGAGCGAAATGTCAATAAATTTCTTTGCACTTTTTCATTGCGAGACTTGTTTCTTTGACTGTTGTAAACCGTTGTCATCGCCTATGTTTATCACCAGAAATCACACGTCTATACTCCTCAAGGGGGAAAGCAAATATGCCTTAATGTCACTGGAGTGCAGCAGTGAGCTGCTGGCAGACTAATAGGTATGTCCCAAATTGCACTATTCTACACCATGTTGTAGTGTGATTAGTATGTTTTCACAGAAAATGCAATTGAGGGTGTTTTCCAAAACTTAGTGAGCTGCCTCGTTGTTGCCTGCCTACACATGCAGTTGTCTTCTGTGGCAGCATCCTTACTGAAATGATTCCTCACAAGAGAGCGATTTCGAACACTCTACATGGGCGGCAGCTCTGCGAATCGTTAAAAGAGTCTCACAGCAGATGCGTCTGGTGGATAACATGGCTTGTTCCAAAATTAGAAACCACTTTTTTCAATGAAGGTACGCACACGGCTGCCATCACTCGCAGTCTGTCAGCAGCGACCAGCTATGACTCCTGAGGCTGCTAAAATTTCTGCCACACCACGGAACGCAACTCTCATGTTACATTTGAATTCAACCCAGATCGTTATCAAAGGGCAAAGATTATTTACTTAAGCGTTCTTCATTCTTGAACAAGGGAAAAACCTTGGAAACTTTTTTTTGTGTGTACTGTCTGCAATCTGAACTGCATCAACGTGCCCCGTGTTTGATACCTGTGACATCTCCTAGCAACGATGCATCGTGTCGCTTCTCGTCCAGTGTGCGACCACCTTTAGGCTCGTTTAAGATGAGCAATCTCTGTGCAGAACCACAGAATGTCATGATGAGGTATGCCAAAAAGTCTTGTGAGAGTAATTTGCTACAGATGCTATTCTGAGAAACAGGTTGGCGCTGTTTTGGCGGCACAAGGGGGCCTACACAATATTAGGCAAGTGTTTTTAATGTTGTGGCTGATCGTGTGTGTGTGTATATATACAGTATCTAACAAAAGTGAGTACACCCCTCACATTTTTGTAAATATTTGATTATATCTTTTCATATGATAACACTGAAGAAATGACACTTTGCTACAATGTAAAGTAGTGAGTGTACAGCTTGTATAACAGTGTACATTTGCTGTCCCCTCAAAATAACTCAACACACAGCCATTAATGTCTAAACCGCTGGCAACAAAAGTGAGTACACCCCTAAGTGAAAATGTCCAAATTAGGCCCAATTAGCCATTTCCCCTCCCTGGTGTCATGTGACTCGTTAGTGTTACAAGGTCTCAGGTGTGAATGGGGAGCAGGTGTGTTAAATTTGGTGTCATTGCTCTCACACTCCCTCATACTGGTCACTGTAAGTTCAACATTGCACCTCATGGCAAAGAACTCTCTGAGGATCTGAAAAAAGAATTGTTGCTCTACATAAAGATGGCCTAGGCTATAAGGAGATTACCAAGACCCTGACACTGAGCTGCAGCACGGTGGCCAAGACCATACAGTGGTTTAACAGGACAGGTTCCACTCAGAACAGGCCTAGAATTGCATCAAATTGGTCGTCGTCCAGAAGGAAGCCTCTTCTAAAGATGTTGCACAAGAAAGCCCGCAAACAGATTGCTAAAGACAAGCAGACTAAGGACATGGATTACTGGAACCATGTCCTGTGGTCTGATGAGACCAAGATAAACTTATTTGGTTCAGATGGTGTCAAGCGTGTGCGGCAACCAGGTGAGGAGTACAAAGACAAGTGTGACTTGCCTACAGCCAACCAGGTGAGGAGTACAAAGACAAGTGTGACTTGCCTACAGTCAAGCATGGTGGTGGGAGTGTCATGGTCTGGGGCTGCATGAGTGCTGCTGGCACTGCGGAGCTACAGTTCATTGAGGGAACCATGAATGCCAACATGTACTGTGATATATTGAAGGAGAACATGATCCCCTCCCATCGGAGACTGGGCCGCAGGGCAGTATTCCAGCATGATAACGACTCCAAACACACCTCCAAGACGACCACTGCCTTGCTAAAGAAGCTGCGGGTGAAGGTGATGGACTGGCCAAGCATGTCTCCAGACCTAAACCCTATTGAGCATCTGTGGGGCATCCTCAAATGGAAGGTGGAGGAGCACAAGGTCTCTTAACATCCACCAGCTCCGTGATGTCTTCATGGAGGAGTGGAAGAGGACTCCAGTGGCAACCTGTGAAGCTCTGGTGAACTCCATGCCAAAGAGGGTTAAAGCAGTGCTGGAAAATAATGGTGGCCACACACAATATTGTCACTTTGGGCCCAATTTTGACATTTTCATCCAACTGGATTGCTCATGACGTCATATCAGTTAAGCCACTGCGCCACCATATTGCCATGCCCAAACCTTCCAATGTCCTTATTGACTTAATAGGAAATCATCAAATTTCAGCAAGTAAACATTAGTCATCAGTATTGGGGAAGCTAC
Source organism: Xyrauchen texanus (assembly GCF_025860055.1). Classification (NCBI taxonomy): domain Eukaryota; kingdom Metazoa; phylum Chordata; class Actinopteri; order Cypriniformes; family Catostomidae; genus Xyrauchen; species Xyrauchen texanus. The sequence continues at coordinate 11,942,546 of NC_068308.1, forward strand.
TTTGAAACTGTAGTTTGACAAGCTACTCATAATTTTTAGTTAAGCTACACTACAAGTTACTATCAAGTAGCTAGCTACATTGAAGCTACTTAATGAGGCAAAAAAAAAGTTTATGTTACTATCTCACCAATAATATTAATAAAAACATTTACACTAATGACATTCATTAAAATATTAAATACTATTAATGAATAGTAACATTAATACAGTTAGTAATGGCCATAAAATACTTCAGACGTCATTAAAACAAATATTTATACTATACTTCACACTTTTCAATCCTGCTGTGGCCAGTTGTAGCCTACTTCCCTAAAGATCACATTTTTATGACAAACTCTTGTTGCGCTGGCATTTTTTGTTCTTGTCACATAATATTTAGTGTGGATAATATGTGAATAAAGACTCCGGGCTTGTTTCTCCCTTCACCTGGCTTCATGCTCATTGTATTTTCTGACTTTTTTGCCAATGACATGCAACTTCAAGCTTTACAGGTCACATACTGGTTGCACTACATATATTTGTTCGCTTTGTTCTGGTCCAAAAAAAGTGGACGTATGGTCATCCTAGTTTGTTGCATAATAATACATGCCATAAATTAGCATTTTATTTATTTTACATGAAAATAATAGTTAATTAAATGCTATGAAATGGAGAAATCAAATAGTTCTGCATGATAGTAATTATTATAATAATATATACTATATATTTATAAATATAATAATAATAATTAACTCGCTGCTCCCAATTACACACAGATGATGAGATGCAAAATAAACATATTTAGAACAGAAATAAAATCCCTCAAAAGGCAATAATAACTTTTTGAATTATTTTATTTAAAATAGTAAAGGTAAATATGATGTTGTGTGATTAAGAACAAAGTCTCTGAAACATTCTTTGTTTCACAGAAGAATAAAATGGTGTTCTTTTACCATTTTCAGATTTACCTGCCCCTGTATGTCTTGTAAAGGTAAACGAACTGTGGTTGCTCAGTTTACATAACCATCAGACAATCTCTTCTTATCCAAGTGAGCTGTAATAAGCTCTCAATAAGCGTGTGGTCACACTACACCGCTACTTGTTGGTAAAAGTAGATCGCTACTGGAAAAGCTACTCTGTTTTAAAGGCAGCTGAGCTACTGTCAAGCTATACTGAAAATTTTTGTTTAGTTAGTAGCATTGCTACATGTAGTTAGCTACTCTCCAACACTGTTAGTCATTTAGTCAATGATGGTATATCTGAAATATGTACATTCCTAAAATTGAATTATTCCAGTTTCTTGAAAGCCTGAGCATGTTATGTTTATCTACTGTATCTCAAACAGTCTACCTCTAACAAACTTAATTGGCAAACAGATCAGCTGAATGTAAACAAGTTCACTGAAACTGAGGTAAGATAAAAACAGACATTTTCAGAACATTGAATTGTTTGTTCAGATTTACTTGTTTTATGTTTTCATCAAAAAGTGCCTTGTTCTCGCGGTCTCTTGAATAAGGGTGCACACTCTCTCCTCTATAATCACATGCACAGTGGGCGTGCTGAGATTGAGGGAGAGACACGCATAGCGAAGCTGGTTCAAATTAAACTGATTTGCTAGATTTAAATGACAAACAAACATGTATTTATGGCGTGTATCCATCTATGACTACAGAGAGCACTTCATTATGTAAACAAGCAAATCCTGGGCATTTAAGGCGATTTAGAAATCCCAGTCTGACTTTTTTAAAGGCCCTTTCGGGGGTAAGGGTGCAGATTTTACAGCTTTTCCTACTTGCATAACAACTTGTGGACCGTATTCCTGCTTCCTTTGGTGGTTGTTGTACTGCACTGATAGACCAAACAGGTGAATACAATGACATTCCGATCCACATATATCTTCTCCCTCGTAACGAATATTATCCATAACCAGCTAATTAAACATGATTGTCACAAGAGGTCGTATCCAGAGGTCAGAGACAGTGAAATGGTGGCGTTTTCACCTGTAAGCCATTGATGCTCTATGAGAGTTTAGGCATACTAAAATGGCTGCTCAGAAACTTCCGGTGGCTTCACCTCCTGCTGGCAGTTTACCGTTGCATCAGCAATCCAGATAATAAATATACAGTGCATCCGGAAAGTATTCACAGCCCCTCACTTTATAACTGTCTGGTTTGGTACAGCTACCAAGTCAGACATCAGAAGACTTCAAAGGATAGTTCTGACTGCTGAGAGGATTATTGGCACTCCCCTACCCAACCTGGTAGAACTGTACACATCCAGAGTGATGAAAAGGGCTGGTAAAATCACTCTTGACCCCATTCACCCAGCACGCTTCCTCTTCGAACTGTTGCCCTCTGGCTGGAGCTACTGAGCACCAGAACAGCCAGGCACAGGAACAGTTTTTTTCCCCACCTCATAAACAGTTAAAACTGCCCCAAAATCTTTCCTTTGGTCAGTACAACCATGTGCAATATTCAATCCATCCATTCCTACTTATATCCATATTTCATTTATATTCTTAAACATATCCTACCTCTTCTTCAATACATTACATCACCTGCACATAACTGTATCTCTGTATATGAACTATTCTAACAACATGATTGCGCTATTGTATATTTCTCTCTTTTTTATGTTATATCGGTTTTTTTATGTCACTATATGTTTAAAATATATGTATGTATATACATTACATTCTCTTGCACTGGAAGCTTCTGTCACCATGACAAATTTCTTGTGTGTGGGTGTAAGCATACTTGGCAATAAAGCTAATTCTAATTCTGAAGTCAGTGCTTTGATCTCGTAGGTGTCTGATCCACCCGAGAAGTGAGAAAATAACTTATTCCCACTCTGTGGACGTTGAAGTAAATGTTTGCAGGGTAAACTTCGACAATGGTGAATGGGAGATCACAGCAAATATTATTTTCACTTACCCATTTGCTCCTAGACCAAAAGAAAAAATCCACTATTACGTTTGAATGACTTACCAGAAGAGGGAAAAATAGAGAACAGTGGATTAAGCAAGTCAGATGGAAGAAGATGCCAAATTTACTGTCACTCTCTCAGCAGCTGTAATCGAAACCCCTTGCAGCTGTGGTAATTAGTTTTTTAAAACGAATTCCAGGGTAATAGAACAATAAGCCTAATGTTATAAATTTAGACTCAGTATTTTTTAGAATCAGAAACTCACGCTGCTAAACAAGGTGGAAACGCATCATCAGTCTGTAAAAAAGGTCTATTGTCTGACTTGACAGCATGTATTTCACTCCTCCCCTGACTGCAGCCGTCTACTCTCGTTTACTTTCAAGGCGAGGCATTTGGCATCTCAAACGAGCCTATTTAAATAGCACCCCTCACGTGCACATGAGAAACTTAATCTATTTCAATACAGGTGACGCAAGATGAATTACCTGATACTCTTATTATGCATAAATACGCATAGTACACACATTTTGATTTAAATTGTTCGTTTTTTATGATATTAAACAACTTTCTAATATTACTTTAAAGTATTGAATAGATTATATTCTTATTAGGGCTGTCGATTTAACGCGTTAATTCAGTGCGATTAATTTGACAAAAATAACGCATTAAAAATATTTACGCAAATAATCGTATGCCCACGAACCATAATAAGGAAGATTCCTGAGAAATGCAAGCTTGTAGTACCACCTATTTACTCCAGAGGGCAGTAAGTGAAATTTCAGCTGTATGAGCAACGCACAGTTTATACAGTGAAGAAAACACCTCAGTAGGCGGAACAACGCAAACATGCGTTACATTCTTGCGTTCAAAACACTCGAAGGAGCACAAATGCGATCTAAGGGATCTCAAGATGTGTTTAAATATTGAGTATTAAACTATATTTAACTTGACACGGTGACCTAAACATTTTAAGTTTATGACGCAACACACCCGAGACGTCTGACGTAGGTGTAAATTGACGGGCCCTTAAACAAGCCCTCATAATAAATCTCCAACTGATTTACAAATTCACTTGTGAAATGGATTGCTGTGAACTGTATGCCAATGATTGACTTATGATCAATAATATGGTAGTAAACAATACATTGTATTATAAAGCTGCTTTTTGTATTGTCTTATCAATGATTAACTCTTCTGCCACAAGAATGTAAAGCATTTTAATTATCTGAATATATATATATATATTTAAATATATATTTAAATATTTAAAGATAACTATGTATAATTATATATTAATATAAATATGTATAATCATTTTATATTGAGTTATTGTTATATGAGGGGCTTTCTCAGCAAATATTTGTATATGTGATTAATTAATGGGGACACCATGCAATTAATTCGATTAAACATTTGAATTGATTGACAGCCCTAATTCTTATATATATATACATTCACCTAAAGGATTATTAGGAACACCTGTTCAATTTCTCATTAATGCAATTATCTAATCATCCAATCACATGGCAGTTGCTTCAATGCATTTAGGGGTGTGGTCCTGGTCAAGACAATCTCCTGAACTCCAAACTGAATGTCAGAATGGGAAAGAAAGGTGATTTAAGCCATTTTGAGCATGGCATGGTTGTTGGTGCCAGACGGGCCGGTCTGAGTATTTCACAATCTGCTCAGTTACTGGGATTTTCACGCACAACCATTTCTAGGGTTTACAAAGAATAGTGTGAAAAGGGAAAAACATCCAGTATGCGGCAGTCCTGTGGGCTGAAAATGCCTTGTTGATGCTAGAGGTCAGAGGAGAATGGGCCGACTGATTCAAGCTGATAGAAGAGCAACTTTGCCTGAAATAACCACTCGTTACAACCGAGGTATGCAGCAAAGCATTTGTGAAGCCACAACACGCACAACCTTGAGATGGATGGGCTACAACAGCAGAAGACCCCACCGGGTACCACTCATCTCCACTACAAATTGGAAAAAGAGGCTACAATTTGCAAGAGCTCACCAAAATTGGACAGTTGAAGACTGGAAAAATGTTGCCTGGTCTGATGAGTCTCGATTTCTGTTGAGACATTCAGATGGTAGAGTCAGAATTTGGTGTAAACAGAATGAGAACATGGATCCATCATGCCTTGTTACCACTGTGCAGGCTGGTGGTGGTGGTGTAATGGTGTGGGGGATGTTTTCTTGGCACACTTTAGGCCCCTTAGTGCCAATTGGGCATCGTTTAAATGCCACGGCCTACCTGAGCATTGTTTCTGACCATGTCCATCCCTTTATGGCCACCATGTACCCATCCTCTGATGGCTACTTCCAGCAGGATAATGCACCATGTCACAAAGCTCGAATCATTTCAAATTGGTTTCTTGAACATGACAATGAGTTCACTGTACTAAAATGGCCCCCACAGTCACCAGATCTCAACCCAATACAGCATCTTTGGGATGTGGTGGAACGGGAGCTGTACTTTTTCAACCAAAAACTCAGAATGACATGTTGGACACTTCACACACACATTGCACTTAGCTTGCTGTGCATAGCAGAAGCATAGCGGGGCTACCTGGCTGCCATGCTGTTCTGACTAAACAATAGAGTGGGTTCCTGAAGTATTTTTCTCATACATTTTTTGCATAGATTTTGCATAAAATCCTCCATGAAAGAGTTGTAATCCATGAACCAAACCAACCAGCTCTGAGGTGAATCACAACATCACAAACGTTGTTTTGAGGTAAAAAAAAGTATTTGAAAATAAGACAAAACGACAAAGGTACAAGACTGTGTACTTACTGTCTTTTATGATTGAAATAAAAACAATGGGAATATATAAAACTATTGATTTTAGGTTGTTGATTATAAGTATCCACAGTTTTCCTGAGCAACCTCTGGGTTGTGCCTTGATGATTTAATTGCCTGTTTTCAGTTTCTGGTCTCAATATGCAATGTAAAACTAACCGAAACGAGAAATACAGACAGAGAACAACAACCATTTAAGTGTTATTTTAAGTAAAAATTAACATCAGGATACATTTGTGCAGTTGTTGGCTATCATAACTCAAATAAGTTAAAGATATAAACGTAACTAAATTCATGTCATCTACATACTCAAGTGAGGATGGCCCTCACAAAACACATTCCCAAGGGTTTACAACCTGGATGTAACGTCTCTTTCTTCACAAGTCCTCTCTGTTTAGAGCACTTGCTATTCATTGGCCATATACAGTATATATACAGTGAGGAAAATAAGTATTTGAACACCCTGCTATTTTGCAAGTTCTCCCACTTAGAAATCATGGAGGGGTCTGAAATTGTCATCGTAGGTGCATGTCCACTGTGAGAGACATAATCTAAAAAAAAAATCCAGAAATCACAATGTATGATTTTTTAACTATTTATTTGTATGATACAGCTGCAAATAAGTATTTGAACACCTGAGAAAATCAATGTTAATATTTGGTACAGTAGCCTTTGTTTGCAATTACAGAGGTCAAACGTTTCCTGTAGTTTTTCACCAGGTTTGCACACACTGCAGGAGGGATTTTGGCCCACTCCTCCACACAGATCTTCTCTAGATCAGTCAGGTTTCTGGGCTGTCGGCTGAGAAACACGGAGTTTGAGCTCCCTCCAAAGATTCTCTATTGGGTATAGGTCTGGAGACTGGCTAGGCCACGCCAGAACCTTGATATGCTTCTTACAGAGCCACTCCTTGGTTATCCTGGCTGTGTGCTTTGGGTCATTGTCATGTTGGAAGACCCAGCCTCGACCCATCTTCAATGCTCTAACTGAGGGAAGGAGGTTGTTCCCCAAAATCTCGCAATACATGGCCCGGTCATCCTCTCCTTAATACAGTGCAGTCAGCCCTGTCCCATGTGCAGAAAAACACCCCCAAACCATGATGCTACCACCCCCATGCTTCACAGTAGGGATGGTGTTCTTGGGATGGTACTCATCATTCTTCTTCCTCCAAACACGGTTAGTGGAATTATGACCAAAAAGTTCTATTTTGGTCTCATCTGACCACATGACTTTCTCCCATGACTCCTCTGGATCATCCAAATGGTCATTGGCAAACTTAAGACGGGCCTTGACATGTGCAGGTTTAAGCAGGGAACCTTCCGTGCCATGCATGATTTCAAACCATGGCGTCTTAGTGTATTACCAACAGTAACCTTGGAAACGGTGGTCCCAGCTCTTTTCAGGTCATTGACCAGCTCCTCCCGTGTAGTTCTGGGCTGATTTCTCACCTTTCTTAGGATCATTGAGACCTCACGAGGTGAGATCTTGCATGGAGCCCCAGTCCGAGGGAGATTGACAGTCATGTTTAGCTTCTTCCATTTTCTAGTGATTGCTCCAACAGTGGACCTTTTTTCACCAAGCTGCTTGGCAATTTCCCGTAGCCCTTTCCAGCCTTGTGGAGGTGTACAATTTTGTCTCTAGTGTCTTTGGACAGCTCTTTGGTCTTGGCCATGTTAGTAGTTGGATTCTTACTGATTGTATGGGGTGGACAGGTGTCTTTATGCACCTAATGACCTCAAATAGGTGCATCTAATTTAGGATAATAAATGGAGTGGAGGTGGACATTTTAAAGGCAGACTAACAGGTCTTTGAGGGTCAGAATTCTAGCTGATAGACAGGTGTTCAAATACTTATTTGCAGCTATATCATACAAATAAATAGTTAAAAAATCATACATTGTGATTTCTGGATTTTTTTAGATTATGTCTCTCACAGTGGACATGCACCTACGATGACAATTTTAGACCCCTCCATGTTTTCTAAGTGGGAGAACTTGCAAAATAGCAGGGTGTTCAAATACTTATTTTCCTCACTGTATATATATATATATATATATATATATATATATATATATATATAATATAAAAAATATTCAGATAATTAAAATGCTTTACATTCTTGTAAAGAGTTAATCATTGATAAGACAATACAAAAAGCAGCTTTATAATACAATGTATTGCTTACTACCATATTATTGATCATAAGTCAATCATTGGCATACAGTTCACAGCAATCCATTTCACAAGTGAATTTGTCAATCAGTTGGAGATATATTATGAGGGCTTGTTTAAGGACCTGTCAATGTACACCTACGTCAGACATTTTTTTATTTTTAGAAACAAGCCAGGGGTATACATAGTACACATTACTACAGATATATTCATTACATAGTGCAATGGTTTTCAATGCTTTGGAGTTGTTGGAGGTAAAAAGAGTACTTAAATAAATTTTTCAAGTCTTTACAAAAAAGTGCAAATAGGGGCTTTATAGACATAAATTTAGACTTATGTATAAAAAAAACTTGGCAAGAAAAATAAATAGATTAATCAGAAAATATAAACTTAAGATATCAAAACTGTGAAATACAAATAAAACGTCTTTATAAAGCAAAGAAAACTAGTTAAAATAGCGGTACATACAAACAAACAAAAGTTTCTCCAAAATACTACAGCGTGGGCACATTCCCAAAAAAGGTGAGGGGCAGATTAATCTACAGCATTACAGAAGGAGCAAAGTGGATGTATTTCAGGAAGCATGTTTCTTAAATAAACTATATAATTAAATATTTGTGAGGTAAAGACCATGAGATTCAGACATGCTTGTGTCGCATCTCGGGTGTGTTGTGTCATAAAAGTAAAATGTTTAGGTCACTGTGTCAAGTTAAATATAGTTTAATACTCAATCTTTAAACAAATCTTGAGATCTCTTAGTTCGCATTTACGCTCCTTCAAGTGTTTTGAACACAAGAACTTAACGCATGTTTATGTTGTGTGTCCGCTGAAGGGTTGTTAATGTTTTGTTCACTGTATAAACTGTGTGTTGCTCACACAGCTGAAATGTCACTTACTGCCCTCTGGAGTAAACAGGTGGTACTACAAGCTTGCAATTCTCAGGAATTTCTCAGGAAAGCATTGCGATTAAATGCGTAAATATTTTTAACACGTTATTTTTCATAGGCAGTTAATTCATACTATATGACTATAGTTCATATATTCGTTATGAGGGCTTTCCTCCTGGCCATCACGAGGATCACTCACTGCGGCATGCTCTTGTCAGTCGCCATCCCATGTTTACTCTGGGAAGTTATGTCGTGTAGTGTGGCGTGATGGGATTATGGTCCCAATATGCATAAATAAACGCAATGTCAAGTGGGCTGAGTCGTAACCATTCCCTTGGGAATGTCTCGTTTACGTACATAACCTCGTACATAAATGGTGTCTGTGCATTGTCATTTTCCCTCAAAACAGGCAGGGCTCAAACACCCTAGCCAATATTAGAATATTGGCATTATTGCAGTGAGGTTTCAAATAGGTTGTGTATGAAGGCACTCCCCATATGTGTTAATAAATGCAATGTCTTGTTCCCTTCATCTCAGGGAACTGTGGTTATGTATGTAACCAAGACAATATGTGACATGTCATTTAAAAGTTATTCTTTGTTAACCCTTGAGTGTCAATAAAATAGAGTTCCTTGGAGGACAAAAATGTCCAAATCAAAATAACTGCCATCAAATTTGTATATTTTAATATTATATTCCACTTGCACTGACCAACATCAGTCCTGATCATAACAATCAAATATGAATTCATTTTCAGGATTTTAACCCTTTAAATGCCAGTTTGTTTATATAATACCACTGTTGTTTTTTACACACATCCACAAAACACACTGACATCCATACCAACACACCCACACTATTTTAGCAGCATCATTTGGGCTGCATAGCTCTATAATACAGCAAACAGAAAAAAGGACAACAGCATATATTTGCTCAATAGGCTAAACATTAAAATGCCGCTATCTGGTGGAAAATATGAAACATTGACATTTTGAAGCCAAACATAAAATAACATAAAAGTTCATGTGTAGCCAATAGAATCGCTTGATGATCCAAAGGGGGCGTTACATGTAGTGAGCGTGTCGTGAAGTGGGTGTTCCTTGTAGTCTTGCGCGATGCTGACACTATACACTTGGCCGGCGCACACATACAGTATGTCTGGTTGCCTAAGAGGGAGGCGCTCGACGCCGGTAGAGAGTGGTGGGTGAAAAAGACCGACGAAGCGGGTGAAAGATCTAATAAAGCGAACTGACGATATACTCTTTAGATTGCTGTTTTTTTTTTTTTGCCGGTCTTTCTGAAGAGGTTTAAAGGTAGGTGTCATATATCTTTCCTTCTCTTGTGATTTAAGCGGCAAAGATTCATATATTGTCCGCGTATTTGAGCAGAGAGCTGGGGAGATGTGCTCATTTCTTCAGGCCTTTAGCTGCTCAGGCTAGTTAGCTCTGCTAATTCCGGATTGAAATTGAGGTCGAGTTTGACACCAACACATTGACGTCGTCACATATTATTATGATTGGTGTTGTGTTTGTCAATGTTGTTTTTTGACTATCTTTAAATCTTCAGTAAGTTTTCGGGAAAGTTGTGCGAATGTAACGTTGGTTTTGAAGCTGGGTAAGCGAGCTGAGCAAACTATTGTTATAGTTTTTGCTCTAATCACTTCTGACCGAATATATTAAAATATTAAGACTTTCTGTCTTTAACATTATATATGAGTATGTATGGTATTTATTTTATTTTAATTGTGTTTGTTTGGCAATTTCTACACCAGGTTGAGCTGTCATGGTAATATGGTTTAAATCCATGTATATTAGTTTTAGTGTGTTTTTTTACATGTATTGTTTTTTTTCAGTAAACATTTGTAATTGTCTTGGAGCCTATGGTACAGTAAGAAACATGCCTTTAGATATTTCAGCCAAGAATTACAATTACTGCGTACTTAAATATGTTGGTAGTAGTATGTGAGACTCCACGGCCTCTTGATTCCATTTGTTAAATGTCATTTGTATTATGAAACGTAACGTGATGTCATTTATGGTGACTAATTGTTTACTTGTTCATGTGTTGAAGCCACTTGATTGGATAACTTGAAAGTGTTAATAGATATGGCCTGATACAATGCCATGACATACTCTTTCACTGCACTCCTGTGCTCATTTCAGTCTGATCTGTGTTCTTTACTGAATAGGTTGCTGTCCCCAGATTCGCCCCGCCACCTCTCTGTCTCTTCATCTGGTGTGATTGTGTCTGTCCTTGTGTGTTTGAAGGAGTGGCAAAGAGTGAGATTGTTAGTTTTGTATTAGCTATATTCACTGGTATATTAGCTATATTCACTGGTATCAAGTGGAGGCACCCTATCTTCGATCCACCATGAGTGACATGAGCGATCTGGACAGACAAATCGACCAGCTGAGGAGATGTGAGCTCATCAAGGAAAATGAGGTCAAAGCCCTGTGTGCCAAAGCCAGGTAATAACAACCAATGGAGATTAATCATTTGTATAAAATGAGTTCGTGATTTCAATATTGATTACCTGCTCAAACAACATCACTAATGTGTGCTAATGTGTTCCAGAGAGATTCTAGTGGAAGAGAGTAATGTACAGAGAGTCGACTCTCCAGTAACGGTAAGTGTGTGCGCATGTATTAATGTCCTTGCCTTTTCTAATCATAGATATGGGTATGAAATAAATGATATTTTCCTCTCTTCAGGTGTGCGGTGACATCCATGGGCAGTTTTATGACTTGAAGGAGTTGTTTAGAGTAAGTTTGAATACTTGATTGCTCTGCAATCAAGTAACTATGTCTTTTTTTCCCCAAAGTGATTTGCATTACACAGATTGATGGAGCAAATTGCTTTAAAGGGATAGTCCATCAAAAAATGAAAATTCTCTCATCTACTTACCTTCCTGCCATCCAAGATATGTATGACTTTCGTCTGCTAATCACAAATGAAGATTTTAATAAGAATATCTCAGCTCTGAAGGTGTATACAATGCAAGTGAATGGTGACCAAAACTTTGGTCTGTTCTCACCCAAAAATGATTGGATAAGATTAAGACGACATTGATTTAACCACTGGAGTCATATGGATTACTTTTATGCTGCCTTTGTGCTTTTCAGAGCTTCAAAGTTTTGGTCACCATTGATTATGGTGAAATCTCAAATCTGGGATGGCATGAGGTTGAGTAAATGATGAATTACATTTTTGGGTGAACCATCCCTTTAAAGCAGGTGTGTCAAACTCAGTTCCTGGATGGCCACAGCCCTGCAGAGTTTAATTCCAGCCCTGCTCCAAAATGCTTTCAGTAATCTTCAAGCACTCCTGAAGACCTTGATTAGCCTCTTGAGGTGTGTTTAATTAGGGTTGGAGTTAAACTCTGCTGGACTGTGGCCCTCCAGGAACCGAGTTTGACACCCCTGCTTTAAAGCAATTTGTGTAATGCAAGTCCTTTCACGAAAAAAAGGAGTATTACTTGAATGCCTACTAGTTGAATATGCAAAATACAGGTATACTGACTCATCAACATTTTGCCATTACTGTTTGTTAAATAATATGTATTTGCTTATTCATTTCATTAATAAAGTAATACCTTCTACTTCAGGTGGGAGGAGACGTTCCAGAAACAAACTACCTCTTCATGGGAGATTTTGTGGACCGAGGCTTCTACAGTGTGGAGACCTTTCTGTTACTTCTTGCCCTGAAGGTACTGGGTTTTTTTTGTAGTTATGTCATTGTTATTATGATTCAAATTATCAATAATTCTTTACATCTAATTTTACGTTCAATTACTTTTCACAGGTGCGTTATCCAGACAGAATTACCCTGATCCGAGGGAACCATGAGTCCAGACAGATCACACAAGTATACGGCTTTTATGACGAGTGTTTAAGAAAATACGGTTCAGTCACGGTATGGAGGTACTGCACAGAGATCTTTGACTACCTTTCTCTCTCCGCCATCATTGATGGCAAAGTGAGTATTTCTTCATTTGTTTACTGACAGGGATCTAAATGTATCCATGAGTTAAAACCTCAGCACCATGCTCAGGTGGATTTGTTTTCTCGTCTTGCAACCCTGTAGATCTTCTGTGTACACGGAGGCCTTTCACCCTCAATCCAGACTCTGGACCAGATTAGAACCATTGACAGGAAGCAGGAAGTGCCTCATGATGGGCCCATGTGTGATCTTTTGTGGTCTGACCCTGAAGGTAATTGTAGAATTCATACAGTAGGAACACAGCAGATATGTGTTGAAATCTAATGAAAGCAACTTACTCTGAGTTTATTTCTCTCCTGTTTCAGACACCACAGGTTGGGGGGTAAGCCCGAGAGGTGCTGGTTATCTGTTTGGCAGTGATGTTGTGGCCCAGTTCAATGCTGCCAATGACATCGACATGATTTGTAGAGCGCACCAGCTTGTCATGGAAGGATATAAGTGGCACTTCAATGAGACTGTTCTCACTGTGTGGTCTGCTCCAAATTACTGCTACAGGTGGGTTTTTGTGACATAGATGTGACGTTAGGTTTATTTATTATGACATATTGATAAGGGATGGGTCATGTTGGTCAATTAGGGTCATTTTTTGATCCGGTACAGGTAAAGACAAACAAAATAAAAAAGAAAATATATTTTTGTATTTACAGTAATTGTTTAAGAGAAATAACAATTTGGGGGCCTAGCTAGCTCAGCGAGTATTGACACTGACTACCACCCCTGGAGTTTGGTTGCTTAGGTCTCCTAAGCAAACAAATTGGCCTGGTTGCTAGGGACGGTAGAGTCACTTGGGGTAACCTCCTTGTGGTCACGATTAGGTGTTCTTGCTCTCAATGGGGCATGTAGTAAGTTGTGTGTGGATCGCGGAGAGTAGCATGAGCCTCCACATGCTGTGAGTCTCCGCGGTGTCATGCACAATGAGCCACGTGATAAGATGCACGGATTGACTGTCTCAGAAGCGGAGGCAACTGAGACTTGTCATAGCCACCTGTTAAAACAAAGAAATTGATTTTAATATGGTTGAGGTATTATAAAATGCCAACAGTTATTTCAGTAAATGTAAATTTACATGGGGTTCGCTGAGCTACCCAAACAAATCTGTATCGAACTGGCAAAGTCTACGGTAACTCAGATAACCGCTCTGTACAATTGTAGTGAGAAGAGTATCATCTCAGAATGCTATTCTGAGATGCGGGTTAGAGCTGTTTTGGTGGCATGAGGGGGACCTACACAATATTAGGCATGTGGTTTTCATGTTGTGGCTGATCGGTGTATATACAAGCCATTGCTTTCTCAGATCGGCTCAGACTGAAATAAAGCTCTGAAAACTGTTCTTCCACTGAATGTTGAATAAGCTGTACATGGTAATGTTTAGAATATTTCTTCTATCTCTGAAAAGATCTGTACGTTAAAATCCTCTTTTGAACACTAATTTTAAGTGCCGTTTTGGGAACTAGGCTACTACGGCACATGTAAACTCAATTAACTGGAAACTAGCAGGCTGCAATATTTCAAAGCGGGAGTACATCATGAGGCTCAGTGCAAGTATTCCATAGCAGGCACAACAACGTGCTACAACATTGGGCACCATCTTGACTGTTTTGTGGTGAATGGATCACATGACAACAAATATGCCATAGTTTTCAGATATCTCTGTTTTACCCATCCACACAACAACACAAAACTTTACAAATGTATCCACTTGGGAGACATTTACAAAGCTCCGTTTTCACAGTCAAAACGCCATCTCAGTGTGGACGGAAGGCTAAAACGTAGAGGAAAAATATGTTTTCAAATAAACGCGTATTAGTGTGGATGTGGCCTAAATACAACGCTTGTGTAACCAATCCACTGCTTGTGACAAGAAATTTCAAAACCATCGAATTTCAAAGGTGAGCAGTGTTTTTAATTCCGTTGCACTCCGAGCAGCTGTTTTGGAATGCAAGAACATGTTCTGTGTGAACAGCCCATAAGAAACACATGTGATCAGACATGAGCTTAATTATACTGGGCTTCCTTTAAGGGATATTTTGGACTCAATACAAGTTAAGCTCAATTGACAGCATTTGTGGTATTAATGTTGATTACCACGAAAAATTATTTTGACTGTTCTTTAAAAAAGCAAAAATCGAAGTTACAATGTGTGTATATATATTACAGGGGTTCCCAAACTTTTTTGTCAGCTGAACCCCCTGTGATGGGTTGGCAACCTACGGCACAGGAGCCAGCATTACCCTTCCATGTGTAAATCTCTGGCACGCCAACAACGGCTAGAGATTATTAGTCTCGGCTAGAGGAGTAGACTATTTTCTTTATATAAATTCCACCGCTGCATTCCAATCTACATCTTTATGTAATCCTCGTGATCACTCTGTGTGTTTTCATGAGCTGAATGAGAGGCTAAACAAAAAGTTCATCACGAGCCGGTAGCGCTTCAGGTTCGGCGCAGCCATTGATCAGGGGAAAAAAATGGCACTCCCATGTCAAAAAGGTTGCCGACCCCTGCCCTATGACCTAAATGGTTTACTTGGAGTACCCCCCTATATTTTAAATAAGGTTCACCTCTGGAGATGTAATTAATTTAGCAACTTTGGACTTCATTTTACTTATTCTTGTTATATTTTGAAAGTTGTAAACTGTTATTACATCGATATTTTTTTTTTCTTCTTATAATTATACAATTTGCAGTCAATGTATTTTATTTTTTTTTTTAATTCAGTAAATTACAAAAATATTTTTTACTCAACCTCTTTGCCTAAACCCTGTTTGGGAAACCCTGATAAGTCGATAACATGCATGGTATTTTATAAATTTTTGTTTTAGAACCAAAAAAATGTGTATTATATACTTTTGGCCTTTGGTAACGCTTTATCTTTGTCATAGATGTGGTAATGTTGCTGCAATCTTAGAGCTGGACGAGCACCTGCAGAAAGAATTCATCATATTTGAAGCTGCTCCACAAGAAACCAGAGGCATTCCCTCCAAAAAGCCAGTTGCTGACTACTTCCTATAAGCTTCCTGTGTCCTTGGGATGCAAGCACTCTCAACAGGAAGTGGTTCTCTGTGTGTCCTTGTGTTTCTATTTCTCTTTCCTTGCCCAACTGTCTTAATTATGCTTTTTTTTTTACTTTGTAATATTAAGATTTTTTTTTTTTTGTCTTTTCCATCTACTTTTTATCACATACTTTCTTTGCCATCAAGACACACACTTGGTATATATTCTCATATACTGCTTTGAAATCTCTTGTTCTCAAACTCGTGTACTCTGTAGATGTAGGCATTTATTATGTATGTGAATATCAGTAGGGAAAGTGGAACAGAGCACAATGCACACTTGAGTGTGTGACTGCTGTTAAGACATGTTCCTCAGAAAGCTGTTTAAGGAAACGGCAGTTTAAAACAGTATGTTGGACATTGCATCATTGTTATTTTATTTTTATTTTTTTTCTCTTTGCATTCTTTTCTCATGGAAGTTGTGAATGTGTCAGAGAATGAATATGGCATAATTCCTGCTTTGATTATAATTTATTATCATCTTTCACCTGAGTCATAGTTTCACAGCTTTGGAGTTTTGTGAAGGAAAGTAAAAACTTGACTACACTGGAAACCATCTGAACACCACACACAAACCGAACTGGATTTAGAAAATGTGCTTCTCCCTCTTGACTGTTCTCTCTCAATTTGTTTTTTAATTTGTGAAAATAAAATGTACTTTTGTATAAACATTAGATGTGTTTTTTCTGGTTTTGCTCAGCTGTTATATAGTGTGAACTTGCTCAACTTGCTCATCCACAACCTGTATTTTTATACATCTCTCTGGAATGCTCGATTCTGATTCAGTCAATCTCTTAAAGGAATATTCTGGTCTCAATCTACATCAGTTTTGCCCAAAGAAAAATGCAAAATTGAGGTTACATAAAGACACTTGCAATGGAAGTGAATGGGACATATTTTTGGAGGGATTTAAGGCAGAAATGGGATTTTCTTTTACAGTCGTTTTAGGGTTTGTAGACATATGGTCAAGTCAGTGAAGTTGTAAAATTGACTATAACTTTGTCCATTTTATCTCACTAAAATAATTTTTTCATGCATAATTTTTGTCTTGTGGCTATACTTTTTAAATCATATTTTAACGTTTACGGATTTTGCTCCATTCACTTCCATTGTAAGACCAATTTGTATTTTTGTTTTTATGATAAGGAGGGGCACGTCTAAATGTAATTTTGTGGTTATCAACATTACACCACATCATGCCATAATTACTTTAATCAATGAGTGAAAGTGTCCAATAACAGGATGGTTACTGAGATTAAGGAGTAGTATTCAGCTGATCATGTGATTGTAAAATGGCAGCCCCCATGTGCGGACCCTCTCCTGTAGAATAAATCAGCTTTTATAAATTACTGATATGACTGAAGTCTTCATTTTAATGTGAGTGGTCATGCTTTCCTACTATATTGTAAAATTACAATTCAATTAATGTCTTTAGGAGTGTAACTTTAATGAGGAAAAATTAGTGAGCGCACCCTTAATTCTGCTTTCAAATATTTTACACTGGTAAATTGCGCAATTTACCATTGTCCGTGCCAACCAATTTAATACGGAACTTCTCTTTCCTCAACAATCAATATGTCATACCCATTTCTTTGCTTGGAATGCTGTGTAATAGGTGAGATGATGTACAGTCATCCAGTTTTTGCTAAATCAGCTTTGAGGTGGACTTCGGAGTAATGCAAGTGCTGATAATGATTGGCTGACTCGACTGTACATCATCCCGCCCTTATGCGTTTGAAAAACAAGTTCTTTTGTTGACTCCTTTAGAATTAAGATTCTAAAGTTTAAGAAAACTCAACAGTCTTGTGCTCTCAGTGATAATGATATCCATTATCATTTAAACTATTTAAAATATGTCCACTTCTGTGTACTCTTTGGACAGATGATAAATTCCCCTAATGACGATTCTGGTGTAGTACCACTTCAGTCCATCAGGTGACGCTAAAGTGCGCAAGCAGATGATTTGTCGCGCGGCTCGCGCCACCCCTTCACCATGCCTTCCTCTTTCTCCGGAAGTAGCCGAAAGGGTTCTGACGCACGCCTTCGCTTTTGCTGACAAAACTGCAAATCTGGATCTAAACTCTTTACAAAGGGATTTCACAAAAGAGAGAACTTACATTTTCAGCAGATAACAGGTACGTTCTGTATCAGTCATAATTTGTTGTGGGTATGACAGCTATAGACGGTTCGGCTCCGTTAGGCCAGAAAGAGCCGGTCACACGTTTTCCGCGGATGTCTACACGCTCGCTGCAGGAGATATCAAATAGAAAACTAATTTATTACTCATTGTATGTGTCTTCATGTACTGTACTGTACTGTACTGGCTTGATGGTTGTAGGTTATTTCCATGCCCCGACATTCAATCTTTTATCGGTGGTGAACGAGTAAACGTCGTGTAGGTGATGATATAGTCTTCATATCAGCAAATGTGGTATTTGCCAGTATAATACCGTCATTAAAATGCCGAATTATTTGTGGTGTATCTAGTAAAAAAGATGCTGGCTCTTAGTCGTCTTCTGTTTACCTTTTAGACTAATTGTTCATGTGCCCTTAATAAGCCATACATCCAATTTAATACAATAGACCTTTCTTTATCAGGCAGATTAAATATACTATGAGATCGTTTAAAATGACATATGTTATACAGTGTACAGATCAATGGATACAAAAGTGCAGGTTAGATTACAACTATTACGGTGATGATTAGTTATATCTGATGAGTTAACTATATTACTAAACTACAATTTTGTTATTATGATGCAATTCTACAAAATTTCAATTGGTTATTATCATGTAATTCTATAAAGTTTCAATTGGTTATTATCATGTAATTCTATAAAGTTTCAATTGGTTATTATCATGTAATTCTATACAATTTCAATTGGTTATTATCGTGTAATTCTATACAATTTCTATTGGTTATTATCATGATGCAATTCTACTAAATTTCAATTGGTTATCATGTAATTCTATACAATTTATATTGGTTATTATGATGCAATTCTACTAAATTTCTATTGGTTATTATCATGATGCAATTCTACTAAATTTCTATTGGTTATCATTATCCAATTCTACTAAATTTCTATTGGTTATTATCATGATGCAATTCTACTACATTTCTATTGGTTATCATGATGTAACTACTACATTTCTATTGGTTATGATGTAACTACTAAATTTCTATTGGTTATTATCATGATCCAATTCTACTACATTTCTATTAGTTATTATCATGATGCAATTCTACTACATTTCTATTAGTTATTATCATGATGCAATTCTACTAAATTTCTATTGGTTATCATTATCCAATTCTACTAAATTTCTATTGGTTATTATCATGATGCAATTCTACTACATTTCTATTGGTTATGATGTAACTACTAAATTTCTATTGGTTATTATCATGATGCAATTCTACTAAATTTCTATTGGTTATCATTATCCAATTCTACTAAATTTCTATTGGTTATTATCATGATGCAATTCTACTACATTTCTATTGGTTATCATGATGTAACTACTACATTTCTATTGGTTATGATGTAACTACTAAATTTCTATTGGTTATTATCATGATCCAATTCTACTACATTTCTATTAGTTATTATCATGATGCAATTCTACTACATTTCTATTAGTTATTATCATGATGCAATTCTACTAAATTTCTATTGGTTATCATTATCCAATTCTACTAAATTTCTATTGGTTATTATCATGATGCAATTCTACTACATTTCTATTGGTTATCATGATGTAACTACTACATTTCTATTGGTTATGATGTAACTACTAAATTTCTATTGGTTATTATCATGATCCAATTCTACTACATTTCTATTAGTTATTATCATGATGCAATTCTACTACATTTCTATTAGTTATTATCATGATGCAATTCTACTACATTTCTATTAGTTATTATCATGATCTACTACATTTCTATTAGTTATTATCATGATGCAATTCTACTACATTTCTATTAGTTATTATCATGATGCAATTCTACTACATTTCTATTAGTTATTATCATGATCTACTACATTTCTATTAGTTATTATCATGATGCAATTCTACTACATTTCTATTAGTTATTATCATGATGCAATTCTACTACATTTCTATTAGTTATTATCATGATGCAATTCTACTACATTTCTATTAGTTATTATCATGATCTACTACATTTCTATTGGTTATTATCATGATGCAATTCTACTACATTTCTATTAGTTATTATCATGATGCAATTCTACTACATTTCTATTAGTTATTATCATGATCTACTACATTTCTATTAGTTATTATCATGATGCAATTCTACTACATTTCTATTAGTTATTATCATGATCTACTACATTTCTATTGGTTATTATCATGATGCAATTCTACTACATTTCTATTAGTTATTATCATGATGCAATTCTACTACATTTCTATTGGTTATCACGATCCAATTTTATTAAATTTCTATTGGTTATAATCATGATGTAATTTTTCTAAATTTCTATTGGTTATGATGCATTTCTACTAAATTTCTATTGGTTATGAATCTTGTCCACATTCTCGGATGAAGTAGCTATCTATTCCCGGAATGTGTTCATTCTAATCCCATGCCCACCTGAAGAATGTACTGTTTTACCGACCAAGAAGTGCGTCCATCAAATGCAGTAAATTCTCTGACAGGATGCACTTTCGGATGCAGCTAAAGACATTTAGGCATGAGACAGGGTTGTTCACTTTTTCATTGTTTTCTCATTTCTAATTTCAGTACAAATACTCGTCTGATATGTCCCGTTTTTTCGCCACCGGATCCGACAGTGAGTCGGAGGAATCCTCATCCGCTGATGAGATCACCCCCAAAGCATCTGGGACTGCTATAAAGCAGTGAGTGTGTTTTCTGTATTGTCTGGTTTTTGTGATCTTTTGTGCAGTAGTTGAATTTGCTGTTTTTTCTGTAGGGCCCTGTTGCTGAGCGATGATGAGGAGGACACAAAGAGAGTGGTACGCAGTGCCAAGGACAAGAGGTGTGTATTAAATATTCACTTGCATGAGTTTAATTGGCCAGCAAGGCATCTCCAGCATTTGTTAAAGATGAGAATGTGATACAAAATAAGCGCTTATGAGTCTCTCCATTTGTATTAAAGAGCTGTTCAGTTGTGTAGTCAACTTCCTCTTCTTTTCTTCAGGAAATTTGATTGTGCTTGTAAAATTTTATGTGTGAAATAGGACGTGTCAAGTAGGCTTGAGATCGATGCCTTTTCACACATCGATAATCTGAAGATTTTCCCAAAGATTATCGATATACTGTATATCAGGATTGTTTTCGGATATAAATAGGGCTTTAACAGCCTTTTGTCTCTTCAGACACATTTCTCAACCAACTTTAATAAAGTGCGAGCTGCAGGGTAAATTAAAGGGGGTCGCACACCGGACGCTTCTGGCAGACAACATGACGTGTTCTAAAATTAGAAACAATTATTTATGTTCTGCAAAAGGGAAGCAGAAGGACGTTAATTTTCAGTGTCTAAATTCTGAAGTGCCACGGAGCGTAACTCGCATAATATTCCTTTCAATTTCACCCAAATCATTATCAGAGGACAAATATTATTTATTCTAGCCATCACTGGATTATATTTAAGCTATATCATATGAGCAAAAGTGCTATATGGCCCTACATCAGCACTGCTATGATTCGGCCACAGGCCAATTGCCATAGGCAATCAAAGCCGTGCTGATTTAGGGCCATATAGCACTCTTGCTCATGTGATATTGCTTTTATACAACAGTTCAATGAACAAGTAAATTTTTTACAATCAGGAAAAACTGAGTACGGTCATAAAAAACGCATTTGTGCATGGAAATACTTTAAGTGACGGATCAGAATCTGCCTTTGCTAGTTCAAATCAAATGATGTGTTCAAGGTGCCGCCACTTGCTGGCTAAAATATGTAATGTCACAAAATTAAATGTAAAGAGACAGATAGCTCTTAACAGATATGCACTGCTCTTACACTAGTTTAGAATGGTATGAACACAAGCGGAGTGATACAAACAGTGAAGCATCTGAGTGCTAATGGTGTAAGACCAAATTGGAGAATTGTAAATTCTCATTATGCGTGCATTTTATTAGTATTCTTTAGCTTTAGAAGTATTTCATGACCCCAAGTGGCACTTTTCTCATGTCCAAAGCCTATTTTTGTAATTAACATGAACATCAATTAAAAAAACTCAAAACTCTGCATCTGACATCCAAACCTCTCCAATTTTTTCCAGGTTTGAGGAGCTCACCAACTTGATCAAGACCATCCGCAATGCCATGAAGATCCGCGACATGTCCAAATGTCTAGAGGAGTTTGAGCAGTTGTGTCGAGCATTCCTCAAAAGTAAAACAATCGTGGACAAAGAGGGCGTGCCTCCGTTCTACATCCGCCTGCTAGCTGATCTGGAGGACTACCTTAATCAGGTCCATAGCAGATGCCAGAGTTTCATCCAAAAGTGACTCACATGATCAGGTGCTTCATGTTTAGTGAACAACTTTTTCTTTCTTGATAGTTATGGGAGGACAAGGAAGGGAAAAAGAAGATGAACAAAAACAACGCAAAAGCCCTGAGCACGCTTCGCCAGAAGATTCGCAAATACAACCGAGACTTCGAGACAGAGATTGCCAGCTACAAAGAGGTACTGAGCAGTGGCCAAAATGCTTTTTCTATATGAGATAAGGGCATATAGCTGCATGTTTCTCGTTTTTGTTTCAGAACCCAGAGCAGTCCGCTGACGAAGACGAAGAGAAAGATGACATTGATAGCGGTTAGTTTTCCCCTCGTTGTATTTATCTTTCGTCTGCTATAGGTTGTTTAAAAATGTATGAACGATTATTATTTTTTGAGTTTTTTTAAACTCCTCTCCCTTTTTTGTGTTTTCTCTGCTGGCATGTTGTACAACAGCATCCTCAGAGAGCGATGATGATGAAGAAAATGGTGTTTCAGCTAAGAAGTTCATGAAGAAAAAGCCTCAAGAGGAGGAGAAGAAAGGCCCAGAGGCCAGCAAGTTCCTCAAGGGAGCAACTGTAAGTCTAAAACACAATACAGTTTAGCTCAAACAAGTCAGAATCTTTCATTAGTTCACTCAAAATGATTATTCTCTCATTGTTTAATCACCCTCTTGTCATTCTAATATGAAAAAAACCCAAAAGTAGTCCATACGTTCAAGCCTTTCCAAAGTCTTCTGAAGAAGCCAGATAGCGCGTTATTCAATGATAATCTTGATCTTCACTGTAGTTTTATAATTAAATATTTATTTTAAATCAGATTAGTCACTTGTTTTTGAGTAGTCACCCTCTTGTGGTGTCACTCACCTGGGTGGTTAGTGCAGCTATTTCTATGGTTACGGATGGTGTCTGCGTATGTCTGCGTTCTTGGCCAGGTATTGTGGACTAACCATGAACCTATAACTCGTGTGAAACTGGTGCTATACACGAACTCCAGAATATAACAGAGGAATTCTATCTACCAGACTCATCTACCAAAAAAAAGATTTAATTCAGCTGTTTGGGAGCATTTGAATGACTAAGTGTTGCTGAAGACAATGGATGTGAAACATGCAAACAGATGTCATATAAAGGTACACATCTTACAAATGGGATGGGATGTTCCACTAGTCGTCCAACAACAAACTAGTGAGTTTAATATATTTAGTTGTGGTGCATTTGTGTGTAGTTACTATCAGCGTGGTTAACTTTGAGAAGTTGTGACTTAAATCATCAACATTTAAAGCATTGCTTGTGTACAAATTCAAGGCATTCAACGTAAAGTTCTATTTTAGTCATTATTGGGCTTTAAATTGCCTGCTGTAAGCAATGTTTCTGTTATTATGCATAGTCCACAGGTTTGTTTGTTAGGTGTTTTTATGGAGTGTGTTGCTGATTCTTTATGGTGGGGTAAATAATTACTCGATAAAATAAAAGAAAGAGTAAAAAAATACTCAATAGAGGGCCTGGGCAGGTCAGCAAGTTTGAACCCAGGGTGTGCTGAGTGACTCCAGCCAGGAGTTCAAAGCAACCAATTGGCCCGGTTGCTACAGTGGGTAGAGTTGTGTGGGTTACCTTCGTGGTCGCTATAAGGTGGTTCTCGCTCTCTGTGGGGCACGGGGCAAGTTGATTGTGAATGCCCCAGTGAACAGTGTGAGCCTCCACATATGCCAAATATCCAGGGTAACTCGCTCCAGCAAGCCACGTGTTAAGATGCGCTGGTTGACTCTGTCAGATGCAGAGGCAACTGAGCTTCATCCTCCACCACCTGGATTGAAGTGAGCCACTGCACCACAATGAGGAATTAGAGTGCATTGGGAATTGAGTTTGCCAAATTAGAGAGAAAGGGGGATAAAAAAAAAAAGAGTACTCAATAAATTGTCTAATCTTTGTTCTGTCACACTTTATTTATTTGGTGTACATCTTTCAACACTTTGTCTTTGTTTTAGACTGAAGACTCTGATAGTGATAAAGATGACGATGATGATGATGATGATAACTGGGACTCCGATACGGTGGACAGCGGAAGTGAGAGTGAAGGCAATGAAGGAGGAGGAGCAACACTGGCTGAATCCTTCCTCAAAAAGTATGTGCTACATCCTTAAGATATTTATTCTTCTACCGTGTTCATCTATCAATTCATGTTCAAATCACCTCTTTGTCCTGTGCCTTCATAGAACTTCAGATGGCAAACATTTAGACCATAAGAAGGAAGACAGGAAGAAGAGACTCAAAAAGAAGGAGCGAGCGGAGGAAGATATTGAGGAAGAAGGAGAGGCTGAAGAGGGAGGATGGGAGAAGGTGAAGGGAGGCGTGCCGCTGGTGAAGGAGAAGCCGAAGATGTTTGCTAAAGGCACAGAGATCAACAATGCTGTGGTGATCAAGAAACTCAATGAGATCCTACAGGCACGAGGCAAGAAGGGAACAGACAGGTATGAGGTCATACAGCAGTGCATTAATGAATGAAATGTTCAGTTGTAGTATATCTAATATCTTAACCTTGAGAGTTCAATGGTAGTTATTTGCAAATACATCAAAACAATAATATAGTTTAATTTGATAGTATTTTTATATTTTTTGAAAGATTAATTTTGGAAAATATTTTGTTGAAATCAGGCTGATATAACCAACATGTAGAAAGCTATTTTATCATTTGACAAGTAAACAGGAGATGACATCACAAAGATTACACCTGTAAACACTCATGACTGTTTGTCATGGTCAGTTAGTCTCTTAAAAATGACACTTTTTATGTATTATTAGATGGCTTTGTAATATGGTTAATGTTGTTAAATGTAACTTCATGATATCATTCAGAAATTTGTGAAATTTGGAGAATAAAAAAAAACTTTGTGTTGAAGCCATGTTCCTGGAAGTAATAATTAAGATGTATGCACTCGTCTCATATACTCACATTCAAGGTATATGAAAAATGTCATTGCGTTTTACTTGATTTTTAAAATTAGAACTACAAATCAAATTACATTTAAAACAAATCTAACAGAGAATACATTTCAAAGATCTTGCTAAATGTGTTTTCATTTAAATAAAACGCATACATTTTTCTTTTGTTTTATCATCTTGGACATACTTTGTCATTTAACCAGTTATAAGTTTGAAAGGGCATGAATGTTTTTTCATTAGTAGGCTTGTAATTCTGACATGCCCTGGATGTAGCATTACTTTAAACATGGAAGACTGAAAAGTGTTTTTGTTTTTTGTCCTGTAGAGCTGCTCAGATTGAACTCCTTCACGCTCTCGCAGTTATCGCTAATGAGAATAACCTCGGTGAGGGTATCCTGGTCAAGATCAAGTTCAACATCATCGCCTCCCTGTATGACTACAATCCCAACCTGGCCGCCTTCATGAAGGTGACAGTCTCTCAGGCGAGCTTGCATTATTAAATTGTCGAACGTTCTCGATTAACAATCCCTCTTTCTCTCCTTTTCAGGCGGACATGTGGAAAAAGTGTTTGGACTGCATAGATGAGCTACTGGACATCCTGTTTAACAACACCAACATCTTTATTGGAGAAAACATTGCAGAGGACAGTGAGAATCTTGCCATCTCTGACCAGGTCAGCATCATTTTGATTAGCAGTGCCACACCAGATTCAGTAGAGAAGTTTAGCCCTTCGTTTCTGCCCGGGACAAAAAACACATTGAAATGCACTCTTATCTAAACATTATTTAGATAATAATAAAAAATTATAATAATAATTATTTATCTAAACAATAATTTTATGACGCAACATAATGTAATGAAAAAGACGTCTGTCTGGCTTGATAAAAGTTACACACGCAGTGACGGATGCGTAAACACTTACTGCTCAACACAATCTAAAAGGTCATTTTCTGCAGATTGTGTTCTGTTCTGTGTAAATTAATTACAATTTGAATTTAAATGCAATCCTTGTCTTGTACATTCGATTTTTTTGTTTATTACATTTGCAATCGTTCGTAATGCCCCACTTTTGATCAATATTTTATAGGTTATGGTCATTATCACATGTAAAGCTGTATGTGGGAATCATCAGAACAATCATTAGATTACTCTACTATATTACAAAAATAATCGATAGTGACCGCGCTACTGCCACATTGTTATTGTTTTTGGATACATTAACTTACGAATGGCTTAGTTGTCTTGGCATATAAAGATTAGATGTAAAAAAAACACACTCAACCTTGGTATTTTTGTGCACAATTTGTTGGTGGACAGTATTCCAAAGAAAAGAATGTTGATCAAAAGGATGTCTGTATTTATTCAACCACTCGACTCCATTTTGATAAGAGGGTCAATGAAGAATGGCTATTTTTTTTTTTGTTGTTGTCTGGATCTATTAAGTTATTGAAAAAATAAAACCATTAAAAATGCAATTCTGTTGACACAATTTCTGGAGATGGGACAATCTATCGAATTTCGAAATATCACACACCAAAATAATTGAAGAACCACATCGAGTCAAAGCTCTGTATTTCAACATTTGCACAATTCTGTCCATGTTATCATAAATTATATGACCCATCAAATATCAAAATCTCTCTCTTGCTTTTTACTACACTGTTTACAGGGTTCGTGCAAGGTTCCTGAAGTGCTTTAGGTGCTTGAATTAAGTTTTTTTTTTTTTTAAGTACTGGAATACCTGGAAAATCACCTTGTTTTGTTGAAAAGTGCTTGAGATTAAATGGAATATTACTTCTGTGTAATGTGTGTCCATCAAAAACGAGATCCACACAATCCACTCATTGAAAAATTTTTTATTTTTTAATATGCTTTCTGTTCATTGCAGTCCATTGTTGATCAAATAGAAACATACATTTTATAATTTGATGATGGTAAAGAATCCGCTTGTTATGTTTGCTGAACCAGAACAACTAGACACTCATTAAACTTTTAAAGAGTACCATTTTAGCGCTTATAGAGCTGCAGGCCTAGCTCCAAAAAGCGCTTGAAGCTCCAAGCCACCAGCAAAGAGTCACTAACCTAACCCATTCCCTAACTTAACCATGTGTGGAAGTGTCACCTTCTTTTGGTGTTGGTCCAACCCTCTTCTGGAATAAATCCACCCCCATCTGGAGTTACCATGCCCTCTTTTAGAGTTTCTTGCCTTCAGTCGAGGATCTCTGGGCTGCAGATATATCTACTTGGCTTTTTATACAAATGCATGTAAACTCAATGTAAATACTTCAAAATTTTATACATTATTTCAAACAGTGACTGCTCATATCACTATTATATAAAATGACCATGTTTACATGCACTTAAGAAAGCGGGTTATTCCAGGGTTTTTGCAGAAAGCGGCATTCTGAAATGTCATGTATGCGAGAACGTTACAGTTTAACACAACTAGGTTTCTCCCAGAGAAAGCGGTTTTTGCAGTGTGTGCGGAAAAGACTGAATAACGGACGTCATAGGATGGAGCCCGACAACAAGTCAACAAAACATTTCTGGGAGTACAGTGGGAAAAGCAAACACTATAAACTAGTGGTCAACCGACAAGGGTTTTTTAATGGCCGATGCTGATGGTGATATCCAGAGAGCAGGGTGGCAGATATATATCACACAATTGAATATAGTAAATAACATAAAATTGTTAAAAAATGTATAAATCTTATTTAGCCCTATATTTCCTCAATTTCACACACAACTTGGTTATAAGTTATATTAATACATTTATTATATTTAAATACCTTTACAAAATAAGATTAAAAAGGTACTTTCTTCTGATTTCTGTGTCATAAAACTTTGTTATTTATTCATGACGAAATTGTTAATGTATTAGAAAGAAGGAAATGACCATACACACAGTCCAGCAACAAAGTATGGCATTTGCACATTAACAATCACATTTTTTCATAAAATGCTCAATCAAACCAATTCTACATACGGTACATATTGAATATGACATTTACTCGTAGTGCACGTGAAGCGCTTTCAAGTTGCACTCTCACTCGTGCGCATCCAGCAAGAGCAGCAGCAATCTACTGCGAGTTCAAATGCCGTGGATTGCCTGCTTGGATTGACTGACCATCATGATTTGTGAAATATTATTATTATTATAATTAGAGGAGCATCCCACATTTGTTTCCCCATTATAAATCCTGTTTCACTTGGAAACTCAGAATACACAAGTCAAATTAATTGCAAACATCATGTTGGCGTGTTGTGCAAGGCTACGTTAAAAAATAACAAGTGGTTTTCCTCTCCTCAGCCGTTCCGTGTGCGTGGCTGTATTCTGACTCTGGTGGAGAGGATGGATGAGGAGTTCACTAAAATCATGCAGAACACAGACCCTCACTCACAGGGTGAGTAGATTTGTTTTTCAACCACATAACGGGGCAGTTCTGAGCTCATTAGCATGGGAATACACTGTTGTCTGTGTGTCCTGATGTCTGACCTCTCACGCTCTTGTAGAGTATGTTGATAACCTGAAGGACGAGAGCCGTGTGTGTGGCGTCATTGATCGGCTGCTGCAGTATCTGGAGACGAAAGGCAGCACAGAGGAAGTGTGCCGCGTCTACCTGCGCAGGATCATGCACACTTACTATAAGTTTGACTACAAAGCCCATCGTCGCAGCCTGGGCCTACAGGGAGAGACTAAGGTGATTTGTTTTTGTTTAATTATTCTATCTTTTATGTTAGAATAGCCTAATGTTTTTATGTTAAATTATTATTATTATTGTATATTTAGTATTGTTTTGTGTGTATATAAGACCAATGATGTGGGGAGCGCATTTAAAAAACAAAACAAAACAGAATTCTGTTCCAAGCATTTCAGTGAAACCATTTTCTTTATTGCATTAATGTGGCTGATGAGTTAAAAAAAAGAAAAAAATGGAATTTAAAAGCATAACCTTTGCCCTCCTGTTTCACTTTAGTCTGAGCAGGATCAGGAGGAGAGTGAAGGAGAGGACAGTGCTGTTATCATGGACCGTTTGTGTAAGTTTATCTATTCCAAGGACCGCACTGACCGTATCCGCACCTGCGCCATCCTGTGCCACATCTACCATCATGCCCTGCATAGCCGCTGGTACCAGGCCAGAGATCTCATGCTCATGAGCCACCTACAAGACAACATTCAGCATGCCGACCCACCTGTCCAGGTACACGCACAGTGTTACAGATGATGCATTAGCAAGACTGCTACTGGCCAAAAATTGGTTGGTGTGATTTGAGTTGGGTTTGCTCATTGATTTGTCCTCTCCTTCAGATTCTGTACAACAGGACTATGGTGCAGCTGGGTATCTGTGCGTTCCGTCAGGGCATGATCAAAGATGCCCACAATGCCCTACTGGACATCCAGTCCAGTGGTAGAGCTAAAGAGCTGCTGGGACAGGGACTCCTCATGAGGAACATGCAGGAGAGAAATGCCGAGCAGGAGAAGATCGAGAAGAGGCGACAGGTAAATCCACATCTCTCTAGCATTCATTACTAATGATTAGAGGGAAATAGAGCATAGTCATTTGTATTGTTTTATTCATAAAATCCAATAAGCTCTGAAATGTTTACATATACAGTGGCAAGAAAAAGTATGTGAACCCTTTGAAATTACCTGCATTTATGTATAAATTTGTCTTAAAATCTTGTTTAAACTTCATTTTAGTTACAATAATGAACAAACACAATCTGTTTTAACTAATAACGTGCAAATTATTGTATTGTTCTTGTACATATTGAAAACATAATTCAAACATTTACAATGTAGGTTGGAAAAAGTATGTGAACCCCATAGGCTAACGATGTCAACAAAAGTTGATGAGTCCGTAGTTGGCAAACCTGGCATCAAAATAAGATTGGAGGTTTGGGTTAGAGCTGCTTTGACGTATAAAAAGCACTCTTGACATTTTGCTTGGAATATGCCTCGCAAAAAGAGATCTCTGAAGACCAGCAATCAAGATTTGTTGCTTTGCATAAAGCTCATAGGTTTACAAAAATGTCTCTAAGAGCTTAGATATTCATATGTCCACAGTTAGACAAATTGTTTATAAATTGAGACGATTTAGTTCTGTTGCTACTCTCACTAGAAGTGGCCATTCAGCCAAGATGACTCAAAGGGCACACCGCAGAATCCTCAATGAGGTCAAAAAGACAACTTGAAGGAAATGGTGGAACTGGTTAACATCTCTTTTTATTAAACATTAAACAAGTATGGGGTCCATGGCAGGACACCACCAAGGAAGATAAATTGGAAGACAAACGTTTTTGTTGCTTTCCAACAAAAACATTGCGGTGTGCCTGAAGTTTGCCAAAGACCACCTTGACACTTTCAATGCTACTGGGAAAATGTTTGGCGGACTGATGAAACAAAGGTTGAATTGTTTGGGAAGAACACAGCATTACCTATGGTGGCACCTCTAGATTTTAGCAATATGGTAGCTAATTTTGTGTCTGACACGTGTTTGTATCTATCAGGTGCCTTTCCACATGCATATTAACCTTGAGCTTTTGGAGTGTGTGTACCTGGTATCTGCCATGCTGTTGGAGATCCCTTACATGGCGGCCCACGAGTTTGATGCCCGCCGCAGAATGATCAGTAAACAGTTCCACCACCAACTGAGGGTGGGCGAGAGACAGCCACTACTGGGTGAGAGAGATGGGGGGAAAAGTGGCAGATGGGAAATAGAAATCAGCTTGATATTTGATGTCTGTGATAGACTGATGACCTCTCTCTCTGTCCTCCACAGGCCCTCCTGAGAGCATGAGGGAGCACGTTGTGGCCGCTAGCAAGGCCATGAAGATGGGCGACTGGAGGACCTGCCATTCCTTCATCATCAATGAGAAGATGAACAGCAAAGTGTGGGATCTGTTCCCCGAAATGCAGCGCGTGCGAGAAATGCTCGTCAGGTAGACCCTTTATGAGGCTGGAGATGTTCATCTTAGCCTCATTCATTCATTCATTCACTCACAGTAGCCCTAAAATGTATTTGGATACTTAAGCCACTCTTAGAAATATTTGAATGTCATTGCACTAGATAACAAAATGTCAACGCAAGTGGCATTTATTTAAAAAAGATTGCACAAGAAATTAGTGTAATAAGTCCATAGGATGCTGATATGGCAATATAAATAAATAACTATTCCATAGTTAGTGTGATGAACTCTATATGTGGTTACTCTGATAGGAAACTTCAGTGAACTTTAGAGGATCTAAATTCATACATCTACTAAAAATGAAATTGGGACCAGTTAGTTTAAATTAATTGCAAAAAAAATGTTATGTAATGTGACTTGAATGTCAAAGTATTGTTGGCGCCACTGTACATTTAATCGAATTTTTGTTAACTCTGTTTATGTTTTTCTCATAACTTACAGGAAGATTCAGGAGGAGTCACTGCGCACTTACCTTTTCACCTACAGTAGTGTGTATGACTCACTCAGGTACATTTTATTTACCGACACCCTTGAAAAGCTTTTTAACAAAGTCTATTCAAATTTAATTTGGGAGTTTAAGAAAAAAACTATTTTAAACATCTTATTTAGATTTTTTTCTAACTATTTGAACCTGATTTTTGCCATGAAAATAGTCATAGAAGCTGGCATGTTATTAATAAAACAAAGAAAAAAAAGTTTTCTAAAGGTCGACTGATATATAGTTTTCGCAGATTAATCTGTGCTGATGGTTGCTTTTTGGAACTATCAGTTATCGTCAAAAGTCGAGTCATCTAAAAAAAAAAAAAAGAAATGATAATTTTTTATTGTTCCTCTGTGGCTCAAACCCTTAATCTGGCGAGTAAATGCACTAAAAAATGTAGCAAGTTGTAACAGACAAGACTTTTGTCACCGTCACTATTTATGGATTAATTCAAGAATATTAGTGCGAAATGTCATTAAAAAAAGCATGCATATGACAATTGACAAGTGATCGCTGATGATCTACTATTGATGAATGATGGCCTACTGTTGATTAATTACTGCTCATTATGGTATTTATTAGTCTGTATGACAATAATTACTTTATATGATTCTATTGCAATTCATTGCAAATGATTGTAATAGTGCATGTTTTGTTTCCCTTGTGTTTTTGTGTGAGCTGGAAGCACATTTCAAAATAACAGTCCCTGTTGAATTTCGAGCTTGTTCATAATTAGAAGTCCTGCATTATGCACCAAATGTATTTATTTTTTTTTCTTCTGATTATTATTGGGATTTTGATTGCACAACAAACCTGCATCTGGGATTTTACTCATTTTGGACTGTTGCAGCCTCTGTGTCTGTATCAGTCACTGTAATAAGAGACTAAGAAGATTTTTTTAACATCTAACATTTTTAGCATTTTAAAAACTATCGTCCGATTAATCTGTTATCGGCCTCTTCCACTACATCTGAATGTTTTCAGATATAAATAAAGCTAAACGTTGCACACCGGACGTGTCTGGCTGACGACATGGCGCGTTCTAACATTCAAAACAATTATTGTCTATGAAAGTCCATACACAACGTGCTCTCTCCGTCTCTGTAGGATGCTCAAAGATCTGTAGCACCACGGAGCATAACTTGCATAATTTTCCATCAAATACTGGTTGATATATTGTGTGTATGCAACTTTCATATAGCTTATATAATGTATTTTCAGTTACAAGAATGTCATTTTGTGGTTTGATGGCTTGAATGAAACCTTTTTTTGTGGTTTGATAGCTTGAATGAAACCTTTTCAAGGATACATTAAACCAGTTTTATATACTTACCTGCAAACTCATAAATGTCACTATAATTCTTGAAATATTTAAACATTCATAACATTTGTGTGTGTGTGTGCGTCTTCTGCAAGGATATCTAAAATACCTGTCCTATGTTGTGATACCTGTGCCTTGCAACCTGCTTCATTAAATGTTATGTCACCCCCTTGTGGTCTCCCAACGTTATTACACCAGACATTCAACAGAAGCCAAACTGATTGAGTTGGAAAGCACGCAAATTAGGTTTATAATTTAAATCTCGGCTAATGTTAATATATCGATGCCTCAACAATATATTGCTAAAATAACACCAATCATTAGTCAATATATCAATATTTTATGACATGCCTAATATTTGCAAAGTCCCCACTATCAGTCGACCTCTAATGTTAACAACACTTAACCTGTAAATAATTCTGTCTAAAATGAACATTACTGTCAAATATTTAAACTGTATTATTTTTCAAGCATTACTCATCTCTCTCGCCTGTTCTACAGTATGGAGACTCTATCAGAAATGTTTGAGTTGGAGTTACCCACAGTACACAGTATTATCAGCAAGATGATCATCAATGAAGAGCTCATGGTAAAAGTCATTTTTAAAGCTTTCAAAGGGCCATTTAAATACTCAACCTTCTGTACCTACAGTGTACCTTGTTATTAATTTGCTCAGGGATCTCTGGACCAGCCGACACAGACAGTGGTAATGCACAGGACGGAACCTACGTCCCTGCAGAACATGGCCCTGCAGCTGGCTGAGAAATTGGGTGGCCTGGTAGAGAACAATGAACGCGTGTTTGACCTCAAACAGGGTGTCTATGGAGGCTACTTCAACAGAGGTAGATTGAATGCTGGTGTGGTTTTGACAACATGTACCTGAAATGTAATTTTTAAGGACCACTTGCATAGAAAGTTGCAGGTTGTTTTTTATTTTATAGGAAAATAAAGAAGAAAAGAATGAGCTTGTAGTACAGCCATGGCCAAAAGTATTGGCAGTGACATACATTTTGTGTTTTGCCATTTTTGCTGCTTCAGTATTTGTAGATTCTTTTTTTTTTAACATGTTTCTATGGTATACTGGAAAACAATGATAATCATTTCATAAGTTTTAAAGGCTTTTATTGGAAAAGAGTCAATATTTACAGTGTTGACCCTTGTTCTTCATAACCTCTGCAATTCGCTCTGGCATGCTGGATATCAGCTTCTAGGCCAAATCCTGACTGATGGTGATCAATTCTTGCCTTATTAGTGCCTGGTGTTTATCACAATTTGTGGCCTTCTGCTTGTCCACTCGCCTTTTGAGGGTTGACCACAGGTTCTCTATGGGATTAAAATCTGGGGATTTGCCTGGCCATGGATCCAAAATTTCAATGTAATGATCTCCGAGCCACTTCATTATCACTCTTGCCTTGTGACATGGTGCTCCATCATGCTGGAAAATTCAGGGATCATCACTAAATTGCTCCTGGGTTGTTGGGAGAAGTTGCTCTTGCAGGACGTTTTGATACCATTCTTTATTCATGGCAGTGTTTTGGGGCAGAATTGTGAGAGAGCCCACTCTCTTGGATGAAAAGCAACCCCACACATGGAGTGTCTCAGGATGCTTCACTGTTGGCATGACACAGGACTCATGGTAGTGTTCACCTTTTCTTCTCCGGACTATCGATTTTCCAGATGTCCCAAACGGTCGGAAGGGGGCTTCATCAGAGAAAATAACTTTGCACCAGTCTTCTTCTGTCCAATCCTTGTACTTCCTGCAGAAATTCAGTCTGTCCTTGATGTTTTTCTTGTAGAGAAGTGGCTTCTTTGCTGCACTTCTTGACACCAGGCCATTGTCCAAAGATCTTTGCCTCACTGTGCGTGCAGATGCACTCACACAAACCGGTGGACATATTGGTGACACGATTCTGTAGCTGACGACTCAGGAAGAGGCGGTCCTGGTGCTTGCTGGACACTCTGGGACATCCTGAAGCCTTCTTCAATGCAGTTGAACCTCTCTCCTTGAAGTTCTTGATGATCCGGTAAATGGTTCTTTCAGGTGCAATATTCTTTGCAGCAATTTCCTTGCATGTGAGGCCGTTTTGATGCAAACCGATGATGGCTGCATGTCTTTCGTTAGAGGTAACCATTGCTAAGAACAACACAAGGATTGGAAGCACTTCTTTCCCTCCTTTTATAGCAATCAGTGTGCTCTTATAGTCCAATCAGAATAATAGTGATTTTACCTGACTAGTACTCGTTCACACTTTTCCAGGTGCTGCTGATCTGATTAGTGAAATTATGTTACCATGTCATATTGTGCCAGGGCCAAAAAACAGTGAAATTATTTATTTTTGTGATAGTTAATTTTTTTGGCCAATGAAGTTTTTTGCAATTATTTAAAATGCATCTGATCACGCTGCACAATAATCTAGAAACAATGTGAATCAACACCACAACAACTGAAACAGAAAGCCTTGCGAGAAACAAAATACTTTTCACTTCCAGTACTTTTGGCCATGGCTATAGGGTTGGGAATCGAGAATGAAAAAAACCTGGGAAAAAAATTAATGATGATATAATTTTCAATTTGAGAGGAACTAGCCCTTTAAATTCATTACGATACTCGTCACTAGATAGAAAATGGGGAAAGTAGAGAAAATGTAATAATATTTTGGGAAAATGAAGCTGACTCTAGTAGAAGTGCCACCATGATTTCAAGATTTGTTCTAACCTTTTTACCTTCACACACAGATCAGAAAGGAGGTTACCAGCAGAAGCAAGGCTATCAGAGAGGTAATTATCATTTACACACAGCCATTACAGAATATAGGAGGATTCACACACTCATTCAGATTGTATCCTTGTGCGCTTCTCGCTTGTGCTCACTTGACACAGCTGCTTTGAAGTGTGTCTAAAGAGTTTTGTGTTAGAGAAAGTGATTGATTGTGCATGTGCAGCGGTGTCTCTAAACATATCTCACTATGCAGCTCCAGACCAGAGGGGAGGTTACCAACAGAAGCAAGGTTAC
Source organism: Xyrauchen texanus (assembly GCF_025860055.1). Classification (NCBI taxonomy): domain Eukaryota; kingdom Metazoa; phylum Chordata; class Actinopteri; order Cypriniformes; family Catostomidae; genus Xyrauchen; species Xyrauchen texanus. Next base: position 11,978,589 of record NC_068308.1, read on the forward strand.
CAAAGAGGTGGATATGAACATGTTCAATCATTTCTTCATTAATCTACTCATCCACCCACTCACCCTCTCACTCATTTCTGCCTTCATCAGTGAATGCGGTGGCAATTTCCATGTGGTCGTTCAAATGCTCTTCCTCATTTTTTTCTCATTCTTCCTTAACAACATCAGAACCTCTAAGTGTTGCTTCAATCTCTTTATAAAAACAGAGAATGCCTATAAATCCATATTAGTGACTTCTGAACCTCAATATCTGTTTTGTGTCCCTCCTTTAGATCAGAAAGGCGGCTACCAGCAGAAACAGAACTACCGAGGAGGCTACAGGTCCCAGAACCAGGGCAACTACTGATCCCAGTGCGACCTGCTCCAAACATGCCTTTATTCCAGAACCAATCTGCAGGTTCCTCTGCTTGGCTCTTCACCCAACTACAACTCCATATATGTTTCAGTACATGAGCCTGTCTGCGTTGCAGTGCTCTATCTGTGATATCACAAAATCATTTCAACAAGACACCATAATTAACTAATACTTTTATAATGCGTGTGCAGGTTTTCAGCTTGTGGTGCGAGTGGCTGATTTGGAGACCGCATTATGAGAAATATCAAGAAATATCAAGTTATTTGATTTACAAACTGATGAATTAATAAAAGTTATTCAGTCACGGTGGAATTTTCTTCAGTCAATCGTGTCATTTGAATCTGTGACACCTCATATTCAGATTTTTGTTCTGCTACATATAATAAACTATATCTCTGGGACAGCTTTGCAAATATTGAAAATAAAAATGTGTCAATTTATGTACCCTCAAGGTGCTCCAAACTTCCATGACTGCCTGACTTATGCCAAACACAAAGGAGAGGTTTTACTAAATATCACGTGACGCGTTTTCTATACAATGACACTAAATATTGCCTCACTTTTAAAGGATTCTAAAACCGTTCCCTGTTGAACAGCGCAGTTGAGCACTACAGTTTCTAAAGATTAATTGATTTTTAACAATAACTTGTAAACCTTTCAAAACAAACCTACCAAAGGTTGATAATTGATGCTATATGTTTCTGCTGAAGCCATGTGTCTGCATTATTTCAACTTCATTTTTAAATAATCTTGTTTAATAGAGGGATTTCAAGTGAAGAACTAAACTCTCCTCGATCCTGAAAGCAAAAGAACAACCAATCAGAATGGCGACAAACATATCATGCCAAAAATGTCCCAGAAGTGACACCCACTCCCATGACACAATTAAGTCATTCCGTATTCTTATATGTTTTAATTAGGGCTGTGACTTGATAATTTTTTTTAAACAATTCATCACAGTTTTTTCTGATTAATTGTGATGAATCATTAAAACATTATAATTTGTCTTAAAGAACTTGCAAGAAATTTGTATGTCATCATTTATTTTAATTATTTAAAGGAATATTCTGGGATCAATACCAGTTAAGTTCAATCAATAACATTTGTGGCATTATATTGATAACCACAAATACATTTTGACTTGCCCCTCTTTAAAAAAAAAAAAAAAAAGAGAACATCTGTGTTACAATGAGGCACTTTTAATAGAAATGAATGGGGCCAATACGTAAACCGTTAAAATCGGAGGCCGACAGATATTGGTTTTACTGATTAATCAGTGCATATTGTTACTTTTTGGAACTATTGTTTATTGGTAAGTATTAACACCGATAGTTGCCATCTTCTTTTTTTTATTTCTCCATGGACTCAAAATAAGAGTCTCTCTTGTATTTCAGGCTTGTTGAGACACATTTTTACAGGTTTAAATCTTTGATACAAGTATAATCAGTGAACATGCTGTAATTAATAATTAGTAATTCAAAGTTGGGCAAAATCTGTTTTCCAGTGGACTTTTTCAAAAATTGGTTTAAATGTGTAGATTCAATTTATATCAAGTTCTTTTTATTTATATAGCACCTTTAAAAACAGCATCAAAGCTGACCAAAGTGCTGTACAATACAAAGTTATAAAAACAAAAATTTTAGACCAGGACATACATACCAGTGAAAAGAGATGATGGAGATACTGATCACCGGATCTCAGACTTATAGGTGGATTGTAAGGATGTAGTTAGTCTGATAAGTAACTGGAAGCTTGGTTGTGTAATGACTTGTAAACAAACAATAACATTTAAAAATAAATTTTAGCTTGAACTGGCAGCCAGTGAAGTGATTTTAAAATGGGGGGTAACATGATCGTACTTCTTACCTCCTTTTAGAAATTTTGCTGCTGCATTTTGAACTAACTGAAGTCGAGCAATAAGAGATTTGGAAATTCCACAATAAAGAGAATTACAGTAGTCCAGATGAGAAGTGATGAAAGCATGTACTGCTATCTCCAACAAAAAGGGTTAAACTTTAGAGAGTAGACGTAGCTGAAAGAAACTTGAAACTATGACAGCACTAATATGTTTGCCAAATTTCAGCTGGAGGAAAGCATTGAGATTTCTGCAATCAGCATTACTGACATCAACATTTTCTGTAGGACCAAAGTCAATCACTTCTGTCAACAAAAACAATAAATATCAAGCTTTATTGGCAAGATAAATTTAAGTGTGCATTGCCGACACACTATAAGGCACTATACATACAAATATAAAACAAAATGAATCTGGCTCATCGCTGCTTGTGGGTGAAGTCTCCATTCTCCATACAGTAAATCCGCTCCCTTGTTTATTATGCCCGGGACATGAATTGCGCGTAATGAATAAGTGTGAAGTTGTACACTGCTACACACAATCTGTTTCTGTGCTAGGATGTGCAGCTGAGTCAAGCGTGTATCAGAAATGTATTTAAACCAATTTTAGCCACAGGAAGTAGGAAAAGCATTAGTGAAGTTTCAGGAAGTGAAAAAATCGGATACTGCATTAATTGCTTAAATTTACCAGCCCAAATTTGTATAGATTGGAGTATTTTGCAATTAAACTTAAATATATTGTTTCTGTACTCCTAATAAACAACTTTAAATCAATAGTTTTGTATTTTCCCATCATCTTTAATTCAATTACATCATTCACAATGCTCCATGGGATTGTAGTTCATTCCCTTTATGAAAGCCGTTAAGTGCAAAATCTGGTACTTTTGTCTTATTTTATGATTTTCAAATACATCTTTGCTTCAAAACAAATTTTGGAATGTGATTTACTTTGGAGCTGGTTGGTTTGGTTCAAGGCTTAGAACTCTTTTATGAAAAAACTAATGGGGGAAAATGCTTCCAAAACAAAAACTGTTAATCCATAGTGAACGGAAGAGACTGAGGGTGGGCTCCTATGACTTGAGCCAGAAATGATCCACATAGCAACAGCCTGGCATTAAGGTTTGTGCAGTCGAGTGGCAGTAATATTTTCAAAATAATGATTTGATTTTATTTGCATTCCGTTATATGCAACCAGCAGGAGCTGTCTCTTAAATTCATGGGGCCCTGGCCAACATTTTAACTGGTGGGCCACCCCAGGCCCAATATGTAGGCTACACCTATAAAATCCCTCTAGTCCTCAAGCATATTCTTTAAGGGCGTAGAATTGTGACACAAAGGTCACAAGTTTGATCCCAGGTTTAAATCATCATGCATTGTGCCCTTGAAGAAGGTGCTGAACTAGATGATTTCGAGGGATTGGCCTCATAACTTTTGCTTTGTTTAGAGGAGAAAATTCTTAACATCAAATCTGTTGTTGCAAAATCTGGAGTTAACAGTGGGACAACTTTTTTCAACACACAGGTGTTTAAACATTGATTCTGTATCATTTAAACAAACTTCACACAAACCCCCCAGACATTCACTTCAATGTGCTTTAGTCAACAAGTTTCTGACCTATATATAGCAAACATTTACTAAATCCTGTGGAGACATATATTGATGTCCCATTTTTAAGCCAATGAAGAACAGCTTGTAAGTACAGCGGACACAAAATGTAACTGGGACCGGTGACTATAAGATACTAACTAAAAAATCACTCCATGGAAGTAATTGGTGAAGAGATATTGATATTTCTGTCTGATATTATAACATTGGTCCGTCTCTTTCAGTACTTTGTGGGAAAACAATGTTAATGACCCAGAAAAGACATACCATACATAAGAGAAAATGGGGAGGATGTTTTTCAAATAATTTTATAATCCATGATGATTTTATGATCAAAACTAAAATTAAGCCAAAAGAATGTGACATCAGATACAGATACATTTTTATTGTTCTGGTCAGTAGTACATATTGTGTGGAGTTAAAGGGGGTTGGAGTAAAACTTTGGCTCAACTTTTTAAATATTGACTGTTCAGGACAAAGTCTGGCACGGCCTTTTCTCACACACATCACTAAACACGAGGTCTGTCTCCTTCCCAAGATCCAAGGTCAGACTGACATCTGCTCTATTCCCTTGCTTATCGTTTAGTGCATAATATGTCATTTTACCTTTCATTTTATTAACATCATGTATTAGGGGTTTTTGATGTGGGCTGTAATTGTGACGTCTGCTTTTTCAAAAGCATTGACTGGCATCGATGTGACAGTGTTTGCTAATCAGTATGTCAAGGATGTTTTTGGTGTGGTTGTAAAGGTTGTCAAGCATTTTTAAATGTAAACTGATGCTCTGTCATACACATTTTACAGGAAGGTATGGTGCAAAATAATTGTCCATGAAGGTTTCACCATTAATATCCCAAAGTTCAGACTGCATGTCAGTCATTAACCAACAGATCTTAAACAAACCTCCCCTCCCTCGTCCCCATTTGCTTGCTCTCTTTTTTCATCTGTTTATTTGCTGTGGAAAAGTTGGACAGAACCTCACGGTTTACAGGTGTTGGTCGTGGCATCCATAATTTATGGTAAGAGACATTTTTTGTATTTTTCTTTAATGAGTTCTAAAAAAATCTCACTTTTGTCGTAGTATTATGAAGTGTGACACTTAAACTGATTAATGCCACTCTTTTCTGCCCCTTGTCTTGTTTATTTGTCTACAGGTGTCACCGATGTTTGATCTATGTAGAGGACTGTGTGTGGAAACGAAATTTTGTTTACATGTGTAAATAGAGGTGGTTATATATTCATATAAGTTGCATTGTTTGCTGAGCAAGCATAGGAGTTGCACAAACATTCTGTTTTAAAGCACTACTTAGATAAAACTTCAATTGGAAACTCCAGCATTTACTGGAATCAACAGTTCACTTCTTTAGGTTGTTAGAATCGAAATAGCCTCTCACTCAGTATCTTCAGCTTGTGGAAGAAGAGTGAAGATGTATTCTCTTCTTCGGCCACACTTGTTAAATCGTTTCATTTCTCTGCGTTTAATGAGTGTGGCTGCTCCTCAGTCCCTGGCAGCCAAACATGGTGGTTGTGACCTCTGTCACGCCACTCCATCTGCATTCCTGAACTTTGAGGACCCAAAAGCATTCAAGGTGAAGAGTCTATGGGAGCTGATGCGAGCCCTTGGAGTCTTCAGGCTTTGCTCCTTCCCTGTTCTGGTGAACAACTGTGGCAAGGTGAGGAATATACACACTTGATTCATACAGTATATACATTTGTTGTCTTACCTGTCATATTGGCAAATTGCACATTTTCTCTCTTTATCTCTCACTCTCTTACAAAGTTGATGACCATTGCAAGGATGGTTTTGGGTAAGCGGGGTTTCTCAATGGTCCTGCGTCCAACTGTGTATGCTCAGTTTGTTGCCGGAGAAACAGAAGGTGAGATTTCAGAATCCATGCAAAAGATGAGCTCTCTGGGGCTCCACCCCATGCTGGCCATCCCCATCGAAGAGGACCTGGGAGAGAGCACTGGGTATAATATAAAGACATGATTTCAGGGGTTTTACCTTTTTCAATATTTCCATAAAACAAATTGATAATTATTTTGACAATATCTCAGAAATGTGTTTTTTTTTTATTATTATTATATTATTATAATATTTCCCTCAGAGTTGAAATTCAGTGGCAAAAATTCATAATAAATGAATTTTACCCCATGAGTGGTACCCCACCGGGTACCATACATCTCCACTACAAATAGGAAAAAGAGGCTACAATTTGCAAGAGCTCACCAAAATTGGACAGTTGAAGACTGGAAAAATGTTGCCTGGTCTGATGAGTCTCGATTTCTGTTGAGATATTCAGATGGTAGAGTCAGAATTTGGTGTAAACAGAATGAGAACATGGATCCATCATGCCTTGTTACCACTGTGCAGGCTGGTGGTGGTGGTGTAATGGTGTGGGGGATGTTTTCTTGGCACACTTTAGGCCCCTTAGTGCCAATTGGGCATTGTTTAAATGCCACGGCCTACCTGAGCATTGTTTCTGACCATGTCCATCCCTTTATGGCCACCATGTACCCATCCTCTGATGGCTACTTCCAGCAGGATAATGCACCATGTTACAAAGCTCGAATCATTTCAAATTGGTTTCTTGAACATGACAATGTGTTCACTGTACTAAAATGGCCCCCACAGTCACCAGATCTCAACCCAATAGAGCATCATTGGGATGTGGTGGAACAGGAGCTTCGTGCCCTGGATGTGCATCCCACAAATCTCCATCAACTGCAAGATGCTATCCTATCAATATGGGCCAACATTTCTAAAGAATGCTTTCAGGACCTTGTTGAATCAATGCCACGTAGAATTAAGGCAGTTCTGAAGGCATAAGGGGTCAAACACAGTATTAGTATGGTGTTCCTAATAATCCTTTAGGTGAGTGTATATATATATATATATATATATATATATATATATATATATAAATTGACAAGCCACTGAGCCCAGAGGCAGAGCTGCACCATATGGCCCATTTAGCCCAGAGACAGAGCTGCACTGTGAGGCCCACTGAGCCCAGACGCAGAGCTGCACTGTGAGGCCCACTGAGTCCAGAGGCAGAACTGCACCATGGGGCCCATTCAGCCCACAGGCAGAGCAGTAACTCAATGTCTATTGACCCTGGAAGTGGAACTGAACCTCAGAAAGTGCAGCTGCACCACAAGGCCCAGTAAGGCCAGAGGTGGAGCTACATCATGGGGCCCACTAAGCCCAGAGCCTGAGCTGCACCACAGGACCCACTGAGCCCAGAGGAAGAGCTGCACCACAAGGCTCAGTGGGTCTGTACAAACTTCCTTTGACTTTATGGCAGGCCCTAGCATTCAGTACTGAGGCAATCCATTGTATTCGAATAGTGACAAGATTCTGCTTTAATAGTATTGAACAATACTATAATGTACAGCTGACAGCTATGGTGTCTGCAGAGGCAATAAACTAATATTTTATGTGCTACATGTAACTAGATATGTCTAGAATAGAATATAATGAAATTCATCAATGCATGTTACAAAATGGAAAAACAATAGAAATTGTTATGGGTGCCACCATTCATTTCTGATCATATTTTACAGTTAGATTAAAATTAGATAAGGAAAGATGATGAATACTTAGTTATGTAAAATGTGTTATGTAACATACTTAATATGTAATACATTGAAACACAGGCATTTGTATTATCATGACACTCATATCTACAGGGAACGTCGATACGATGACAACCTGGCGGCCATGTTGGAGTGTGTACACATATCTCACAGTAATGGCTGGAGTAAGAATCCAATGATGCAGCTGAAGATCACAGCTCTAGTCAATCCTGAGCTGTGTGTGGGTGTTTATTCTTACTCTAAAGTTTCTTTCTTATGAGTCAGGATTACCAATGATTAAGTTTTTAGTTCTTTATCTGATGTATACATTTGACAGAATTAGATTTCATTGTTGGCATAATATATCTTTATTTCTCCAGTTAAAATCTAAATGGTATTATTAATTCTATGAATTCATGTTCAGGTAAAGCTGACCTCTCTGCTAAAGACTGAACAATATGATCTGAACTTGCTTGTCAAAGCCATGGAGGGAGAGGTAGAGATATGTGCTTTTCCATTTCAGCACACCAAAGCTTATTGTAATCAGCTACATTTGATATTCAGGGCTTTAGATGTTGTTTTGTATCCTGTAGGAAATAATGTTTACTGGCCTGACCGAAAGTGAAAACGCACACTTCCTATGCAGCCTTCGGAGACTTAACAAAATAGGAGAGGTACCAGAATTTCAACACACTAATTGACAAAATGCTCTACTCTCATAGCATGCTCTCATTTGAGGTTACTGTTATGTTTTTTGTCACGTTTATAGGCCAGTGCTAATAAAGTCCGTGTTTTGGTGGATGCTGAGTATACTTACATGAATCCTGCACTGTCACTCATTACCATGGCTATGATGAAGAAATTCAATCAAAAAAGTGCCTGGATCTGGAACACATATCAGTGTTACCTTAAGGTTGGCACAAGTCCTCTTTTAAAACATTTCCCTTTTCTGTATAAAAAGCGCATTGTATGTTCTCTAATGTCTTTATGGATATGCTTGGTTTGTTCCTTCACCTGCAGGAATCAAGACATTTGTTGCTTGATGCCATTCAGACATCCATTGATCAGTCTTTCTGTCTCGGTGTTAAGCTTGTCAGAGGGGCTTACATGGATAAAGAGAGGAAACTGGCAGAGAAGGAGGGGCGGACAGATCCAATCCATGAATCATGGGAGCATACTAATAACAGGTGATCTATGAGTTCAAATATTCTATTTTTAAATATGAATGTAACTCAAATAATGTACTATTTAAGGAATTACTTTCATTGAGAGTCAGTAACTATTGCAATGTGTTGCACTAATTTTTGTGGCAAAATTAATTAGATTATATTAACTAATTACTTTGAAATCCAATTACACCCAACACTGCCTATGAACAACTGGAAAAGTCAAATATTATGCTGCAATTAGTTAAAGATGGAAATTGTGTCTGTTATTGTTCTATCCCCACTGATCACACATTTAAATGTCCATTTATATGCAGTTATAATGGATGTCTCGAGATCATGCTTAACCTAATTTCTGAGAATCCTGAACGCTACATGATTATTGTTGCCACTCACAATGAAGAATCAGTCAGACGGGCAGTGACAAGGTATTCCCTTTTTATTCAAATCAAGAGTTAAAATGTGTATGAATCTGTAAGGGAAAGGGAAATTGAATGTTGTTTCTGTGTTTCAGAATGGAAGAGTTGGGCATTGGTGGAAACGGAAGCTCTGTCTGTTTTGGCCAACTGCTGGGAATGTGTGACCATGTATCACTAACTCTAGGTAAGAAGTTAATACAGTTGAAGTCAGAAGTTTACATACACTTAGGTTGAAGTAATTAAAATTCATTTTTGAACCACTCCACAGATTCAATTTTAGCAAACTATAGTTTTGGCAAGTTGTGTAGGACATCTTCTTTGTGCATGACACAAGTCATTTTTCCAACAATAGTTTACAGACTGATTGTTTCACTTTTAATTGTCTATATCACAATTCCAGTGGGTCAGATGTTTACATACACTAAGTTAACTGTGCCTTTAAGCAGCTTGGAAAATTCCCGAAAATTATGTCAAGCCTTTAGGCAATTAGCCTATTAGAATCTGACAGGAGGTGTACTGAATTGAAGGTGTACCTGTGGAGTTATTTTAAGGCCTACCTTCAAACTCAGTACCTCTTTGCTTGGCATTGTGGGTAAATCAAAAGAAATCAGCCAAGACCTCAGATAAACAATTGTGGACCTCCAAAAGTCTGGTTCATCCTTGGGAGCAATTTCCAAACACAAGAAGGTACCAAGTTCATCTGTACAAAAAATAGTACGCAAATATAAACACCATGGGACCATGCAGCCATAATACCGCTCAAGAAGGAGATGCATTCTGTCTCCTAGAGATGAATGTAGTTTGGTGCGAAATGTGAAACTCAATCCCAGAACAACAGCAAAGGACCATGTGAAGATGCTGGAGGAAACAGGTAGACAAGTATCTATATCCACAGTAAAACGAGTCCTATATCGACATAACCTGAGAGGCTACTCAGCAAGGAAGAACCACTGCTCCAAAACCACCATAAAAAAGCCAGACTACAGTTTGCAAGTGCACATGGGGACAAAGATCTTATTTTTTGGAGAAATGTCCTCTGGTCTAAAGAAACAAAAATTTAACTATTTGGCCATAATGACCATTGTTATGTTTGGAGGAAAAATGGTGAGGCTTGCAAGCTGTAGAACACCATCCCAACCGTAAAGCATGGGGGTGACAGCATCATGTTGTGGGGGTCTTTTGCTGCAGGAGTGACTGGTGGACTTAATAGATGGCATCATGAGGAAGGACACTTATGTGGATATTGAAGCAACATCTCAAGACATCAACCAGGAAGTTAAAGCTTGGTCGCAAATGGGTCTTCCAAATGGACAATGACCCCAAGCATGCCTCCAAAGTTGTGGCAAAATTGTGTAAGTACAACAAATTCAAGGTATTGGAGTGGCCATCACAAATCCCTGACCTCAATCTGATAGAAAATTTGTGGGCAAAACTGGAAAACTGTTTGCGAGCAAAGAGGCCTACAAACCTGACTCAGTTACACCAGTTCTGTCTGGAGAAATGTTCAAAACATTCCAACAACTTTTTGTGAGAAGCTTGTGGAAGGATACCCAAAACATTTGACCCAAATTAAACAGTTTAAAGGCAATGAAACCAAATACTAACAAAGTGTATGTCAACATCTGACTCACTGGGAATGTGATGAAAGAAATAAAAGCTGAAATATATAATACTCTCAACTATTATTCTGACATTTTATATTCTTAAAGTAGTGATCCTAACTGACCTACGAAAGGGAAAGTTTTCTACGATTAAATGTCAGGAATTGTGAAAAAAAAAATACATAGCTATTTTAATCAGTAAGACTGAATAAATTTCTCTCCTTGCGTCTCTTGAACACCTCTCAAACCACAAATTCCTCTCCCTCTCATAGCTCAGCATGGTTTCTCAGTGTATAAGTCAGTGCCGTATGGCTCAGTGGATGACACACTGCCATATTTGCTGCGCAGAGCTCAGGAGAACCGCACTGTACTTCAGGGCATCCGCAAGGAGAGAGACCTGCTGAGACAGGAGATCCGCCGCAGAATCCGAGAGAAGATCTTAAGAGCCAGATAGAGAATGAGCAGAGGAGAGAGAACATTGTCAGTGCAATAGGTCAAGAGTAAAAAGCTTTTTTTTCATTACTTGAATCACATTTTATCTTCTCCAAAATGTAATACATTTGTCCACCTCTGAAATAACTTTCCAGCTGAAAAAAGAATATGTCTGCAGTCAAACCTATTACATATTATATTTAATTATCTTTAAATATCTAGTTGTAAGACAGATCAATGTCATAACATTGTCAATGACTTAAAGGAATATTCCAGGTTCAATACAAGTTAAGCTCATTCAACAGCATTTGTGGTACAATGTTGATTGCTGCGAAAATAATATTGACTTTCCCCTCCTTTTCCTTAAAAAAAAAAAAAGGAACATGTTTTTTTTTTTTTATTATTATTATATTTTGAAATGTCATTTTGATATTTTTTCTAGACTTAAAGTCAAAAATGTCTAAGTGGTGTAACCGTCCAGAGAAATAAATAAAATACAATTCACATTAAAAGCTGAAATGTTGGCATAAGTATTTTTGATTAACCTTTTTATTGTTATTTCTTAACAAATATAAGCAGGGGAAAAATTTTGTTTTAAAATATTACATATATATTATTTTTAAATGGTCAACCAAATCATTTGTCACAACTATAAAATAGTGTATAGTGTCCAAAGAATGAGAAATGCTATTGCAAATATGACCAATAGAGTTGCAAACCATGTTTTAAAAAAGTATCTATCTATGTATCTCAGTTTTACATCTGTACTGACTTGTTTCCGGGTTTTTCTCAGCTTGAGGCCCATCAGGAGCTCAGAGACCCCGGGATCACTGGCCCCACTGGCCCAGTCTGTTATCAATTCTTGGACATTATTTGTGACTGTAGAGATCCAGTGTAAATTGACTTGGTTGTTAGTGTTAACAACATTAAAATAAATATATACATAGTAAACCTCATTTCTGTCTCTGAACATCGTGTCCATTAGTGTAGTGTTGTTTATCTAACCTTATTTTAAACCCTCTCTTTGTCCATCACCAAATGGAAAGGGAGGTAAGAGAAATAATTGAATTACCACCTGGACTTTAATGACTCTTTCTCAGTTTCTAACACACCCACTATCAACACCTGACCATGAGCAAATGTCTAAGATCAACTCTGATGGCTAAATGACAAACACTAAGAATGCGCTAATTGTTAAATAGGCCTAGTGTGTGTGTGTGTGTGTGTGTGTGTGTGTGTGTGTGTGTGTAGAGAGAGAGAGAGAGAGAGAGAGAGACAATCTCAAATTGGCTTCTTACGTAAACATCAAACCACTGACATATACTGTATATACACTACAAACAATAATAAATAAGTACATCAAAAAAGTGGGCAAAGTATTTGCACGTTTTTAAGATTGTAAAAAGGCTTTTGACACAATTTGGCATCACGGGTTACTTGATGAAATCATTCAAAGTGGCATGGGAGGTAAGGTATATGACCTAATTACACATATGTGCACAGACAGTAATTGTGCAGTAAAGATTGGGTAAAAAAGAACAGTATGCATTCCCCAACAGTGTGGATTAAGACAAGGATGCTGTATTAGCCACACTTTATTAAACATTTACAGTTTATTAATGAACTGGCAGAGTTGCTGGACTGCTATGAAAGCCCAGGACTTGAGCTTTATGACACTCAAGTCAATGCAGTTGATCTGCTGATTCTAAGACACCAGAAGGTCTCCAAAACAGTCTGGTCATCTTAAATATTGGCATGATTGGGCCCTAGAAATCGACATCCAAAAAACTAAAAGAATGATATTTCAGATAAAATGCAGAAATTGTGAAAAAAGACACATATTTATCCTCAACAACATCACACTTAAGCAAACCTCAAATGTACAGTTATCTGGGCCTGGTCTTAACCCCCACGTCCTGATTTTGCCAAGTGGTTGTTGTCCTAAGACCAACATTTTGTATGATAGCCCTGGGACAACAACTGCCTCAGCCAATCAAAGTTTGTGATGTCATCACCCAGAGCCCTGCTCCCCCGTGCGTCATAACCCCTTCATTGAATTTCAATTTGGCGATTAAAGCATTACATACCAAATCCTGTAGGGCAATGCATGCCATACAAATTAGATTATTCAAGATTAACATTCCAATCAGAATTTGGATAAAGATATTTGATTGTGTAATTCTACCCATAGGCTTGTCTCTCTTATCAGTTAGCCATAATACCTAGGGCAAACACCCATTGGAAAGTCTACATGTAGGTTTCTGCAGAAACATCCTTCATATCCACAGAAAAACACCCAATAATGCATGTACAGAAGAACTTGGCCATCTCCCTCTAAATGTAAGAGTTTGAAAAAGAACATAAATATTCTGGATACCCCTAAATTCAAGTCCGAGAGATGCCCTACACTATAAAGCACTCAAAGCACAAGAACTAAATCTAAAGTCCTCTCTGTCTAATAGTATCCAAGCTTACAGCAACAAAATTTGTTACAATTATTTCCTGTTTTTATGGTGTTTTATTTCATGACAGGATTTTAGAACATTATGGTAAAGTATGTTGTGAATTGGTTACATATTGAATATGTTACATATGTCTTTAAAGAGGGGACTGGAGCTAGTTATGACACTTTTTACAGCTGAAAATATTAGGGTAGGTTCATTTTTGGAAGTCTGTAAGTATTGGTTACAAAACAGCTATTGAACATTTCCACCATTATTGCCCAATAAAAAAGATACAGCTCATTGAACACATGTTGACCTGTTGTGGCAGCATGCCCCAACAGCAGGCATGTTGTCACACTACATGGGGTTAATTGTCACAATAGATACAGCCATTAAACAGCCTATTATATTGCTGGCTTTTCAGCTAAATGTAAACAGTGATACAATTATGAAACAAAACAATTCATGAAACAGCAAAAATGTGAAGGGAAACACCAAGACAACCAATTTTGTCCAACAAATAGCTTATTGCAATTTATACATTTGATAAATGTATAAAATGTAAAACATGTGACCTGACCTGACTTAAAAATCCACATTCATTATATAGTAAACCATTGCATGACTGAATGCTAGTGAATGATATTTTATTGTGTTTGCTTGTTTATCCAACAACTTTTTTAAGAATTTCAAATTTGGGGATAGAATTCCCAAAAATAAGTCTATGGTTTAAACTGGGTGTAGAAACTAACATACACAACCTCTGAATTTCATTCAATACTTCAGTTACTGAGATATAGCTCTTGTGGCTTTAATATAACTTTCCTGTGTGATACTAGTCCAGGTGTCCCCTATATGATGAATGGTGCTTAATCACTTTTTGTAAGTTGCTCTGGACAAGAGCGTTAGCTAAATGCCTTAAATGTAAATTATGTAGATTCCTATATATCTGTTGTCTCTAAAGAGTCATCTCATCATAGTCACTCACTGTGTAATATTTTGAATATGACAAAAACAAAACTAAAAATAAAACTTAATTTAATATAAGCATACAAACAGAATAAAAAAAACATACTGAATTGATAATATCTGTTCATCAAATATTAGTCAGGATAGTACTCAAGGTCAATACAAAAACAGTCAAACAGTACAAAATGTGAGCAAAATGAGCTCCCATAAACCCCAAACAGTTTTACATTTGAAATTGCAATCATAAAATTATCTTTTTACCAAAATTTGCAGTGCTTCCATTGTTTTAAAGCAAAGTCCTTTTGAATCAAAAGTAGGTTTTCTGTTTATTCTCAGAATACTGCTCTTCCACCAAGGTCAAAGTAGGACCCCTGACCATGAGCATGGGTATGCTGTGGTTGTCTATAAATATGCCTAAGGGGTAAATGCATGGAGGATCGAGGGTCTTGGCAAAGACGCAGTGAGAATGAAGGAAAGGGGTTATAAAGGGATGTGGGAGTAGTGGTTGAAAGTGAGGGATCCAGAGGAGGGAGCAAGGAAGGGTGTAGTACCATATCAGACAGATAGGGGGCAGCAGATTTCAGCTGGGAGAAGGTGCCAATCTCAGAAGGAGCTACAGCAGGGTAAGCGTTTGAAGAGGCATGGCATTGTGAATAGTTTGACAGTGGAGGAACAGAGGGATTTGCAAGGGAAGGGTGCAATAATTGAGAGGAGCTTGAAGATTGGATGGGAGGAAAGGTCTGAGAGGGGTTTGCAGCTTGGGGCGGGATGTGAGGGAAGGTGGGATTAGAGTATGACTGAGGCAAGGTATGCTGAATTTGGGACATGTTTGGATTCTGAAAACAATGGATGGAGCTGGAAGAAGGCAGAGTCAGGCTCTGTAGAGGATGTGGACCAGATGGAATGGGAGTAGGGAAGGAGTAAGAAGTGTGAGCCATTGGAGCAGGGTTAGCGAAAGAACCAGGAGAGGTGTGTTTGGGAAAAGATGCAGGGAAGGAGGGAACCTGGTATGCTGTGGTGGGGTGCAGTGTGTTGGACTGCAGTGGGCCTTGATGGAAAACATTGTTGGAAGGGAAGGAGAAGGATCCAGTTGTTGGGTTTGGAACTGTTGTGAATGTGCTCAGACCTAAGGTGGATGATGATTGGGAAACTGGAAAAGAACCAGCTGCTGGAATTTCAGTTGGTCCAGGGGTGCTTGAGTTAAGGCTAGGTTTCTGGTGAACAGGGGGAAAGGGAAAGTCAGTTGGGTTTGGATTGGATGGAGTCATCATAGTGTTTGGCCTGGACTGTGCTGCCGAAAGGAAGAATGCAGTTGGAGTTGTGTTTGGGTCAGATGGGGTGGGAATAGGGTTCGTGTTGCACTGTGCCACATTGGTGAACGGGAGGGCAGATTGGGGTACGTTTTGGTATGGAGGGGACGTTGGATTGTTCGAGGACTGCACCGGAGGGAAGGGAAAGGCTGTTTGGGTTGGGTTTTGAACAGCAGGAGTTGCATTGGAGGAGCCATTATCCAACTGATTTTGACCAGGGTCAATTGCTAACCCTTGACAAGAAGAGGCAGGAATGGATTGGAACAGTGGATTCGTAGGTGTATGGGGACTCAGGTTGTCCTGGGATTGGTCTGACTGAAGAATAGAGTGATAGGATGAAGAGGGGAGAAGTTGTGGACTGGTGGAATGAGTGATGGGAGGGTATGTAGAGCCAACGGGAGAGGTTGTAGGGGAGGGCATAGTTGTGGAGGAATTTAGAGGATAGTCTGATGAAGGTATAGAGGAATATGTTGACATAGAGGGTGGAGAGGATATTGAGGGCTGAGGAAGCTCAAGGTTAGAGTTCTGTGTGGAGGACACTGTGGAATAGATGGAAGATGACTGAGGCAAAGACACTGACGAGTGAGCTGAGCAGCTAAGTTGAGTGGTTGGAAAGGTTGCCGTGTATCCAGAAAGGTCCATCATTTGGTCAGACCTGTTAGAAAAAGAGTTGAACCATATTTTATAAACATTCTACAGAATAACATGACATAAGAGTCCTGAGTAAAGGCTGAAACATAATAGCTGGCAAAGCACTGACCAAGTGCTCGAATTGGAATTTATGTAATATGTTTCTGGCCTAAAAGTTTGTTAAAAAAATGTGAATGATCATTGAGCCATGGAGTTATAGGACTTACCCATCCATCAGTGTGTTGTTTACATTATTTTCAGAAGTTGTATGAGGTTGACACTCAATTGAGTTGGTAATGTCAGACATCTCAGTGGTCATGAATGCTTGACCAAGGACAAGTGATTGGTCAGAGACTGTCTGTTGTGGAAGAGATGGTATTTCTGTGTGAAAGCCTGAGTCTGTAATTGGGAGGGCAGTATTTATGATGGAGAGGGTGGAACTTGTGAGTTCCACAGACTGTGGTAGGAGCTCTGTGGAATCACACGGGTCACATGACTCTGAGGGAGGGAAGCAGAGAAAACACAAGTGTTACACAAGTAGGAGAGCAGTCTGGTAAACCAAATGGATTTTTTACTCTTTATGTTTTCATTTGTGTCTTTGTTTAGATAGATTATGTTTATTAAGTTAATAAAATAGTGTCCTTACCAATATCCAAGGAATCATCTTCATTGGATGTTATTTTTCTCTTCAGTCTTGCTTGTCTTTGTCTGAAACGGAGTGGAAAAAAGTTGTTCTGCTTTCAGTTTTGTTGTCTGAAGATGTTTTCGTGTTTATGTAAAAAAGTATTACCTAAATGGGTGTATGTTTGCATAACTCACTTCTTGCAGTTCATGCCGTTCTCTCTAAAACCTTTTGCGAAAGGATTGGAGTTGATCTTCAGTTCAGTGATCTAGATATAAAAATAGATAAATACTAGATTTGAAGAATATATAATTAATGATATATTGTTATAATTAAATATATCATTATTATGATTTGTTTTATTTTGCTTTTTGAGTATTTTAAGTGTTATTAACATTATCAGTTTTATTATTCTGTCCTTGTTTATTTCTCTCATTTGCACCTTGCTGTTTTGGTATGCAGTAACAGTAATAAACTGTGTTTCAGGGAAAGTAAAGGAGTGCTGAGTTCTTCCCCACATCAGCACATCTCGGGCCTCAATCACATGGACTCGTGGCTGGTATCGGTGCAGGGAGTGGAGGATGATCTTTAGGAGAAAGGGAGTTGGACATCAATGAGTATAATCACTTTGATTTAAGTCAGAGTTAGTAATTTTGCAGTACTGAGGAATTAAGTTTGATGTAAAGGCATATTAATGGCCAAACATTTAAATAAAAATGTAAAAGTCATCATCAAACATTGTAATGCTATAAGCATACATTATAAAATGCTTAAACAGATAATGCACATTCAAAAAATAATATTAAAATATATCAATTCAAATATGTAAATACAATTTTAGGACATTTCTAATTATGTGAATGAACAATAGTCATCTAATAAGATTTTATAATGACTTAATGAACGCTTTAAAGTTGTACTCAGTAATTGTTTTCTTCATTACAAAAGTTGTACTCCTAAAGAAATTAATAATAAGTTTGAAATGAGAAATCACATGAGATGAAGACTACACACATATCAGTAACCTTATAAAAGCTGTTTTATTCAACATGGAGAGGGTCCACACATGGGGGCTGCCATGTAAGAATCACATGACCAGCTGAATACTACTCACTTAATCTCAGTAACCATCCTGTTACTGGATACTTTCACTCATTGATTAAAGTAATCATGGCTGACTGTGTATAGTGAATTTTTAAAATGGCATCTGAAACGAACAACTATTGACTTTAAATGATGCTGCATCCAAGCCGCTAGGTGTAAGTGTAAATCCAAGATGAGACAAAGACGAAAGTTACTGAGTGCACCTTTAAACAATATTGAAAAAATTTGAAAATAGTTACCAAAATTGTAAATAACAATAGTCCCAAAAAAAATACTGTTACAGCAATTTAGAAGTAAATTCAAAAATATAAAAAAATGCATTGTTTGCTATAACTCACATATCCTTGTGCATCCAGTGTGTTGTTGGTGAGTTTGGCCCTGTGGAATGATATGGTGCGGTTCTGCCAGTGTTCTCCAGTCGCAGGTGAGTCGGGGTGGATGAAGACACGGTCTGGCAGCCGAGCCTCTGCCCCGCCTACCACCTGCCAGCTGTTGTCTTGGAAACGATAGCGAGAGGAATCAACAGGTACAATGTCTAATAGAACAATGTAACGTAGAGTTGGATTCAACCCTGACAGCTTCAAGTGC
The DNA here is from genome assembly GCF_025860055.1 of Xyrauchen texanus. NCBI lineage: Eukaryota > Metazoa > Chordata > Actinopteri > Cypriniformes > Catostomidae > Xyrauchen > Xyrauchen texanus. The sequence continues at coordinate 11,997,267 of NC_068308.1, forward strand.
AGCTGTGGAAACATTCTCCTGAGCAACAGAGAAGGTTAAGAAAGATAGGTCAGGAAAAACTGAAGCAGGAAATGGATTCTGCAGACAAAACATTTTAATATTTTTCAAATATGAAAAATAGTAATGTCAAATGACCCATTTTTCAAACTAGTTTGGAACAAATTATTTATTTAGCACATATAGAGCCATTCAAAGGTCTGAGTCCACTTGTGTAAATGCTCCTGTTTGACGTTTATCCAATTTAATACCATTTTTATTTTGTGATATGTGATCATTTCTTTGTATTAGGTATGTTCCCTTTTTCTTTAATGGACGCATGCACTCAAGATGACATGGACTCCACGAGTTGTGGAAAACCATCCCAGCATGATTTGAGTATGTTCCAAAAAGCAACATGTGTGCTTCAATAGGATCAATGAAACCTCTCATACAACGGATTTAATATGTTTTGTTTTGTTTTTTAGGTTTAAATTTGATTCCTTGCCATGTTCAATGTAGCCTCAAACTTTTGAATGGCCCTGTAGCACATTCTGAGATATTTGTGTATGACTAGGTCCCTGATGGATGTCTATACATTTCACTATTGGTCCCATTTATTTCTTTACATTCAAAAATGTGCTCACCTGCCCTTCTTAGTGACAATCATCTCTGTTCCAACATTGCTGAACTGTTTCCACAGTGATGCATTCTCAAGCTCCATTTTGACATTATCCTGAGGATTGGCAGGAGTCTCTGCAGTGGCAGGAGGCGGCAGCAGTCGAGGGGGAAGCCCACGAGCTGCCATATCACATGTAGTGGGGTACAATGGCACATGTGCTGGGGGCTCACGATCTACGGGAGAGATTTGGGGACAGGAAGCACATGATAACATGCATGTAGGAATTAACTAGAGCAAGACACCACATCTATATCAGATATACGATCATGGCTTGATGTCAGAGCAATGTACATGAACTGTATTTAAGGACATTCAAGAGTAGGTACTGTATCCAGGATGCTGCTCTTCAATACATTTTCTTACTCTATTTCCATCTCGTTATCACAGCATATATCCTCAAACATTAGCACTTAAATGTTTGGACTAATATATTTTTATTATAACCATTTTCTATGTTTTAGAATAATGTCATCAAAGCTATGAAATAACAGAATTGCAAGTATGGGAATTATTAAGTGACCAAAATATGTTAAACATATCAAAACTATCATATATACAGTATATACATGTTGTTTATAGCCTGCTTTTTCCTTGTGTTTGTTTTCTTTTTTATTATTCTCTTGAAAGGTCTGAATTATCTCTTACCTCTGTAAAAGCAATCGCCCAGTCTCTGAGGTCCCAGGGCTAAACTAGGGTACATTTCCACACCCAGCATGGTTCTGGTAGATATCCCTTTGTCCTGGCTTTAATTTTGGGTTTATCAATATCAAATTAGCACCTCACTAATTGATCTTTCATAATGAAGTAGTACCGTATCAATGGCTTCTATCTTCTTGTCTTTTTGTTTCCACTGTTCCAATGATGACTGTAATGCTCCGTGTCTTTTCTTCTAATGTCTCTGCGAGTGTCTCCTTGTGTATTATATAGGTGAGTGTGCCTTCACACGTTTACCAAATGGTGAGGTCTTCACACTTCCTCCCTCTTCTTCTGTTTCTCTTAGGTCCAGGTCATTCTCTTGGGCCCAACACTCCTAGTCTTAACACAAGGGTTAAATAAACACGAGCTCAATCTCTTCCTCATGAACATACATTGTGTAGCACATACAATCTGAAAGGTTATACTGTACATTGGCCTTCAATATTGTCACTGCCAATCAAAATCAATGTAGTAGCTCTGGGTCAAAATAAAACTCTTTATCGTTGAGTTTGATACAAGCTGGTATGGGTCTCTGTAATAGGATGCAGTGTTTTAAAATTTTATCGGATAGAACGCAATGAAATCAAGTTGTGACAAAATGTTCTAGAATTCTGTTGCAGTCTCCAAAAATGTGCTCAGATTTGCCAAGATACCAAAGTCAGCAATAAAAAAGTGACATATTTCAATACCCAAATTTCTCATTACATCTATATCCACATTCATTTTAAAGCTCTATATGTCAATCAAGTCATTTGTGTCTTTTTTCATTTCTCCTTAGGACTTTTAGTAGAAACATTTGAAAGTTCAAGATACATAACTGAGAGAACTCTATTATGTCTCCAAAGATATGAAAGAGTACCCCCTTAAGCAATATTGTTTTCCTTTGGGGAGTTTAATTAATTGATACAAACTGTGTGCTTCATGTGCTAACATCTGCATTAAATTAATAATAATTAAAAATCCAAATTTCAATTTTATTTAAGTCAAAAATATTATTAAACATCACTGAATCAACCTGACTACATCACGTTACACCAACAAAACTAATTTAAAATGTTAGATCATGCACAAAAAAAAGAAAGAAAGAAAAGCTCTTTGGCTGAATTGATTCAATAAAGAACAGTGGTTCTTAACTTAAAATTACTCTCTTATCTCAATATAAACACATTGTGTAGAAACATAGTTGAATTGGGTACAAAATTAGACATGTCAATGTATCTCAAATAAATGTCTTATTTTTCTTTATGTACTAACTAGTTAAAGTAAATGTTGGCATGCTAAATATATGCTGGTTGGAACCACTACAGAGTGTAGTTTAGTAACTATGCTATTGTTAGCACAGTAATTGCTCAACAAAGCCAGCAATCAGGTTCGTGAGCAATATTTACCTGTCCTCATCATCAGCTCAAGCTCCACTCTTAATGGTATAATGGTATACAACCATAATAAATATTTAATATATATATAAATATAGGCTTATACCATAACAAAGGGCTATAGAATTTATCAACATATAAAGCTAAAAAAAATACATACAAGTACATACACTGGGATCCAAAACATAAACAATCACCTTCATTTTCATCTTGAACAAAAACACATAAAATAACACTGAATTTTAACATTTATTCTCCCTATCGAGTGCCAAATAGAAAATAGAAATCCCCGCCCATTTTCATCAATGCTAATTTAACACCACAAAAATTATTCATGTAGTCCAAACTCAAATGGATCCATTTTACAAATTTAAATGGATAGAACGTGCGTGTGCATGTGCTCCTTAAGGTAATGATTCCAGGTTACCACTTTTTACCATTTAAGGATTTGGAAAAACACATGTTCCAAAATAGCTTGTTATAGTTCAAGCTACAACAGAGATGTAGGCAGAACAGCAGTACAATAGCAGAATCATTTTTGTTGATTGTTTATGAGTAAGTTGTGAGTAAAATGCTCACAAAAGCTCGTCTTTACACCACATGGTCTTGTTCTCATGGAACCTGCTGACTTGATGAGTTGATGTGACACCAAAGGGTTTATGTTTTCATGGAAAGAGGAAGAACAAAATGAAATTCTTTGTGAATGAATGGCAGTTGTGTGACGTAATATTTGGCTCCACCATATTTTGGACATGTTTTGATGACCGGATGGGGAAACTAGACTTCTTATTATTCTTCAGGTATATAAAAGTATTTGTCTAATTTTGGCATTTGCCTTTTGCTATGTCCAATGTCTGTCCTTCACTCTCTCAGTTGGTGGTGAGGGGTGGGCTTGCAGGTAAGACAGTTTGGTCTTACTGCCACAGTTTGGTCTCTAAGGTAAACACAGGGGTTCAGACACTTCATCCAAATGTCTTTTAAAAGCAACCATGGAATAATATTTGCTTTCAAATATGCATCTTTGCTGCTGTTTATTCACATAGGATTTTGCAATATATGTTGCCTCTTGTTGTAAACTCATTAGAAGTCCTTTAAATTGCAAAAAACACCATATTATTGTATTGACATAATTGGTTTTGGGCTTAGATCATTTAACATACTCATGTTCTGTCTAAGCCACTTTTAACAAATAGGACATTAATACATTTACTATTAAAATGCATATATTCCAATCTGATACCTAACCTTTAGCAGAAATGAGTGTTACTCATGACCTTGAGAAACAGCCAGTTGTGGACTATCCATTGTTGTTGTAGTTGTTGTTTGTGTTTTTTATTTGCATCGGCGTGATAAAAGCAGGACTGGAAGACAGAAGGGAAGTGGAGGTGTGACCCACCCATGTCTGTCCCAGAGGGGGGTGGATGTCATTACTTACTTTAAGGCCTAATGGCAGCTAATGTGTTTATGAGTGCCCAGGTGTGCCCCTTTAGGCAACAGTAGCACAACAAGTTCCATTCAAGCTGCATATCTGTAATGAGGGTGTTTTAGATAGTGAAATGTGGCACTTTAAATCAGTTAATCGTGTTAATAAAGAGCTAACGTTCATTAATAGGTGCTATATAACAAAATAATCAACTGTGATATACAGAAATGTTACGAAAAACAAACCTCATCAGGCCACAGGCTGTAAACAAACAGCATTTCTAGACGTTCTTGACTATTTCAGTTTACCACAAGGAGGCAGAATGCACTGGAATGGAGAATAGATTGTACAATTTAAATGAGAAATTGCCATATTTAGTTCTTATAATTTTATGTAAGCCATAATTGGTTCAGTAAAGTTTGTGAAAGTTCTTTAGTTTCTCTCAATGCCGTGGTGTCTCGGTATACACATTTTAGGTATATAATCTGCAATCTCCCATCTGCATGTTTGCTTGTATAGAGCTTATTGGGTCATACTAAATCAGGTTTTAATGTGATTATACCCAAAGTCCTGGTTCAACACATGCAAAGTCTCTTTGATCTAATATCGATTATAGTCTCTTTAATCTGTAGTTTCCACTGTTTAGCAATGCATTGTAAATAAACAGAGGAAAATACATGTTACAGTATATAAATGAATGCTTAATAATCTACGGCGCTTCACAATTTGATTCGATTTATTCTGATCCAGATCCATTTTAATGTACGAGTTAGCTTACTCCACATTTCAAGTTAAGAGCAGTTAACATGCATGTGTAGTGCAAAATCAAAAATCTTCAAGTTCTGTTAACATGGGAGTGTATTAACATGACAAATATATGGAAGTATTTGCCTCAATTTTTTTGAATTCTGCAAATGTATTAGTGTTTACAGTGAGTAGGCCTGTTACCAGGACCAGGGACGGATTATGACTTGCAAAAGCTCTGGGGCCAATTATCTGCAAGGGCCCCCTCCACCCAAAAGTTGTTGAGCATGGGGGGCTGTTGTTCGTTGTTCATGGTCAAAATTTGTTGAATGGGGGGGTTTGGGGTTTCATTTTTCATGCCCAAAAGGGTTTTGAAGCGGGGGGATCACCAAACTAGATCACGCAGCCTGAAAGCCCTGGACACCCCCGGGCAGTCAAGGGCCCCCTGGTAGTCAAGGGCCCCTGGGCACTGGCCCCATTGGCCCGGTCGGTAATCCGTCCCTGACCAGGACAAGTTTTCATAAAAATACCTTAAATTCCAACAAAAATGTCCAAACCATGTTACAACTTGCTAAATTTCCTCTGTCCATATTCCTGGCAAACCACTGCCTGAACCTAATTCTAGGATGTCTGAAATAAGCCCTTTGGTTGTTATAAAGGTCGAACAAGGTAAACATATAAAGTTAAAGTTGATTTATTCCCTCACGTAAACCTATTAAGACTACTCAAGACTACTTATTTCATACAACTTACACCCTTATCAAATATTCAGTACAGTATATGTACTTTTAATTCTGTTGACAAACCTTTGACCATGACTACAGTATATATACATTTGCAAATACAGTACATAAAATTTTGGACTCGCATGACAACACCTCCATTGATGCCATAATTTCACATTCCAAAATCTTTTTTGGTCTTACTTTACGACATGTAGGACTTTCTTGGCATCACTATATGAACAAAATGGGAAGGGGTTAACATGTCAGGTGATTGGCATGCAATCAGAAGTTGAGCTTTAGAAGAAGTATGGATTCTGTGGTAAAGTCAGAAGGTAAGCTATTCATGTGGTGCTTTTGTTACAATCAGAAACTCTGACCACAACCACAATAGTTCAGATAAGGGATAGAAAATGACAGAAATTTAGAAATATGCCAATCAGTCTTTTATTCCCATTACAATAGCTAATGTTTAAATTTCTAAGCTTTCCAGTGTGATATGTTTTGCAATATACAATAGAAGTATAAGATATAAATCGTTGGTTCAGTCCCATTTCCTTCAGTATCATACCAAACCACATACACCCTTGGACTCATACATCATTCTCAGGAATGATCACATGCTTGGTTAGAAAGAATGAAAATGACTAAATCTGCATGAGATAAGACATGCAGAGAGGAAGGAAGTTAAACCACTGAAAATCTTGTATAAAAACAGGTGAAGAAAATGCCCAGACATTAAACCAAAGAGCTGCCGATAGATCGAGCACTGATATTTGCTTTCTGTAGCGATACTAACAGAAGTATATCATTATATCCAGCTCTGAGAGTCAAAGTTCATTTTGTCAGGGAATAACTGGTTACTGCATTTGTCAGAATGGACGCAGTGATTGGAGTTCTTCTGTTCTTGATGGCTGTAGGAGTTTATGTTGTTTGTTCTATTTACCTGCTACACAATCCATACATCCTTCATAAGAAGAAACACCTGGGATTCTACTGCAAAAACATTTCACACAGGGGAGGCAAGTAGTTTTTAATATTCTTTTGACTATGACCTTAAGTTTCTTAACTGGGACCTAAATGGTATAGTAGTGTATTGAATTTGTTGGATTGTAAAATCACGGTTCATTCAGTTTGAATTGTTTATTTGTTTTCTAGGGTCTGGAGAGAAGATAGAAAGCACAATCGAAGCATTTACACAGTGAGTTTCTCTCTTCCCGAGTCTATTTGTCTTTTAGCCATCCCTCCACTTTAACCGTCTAATGTGGCATCGTCATATCTGTGATAGTGCTGTTGAAGTGGGCACTGATATGTTGGAGATGGACTGTCACCTCACACTGGATGGGTATGTAGTGGTTTCGCATGATGACAACCTTCTGAGACAAACAGGATATGACAAAACACTATCATCACTTAGATTCCAGGTAGGTAATTGAATCACCCTTAAATGAAACTTTCACTGCCATTGAAGGTCTTGCACCTCTCTGAAATCTGATTACACCTTTCAGGATTTGCCTTGTTATGAAGAGAAACTTGAGGTCACGTTCTATGTTGGTAAGTCATTTTTATAATCATGCACAAATAGATAGATATGCTATTAAGTAGTAATACAGTAATAACAGCAGGGACTAAAAATGAAATGTTTTATATTACGGTTCGTTCTGAGAAGAAAGAGTATTGTTTTGTTCCAGTTCCAACGTTCCGCTGCCTGCTTTCCAATTGGTAACTGGTTTGAGTGTAAATAAAGAATGGTTAATAACTTTTTTTTTTAAATGACCATATTTGTGCTAAGTGTTTCCTGATCTCTCAAGGAAAAAAGGGACCTGGTTTTGAAAAATATGCTAAAATAAGGGACTTGCCTCAACCAAAATAGGTGATAATACGCAATAAAAATGTTCCCCCATTTGGCGAAATTATCAGCATATAAATCATGACAACCAAAGTATAAAGTAGCATACAGTGGCAAGAAAAAGTATGTGAAACTTTTTGGAATTACCTGCTTTTTTTGTATAAAATTGTCTTAAAATCTGGTTTGATCTTCAATTAAGTTACAATAATGAACAAACACAATCTGTTTAACACAATTTATTGTATGATTTATTGAATTCATAATTCAAACATTCACAGTGAAGGTTGGAAAAAAGTATGTGAACCCCTAGGCTAATCACGTCAACAAAAGATAAATAGATCCAGGAGTTGGCAAACCTGGCATCCCATTAATGAAACAAGATTGGATAATTAGAGCTACTTTGACTAATAAAAAGCACTCAAAAATGTTGAGTTTGCAGCTTACAAGAACTGCTGACGTGGACCATGACTTGCAGAAAAAGAGATTGCTTATTCCTTGAAACATTTTCAGTCCCTGAATAATAGTAATATCTGACAAAAGTAATGTTCTTTGCTACACATCTGTTAGGACACTACAGTTCAGGAAAAGACAGAAGGTTTGCGTTGCTGGAAGATGTCTTCAAGAAATTTCCCATCATGCCAATGGCAATTGAGATCAAACAAAACAATGAATTGTTAATTCAAAAGGTGAGGACATTTTTTGCAATATTCAGTGTCATCGAACTAGATGAATTAGCCATGCTGATATTTTAACGTGATTAACACTAGCGCATGTTCTTGGATGATCCTTGTTAGTCATGGTGACATTCATTTCAACCGTCTAAATCACTTTAAGCCTGATGTAATTAATAATCATTTTGGTTTCTCATATGTTGTTTTAGGTCTCTAATCTCGTGAAGCAGTACAGCAGAGAGGGCATTACAGTCTGGGCTACAGAGGATTCTGACATTATGGCTAAATGCATGAAGCAGGTACTGCTGTTTTTGGTTTGTGATTACTGACCCTATAGGTCTAGCACCTAAAACCTCTAAGCACCTCGAGTACATTGAATGCAAATCTATTCTTCCCTTAATCTTACATTTCTCTCTCTCTGTATGCGTGTGTGTGTGTGTGTAGAACCCATCCATGCCATACATGTTCACTCTGAAACGTGGACTGCTGCTTTTATTGCTCTTCTATACTGGGCTTCTTCCCTTTGTGCCACTGGGGGAAAGTTTATTGATGTTCTACCTACCCAGGATTATTAACAGGTCAGTCTAAATAACCTGCCTACAGTTGAAAAATGATTTCTTAAAAAATTCAGAGAGTTATACATTGATTTAAATAGAAATGTAAGGAACTCTACTGATATATGGCACTTGTGACAAATAGGGCACAAAAAAGAGCCTAAAATTGTATTTGTTTTTGTTTGTTTTTTACAAATGGCCAAAGAAAGGAGGTATTTTACCTTTTGAAAATGTTCCTCATCAAGCTCAAGTCAAATGAAAAAAATATTTGAACTGATTTAGTTTCAATGAGGTTTGCCATTTTTACTACCTTGTTACCAAAATTTGAGCTACATGTAAATATCTTATTTTCTAGTATAATAAACATGAAATAAACATGAAAATTACATAAAAGAAATTAAATGAAAAAATGCATTTCCTAGTGTTCCATGCAAAAAGAATAGTGTCACAATTAAGCAATGTTCCATTTTCTGTATTGGGTAAAAAAGAAATCATGCAGTAACAGGGTTGTGTGCCAAATGTGGGACACAAAACCGTTTTTAACTACAATTAACTAAATATCAATTCAATAGATTTTCAGAATTATGACGTTGTGTCATTTCAATCGTTTAATGTTAAAATGTTTACAATTAGCTACTTTTCATGCTAGTTTAATTTAATATTAGGTCATGGTTTATCTAACATATCTACTCTCTTGGGTAGATAACTCCTGAAATATACTATGGTACTGAGTACAAATTACACAAAGCTCTCGATCTACCGGTCAATTTTTGTTCCTACCCTCACCTATGGTCATGAAGGCTGGGTCATGAAAAAGTAACTTTTTTCTGATTACGCACATTTAAAAATGTAAACTAATTACAAATAATAAAAATATAATGTAATCACATAATCCAGAATACATGTACCTCATTACTATGCTATCTACATTTTCTCACAACAAAAAACACAGGATTCACTAACGCTTTAAAAACTCATGGGCCACCAAAGTGTAACTTTACTGAACACTATGGTCCTAATAAAGTCCCGATGTGGTCTTCTGCTGGTGTAGAAGGTTCGACGTGTAGTGCATTCTGTGATGGTATTGTCCTCACTACAATTGTACAGAGCGGCAGAAAATCCCAGGAGATCAGCAATTACAGAAATACTCAAACCAGCCCGTCTGGCACCAACAATCATGCCATGGTCCAAATCACTGAAATCAAAATTTTTCCCCATTCTGATGGTTGATGTGAATATTAACTGAAGCTCCTGACCCATATCTGCATGATTTTATGCATTTAACTGATAATCGCATGAATACGTAGGTGTTCAGGTGTTCTTAATAAAATCTTTGGTGTACTAATGCAATAGTTATGTGTGATCTCTCAGGACCTACATTCCAGAGGAAAGCTACTTGAAGTCAAGATTTGCTGTGTCTCTACTTCAGAAGTAAGTGGCTTCTCTGTGCTTGATGCTAGTACAAACGTGAGCAGTAATCTGTGTTTATCTGATGTGAGCTGAATGTTTATTGATGCCTTGTTTAGGTTGACCATGCGAAAATCTTTGTTCGAACACTTGATCAAGAGGGGGTTGCAGGTATGTCACCTTTCTTTGTTGTGTAGAGTTGAAATGGTTAAGGCAGAAGTGTGGCACATATTCGTATAACTTCTATTCCATGAATCACAAATCTAATCCAAAGCGAAACCCCCTCTTTTTTTGGTCTCAGGTGCAACTGTTTGTGTGTAATGAGCAGAGTGACATGGAAGCTGCATTTGCAATTGGAGCTACAGGAGTTTTGACCGACTACCCCACCCTGCTGTCAAACTACATTAAAAAGCACCCTCTCCCACCCCCGCCCCCACCCACTACTTATTAGCTATTTCAAAATTACACTTAACTTGCCATACAAGTAGATAAATGAACACATTCACCTTGAAATAAGAGCTGGAAATAGAATTTGTATGTAACATTATGAACTTTTTATAGGACAATGTTACTGCAGCGTCAGACAATGCATGGTCAGTATGATCCTTTGTTATTTCTATATGCACATTCTAATATGACTGAAATCTAATTGGCAGTGTGACTGGTTGAGATCAGACCACCTGTAATGGATCTCAGTCTATTTGCAAGATCGCCACGGTAACCATGTCGCCCAGTCACGCATTTAACCTCTCTTTGAATATGGCCAAGAAGCCTCTCTCACTGTTGCTATGTTCAATTAGAATCACACTCGTGCCTTTGGAAACAGCATCCAGAACCTCATGATTGGACATCTCACCTAAATAGATGAGATGAAACTGTATATTATATAAGGGTTAATTATATAGTTTGTACCTTTGAAGCACTATCATGTTTTTTGTACTGTAAAATGTTGAGTTGCAGATGGAATTCTGGGACTTCAATAAACCACGTCTGCGTTGCATGTGTGTCTGTGTTTGATTTATATTGTTTTAAGTTTGAGTTTTGACATTAAACTTACGTTTACTGTTCATCCGGTTCCTGCCTCCTCTTTGCCCATCCATATAATGTTACAGTAGTGCCGAAACCTGGGAGAGAGGAGGGATGCACTGTCGCGGAGTCCTTACCTCTGCCATCCGCCATGGGAGCCGCTGCGGCCGTCTGCCTGGGGACAGGATGGGTCTCTACCGGTCACCGAGAGCCAGTGGAACTGCTGCCATCCTGCGAAGAAGGGGAGGTGTGGTTCTGTCTGCCAGGGGCTGGAGGACTCGCTGGCATCCGCCAGAGGACAGATGAACGGTTGAGGATCGGGCGACAGCGCGTCCGGAGACCGGCGAGCAAGTTCTTCTCTCTCTCCTCTATCTCTCATTCTGTGTCTCCGCTTGCCCTTTCCCTGTCCCGTTGTCTTTCCTCCAGATTCACAGGAGGCAGTGTGGACCACCGGCTGACAGAATGGCCAGAAGGGCAGCATCTCACCTCCAGAGATGGCCTGAATCAGGCATGGGAGGAGTGTGACGAGGAGGGCATGGCCAGGCCGTGATGGTGCAGATAAAGGGGAGCCAGAGACGGCAGTTCGAGAGAGACACACACGGCCCTGTTGCATGTGTTTCTGTGTTTGTTTTATGTTGTTTTAAGTTTTAACATTAAACTTACGTTTACTGTTCAGCCGGTTCCTGCCTCCTCCTTGCCCATCAGTATACTGTTCCAATACACTAATAAAACTAAAAAAAACACCTCTTATCTCAGCTCTGTAGACCCATACAATAAAAGTGAATGGCGGCCAGAACTTTGAAGCTCAAAAAATAAGATAAAAGCAGCATAAAAGTAATCATGTGACTTACGTTGTTAAATCCATATCTTTATAGCTGAAGTGATAAGTGTGGATGAGAAACAGATTCATATTTAAGTCCTTTTTTTACTATAAACCTACACTTTCACCGGCTATGCACGTTCACAAGAGGACAGAGTTCATCTTCTGTTTTTTGCTGATTCACATTCTTCGTGCATATCGCCACTGGGCAGGGAGGAGAAAGAAAAAAGGGAGGGATAAAGGAAAGGAAAAGAATAATACATGAATTTTACCACTGGAGTCTTATGGATTAATTTATGCTGCTTTTATGTGCTTTTTGGACCTTCAAAGTTTTGGCCAACATTCACTTGGATTCTATGGTCCTACGTGGCTGAGATATTCTTCTAAAAATCTTTGTTTGTGTTCAGAGAAGAAAGTAAGTCACACATCTGGGATGGCATGAGGGTGAGTAAATTAGAGAATTTTCATTTTCAGGTGAACCAACCCTTTAAGGCTGTAGGGGCTCGAGTGAATCAGTGAATCATTTATGTGAATGAGTTCATTTAAATGAACCGTCCAAAAGAACCGACTCACTAAAAAGAATAAGAGTTTCTAATGCTAAACATGAGTGAATCTATTATTTTCTCTGGTTCATTTACATGAACTGTCAGAAATGACAGATTTACTTAAATATGGGGTGCTCATTACGTCGATCACAAGAAAACCACTGGTCTCATTAACAGATCTAAAGGGAAAGGGAGAGAGAGAAAGTACACAAATAAAGATAATCTCACTCTCTTCCAAAATGCCATCATACCTTTTGGAAATACACCTCCTGTCTGATGAGCAGCTTCTTTTTTTGTGCATGTTTATGTGTGATCTCACTGTAATGCGAATAGGCCCCTGTGTGACATTCAAATACACTTGAAAATGCCTGTCTTAGTGAGGTTATGTCTAAATTAAACGCAAACACCAGGACAAAAAAGCGTATTTATGTGAAAATATTGAATTTGTGAATTAGGACTTATTAAGGGACTGCAGTGTAAATGCAGACTAATAGACCTTTCACTGTCTATGTCGTTAATGTAAGCCACCGTGAAGTTCCTTGATAGAGCACATTTGATATTTTACCAGATTGTCAGGTACAGGAAGTGGGTGCAGGACATGTTAAACCACTTTTTTAAATAGCCAATATGCTTTCGTTTATAGTCACACACACACACACATATATATATATATATACCCATTTTCATCGTGCTGCTAATGTCAGAGCCATTTACTGGGGAAACTTGAGAAGTGATCTCAATACTGGCCAGCTTTTACAAAGACTTGAGAACAGAACTAAATATAGTTCACCCAAAAATGGAAATTCTCTCATCATTAACTCACTTTCATGGCATCTCTGATGTGTATGACTTTCTTTCCTCTGCTGTCGAAACTAAGATTTTTAGAAGAATATCTCAGCTCTGTAGGTCCTTTCAATGCAAGTGTATAGTGACCAGACCAAAAATCACATAAAGGCCACATAAAAGTAATCCATACAACTCCAGTGGTTTAAAATGTCATTTGAACCAATGTAATCACTTTGTTGATAAACAAATACAAATGTCAATAATTTTTTTACTATAAATCTCCACTTTCACTTTCAGAATGTGAAACTCTTCAACACTATATATTATAATTATATTCTCCACAATACAACTACTGTATATATATTTTTTATATACTCTTTATTTAATTTTTTTTATTGTAGGTGTATTCTATATTGTGTGTATTGTTTACTGTACATTGTATATTATTATTGTGTTGTGTAAGTATGTGTACATTTGATATGTAAATTGTGTTGTGTAAGCATGTTGTTTACTGTAATTGGTATATGTCTCGTCACTGTCATGACTGATATGTTGCTCGGAACTGCACACAAGACTTTCACCTACTGTTGCAATTGTGTATATGGTCATGTGACAATAAAGTGATTTGATTTGTTCACACAGTCTGGCTTTAAATCCTAAAATCATAAAAAAATAAAATAAATCCTGTTCCAGTTTGTCTCATACCCCACCTAATGTTCACTGGTCTCCTAGGGCCAGTCTCAAGTGGGACAAGCACAGGTGACACTTGAATGAATTAACTTTTATATAGCACTTTTCTGACACTTCACTCAAAGCACTTTACACCATTTTTTTCTTTGCGCCAGTACGCTCACCACACACCAGCTATTGGTTGAGAGGAGAGAGTAGAGTTATAGAGACAATTTGTGGATGGGGATTATTAGGAGGCCAGGACTGAAATGGGCCAATGGGGGTAATTTTAGCCAGGACACCAGGCTTACACCCCTGGTGCTCTAGGATTTTTACGAGAACACATTTTTACGAGAAGTGCTCTAGGATTTTTAATGACCACGGAGAGTCAGGACCTTCTTTTAAAATCTCATCCAAAGGACATTTACTTTTGTATAGTATAATGTCCCAGTCACTGTGATTTTGCATTCATTTGTACATATTCAGATACCTGTACATCCTTTTGAGATGCCAGTTGTGTTTTGAAGGTATTGAAGAGTAGCTAAAATGCAAATAATTAGCATGTTATAAAGTACTGTATGTGTATGAATAGATACATTCCTTATTTTAGAGCACTGAAAGGCTTCACTGCCCTCTATATGTTTTAGTTGAGCCAAGAGGCTGTTAAGTTCTCCCTCATTTATAGATAAGAATTCAAGCCTGTGCTTTTGTGGGGCCCTAGAGTGAGCTTGACTCAATACCGACACTTGCCCACTACCCGTGAACAGAGGAACAATGAACATTTCATACATTATGAGTCTTTCCATATATTTTGTGGCTGGAAGTTTCCATACCCATTTCTCCAACTAGCCAATTGTTAATGCCACCTTTGACACTGTCCCATGAATTGCCAATTGCTGCTTCCAGTCCTTTTGAACCAAATGCTTGAATGGTCAAAAGAGTGGTGGGTGGTAAGAGATAATGAGGTCGCAATTTATCACCTTGTCTTCATCCACGACAGCCACTCTAAGGTAATTGGTTAGTAGGATTGTTTTGATTGGACGTGGTTTGCTGGGCACCACTAACAGACCAACATCATCACACGACACCACACAGAACATACTAGTTCTACACCTACTGTGAAGCATGGTGGTGGCAACATTGTGTGATTGGGGTGTTTCTCTTCAGCGGTGACTAGGCAAATTGTCAGGATTGAAGGGAAAATTGATGCTGCCATGCACACCAAAATTCTTGAGAAAAATCTTTGGCCCTCTGTCCAACACCTGAAGATGGGCTGGTGGTTCACTTTTCAGCACCACAATGACCCTAAACACACCGCAAAATGCAATGTAGTGGCTTAATGGTAGGTCAAAGTCCTTGAGTGGCCAAAGTCAGAGCCCTGACCTAAACCCAAACAAAAACCTGAGGATAGAATTGAAGAGAGCAGTCCATCGCCACACACCCAACAATTTGATAGCTCTAACAATTCTGCAATGAAGAATGGGCAAATATTCCACAATCTATGGTAGATGCGCAAAGCTAGTAGAGACATATCCAAACAGACTGATGGCTTTCATTTAAAGCAAAAGGTAGATCTACGAATGGGTATACCACTTTTCAAAAGCCGTTATTCTAGTTTTTCATCTTTTATACATTTTTGGAACTGTTGCCCCTTTTTTTTTTTTATTTCTTGAATGTTTAAAGGCAAATTTTGGGAGGGTTACTTTTGAAATGTATTCCACTACAGAATACATACTTTAAAATGTAAATTGTTATGAATTTCGTTAGATTACTCAAGGTCAGTAATGTATTCTGAATACTTTGGATTACTTCTTCAGCACTGGTAGATTTTTTTTCACTCGTTTTGACTATAAAATACACATGTTAAAAATACATTCTCTGAAAAACCTAAATATCTTATGCAGTGTCGTTTCTTATATAACCCGCACACACACACACAAGACGAGTCGGAGGAAAAACTGCTTTAATAAAAATAAAGCAGGCAAAAGTACATAACAGGGTAAATCCAGAGGGAGAATCGTCGAGGGAAGCGAGGGTCAAAGCCGGGGTAATCAGAATAGAGTAGCGGGAAGGACTAAACAGGGGAGCTAGGGGAACAAGAGAGCTGGCAAGCTAAGGGGGTAACGAATCACAGGGGGGTCAAAACTAGACGAGACTAGCGGGGGGCAAAGACACGGGAATCTAAATACAATAACCAACACCCGTGAAACGGATGTGCTGTGGTATTTATAGGGGAATGTGCAGGTGTAAACAATGAAAGGTGATGAGACGAGTGCAGGTGAAACTAATGTGCAGGAGGATTGGAAGCGCGTGAGAAACTCGAGGAAGGGAGATTGCCTACAAGCATGTGAGCGAGTAGGAGCAAAGTGGGCGTGAGGGCTCGAGCGAGCAAAAAGAGCGTGAAAAGCTCGAGGGTGGCGGAGCGAGGGAGTGAGGTCGAGGGAGTGTGCGTGTGTGTGCTAGACGATGCGGGGAGAAGCAGAGGAGCGGGGTTCGTGACAGTACTCCCCCCTCTGAATAGGACGGCTCCTGACGGCCGCGGGAGGCGGTGCAGCATGATCGGGGGACAGACAAAGGGAAGTGAGACAGTCCATGGGCAGTTCAAGGTAAGGTCAGGGGGAACATAGTGGACAGGCGGGTGGTCGGGAGATCTAGGGGGCAGCCATAGGGCAGAGACTGGGTCAGGGGGTCTGGAAGGTGACCACCGGACAGGAACAGGGTCAGGAGGCCAGGGAAGAGGCCACAGGACAGGGAGAGTGTCAGGGGGCCACCGGACAGGGTCAGGGGGCCAGGGAAGAGCCGTGAAAGGCGGAGCCGTGGAGGACTTGGGAGACGGAGCCTTGGAAGACGGAGCCGTGAGAGACTCGGTAGGCGGGGTACTGAGAGGCTGAGGAGGCGGCGCCATGGGGAGCCCAAGAGACAGGGCAGAGGGAGGTGGTGCCGCAGGAGGCTCTAGAGGCGGAGGCCTGGAAGGCTCCGGAGGTGGAGCCGAAGGAGGCTTTAGGGGCGAAGGCCTGGAAGGCTCAGGAGGCGGAGCCAATGACGGTGGCACCGTGGGCGGCTCCAGCGAGGTAGACCTGGAAGGCTCTGGAGGTGGAGCCGAAGGAGGCTTTAGGGGCGAAGGCCTGGAAGGCTCAGGAGGTGGAGCCGATGACGGTGGTGCCGTGGGAGGCTCTAGCGAGGTAGGCCTGGAAGGCTCTGGAGGTGGAGCCAAGGGAGGTGGCGCCGTGGGAGGTCCCCGAGGCGACGACCTGGCAGGCTCTGTAGTCTCGGGGGGTAGAGCCGTAGCAGGCTCGAGGGGCGGAGCTCTAGAAAGCTCTGGAGTCTTTGGGATCAGAGCCGTGAGAGGCTCGGGAGGTGGAGCCGTGGGAGGCTCTGGAGGGGGAGCCGTAGGAGGCCCGAGAGGCGGAGCCGTAGAAAGCTCTGGAGTCTTTGGGAGCAGAGCCGTGAGAGGCTCGGGAGGTGGAGCCGTGGGAGGCTGTGGAGGGGGAGCCGTGGGAGGCCCGGGAGGCGGAGCCGTAGGAGGCTCGAGAGGCGGAGCCGTAGGAAGCTCTGGAGTCTCTGGGAGTAGAGCCGTGAGAGGCTCGGGGAAAAAGGTCGTGGAAGACTCGAGAGGCTCTAGAGGTGGGGCCCTGGAAGGCTCGAGAGGCTCGAGGGGGGGAGCCATGAAAGACTCGAGAGACGAAGCCCTGAGAGGCTTGGAAGGGGGTGGAGCCCTGAAAGACTCGAGAGGAGAAGCCCTGAGAGACTCGAGAGGGGAAGCCCTGAGAGGCTTGAGAGGGGGAGGAGCCCTGAGAGACTCG
This sequence comes from Xyrauchen texanus, assembly GCF_025860055.1. Lineage (NCBI taxonomy): Eukaryota > Metazoa > Chordata > Actinopteri > Cypriniformes > Catostomidae > Xyrauchen > Xyrauchen texanus. The sequence continues at coordinate 12,015,016 of NC_068308.1, forward strand.
AGAGGCGAAGCCGTGAGAGGCTTGAGGGGTGGAGCCATGAAAGACTCGAGGGACGGAGCCCTGAGAGGCTTGGAAGGAGGCGGAGCTCTGGGAGGCTCGAGAGGAGGAGCTCTGAGGGGCGAGCAGAGGCTGGCAGAGCCGTGGAAGACTCTGGGGGCGGAGCAGAACCCGGCAGAGCCGTGGAAGACTCTGGGGGCGGAGCAGAACCCGGCAGAGCCGTGGAAGACTCTGGGGGCGGAGCAGAACCCGGCAGAGCCGTGGAAGACTCTGGGGGCGGAGCAGAACCCGGCAGAGCCGTGGAAGACTCTGGGGGCGGAGCAGAACCCGGCAGAGCCGTGGAAGACTCTGGGGGAACCTCTGCGGTCTTGAGCACCAGACGAGACTGGGGAGAAGGGGCCCTCTTCCTTCTCTGACGTCTTCGGCCAACAGGGGATGTGGCCATGGGGGCGGTCGAGGCTACAGGCGCTGGCTGGCTGACCGTGGCCGACATGGGCGCTGGCTCGTTGGCCGTGGCGGGCATGGGCGCTGGCTCGTTGGCCGTGGCGGGCATGGGCGCTGGCTCGTTGGCCGTGGCGGGCATGGGCGCTGGCTCGTGGGCCGTGGGCGCTGGCTCGTTGGCCGTGGCAGGCATGGGCGTTGACTCGCTGGCCGTGCCAGGCTTCGAGGCTGGGACCGTGACAGGCTTCGGAACTGGGGCCGTGACAGGCCTCGGGACTGGGGCCGTGACAGGCCTCGGGACTGGGGCCGTGACAGGCCTCGGGACTGGGGCCGTGTAAGGCTTCGGGACGGGGGCCGTGTAAGACCTCGAGACGGGGGCCGTGGTAGGCCTCGAGACGGGGGCCGTGGTGTGGAGCGCTGGTTCAGTATCTGCCTCCCCCACAGTAAACGAGGAACCAACGCACAGCAGGGCGAGGTCAATAAACTGAGCCAGGTTGAGAGAGCAGCGACCACCAGGCATGTATGATGAGGCTGGCTCATTCAGTCCAAATTGAAAAATGTCTTTCAGAACCACCTCATCAAAATTCACCTGGTTGGCCAGGGCACAAAAATCAATAACATAAACCTCCAAGGGTTGACTCCCCTGACGCAACCCCAAGAGTCGGGCCGCTGGCTCCTTAATGTCGAGGGCGGGGTTATGAGTTACACAACCGCTGCCTCGCATGAAAACCCCTTGGTCAGCGTCCGAAGAGCCATAAAACCTCTCCGGGGGTGGAGAGTGCACGGCGCTCAGAAATGCACTGGAGGCATAAACGGACTCAGGGGCAGACACAGGTGAAATAGGGTGAAACAAATCAGAAATAGCGCATACCTGCTGCCCCTGGGCCGTGAGCGCGTGGTCATCTCTCCACACTGTAGCTCCTCGCGCCGAATGTGACGTGCTTCTCCGCTCTAGTGCGCGAATCCTTAGCGCGGGGCATTGTGACTGTCAACGGTGAGGTTGGTTATTCTATAACCCGCACACACACACACACAAGACGAGACAGTCACAATGTCGGAGGAAAAACTGCTTTAATAAAAATAAAGCAGGCAAAAGTACATAACAGGGTAAATCCAGAGGGAGAATCGTCGAGGGAAGCGTAGGGTCAAAAGCCGGGGAATCAAAGTATAAACAAGGGGCAAATCCAATGAGAATGGTCGAGGGAAGCGAGGGTCAAAGCCGGGGTAATCAGAATAGAGTAGCGGGAAGGACTAAACAGGGGAGCTAGGGGAACATGAGAGCTGGCAAGCTAAGGGGGTAACGAATCACAGGGGGGTCAAAACTAGACGAGACTAGCGGGGGGCAAAGACACGGGAATCTAAATACAATAACCAACACCCGTGAAACGGATGTGCTGTGGTATTTATAGGGGAATGTGCAGGTGTAAACAATGAAAGGTGATGAGACGAGTGCAGGTGAAACTAATGTGCAGGAGGATTGGAAGCGCGTGAGAAACTCGAGGAAGGGAGATTGCCTACGAGCATGTGAGCGAGTAGGAGCAAAGTGGGCGTGAGGGCTCGAGCGAGCAAAAAGAGCGTGAAAAGCTCGAGGGGGCGGAGCGAGGGAGTGAGGTCGAGGGAGTGTGCGTGTGTGTGCTAGACGATGCGGGGAGAAGCAGAGGAGCGGGGTTCGTGACATCTTAAACAAGATTAATCAAATTGATCTTGTTTTAAGGATTTTTAGATATTTTTACAGGAAAACAATAAAAAAATTATTATCAACAATACGCTTTTTGCCCTAATATCAAAGGTCTTACTAATTATGATCTAACGTGAATTTCCATGATAAAAAAATATAATCGTGTCTGGTAACATGTGCATGTAAAATGGCTAGAATTAGCATTTTAGCTTAGCATAAAGCTGACAATTTACACAAGGTTTATTTCTATTTCTGCTGCTCCAAACTTACTTCAAACGTACTTCTCTGTCTGCTCGTATGAATGTAACACATCATAAGAAAGTGTTTCACTACTGTTCAAATGCACTTTGGATCACATCATTTATATGTATAAATATTAAATTAAACAAATGAAAATAAAAAGCAAAGTAATCTGATCGGTATTCAAAATACTTTTTGAATGTAACTGTATTCTAATTACCAATTATTTAAATTGAAAGTGTAGTGGAATACAGTTACTTATATTTTGTATTTTAAATATGTAATCCTGTTACAAGTTTTTTGTTACTCCCCAACAATGTATATATCTAACATCATGTATAATATGATTCTACTATAAATAATAACATCAGAAATTTACTAATTCAATATTACTAATGGCCACATTTAAGAATAATAGTAAAGTCATCAAAAATATGAAATAACACAATGGGAATTATGTCATGGCTAAAAGTAACTAAACAAATACTTCCCTACATTTGAGTTTTTAGTTACCACCATTGCCTAGGTTACAGGACTTTAGGCATTCTGTCTCAACTAACAGCATGAAGTTGATCCTGTGATGCTTTTAAAAAGGTATTTGAGGTGCTTAATGTAGGACTGAATCTGTAGACAATTTTATTACCAGGTGTGTCCAAAGTTTTGACAGGTTCTTAGTGTAACGCTCCTGTTCTACCCACTCCGTTCGGGACTCGAATTGGCATCTCCGGCATGGAAGGCGGGTGCGCTAACAAGGAGGCTAAAGGCTACAGCCTTTAGGGTCAGTCGCTAGTGCACCTCTTGAGGTCAGGAGAGGGAGGTTTATACACATTGCACAGCTATCTTTCAGCTGGCCACCATTCTACTCACCCCCAAACCTCACTCCCATCCGGGTCACGGCACCATTGTAACACTGCTGTTCTACCCGCTCTGTTTGGGACTCAAACCGGCGTCTCCCTATATATAAATACAATTAATGTGAGATAATAAGATCATAACTCTTTGTAATATAATAACATGTGCTTGGCATTTGTTCCTTGAATGCTTCATCACAATGCTTAATAAGCTATAGTGGGATTTCTCTTAGTTTGACACTGCCACCATTGGCTAAAAACTCCTAACAGCATCTATCAGGACAAGGAATATCTGTAATATCTGAAACACAGAAGTGATCAACATGCCAAGATTACTCCAAGCTAATGAAGCAACTCTTTATATTACATGAATAAACCTCGCTGTACTTTCGCTTCCACAATCGAGTGACGGAGGTAGCTTTCAGTTTACAGAGCATGAGAGAACATAATTTTGCGTGGCACATAATATCCAGTTCTTATAGAGGAATTCAGTTTTTTTTGAATGCCATAAACATGTTATGGCAATAATATAAAAAAGAGAAACAAGATTTAAGAAAATCCAGACCTACTATCCATTATATAAGGCTACTGCAGATTGTTACTTTAAAACATGTATTTACCACACCACACAATCAAAGAGTATTTAGCAGAGACGGGCCACTTCTATTAAAATGAATGGGAGAAATTGGAACACCTCCTGAGAGCATTCCAAAGATGGCCGCCTGTGGACTGACTTGCTAGAAAGACTTTTGCTGAGTTCGGAATTGCATATTAGACATACTACTCTTACTATTTCTGCCATAGACAGATATAGCAGATGTAGTACGAGTAATTTTTGTATTATGCAATTCCAAACTCTGCCTTTGACACTATTTAAAAAAAAAGTTGTTATTAAATTAAATTGAATATTATGCTCACATGCTGCAAAAAATCTGATTGGTCAGCATGATGCAGTTAAAGCCAAAGTTTTAAATATAAGAAAAATCTAATCGAATTTTCTTCTCTCTTCACTTTTTGTTTAGTACCATTGTTTTGTGCATTTTTATTTCTTTATTGATTTAATTGTATTTTTTAATTTGTACTCACCTACCTACATACTTACTTAAAAGGCAATGAATCCAAAGATTATGCCCATCACACTTTATGCTTTGCCACTGTTAAGTGCCACATATTTACTCAAAATTCATATCCAGCATGGATGCACTGGGATTGTGACTTAGAAGGTTTTATGAAAAAGCTGATTTGCGTCAAAGGTCATGATACTTATCAAACCAATAATGCCGCTGTTTGACCTGCTATGCTGAAGCCTTATTATCATCTTATTATCATGAATAAGAGAGAGAGATTTACGAGGATAAAACAACCTGTCAGGGATAAAACTGAAATTATGAGCCAGAAGCCATAACCATTACATCATTTGGCATCCTGTATCCCTCTTATATAGCTCTCTATCCATCTCTCCTTCCAGCTGTTTAACGCTCTGATTACTCCTTATCCTACGTTCAGCTCAAGTTACTCTAAAAGGAACTTTCTATATATGGAACGACTTTCTCTCCCCTCCAACCACAAAATAAACCACCTGATGTTTGTTTGTTTGTTAATATGTTAGATTGATTAAAAAGAATGGGACCAAGATGAAACCAATAAGTGTTACATAAGTTTTAATCAGGCACCTTTGGGCCACGGCCCAACATAAAATCACGGCCTTGGCACTGGACAGGGTGATGTGAGCGATAAAAACAGCAGGACTACAGTTGTGCGGGACAGATGTGCTCTGTGATATTGAGTGCGAGAGGAACGGGATGTTAGTTCACTTTGAGTAATTGGTGGTCTAAGTCCTCAAATCCCAGCTGTCTACCAAATTCTACCAAAAAAAATAATTTGGGTGTTCTGTATCTGTCTCTAAAATCTATTTCAGGGTTGTAACCACATAAAACACTCAGGAGGGTGCCCTCCAAGCTTTAATGCAGGATTACATACTTCCATTTCTTTGTGACACGAGGGTGGGTAAATTATGATATAATTTTCATTTTTGGGTGATCTATTGCTTTAAGAGAAACACATTTTAAACTACGCTTCTCCTTCCCTTTCCAAGTCACTCATAAATACAACATCAGCAATTTAGTGCTCAAACTCAAAATTGGGTATGAGCACATTTCATGAGAACATGTCCTTGTTATTAATCATTTGTCTGTGTATTTTCAGCACACCCTGTTCAACCACACAAATGTTTGGGTTTCTTAAGACCTTTTGGGATTTTCTTCAGTCTTGAGCTGCAATTTCAAGCTGTTTTTATCATAGCTGTTGAGATGCATGCATGAGGAATCGCAGCACGCTTGGATCTTTTTCATCTCTTAACCTTAATATCACACTTTAGAATTGGCCTTCCTATCATCCCTTGCTTTATCACTCCCTCTCTCTCATTAGACAGAGAGCCCCATTATGTAGGCTGATCCAGGACATTTTGTGATTTTGTAGTGTTTGCTAATCACACTGTGTCCTCTGTGCTTTTCCCTAAATATCATGAGCTCTATCATTCAGGGCTCTGAAAATTCATTTCATCTAATCACTAGTTTCTTAAAAAAAAAGCACAAATCTGGGTTCCAGTGAAGCACTTACAATAGAAGTGAATGAGGGGCCTGGGTGGCTCAGTGAGTATTGACACTGGCTACCACTCCTGGAGTCGTGAGTTTGAATCCAGGGTGTGCTGAGTGACTCCAGCCAGGTCTCCTAAGCAACCAAATTGGCCCGGTTGCTAGGGAGGGTAGAGTCACATGGAGTAACCTCCTCGTGGTTGCTATAATGTGGTTCTCGGTTGGGCACGTGGTGATTTGTGCGTGCATGCTGTGGTACATCTCCGTGGTAACGCGCTCAACAAGCGACATGATAAGATGCGTGGATTGACGGTCTCAGACGCGGAGGCAACTGAGATTCATCCTCTGCCACCCGGATTGAGGCAAGTCACTATGCCACCATGAGGACTTGGAGCGCATTGGGTGTTGGAGATTCCAAATTGTGTATAAAAGGGGAGAAAGAAAGAAAAAAAACAATAGAAGTGAATGAGACCAGTTTTTAAACATTAAAATACTCACTGTTTCAAAAAGTATAGCCACAAGACCTAAACAATATGAGCATTGACATGATTTTAGTGTGATAAAATCACTTACTAACTCTTTTTGTGTAAAGTTAAAGCCAGTTTTCCAACTTTGTTGCCATGACAATATCAACAAAACATAAAACGACTGTACAAATTATGCTTTAAACAACTCCAAATATTTGCCTCATTCACTTACATTTTTGTTTTCTTAAGAAAAGGAGGGATGAGTGGTAATCAATATTATGCTGTCTATTTAGCTTAACTTGAATTGAACCTGGAATATTACTTTAATTTAATTTCACCAAATTATTGTGCTTCTGATTTGCAAATTCTTTCATTGAATTGTATTATGTTTTTATGTATATATAGTCACACCAACAGCTATGTTTCAATGTGACTTTATGAATTTATTCTTTATGAATTTGTCATTTAAAAATGACATAAAACAGCAGCAATATTACATTTTAAATGTTTTTCATATCACATTTCAAATTGCAATCACAAAATGTCATTTTGACCAAGTCATGCAGCTATTTGCGATGATTATGTATCTAGTATTGTGTATAAATTTTATGTGCATATATATTTATGCTGATATTGCCATTATATCGACTGTTGACCAACCTGCTCTCTTGATATTGGCTTCGGCCATTGAAAACCCCATAATAGTGCACCACTATTGAGAATACAGTCTCCTGAAAGGAGTACCTGAAAAGAAAATGTTTTTTATTTTTTATATCTAATTAATGTAATTATCAATTAACCAGTTTATATCTAATTAATTATTCATAAATTATTTAATCTCTATCATATCTATATATTTATATATACTGTATGTATATATGCATATATACATATATACAGTATATGTGTGTATGTATGTGCATGGTTAAGTGCTCATGAAAAATGTGTCTTTAGTGATTTTTTGAAGATGAGAGTGAGTCTGCTTCACGGATTGTTAGGGAGGTCATTCCACCAACGAGCTACAGTGATGCCGAAAGTCCCGGAAAGTGATTTGGTGCCACTTTGTGTTGGTATGACAAGGCGCCGATATATATATATATATACTGCTCTGGAAAAAATTGAGACCACTGCAAATGTATCAATTTCTGTGGATTTAGGTATGGGTTGAGTAGAATGAACATTTTTGTTTTATTCTATAAAGAACTGACAATTTTTTTCCCCAAATTTCCAGTAAAAATATGGATATTTAGAGCAATTACTTGCAGAAAATGACAATGCAGAAGAAAAGATGCAGTGTTTTTGACTTTGAATAATGCAAAGAAGATGCAATATTAATTTTTAAATAACACAATACTAATGTTTAAGAAATCCGTATTTGATGGAATAATCCTGATTTTCAATCACAGCTTTCATGCGTCTTGGCATGCTCTCTACCAGTCTTTCACATTGCTGTTGGGTGACTTTATGCCACTCCTAGCGTAAACATTCAAGCAGCTCGGCTTTGTTTGATGGCTTGTGGCCATCCATCTTCCTCTCGATCACATTCCAGAGGTTTTCAATGGGGTTCAGGTCTGGAGATTGGGCTGGCCATGTCAGGGTCTTGATCTGGTGGTCCTCCATCCACACCTTGATTGACCTGGATGTGTGGCATGGAGCATTGTCCTGCAGGAAAAACCAATCCTCAGAGTTGGGGGACATTGTCAGAGCAGAAGGAAGCAAGTTTTCTTCCAGGATAACCTTGTACATGGCTTGATTCAAGCGTCCTTCACAAAGACGAATATGCCCGTTTTTGAAGCACCCCCAGATCATCACCAATCCTCCACCAAAATTCACAGTTGATGTGAACATTAACTGAAGCTCCTGTCTGCATGATTTTATGTATTGCACTGCTGCCACATGATTGGCTAATTAGATAATTGCATGAATATGTAGGTGTACAGGTGTTCCTGATAAAGTGGTCTGTGAGTATACATACTGTATACATATTGTATTGACTTTGTATGACTGACATGTTTTGATTACTTTTTCCGTTCATTTTTGTTTATGCTGATCTATTTTTTTAATTGATTGTATCTGTCAAAAATGTCTATATCAGGACATCCCACCCAGCATCACTGATGTAGCTCAATTAAGTATGGTCAAACATGTCATTTTTTTTTCCTGCACAGTCCGTGCAGCGTATCCACTTCATTTTCAAATCCCTCTTAAAACCTTTCAAAAAAAGTTTCTTTCAAAACTGAATTCTTGTCTTCACCATCTGCTAGATAGATTATACAAAGATTAAACAGATTTTGTTTTCTGAGAAATAGTAGATTAATGGAGACATTTAGTTACTGGAAGCCTGCAGGTTTGGCTTTATTCATAAAAAAACTAAATGACGTTGCCAAGAGTGACATTGGATTGCGCTGATAGACAGAGTGCATTTGAGAGGTCAGTTAATCCTCACATAGCTCTCAATCATAAAGATTAGCAGACTTGATCCCACATCAGAATGACCACAGGAGTGTTGAGGCATCCTATTGTTGAATTTTTGCAAAGTGAAGTGAACTCACATTCACATGCACACTCCATGTAATTATTCCCAAATGTTGCATTTTATCCATTCGAAAATATATTAAAAACAAACCAAATTAAAGGACAGACACATTATGATCTTGGACCTCAATGGAATTTTTTAATAAGAAATTCACATTTCAAAGAAATATTGCACAACATCCAGTCCTCTCAGTATTGCATTAAAAGCCTGAGATTTTTGCATAGATTGTGAAAAAAAAAAAAGCATTCTGTAATTTTTTTATTACATTTCAGAAGTTCACATTATACTTAAATGAGATGAAGCTAAACTTATATAACTTAATGTCAGGAATGGAAGGCTCGAGCATGAGACTCGAGTCGAGCTGCAAATTACCCCCTGGACTATTTCGATATATATATATATATATATATATATATATATATACAGCACTGTGCAAAGGTTTTAGGCACTTAAGATTTTTCACAAAAACATTTGTCTTAAGATGGTTATTTATATCTTCAGCTTTAGTGTGTCAATAGGAAATATAAATGTTAGACTCCCAAACATTACTTTTGCAAATAGAAAAGATTAGAATAGAAGAACAGGGAGCCCTGCAACAGATGTCATGGCCCCAACAGGGCCCAGAATGAACATAGTGTCTGAGATTGCATAAAGAGACAGAAGCAACTGAGACAGCCTAAATAGATAGAAGAACTGTGCTGAATTCTCCAAGAAGCTTGAAACATCCCATCTGCTAACAACCAAGAAACACTGTGTCCAGGAGTACCTACAAGAATCGGGGCTGTTTTAAAGGCAAAGGTGGCCACACCAACTATTAATTTGTATTTTTTATGTTTACTGGACTTTGTATGACCTTAATTGATAAATGAAAAATATTTATGTCATTATTTTTGAAGAAATCCTCACTATGCAACACTTTCACAAGTGCCTAAACCTTTTGCACAGTACTGTGTACAGTATAATAGAAATGAATAGAAATAAAGGAGTAGTTGGGGTGGCGGAAGGATGCCAGATAAATTGTCACAGGAGTGGTGAAAGCAGCTATTTATATACCTAGCAATGTGATTGACAGGATTAGATGAATATGATCCTCCAAAAACTTGTTTGGAGCTCCATTTATGGGTTTGTTTATAGTGCATTTGCTGTCTTATGTGCAAGCATGGGGTTATACATCTGCAATAACATAACCATGTAAGATTTTCTCAGCAACTCGACAACATCTTCACGAATTCTGTAAAAACAAGCATAATAGCACATCACACTTTCATTCACTGCCATCATCTTATACGTGTGGGAAGTGCCAGGAGGCTTTATTCTATAGGAATGTTATGCATTTAAAATTGTGTTATTGCTTACCTTCAAAGTCTACTGTACCATCACCATTGTTGTCTACCTCTCTGACCACGGCATCAATCTCTTTATGGTTCATATGCTCTCCCAGTAGTTTACTCATAGCAGATCTCAACTCCTCTGTAGTGATCGCTCCATCCCCATCCATATCAAACTGTAGATAGGGATAAAAGAAAGGAAAAAGGAAAAAGAATGGATTTAGAGAATATTTTCTGATCACTTCATTTAGCATGTTCTTTTCATCTAGAGCAAATAGTCTACAGTTAATTTATTACAAGTCAGGTATAATGTACAGTCAACAGAATTGCAAAGTAAACTTAGACAGGGAAATCAGGACCCCAATGAGAAGTGGAGCTTCTTGAATAAGTGGGTCTTGAATAATCCTGAAGGGGTTATGTGATAATGACTTGATGCCATTATCCCACCTATTACATGCTTACCAAACAAGTAAATAAATGGACACATGAAGTAAATTGAAATTTTGTAAAGTGTTTTTAGAGACTTCAAAGTAGCACAACCTAGGAGTTTGGCTGAAAGTTACAAAGGTCACATCTGGTCAATGTTCAGTTTAGTGGTCATTATACAAACATATCTGACCACAGAATGGTGCGATTGACCAATCAGAATCAAGTATTCCAATAAGTAACAGGTAATGTTGTGATACCGGGTCAAATTCTTCACCATGAGGCTACAATCACACCACCGAAATGGGATGCGGTGAAGCCAGTTGAAAGTTTTGGCACTGTATTTGGATGAATCCATATATAACCCTCTGTAGGAACATGCCAAGTCACCTTGATTATCATCATTGTGCATAAACAGACACATATTGACATGTAGTTTGTCTTCTCACCTCTTTGAAAGCATCTCGCAGTTCCTTCACACCAATCATGCCTGCTGTTTCTGCCAAAAGCTTTGGGGCCATCAACTCCACGAAGTCTTCAAAGTCTACCCTTCCTCCCACTGAGAGAAAATATGAGAGACTAAGACACTTTCTAAAAATTATTTTTGGATAGTTCACCCTAAAATGAAAATTCTCTCATCATTTACTCACCCTCATGCCATCCCAGATGTGTATGACGTTCTTTATTCTGCTGAAAACAAACGAAAATGTATAGAAGAATATTTCAGCTCTGTAGGTCCATACAATGCAAGTGAATGGTGGCCAGAGCTTTGAAGCTCCAAAAATCAAATAGAGGCAGCATAAAAGTAATCCATATGACTCCAGTGGTTAAATCCATGTCTTCAGAAGTGATATGATAAGTGTGGGTGAGAAAAAGATCAATATTTAAAAAAAGTTTTTTATTATAAATTCCACTTTCTGCCCAATAGGTTGTGATATGCCCAAAAGATCGCCAAAAACAAAATAAGTGATGTAAAAGTGAAAGTGGAGATTTATAGTAAAAAAGGACTTAAATATTGATCTGTTTCTCACCCACACCTATCATAATACTTCTGAAGACATGGATTAAACCACTGAATTTCTTACTGTATATACTGACTTTATATGCTTTTTGGACCTTCAAAGTTCTGCCACCATTCACTTGCCTAGATGGACCTACCGATGTGAGATTATTCTAAAAATCTTTGTTTGTGTTCTGCAGAAGAAAGAAAGTCATACACATCTGGGATGGCATGAGGGTGAGTAAATGATGAGAACTGTCCCTTTAATGGATAGTGCGCCTATATTAACCCATATGAACCTGATTTTAGAAGTCATCTGAGCCACTCACAATTCATGTTGATGTTCTGGCCCAACTCGATCAGTTCCATCTCGGTTGGCATATAACCCATTGTTCTCATGAGGTTTCCCAGGTCCTTACAGCTTATCAGTCCATCCTTATCCTTATCAAACTCATTAAACGCCTCTCTCAGCTCTGAGGAAAAGAGTAAGAGTAAACAAACACTTCACAACAACCATCAAGAGTACATATAAAAAGCACATTGTTGCATACAGTAACAAACACAATGGCATGAAATATTAATGCAAGATTGGAAAAAGTATTTTGTTTAAGAAAGCTCAAGATTAAGGAGTATAATTAGAGTCTCTGTAATGTTTAACAATATTTATTTGATGTTTATATATTAGTTAATGCACTATAAACTAACATGAATTAACAATGAACAATTGTATTTTCAAATATTGTTCAAAAGGAATAACTTCTTTCTTCCGTGCACTGTGTGCTCGGACAAGTTCATTAAACTTAATATTTATATGGAGACTTGTTGCCCTAAAAAAGTTCATTTTTCTGTTGTAATTTAACCACAGTTGAACCACAACACAAAATGTTGGGTTGACTCAACTTAACTTACTTTTGTTGTCTTTGCCTTGACTTTGAAGTTACATTGATGTAAAATTGATTTTTAAATAAAGAACTCTTGTTGAGACAACAGGTTAAACAACTGAAAATCTGTTTGGATTAAGTAATGTAGACTTGACCTGTTTTGTTCAAATAACATATATAATTAATTAAACTTGTTTTTGAACACAAAATGAGATGTTAGGCACTATGTTAGTGTCAGTGACCATTCTCTTTCTTTGGATCCATTTTTTTTTTTTTTTTGAAAAAAACTGTCTTTCTAACATGTTCTTTTGTGTTCCAAGGGAGACAGAATGTCATGGGAGTAAATGATGACAGATTGTTTTGTTTTTTTGAGTGATCTATCGCTTTAACACAACAGACAGTTTGTATTTACCTTCAATTTCATCATCTGCCAATTCTCTTTCCTGCAAAAGCAAAATGACACAAAGGTTAAGCTCCTCAAACAGGAGGCCTCAATCTCTATTTAGATTTTTGAAATTCATTGAAATCCTATTTCATGTCTGGGACTTATTTTGATAATGACTTTTAAAAGCAGTCACGCTCTGCGCTGTAATATATCCGTTCCTCATTCCTCCCATTTTCAGATGAATAAGAGGGTTTATGGGCTGAAGGTGACTAAGGGTTTACTGTGATAACAGCTTTTACCTCACCTGACTTAGTAAGGCTGAATGTGATTATGTCTGCTGAATCAGGCCAAACATAGATATACTAATACAAAAGAAATCCAGTCAATTTTCTGATTGCACTGCATTTCCTTTTTTCCTGTTATTTGGCCTTTTTCTTTCTTTCTTAAAAAAACAATATGCTACGGACATAACATTTTCAATCATAATACCATTCATGAGTCATGACATATCCTTCAGTATTCATAAAACCATCAGTTCACATGGGCACAAATGAGATCTTGTTACTGTCTAACACGTATAACACTATACAAAAATAGTAAAGGCTATTATTTTAAGCATCTTTATCTTTTTGGTCTATACATAGGTTGCTTTAAGAGGTGTAATATTAAAAGTTGTATATGTATACTTACGATTTTCGCTCCTCGAATGAAGACGCAGGCAGTCATATCTGTGAGTACTAGGATGCTGCTGACCAGAGTGCTGTCTGTGATCGGTGTCTGTCCTAAGCTGTTCACTGTGCCACCAAAAGAACAGATTTACTTCACCCTGCAACTTTCATGCATTTCAATGTGCAATTTGGTGAGTGTGTTTATATAGTTTGTCACATTAGTACTGACATACGTTTAAGTTACAGTATTATATCAAACAGCAAATTAAATTATTTGATAAAATGTGTCAAATATGCATACCCTTTTCTGCACTCAGTCTGGTGTGAAATTCTTCAAATGCGTTCTTGATCTTTCTTTCTTCTTATCTTGTTGCAGTGTTTGCTGACTGTGCTGGTCCAAAGCTAGTGAGTTGACCTTCCTCCTCAGTCAGTCTTTGCCCTCTGATTGACTGAATGTGCTCGTGAGTGCTTTTTTTATGGTGCGTGAAAGAAAAGGGGAGGGGTCACACTGACATCAATTTGAAAGCTGCACAACAAAATATCATCATTAATCAGACTCAAAAATGAAATAAAAGGAATGAACTGCTGATGTATATATATATACATTTTTAAAAAACTGACAGTGTGGATGTTGCCAGTAATTCTCTGTTTAAAAATATGTTGACAACAATTCAGGCATTCTGAAATGCCATTTCGGCACCATAATAATACAGGTGGTAAAAAACATGTGTGTTACCCATCAGGGTAACACACATGACATGTCACTAAAATAAACGGTATTTCACCCAAAATGAAAATTCTCTCATCATTTACTCACTCTCATGCCATCCCAAATGTGTTTGACTTTCTTTCTTCTTCAGAACACAAACAAAGATTTTTAGAATAATATTTCAGCTCTGTAGGTCCATACAATGCAAGTGAAAGGTGGCCAGAAATGTAATGCTCCAAAAAGCACATAAAGGCAGCATAAAAGTAGTCCATTGGTTCAGAACTGATCCAGTTGGTTTTGGGTTTTTACACTATAAATCTTGACTTCAAGAGTCTCCTTGGCGATCATGATTTCAAGCTTGCTTACCCTTACTAGCGCCATCTAGTGCACTGTGCATGTGTCAAGAACTAGGAAGTGCAATCGAGCTTGAAATCATGATCGTGCCCAGAGACTGCAAAGGCGACATGTCCAGTGGAAAAAGAGTTATATTTTGTTCTGTTCTCTCCCACTGGATCACTTCAGAAGACATGGATTAAACCACTGGAATCGGATTGATTACTTTTATGCTGACTTTATTTGCTTTTTGTTGCTTCAAAGTTTTGGATACTTTTCACTTGTATTTTGTGGTGCTACAGGGCTGAGATATTCTTCATAAAATCTTTGTGTTTTGCAGAGGAAAGAAAGTCACACATCTGGGATGGCATGAGGGCGAGTACATGACGAGAGAGTTTTTTAGTTTTGGGTGAACTGTCCCTTTAACTTAACAACATGAAATGTAACATAAACATGACAATGCACATACATAATAACAAAAATAAGAAAGAGAAGTTAATTTGTTAAAATAGAATCAAATGTGATATTGTAAATAATGTGTTAATTATGTAGTGAAAATATTTGATTAAATATTAAAATATTTGACTGTAAAAGAGCATGTATTTTCTTTTGAAAGATAGTTAAGAGGTTTCAAAATGTTACCTTGTAAAATGTAATATACAGTAGATGTTTCCTGTAAATTATAATTCAATTTTATAACTTACAAAAAATATGTTTTGACAGTATTTTATGGTAAATTATACATATTGTCTTGTTAAATCTAATATTATTTTCAATATATAAGATCAGGTAACTTGCAGTAAATTATGTTGAAATGTAAACAAATGTAACAATATTTTACAGTAAACATATCTAATCTAACAAGTTTTAACTATTATTTTTCTTTTTTTTTTCTTTTTTATAAAAATGACTAACATTTATACGGTTTCTTAATCCTAAACAAATAAAAAATGTTTTCGCTTGCATATTTTGTTCTTTTTTAAGCACCGCAAAGATATTATGTTATTGAAAACACGTCGTATTTTAACATTAAAAACATACCCAAATGTATAATGATTGCAGAATTGCATTATTCCAACAATAGATTTATTTAAAGATTTTTTTTTCTAAATAAGTGTTTATTTTAGTGTTGTATCATTGACATCTTCCAAATTAAAAAAAATAAAAAATCTATATTTTTTTTATTTTTTTGAATTTGATACATTCGTCTAAAGAAATGATTTCCCGATTCATTGAAAAATACTAATATGGATTAAAGAAGGCAACTCTGCTGTTTCTAAAGGCGATAATTCATGTCTTCGTGGTTTGGAAAATCCTAGTAAATCCATTCCATATAGGAACTGTTTACATAACAGACATTTTCACATTTCCCAGTTATTCACCTAAGAGAACTTCACAATCTGCACATGACATAGCTGACACATAGTTATCAAAATAATTCAATATACTGTTCGTGAAACATTGTGCTGATCTTGTGCTATGCACCTATATTAGAGATGCTAGTACCTGTTAATACGCCAGAAGCACCACAGAATTATTATTAACCATATCCATAGCACTCGTTTGACCTGACTTTTATTGTGTCTGTACATATTCGTGACCTTTTACTCTTTACCTTGTCACTGTTACCAAAATGTATGCGTTCATCCTCACAAATCTGTTTGCATAAGAGCTTAAGTCCAAAGCTTTGGCACTGGGCAAATTAATACAGATTTGATTATGATTTATTTATTTTCCTCATGGGTTTTTGATATAGGAAGTGGTGCCAAAAAGGGTTATATAAGGCATAAGTTATATTAGTGTAAAGGAGAAAATGAAGAATTATAGGATCATATTCAGATGACAGGGTTGAACAGAATAAAGTTTAAAGAGAAGGTGAAGAGATGATAATGTTGAAAATTGGTGAGGATGAAAGGTATCATTTCAATAAACAGATAAACATATGAGAGGCAGATGGGCTGATCCGTTTCAAGGTACTGGTGTATGGCATCCAAAAATGCTTTTTTTTTTTTTACTTTTTAGAAGGCATTTTATAAATCATATAGAATGTTTGGAAATAGGGTGGAATAGTTAAACTGTGAATAATTTAGTTTAGTTTAGTTTTATTTACTGCTTTGAATAACCACAAAGGCTCACCATTGCATTTGTTCAACATTCAGAAAAATGCTCTCACATTTACATCTCTTTTGTATTTTTGGAGGATGTTGCCATTTTTCTAAACAACAACATTACAGGTCAACTACAAAGTTACTTGGAAAATTGCTAAATACGACCATAACAGTTAACAGGGCTCATTATCAAACAAGAACAACAAAATGAACCGTGTACCCAATATGCTAATTTCAAAGAGCTCTTCCATGCCAATCTGCCCGCTCTGGTAAGCAATCACATTTCCACATTTTATATATATTAGTGGCCAGTTTCCACCGACATGCTTTGAGCTTTGGCTTCTCCCATTAAATAATCTCCTGATCAAGCACCAAATCTGTTGCTTTGCATTCAGACAAAGATGAATTGCTTGTATTTAAATTACAATTTACACTGAACGTGCGTTCATCCTTGTAGCTAAAGTCACTGTGAGCTTCATGGTTTTATGCAGGCTATTTCTGATGATTTTGAAAAGAATCCTACTTTTATTGTTTCTATATGTGTACCCCCTCCACCCACACCAGCCCACTTTCATCAAGAGAAAATGTTCCTCTTAAATAAAAGTACTTAACATTCCAGTTTTTGTCATTTCAGTTCATATCACATGATCAGTCACCATTAATAGAGAGAACTAATAATCTATGAAACACAGTTTTGAGAGTAACGTGAGCACTTCTTGGAATATTGTTAGTATAAAAAAATAAAATTGTGAGTGGGGATTAATTTGCAACTGTTGTCAAGGAGCATAACACTATGTATTGTATTGAAAACTTACTAAAGAGTTACTGCTTTATTATTATTCTCTTTTTTCTTCTTCTTCATTACTCGTTGTATTGATGCTTTGGCAATATTATATGTAAACACAATCGTGACAAAAAAGTACTTTGGAAAAAAAATTGAATTTGAGAAAGAGACAGAGAATACCTTGTATTTATATATCACCTGTGCCTTGATGTACCTCTGATTATAATTTTTTTAAGAATTTTTCATGCTTAATCAATTCCCGTCAATGTTTTTGGTTTGTCCGTTTGATCCTTTACACAAGATAGGACATTAAATGAGCAACCTCATTATTTTTATATGTGGATCAATGATGTGATGCTTCTGGATCTATTAAAGGAATAGTTCCCACAAAAATGAAAAGTCTCATCATTTCCTCACCCTCATGCCAGCTCAGATGTGTGTGACTTTCTTCTTTCTGCAGAACACAAACAAAGAATTAAGAAGAATATCTCAGCAACAATGAAAGTGAATGGTGACCAGAACTTTGATGCTCCAAAAAGCACATACAGGTGATTAAACCACACCAGTAAACACTTCTTTTGGTTTGATTGGCGATCGGCAAACCAGCTTGCAGGTGCATTACTGCCACCTACTGGACTGGACTGTGGAACATGTGGAACATGTATGCGCATGCATCAAGCACTAGGAAGTGTACTCAAGACTGAAATCATGATTGTTGTCTAGATGCTGCAATGACAAGATATTCAGCGAGAATTTTATATATATATATATATATATATATATATATATATATATATATATATATATATATACATATATATATATATATTATTTTATTTTAATTTTTTTTTTTTTTTTTAGGTTCTTCTCACCAAAAACAACTGGATTGCTTCAGAAGACATGCAGGTGTTATCATGCAGGTCTATTCGGACAGGGTCGTGGACAGCAGGGAAAGGACATGCCATTGTTCTCCCGTTGAACATTTTTCAGGGGTTGCCCAAGTGAAATTTAGGTTTGCCAAGGTAAATTTAATGATAATCTCGCATCCAGCGCTTTATCCATGCAAAAGGGTTCTCATATGCAACGCAATATTTTCAAGGTACGATTAAAGCTTGATTTCACCAACAAGTTTTAATTATTATAAACACTGTGCTATGCGCCATAGTAACATAACATTTAATCACACATCATCACCCTAACGAAAATGTCGATTTAGTAACAGTGCGATATTTTGTAATTTTTTTTATTTAGAAAACCCTTAAAAGAAGTCATGGTATTTGATTAAAAAAATAAATTAAAAAAAAATAATTCCCCTGAAAAATATGTTTTAATAGTGTCCACGCACATGAAGACACTTATAGGCGCAAATAAAATATTAGGATACCTTGATGGTTCCCACTGAACATTTTTAGATATTAAATCCATTTTTTGTAGAAATTTTCTGTCATGTTTTTCACAAATGTATGAAACCAGCATGGACGCAAATGTGTTTTAAAACTGGAATTTTAAAATATTCATATTTGTATCACCTCAGACAACCGAGATTGTCAACAGCGTGTGCACATTATGTTAAAATTAAAAATAATAATAAAAAAGTGTCCTCAGCAATGGACAAAACATACTGAAGCAGTCCAGCCCACTGTAACGAAACGAAACGAAAAAAAAAAAAAAAATTCATTCGCTTCACCCGCTCTTCCGGTTTCCGGTCGGCTCCCGCCCCGCTCCGCCATCATGAAGTCCTGAACAAAAAGCGAACGAGACAGGAAAAGAAAAACAGTAATGGACCTTTTGGTGACAGAAAGAGACAAATCAAACGCGTGACACACACGGCATGACAAAACATGACAAAAAAGCGACCGGTAGAAGCGGAATATCTCGCAGTTATTTAAAGTGTTCATCCGCTGTGCTTGCCAATCAGCTGATTGCGACATTATTTATTTAAAAACGGACGGATTCCTGTGCTGTGACCACGATCAGTACACTAGAATTAGATGGGTCGCTATTCAGATCGGACGGTTTGTGTCAAGTGAGAAGAGGGAAGAAGAGGCCAGATCTTCCACAGCAGGCCAGAGAGAGCGAGCTGACTCGAGCGAGCTACAGTGGATCCCATAAACCACGGTACGACAGACTCGTATAAATCATTTAATAAAGCAGCACTGGACGAAATGCACGGGTGAATGTTGCGTTGAAAATGTTCAACTGTGGTTATCACAGCAGTCTTGTCTGCTGCAGCTGTTATTACATTGCATTGCATTGCATGCGGTAGGGTGATTTATTATATTCATATATTTGCACAATGTCTGTTACAGACACACACCAGCTCTAATGTCATGTAAGCTTTTGCTGGGACATTGAGTCGATCATTCATGTGCAAGATCGCAGAGCTGTTGGGCAATGTGTTGCTTTTTCTTCCTCGTGCTCCATCAAATGACTGCGCAACCTATATGTGATCACACCTAGGCATGCTTAACATTAATGGCACTTCCAATACAGCATGTGAACTTAGTTTGAGAACACAAAATTGACCGAACGAATCCCATTTCCAGTGTGACAGTGATACATTTAATTTCCTTCTTCTGCACCTGCTTTTACACACCAGCACATATCAGAAATGCCTGATATTAATATGCATATGACTAAGAGCATCATAGAAAATGTGTGAACCTGAATTGTGAGCCAGGTGTCTGGTCCAAGATCCTGCTTTTAAAGTGTTTCGTGCTCTTATGTATTATATATTGACTGGATAACCATCATACTGTTTCGGTTGTTAATGTAATTCTTCTACAGTACATTATAAACCCTGTTTTGAAATATCATTAGCTTGGGATTGGAGCTGTTTTAGGACAAGGCGCATATTTGGAAGTGTCACATTTAATATGGACCACTAGAGTTTCTATAATGGTTGTTCGAATTAATTATTCATGATTTGTTGTGGTAATATAGGCCTGTCCTCTTTTTATTAGCATGTCAGCACACATAAAGTGTACGAGCTGTATCCTAGATTCTTGTTTGCTGTATATAGTGTAAAATTATATTTTAATTTCTACGTTTGGCTAACATTTAGGCACTCTTATCCAAAGTGACTTGCAGTGCATTCCCTGGGAATTGAACCCATGTCCTTGAAATTACAGGAGCCTTATGTAAATATATGTGTTGTTGCTGATAAAGCGTGGGTAAGTATTGTCCCTGTTTAGGCTAGTTGCTCTTAAAGGGATAGTTAACCCAAAAATGACAATGCTTTTTTTTAGCGTTACCTTCAGATATTAATACAAACACCCTCGTTGCATTGTTTGTGTCAAGGCGCTGGCCATGCCGTCGATTGTGCGGGCTGGGAGTCTGAAGGACCCGGAGGTGGCAGAACTTTTTTACAAGGAGGATCCGGAGAAACTCTTCACAGACCTGCGCGAGATCGGCCATGGCAGCTTTGGAGCCGTCTACTTTGTAAGTGGCCATTAGGACATTCAGAGCTGTTTGCACAGCTCACTGAACAAAGATGAAGTGACTTACTGTGTCTCTCTTTCCACTGGTCTCTCACTTACGTGTTTTTGCCTTTATTCGCTTTGCTGTAGGCCCATGACATCCGCACCAATGAGGTGGTGGCCATCAAGAAGATGTCTTACAGTGGCAAGCAGTCTAATGAGGTGAGCACGCACACACCAACGCACAGTGTTTCTTTCTTTGGATTAGCAAAGGAGTGCGACCTGTATAGAACTAGTTGAAGAAACCTCATGCATTTATTCACAGGGCTGTTTTACTAGCTTTTTATGTAAAAATCTGGTTAGAAAGCTACCTAGACAGATAAAATAAAAAAAAAACAAGGATTCAAATCTGGAGTTTTGTGGCATTTAGTAAATGTCTGTTAGTGTTCTCATAGAAGTTGGCCAAATTATCTTTTAGCATTTTCTTCTGGGTAAAGAGACCAAAAATATTGAGGCATGCATGGGAGTATCACATTTTTTGTCCGATCAAAAACTCTCCCTTTGCATTTATACCACCTTCTTCTGACTGGTAATAGCAAGTAGCAAGTCATGGTGCAAAGCAGGGATGTAAGCCAAAAACCAAAATTGTTTATTTAAGTAATGGGACAAGCTCTTTAGTCAGAGCAGGATTATCCATAAGGGCACTTGGGCCAGTGCCCAGGGGCACCAACCATTCACAACCACTAGGGGGGGCACCACATGACACAAGCTTTAAAAATATTTTTCGTAAATTGTTATATTATTAACTTGAAATTCTTGAAAGACCATACATAACTCGTTTATGAACACTAATTTAACAGTAATAATAATAATAATAATAATAATAAATTATAAATAAATGAAGATTACATGACCACTATCACTCCCCCCCTCCCCAATCTGTCAGAGTTGAGTTGGTCCACAACAAGTACGCGCAAATGTGTCATTTTTTAACGGCTACAGAAAATGACTCAAAATCCAAAATGGACAGACGGCAATTGAGTGGTTTCGCAAAAAGAAGATTAAAGAAAGAGAAGGACGCTAGGCGTTTAGCTACAATAAAAAATGTTCCGGGATCGACAATTTTTTGTTAGATCACTAGTTTTTGGGAGAACACTGGAATTGCAGACACCAGCAGCACTAAGTCTGACACCGCTGGCGCTGCTAGCGGGGAGATGCAGCAGCTGCTAATGTTAGTCAGGGCGTCGGCGATGACCGCCAGGCGAATGAGGATATTCTCCTTGTCCTTGGGGAGACAGGAGCGAGGAAGACTTCGGGTGAGGAAGAGGACATTAATGAAGGTAAATATTAGGGGTGGGATGGTACATGTAAGTTATTCAGTATTGAACCGAAACGATACGAGCGTCACGTCTCGGTGCACGCAATTTACACGGAGAATACACGGTATAAAAATAAATAAAACTAAATAGCGATACATATCGCTCTATTTCGCATAATGAACAGTCTGATCAAGATTGCAATGCTGGAGTGTGTGTGTGTGTGAGAGAGACACTGATCTATTATAGAATGTCATTCTATAGATCAGTGGAGAGAGAGCGAGAGAGAGAGAGAGAGGCGCGGGCGCGATCGAACTGTGTGTGTGCGTGTGTGAGAGAGAGAGAGAGCCGTGGTCGCGATCGAACTGTGTGTGTGTGTGTGTGTGTGTGTGTGTGTGTGTGTGTGTGTGTGTGACATGAGAGAGAGAGAGCCGTGGTCGCGATCGAAGTGTGTGTGTGTGTTTGTGACGTGAGAGAGAGAGAGCCGTGGCCGCGATAAAACATAAAAACATACTCCGTCATTTTGTTCATACAGGACATCATTCAAACTGCAAAGTGTTTACTTATATTTGTGTACACTCGCAATAAAACACAACAAAGTGCTTTTGTCACACTCTAAACTCTTGTCAAACTGTAACCTACAACTGTCACCCAACAAAACACACACACACACAAATCTGTTTATTTTTAAGTTACACATTCTACATTGATTAAAAATCAAATGTGTTTTAATGGTGGTATTAATAAATGGAGACATTTGAATATAGTGCTCACTGCTCATTTGCCTACATGTATGTAGTTGGACAAGTTAGGAAATTACATTTGAGAAATCACCTTGATTATGTCTTGTCTGATTGGGGGGGGGGGGGCTTTTGACGTATAGTGCCCAGGGGCACCACACTGTCTTGATACGGCCCTGTCTTTAGTACGTTCCGCCCTTTGGTGATAAGGCTATCCCAATATGTGTTGCAACAAGCTTGGTGTATAAATTAATCCAAGATTGTGAAGACGCAAAAAATTTTGATTCAATATTTATTCATTTCATACCAAAGAGAATTGTTAGTCTTAAAGCGACAGTACCAATATAGCACTTGATATTTCAATGTAAATACTTGTAAATAGATATATAAGTTATGCATGTAAACAATAACCATGTTACAAGAAATAGATATGCAATATAATATATTAGGACTGGGTAAAAATATAGATTTTCTGATTGCGATCTTAGTTTGAACGCAATCGATTCTTAAATCCCGAGATTGATCTTTTCACTCTGTGGCAACCCTTTATAATACAAGAAAATCACTCGCATATGCGACCAATGTCTCTGATTAGCCACTGGCTAATAAATGTTGAGATTTCACTCTCCAGTGGAGAAGATGTTATTAGCACAAAGATCTTTGGCTGCGTGTTGAGAGTAAAAGTTTGGTTTAACTCATTCTGTGTTTCCAAAGACGAGATCCACGGATCTATTTGTCATTGAATAATGCCTCTTTAAAACCCTTTGTTGTTTACAGGTAGTCGTTGATTAAAACCTTAAAAAAGAAACATTTGATTCTAATCACACATGTATGCGCTAAAGAAAACATTCATGCCTTCTCTCGTTACGACCCTTACTGACTGATGCCATTAGATTTAAAGAGACGGTACCGAATAATCACGTGTTCTACATATCAATGTAAATACTTGTAAATAGTAAAAATAATGCAAACAGTAGTAAACAGTAAATATGCATAAGCAACAAAATATATGCCATTTCAAGACATTAATTAAAAATTTCAAAAGCTAAAATGTGACCCATTTTGTTGAAAAACCTATGATAATATTATTTTATTAGATTCATATTTTTGAATTGTACCTAGAAGGTTTGCCTAGAGGGTTCCTTTTATAATTATGAGCATGAGCTGTGAGTGAATTTCTTTTATATGTAAGCAAAATGGGCACTGTAACAGAAATCTACCCATATGAATCGAATTGAGATCGGAATTGAATCGAGAGCTTGTGAATCGAATCGTGAAATCTGTATCAAACCCAGTCCTATAATATACACTATGTCAAGAGAATTATTAATGGAACTGAACATTTTTCAAAAGCTAAAATGTGACCAATATGATGGAAAAGTTATGACAATATAATTTGTAAATGTAATATTTTCGAATTGTACCTATATGGGTTACCTAGAAGGTTAGAAGTCCCCTGTATAATTAACAGCATTAGTTGAGAGTGAATTAAGCTTATGTGCGTTCTCAAGTTGATCGACAAGTGATGTTTGTATCTAAAAATTGATTGGCTCTTTTACCTGTAAGGCAGAGCTTCCTTTCTACATCCATTGACTCTTGGGCATTCCAGTCTCCAATTCATTTGACTAAAATTGGCCTGTCTCTGCTAAATAGTTTCTGGTATATCACACGTATAACTTAGCACTGTATTCAAATTATGCAAATCACGCAGCCAAAATAAACTGTTGTGTCATTTAAACAGTGAAAGCTACTACCTTTTATTGTACAGCAGAACTCTTTAACACAAAGTGCTGCACCATGCCTCATTTGCAAGCCCACCACAATAACAGACAACATTTGAAAGGAAAAAACTGCATGGCTATGTTTCACAGACTTGCAGGAGGATTTGAACTGAAATGTCATGTAACTTGATGCTAAATAAGCTCTTGATTGTTTCATTGTTCTCTTGTTCCTGCTGTAGAAATGGCAGGATATCATCAAAGAGGTGAAGTTCCTTCAAAAGCTGCGGCACCCCAACACTGTGGAGTATAGAGGCTGCTACCTGCGAGAGCACACAGCATGGGTGAGTGTTTGTGTGGGAGGTAGGCCATACGCATTTGAAAAGCCTCGTTCAGGGAAGGGAATGTACTGACCCGCTAACACTTTCCATTTATTACAAAAGAAGCCCTACATGCACTACTTGTTAGTTACAAACTGCAGTTATACATTTTCTGCATCTCTACCTTTCTCTTTTCTCTCTCTACCACTCATTCATCATCCTTTCCTGCTTTGTCTTCTAGCTGGTGATGGAATATTGTTTGGGTTCGGCCTCAGATCTGCTGGAAGGTGAGTGAACATTTGGAATATGAATTGTCTCGGCCACATCCACACCAAGACGTTTTTGTTTGAAAACGCATCTTTTCTCTATGTTTTGGCCTTCTGTCCACATTAAGATGGCGTTTTTATAGTGTGGACATATTTGTTGTCATGTGACGCAGTCATATGATCCATTCAACCCAAACAATCAAGATGGTGGCCCATATTGTACAGTGTTGTTGTGCCTTGCTATTCACTTTGATAGCGTTGATAACAAGATAAATGAGATTATGATAAATGTTTCTTTAGACAACCTTCACATTGCATTCCTTCAAAGACCACAGGAAATTTTCTTGGAATTGCTGTCTGGCGTCGGAACACAAAGACAATTGCGTTTCAGACCGAACATGGAACGGTGATTTTTTGCATGTACAGTGATTGGATTTAAGCATTTACATATGTTTCAGTGTGGACAAGAAACTTTTTGAGCGTTTGAAAACATGTGGAAAGAGAGCATTTGGAAAACGAAAACACAGTTTTCAAATGTATCCGGATTAATGTGGGCCTAGCCTCAGGGATCTTCTGGATGTTGTGATTTAGGCCTGTTCTGTTAGATGATGGATATTTGTGTTGGCGAGTAATTGATTTCATGATGTCTCATGCACCACCTCACACAGGTGCTCATACACTCTTGTTGTTTCCTGTTGTTTAGCGGCAATTACATCTTCTAGTGCTTCTCTGTGACCGCAACAGCTCGACTCTGAGTGTTGCCATCTTGTGGACCCACAAATGAGTGCTTATAATTCCAGGCGCATGCACATTATGCATGCTCAGAGTATGTGCAGTTAGATACATCGTGCTGCTTGCGTTCAGTGCTAAAGCACTCTGCTAATGACGGAATTTGCATCTAGAATTGGTGTCTGACCAAAGTATACTTTGGGCTTGTGAATTATATTTCTTATTTTCAAATATTTCTTCCTCAAAATTATTAAGGGTGCTTTCACACTAGCACTTTTGATGCGCACCCTGGGTTGAATGACGTCAAAGTTCAGGTCGTTTGGATGACGTGAATGCTGTTTTCCGAACTCTGATGCGCACACTGGAACCGTACCAGAGTCCACTTGAAAAGGTGGTCTGGGGTATGGTTAATGTGAACGCTGGTACGGTTTGCTGCTGATATGAATGCAGTCGTAACAAATTGCTAAAGTGAACCGCTTGAGATGTATAATTTGCGTCTTTGCAGGCTCGCGTTTGCAATTATTGTGGTAAAATGCATGTCGCATAACTGTTTGTGTCCAAATAAATCCCCTTCAGAGAGCAGCTCACATTTTCACATCTCTTGCAACGCATCCGTGGCCTTGCGGTAGACAAACGCTAATAATCATCACCACATTGCACCTACAATACATCTGCGGCAGACAAACAAGTGTTGTTCTGTGCATGGCAAGTTTTTGAGGTAAATCCAAAGAGACAAACTTTAATACTTCACTTAACACAGTGAAGACTTCTCGAATTGTTACTTAGTTGGTAAACAGCTGCCGATTGTACTCACATTGATGTCGTAATCAGACTGCAGTTTTGAACCCAAATAATATGATGTGAACAGGGACCAGCGGGGGCAGCAGGAGGGGGAGGAAATTAACTACTGGTTCAGTCCAAGCAATCGAACCAAGTGTGAAAGCACCCTAAAAGTATTTTTCATGGAAACTTTAAAGAACCTGAATTGTTAGGAGGAATCTGAACCAGAGTTGTTAAAGCTGAAGTTATTTCTGCGACATTAGCGCCACCAAACGGAATTGCAAAATAAATGTTGTTTTCAAAACAGCTTTCTGAATATGCCCCCCACGTGCCATTGGTCAAACAAAGAGATTTTTCCGCCCCCAACTCATGCCATTGGTTGAGTAATATTGTTGGGGCACCCAAGACTTTGAGCATGCAAAATATTTTGGACAATACAATGGACCAGGAAATGATGTCATGTGCTAGGGCTTCTTTTAACAAATAAATGACAAATAACGAATAATTTTACATTCAAATGTAAAAATATATTATCTTCCTTCTACAATAAAACGCACAGCCTTGATATGTGTTCTTTTGTATTTGTGTTTTCACTGTACCAAATTTTCAGTAGTCGGTACCATTTCCAGTGAAATTTCATAGTTCTCAATAAAAATATCAGTACCGCAGCATAAATATGCTAATATGATGATGTGCTATTGAATACTACTGTTTAGCCTATTTAAAACATTACTTTACAATGTAAATAATAAATGAAAAGAAATTCATGTTTCTTTCAAGAGTTTCTCAATCAAGGATGCATTGCTTAAGTGTTTTGAAATCTGTTTTATTCTTTACCAAATCATGTTTTCCTTTTTTCCAGAACTCCATGTTTTAGTTTAATTAATTTTAGCATCAAAATGGTGTCTAATCAATAGAGGTTGACCAATAGTGGATTTTACCGATAACTAAGTTGGGCAGTACCTGCCGATAACCGATTAATCAACCGATAGAATGAAAACATAACACAAAAATAAACAGTACTGGCTGATCCATGAAAAGTTATTATACTTTTTTAAATATAATATATATTAATATTTATTATATTTGAATTTAAATATCAGCTGATTTTTAAATTGATGGTGTTTCCGTAGTTCATAAGAGGGTGCAATTAATACAAAAACCATTCATCACCATTATATTATTGCATAGAACATTCCTATTCTGGCTGTTTAAAAAAAGCATTTCATTTTCGACTAATGTGCATATTCTCAAATGTTAAGTCAAAAGTAAAATAAGGGGGAAAACGCTTCAATTGACAGTTCACATGGTGTTACACGTCTAGAAACACACGATTTCTACTACTCCAGACTCAAGCTTCATAATAACAGTGAAATACTGAATATTGTTTTATTCAGTACAGTTGAATGTAGAGTAGCTATATTCACAGATAGCAGTGGTATCCGGCTAAACTCGGTGGTGAAGCGGCTCAGACCATGTGCCCAGGCCAGGGGCTGTTAAGACAGACAAAATACAACAGACTGGAACCAAACGCGAGAATTTCGAGACACGCATTTCCAACAACTCATTGCTTAATCTCAGTGGCAGTTCTAGCTTGTATGGCGCCCTGGGCGAACCCCTCTTTGGAAAAATAAAAAGTACCATTCTGCACTAACACATTTTTATTCAGACATTTGGAACAACACAAATTATCAAAACATTTACAGCTATATACATATTAAAATATATACAAAAATAACACTCGTAAATATAAAAAAAGTAGAAGTAACAAAGACAAATAGAAACAAATGTAGTATATAGATAAAATAAAAAAGAGAATCAAATTTTACACTATTACCCTATTGCTAACAAAAAACACACAAATAAAACTAAATTGCACAAATCCTATATAACACAAAGACACAAATAGAATAACACACTTCTAAAGAAGAGAACCCAATTTTTCCTAAACTGGGCACCTGATGGCTTAGACCTTTTCTTATCTATTTGTGTTGATTTGGCTCTCGAGCATCAACAATCACTGTCAACCAATCAAGACTAAACCAATTCACCTTGGGGGTGTGCAGACTGTCTGGTTTTATATTATTCTTAACGATTTCACACAAACCAGAAAAAAATGCAACAATATGTCTGTGAAACTATATATTCACAGTATTATGAATGAATTGTTTTATTTTGTAAAATTTTGTAGTGTGACTTATTTTCATTATTACTGTACAAAGTTAGTGCGCTATTTGATAGATTCCCCCCTACCTCGGGCTTCCAGTGGTTAGACCTGAACTACCCCCACCCCACTCCCCATCTCATACTTCTGAGTGGAAGGACTTCCCAGGTAGTAGCCTGCCTAGCTCACAAAAAAAAGACTACAATCAGGGCGCCCACTCCGACAAGGTTAATTGTCCCACAGTCCCACACGGTGACATGATATCATTGACGTGACGTGCAAATGAGCGATAGAAAACTGATTGCACAAATATCACCATTCCGAATTTCTTTTTGTGCGGGTGCCCCGTGCAAAGTGTTAAGATTAATGCGCAAATGCTGTGATTTAATTATATAAATACACTGCCGGCCAAAAGTTTGGAATAATGTACAGATTTTGCTCTTATGGAAAGAAATTGGTGCTTTTATTCACCAAAGTGGCATTCAACTGATCACAAATCATAGTCAGGACATTAATAATGTGAAAAATTACTAATACAATTTGAAAAAAAAAAAAAAAGTTCAGAACTACTTCACAGAGTTCTCATCAAAAGATCCTCCATGTACAGCTTTGCAGATCCTTGGCATTCTAGCTGTCAGTTTGTCCAGAGACTTGGGTGACATATCACCCCACAATTCCTTCCAGCTCTTGACATAGATGTGTCTTGTTGGGCACTTCTCCCGCACCTTACAGTCTAGCAGATCCCACAAAAGCTCAATGGGGTTAAGATCCATAACACTCTTTTCCAATTATCTGTTGTCTTATTTCTGTGTTTCTTTGCCCGCTTTAACCTTTTCTTTTTGTTTTTCTGTTTCAAACGTGGCTTATTCTTTGCAATTCTTCCCATAAGACTTGCACCCCTGAGTCTTCTCTTTACTGTTGTACATGAAACTGGTGTTGAGCGGGTAGAATTCAATGAAGCTGTCAGCTGAGGGCATGTGAGGCATCTATTTTTCAATCTAGAGACTCTGATGTACTTATCCTCTTGTTTAGTTGTACATCTGGACTTATACATCTCTTTCTGTCCTTGTTAGAGCCAGATGTCCTTTTGTCTTTGAAGGCTGTAGTGTACACCTTTGTATGAAATCTTCAGTTTTTTTTTGGCAATTTCAAGCATTGTATAGCCTTAATTCCTCAATGATTGACTAATGAGTTTCTAGAGAAAGCGGATTCATTTTTGCCATTTTGACCTAATATTGACCTTAAGACATGCCAGTCTATTGCATACTGTGGCAAAACAAACACAAAGACAATGTTAAGCTTCATTTAACCAACCAAATAGCTTTCAACTGTGTTTGATATAATGACAAGTCATTTTCTAGTACCAAATTAGCAATTTAGCATGATTACTCAAGGAAAAGGACTTGGAGTGATGGCTGCTGAAAATGAGGCCTGTCTAGATTTGATCAAAATTGGCTTTTTTTTTTCCAAATAGTGATGGTGCTGTTTTTTTACATCAGTAATGTCCTGATTATACTTTGTGATCAGTTGAATGCCACTTTGGTGAATTAAAGAACCAATTTCCTTCTGAAACAGCCAAAACTGTACAATATTCCAAACTTTTGGCCACCAATGTATATAGTTTACATGTGCTGTGTGGTTCACAGTAGATTAGTGCTCTGCTCTGTCATCTGATACAATGTGAATGATTCACAATATGTATGAGCGGTCGGATTTATACATTCGTTCAAAGTATGCAGCTCTTCCACACTGATTGCAGCCTTTAATGGTTTAATAAATCATATGGATATGTCACTATTTTTATTTCAGTGTAAGGATTAACAGAGCACGTGCTCAAAATGAGCATTTTAAAGCAGTCTTGTGTCAGTCATATTATGCGCTGGTACCGTATTGAGTCTGTGCTTGGTACTGCAGAAACACCGGTATCCTTACATCTTTTTTTATTTTAGTATCGACTTGGTACTGACGTATCGGTACTGTTGACAACACCACTTTGTAATGAGCCAAGAGGTCATGATGTTTCGATTTTCTGTTTACCAGCTCAAGAGTTCAGCAGCCAAACACAATATGTCTTCGCGTTTCAAACAGTACATGCATACTAAATGGCAACAAATGTTTTATAAAGGGTGATAGGTGTGATTATATTCATTATGTAACATTGTTTGGCATAAGTTTGCAGACAGCAAAAACAGGATCTGATATTTACTTCTTCCCCTTTTCCTTAGTGCACAAGAAGCCATTACAGGAAGTTGAGATAGCAGCAATTACCCATGGTGCACTACAGGGCTTGGTATACCTCCACTCTCACAACATGATTCACAGGTACAGAACGGCTTGGAATGACTTCCCATGGCAGTGCTAATCCATCTATATGTTCTAATTCTGTTTTGTGCTTTGGAATTATATGTATTTTGAAAAGCACTATGCAAATAAATATTTAGATAACTTAAATTAGGTTAGTAATGTGGTGTACATTTGGAGATCAAATTCTGCATTTAATTGCAGCATTAAAGATTCAAAGAGTATATGTGTCTTCCTTTACAGAGATGTGAAAGCAGGTAACATCTTACTAACTGAGCCTGGCCAGGTCAAACTTGGAGATTTTGGTTCCGCCTCCATTGTTGCTCCTGCCAACTCCTTTGTTGGCACACCTTACTGGTACAAAAAGCTCCCAATAAATGACTTACCAACATAACCAGCTGACATAATTTCGAAGAAATATACAGAAATGTATATACTGTAATATGCATGATATATAATTTGTTTTATAGAGTACTCACACTCTAGATTACTTCCCCTGATTGTATGAATGTCCATATGTTTTGTAGGTAAAATCATTGTAGTAGTGCCCCTTATGTCTAATCACAGATGATCTGGTTAGTTATTATCAGTTATTTTGACTGAGTTTTGCTCTTTTTGTAGGATGGCTCCAGAGGTAATCCTCGCCATGGATGAAGGGCAATACGACGGGAAGGTTGACGTGTGGTCACTCGGCATCACCTGCATTGAGCTTGGTAAATAATCCCTGATGCACAAGAGCATTCACCTATTCACTGACTGTAAAGGTGAACACAGGTTCAATTAGTCTTTGAAATGCATGAGACTGTACCTTTTCCTTCAGGAATATTCCATGTGTATGGACAATATCTGTGGCACACAGTCTATTACCATTTTTAACTCATCCCTCTGTCAGTTTGTAATGGGTTAATGTGGTATGGACAAAATCTTATAACACTGGATGAGGAATTTTATGTTAAATAGTTTTGTTTTTTTACTGGAAATTCAAGAGAATAAATGTTTTTTGTTTTTTTTATTATTATTATTTTTTTTTTAATAAATAACCATGTGGTAATTATATTATTGGAATTGTTTTCATTTTTATTTCAAAAGTTGATTGATGCAAACTAAAAGATACGATTATTCATAAAAACAAATAAGTTATATACATTATATAACACAAAAAGATTCAAAAGAGTACAAATATATTGTATGAATAGTTCCAAATTCAGAACAAAAAATTCAAAGGCGTTGTAAAATAGCCGATATTCAGGGGACACACATACGCACTAATCTGTCTAATAACTAAAAGTTTACCGATATAGCTGATGGAGACATTTTTCCGTATATCTCTGTCGATACTTCAAATGTCGTGAAAACTAGTTTGGAAACACCTTTTGTTGAGAAAATTGGCATTAACGTAAAAATATAGTGTTACATGACAAAATGACCCCAATCGTTAGCCTGTGTTAATCATGATGAAAATTTATTGTATGTGAAGCAATACTCGCAATGTTATGGATTGGTTTTAACAGCGTATCTGCACCGATCCAATGCTGCAACAAATCTGCGTCATGACACTTCCAGGAGTGCCAACACAAATATCTCGTATCATGCTCCTGTCATCGACAAGTGCACAGAGAACAAATGAATAGCCACTCTTTGCCATTAATTTAATCGTGGTAGCCATCCTTTTATTTATTAAAGTTTCTTTTCCACACCATTCAAAATAATAGATGGCAGTCATGGAATTAGCCCACAATACAAAAACTTATAATTTCTGTGCACAAAGATGTTTTAAATGAAAAATAAATACATAATACTAGGAGAGAAGCTTCAGTGTGCTTGATTCCCTGTATATAAAAAAATGCTCTGTATTAAATTAATTACCAAACGAATAAAGCATTCAAATAAAAATAAACTACCAAATGAAAAAAAAGAAAACAAGCTTTTGAACATTTTAAAACATTTATATATTTTCAATCTAATTCTCTGTACCTCGGATCGCATTTGCTGAGATTATTCAGAAAATGTAAATTGCATTATGACGCTAAAATTAATTTTAGATGACAATCAAGTTCAGTTGGTCGTTAGAAGTTGCTGGACGAATATTCGGGACATAATGTAGTTGTAATGGCAATGCTTTAGATTAGAGGATTGTTCAAAATATCCAATTATATATCAGGAACGTATCGTATGTAAACCCTGATATTACACCGCATCAATTTTTCTATAGGCAAAAGATACGCACAATTTTTGGAAGGCAAAAGATACACACATTTCTGTATGGAAACGGCTTGAGGGCAGATTTCTTCTACGATAAACCAAAACTTATCCGAGAGTGTTTTTTTTTCATGCACACCATTTTTATCGATAAAAGGCCATTTGAATGGAAACAGGCAGAAGACTGCAAATTTTAAATACAATTTATAAAAATAATTTTTTTTTACGCATTTTTACAGTGTGAAAAGTGGATGGAAACTAGATTACTGTTATCGGCTGATGCGGATAATCTCAAAATGGCCAAATATCGGCCGATTAATTGGCCTGGTCAATATATCGGTCTATCACTAGCAAGATCTCTACAGGTTGACACTTCATAATGCACGTCGTTATTTTGTAAAAAACAAATATATATATATATATATATATATATATAAAATGTTTTTACATTAATACAATTACAATGGAAACCTGGCAGCTAACTGTTTGCTTGTGTCCTTTCCTTCTATTGTAGCGGAGAGAAAGCCTCCCTTGTTTAACATGAACGCTATGAGTGCCTTATACCACATCGCCCAGAACGAGAGCCCAGTACTGCAGTCCAATCACTGGTAGGGAACCAGACCTACCACATCCAAGTACCAATATGGATGGTGCCTTACCACTTTTGATTTACCCAAATTTAAATCACAAATATATTAATATATTTTGTGCCCCAACATCTCAGGTCGGATTATTTCCGTAACTTCGTAGACTCTTGTCTGCAGAAGATTGCACAGGACAGACCTACCTCTGATGTGCTGCTTAAAGTAATATTCTTTTGGAGTTTTGAGGAGTTATCCATTTATGCACTAATTACACTTTTTGAACATTGTGGATCCCTACAGTACGTTTTTTTTCTTTTAAATAAACCTTTACTTTCCACGCTGTTTTCCCAGCATCACTTCCTGTGCCGCGAGCGCCCAGTGACTGTGGTGATGGATCTGATAGCACGCACTAAAGATGCCGTGAGGGAGTTAGATAACCTGCAATACCGAAAGATGAAGAAGATACTCTTCCATGAAACACACAATGGGCCTGCTACTGAGGGCACAGAAGAAGAAGAGGTGAGATAATCTTTCAGCGTCTGATCATTGTCTGTCTTGTTGTCAAATAGAAAAGAAAGTCAGAAAAGAAAGTTTTCAGGACCCCGGGCATTTGAAAGATGGGCATAATCATTGAATCTTTTTACACTGCAATAGACAAGCTATTTTTGGTGCTAGTTGATCGATAAGCCAATTAAGATGTCTGTCTGGGCGTCAACCCCCTGTGGTATTGTTAGAAGAATTTGTTTAAACAATAGATGTACAGACATTTTTCAGAGTTTTGTAAACTGTTTTGTCTGCCGACTGGCTATGCAGACGTTTACCAACTCATGTTTCAAATGTTTTATTTTGGACTCTTTGTTCTTTTTTCTTTCAGTCTGACATTGGGAGTGCTTGATTGCTTTGAACTAGCTACACTTAAAAGTCAACATGAAATCCAAATTTACTCTATTTGCTTGCTTTGGCCAAGTCCACACTAATACGTTTTGTTTGAAAATGCATCTGTTTCTCTACGTTTTGGCCTTATGTCCACACTAAACTGCCGTTTCTGACAGCCAAAACTGAGCTTTTCGAAAACGCTGGATACATTTGAAAATGGCATCTTCAAGTAATAGTATGGACAGGAAAATATCAAGATATCTGAAAATGTTGTCATGTGATGCAGTCATGTGATTCATTCAACCCAAAACAATCAAGATTGTTGTAGCGGCGTTGTTTTGTCTGCCTTTTGTTTTGTACACCCTCACATCGCATTTCTTTAAAGGCGATGCGACGTTTACTCAGAATTGCTGTCTGGGGAAGGAACACGAGGACCAGATCATACCGTACATGGAACTGTGATTTTTCGCAAGTACAGTAGGGGGATTTAGGAGTTTTCATACAGTTTCAGTGTGAACGAGTAACTTTTTGAAAATGCTTGAAAGGACTGTGGATGGAGAGCATTTAAAAAATGAAAATGTAGTTTTCTAATTTATCCGGATTAATGTGGACGTAGCCTAAATACAGGGGTCTTGGTCTTTTTTGTGTACTATTCAGCTGCACAAGTTATTCCAAAGAAAAAAGTTGTTTGTCTTTGTAATCGTTCATCAAAATATAATAGCTTGCTCCACCTCTGAAAGATGTTCCTTTCTGGCTGACATCACCATTTATTTTTAATTAGTGAATATCCTTTTTCATACATAAATACGTTTCTTTAGAAAAAAAAATGGTTGCAAACTTTGTTTCATGTAGACCTTTAAAAATAGATTTTTTTCTGATCACAAGAGTAAGTAGAAATTGCGTTGCGCACACATTTGTTAATACACCTCTAATCAGCATGAAAAGCTGGTGCCATCTATCGGGATGTGCGTTTAGTTTTTAAACACACTGGTGTCTTGCAGGATGTAGAGCAGTACATGTTGCGGATGGGAACAGTGAACAGCATGGAGAGCTCCCATTCACTGCCGTCCATGTCGATCAGTGCCAGCTCCCAGAGTTCTTCAGTAAACAGCCTGGCTGATGGTTCGGATGACAGTGGGGAGATCGTTATGATGCAGGAGGGAGAGCATACAGTCACCTCCAACAGCTCTGTTCTGCACAAACCTCTGGTATGTGTCAGTGGGGTTGTTTCAGGTTTCTTTGTGGTGAACTGAAGCTATATTATTCATTAACATATGATTACTGTTTGTGCTACAAATAACCATCACCCGATCCTTACTCAAATCTTTCTCTTTGTCTATTTTCGCTGGGGTGCTTTAAAACGTTGTCACAGTAGACCAGACACCTTGTGTTTTATCTGCCGAAATTACAAAGCATTTTGAATTGAAATTCAGTAAATGACAACTCAACCTCTGCTTCTAGATATACTTTTATGACTTTTAATTGTCCCTCTGATTCCCCATATAGAACCACGATAACATCTATGATGACCCCTACCAGCCAGAGGTAGACTCCCAGCAGCAGGGCCCGTCTGGGGGTCGCAGACGCAGAGGACGGGACCATTTCGCCACCATCCGCACTGCTTCTTTGGTGACCCGTCAGATCCAGGAGCACGAGCAGGGCTCAGCACTGAGAGAGCAGATGTCTGGGTACAAGCGCATGAGGAGGCAGCATCAGAAACAACTGATGGCTCTAGAGAACAAGCTGAAGGCCGAGATGGATGAACATCAGCTCAGGCTCGACAAAGAACTGGAGACGCAGAGGAATAACTTCAGCAGTGAAGCAGATAAGCTCAGCAAGAAGCACCAGGGCATCCTGGAGAAAGAGGTGAATGAGGGCGAAGCTTGTGGTTTTAGCTATTTTAAGGAGTTGCAGTCTGACACTCTCCACACCTGTTTCTATCTTATCTGTAAAAAACTTTTTCTTTCCTGTTGTCTTTTCCTTTCCTCTCCCTTCTCTTCCTTCTTAGACTAAGGGCACTCTTTCAGAAGAAAAGAAGTTTCAGCAGCATATTTTGGGCCAGCAGAAAAAGGAGTTGACCAGTCTAATTGAGTCTCAGAAACGCCAGTATAGACAGCGAAAAGAGCAGCTTAAAGAGGTAGTCAACGTCTTTAAGACATAAATTCTGATACCCCTATTCCACTGACTGCCAGTGCTGGTTCCAGAGCCTGTGCTCAATCTGGCCCTGTTCTGAACGGTTCCACTAACTTTTAAAAACGTTCCTGGTTGGAAAAATCACCTTTGCACCAGCCCCTTAAATCTGTTGGTTTTGAAACCATGAGGGGAGTGGTTAAATGTCCTAACCAGAAATGATTCCAGTGTTAAGCAAGCATCTGTCTGTCCACACTGAACATGAAACTGCAGTGCGACGCAGCACAATCATAAATAATAAGAATTAGGGCTGTATCAAAACAATCAAATATCGATCGTCCATCCTTTCAATAAAGAAGCAGGTCATCTAAATAAGCGCAAACTCAGAGCAGTGTTCCTCAGTGCAGTCACAGACGCTTCTATGATGAGCGAGTGAGACTAAGGCTATGTCCACATTAACCTAGATACATTTCGAAAATGGTGTTTTTGCTTTCGAAAGGCTCATGATTGTTATGAAAGCATACGATAAGGTTTGGTGAGAAACTAACTGAAATCTAATGTTTTATTTAGTGAAAATGTTAACTGACCATCCATTGATCTCCTGCGTGTGTTCATGATGGGCACGAGAGCAAAAGTTCATGCAGCCCCCCTCATTGGGGCGTTCAAGTGAAAACTCATTTTGTTTATCTAAAATCAGGTCCTCCACAGCGATAGCGACTCGGCGACAACAGAACACAATACAGCTGCACACAAAACAGAGAAAGTTTGTAGTCAAAAAATTCATTAATTTCTATGTCCAGCCTTACCTATGTCCAGAGTACTTGGAAATAAAACAAACATAGAAGAGGCTACAGGCAGCCACAGTCGCACCGTGTCCTAACCTGACGGCAAATGACATGTGATTAAAGGTATGTTTTTTTCCTAAAAAGCAGTGATGAGCGATGGTATATTATTTCGATCCCTTGTTTTCTATTTTTGGCATTGCTCGAGTAACTCCTTCCACTGTGAACTGGTACCGGTCCAAAAACAAAAAAGTAAATAAATAAAATAAGTCTGGGCATAGAAATGCATTAATCTTCGACTACAAACTCTTCAGACATGTTTAGTAAGTTCTGTTCTCTGTTTTGTGTGCAGCTGTGTTGTGTTCTGTTGTCGCTGTGGAGGACCTGTTTTTAGATAAACAAAATTAGTTTTCGCTTGAACGCACCAATGTCGCAAGGGGGCTGCGTGAACTGTTGCTCTTGTGCCCTATCAGGAACGCAGTCCGTAAACATTTTCACTAAATAATACATTGGATTTTGGTTGGCTTCTCATCATATGCTTTCATAACAATCAAGAGTCTCATGGAATAATGTATTAGACATTTGTATTCTTTTGAAGCTTGAAGAGGTGGTCACTATAAACTGCCATTGTATGATATCATTGAGCACACATTTTTTTTCACAATTTCTCCCCTTGTGTTAAGAAAAATAAAGTCCTACATAGTGTTATAACAACACAGGGCTGAGTAAACAATGAATTCATTTTCATTTTTGGGCGAACTATCCCTTTAAAATATCTGTCTCTGTTTTTGGTCAACTTTAGTTGCATAGACACTTTTGCTGTTGGATTGCCAACCTGAATATATATTATATTATACTAAAGTATGCATTAGTAAGATATTTCTGTCATTATTCCTTCATTTTCACATGTTACTTTAAGGCTCTCTCACCATGAACCTTATTTCACATGAAGAAAGACCTTTTGATATTCTTTGTTTCTTTTTCTATCATCTTGGGTGTGTTAGGGGTTTTCCTGTGTTTAGATTAGTTTGGGTGTTGGTGGTGACTGTGAGTGGTTGGGGACTAGATCAATCTCCGGTTACTCTTGACACACCCCTTCTGCCCTGATCAAGCTGATCATATTATCATCGTCCACAGCTGTGCTGCTGAGAAGGCATGGCATAAAAGCCAGTGTTTTGAGTTTAGCAAGCAAAGTAGATGTTGGTTGTAGCAGCTGATCAGGCTGCTCTCCACACCTTTTACTTTCTTGGAAACTCTTAATTTTGTATTATTTTCCTCCTTTGAGGTAAAAGTTTGCCTCCTCTTTAAATTCTTTTCAAACTGTGTTTTTTTTTTCACTGAGGCAACAATTTGCCTCGTTCTTTATTTTCTCTTTAAGAGACTTTATTTGGACTCTTTAGTGGGTGTCATGGAAACATGACACCTTTTTAAGAAATATGTTCGAGTTCATTTTTGAGTTTTAGTTAAAAGTTTAATTTGTTTATTTTCCTTTTATTTCCCCCTTGTTGTGACCCATCAGGGCGACCACTGTCCAGTTCTTAGAGGCCTGACACGTGTTTGAACCCACAATGACAAAAAAAACATTTGCCATTACACGGTTGTTAAACAAAAGTTAAACCTTTGCATTCACTTAAGACCTCGTTTATATTTGAGCGGGAGTTTGGCACGAACCACCGCAAACAGAGTGTACATCATAGCTTAAAATGCACAATAATCGCGGTTAGATTAAATAACTGCGGTTAGATCAAATAACTGTGATAAGACAATTAATCGTGACAGGCCTAGTCATTGAATAATGTTTCTTTTAATACCCTTTCTGTTCTCCACAGTCAGTTATTGATCAAAAACAATAAATGAAACATTTAATCACACATAGCACTGATGCTGTAAAGAAGTCATTTGACCAAAACAAACACTATAAATATATATATATATATATATATATATATATATATATATATATATATATAAAATAAAATTATTCAAATTAATATTTCTGTAATTTTACAAGTTAGAAGGTCCTGGTTAGAAGAAAAAGTGATCAACATGGAAGAGATACATCTTTATCACTTTGTGTCAGGTTAGGATTTCACAAAGCATTATGTTTGTGGGCAGGTTGTGTAGTAGGATAGTCAGTTATGTCATTGTTAGTTTCTCAAATCAGTGGAAATGCTGGTCTGTGAAAAGGTATATTAGTCTATCTTTTGAAAGAATAGCAGCTGAATCACTGCTTTCTTTCTATTTAAGTTGCTGTTCAGCTATGGATTTGCTGAGATGTTCCACTGAAATTTTGAAAAAAATTTTGTGTGCACAGGAACTGAACGAGAACCAGTCCACACCAAAGCGAGAGAAGCAAGAGTGGTTGGTTCAGCAGAAGGAGTGTCTCCAGCAGATCCAGGCAGAGGAAGAGGCGGGTTTACTACGACGACAGAGACAGTACTACGAGCTGCAGAGCCGTCAATACAAAAGGAAGATGCTGTTAGCCCGCCACAATCTGGAGCAAGACCTACTCCGAGAGGTACAGATCTTGTGATTGTTGTTGGCCAGACAGATTAACAGTGCAATATTTGACTAAAGTGATATTATCACAGGGTTCCCACAGTCATGTAAAACCTGGAAATTTCCATCTTTATTCAGTAATCACAAATGACTCAAGTCAACGTTACCATCAATGACGACAATAAAAAATGTCAACAACATTTTTCATCGTCGAATAATCATTTGATTTCATTTAACGCAACATGAGATCATTTGAAACTCTAATGGCGCTGAAAAGCAGCTCTTCAGCTTGCGCTTGATTGAGTAGAGGAAGAAAGAACAGCTCACAGTCCAGACGCACTCCAAACACATTAAGGTGATATAGATCGCAAAGTATGAGGGAATTATAATAGAAAAGTACAAGATAATTAAATACAGAATCAGTGCCGTCGTCATGTTAAATAAAACCTAGCCATACCTGGCGTTCCGCTTGAGAAAAACTTGCCTGTCAGAGAGTCTAAAGTAAACACCCCAGCATTATATCTTAAATGAATCCTTTATTAAAGTTCAAATAATAAGAAAGCCGGTTCTATAAATAAGTACAAACTCCGAAACTGCTATTTCTCTGTGGACACTGCAGCTCGATTATAACATGATTGCTCGCAACGTTGTGAATCATAATATATCTGTCATGGTTTCTATCTTATCGTGAAGAAAATGTGCTGCATATTATTTTCTGTGAGAGTAAATTAAAAAGAAACTCGCCACTAAAATGATATCCTTATCCATTGTAAATATTCAGTGTAGCTGTGTACAAAGCACCATCAATACAAAGGTCACTGCCAAACCAAGCAACTTCATATTGGTTAATGCAGTGAAATCGCCTGTCACAGTTCACCAGACTTGAACTCCACGCGAAGTTTGCGAGGGTAAATTGTTTGCCACCGGAAGTCTATCGTGTGAAAATCACGATTGCGCAGATTCCCTATGAGATGACTATATCTCAGCCACGGATTTCCATGGCTGTGCAGAGGAAAGTGTGACCATCTATACGCTGCGTTTAATCAAAATTGGATGTGGAATATTCCGACATGATATCTCTAATCTCTGACCATAAAGGCATTCCATTGTTTAGAGGATGATGTTTAAACAAACAAAACTGCAATCCTTCTGTTAGCTTAGTAGGTGTTCAGTTGTCACCAGATATATCTCCTAACAAGGTACGAAATTAGTAGCCTCAGCGCTTCTCATGGAAAATGTGCATGCATAGAGTTATCACTCTTCTCTGTTTCAGTCATCTGAAAACAGTTTTTAAGAATAGTGCCATGAGAACACTGTAAATGATCTCAGACCATCTGAGGAGGTGCTCTGAGTTTAGTTTGCTTTATTTCCACGAAGCAGTTTGTGTTTTAGACCCCATTTCCACCTGGTATTGCGACGTGTCTCAGGTGATCCGATTACATGTGGTAGTTGAGACACATCGCTGTTTACACCTGGGGCAGCAGGTATAAAACTTCTCGTCTAGTCTAAAGCTTTGACTTAGCAGTCAAAAAATTCTTACCAAAGAGTGGGAGCTTTTTATAAATATGTTTAAATCAACTTTCAGCGCAGTCTATGACTGATTATTAAGTGCTGACTGAGGTGACACTGAAAGGGTTAGTTCACCCAAAAATTAAAATTATCCCATCATTTACTCACCCTTAAGCCATCCTAGGTGTATATGACTTTCTTGTTTCAGTCAAACACAATCTGAGTTATATAAAAAAATATCCTGGCTCTTCCAAGCTTTATAATGCGAGTGAACGGTATCTTAGAATTTGAAGCTCAAAAAAGCACATCCATCCATCATAAAAGTAATCCATATGGCTCCAGGGGGTTAATAAAGGCCTTCTGAAGGGAAGCAATGCATTTTTGTATGAAATATATCCATATTTATAACTTTATAAACAGTCATTACTGGCTTCTGGTAATGGCCGTCCACGCGTTCACGAGAGAGTTGAGTTCCGGCATATGACGTAGGTGTAGCGTAAGCTCCTGTGAGAAGTGATAACTTGGACAAGTTGTTTTGCAAAATGGAAATGGAAACTTGCATGACTTATCAATGTTTTGAGCTGGGGTTAAACATCTCTCAAGCACGTTAAATTGCAGAAGGAATCTGTCAAAACACTTTGTAACTGG
Source organism: Xyrauchen texanus (assembly GCF_025860055.1). Taxonomy (NCBI): domain Eukaryota; kingdom Metazoa; phylum Chordata; class Actinopteri; order Cypriniformes; family Catostomidae; genus Xyrauchen; species Xyrauchen texanus. The sequence continues at coordinate 12,057,422 of NC_068308.1, forward strand.
TTAAATGAAATGAGGAACAGGAGACGGTGATTCCAAGACAGGAATGTCAATTTGTATTGATACAAAACGTGTTTGCTTAAACATCTCACATCTCTGTACCATTTTTCAAATGAATTTTTTCCCTTAGAAACACGTTTTCACTACTGTAAAGTGGTGTCACTGATGGAGGTTGCAGTGTTGGTGCAAAGATACTCACTCAATACAATTGTACAGAGTGGTTATCTGAGTAACCGTAGCCTTTCTGTCAGCTCGAACCAGTCTGGCCATTCTCCGTTGAATTCTCTCACATTTAAGGCATTTCCATCCACAGAACTGCTGCTCACTGGATGTATTTTGTTTTTGGCACCATTCTGAGTAAACTCTTAAAAACTGTTGTGTGTGAATATCCCAGGAGATCAGTGGTTACAGAAATACTCAAGCCACCCCATCTGGCACCATCAATCATGCCACAGTACAAATAATTGAGATAAAAATTTTTCCCCATTCTGATGGTTTATGTGAACATTAACTGAAGCTCCTGACCTGTATCTGCATGATTTTTTGCATTCCACTGCTGCTACACGATTGGCTGATTAGATAATCACATGAATTTTAAGTGTACAGGTCTTCCTAATAAAGTGCTTCGTGAGTCTATATATATATATATTATATATGTAAAATAAAAGTGGCTGGCAAAAATCTAAATGGCTGGTAAAATTGAACATTCTACAATTTGTACATAATTTCGTACCCTGTCGTCTAGCAACCAAATTGATACATGATGCTGCAATGCTAGTATGGCTGCACAATATTTGGAATTTATCTAAATATCGCAAATGTAAATATTGTGATGTGCATATCTCAAGGGCTTGTTATAACTGAATAATTTGAATACAGTAACGTTATTGGCGATGCAGATAGCAGAGAATAGACCGTGCGGGCGTTTGTGGGTAGTGTGCATATGCGACTGTTGCATTGTCGTTTAAAGTTTAACAGACTGGGCGATAACATGAGTGAAGACTCATTTCAGTAAGTTGTGCTGTATCTTTCAACATTTCTCTCAGTCTCAATTTCAGCATGGATTAGGAGCAAGTACAAAACGCATATTCCTACGGCAAGCTCTTCTGTACATCTTTTTCAAAATAAAAGTTTCAATGAATTTTGAAATGAATACAAACGTGAATTAGTGTAAAACTAAAATAAAATATTTTACAGCAGATTATTTTAGGATATCCCCTAATACAGTATGATGCAAATAACTATATTCATATGCTTTTTACAAAAGTATGAAATAATTGAAGATTAATTTTTATATCTGCTACATAGCTAATGGTAAAACTATATATTTTACGCAGTCTGTATGCAATTTGTAATATAAGACAACTATGCTTGTGATCTCTTGGATAGTCAGTCCTTTTTTATTCCAATAAACATTTTATTTGAGCTATGGGTAGTTCTCCACTCTGAAGACGCCATCATAGGATTATCGCATTGCATTTCGAATTTTCCAGCAACTTATCGCATATTGTATTTTTCCTCCATATTGTGCAGCCCTAAATGCTAGCATTTTTTGTACAGGTGTACGACGTGGAAAAAAGCAGTATCATTTACTGTGTTTTGAACACCTGGCTATGCAAATGTTTGACTAACGGTTTTTATTATCACGTAATGTAGGAATTTTTACTCATTGATGGATTTTATTTAATACAAATGTCTGACCAGAGATGCTTGATTGCTTTTTTTTAACCAGCATGACTCGCTTTAACCTGCATCTTCTCTTAGGACCTGAACAAGAAACAGACTTTGAAGGACCTTGAATGTGCCATGTTGCTTCGACACCACGAGTCTACCCAGGAGCTGGAGTTCCGGCAGCTGGCCGTGGTGCAGCGCACACGCGCTGACCTTATCCGGACACAGCACCAGACCGAGCTCACCAACCAGATGGAGTACAACAAGCGGCGTGAACAAGAATTACGGCAGAAACACGCCGTGGAAGTCCGCCAGCAGCCAAAGAGCCTGCGAGTGAGTGATTGTGACATTATGGAAGTGGAGGAGACTATTGACGGGGAGAGGTTTGTAATTGAAGTGGTTGGGCCAAAGGAACCACTGGAGGATGAAGGAGAAATGATGGATGGAAATGAAAGGCAGCGGGTAGGTTCTGTTGAAGAGACAGGAGATGAAGAGGACAGAGAAGTTCTTGAAGGAAACAAATCTTTTAGTGATGACACTGAAGAGACATTTACTGACCAATGTGAAAAGATAGACAGTAGAGAGAAAGAAGTTGTTTCAACTTCATCTAACAATACCAAAGAAGGAAGTTTAGAAGAACAAAACGAGGTCTTGTTAGAAAGGGAAGTTAGGTCTAGAAATGAGGACCAGGCTGACGTAGACGAAGGAAGTGATCCAAGACTAGTAGAAGGCCATCAATGGGTAGTTGACGATGACGCCAGTGAATCAGAAAGTGAGGAGGAGGATAGGGGTGTAGCTGACGGTTGTCCATCAGAACTAATACATGCCCCCTCGTTTGAGCGCCACCCTCGACAGCGTGATGCAGATGAACTCTCTGAGTTTTACTTCCCTGATACTTTAGAGGAGCTGGAACCCCCACCCATCCACACTCCTCCCTCCCCATCCTCTTCCTCCAAACCTTCCTTTCCCTCCATATTTTCCCACGCAATTTGTATCGTTCTTTCACTCTCCGCTGCTGTACAGCCATCTGTCCTCACCCTCCTTTTCCTTTCTATCTTCCTTCTCTCCCTGCGACGTTCCCCTCCTCTTCCATCACTCGCGTCTGTCCTGCTCTCCGGCGAGCTTGCCTTCCTTACCCTCTTCTTTTCCTACTTGTTCCTGCAGTCCTGTTGCTCACTCTCATTTTCCATGTACCTTTCCTTAATCTATTGGGGCTCAGGCCTGTTCAGTCTGGGTCTGTCATTAAGCCTAGGACTCTATTATGTCCCAGTAGCCCTGGTCTCTGCGTCCTTCCTCAGCTCACCTTCCCTGTTCCTCTCCCTTTACCTCATAGTGGTGCTGGTCGTCCGACCAGCCAGGGTTTTCCTCCAAAACACCCCGCGCAAACTCAATCGCCTATGGATGCGTGTTCTCTTCCGCCTGCCAAAGCCGCTCTTCACCGTGTGCCAGTCTCTCCTGGGTGGTCTAACAGAGCGTAACCTCTATGACATGTTCCCCAAAGCAGGCCGCAACTGGGGCGGGCGACAGTCCAGAATCCCTGTGCCTTTAAAGAGCCTTTCTGAAAAGTATCAGGCCAAAAGCAAATACTCCATCCTGCTTTCGCGCTTCCTTCTTTTGGGCAAGCGGTTTATCAGGCGACCACTGGGCACTCTGACAGACCTGGCTAACTCTGTGGTGCTGTGTTTAGCCAAGCACGTATTGAGAAAACTGCCGCAGAATTACCTGGAAAGGCTGCAGGCCTTCGGTTTGTTGCGCAGAGAGAAACCCAGCAAGCTGCCAAGACTCCTGCCTAGAGTTGTGAGGGAACACAGACGTAGGATAAGGGAGAGAAGAGAGAAGGAGAGAAGGAAAAGGGTGTACAGGGAAGAGGGGAGGTGGGAAAATGTTTTGAGGAGGACAGCCTCAGGGAGGAACTTGAGAGGAAAGATAGTGCCATGGAGATAGATGGAGTAAAGGGGAGGGAGGTGATTGTGCAAAATGATTGTGTATTATCTGCCATCTATGTGAGCATGCACATTCCATTCATACATCCCTTTTGTGTTTATATTTTATTTTCCTCCAACTCCAACCCTTTTGGCTGATTGATTTTATTAGTTTTTGTTCACATGCACTCTTTTTGCGCCTGTTTTTACAGGGAAATGGTCCATATTAATGTACTGTTTTAATTCAAATCACTCATTCACGATCATCAGTGAATGTAAAGCTTTAGTCGATAATTTGCTTTTTGTAAAAGTTTCTGAGTTTTTATTTTTTACTTTTGAGTTATTTTATCCTCATAACAAGAGCTATGTGTGTTATGGTGATTGAGGCTATGTCTGTGCAATCGTTTTATTTTATTGGGTGAAGGGAGTCTTTAAATTTCAAAAGTGAATTTGTGCGATATTGCTCATTTCAAAATAGCTCTCCGTGAAAATGACCATTTAGCCACGATCGCATTTATTTGTTTAATAGATAATTTACTGCACCTATTGTGAAAGTAGATTATATTACAATGCTTTACACTACAAATCTCCCCCCAAAGAACAAGCCTATTTTAACCAAAAGTGCAATAGAAGTTCCTCAGTAATGTGGCCATTTTAAAAGTCTTTAGAGTATAAAAAGTTTTGGTTTCAAAATGGAAAATAGGCTGCATATTGTCACAAAAACAGTGTTTTTATACGATTTCAAAAGCTTCAGAACAACACAGTTTTTTATATTGAAATGTGTGGAGAGAAAAAAACACCAATAACAGTTCTCTCACTGGAAGTTTTAGAGGCGAGGCAGGACCTCATAAATTGCAATGATCTTGCAAGCAATCAAATGCCCTAAATATATTAAGAAAAAACTGTGCCCCTAAACTGCCTCATGTTGTGAAGTAAGCACCGAGGAAAGTTAAGCTCCTTTTATGTTGTTGCTGAATGTTCAGTATATCATATAATAAACAGTTTTTTTCTCCGTGAAGTGGATGAGCAATCCTAAAATCTGTTAATCCAGCTTTGCCACTTTAGCAGTGAACTTTATTGAATGTTACTTTAAACATTAATCTTTTAAGTGAAAATATAAGTGAAATATTTACTCCAAAACTTGGGTGAACTATTATGAATATAATATATGATATATGCAATTTTATTGAGGTGTTTAGAGGACAATATTAAACCAGATCCATCTCTTTTCTTGTAGTGTATTACTAAATAGTTGAGTTGCTTGTGTGGCACTCAGAAATTCATATACTTGAGATATTCTAGCCTTTATAGCATCCAGCATACTCAATAAATGGGCAAATGTGTTTGTATACTGGTGTGCTAGGGCATACATGTATTATATATATATATATATATATATCTGTTATTGCACTAGGGGCAATGATCTGATCATATTTACCATGTAAACAAGTGTTTTTGGTCATATCCCTATGAAAGAAGAGGTTTAGCATGTTTAGATCAGCATGTGTTAAACTTTCTAAACCTCATATTTATAGATTAGCCTTGTATGCGTGGCACTGTTAAATTTTATTTATTAGTACTCATATCTAAGTCTATTGTGAGAAGCCATTATGACAATCATAACTTCAAATAACTTAAGTTTGGACAAGAAGAATGCAAATTTACAACCAAAGATTTAACCTTAGAATGTGATGACAACATGAAATTATTGAGGTTGGTGGTTGGGATTTATATAAAAAAAATGCTCTGAAATTTTCTATATTTGTAAAAAATACAAAATGTTTTTCATAGAAATCTCAAGATTTTCAAAGGGACCATTTGTATAGTACAATGGAAAGGAGACCATCTTTTCAGACATAAATATGTCCGGTAAATTTAATATCTAGGCAAAAAAGATGCACAAGGAAAGTATTTCAGTTTTAGCAATACATGGTCCAGCTGTTGGCAATTTACAAATTTAAGTTATCAAATTGTGTTATTTTTTTTTTATTATTGTTTACATACTGTATGTTGTGCTCTCGTTTGTGTTTTTTTTTTTTTTTTTTTTTACCAAATACTATCAGTAATTATTTGAAGAATGTTTGTGGTATTTTGTGTTGCATTGCACCGTCTGTTTCAAGGCCATTTTGTGTGCGTTTCATCCTCATTTTTTGTGTTTGTGCATGAATGGATGTTTACTTAAAGTAGCAACAAAGATTTCTGTTATACGTTACTGAAATAAATTTTCTTTATTATAATCATTGTCCTTGGGTTCATTTTATTTTAAGTTTGTCTGAATTATTCTTCATCATCATCAATGTGTTTGCTATTCATATAGTCCTAATGTATTTTACATTTTGTATTCTGATGAGATTTTGTTTCAACAATACATGTACTTCGAAGCCTCGTTTATCACTTAACTTTTAAAGAAATAGTTTACCCAAAAATTAAAATGTTGTCATAATTTACCCACGCTTTTCTTATGCAGAACACGAAAGGAATGTTTCAATGAATGAATATGTCTTTTTAATACAATGGCAGTGGATGGTGCCTTACTTTAAATCTTAAAAAAGGATGTAAAAGTATCTTAAAATGCGACTCGTGCATCATTTATCACTTAACTTTTAAAGAAATAGTTTACCCAAAAATGAAAATGTTGTCATAATTTACCCACCCTTTTCTTATGCAGAACACGAAAGGAATGTTTCAATGAATGAATATGTCTTTTTAATACAATGGCAGTGGATGGTGCCTTACTTTAAAGCTTAAAGGATGTAAAATTATCTTAAAATGCGACTCGTGCATCATATTCCTTGTCTGCTGAATGCATACAATAGGTTTTGGGGAAATACATCCTTAAATATAAGTAATTTTTCAGTGAAAATCTTAATGTCTTTGTATTAAAAAGACAGACTGACATTAATTAAAACGTCTTTTCTCATACAGGATTGGAACGACATGAGGGTATGTAAACTGGAATTTTCATTTTTGGATAAACTAGCCCTTTAATAGAGGACTTTATTATTGTATTGAATAGTTAGACCAAATATTACTTCTCTAAGGAATGAAATGGTGTACTCTGATAGGTGAACAGTATGGAGGAACTTTGACCACTCCATATTGTGAAATTATTTATATGGAACCTATGAACATTTAAAACTATTTTTAATGTATCAACAGGTTTGTAAGTAGAGTACAGTAACCTAGGCCACAATTCCAATAACTGTTGAATTCTCACACTTAAGCTTTTGTTTGTATGCTTGAGATTTGCCCAAAATTAAGTACAGTCCTGACAACTCTCTGAAAGCTTTAGCATGTTAATGTGGGTATGACATATTTATAGTATATTGGTCTTGACTGAAAAGATCTGCTACACTGCTGCAGAGCAAGTACAGAGACTTGCTACTGCTAGAAAATAAACATACATACAGCTAAGCATATGGATATGCTGCTGCACAATTAGAAAAACATTCTGCATCAAGTATGTATAACCTGTTTTTGCCCAAATATACATACAGTATATACTATCCACATGTAGAAGATCTAGACAGGTGGAGCTGGGTTGGAGGAGGGTTTCAGAGGTAACAAAGTGAAGCCGACTTATGCAACGCAGTATATTGGTTACCCGATTACACATCAAAGGACCTTTTAGCTTACACCATGTGAGCCGATTGGCTTGACGTATCACGTGTGAGCAAGCTGATTGGCTTACAGATATCCAGTTAAAAGAACCTATCAGCGTGTGCCATTAAGAGTTTAATGCCTGAATTTAGTCATTTCGTCATGCTGTTTCCTATATGTCCCACAATGTGTGGCTACTTTAAAATACATAAAATCATTCTAGTCATTTTTTTATACCAATGACAGCACAATCATGCTATGATACTTTTTCCTATACTCTTGCCCCTCACTCTCTTTTATCCATTTTATTGCCACCATCTACCTTGTTCCTGTAGTCCAAGGAGTTGCAGATTAAGCGTCAGTTCCAGGACACGTGTAAAATCCAAACACGTCAGTTTAAAGCTCTGAGGAACCACTTGCTGGAGAACACCCCGAAGTCGGATCACAAGGCCGTGCTGAAGCGCCTCAAAGATGAGCAGACCCGTAAGCTGGCAATTCTGGCCGAGCAGTACGACCACTCCATCAACGACATGTTGTCCACACAGGCTGTGAGTAAGGCAAGGACACATTAAACACAATTCCCATCCCATTTTGACCACCAAATCTCTTACTCAAACTTTACATCATTGGTGACATGTTCTTAAAACAGTCTGTGGTGATGTATGTTAGTCGTAACACACTTTACAATACCAATACCCACATCTCTTGAATACCCTGTCTGTTTAGGGTAGTTCCTCTTAGAGATGCCACAACTCACTGACCTTTGGCATTTTGTGCTATTACTCACTAGCTTCGATTGGACGAGACACAGGAAGCAGAGTATCAGGTGCTGAGGATGCAGCTGCAGCAAGAGTTGGAACTTCTTAATGCGTACCAGAGCAAGATCAAGATGCATACTGATACCCAACACGAGAGGGAGGTGAAAGACCTGGAGCAGAGAGTGTCCATTCGCAGAGCACTACTGGAACAAAGGGTAAAAAGTGACTTTATTTATGGGTGTGTTGTCAAACAAATGTATTTGGTAAAGCAGTGCTTCTCAACTAGTTATAATTCACAACCAAAATTTCATATTTGGCATCGAGTGGTGATCTTAAATTGTTTATTGTACAAAAGTAAACAAAAATGTCCTTGAATCTAAGGTTAAAAAACAACCCGCCTAGTTTGATGCCAAAACAGTGACTTAACCAATGGCGTGAGTTGGGGTCGGTATTATATTTGAATTCGATATACATAAGATGGGGGGGCGTATTTGGAAATGTTTTTTATTTTTCCAATTCCATTCGGTGGCGCTGGTGGTGCAGAAATTACACACGTCAGCATATTAATATTACCATAAACTAGAATTTGATCATTTGTTGTGATGTGTTGAAATACCGTTGCTTTTATTTGACAAACTCAACAGGCTTACATGGCCACGTTCTCACCAAGAGATTTTCGGGCCTCTCGTAGAATGTTGTTTTCTTCCACCGAAGACGTAGCGTTTCATAACTCGCTCTCCGTTACCACATACTTTGGAAAACAGTCACGTTAGAAAACAGAGTTTTCAAATGAAAACAGATTATGTGGATAAATGTTTCTTTAATTTAGATGATTTCATGCTCTCGGGCAACCAATAATTCACTGCATAAAACACATTGTGGTTTGGCACAAACCATTTATATCTTTGTTGCAGGTGGATCCCATATTTAATGTAGTTAAAATTGTATTTTTACATAGTTTTGCTAATGGTTTTCAAGGATGAGGGCATGCCATGCAACCTGTCCTTGTTGGCCAGCTTCTACCAAGTGACAGATGAATTTGCATCGAGAAAACCATAGAGTTTGATTGGACAATTAACCTTTGATATCAGCAAAAGGAAGCCCCCTTTTAAAAGTTTATAAGCCTACTTATTTGCTATCCTAGAGATGCTATTACATTTGCCTGGCGTAATTCCGCAGTCATCTCAATGGGATTCCTCGCAATTGGAATTTTGCCTGATGGACATTCGGTGGCAAAGAATTTCCCTATGCGAATTTCGGGAGTTCAAGTTTTGATGTGCAAATTTGCAGTGTTGGCCAATAGTGGAGTGGTGCTTTGTATGTAGCTACACTGAATACTGAATTATTTCAGCAGTGAGTTTCTTAACAACTTCACTCTCCCAGAGTATAAAGTACAGCAAACAAAAAGAGTATGCTTGACATGTAGTTTTTGCGTATTTCACACGTTCTTAACATCAAGACACGCCTTCTTTGCCTGACGAATTTTGCCATGCAAAGGTAAATGTGACCGCGCATGATCATTTGTGTATTTAGATTTTTGCACGTGCGATCCAGTTCTTGCAGGCCATTTCTGAGCACTTTATAGTAGAAGATGCTGCAGACCAACATGTTCTGGCTCACTCTGTGGGACATTACAGGATCACTCCACTACTGTGATCCAGACACCTGAATATCTCTTTAACATGTCGAAAGTGCACTAGAATAGATAGCACATCTGAATATATGGCAGGTTATAATGCTCTTCTCCATTAATTCCTCATGGTAGTGCAATCCTCTAATCCGGGTGGCAGAGGACAAATCTCAGTCATCCCACGCATCTTATCATGTGGCTTGCTGCGTGAGTTACCACAGAAACTTAGCACGTGTGGAGGCTCAGGCTATTCACCGTGGGGTCCACGCACAACTCGCCACGCACCCCACCAAGAGCGAGAACCACCTTATAGCGACCACGAGGAAGGTAATTCATGTGAATTTACCCTCACTAGCAACCAGGCCAACTGGTTGCTTTGAAAGCCTAGCTGGAGTCACTCAGCACACCCTGGATTCAAACTCGCAACTCTAGGGGTGGAAGTCAGCGTCTTTGCTTGCTGAACTACCTAGGGCCCTTAATAATTTGCGTGTTTGTATGGAAAGGAATGACGATTACTTAAATTTAAATACTGAAGCAATAACTAAATTACTCCTGCTTTAACTAAAGTATATTGTGAGCGGTCAGTGAAAGAGATGCAGGTTTTTGAACTGAAACACCACTCACAAAAGTGCCACAACTGTTTTGTGAATTTGCACTCAAATGTTTGTCTCCATTGGTCTGTTTACAGATGTTTTTGTGTCTCTATAGATTGAGGAGGATATGCTCGCCCTGCAGAATGAGCGCTCCGAGCGCATCAGATCCCTCCTGGAGCGCCAAACGTCTGAGATCGAGGCCTTCGATTCCGAGAGTCTTCGTCTTGGCTTCAGCAGTCTGGCTCTGACGGGCATCCCTTCTGAGGCTCACCCAAAGCAGGGATATTCATCCAGCCAGACCCCCCGCCCTTCCGGCCACTGGAGTCATGGAGGGGCACCACATCCCCACTCCCGCAGGGGTCCAAGCAGGGCCGAATCCTCTTCCTCATCCTCTGCCTCCCACGCCCTCTGCATTGCACGAGATGGCCCGGTCCACCACTCTTCCCGCTCCTCTTCCTCCTCCTCCTCCTCTTCCTCTTCCTCCCATCACAACCGCCTCCACCTTCCCCAGCACTACCATCACCAGAGCACACCCCAGCTGTACAGGGAGAGAGAGAGGGATAGAGAGAGGGAGCGGGAGAAAGAGAAGGAGTGGGGTGGAGGGAGCAGGGGGGACCTCGCACATCCCCACATCTTCTCTCACCACCTTCCCTCTCGCTCCTCCTCCCAGTCCCTCGCTCTCCTCCCTCCTCCTCCTCCTGCCCCACCCTCAATCTCCCTTTCCTCCTCTGGTCAGTCGTCCTCCTCTCAAGGAGTGTACGGAGGAGGGGGAGGAGGGCTGGTGGTGCGGGGCCCTAGCCTGATGGCGTTGAGGAACAGCCCTCAGCCCCTGCGCAGAACAGCATCTGGGGGCGGTCCGGGGGGGTCTGGCAGCGGAGATGGAGTCCTGAGCCGTAGTACCTCGGTCACCTCACACATATCCAATGGGTCTCACCTGTCCTACTCTTAAACGGAACAGAGTAATATGGAGGATGAGAGGTTTATCGTCTTTTTAATGCCAGTTGAATTTGTCCAAGCAGTTATGAAGAAAGGAAAAATATGAAAGAGCACATTTTACTTGTATTGCATTTTTCCTTGTTGGTTGTTGTAGTCGATTATTTTAAAAATATTTTTTGTAAGGGTGTCCAAAATATACTGGCTTGGAACATCACCACTTTAAGGAGTCTTAAAGGGATGTTGTGCCAGATAGATTTATTTATGAGGCACATAACAAGACAGTATGAACACAGAATGTTTTAAAGTTAAACCATTACTTATACAAATCTGGGTGTGTCGAAAGGTTCTCTGTCAGTCATTTTTATGAATACATTTATGTCTATGGGAGTTGCTCCAATGCAAGAGATTAATGTTGTAAATACATTTGTATTCACATGTTATCCAGTCACATTTGACATGTAAGGCTACCTTTCCAAAATTATAGATGTTTGGAGTCCTTCTCCCACCAATCTATATATATATAGTATCTAAAGTGTTGAAGCATTGTGTCCACAGATCTCTATAGTAATAATTATCAAAATTTGGATAAAATGTGAACCAGATATACATAACGTTTCATTGCTGTGGAAAAGAAAAGGATTGAAATTGGAGCTGTAATTGTTATCAGGAAACATTTTTCAAATTTCACAAAAATCTGTTTGGACCACATGAAATAACCAAATAATATGTGCTTTGTCACGTCCAATGTGCGTTTTTGGTTTTTGATGATTGTTAATACATGATTATTAATAATTGTTAGTCATTTTGGTTGTATGTGTTAGCTGAATGACACACAGTCTGGTTATATTGCCACTTTTGTGCACAATTTAGATTTAATGGAAAATCTGGCTTACTCAGTTGGGTCAGCATCCTTTAACACAGACTTTATTTAATTACAACAGATTACAATAACTAATCTTTTGCAAAGAAAATAATCCTCCTGTATGATTTTGAGTGATGAGAGGTTGGGTGCATTTGATTCAACTCCTAAGAGACATGCAAGAGAAGCACTGTAAGTCATAATATGATGAAAGACTCTGTATTCTACAACAAGATGTGAAGAACTTTGTGGGGAAATGTGTGGGTTCTGTCCAGATCCAAGATGAGAGCACAGTAGTGTACATATTTCTCTGTGTTGCAATGTTTTCTGTTCTCCGGCGAATATGAGTGCATCCTCTTGGGATGTGATTCTTCAAAGTGTGTTTGAACACGAAGAGAGCATACAAGCATTTAAAAGATACTTGGCTAAGAGGGTATATCCCTTGCACCGTGCATTGCCAAAGCTGTTTTCACAGACACATCAAGAGATATTCGGGAAGAACAAATTTATGAACTCAGAATCCAGCAAGAAACACCAGCTCTGATATCTCTCTCTCTCTCTCTCTCTCTCTCTCTCTCTATGTATAACCTATGACTTAATGCTTGGTTTAAAGTCAAACAGTGCATGCAGAACTTCTAATGTATCAAGGATGTTGGGTATAGTGTTAGAAGGGCCAATGAGATTGTACCATTGAATGGGTGGACTCGTTTGTGAGATTTGCCGTGATATTCATGATCTTAGGGCAGTGTTGCTGATCCCATTATAATGTTGAATGTTAGAACTAAACTTGAAGCAAGTTGAAGAGCAAGGCCAAGGTGACGGTTAAACTTGTCTGGATCCATACATGGTGATAAAGGAGGCTCTCTTAGTTTGTCAGGGGTGAGGTGTTGTGATTGAGGGACTCTGTCTGTCATCCTGTGTATGTATGTGTTGATTGTAAAACAGATTGTTTGGTCAAAGTGGAGGTTCTGCTGAGAGGACATTTTCAGTTCATCTTAAAATGTATGGATTACTTAAATCAAGCAGTTTCTAGCTTGAAGGGAGAAACATGTCGAAGTAAAACGAGAAGCAACTTGAATGACAATAAATTGATATTAACGTGGATTGCCTCACTGTCTTATGTTTTTCACACATTTTCCAAATGTTTTTTTAATCATGTCTCGGTATAGACAATGGGAGTAATTAAGAAAGTCGTTAGAGGAGCCTGGGTGGCTCAGTGAGTATTGACACTGACTACCACCCCTGGAGTTGTGAGTTTGAATCCAGGGTGTGCTGAGTGACTCCAGCCAGGTCTCCTGAGCAACCAAATTGGCCCGGTTGCTAGGGAGGGTAGAGTCACGTGGGCTAACCTCCTCGTGGCCACTATAATGTGGTTTGCGCTCTCTGTGGGTCGTGTGGTGAGTTGTGCGTGAATGCCGTTGAGAATAGCGTGAGCCTCCACACGCACTATGCCACCACGAGGACTTAGAGCTCATTGGGAATTCCAAGGGAGAAAAAAAGTTGTTTGAGTCGTTTAAATTCACAAATATCGGTTGTCACTTTGTCTGACACTGATGACATCCCCTTCAAGATAAGCTTGAGCTTTAGTTAATGGGTTATTTATTTATTTTTATGTATTTATATACACTACTGGTCTTTATTATAATTTTACATTCACATTTTAGAATAATAGTAAAGTCATTAAAACTATAGAATAACAAATGGAACTAAGGGAATTATATTGTGACTCAACAAAATCCAAAATAAATCAAAATGTGTTATATTTTAGCATCTTCAAAGTAGTCACCCTTTGCCTAGAATTTGCAGAAATGTACTCTTGACATTTTCTCAACCAACTTCTTGAAGTGTCACTCTGGGATGCTTTTTAAACAGTATTGAAGGAGTTCCCATCTATGTTGGGCACTTTTTGGCTAATTTATTCCCTTATTTGGTCCAAGTCATCAATTTCAAAAACTTTTTTTTTTAAATTACATTTTAGTTTTATAATGAAATAAATTAATATGATGGCACAATTATATTTTTTTGTCTACAAAACTAATTTCAAACATTTAAGCATACGCCTTAAGATCAAAAGATTTTTAAGATCATGAGAAACATTTCAGTCAAGTGTTTCAAAACATTTGACCGGTAGTGTACGTATATATATATATATATATACATGCATGCCAGGTGGGCCTATAATAATATACATGTGAGGTATTTGTACATTCATAATTATAATAATAATAATTAATTAAATAAAATGAAAGCACAGGCTCACAGCAAAGATTATTTAACAGAGATGGGCCACTTCTCTTAAAATAAATAGGAGAAATTGGAACACTCAACCAACAAGCTCTGAGAGACCAACATTCAACAGCTGTAGAAAGGAGGTCCCACCTTACCGTTAAAAGAGCCAATCACCTTTTAGATACAGACATTACCTGTCAGTCAACTCTTGAACATGCATGCTCATTAACTATGAAAGCTGTGAAATTTGCGTTTTTTTTTTGTGTAATACAAGGTAAAGAATCACAATTTATGGTACCAGTATTGTCAGATTGTATTGTTGATTTGAAATATGTTCTTTGATCATAATCTTGACCAACCAATTTTGGTCTTTCTTCATTAAAGTAGACAGGAGCTGCAATGACATGACTGGAAATAGTCTCCCGAGAGCATTCCAAAGATGGCCGACAGAGGACTGACTCTGCGCTAAAGCTAGCGGCAACACAATGCTTGGGTTTGAATTGAAATGTCACATCTTTCAGCTGTTAAACGGCGAACGCTTCCATGTAGTAAAAAACGTTAAGTGTTCCATTTGAGACAATACTACTTTGCAAATTCATACACTACATGACTGAGTGCATAGTGTATTCTGTAAGTGCACAGTGTAGAGTCTCATTTGGAACACAGCTTTTGGTCACAGTTTTAACAGCTTTTATTTTTCTCCCCTTTTCTCCACAATTTGGAATGCCCAATTCCCAATGCGCTCTAAGTCCTCGTGGTGGCGTAGTGACTTGCCTCAATCAGGGTGGTGCAGGACGAATCTTAGTTGCCTCCACATCTGAGACGTCAATCCACGCTTATCAAGTGGCTTGTTGAGCGCGTTACCACAGAGACTTAGCGCGTGTGGAGACTTCACGCTATTCTCCGCGGCATCCACGCACAACTCACCACATGCCCCACTTAAGGTGCGTATACACTGCCAGCGACTTTATCGCTGCAGGTCGCCAGTGGCTGGCGGTGAAGTCGCTAGTGGGTGTTCCCACTACTGGTTTTTGCTGTTGACAGCGAATCTCTTTTCTTGCCACTAAAAACAAACATTTTGGAGGGAAAAGACTAAATATAAATGGAATCAGTACATAAAATGCTTTATATCAAAGATGAATGAGAAACAAGGCGTGCTGTTTGCCAGAGCGGCTGTTTATCTGCGGCGAAAATGCAAACGCCGGTCTGTCTGGGTCCATAAAATCCCCGCGATCTCAGATACACCTTTCCACGCAGTATTTTTCTTAAAAATGTCCTTGTACGTGGGAAGAGACATATCATAGAGCACTGGAAAATTTCTAACAGCAAAAATTAGCCTTTCATCCACCTTTCCGTTACTGCAGGAGCTGAGAGAGAGAGAAAGGATCACGTGAGCTCTCCCGTCTTCTCTCCTATTGGCTGTCGCTTCCGTTAGTCGCTCCAAAGTTGAACTTTTCTCAACTTTGTCGCGTCGCTGGACACGCCCACATCTAGCGCCAACGGTCGCGACAGCTCGTGTCGTCGGAAGTCGCTGTGCTCGCGTTGAAAATGAATGGTATTGAGTCGCTGTCGCGCGCGATGTCGCTGGCAGTGTGTACGCACCTTTATAGGTGTGGTAGTATAGCTTTCGAATTATAATAAGGTTTGAATTGGATATAATTATTTTAAATATGAAAAACACAGGCTTTATTTACTAAATTTAGATAGCATACATAAAATATTAACAAAATATTAAAAACAAAATAGGAAGAAATTACTATTCAAAATCCACAAACAAATGTTTGGTAATAAATTTACAAACAATTAATTTATAAACGGACAGTGTCGCAAGATATGTAGTACAAATTTGTTTGAAGCATCACATAAAGAGTTATTTTTTTAACCCGCTCGATCAGTGGCTCTATGACGTAGGCAGTGTACTACTGTAATTCATTTCTGTCGGCTTATAATTCGATAGCAGGGAGGAAAGCGGCGGAAACAGGAGGTGGGGGAAAAGAGCCATCCCTTTAAGAACAACTGGGACATAGCGGAGCGAGGGAAAACTAAGGAGAGGAGGGGGTAGAAGAAAGAGGAATTATAAAAGAAAAGGAAGAAAGAGACAGGGAGGGAGGGAGAGAGAGCGAGTGCGTGATAAAAAAAGAAAGATGACATCCTGTGAATTGAAGCGCCGAGGTGGAGTGGCGGGCTGTGGCCGGGCTCGAGTGTTATTCGCCGGGGTCAGAGCTTGAATCCAACAGCGAGGCTTCGACAAACACCCGATTGGCCTGTCGGGGGGAATCGAAGAAGAAGAAAAAAAACACAGATTTATGCCTAGCAAGATTTAAGTTTGACTTATTCAAATACGTCAAACGCATTACGTGTAACCGTCTTTTAACGTCTAAATGCAACAACTCATTTTTATAATGCATGATGTAAGATTGTAGACATAGAAATAACATTATTGATTTCGTGTGCAGATATAGATTTTTTAAGTCATGCAAAATATTAAATACTAGGTTTTTGTTGTTGTTGTTGTTGTTGTTGTTGTTGTTATGGCTCGTTGATAAGGGTTCAAATTGGATTGAAGTGGATACTTAATTGTGTGCATTATTGCCTGGTAATCTGGGCCAGTGATTAAATAAACAGGAAGAGATTTTAAACATGTTATCAAGGAGAACAGTTTAAAACACGTTCAGTATTTGCAAACTATAGACGATTGTAAGGATGTCAACGGTGCGCTATTAATCTTGATTGTGTGGTTGATTATAACATTCATCGCTTTGGAACAAAATGGATGCCGCGTGGAGCAATTTTCTCTTTCAGGTGAGATTAAACATGGCTTGTTTATGTATATGTGTGGATGAATGTTGCCTTATTTGTTATTACCAAGTTATATCAGTGCCTACAATTAAAATTATGAGCAGCTGCAAAGCGTTTCACTCCAGTCAGGCATCCTGGAGTCTCTGAATTATACCTACACAGACGTTTTGAATTCAAACTTAGTACTTTGTGATTGTTCTTTCCCAGACCACACCTTCTCAGACCCAAGTGGAGGGTTCCCTCCAATCAGAACTTCTGTCTGTCCACACGACCTCTCCTCAAACCCCACCCACCGAGCACATAGATCTGCCCCCATCGACAGTGGACACTGCTGCTCTCAATGAGGACCCAGTACCTGGTGGGTGAGAGGGAGGGATGGGGAGAAAATGAGGAAACTGTCTGGGAGGGGTTGGAGGTTTTCTGTGGATTCTCTGTGTGCACATAGAGCAGTACAATATAACTGCTTCCTGGAATAAACTTTTATCTTCAAGTTAAGTCATCCAGGTAACAGGCTTTTCGGGTCTATGTCGGTTTTAGTCTTCCACCTCTGTACAGGATTTCCATGGCCATGGAATACATGGATGTATCAAGGAATTATAAAATAGAGATTTCCAACTCTAGAAAAGTGATCAAAATTCTGTATTCTTTATACTCAGCTCTGAAAGATTTCATCAGCTAGAAATAGCTCTTTGCTAGCTCTGTAACAGTTCAACTGGTGGGCCGTGACCCTAATCTGGAGGTGAAGAAACACTGGTAAATGCAAGTAATAAAATTTAATCAACCATATAATGGTCCATATTTAAGATTGCAAAGTAATTGGCTTATCAACTTTTAAAAAAGATGGAAAACGCTCTCCATATCGTTGTTGTTGTTGTTGGCTTTAAACAAAGTCCCTTGTAGTTCAATGCCACAACAAAATTGGTATTTTCTTCAAGCCCCAATTTTACAAGTTGGGGGCATGTAGATTTAAGGATCATGGTAGAAGCAAATTGTTATTGGTAATAATTCAATTTAGTTTGTATGCATTTTTTGTATTGTTAATGAAAAATAGCAATAATAGTGAGAATAAGCCTCATTTAGCTGGTTAATACAGCAACTAAAATGGTTTGCAACAAAACCACATTTACCATTATTATATGTGGTTGCACAAGAATGATTAAATAGATAAAGAATGAATTACACACCTTGACTTTGCTTGACTTTGCTCTTCATTTTGTTGCATTGGTGCTAAAAAAAGCTAGCTTACACTAGTATGCGAAAAAGAAATATGAAATTGCTAAACAGGTCTGTTCTTTCAGACTAAATCACTTGAACACACGTCACATCATATTTACGATTTCTGTCCTCATAAGTATGAACGTCCAAGGAGGACTTGAACACACCATTAGTCCATTCTGCCATTTTCTATGTAAAGAAATGGCATAAAAGTACAGCTCTTATCTACTTTAATGGGGAAAGACAGAAATCTCCAAAACGGTTGGTCAAGATCAAAGAACATATTTAAAAACACCAGTAAAATCTGACATAAATTGTGCTGCTTTAGCTCTGATCATGCTAAAAACGCCATTGTCCCGGCTGTTTCAGCCAATGTGGATGCGTGTTCTCGAGTTGACTGACATACAATTTCTGTACCTGAAAGGTGATTGGCTCTTTATTTTACATACGCCATATATGGCGTTTTTAATTTCTCTCATTCATTTTAATGCAAGTGGTCCGTCTTGGGCTTAACAGTCTTTAAAACTTTGCTTTAAAGTAGTGATAGAGCTATATATCGGCCAAGCTGATATTTGGCCATTTTGCGATTGTCTAAATGTCTTCGCTTTGTCAATTAACAAAAGTGTTAAGTTTCCCTTGTTTCAGTTCCAAAATTACCAAAAGATTTGTCAATGGATAGCCAACACTTTCTTATAAAGTGCAAATTTGAATAAATAATGCATAAAATAAGTGTTTGTTTCACTTCAGAAATTTGCTGTTGTTAAAATGTATAATGTTTATCGGCATTTATATCGGCCATCCTGCTCCCTAGACATCGTCTATCGGCCTTTGAAAACCCATATCGGTTGATCACTACTTTTAAATGGGGTCATGACATGCCATTTTTTATTATTTTAATGTTACTTCTGGTTCCTTAAAATAGGAGTAAAGTTTTTTTGCACAAAAAAAAATATATATATTTGGAAAACACAGTCATTTTCCACCCTCATTCTGACCCTCTGTCAGAAACACCCTATGTATTGTTTTGGTACTGCTTCTCCTTTAAGAGTTGACAGTAAACGCCCACTGTTATGATTGGCTCTCTGCTGACTCTGACCTGCTCTCTCTACTTGACATCTCACTGCTCACCGCTACTGGGTGGGGCTATGGAAGTTATTTGGTATAGTGGGCATTGATGTGTTGTTACGGAGGTGGTCTGATGCAAATGTCTACCACAGTGTGACATCACACTGTGCAGGAAATAGAAAACAAGTCATTTTGGCTGCTTGTTTTCAGCAAATGCTCTTTTTGCAGTGATGTTTTGAGTTCTGAAACTTACAGTATGCCTTTAGTACAATGAGCTCTTATTCAGAGAGAAATTTGGTTCCTCATGTCATGACCCCTTTAAAAGCTGTACATCCAGTCAAACTTGACGGTTTTGTGACAATTCAAATATAGGTAGGCGGCAACATGGACAGGTTGCGTGACATGCCCTCAACCCCAAAAACCATGACCAAATCTATGCAAGTAAAGAAAATACGACTCTTGAGTACATTCTGTATGCTACGTTTGTTTCTGTGTTAGGTCGCCACACAAGAAGTTTTAGAAATTCATATCCAGTTATCACAAACTACTTGAAAAGTCATGGTCATTCATTGGTCAAAAAGTCTGTTATTTTATCCATAACTCTCTTTCTCGCTCTCAATCCATCCTACAGTAAAGCCAGTGTCCAGGCCGACCCGTGCAGCTCATATCTGCTCTATATGCAGCAAGCAGTTTAAGAACAGCTACAACCTACGGCGTCACCAGTCTGTCCACACTGGTATCCGCATGAAGGGAGGCTCCCAGAGCAGAGAGGCTGTGGCCAAAGAGAGTTCAGAAAGACACTCTATCCCCCTCTCTCTCCTCCAGCTCTCCATACCCCAGCAGCAGCCCCAAACGCTGCCTCCTGCTGCCATGCTGCCCCCTCCCCACACACAAGTCCTGCCCACTCAAGATGGAAATGAAGTTGCTATGGAGAGCATGGCCTCCACTGTGACCGCCCTCCCTCCACCTGCTGCAGTTGTCATGGCAACAGTGGAGCCTTTACAGGTGGGGATCCATGTGCATGTTTGTTTAATGCAGTGTCAGGTGTTTACATCAGCAATAACTAAATTAGGGCATTCTTCAGACACTTAAATAACTTTTTCTTTCTCCACCCTCAGAGGCCAGTAAACCAGAATCCCAACCCTGTTCGAAAAAACCACGCTTGTGAGACCTGTGGGAAAGCCTTCAGGGATGTGTACCACCTGAACAGACACAGGCTCTCTCACTCGGATGAGAAGCCATTCTCCTGCCCAATCTGCCAGCAGCGCTTCAAGAGGAAAGACCGTATGAGCCACCACGTCAGATCCCATCAGGGAGGAGTGGAGAAACCCTATGTGTGCACGCACTGTGCTAAAGCTTTCTCACGGTAATCTTTTTGATCTCACATCCCATACATGTACTTAAAGCATACTTCAAGCTGCTACAATGTGCTGTATATTTTTTGTATGATGAAGATGAATGTTTCTCACTCTATTAAAGGCCTGACCACCTAAACAGTCATGTCAGACAGGTCCATTCTTCAGAAAGACCCTTCAAATGTCCGGTATGAAAGTTTTGAGTTGTTGTGTGCATCTTTGCTATTCTAAATGTCAAAACCTAAATATACAATGCATATAAGTAAACTTATACTCTTCTAAAACTTTTTTAAAATATATTTTGTACTTATTTGTGTGACTATTGTTTATCTAAAAGTTTATCTGAAAGTTTATATTCGGTATGTTAAAAACAGATATTCTGGGCCAACTTTAAACCTTTGTTTATATGTCAGGGACTTGTTAAAAAAATGTATTAATGAAAAAATTAAGAATATAGTCACTCCATTACATATTGTGCCTAATAATGTCGTTTAGTCCTGACTATATTCACAAGTTTACTTGATGTTTGTACCTTTTATCTTATAGGAAAAGTTCACCCAAAAATGAAAATTCTGTCATCATTTACACTCATGTCATCACAGATGTGTATAACTTTCTATCTTCTGCGGAATACAAACAAAGATTTTCAGAGGAATATTTCAGCTCCATGCAATGCAAGTAAATGGTGACCTAAACTTTAGTCCTAAAAGCACATAAATGCATCATAAAAGTAATCCAAACGACTTCAGTGGTTTAATCCATGTCTTCTGAAGCGATATGATAGATGTGGGTGAGAAATGGATCAATAATCAAGTCCTTTTTTATTATAAATCTCCACTTTCACATTCTTCCTCTTGTTTTTGAATTGCGATTAGCATTCTTTCTGCATTTCGCCACCTACTTGGCAGGGAGGAGCATATATAGTAAAAAGAGGACTTCAATTTGTATCTGTTTCTTACCCACACCCATCATATCACTTCTGAAGACATGGATTTAACCACTGGAGTCTTATGGATTAATTTTATGCTGCCTTTATTTGCTTTTTGGACCTTCAAAGTTGCATTGTATAGACCAACAGAGCTGAAATTTTCTTCTAAAAATCATTTGTGTTCAGCAGAAGAAAGTAAGTCATACACCTCTAGATTGCCATGAGTGTGAGTAAATGATGAGAGAATTTTCATTTTTGGGTGAACTATCCCATGTTGAGCATAACATACTTAAGTACAAGTAGTTGTTACATGTGGAGGTGTATTTTGTTTGGTGCAGACATGTGAATCGAGCTTTGCCACACGGGACCGACTGCGCGCTCACATGATCAGACATGAAGAGAAGGTTCCGTGTCACATCTGTGGCAAACTGCTGTCTGCTGCTTACATCACGGATCACATGAGGGTGCACAACCAATCACAGCATCACTCCTGCCATCTCTGCAACCGCAGTATGTCATTTTATATATTATATTTTATGCTTGTTTCTCTGTCCCATATCCTTCTCTGCCTGTGTATCTATCTGTTAGGATTGTCATAATACCAAAATTTCAGTAGTCACTCCCAGTTAAATTTCACAATTCATGATAGCTATTTCGATACCATAGCAAAAACTAATATGCTATTGTACACACTGTTATTTTAAAACCTATATATTAATTAGAGCTGTCAGTAAATAAAATTAATTAATTCCATGACTATTAAAGGTGCTTTAAGCGATTTGAGCTGTTCTGAAATTTCCACAAAATGAGCGGTTTGATTAGCCAGGCCCCCTATTTCCAAAACCCCACCCTCCAAAGATACCAAATTAACTTTATTGAGATTGACACCGAGCAGAAGCAGTTGTCAAAAACAAATGTTGCAAATTAGTGCCCTCAACTGACAGCTGTTATGAGAAACATTGCATAAAAATGGAATTAATCCAAAATAATTCACAGCAGAGAACACGCAAAATGATTGACAGGCAGAAAGTGCCAGAGACCGTGGCCCACAGACAACATTGCTGTTTACAGAGTTTAGGGCTGTCAGAGACTGGTGAGATATCTCACAACAATTATTTCATTAATATCTTTCAGAGAGTAGGTTGTTTTTGCATACCTTGCTTGTAGCACCTTTAATTAATTTAATAATTCTATTAATTACATTTATCAATATTTGCTGAGAAAGGCACCCAGATAAAGAGAATTCAATATAAATGAAACAATACACTGACTGCATGCTGACTGCCCTCTACTTGCGTGGATCGTAAAACCACCAAGTTACATTTCAAGTTTGAATTGCTCCAATGGTAGGTAAATACATACTTTTGGTATAGAATTTACATAAGGGTCACAGGAGATGATTAATTGTGTTAATTTTATTAATTTGTTAATTTTTACATAGTCACACTAAAATAACAGTCCTTATGTTAATATAAATATGAACAAACTCTATTAAAACAAAGGAAATGTAGTCTTTAGTAAACAATACAAAAGATCTATTATGCTGCATTTTAACTGCAAGATCTAATGCACGTTAAATGTCTATCTGTCCCTCTGTCGTCTGTCTGTCTATCTATTATATAGTATTTAACAATTATTTATTGCATAAACAAAAACTTGTGTAAATTAATCACACTGACTGTAATGATCATTAGCGAGTAATAATCATCAGTTAAAACAATTAATTAACATGCAGCACTTCACCTCCCAAACTCACCACCCCTTCAGGTTTCACCACGCTGACGTACCTGCGCGTTCACGCTCAAAAGCACCATGGTCAGGAGTGGAAGGAAAGCACAGGAGGGTTTGGCACCACAGGTTCTGGAGGTGTCCTGGTTTGCCAGCTCTGTGGTGTGCACTGCAAGACCCCTACCCAGCTGCAAGGTCACATGGGTACCCACAATCTTCCCACGAGTGACCCCAACCCCATCACTACCACCAGCGAAGCAGTTCCAGGAAGCACGATCACCCTGTGCAACATGGTTTCGGCACCGACAGTGTTCGTGAGTGGAAACACAGTTGTGGATCTGCTTGTGACCGACTGCTCCAGCATCATCCCTCAACCTCAAAGCTAGCAGAGCAGGCCTGTAGTGCACACATGCTAGTAACTATATTCGCAAATACAACACAGCTAAATAAGTAGCTGTTACCCATTCACCTGTATGACTCAAAACGTATGATCGTAAACACTAAAGAACCACAAGAAGCCAATGAGAATCTGTAAAGAAAAAGGCATTTTAAGTGGACGTTGCTCACAATTTTAATGACATGAACACACAGAACCACACATGTAATGACAACTACATTAGCATGATATATTTTGATAAAACACCTCTCAATGATGCACACAATAAGACCGATGGGGAGAATTCAATGAACAGTTGCGCCACATTTGTGCTTGGTATTTCACCACAAATTCCTGCGTTTTATTCACTAAACACCCGTAATCAAGTTTAACCAGGTGCAAAATGCACTGAATTGGCACTGCGCTGTATTCAAATTGAGTCAATTTCATTCTATGTAGGAAACACAGCTCATTTCTATGTAAATTAGGCTTTATTATTTACAAAATGAAGCTCTATTTGCGTGCCACCATTAATGTTACGTTAGGACCGCCCACTGGAAAGCAGATAGTAAACTGAATTTTATAAAAAGAGATGTTTGTAAACATTTTCTAGGAATAATGGCAACAGTAATTCATCAAATGAAGATGAAATTAGGAGAAGAGCGTTACAACCAGGCGGTTAGTCAAGTGCACTTTTAGCATTTTAAAGAGCCAATTCAGGTGTCTGGATCGCAGTGGTGGAGCGGTGCAGTACATACCCAATGTATGCAAGATCACGGTATCTTCCACAACCTATCGCTCTAAACCAATCCGCAAAATTGGGAATTATGTCTTGCAAATTACATTCAGCACAAAAGTTTTGGATGTGTTTGAGCCATTACCTGATTTGCATAATTCCTTTAGCGAATCGGGTGCTTGAACTACGCAGACAGCGCATTCAAATAAACCGATATCAACGAGCGCAATTTGTTATTAGTGAATTCCCACCTTAGTTGCTTTACACTTAGTCCTCCCAAAACCATGTAGTTATCCAAGTAATATGTACATTTTCTTGTCCAGCTGAGAGGGAAGGAGGACAGTATTTTGTCTTCCTAAAATACCTTGGATTGACAAGAAGGATCAGGGCATGAAGGTGGAAAAGGAGAGAAGCAGAGACTTTGAGAGCAGCACTTTTATTTTAATACTATTATAAAAATTGCCACGTTGCACTGGATGGATGCACTCTTTGTTTTCTTCTTTTCTCCCTTTCACCTTCTCATTTTTCATGGCTTCAGGACTCTTTGATGATACTGTGATTGTGTATTTCTACTGTATATCCTCTGCTTGTAATATGATTTCCTGTTTGTTTGCCAGACCTTTCTCTTTCAAGATATGTTTTTATATGTCATAATATCTGACTCTGGTCAAAAACAAAAAGCAGAAAAAACTAGAGGTTTGATGAGAGGAAAGTTACAGAGATAACGTCATGTTTTGTTATGAACAGAAACACACAGGCATAGTTTCTGTTTGTGTGTACCTGTTAGTGTCTGTACAGTACTGGCCAATTAATGAAACTCATGTGTTTGTCACAGTGACTCTGAATTTGTCGCCAACTATCCAGACTACCATTATTCTAAAAAGATGTTCAAACTGACTCTAACTTGCCACGAAAATGTGACTGGAGAAAATTTTCAATGAGAGTTGGCAATTTCTGCCGACATAAGTGACAGCGACTGCCCATGACGTGATATGGGCATGTCCAGCAAAACTGATCGCACTGTGAATTCGGTGGTAGCAGGTTGAAAGTTTTGCTGCTGAAATCAGTCTGTGTACTGAAACAAATAACTGCCCCAGTTGCCTAAGCTGGAAGTGTTGTTGAATATAAGGGCATGTGTGAGCTCCAGTTTCTGAAGAAGGATATAGCTACAGGCATTGCTCGAAAATGGGGCAGGAGCTCCAAACTGCCATTAAAGATATAGGGAGCTCCTTACTCAACACTCTCCCTAACCTTAAACGTGAGTTAAAGTGACTCCCCCTTTTGGAGTTGCCGCAACCTTTTGAACATATTGGAGTAACCCCACCCTCTTTTCGAGATTCCTCCCCATTTTTGGAGGTCTCCAGCCTGCAGCTATACCTACTTGGGTTTCCAGGCGAAAAGTCCACAGATTGGCACCAAAGGAGAGGTTTTTTTTTTTAGTTGTTTATGATGTAATACTGTCAACAGGAATGCATATATTTTTTTTTAAACCATGCTGCCTAACCCCAACCCTAAACTATAAATGTAATTTTAGAGCGACTAATGCAATGTTTATGTGAACGCGATTGCTTCCTGCTATCTCGGAGGTTGCTCTCACAATGCGCTACCAGTAGCACCACAGGGAAAGGTGATCGCATTTGAAATGATGCAAAAATGTCTGATGGGGAATGCCGCTGTAACAGAAATTTGGCAGATTGGGGTTGATTTAATTGCGAACATTCAGAAGCAACATGTCGATTTACCGTGTGATCATCAAGTGAAATTTATGCAATTGAGCAGCAACGCGTAAGGGAACTAGCAATAGGAGTCAAGACACTGGAGCTCATGTGATCTGTGGGTAGGTTTGTTCCTGCATTGATAATCGTTCATCTTGCTGCATATGATGCATTATGCACAGCTGCGATATATATACAAACACTTTCTCCAACAGAATGAGTTTTTAATAGGAAAATGTATGCTTTGTCAAAAGAGAATGACATCTTATTTAAAAATTCTTTACCAGTTGTGCAGCCCAAAAATAATGTTCTAGCGACCAGCATTGGGAACATCTAATAGCGTCCAATGGAAAAGATCTGTCTTCTGTCGTTTTTCGAAGATTGCAATTGATTTTGGGTTGGTATTAGTGACCTTGTACCTTCCTGTGATGGCACCACAAGTCGTCGCTCGGGGACAAAACTGAAAAAAAGCCGGATATGGAAATCTAAACGAAAATACTCGTAAATATGTTGTTTTATGTTAATTTTACAGCAGACTGCTAGCTTCTTTGAAAGGCCTGTCCAAGAAGTTTTACAATAGCCACTTTAACACATAGAACTTGTTAAATTGCCGTTACATTGCCAGATTGCCTTTTCTGGTAAATGTACCACATCTGCTATTCCCACATGCAACGACTTAATTTATCTGTTTTACAACCATTCATACTTCAGCGTCAAAATGCTGTTAAACTCTGATGTCATTTGCCAGAAAGGACTTTGGTCATATGTGTACCTCGTTCATGAAAGATGATAGTTAATGGAATCAATTCCTGTTCCTGCAAGCTGCTGACAAATTTCATTATCCACTCAGATGAAGAGAAGCTCTTCAGCTTCATAATCTTTCCAATTTAAAAAAATAAATAAAAAAATGTACCCCTGAGTCACTAATGTTACACGGTGCGGAGTAATTGTGTCAACTCTGTCAACTTTGTAATTGGCCCAAAGCATCAGCGCGTCCTGATCTAGTACATGCTCAAACCGTTAAATCTTAAGGCTTTGATCACACATAGCATCACTTTTTCGATAATGTTACAATCACTCATTTCGAGAAATTGCAGGGCTGATTTACCATATATCCCAATGGGTCCTGTTCACACATGACCTCTAATTGGAAAAATTGCGTTAATAACCTGGCATATTTCCAGATGAGCAGTGAAGTTGAGCGAACATTCAACATGTTTAATAGATGATTTGTGTATCTGGATCACCGTAGCTTGGTTTCAATCCAACAATTTTTTGGCGCATTTTGAAATGGCGCATGAGAATTCCTGAATGGAAATGCTTGACAAGCGAATAAACTCAAAATTCACTTAATTTATTGTTCTTGGAGGTGGTGGATTTTCTGGAGTTTTGCATTATTTAAAATGTGCATTTAGGAGAGAGAAACAGTTTATCCACAAAAAGATGTGTTTTAACCATTGTCATTGATTTGACCGGCCTAACGAAAGGTCAGACTTTGGCGTACAATGCTTCGAACATTGCCCTTAACATTCTGAAGTGTTTAATCCACAGCTGGTTGTTAAAGTGGGTCCTTATAATCTGCCAGAACGGTTTTGAACACGGGTGCTTCCAAGTATTCGGAGGCTGGTAGCGTGTGGGCATCACAGCCATTTCAGCCTTCATTATAAATCAGATAACACTGTTATTCTGCAGAATCTCCTGGCAGCATTTAATAAAACATTTTACAATTGCTCCAATCCTGCAAATAAAACTCATAAAGGTCATTCAGCTGCTTCATCATGACAAAGCAGCTCACTCAAGTTAATGCGCATGACTTAGGAATACATGCAACGATTTGTATTTTCTTTTGTCACATTTTTTGAAATTGCTCTTAAATGTTATTTATTCTTAGTGAATTCCACCCTTTGCCTTTTTGCTGGACTTTGAGTGAAAGATCTGTGATTTTTACCATTCATCAATAACATTGATTTAGGTGTTGAACAGAAGTTGAATGGACTTTTGTTGCATTTTAAACAAACCACCAGTTGACATATTTATAATTTGGCCATGACTGTACTGTGGGAGATTGGTAGGTGTTTAGTGAATGAAAATGTACATGTTTTTCTTCCTCTCTGATTCTCTCTGATTTTTCTGATGTCTAATCTGTTTCCGTCCAGAGGAGAACATGATTGAAAAATGAGAATCCTCTGCCTGACTTTTCCTGAGAAACAGATGTTGAGTGCTGAACTAAGATATTCAAAAAGAGGTATATTTAGATCAAATGTTTAAAAGCGATGCGGTTTAACTTTAGACGTTGTTTTTCATTGCAACAGGCCATTAAAGAAAAGGAGTGCAACTGTTGTTACTGCTTCCACTAAGAATTACAGGAAAACCTTTGTTTGTAGAAGATTGTGTTTTCATTTTTTTTCTGTCCTGAATGTGTGAATGGTGTGTTTTACAGAAGGGCTTAATCATGCACGCTCAAGTGAAATTAAGAGTAACACACAGAAATTAAACACTACTAGCTCAAGTGTCAAAGTTGTCAAAAACAATGGAGAAAAAAAGAGTTGACTTGGTTTTGTACTGGAGTGATTTGTTTGATCAGTTTAGTGTTGGTACTGTATACTGGTATATCTGGTTATTCATGAACTTAATTTTAATATAAAAAATTGTTCTTCCTGTCTAGAAATGTAGTTGTTTTTATAAGGTTCCAATCATCATAATTAGGTCCTTCTTTTTAAGTTAGCTTTAAGATGAAATATTGTAATACCTCTAATCTCTGTACAGCTCTGGCAATGCATCTCAATGCCTTATTGTATTCTACCACATTTAATTCGTCAAACTCAAACTATTTTAAATTATAGTTAACAAACCATTTAATAGGAAAGAAAGATAATAATGGGATGTATTTATATTTATATTTTTGTATTTCTCCACAGTATGCATGTCTATAAACAGAGCAAAGCAAAATGTTGATGCTTACCATGATCATGAATATTATGTTATTATTTTGTAGATTATGTAGATCATGTTATCATTTTGTAATTTTGACTATTAAAAGGAAATGGAGTAATCATATCTCATTGGGTTAAGTGTGATGCATTGTCAAGATCAGATAACTTATGTGTGTTTAAAAGAGAAAAGTATAGCAGTACACAAATCTGACCTACCCCAATCATATTTATCCATCTACAGTAATGATCCGTATCTGTCTACCAAATCTACTGGCTTCCTGGAATTGATATGGGGCTACATAATGTATATCATTTTAATGATAAAAGAATGTAAAAATGCTGCAGTAAAAGAAAACATTGATTTGCTTAATGGGTATGTACCTTATAATATTTAAGGTAAAATTATATATATATATATATATATATATTTAGAAAGACAATACATGTCATTTTATGGTAAAATATTGTGAAAGTATTATTTTACCATATAATTATTAGTAAAAATGTATTTATTTAAAATGTTGTACTTTTTCTTAAAATTAGGGCAAAACAATAATCAGCCGTTCCAAGAAGTGCCTGTTTGACATCACATTTCATTATATTTTATAGGAATGGTTATGTTTCTTATTTTTAATATCAGTTATGTACATTTGGGTGTTTGGGTACAACTTGTGTTGTATTTTATGTAGTTTAGTTAGTTTATGGCATTATTTTAGCGTCACATGTGCCTGATTGTGATTAACCCTTAAAAGTATATCTCTGGTTTTAAAGGAATAGTTCACCCAAAAATGAAAATTTGTTGATAATTTACTCATCCCCAGTTTCTTCATCAAAACAGAATTTAAGATTTTTAGGATTTCATTTTCATGCACAGACCAAGCACCGTTCACAAATCCAAACCAATATAAACTAAAATAAAAAATTATTCCAAATAAAAAAAAACAGTACTGCAGTAAATAACCATCCTTTATTTCTGAGCAATCAGGAGTTCAAGCCACACCATTTGTAGTTAGTGAAACCAAGTGCGAGAGCATTTACAGGGTTTACACAATGGGATCAATGGTACAGGTGATATCACATAGAAGAGAAGCTTCACAAACTTATGCAGGCAGTGATGAGCAAGTGACTTGAGTGCAGCTGCAAACAAACTTTTCACATATAATTGAATTAGCTGGAAAAACAGCACAGGCACAGCCGATGAGTTCAGATATCGACCCTTTGTTTCTTTTGATGGTCTACAACCCTCAGGGGTAAAATGTTCACTGCACACCCTCCAATATTTGAGAGAATATAGGGGTGTACTGATATCCATGTTCAGCGCGATAAGCCAGAGCTTCAATCGCTCATGATCATATAAGCAATCAGGGATGGGAGGGTTACTTTTGAAATGTATTCCACTACAGATTACAGAATACATGCTGTAAAATGTTATTTTTAACATATTTCATTAGATTACTCAAGGTCAATAACATATTCTGAATACTTTGGATTACTTTTTCAGCACTCGTAGATTTTTTTTCACTTGTTTTGACTATAAAAACAAAATACACATGTTAAAAATACATTCTCTGAAAAACTTAAACAATTTATGCAGTGTTGATTCTAAAACAAGATTAATCAAATTATATTATTTTAATTGATATTTTTACAGGAAAACAATTTTTTTTTTTTTTTTTTTAGCTTGGCATAAATCTGACAATTTACACAAGGTTTATTTCTATTTCTTCTACTCGAAACTTAAGTAATCCCGTTACTTGTATTCCGTTACTACCCAACCCTGTAAGCAATCGATGAAAAGTTTATATTTTTCCCAGCGTGCATTTTCTTTGGGGTTTCTGAAGGTTGAAGCATCCAGGATACACACACACCAAACGACAATTTTGAACAATACACTTCTACAAATACAAATGTACAGCAATGACAAACTGTTGTTTTCTTGTAAACAATTATGCATTTCCTGCCACCATATGACGCGTGACCTTACCAACCCTCTTATGAGCGCGCATCACAGAGATGTACGGAAGCGAACATTTGTAGTTAAAAGTATTTAAGTATTGTTTTGTTTCTAAAAATAATAAATCGGTTGGGTTCAGAAGAACTTTATTTGTCGATTGGAGTCGTGTGGATTATTTTGATGCACCCTAATTTTGGACTGTAAAAAAAATGGAGTACATTCACTTGCATTGTTTAAAGGAGGAGGCCTGAAATGAAATCCTAAAAATCTTAAATTCTGTTTTAATGAATAAAGAAACTAATCTTAGATGGACTGAGTGTGAGTAAATTATCAGCAATTTTTCATTTGTGAGTGAACTATTCCAAGAGACCCGGGACTTCATTCCATCCCCTCTATCTAATCCATTTAATGGAGTTGTGGCCACGCCTCTTTAGTATTCCTCAATCTATTATAAATGTTGTAAAAAAATATATTTTTTATAATGGCTAGAGGACCAAAAGCGTAAAGGGTCATTAAAAGCCCTAGGTATGTAATACTGTCATTTTTTTCATTCAAGTTTATATCACAAGATATATATTTATTTATTACAAGATAAATTACTACTATATCATGTTGATTTTCTTTGCAACAATGGTGAATTATCGATATCCTATATGCTTATACACATTCATATTATACATGCATTTCTTACTCAAGTCACGTTGATTTACTTGATTTACATCTGACATTTGACAAATAAACAACATGGAAGTAAACTATAGCAAGTACAACACATGAACAGTATGATATGACTATTGTCATTTGGATGTGCTACTGATCTTAATGTATGTTGTGCATCTATTTAGACTCAAAAGTGCTTGAGAAAATACATATGTGTAGATTATGTGTAGCTCAATATGTGTTTGAAAGCCAGTTGCGCCTCATGAAATTTAGTGTGAAAATAATGAATCCCGTTCTAAATTTGGCATGATTTGTTGCATCATCTCTTTAAAATATGCGTGCTCCCGATCAGCAGTGGTGAGAACCAACCGACAGCGGTCCGAGGGACAAACCACAAACTGGTGACAGGGTGATGGGCAACCAAGGCTCATCGATGTGTGAGGCAACAAATTATATCCAGTCTAGTCCAAACCAATAGAAGGTTTACTGTGGCATAAGTTACAGAAAATTGGAATGATAGTTATTATGGAAGGGAATTGTCACAACACACAGTGCATCAAAACCTGCTGCGTAGCCGCCGAGTGGCCAGAGTGCCCATGATGTCTACTGTCAAAGTGTCAATGTACAATGGGCAAACAAGTGTTGGAACTGGACCTTGGAGCAGTGGAAGAAGGTCACCTGGTCCGGTGAGTACCATTTTCTTTTACATCATGTGGACAGCCGTGTATGTGTGCAGTGTTTACCTGGGGGATGTGATGGCACCAGGATGCATTGTGGGAAGACGTCAAGCCATTGGACGGAGTGTGATGCTCTGGGTAATGTTCTGCTGACACGTAATGACACGTGCCAACTACCTAAACATCGTTGCAGACCAGGTGCACCCCTTCATGGCAACGGTATTCCCTGATGGGTGTGGCCTCTTCAACAGTATAATGCGCCCTGCCACACAGCACACATTGTTCGGGAATGGTTTGAGGAACATGATCAAGAGTTCAAGGTGCTGCACTGGCCGCCAAATTCCCCAGATCTTAATCCGATTGAGCATCTGTGGGATGTGCTGGATCAACATGTCCTATTCACGGCGGCTCCACCTCGCAACTTACGACTTCAAAGATCTGCTGCTAGTGTCTTGGTGCCAGACACCACAGGACACCTTCAAGGGTCTTGCAGAGTCCATGCCTCAGCCGGTCAGCGCTGTTTTGGGGGCACGTGGAGGACCAACTGTATATTAGGCAGGTGGTCATAATGTTTTGGCTCATCGGTGTATGTGCCGGGTCTCTGAAGACCCGAGTATGTAGAGTGTTTGGTGAAATAGCCATGCATTTTAGGGTTAATTATTGCTCATGGAAGTGACACCTTTGATGAACTATAATTCATGTAGCCTTTTGTAGTTGTTATGTGATTAACAAATACATTTGAAAGAAAAAACAAAATATTATAGTTCCAGAAGGATAGAAAATCAAGTGTTTATTATTTACAGGCATCAAAATTACATCCCGTAAAATCAGAGACATGGTCACTGTAATTTTTACGGTAAATTTATCAGATTTTTCTTATTTGATTTTTTTTTTTTTTTACAGCATACACTGAGAAAATAAAAACACTGAAAGGGGGTCGCTGTCCTTTTCTGCATATTGCCTCCCATTCGGCCCGTATCTCGACTGGCCCACTGGGAAAAGTCCCGGTTCTCCCTATAGCCAGTACGCCCCTGCATGGAAATAATGAATTCATAGTTCCAAGTATGGTGCAACAGTTTTTGTATACATATAGGCTCAAGGGAGTGCCACTGACGTTTTTATTAGCTTTTTTCCCAAAAGATTTAGCTGAATCCTCTAACAAACAATTAGTGGGTCCCACATGCGTTTTCATTTTGTTCTCCTGAGGGACGAACTCTCCGTTCTGCTCATTGTTTTTTATTTTTTTGTCACAACAAGAGCGTGAAAATCGCACCTCAGATGGTCTGATGGTTTTCTCAAGCGCTCAACTGACCTACATGACAACATCAAATCGGTGGAAAGGTCGACGTTCGAGAAAGAGAGTCCTGTGTGCGTTTTACGAAGCTAAATAGCGTAGTGCGTGTGTTATTGATCACGAGCCGTTTGATTTGTTTTGGTAATGTAAGCAGTGCAGATGGTGATGAACACGCGCTCTGTAGCGCTGCTGTTCTCTGTGTGATCGATAATGTAGGGTAATATCAGACAGTATAACGGAACCGAACTTTATCTAAACGCTTTGGAGGAGACAAGGTCGTACACACATTTTTTAGTGGCTCAACTACCCGTTTGCTGGAGCTTAACAGAAAACTGACGGTTTTGCGCAAGTTAAAGCGCAAGCGCGCGACGACGAGAGATTTGAACGGCGATTCTGACAGTGTGTTGGAGTGCGAAAGCCGGACTGAGCACAACAGGCTTCAACGACAGATTTATTCAACCCAAAGATACTGCAATTATAGAAGAAACATCATGTCAGTAGATAAAACATGCTCCCGCTCTTCGTTATTTGTTTCGACGGGGACACGAGGGTCGACAGGCCGCTGACAGTCACGTATGTTCATCCTCTTCTCGCTTCATTCATTTTGTCATTCAGAACATGTCGCATATTATGATTATTAATTTGGCAGCGGTAATGAGGATCACGGCCTATACCAATGCAACCAACCATTATTTTCAGTTATCTCATGCAAATAGACGAGCGCCGTCTTCCATCAACCAATAACGTGACATGTCGGGAGACGAACGCCAATATAGACGTTTGTCACTGAATATAATTTTGAATAAACGTCCATTTTGCATGTAGATTGAGTCACCGTGCTGTTACCGGTTTCCTTTGCCTCCGTTTTTATTTTAATTTTATTTTTTGGTGATTACATGATAGCGCATTGCGCATTTTTGGCAACAGCCAAGGAACAGCTGTGATTCAAGTTTATCTACGTCAGGTTCCGAATGCTAGAATAGCCTTGTGTGAGTGTTTCTGTGAAATATGAATATTGTAGCTGCTGTAATACAGAAGAATGATGCTGTGTGGAGAAGGCGTGCAGGGGATGGATGGCCGCATGCGTTAGTGATGGTGATGATGGGATACAGGTTCCATCCTTTGTTTTGGACAACAAAAGGGGTCTGTCTGTCAAAGTAGCCTACAACATACTGTACTGGAGCATTTACGATATTTCCACATTTATTCATAAAATATATAGGTTTTAATATTCATGTATTTATATTTATAAAATAATCATATTTTATTAATACATTAATTTATTTTACATCGATCTATCTATAATTGTTACTAAACATTTTTACAATAAGCCTATATTTGTTGTTTTCTATTTTCCTAGCAAAATTGAACATTATTTTGTATTCCCACTCAAAAACTTTGAATGTTCAAGAATGTCCAACGTGGCTAAAGGCACGCCTTAATATAAATTTACTAATCAAGATGGAAAAAAGCAATGTCTTATATTGAATATTGATGGAGAAACATCATTTGTGTGAAGATAAATAATAATGGAAGGTTGATTTTGATTAAAATGAATAAAATAAAAAAAGGTTTTACTTGGGCTAAAAGGCCCTCAGGGGGTTTATAGTGATATTGTGTAAATATGTGGACAATAGTTATAGGGCAACATTTAGGCAAATACTTTAGCGACAGCAAGATGCTTCAGAAAAAGGTTAACCATTTTCTGTTAATTTTGGTCACAGTTAGCATTTTATAACATCTCAAGGTGTTCTATAAACAAATTAATCTCCATTGTGATTGCATGAGTCAATGGGAGCCCACTTTGAACATTTTTCAGAACAAATCTATTCA
Source organism: Xyrauchen texanus (assembly GCF_025860055.1). NCBI lineage: Eukaryota > Metazoa > Chordata > Actinopteri > Cypriniformes > Catostomidae > Xyrauchen > Xyrauchen texanus. Next base: position 12,092,885 of record NC_068308.1, read on the forward strand.
CACCGCTTAAGAAAAACAATGCGTTTATGGGAGTATTTAGCAGGGGGGTGCTTTACCCCAAATACTATCCTGTCACTTATTGGACAGTTATTAAAAAACTTTTGATTTAATGACTTTGAACAAAACTGAAAACGACAAATAAGTATTTAAAAAAAATTTTTGGGATAACTTCAGGGATTCCCATTAGCTATATGACTTTGTAAAATGTAAAAAATGATCATATTAGATCATATTACACAGAAAAATTAAGTATATAAAGTATATAGCATAAAAGATCAAGCACTTTCTACATGAAATAAGAAATTTTAAATGTGAACTTGAAAATATTGAATAAATTCTACATTGAAACATGTAAAATTGAATGCTCTTGCTTATAAGTAAATATTATTTATGATTTTCTGTTATTTTTACAATGTCTCATCATGTATTAATCCTAAAGTAGAAAACCTTGTCATATTTATTCGCTAATTTGAGTAAATTTCACAGGTAGATAAAATAAGTACATTTTACTTAATTATTTTGAAGCTAGTGTTCCCAGCATACACTGGGATTAAATGATTAATGACGTTGTATGAATTCACTGTTTGCAAGTTTATTTACAGTTTTATAGTTAATTTTGTTGTTACTTTTGGTAACTTCTTGTTTTTGCATTCTTATGTTCATTTTCTACTCAAAATGACCTAATGACTTAATGCATTAAGTTTCCCCGTAGGAGGCTTCCGTATGTCATGTAGTGTGATTAAATGGGTTTTTAAGGAAAATTCAAAACATGACATATTCTAATAAGATCTTTATTAATAATGAAGTTTACTTAAACCATGTATACCATGTATAACTTATTTGTATGTAAAAGTTACTGAATTTACTAAAATGTTTTTACTCACTCACTTTAATAAATATTATGTCATAAAGTTAAGTAAATTTTACTCAGTTTTATACCATTAATATTTACTTAGAAGTGTGCAAACTAGTAATTTTTTTCAAGACATTGCATGAAATGATCTCATGGATCAGGAATATTTAGCAGTGTATAAAAAGGTGTTAGGGAAAGTACTGTGGTTGTTAAAACCATAGTTCAGATTTTGTAAGTGGGGATCATAGCCAAGGTTCTTGTGCTTTTGAAAAAGTAAAATTATTTCAGTGTGTACTTAAATGCATACTAAATAAACATGCATTATTGTTAATGAATATGTTAATATGTTCTATTGAAAATATAATTAATATGTACTTTTGCTGACACAGGGGCCATCATAACAATATTTTAAAATGACTAAGTTACAGTATAAAAATACAGGGCATGTGTGATTGAGGGCAAAAATGCAGGATAGTATTGACTCAGAACATCACTGTTGTTCTGACTTTGCCATGTGACTTTGTTTGCATGTGTTAGACTTCTGTTGCTTGTGACTGGCCACATGTGGCAACATATGGAGCGTACATAATAACTTGGTTTATGCAACACAATTCCGACCCAAGAGAATCCTTTTTTCCTTAATTTGTTTTATATATGAGTGTTTCTTTATAATTACTAATCCACTGTAATAACTACTAGGAATATATTGTCTGTTTCATTATTTGTTTATTTTTTACTCATCAGAACCTTTCAGTTTCTGAATGCTGTTTTGTTACAGAAGGGTAAGCAGGACAGCTGGACTGCTGGGCGCTTTTTTGAACACAGTATTACCGGAGTTCACCTGCCATAGACCATGTTGTCCATCATAGCAGCGGGGTCTGTGTTTTTCCCAGGCCTTTTCCTGTTGTCCAGGCAGTGCCTCAAATATGTTCCTGGGCTGAGGTGGAACGAGGGGGATGCAGTCATTGTTTCAGCCCGGTAAAAAAGCCTTTGATCTGCATTTTTAAAGTCCATCAATTGAAATTTGTTACCCTTCTAGTATTTAGTACAGTATTTTTCATTTCAAATTATATTATCAGCAATTTTGCTCAAACTTATAACAGTTTCTTAGTATTTGCTGTCCCCCTTGCAGTTTAATGACAGCATGCTTTTGCTGGAATGGACTCTACATGCTGTTTGTGCAAAGGAGTTAAAGGGATAGTTCAATCCAAAAAATAATGTTCTCCCATTATTTACTCACCCTCATGCCATCCCAGATGTGTTATGACTTTCTATCTTCCACTGAACTCAAACAAAGGTTTTTAGTAGACTATCTCTCCTCACAATGCAAGTGAATTGTGGCCAGAACTTTGAAGCTCAAAAAGCACATTAAGTCAGCATAAAAGTAATCAAAAAGACTCCAGTGGTTAAATCTTTGATTCAGAAGTGATATTATAGATGTGGGTAAGAAACAGATCAAAATTGAAGTCCTTTTTAAATATAAATCTCCACTTTCAAACATCCCTTCTGAGTGCTCTTCTTCTATTGTTTTTGGCAATTTGCATTCTTCGTGCATATCACCACCTACTGGTTATGGAGGAGAATTTATTGGAAAAAGGACTTAAATATGAACCTTTTTCTTTTCCACTCCTATTATATTGAAGATATGAATTTAACCACTGGAGTCTTTTGGATTACTTTTATGCTGCCTTTATGTGCTTTTTGGAGATTAAATTTTTTTATCACCATTCACTTGCATTGTGAGGGCCTACAATGTTACTCATGCATTTATAACAAAATTCCTTCATATTGAATTAGGCAGTCTTTAACAAAATAAAAAAAAGCGAAACATTTTAAGTTTATTTAATTTAATTTAGTTAAAAATTACACACATTTTTCGGAATTTTGTAATGAAATTGAAATGTATAAATCTTAAAAATAGGCTAAATTGAATTTGCTTGCATAAGATAAGCGACCTAGAAGTAGTGCAGAATTAAAATATTTTACATTGTATTACGTTCTTTGTTTTAAATTAGTCAAAATCCTTTTCTTTTTCTTTCCAGGTTTAAATAAATATGTAAATAAAAGATTTTAAGTGTGGTCTAAGACTAGTTTTAACAGAGAAATTACATGTGTGGTGGTTGTACTTACTCCACATGCTCTGTTAAAGGTTGGTGTCGTCCGTCCAAGCTATTATGGCTTCTGCAGCTGGTTACATCATCTCCAGATCCTGTGAGGACATAATTGAAGACCAGTAGGTGCAACAGTCATCACACTTAGCTACGTTTTAATGGGTTTATATAGCACATATACAAAGTTATAGACCCACTCACTTTCTTTTCTCTACACATTCTTACATAACAGGCATTGGCTGACCAGCTCCTACATCCTTTTTGCCGTGCCGTACTTTGTGTATGACATCTACGCAATGTTCCTGTGTTACTGGCACAAGCTACAGGTCAAAGGTCATGAGGTGGACAACGGATCAAAATCCAAGGCTATGGCAGTGTCTGGCTATCTCCGCAGAGAGTTCCTCATGATCTTGCATCACGTTGTCATGGTCACCATGTGCTTCCCCATCTCTGTGGTAATTTTCATTACAGATACATTAAAGGGATATTAGAACTATTCCTTTTACCAAATTGACCACTTCAATCTGGGTCCTTATATTTGGACCTTATATTTTGCATGTATGAGTCAGCATTTTCAAAATAGAAGCCCCATATTTTATGGACTAATTTATCAATAGCACGAGGTTACTGAAGAATCTGTATTTAAACAGACATCCAGTAATCAGAGAATATATATCAGTATGTATACACATGATGCCTAATGTTTTCTGTCTCTCTCACATTGACTTCCAGTTTTGGAGGCAGGGAAAGGGTGATTACTTTCAGGGTGTCATGTTCCTGGCTGAACTTAGCACACCGTCTGTCTGTCTAGGCAAAATCCTCATCCAGGTATATTCATTATTGAGTAGATGAGTGCTTCTTTGTCCACCCTGTGGTATTTTTACCCCGACTTATCATTCTGCCATCAGCTTTAGTCCTTAACAATATGTGTACAACATTAAGCACAACATTAGTTACATTGTACAAAGTGTAAATACAATTTACTATGAATAATGTATTTAACATTATTCATAGTAAAGTGTATTTATAGAAGTGCTGACTTGTGATATACAAGTCAGGCCTGTTTTACAAAGACAGTGTACAGAAGTCTTATGAACCCTGACAAAGTAAAAAATTGTTCACCCAAAAATTAACTGCAACTTCTTCAGCGAAACACAAAAAGAGATATTTTGAACAATCTCTGAGCTGCTGTTTTCCACACATTGAAAACATATTTTGACCAGGAATTATCAAGGTCCAAAAACGTACCATAAAAGTGGTCTATAGGACTTGTACGCTATATTCCAAGTCTTCTGAAGCCATATGATACTTTTGTGAGAAACAGACCAAAAATGAAGTCTTTATTCACTGAAATTCCCCACCGCCACTACCTCTTAAAATCTAATTCATGCATGCGCATATTCGCACGTTGCATCAGGTTTGGCCAGTCAACCGGTATTAGTTCTTGCATGTGTTGTAACTTGTAACCGATTACAACATGGCAAGTTTGAAGATAGGCAAAAACAATGAGATTTGAGTCCCGGGCAGAGGGGAAGATTATCAGTGAATACAGACTTAAATATAGTGCATGACTCATACGGACTACCTTTATCGTACTTTTGGTGCTTTTTATTCCTTTGTCCCTAGACATAAGTGAGTCATTTATGATAGAATTTTCATTTTTGGGCGAACTATCCATTTAATAATTCTTTATTAAAGAATCCATTCATGTTGAAATACACACAGTTTTAAAAGTATAGTCACAAAATGTTAACATTATTTTAGCGTGATAAAATCAGGGATTTACCGACGTTATGCGTCATGATAGTAAAGTTATAATATTGGCTATAACTTTACACAGTTAAAGTTAGTAAGTGATTGTATAACACTAAAATCATGTTGACATGTAAAATGTTTACATTTTGTGGCTATACTTTTGAAACAGTGTGTATTTCAACATGAATGAATTTTGGTCTGGCCTCATTAATTTCCTTTGTAAGTGCCTCACTGTAACCACTATATATATATATATATATATATATATATATATATATATATATATTTATTTAATTTATTTTGTAATCAATATTATGCCCCAAATGCTTTTGATTGACCTTAACTTGTAATGAACCCTGAACATTTCTTTAACAGATAAATCAGAATTTGAATTGATGTGGTATGGTAAATTAAGATTAGTAATTTTTTGTATTAGCAATATGTTTGACTAGCCATGTTTCTTTATCCCAGTCGCCCTCTGAGTGCCTCAGAGCCACAGCTGCCTCTATCTGAATATAGCTCCCTGAATTTAGAATAGATTTAACACTTGATACAATAGACAACTCTCTATCCCTCTCCAACACACACCTCCTCCAAGTCTCAGTATATGGCATAGAGTAGCACAGCTTGGAAGTTGGCACTCAGCCAGGGTAGAGGATGTGTAGTTACCATTGCTGAATGCATGCCAAAGGTGCATCAATTACATGTCAAATATCCAACATTATGTTTTCTTAAAGGGGAAGTATATAATTTCTGTGGCATTAGTAGCACAAAATGGAATTGCAAAGATAATTAGATAGGGCAATTTTGAAGTTGGCTTGACAAAGCCTTGGCTGAGAAATGTATACTAGTTTTAAAATGTTACGGTTTGATGGATATACAGACATTACAGTTCAACAACAACCAGCCAATCTAGATAGACTGTCATATAGATAGAGAGAGAGCAACTTAAAGATTTTTGAGGGATTGTTTACGTTTGAATATTTGTCAATGAAAGTCAATGAAATTTTCCCATGGGAAGTCAACCTATGAATTATAGTTCTCTCTGCACATTAAACTGGGAGAGAAAAAAGTATTTTAACATCAAACAAATTACATCACCTTTAAACTTAACAAGAATGTTTTGTTTGAATTTTTTTTTAAGTGTTTCATTTCAAAATATATCACTAAATCCTTTGGTCTTTTGCTTCTTTTCCCATCTATCATCAAATTGTATTGCTGTCTTACCTATTCTCTCTCTTTTTCTTGTTCTTTTTCACTAAGTACAAACAACAGCACACACTTCTTCACAAAGTGAATGGGGCTGTTATGCTGATCACTTTCTTCCTCTGTCGAGTACTTCTCTTCCCCTATCTCTACTACATTTATGGAAGGTATGTCTCTTTTTAAAGCTTTCTTTAACATTTAACTCTCCTCCTTTAATTGTTCCTTCTGAGATGTCCATGGTGCACACAGTGTCTATCACAAGGTCTGTCTTGGGTGATAAGATCATAAGCAGTCAGATGGGACAGATCACATTTACAATTGGTATTTACACCGTCTGGCCCCCAAAAAGTTGCATACTCTAATATTTCATTGGACCGCCTTAAGCTTTGATTATTTTGCACATTCTTCATTTCATTGTTTCGACAAACTTATGCAACATCACAACATTTATTTCCATCCAGTGTTGCATTCATTTTAGGCCGAGATCTTGTATTGATGACGGGAGTGTCAGACCACTCTGTACATCCCAAAGACTTTCAATGGGGTTAAGATCAGGACTCTGTGATGGCCAGTTCAAGTGTGAAAATGATTCCTCATACTCCCTGAACCACTCTTTCACAATTTGAGCCTGATGAATCTTGGCATTGTCATCCTGGAATATGCCTGTGCGGTCAGGGAAGAAAAAATCCATTGATGGGATAAACTGATCATTCAGTATATTCAAGAAGTCAGCTGACTTCATTTTATTGCCGCATGACGTTGCTGAGCTTAGACCTGACCACCTGAAGCAACCTCAGTTCATAACACTGCCTCTAGTGGCTTGTACAAAGGGCACTATGAATGATATGTGCATCGCTTCATGTGCTTCTCTTCTTACCCTGGCATGCACATCACTTTGGAATAGGAGAAATCTGGACTATTAGGAACTATTAGGAATAGCTTTCCTAAAAATGTATGTCCACATATGTGGACAGTGGGACTAAGTTGTGAAATGTTAAATAATACTAAACTACAAAAAGTCAGATTTGTTAATCAAACTGTTTATGTTTCCAGGAGTGTTGGTTATTCATGTTTTTGAGATGTTACAGATGGTACATAAAAAATTAGCTTAATTAATTCTGATATAAAGTAATGGCCAGCATCATCCAATTACTGCCAACCATGTTAAAATAAAATTTTGCATGAAAAATTCTGAATATATTTACTGATTACCATTGCCCCATGTCTGCAAAACATGTTGAGTGGTCTAAACATCATCTGCAGCCTGAAACAGAAATTTTGACCGGGTGTTTGGAGTGAATGTACTTAGCTGCATATGAAAGCTATAGGATGCTCCCTTGCTCCTTTGCTCCCTAATGACTTACCCTCCAGTGTGCTTTCAGTCTGCACTGGTTTTAGAACAGTGTGAACTGCACCTTAACACTCCTTATAAAGTCTCAATGCAACATTTTCCAGCTTTTGGATGCATCCACTGATTCTTAATGTGGTATTGCACAGTGAATGTAGAATATTTGAAGGAAAATGAGCCTATAGTCCAAGCAAGTGGTCATTGTGTTTAACAGCGTTCCGTTTCGTTTTTGTACTATTTATAAAATGGCATATCGGATAAAAATAGAGACTCTAATCTTTTGACTCAAACTGGTTTTAATGTAAAAACTTAATGAGGTTTCTTACCAGATATAGTTTTGTTGCTGTTTCTCCAAAAGACAAACTCAGCTGAGATTGGCGCCATGTTGTTTTGTCACATGACAAAATGTGCGTTGACATTTTAACCTTTTAATGACAACATAGAGTCTCTGAACTGAGATCAGTTGGTTTAAATGAAATTAAATTATGCATAGCCTTAAGCGAAGCCAAAACATAATGTCCACGCATATGGATGCAGGGTCTCAGGAGGTTACATTTTAGTTGAGTAACCGAACTTTAGATGTTCATGCTTGCATGTTGATATCAGGCAAACCGGAGAAGTCTTGTGGCATGTTTATGGACATTTACAAATTTTTTGATTGGAACAACTGTTAGATGTTGCTGTTTGTTGCTGTTTGTTGACCTGGCCTTAAAATCACTGTAAAGCATGGCCTCATGTGGCTTCTTCCTTTATTCGACTACCTCTGAATGTGGTTGGCAGGATCAAATCACAAACCATTTTGGACCCTGTTTACAGCTTTATTATGTGATGTCCACTTGTGATCGCTTTGCCCGATATGCATTTTAAAAACAGGTGTTATCGGGGTCTTAATTTTCCTCTTTGTCTTCCTCCAAGCTATTTCATGAATCTGCATTCTGTGCCCATTCTCTTGTAGGTATGCCTCTATCCCTTTCTATCGGGTTCCTTTTGCGGTGCCCTGGCACTGTAATCTCGGAGCGGCACTCCTAATGGCCCCTCAGCTCTACTGGTTCTCCCTGATCTGCAGGGGGCCTTGCGCCTGTTCACCGGCAGGTCCTCGCAGTCCCGCAGACTGAAAACTCCAGTCAAGCACGATTCTGAAGGACACGCGTCGTGTCCTCAACAAGCCAATGGATACAGTCCACGAATGGTGGGTCAGGACACGCCCACAATGTCACACTGAAGGGAGGAGCTGATGTGAACCAGACTAAAGAAAGACAGTAGGAAAAAGGGGAATGGATGAACGCAATGGTGAAGCAGAAGAGGAAGGGCATGGTGGCAAGGATATACACGGAGTGATTAAAACAGTACTGAAATTGACTAGATGCACTGATGCCCTGTACCACTTTACAGCACAGCATTATGTTTAGTTACTGGACTTGTGTACTGTATTTAAGACTTGCTTTAGTAGATCAAAGGAAGCTATGCTGACAAAAAAAATCTGAAATGGAAATGTCTATACAATAGCCACACTTGTGTCCAAAACACATGTTTGAGCAACTGAGGCAATAAGTGCACATTTTCTGTGAGAACATTTCCGAACCAAGAGAAGCACTTTTTGTTTGAGGCATTTTGCTATGGTTAAGGAATTTCAAAATTGGGGGTGAAGGTCTAGTGCCTGAGGTCTGTTCTTTGCGCATATTACTGTAGTGTTGCGAATGCATCGTTCATAGAAATGCCATAAAATACATCTAATTGGTATTTAGTACTGGTCTGCTATGAGCAACCCAAGGCACCAGGCATTATCATGCTTCACCTTTTCTAGAGAATAGAATAAGATGGTTCAGTTAAAGGAATTGATCACCCATGAATGATTCTGTCATCATTTACTCACATTTATGTTGTTGTTGTTGTGTTTTTTGCCATCTTTTTCTTCTTCTGTGGAACACAAAAGTAGAATTTTTTAACATTTTTCACACAGTTGTTTTCCATATAACCTTTTTTTTTTATTGTTATTATCAAAAAGTGTATTTTGACCAAAACTGTCAAGCTCTAAAAACGTAATGAAAGCACCCTGAAAGTAGTCCATATGACTTGTGCACTATTTTATGTGTCATGTGTTATCTTTACTACAGACCTTCCCCTCCGCTGCAACTCTCTTTATTCTGCATATTCGATCTGGCATGTCAGGTTCTGTTACAACGTAGTATGATGCGTCAACAAGCATTTTTGAAACTGACCTTAAATGCAAATGAGATTTCAGAGCGTTGTTGGAAGATAAGATAATCAGTAGATAACAAGCGAGAGCGAGATAAAGGGGAGCCGGAGATGCCAGTTTGATGGAAAGAGAGATGCACACTGCCGTGCTGCATGTGTGTGTGTTTGTTTAAGTTTGTTTTGTGTTGAGTTTGAAATTAAACTTTATGTTGACTGTTCAGCGGTTCCCGCTTCCTCCTTGCCCATCCTTTAACTGTTACAGTGGTGCTGATACCCGGGAGGGAGGAGGGATGATCTGTCATGGAGGCCTCGCCACTGCCATCTGCCAGAGGAGCAGCCGCGGATGTCTGCCTGGGGACAGAGGGGCTGCTGCCGAGAACCGGAGGAACTGCTGGCATCTGCCGAGAAGGGGAGGAGTGGTTCTGTCCGCCAGGGGTTGGAGGGGTCGCTGCCATCTGCCGGAGGAGGAGCGAGCTGTCGGGTGGGGGGTGGGGGAGGAGGAGTGTGATGAGGAGAAGGGCGTGGCCGGGCCATGAGGGTGCATGGCTGGCGCTGAATCAGAAGATCAGCGGGAGAGCAAGATAAAGTGGAGCCGGAGATGCCAGTTCGAGTGAGAGAGAGAGACACACAAGGCCCTGTGTTTGTTTATTCGATTCCGCCTTCTCCTTGCCCATCCTTTAACTGTTACAGACCTATCTGGATCAAATGAAAGAAACACCAGTAAAATGTAATTAAACCCTGACTGTCAGAGTAAGAGGCAGGTCAGGGTTTAGGAATGTATTATTTTGTAAATGCTAGTACATTGTTTATACCTGGTCAAAGCATGAATGGAAAGTAGCTACCTTGAATGTTCTCCGATTAGACCTGTAATCCACAATTAATTGACTTTAAACTCAACAATTGAGTTTTACCACATTTACAGTTAGCTTAACGATATCTATGATATATAACCTGAGATCTGAGCCCAGAAAACCCTGCATACATTTTTAAGGGACATGTTTTAATATATGTATTAAGCTGCCTTATCCCTATGGAATCTCAGACAACCATTTTCTTTATTCATTTTGCTTTTTGCCTGAGATGGGTTACCTTTATTTCAGCAAATGTGATACAAGATGCGACTCAACATAGTCAATTTTACATTTATTTGCAAATGTATTTATTTCTGTATTTGTTTTTCATCATTAAAGGGATAATTCACCTAGAAATGGAAATTCTCTCATCATTTACTCACCCTAATGCCATCCCAGATGTGTGTGACTTTCTATCTTCTGCTGAACACAAAGTTTTTTAGGTGAACTATCCCTTTAAAGCCAATTTGTTTGTCTCACTTGTATATGTTGTGTATGTTCCTAACCATTAATTATTGTGGTTTGTTTGAAGATATTAATAACGTTTTTTATTATTGTTGGCCATGTCAATCACAGGTTTTTGTTTGTAAGTGGGTCGCTCAAGCTATGTACTCTCAGTCTAGTCATAATTAATTAGCTAATTATTTTGGCCCTGTTTATTTCATTTAATTAAACCGCTTTCAAATGCTTGCAAGTTCAACTGTACAACGTCTCGAACAGGAATGGATAACATTGTGAAGAATCTGCCATGAGGCCTGTTTTGAAGCTTAAAATAACTATATGCTGATTTGAAATTTATTTAACAAAAATCATACAGGTGCAAAATGTCTATTGTGCTGAATCAGGTATATGACTTTGCATGTGTATGTTCCATCTTTGTCCCTTGTGAACCCTCTATAATGTACCAGTACCACATGCTCAGATACAGAGCAGAACTCCAAACTATTTAATCCTAGTGAACTGCAACAATGGCTTTTGATGGTTTTCTTAAAAGCATTTATGTTTTAGTTGGTTTAACTTTTGTCTTTTTTATTATTTTTATTTACATATGTAAACCTGTACCCTGTTAACATACTAAATTGTATGCACTGTTGTAATTCAATCTCAATGCAAAAATATATACTCTTGTCTCACATGCTGCATGGTATAATGTCAGTTCTCCTAATTCATTTGTGAACGTGCTGTATGGAGTTTAATCAAGACCCTGATATTGTCGAGCTCTAGTCTCAATTTCTGTTATCATGAGGTCTGCGAAGACATCAAGCTTATATCTGAGACAAATCAGGATTATTACATCAAATATCCTCTTGATTCTTCTAAATTTGAGAGCTTGTACCAGATGGGTAATATTTAGAATCCAGACAACACAATTCAAATTAATAGGACACAAAATGTTTGGCTGCTGTACTGTACCATCATAATTCTCACTAATACGGCAGCTTGTGTTCAGCAACAACACTGGGGACAAGCGATTACCCAGTCTGGTACATTTCCATGCTTTAACATGGGATACAATGTCCCTGACGGAAGTCTTTCCCGTAGCTGCTTTTAGCAATTTTTCTTAAACGTTTTAAGGGTTCCCACACTTTTGACCAATGAACTTCCATGACCTTTCCAGTCATTTGTAATTAAAGGAGAAAGCTGAATTATGTCACTTTTTTGTGTTAAAATACTTTCTTCTATCCAGCTTAATATGTAGACGCAACTTATTCAATTTTCTCGAAAACTGAAAACACTATGGACCTATGAAACTCCCTGTGTTTGTTTTGAGAGAGACACTTTGATACGCCCCAACAATGGTACTCAACCAATGGCATGAGTTTGGGACGGGACTATCTGACTGTTTGAACAACTACCAATGAGGGGCGTATTTGGAAAACATTGTTTATTTTTGCAATTCCGTTCGGTGGCACTAGTGTCACAGAAATTACTTCAGCTTTAAATTCAGACCGATATGCTAATAAATCGAGTCTGATTTGTGAACCATTTTGAACAATGTGATAAGGGGGACCTACTAAGGTCCTCTATTTACTACTAATTTGGCCTGGGAGTGAGGGGGCACCATTCAAGCAAGGACTATGCCTTGATGAAATACAGTGGCAAGAATCAAAGTTACAAGTATAGACAAACACAATGTGCTTAACCCTTTTGTGTCAAAAAAAGAAAAGAAGAGTTGTTTTTTTTTTTTAACCACAAGTACATCAATCCTGATCATAACCACTAAATATTCGTTCATTTTCAGAATTTTAACCCTTTAAATGTAAGTTCATTCAGAAACAGAGCCGATGGTCGTGTATGCAGTTTGCTGCGAGTTTCACACCAGTTCCTGCTATTCCTCTGACGCTCTGCATGCTGTTGGATTTGACGGCGCACAACAGCGGCTTTATCCTTCGTGCACGGCTGTGCATTGTTGCCCCTGGGCGCTTCAACAGCGCAGACAAACTCAGAAAGAGTTTCTTCAAAAAGAGTGATTTTATTAAAAGGCAGACACATACCTGATCCTAAGACCGCGACCGGGCTGCATGCCCAAGGTTCCTACCACACCCTTCAGAGATCAGGTAGTGAACCTGCAAGCGCTGCCCCGGGAGGAGGCAGACCCAGCCCTTCCGTTGCTGTGTCCGGTACGTGCTTTGCGTATCTATCTGGACCGCACGCAGAGCTCTAGACATTCTGAGCATCTCTTTGTCTGCTTCGGGGGACAGCAGAAAGGGAACGCTGTCTCCAAACAGATGCTCGCCCACTGGGTTGTCGATGCCATTTCATTGGCTTATCACACCAACCCTTGCGGGTTCGAGCGCACTCAACCAGAAGTGTTGCGTCCTCGTGGCCACTGGCCAGGGGCACCTCCCTAGCAGACATCTGTAGAGCAGCAGGGTGGGCAACACCTAACACCTAGCGCCCTTTCCCTCAGCCGAGGTAAAATAGTGCGCCTTTGTTCCCAGGAGACCCCATCTCTCGGATCCCTGGTTGATTCCTCCCTTGCCCTCTTGGGTCCCAGTTCAGCGGTGGAACTCGCCGACCCAGGCCACTATGGGTACTCAATCTACCCTGTACTGGAATAGGTGCTCCACAGGTTAAGGTCTCCTGTTCGGACTCCCCCTGTGTGTAATTTCCGCAGTACTGTCCCCTCACGAGCGGACCCCCGTGTCTCCCTTAGGCAGTTCCTGCTGCCTCGGTTGCCGTGCTGTAGCATTCCCCCCTCTACGAGGCTGGATCTACCACCGCACCAACTTTTCCACATAGGACCTAAGCGGCCATGCGATGTATTCGCCACTTTTATCTCCCCTGCAGGGTAGGTGTGGTCTCCGCAGGGTCTTCTCCCCCTGAAAGAATAGGAAATGGGGTAAGACCCCCTTCCCTTAATGCGTGTAAGGGCCCCGGCCGTAATTGCTCTAAGCGAGAAACATAGAGAGAAAAGAGGCCAAGCCAGGCTTGGCCCGTTCCCAGGTTGGCAAGCATCACCTTGTTCCCCCTCACTAGGGTAACCAGAAGGATTATGATGACTTTAATGGGGCATTGGGGAAGGGTACATGCAGCCTGATACAGCTGGTCGCGTTTGCACGTAAGAATACCTGCTCGCTCCTGTATCAGCAGTTCACGTACACGGCTCAGTGCATGGCATGATTGAAGTGGGACCCCTAGTGTCGCTTCTCCGACACAACGTGGAGAGAGCGACAGAAGGGGAACGTCTAGGTTCCGTATGTAACCTCCGTTCCCCGATGGAGGGAACGAGACGTTGTGTCTTCCCCGCCACTGTTGTGGCCGGACCATTTCCGGCTCCTCAGAAAAATCCTGAATGAACTCCCATGTATGCCCCGCTTAAATGCCCGTATGTCCGGGGGCGGGATATGCAAATACCGTCTGCCAACTTCTCATTGGCCTATTTTCATAGAACAGAGGCATATATCGGCGCTCAAGAGAGAGACCCCTAGTGTCGCTTCTCCTACACAACGTCTCGTTCCCTCCATCAGGGAACGGAGGTTACACACGTAACCTAGACGTTTTTCACACACACTCTGACATCCATTCCAACATATCCACACAGTTTTAGCTGCATCATTTGGCCTGTAGTGCTCTATAATACAGCAAACAGAAAATAGGGGAAAAGCATGTATTTGCTCCATAGGCTGAACATGAGAAAAATTGTGCCATCTGGTGGGAAATATAAAACATTTTAATTTTGAAGCCAGGGCTCCGAAATGAAAGCATGATTTCATAGAATTCATGATTTTATGCTTAAATGGCACTGAGATCAAATATTGCAAATATGTGTATGTGAACTTCTGACTTCAACTGTAGATGCAGGTAATTCCAAAGGGTTCACATACTTTTCTTGCCACTGTATTTTACGCTGTAATAATGTGTAATCATTATAGAAATTTCCTTTATTTTCTTATTTGTGCTCATTTCCACAACTTTTACTGGCCTGGACAACAACTTTGAAACTCCCTGATCTGTCCACGTTTTCCATGACCTGAAATGCTGAATGAGTAAATGGAGATGAAGTACAGATGATTAAAGCCTAAAAAAATTATATATATATATATAAACAGCAGGAGACCAGGGTCTAGGCAAGACATTTATTTACAATGTAGAAAAGATATATTTTTTTAATAATAATAAAAAAAAGACAACATCAGTATAATAGTAGCATCTCATGTTTAGGGTTTAAACCCTAAAAAAATGGCTGTTCTTTCAAAAAGTCTGTTTCTCGTTTTCCCTCAGTATCTCCTCTGTCTGGGACTGAAGACAGTGCTGGGGTCACGGTCTCGCTCCCTTTCTTTTTCCCGCTCCCTCTGACTGTTTGGCGATAAGGGCTGAACAGCGGCAAGCCCTGGCCGTGTTTTATCACTTTTAAAAAGGTCACGACCCGTCCTTAGAATCTGCTCCTCAATTTTTCTGTGACGCTTCATGTCTGATAGCACTTTGTCTAGCCGAGCCTCACGTTTGACCGAAGAGCGGGCTGAAGAACCTGGAGATGAGAGAAGCAACGATACATATCAGCATGAATGACTTTTTGTTCCCAAATTGATACATCCTGAATTTTTTTTTATCATACCTGGTGTTCTTCGCCGATTGAGAAAAGCATTTTTAGGAGTTGAGGCAGTTTGCTCTTCATCAAAATCAAACTCCGTTGGTGAGAGGGCCCTGGAGAAAATACACAGAGAAATGTAAAAATGTTGTTTAGAAATATTTGATAAATCCTAACAAAGAGGATGGAGGTGCTTCATTAGTAGTAACAGACCAATAAAACAATTTACTGAAATGAAGTCTTTATTCACAAATTAAATCCCTGATGATCTGAGTATGATGCAGGTTGGGTGTCAATAACATCATTGTTTCTTGCATGTCTTGTGACCAAACGACTTAAATTTCGATCCATTCTTCACAAAAAGTGATAGTATGGCTTGAGAAGACTTGAAATACAGTACATGTGTCACATCGATTACTTTTACTGTCGTTTTATGTAGGGATGTGCATGAATAATCGGCTAATCGAGTACTCATTCTGCACCAGCTAGTAAAAGATCTACTCGAATAATGGCAAATTGATTTTTCTTTGCGCATTTGTCTGCCATGAACACTAGGGCTGCGTGGTTTACAAATGAAGTATTGCGATACCAAATAAAATGTAAGCGGTACGATATCATCTTGTTGCTAATTCCGGTACCACTTTAATGCTGTCATTGGCTAAATGAGTTGAGAAGGGACAAATTTGAGATGAAATCAATGACAATTTTTGAAAATATAAAAAACCTCTGGATATGGCCAAGTGTGATCATTAAACAGCAGAAGGATGTAATTTAATTACATACAGTCACATGTGCTGCATGCTACAGAATGGACAAGAGGTGCCGCTCCGCTGTCATATGATTTCCACAAACACCCTCACACACAGACGCACGTGCATACACTCACACAAACTCAACACACACTACTGGTGCTTCATTTTCATGCAGTGTGTTTAGAGTATAAACGGCTGTTAACACTTAAAATGAACTCCTCGAGTGCAGCTGAGAGATTTCAGCTCGAGAGTCACCACTGGACTATCCCAGCATTAACTCTTTCCCCGCCAAACACGGAATTTTCCGGGTTTTATGAAAAAACGCTTCCCCGCCAAACACGGAATTTTCCGGGTATCCGTGTTTTAGGTGGTATACGGTAAGGAAGACCCGCACGCATGTTTTGAAAGAGTACGCAACTCTTTGATCAAAGAAACAGACAGCGATCGTCTCAAACGTGAAGAAGTGGAACACCATACTAATACTAAAGCACTTGTTTGATAAAAATGCCTTTTTCTCAGCTTTTTGTCCGAAATGTTGTTTTTGACAAAACCTACCTCTGTTCAAGTGGCAATAAAAAAAGAACAAATGAAGATAAAATAAAATCGTTTTTTTTAATAAAATAAAAATTTTTGCCTAAAAGCAGAGGCTCAGATCTTTATTTTGATATATAGCATCTTCATATATTCATGGAAGAAAATATTCTGCGGCCCATTAAATTTAGCGAAAATCATCAAAAACCCTGGCGGTGGCTGGCAACTTTTTTTAAAAACGCTGGCGGGGAAAGAGTTGATGGGAAGCTTGAAATTATAAACCCGTAAAAACAGGAAGAACTCAAAGGGCTGTCAAAATAAAAGTCCAGCTAACATGAAATCTCTATTCAAATGGATGTGTAAAATTGAAGACAGAAAAATATAACTACTGTATAAACAATTTATATTCAAAAAGTAGCAATAATACTCATAATAACAATTATGTAGTATTAAATGGTTGTATTATTATTTGTAAGCAATGTCACAAATGCAAGCAGCCTTTGTGCCATAGCTAATCAGACTTTCTTTTTGTTTTCATTAATGTCATGCTGTGAAGCTCTGTTGTGCAACATTTTATTGCAAAATAATATTGTAATTTTTGTAAAAATAAATAATAATTATTATTAAAACTGTATGTATCAATTTGATTAAACACCATTTGAACATTTAATTAAAACATTTAATATGGAATCCAATGGAAACGGAAAACGCATAATTTGTATCTGTGAGACTTTATGCAGTTCTTTTAATCAAGTCAATTTCTGTGTAATTTCATAAAAAAATTTTTTTGCTATCCATTGACAAATCTATTGACAGATTTTGGAACTGACACAAGGGCAAGTTAGCACTTCTGTTTATCGGCCAAGCCGACACTTGTTATTGGCTGATAATCGCAAAATGGCCAAATATCGGCTGATTAATTGGCCTGGCCAGTATATCTGTCTATCGCTAATTTGGTGCGACATTAGGACATTTTCATCTTTGAGTGAACTATTATTCCTTTAAGACCACTCACTTGTGCTCACTCTCTTCCTGTTTAGCCTCCTGTGAGTCTTCTCCATCTCTCTCGGGCGATGGAGTGCGTGGAGGGGTCGGAAGTCGACGTGGAAGAGGGACCCAC
Organism: Xyrauchen texanus; assembly: GCF_025860055.1. Lineage (NCBI taxonomy): Eukaryota > Metazoa > Chordata > Actinopteri > Cypriniformes > Catostomidae > Xyrauchen > Xyrauchen texanus. The sequence goes on from NC_068308.1 coordinate 12,110,640, forward strand.
TTCAACTCAAGCGCTTCTCCTTTGGCCAACAGCTCATATAGCCGTTTGATCTCTTCTGGTGGAGGCATCCAGTTCTTAGGATCCTCCATCTCCTCATCGCTGTAGGGCATCTCCCAGTCCTCCTCCGCCTGCTGGTGGTCTCCTCCACCTCCATTAATTTCTCCATCAGTGGTTATACCCTCTTTCGTCTCCTGTACTTCCATGGATTCTTTGCCTCCCTCTACATCTTTCATACATGATGGAGAGTGTGGAAGAGGAAGAAACGGGAGCATAACATATACACATGAATTGTGCTGCTCTTAGGATCATGTATAGTGAGATACAGTAACAGATGATTATTAGATATATGGAGGAATATCATGAAACATGCATAAAGAACATGTCCAGGTTATATCCAACACCAAAATCAAAAGGAAATGATTTAAAGCTGATGTGTGTCATCTGTTTATGTTAAAAAGAATATTATTAATATAAAGTGGCACTTTAAAGACTTACAAAAAGGTTGCTGAAGCGTTAGTTAGAACAGGATTAAAATGATAATTTTTTGCATCGCCATCGTTTTCCAGCAAATATTTTTTTGTAAAGAAAACAAATAAAACCATAAAACGTATAATATTCAAAATATTATTCCTGGCACATATATACATCTTTTTTTTGTGGCAGGGCATGTAAAATTCTACAAGCCCGATTGATTCTTACTGTTGAGCCCAGAGTACCTTGAAGGGATAGTTCACCCAAACATTTCTTCTGATTTACTCACCCTCATGCCATCCCAGATGTGTATTAGGGTTGCAACTAATGATTATTTTGATAATCGATTAATCTAATGATTATTAGAATGATTATTCAACTATTCTGCGATTACCCTCTCTCACCTTTCTGTTCACTTCAATCCATCTTTAACTCATGAAAAACAAACTCTCTCTTATTAATAAAGCTGCTTATTGCCAATTTTCTTCACGATAAGAAATGCTCAGTGACATATATTATGATTCAATAAGTCACGAGCCATCACGTTATAATCTAGCTGCATTCAGTGTGCGCGCTCGAGGGATCCCCGCGACAGAGTGTGACTCAGCCAGGTGCAGTTTTAATCTCTCCCTCTTATATCGGAAAATTTGCGGAACTCATAGAAGAGGTGCTGACCGCACAGAGAAATGCCAGTTTCAGAGTTTGAAGTTATTTGCATGACCTGCTTCCTTATTATTTAAACTTTAATAAAGCTATAAAACATTAAATATAACTGCATTTAAGATTTAACGCTGGGGTGTTTCCGTTAAAGATGCTCGACTCGCAAGTTTTGCTTCAGTGGAGCAGCAGTTCCGGCTCCACATATTCCACAACGAGAGTGCTTCTGTATTTACTAATTGAATATTTCTGCATTATAATTCCCTCATACTTTGCGATCTACTTCAGCTAAAGCTGTTTCGAAAGTTTGGAGTGCATCTGGACTGTGAGCTGTGTAATTCTTCCTCTCCTCAGTCAGGCGGGAACTGCGGTGCTGCTCTCGCGTGTCATCGTTAGAGTTTAATGTGATCTTGTGTTACGTTAAATGAGATCAAATGACTATTCGACAACAAAACTTTTTGCCAACATTTCTTTAATGTCGACGTTGCGATAATGTCTAATCGTTTCGTGTGTATGTTCGTGTGTAATAATGTGTATGACTTTATTTCTTCTTCAGAACACAAACAAAGATTTTTAGAAGAACATTTCAGCTATGTATGTGAATGGCGACCAGAACTTTGAAGCTCCAAAAAGAAAGTAAAGGCAGCATACAAATAATCCATATGACTGCAGTGGTTAAAAAGGATGTCTTTAGAAGCGATATGATAGGTGTGGGTGAGAAACAGATCAATATTTAAGTCCTTTTTTACTATAAATTATCCTCCCTGTCCAGTAGGAGGCGATATGCATAAATAATGTGAATCACCAAGAACAAAAGAAGAAGAATGTGCAAGTTGAGATTTTAGGGAAAAAAAGACTTAAATATTAATCGGTTTCTCACCCACACTTACTATATCATATCACTATGGATTACTTTTACGCTGCCTTTATGTGCTTTTTGGAGCTTCGAATTTCTGGCCACCATTCACTTGCGTTGTGAGGACCTACAGAGCTGAAATATTATTCTAAAAATCTCTGTTTGTGTTCAGCAGAAGAGAGAAAGTCACACACATCTGGGATGGCATGAGAGCGAGTAAATTCACTCGAGAATTTACATTTTTGTGTGAACTATCCCGGCAATAACGTCAAAGCCAGAGGGAGGCAACACCATGTCCAGCAAGCATGGTAATACCATGATAACATTTAGTAAGTGACAAATGTGGAGTGCATACTTGTGCAATTCTCTGTGTTAGTGTCCTCTGCCGTTTCAGTTTTGTCCTCGCCTCTATCTTGATCTTCCTCCTTTTCTGCAGTTTTGTCCTGTTCATTGACTGCCATCGACTCGACGCGCTCCGCAAGCGAGGACTGCATCATGCTGCAAAAACTGCCCAAAATATTCATATGAGTCAGTTGCATTTCAAAATAATTATTTCATATTTCAAAAACGACCCAAATGCATTTTTTTAAACTTGTTTACATTTCTAGTTGGGCGCCTTACGGGCTGACGGGGTTAAACATCATTTAACAACATCATAATTTACAGGAAAGAATGACCAGAGGCTGAACTTACAGATGTTCTCCAACCGATTTAACAAACAGCTGCGTGAAATACTAAAAAGGCATCAGTGTGCTATTATTTTAGATAATAGTACTGCATAATTGAACGTGAGCATTGAAGACTGTTTATCTCGGCGCCTTCACATCATCCGCCTTATGTCCCGGATGAGAGTATCAGATCACTGCGCCATCATGCGTTCGAATGACCGACTGAAATGCCTTATTTCCCCTTGTAGTACTATGTCAGCTCTTTGAAAATTCATTCGATTAAATGTCACTGATTTTCGATGACTGACTGGATTATTTTCCTCATTTATGTAAGTGGCTTTGGATAAAATGGTCAATGAATAAAAGTAAACGAAAGGACTCTTAATTTGGAGTGACTCTTAATTCAGACCGGAAACAGGTGAACGGAAGTGACGTAGCACACATCAACAGAACAACTACAAACCTGCAATGAGTTTTGAGTGGCCCTGGCAGTATAACTTTCCTCCTTTCTTCACGTAAGTCATACATTATCACGACAGTGTCTGCAGATGGAAAAGGAAGTTTAGTTTCCAAAATATTGTCGGAGTTGTTCATTCTAGTGAAAAAATAGAATTTTGTATGGCGAAAAAGTCGCTGTTTGCTGTCAGCTGTAGTTCTGCTAGGGAAGTAGTCAATTCCTTTCATTGTCACTGAATGAATTACGCTCTCAAGAAACAGAAGGAAGTAAATTAATTAGGATTAACCTTGATACAACTGATTATACATAGACAGCTAGTTTGAACAGAAAAGTAATGGTCCTGTGGTTTGGGGAAAAAAAAAAAAAAAAAAATTATATATATTTATATAAAGGTACTAAATAAAAACAGCGCTCCCACGGTCATGGAAAATAACAACAAGTAGGGAACTTTAAATTGGGGAACTTTAAATTGGAAAGTTCCCCAGGAACTTTAAATTGGCCTGGAGAAGTCATGGAAATTAATAGGTCCCTGTAGATTTATATAGTTAATAAAATTGTTTAGTTCAGAATGAGAATGAGCTTTATTGCCAAGTGTTCTAATGCACACACAATTTTTCTGTGATAGGAGAAACAATTGCACACAGAACATTACAGTTAGATACAGAATATAAAACAAGGTAAGAGTATAAATAGACATATTAATGTTGGACATATAACAGAATAGTGGTAATGTACGTACAAGGTAGGGGTATGTACAGTTATGCTCAGCTTTAAAATATTTATTACATACATAAGATGATTTTCGTTAGTCCAGTTTCTGTAATATTACTTTTTTTAATCCCCATTTCTGCTCAATTTGGAACAAGCAATTCCCACTACTTACTAGGTCCTCGTGGTGGAATGGTTACTCGTCTGAATCCGGGTGATGAAAGTCTCATTTGCCTCCGCTTCCGAGACAGTCAAGCCACGCATCGTATCACATGGTTTGTTGTGCATGACACCGCAGAGACTCACAGCATGTAGAGGCTCATGCTACTCTCTGTAATCCATGCATAACTCACTACGCGCCCCATTGAGTGCGAGATCCCCTAATCACGACCACGATGAGGTTACCACATGTGACTCTACCCTCCCTAGCAACCAGGACAATTTGGTTGCTTAGGAGACCTGGCTGGAGTCACTCAGCATGCCCTGGATTCGAACTCACGACTCCAGGGGTAGTAGTCAGCATCAATACTCGCTGAGCTACCCAGGCCCCCAACTATAATATGATTTCTTTAAATACTTATCCACTAATTTAACAAACAAACTAGGGCTGCAACTAACGGTTATTTTGGTGATCGTTTAATCTTCGGTTGTGTCTTCGATTAATCGGATAAAAAATAAATTTGATTTCCTGTATTTTTATTAAAATATGATATTAAAAACAAATGATAAAGTGTGTAAAGATTTGAGTGGAAAAGTCATGGTTAGTCATTGGTCAATATGTGCTGGAATCCTAAAAATTATGCGGTTACCTCCTGAAAATGATGCCTAATTTCAGACTGTCAGGCAACATATGCGAACATCTTTGGAGGCACCAGAAATGTATATGTAATTCTATACATATTCACTACTAATAATTAATTTTGTTCATTTGTAGGCCTGGGTACTATAAAATGAAAAAACTTGAAGACAAACAAAATATGAAAGTGATATTTGTATTAATATATTACAAAAATAAATGAATTTCGCAATAATATTGGATATTTTGTCCCACTGGAATGCTCATTTGAAAGGAAGGCATTGATTCGTTAGGATGCAGATGTAAATTTACTGGTTTTAACAACAGTAAGTTATCTGTAACATCTATAAAAAGTTCAAATTATTCTGACATTGCTACTTGAGTCGAGTCCGAGTTGAGACTACTTTCGTCAGGCTCTTAGTGATTTAAGTTCAGTCATCAACCAGTTATATTTTATTATCACCCTTGTTTTTTGGATTTACGCATTTCAATTTCATAACAAAATTCCATAAATTAAATTGTGTTATTTAAAAAAAAACAAAAACAGCACCCTACACATGTAAAAAAAAAAGTATAAAAATAAACTTCCAAGTTTTTAATAAAAATCTATTATTTTCCCTCACTCCCCTAATGTAGCATATTATAATTTAATGTAATAGAGCTTTAGTAGTGATGTGATAATAGGTATTATGAATCAATTTCTGCCTAAGAAAGAGAGCGAGAGAGAGAGTTAGCCAAATCTGTAGTCGCAACAATGTGACCTAAAACAAAATGCCGCAAAATGCAACCATTTCATTGCAAATTGTAGCCCTGCATAATTAATCATTTATTATAAAGAAGATAATTTTTATGATGTTTCTGCACATGTCATTATTGAGATTAGGGATGTCCCTCTCACTCATAGATACCCATACATGTTTTTTGTTTTATTTTTAATTAAATTCCATATATTAATTCAAGTTTGTTTTAATTTTATCAATAAAATGGTGCTTAAATTAATTAAAACTTTAATCAAATGAAAATAGAACAATTTATTTACAGCATAATATTGTATTCTTTTTATCAAATGAATTACTTTTATTCAGAACCTTATAGCTCAAATCAAAATTGAATATTGGAGTTATTTTTGTCAAATAAAGTGCTGCATAACAGAGCATCACAGATGTGAGATATTGCTTGAATATAACACAATTACTATTGATCTATTATTATTATTAGTAGTAGTAGTATTACAGTGAATATGACCACTATACAGTAGTGATCCATTTCTGTCTTTTTCCATTTAAATTGAGCTTTTATTTTGAAGTGTTTCTGCGTTGTTATGATGGAAGCTTCTCAATGCAGAAAAGACGCTCGCTACGTGACTCAAAGTGATTATTAACCGCAAAAGGCTGCCATTTAATTAAATATGTAGTCTGCATGTGCCTCATGCTTCAAAGTGAATTTACGCTCTGCTTTGTCATCTGCTACAAACAGAGCGTGTGACGGAAATGATGATGTATGAGTCAAGGATCTCTTAAATATATGAGCACTTTGAGTCTTTATGTCAGCACAACACCAGCTCCTCACTTTTACAAACACTTACATTTGAAGAGTGCAGCACATGCAAACTATATAATTATATTGCAGCTTTTGCGGTTTAATTAGTGTGCTGAATATTTACATAATCAGTTTTTGGTATCGGATCATGAGTACATGAGCACTGTATCGCACCTGATACCGGTATTGGGAAATCCCTAATTGAGATGGATTGGGATCTTCAGTGTAATGCTGTTATTTTCTGTTACAGATTGCAGCCGAATGTTGACACGAGACAGAAGCAACTGGCGGCATGGTGCTCGCTCGTGCTGTCCTACTGTCGCCACCGGAAGCTCTACACTCTGGATGTGCTCGAGGCGCAGGAAAGCCCAGTGTTCAACAACAAGAAAATTGAAAGTATCCTTTAATGGAAGCCCTGTGCCATTTTATTTTTTTTAATCATTTGATACACTCAAACATTGTGGTTTAAACATGTGGAAGGCTGTTTATTTTTGGTTATAGTTTGACCCATGACTTTTGCTTAGGTTCCATAACTCGTGTTGTTCAGGAAAACTTTCAGTTGAAGCTATACAAGTAGTTTTTGAAGAGCTGAGAAAGAAAGGTGGGGTGAATCATGCCGTGTTTGTTGACAAGAAGAGACATGTTCCGAGAAATGGAACTGAGAACATGGTGTTAAAATCTACTCTTTGCTTTTACTTCAGGGAACCTGGAATGGTTGGATAAGAATAAAACACGATGTCTTATAATGTGGAGGAGACCAGAGGAGTGGGGCAAACTCATTTATCAGTGGGTGAGAATATCCTGTTTATTTTTAAAACACTACTATTTGGCTGCTTTCAGCATTTCACAGCATAACCTAAAACTGTGATAAACAGTAAGTATGGCTGTGCATTGACTTGTAGTAGAGTGTTTTGAATAGTAGCTCGACCTGAAATAACAGAGTTTGATCTTGAACCTTTGAAGTTGTTGGTGAAAATGTAAATTAATTGGGGTAATAATTGCAGTAATTGGGCCCACTTTATATTAGGTATCTTTAACTATTACAGTGAGGGAAAAAAGTATTTGATCCCCTGCTGATTTTGTATGTTTGCCCACTGACAAAGAAATTATCAGTCTAAAATTTTAATGGTAGGTTAATTTGAACAGTGAGAGACAGAATAACAAAAAAAAATCCAGAAAAACGTATGTCCAAAATGTTATAAATTGAATTGCATTTTAATGAGGGAAATAAATATTCGACCCCTCGGCAAAACGTGACTTAGTACTTGGTGGCAAAACCCTTGTTGGCAATCACAGAGGTCAGACGTTTCTTGTAGTTGGCCACCAGGTTTGCACACATCTCAGGAGGGATTTTGTCCCACTCCTCTTTGCAGATCTTCTCTAAGTCATTAAGGTTTCGAGAATGACGTTTGGCAACTCGAACCTTCAGCTCCCTTCACAGATTTTCTATGGGATTAAGGTCTGGAGACTGGCTAGTTCACTCTTTTGACACCCTGGGTTGCCAGATTTGAAACGAGTTAGTGGGCAACAGAGTGCGCTGCTGCCATGGAAGCCAACAATACATCTAGCTAACATCATGTGGAGTTATAAAAAATCCACATGAGCTGGTTTGTAATTTGCAAACAATAAAAAAACATTGGAAACGGATACATTATCTGATAAACTTACACTGTAAGGCTCGTCGCTTGCCATTGTCAGTTTGCTCATTCCTGTTGTGTGTCCTCAACCTGGCAACCGGAGCTTGGGATCTGGGGAGGTGGCGGCTAGGGAGACAACTCTCTCCAATATTTTGAATTTGGAGTGCAGTACCCATTTTATACACTTGATGTCAATGTTACATATTGCTCCTTTAAAAAATGTATTTTTTTTTTTTTAAATCACTCAAACTTTTTTTTAAACTAAAATATTTTAACTTGTTTATCGCCATGAAAATAGCCTTAGAAGCTGGCATGGCATAAAATCACTAAATGACTAATTAACTATCTCATAATTATGACTTTTTGTAAAACGGATAGTTCTGGTCCTGGATGATGATTGGACAACAGCGGTGTTTTATTCATAAAGCACAGCTCTGACCTCTTCACAGAACTTGTATTTGTTTCACTCCACAACACCCATAGCTGACAGGTATTCATGTTGCCTAGCAACGTTCTGTTTACTGTTTACTGCCAGAGACTGGCAGAAGGATGGCATTTAATGATTTTACTTACAAAATATACAATTTTAACAAACATTTGTGACCTTAATATTTTTAATATGTTGACCGTTTTATAAAAGCAATAAGGCACTCAAGACTGTGCCATTTTGTGAATCTAGTCACAGTTGAATGGTGAAGCTTTGCGTCATGCTGTGCCTAACAACGCCCTTCAGCCATGACTATATTCACAATATAGCATGGCCTCTCATGCCTTATTGCTTAATTATCTCATTATTATTACTTTTTTTTAATCTCATAATTCTGACATTATTTCAACAAAAAGACTTATAATGAGTTGATCACATTATTATGACATTTTATCTCAAAATTACAACTTGGCATCTCATGAATATTACTTTGTATCTCAATTTTGACTTAACGTCTCATAATTATAACTTAGCATCTCATAAATGACTTTTTATCTCATAATTTCAAATTTTTATTTGCCTGACTTAGCATCTCATTATTATGATTTTTTTTATCTCAAAGTTATGACTTTATATCATATTTTTAACTTACTAAAGCACAGTTTTGTTTTGTATGTGGCTGAAATGGGCTTCCATAATTAAGTATGAATATACTTCATGTCGTGGATTGCAAGAAACACCTTTCATCAACAAAATGCATTTATTACGTGCTGGGTGCATTTTGTCCACAAAAGGTGTTTCTTGCTATCCACAACATGAAAAATATATTCAGCCTTGTGTCTGCGAAATGTAAGGAACTTTTTTAAGTGTAAAGCATTTAGGTGTAATTGCATTTCATCTTGAAATACTGTTTGTGTCATGTAAGCCCACAAAATTAGGCATTTTACACTTGGTGCCCCATAAAATTAGTTATAATTGATTACTTAAATTCTTTGTAACACGTTAGTTGTCTTGTTTTATTTGTATTTTTATTTATATATATATAAAAAACGCTTATTCCATAGTTGACAGTTGATGGCCTAATTGAACTCTCCAGATGCTTACTTAACAGTTAAACTCCTTGTTCATATTGTTTATATGATGCAAATGAGCTGTATCGTTAGCATGTTTTATTGTAAAATCTATTTATTTCCCAATTGTTACTTTTAGGTTTCCAAAAATGGTATGGTCAACACAGTGTTTACACTTTATGAACTCACTAATGGGGATGACACCGAGAAGGAAGGTATGGAAATATGTTTGCCATATTTTTATTTCTAACATACAATGTTTTGATCAAACTTTGAACTACATCAGCACAATATTTCTGACATACCACCGAACTTGCCTAGTTTCAGTGGTTGGCACTCGTTAAGTGGATAATTAGACTGTATCTTTCAGAATTTCATGGATTGGAGGATTGGATGTTGCAACGCTCTCTGCAGGCCCTACAGGCTGAAGGGAAGGCAGAAATGATCACCATGGATGATGGAAAAGGAGTCAAGTTCTTTTGAATCAGATTTTCTTAATTCAGACTTTGGGATGGGGTGTTGGGTTTCTGTCAGCCCAGCATGATCTTTTTCCTCACAGTCCACTGGGATATTTTTGGACTCAATATTACACTCCGCTACTTAATCAGTCAAAAGTTAAAAAGTCGATATTTGGCAGATGGGCCCAAACAAAGATTTAAGGGACTTCCTTGTTGGAACATGTTTAAATTGGTGGTTTTACACCTGACAAAACTGGAGGTATGTGAAGATTTTGTTCATAAACATTATGCATACAAATCTGAAATGTAAGACCAAAAGTAGAGAATATCAGCATCTTAATGTACACACAAACTTAAATCCTTCCTAAATCCCATTTGGTGTACATGGTTTTTATTCCACTCCTTTTATTGCTGTGAATCCTTTAAGTACTCTATGTTCTATGTACAACCAAAATGCCAGAAGACAGTCTAATAATCTTAGGCATGCCGTTTGTGGATCCTACGATGCTTCCTGGTAAAGAGACAACGTCCTTGAGTAAAATGTCTTGTTTCTGATGCCAGTGAAATCAACAGTTTGCTGAAATTTCCTGGTAGCATTCACTCCTCTTCCCTCGCTGTTACTTTTTATAACAGTGTAATACTGTACAAATAAATGAGAGAGATGTTTTCGGTTCTCTCCCGCAAACCTTAAAAATGCTTTGCGTTATGTTTGATTGAAGAGTATTAGTCCTTAATATGGGATTTTCATATCAGAATACATTATATGAACGCTAGCAATGACAAATATAGAGTAGATAGATGCTGAGATCATTGAATGACTAATAGCTGTTGCTTCAGACACTTTTACATTTTATTTGCTAAATTCCAGCAACAACCTTCTGTGCCTATTTGTGAGAAAGATGAAGACAGACAGGTGGCGCTGTTGTGCATGTTAAAGTCTGCTGAGCATGAGTTTACAACACAATATATCTCTGCAATTTACTTGTTGACACACTGAGTAGAAGAGACAGACTAGGGTACAGATGAAGATAGGAGGTATGGTGGACTGTAGCACAAAAATGCAATATCCAGTAAAATACAGTGTTATGTACAATTAAATATGTCTAAAATAACTGAAGTTTATTATAATGTAAATGAAATAACAAAGACTAGACTAGAACATGGGTTATCAAACTTTTTGTTGCCAAGGATACCCAAATATGATGATCCCTTGTGAAGGACCCCTCACAATATAAGTCAGCTTTATATTTTCTTTTATAAAACATAAACATCAATAATTAAATTTAGCAAACAACATGTTGTCTTTATTATATCACTTAGTATTTTTTCTCATTTTTATTGCACAAAATATTTCAGCAATTTCAAATATTGTTATATACAGTATATATGTACAATACTGTGCAAAAGTTTTAAGCACTGGTAAAAAGTGTCTTCAAAAATAATGACATAAATATTTTTCATTTATCAATTAATATCATACAAAGTCCAGTAAACATAATAAAGCTAAATCAATATTCAGTGTGACATTCAAAACAGCACCAATTCTCGTAGGTACACCTGGACACAGTTTGGGTGTCTCCAGTCTAGTGCATTAGAATAAGACTGGACTGCACTCCTTAAAATAACTCTAACTAAACATGATTCAATCATGCTTCCACTTGTTTAAAATAAGTTATCTTAACTTAAAATTCTTATGTAATCTCAACACAAACATTTTGTGAACTACATGTCAATGTAACTCAAATAAATCACATATTTCTTTATGTTCTAACTAGTTAAAGTGAATGTTAGCATGCTACATTTCGGAAGCACTACAGAGTGTAGTTTAGTAAATATTATATGGTTAGCACAGCATTTTCTCAACAAAGAACATTAAACTCTAACAAGTATCCTCCTTTATATTCATCTTGTACAAAAACGCATCAAATAACACTTAATTTGAACATTTATTTTCCCTATCGCATGCAAAGCATGCTGGAAAATAGAAATCGCCTGCATATTTTCATCAATGCTACTTCAGCACCACAAAAATAATTCACATCAAAGAATTCAAACTCAAATGGATTAAGTAAACATCCATTTTACACATTTAAATGGATAGAACGCAGTGAAATCAAGTTGTAACAAATTTTCTAGATTTGTGTTGCTTTAGTTGAATTGAACAAGCAGCAAAAAATAATTACTAACTACTAATTACATCTTATAAAGTGTAATTAGATTACTGTACTAATTACTCTGTCTGAAAAGTAATTGCATTACTTACTAAAACCCTTATCAACCTTGAGCAGATGAAAAATACAAGGATAGACATGAAATTGTTCTTTTTAATTCTTTCAAATAAATCGTATAAAATCAAATGAATTATTCATGAACTGGACAAAGAATTTAAAGGGGCAGTGTTAAAGGAGAAAACATACATTTTAATATTAGACGTTAAATTTAGATTTTAAATTCACTATAAGAATTGTTCTCGAGTATATACAGTATTTAATGCAATTACATCAGAAGTAACTATTTAAATGACCGAAAATGTAAGAGTAATCCCTTTACTTTTTCAATGGAAAAGTAATTTCATTACAGCATTACACCCAAAACTGAATATATTAGTAAATATAATATTCAATAAAATCTAATATGGAATGTGCTAAACAATGTGGTATATAGAGTGTAAGTTGTATAAAATATGCATATACTGTATAATGATTACATTAAATAAAGCTGGCAATCATGATGTCTGTCATACTAAATAGTAAAATATTAGCATTTAAGAAGTAGTGCAAAGGAGGGGAATTGCTCAAAGCAGATGTTATGTGCCAAGCTCTGAGCTATCTTCCTTGATTGTATGAATGGTGCTTTGTACCAGTTAGATGAACATCATGGAACACATAGCCGGCACATGCTGGAAAGCAGCTGGAACTGGTATTGGAGAACATGTGAGCTGTCCCTCATAATGTCCTGGCCTTTCTCCTGGACTGCTGTTCATACAATGAGACTTAACCCTCATAGGGAGCACGTTTCTATGGTTTGCAGGTGGTTTCTGTTCTTGGCTGTGAGATAAGTAAAGCAACAGACAATGAAGAAACACAGAATACTGTCAATATAAGGGCTGTAGAAAGGATGTAGGATGCTTTGGCCCCTGAATGGGTTTAGTTCCTTAAGGAAGTATTGTCGTTTTGTGCTTTTTTGATTATGCATTCTACATTTTGCTTTAAGCTGTTGTTGAAGATGGTACCTAAATACTATACTGTAGTTCTGGACTGGTCCACAACCTCCACCTCCTCACCATGATGATTGGGTCCTACAGTAGGGATCTCTTCAAGACTATTATCATGTTCAACTATGAACACTAAGCACTGCACAATTTAAACACACTGACTGAAGATGGGATTGAAGATTAATCCACAATGTAAAGCAAAGGTCTGTCAGTTTCCTTCATTCTATTGTAGACATTACCATTGTGAAATGTAAACAATATGCTTTCAATATTCAATATTTTTAGATTTTAGCCGATATTTTAGTTGTTCCTATTTGATGTGGAATGTTATCCTTTTTAAATATATTTATAATTATTTAATTTTTAGACAGACACATTTTTTGTATGATTTTTTTTAATGAAACCAACATAAGTCTAAATTAGGCTACCCAGACTCTGTGGGAATGCAGTCATGGCTTTCAGCTCATATCTACTGTAGATGTTTGATTTCCTGTATATGGGTGTTTGTGTATGAATGATTATGGAAGTCAAGAAAACTTGAATTGTAAACTATTAACCTTAAAGAATGCCACTGGTCCACAGTACATATGGGAGACAAAATCATTATGAATTTTTCTTCGAACACACCAATTAGAACTCAAATAGAGCTGTTCAGCTTGTAGTCCAAAAACACGGAAGTCTAATTCGCCATGGGAAAATAAGGTCTGTGGTGAACATTACTCGATGATAAGTGGACGTTTTGTTCTACAACATAAATTACACACAGTCATATCTCAACCTTATTTTTCACATAAGTTCAAGAACCCAATTATAAAACCCCATAGGACAATCCAGAGGGAACCCATGGCAAATTAGACTTCCGGGTGGGTTCGCCTACAAATTGATGTCATGGCTGAACAGCTCTATAACACTTTTCTGCCATCGGGCCGAATGTTCCTGAGTACGGTGAGTAACGGTTCCAATAGCAGTTCCACTTGAGCAGTGTTCAGTATGGTACGATTACTGGCCCAAATTTCTTAGAGTGGTTAGTTAACTATACTTGGGATAGAGAAACCTTCTGGTGGAATACCTATAGTGATATGACGACTAATGATTAATCATTTGCTCAGTCAGTTTATTCTAATCCTGTCAATCTCCACAGTCCCACAATGGAAAAAGAAACCAAAACTGTGCCATTGAGCCTGTATTGGTACAGACTGGCATGGTTCTGCAACAAGAATCGTTCTGCAACAAGAATCGTTCAGCAACAAGAATCTTTCTGCCACAAGAATAATTCTAATGTTAATTTTTAAAGATTATATACACTCACCTAAAGGATTATTAGGAACACCATACTAATATTGTGTTTGACCCCCTTTCGCCTTCAGAACTGCCTTAATTCTACGTGGCATTGATTCAACAAGGTGCTGAAAGCATTCTTTAGAAAAGTTGGCCCATATTGATAGGATAGCGTCTTGCAGTTGATGGAGATTTGTGAGATGCACATCCAGGGCACGGAGCTCCCGTTCCACCACATCCCAAAGATGCTCTATTGGGTTGAGATCTGGTGACTGTGGGGGCCATTTTAGTACAGTGAACTCATTGTCATGTTTAAGAAACCAATTTGAAATGGTTCGAGCTTTGTGACATGGTGCATTATCCTGCTGGAAGTAGCCATCAGAGGATGGGTACATGGTGGCCATAAAGGGATGGACATGGTCAGAAACAATGCTCAGGTAGGCCGTGGCATTTAAACGCTGCCCAACTGGCACTAAGGGGCCTAAAGTGTGCCAAGAAAACATCCCCCACACCATTACACCACCACCACCAGCCTGCACAGTGGTAACAAGGCATGATGGATCCATGTTCTCATTCTGTTTACGCCAAATTCTGACTCTACCATCTGAATGTCTCAACAGAAATCGAGACTCATCAGACCAGGCAACATTTTTCCAGTCTTCAACTGTCCAATTTTGGTGAGCTCTTGCAAATTGTAGCCTCTTTTTCCTATTTGTAGTGGAGATGAGTGGTACCCGGTGGGGTCTTCTGCTGTTGTAGCCCATCCGCCTCAAGGTTGTGCGTGTTGTGGCTTCACAAATGCTTTGCTGCATACCTCGGTTGTAACGAGTGGTTATTTCAGGCAAAGTTGCTCTTCTATCAGCTTGAATCAGTCGGCCCATTCTCCTCTGACCTCTAGCATCAACAAGGCATTTTCTCCCACAGGACTGCCGCATACTGGATGTTTTCCCTTTTCACACCATTCTTTGTAAACCCTAGAAATGGTTGTGCGTGAAAATCCCAGTAACTGAGCAGATTGTGAAATACTCAGACCGGCCCGTCTGGCACCAACAACCATGCCACGCTCAAAATTGCTTAAATCACCTTTCTTTCCCATTCTGACATTCAGTTTGGAGTTCAGGAGATTGTCTTGACCAGGACCACACCCCTAAATGCATTGAAGCAACTGCCATGTGATTGGTTGATTAGATAATTGCATTAATGAGAAATTGAACAGGTGTTCCTAATAATCCTCTAGGTGAGTGTACATGATACTTAAATAAACTCAATAAATTTAAATGAAAATATAATTGAAAATGTCACAGTTTGAAATGTCCATACGATCATATGTTTAATCATGTACCAAGTGATATATGCAAGCCTTCTGCATGGAAATTCAACGTATGCTATATAGTCTATGAAACGACATCATCTTGTGTAGTTATCAATAGAAAGATAACATAGAGCACAAAACACGATGATGGTGACAATCAACAGATTTTGTTTTATTATCAAAGACTGTTCATTTTTAGTAATAAATTAACTTCAGATTTCACAAAACAAGAAATGACCAAATGCAATAACAAAATAAACAAAAACTTTGTAAATAAACATGCAAACAGTGCGACAATGCAAGCTCATTAATTATTCAAGGACAGTGTATGCTGGGAACACTAGCTTTGAAAAATTAAGTAAAATGTACTTATTTTATTTAAGAGTGAATTTTACTCAAATCGGCAAATACATCTGAAAAGGGTTTCTACTTTATGATTAATGCATGATTACACATTGTAAAAATAACAAACAATCATAAATAATATTTACTTAACAAGCTAGAGCATTCATTTGTACATGTTTGAATGTAGAATTTACTCAATCTTTTCAAGTTCACGCTTAAACCAACTTATTAAATGTTGAAAGAACTTAATCTTTTCTGATATATTTACTGCACCACAGAATTTATTTTCAGTGTGTACTTCGAGTATAAATTGTCAAACTTTTTTAGAAAAAAAGCAGCATATTACACTACATCTTAGATTATATTATATTGTATATACCTATTGGACTATCAGTCATTTAAAATGATTCATTGGGCAACAATCCAATTAGATTTGAGTTTCTATAAAAGTACTACAATCGAGTTTATTCAGAACTACACTGAAAAAAATTACTATTTTGTGGTGAATTAAATATAGCAGAAAAGATGTAATACTTTCTACAATTAATAAGTTAGTTTAAGCAGAAACTTAAAAATATTAAGTAAATTCTGCATTCTAAAATGTAAACATGAATGTTCTAGATTATAAACAATTATTATTTGTGTTTGTTATCTTTACAGTTTGTCTTCATGTATCAGTTCTAAAGTAGAAAACATTGTCAAATTTGCTAATTTGTGGAAATTTTAGAGGTAAAAAAAGAAAAAAAGACGTACATTTACTAACTTAAATGTGCTTTCACGTGACTGAGCCATTGAATTAACCGCGCCCCCTCATCGCAAAACCCCGCCCTTCAAGGATAATTTTGAGGCCAAAACTGAGAAAAAGAGCAGCATTGTTTGTTGCTGTCAAATTCAACAGTGACACAATAGCGCCCTCAACTGACAAACATTATGAATCATAGCCTCAATGATAAGCTTCAAAAATAACAAAGGAGAACTAGCAAAATGACTGACAGGTGAAAATCATCAGTTTCATGTACACTGTCCGGTGGCCAAGTGCCAGCTCCGCAGCTCCTATAGTAATAAGCTGGAAATCGTGTGGGCACTATCTCACACAAAATATGGTGGTTTGACGGCACTCGGGAGTTCGGATGAAGGGGGCGGAGTCTACTGTCCCTCAGACTGGTGCTGTGGCTTTTAAGAGAGTGAATGTACGAGCGCTTCTGCAGATCAACTGAGTGTGCGCGTGTGTGGAGCCTGTGTCATGAGCTGCATGATTTGTGGAATAATTTAAAAACTGTTCTAAATAAGGTAAATCGATATAAAGCCCGTCTCTCTCTCTCTCTCTCTAATGTTTTTTTTAATTTATTTTTTTATAGTTTATTTATAGATACATAGAAAAGTAGTTGTTGCAATAAGTGCAAAAACAGTATATATCAATTTTTAATGATATTATTACAATACTAGGTCATAAAATAAATATTGCGGGGCACACATGTTCTTGTTCTGACAACATGAGTCATCACAGCTCGCGCGTATTTGACGCTTTACGTTTAACGCGAGCGCTTGTTTAATTCTCTTTCCTATCCAGTTTGTGATGTCTTGAGCAGTCCTCGTCATGTCGCATGCCGAAGTTGAGATTCCTGGACTTAGTTTTCCAGGTTTACCTGTTGAATTAGAGGACGACTGTCTCTCCATGGTGCCACTGTTGCGGACGCACTCCCTGAGCGCGAGACGGAACTCATACGTGCTTCATAAACTCAGTGTGGATATTGACGCACAAATATACAACGACACACTCTCCAATGCACTTTCGTGGTCTGCTGAAGACATATTAATATCAGAGAGAAGGACAGATGACGATAAAACAGATCCTCCATCTCCAAGTTCACCATCTCCAGTCCCAATCCCAAATTCGGCACCACCAGCGGACTGGAGAAGTTCTGTCAATGTTGCCCAGGATGCCAGTACAGATTCGGACAATGAGGTACCCAAGGTCGAGCAGGTGGTTCCACGCCGCCCGTTTTTAAGCAGACTGGAACAGGATGAGAAAGAGGACATTGAGACCAAAGCTGTGGCCACCTCGCCGGACGGAAGATATCTGAAGTTCAACATTGAAATAGGGAGAGGGTCATTCAAGACGGTCTACAAGGGTCTGGACACGGAGACCACAGTGGAGGTGGCATGGTGCGAGTTACAGGTAAGGTCTTTTACTTTGGTTAAGGTTAAAGTTAAACAGTAGGCAATGCCAATCAGAATTGAGTCATGCAATTCATCTTTATAGAGGTCATCTTTTCGTCATATATTGGGGGTGATCAAAAGGATGACATTTTGCAATTTGATCCTTTTGATAGAATGAACCCATTAATGCATAACATTGTCTTAGTTTCTCGGGACCTTATTCGTGGAGTTATACGACACCTCTTTAATATATCTCAACCTTTCTCTTATGAATAGTGTAAAATATGCATACCATGATCGATTGAAACATGTAAATGCTTCATGATGCAACCCCCCCCCCCCCTCCCCCCTCATGTTCAAGCCAAATCTACACCCTTGCATACAAATGACTACTATGTCAATGTTAATCTTTGCAATAATTGGCTGAATAGTCGAACAACTGATCTAATAATTGTTTGATTGGTTGATTATCAAAATAATCATAGTTGCAGCCCTAACTGAACCTAAATTGTGAAGCTCCAAAAAGAACATAAAGGCAGCATTAAATGTTATCCATAAGACTCCAGTGGTTAAATCAGTGTCTTCAGAAGTGATTTCATAGGTGTAGGTGAGAAACAGGTCAATAGTCCTTTTTTTTCTTAAATATAAATTCTTCTCTCTGCCCAATAGGTGGCGAAATGCACGAATAATGCAAATCACCAAAAACAAAAGAATAAAAATGTAAAAGTTTAGATTTATAGTAAAAAAAGGCTTTAAAAAGTATCTGTTTCTCACCCACATCTATCATATTACTTCTGAAGACATGGATTAAACCACTAGAGTCTTATGTATTACTTTTATGCTGCCTTTATCTGCATTTGGAGCTTCAAAGTTTTGGTCACCATTCACATGCAATGTGAGGACAAAGAAGGTCATACACATCTGGAAAGGCATTAGGGTGAGTAAATAATGAGAGAATATTCATTTTGGGTGAACTATCCCTTTAATGCTTTTTTGCCCTTTAAAATACAATTTTGTAGTCATCATAAGTTGACAACTAGAAAGTGTCCAATTTCGCTTTGACTTAATTTTGAGCAATGTGTCTATTGTTTATCATTTGAAAACATGCCAAACTTATTTTTGTGAAATATTTTGCTTGAAAGTGTTTGTGCTATAATTCTTTCAAATGGACGCCACTTGGTTTGATATTTTGTAATATAATGCAATGACATTTATACATTTTTAAGTGTGAAAATACTTTTGTGGGTACTGTATGTTTCAAAACATCACCAAAACAAGCATGGAAAAACACAGCGTGGACAGACTTCTGTCTTGAGGTCCAATCAGGCTCTATATTGTAATCTACAATCTAATCAGTCATGCCAGGTGCCACGACTAGAGCACTAGCACTCTAATCTATGTGCAAATGAGCAAAGCCATTCTTCGTTCTGTATGGTGTGAAGACCTGAAAACCTTTTGCAGTTGTAAATGTATATACAGGGCGATTTGAGATTTAAAATCATGAATTCAGGCTTGCCTGTTCTCTCCTGATCTTTTTGTTTTTATCTTTGAGTTTGAGTGGCCCTCTTTCGTCCCAGCAGCTGTCATGCACGTCACAGTCAGGTGGCTACTCTTCCACACTTAACTGTGTTAATACGTGCAATTCATGCCATTCTGCATTCATTAAGAGAAACGTAGACCATGGACTAGTTTTCATCCTTCCCCAGATTCAAAGTGTTTTGTGCAACAAAAGAGAAACCACTGAGCAAAGACTAAATGGAGTTCTCAGTTATGTTTTATTTACATATAAACTTTGTTTCAGGTGTTTCTCCTAAAATTCCAAAGGGGAAATAGAAAAGACACAAATGAGACCGTTGTTGACATACTCAAAAGTCATTGATATGAGTTACTGTAGCCTTTCTGTCAACTTGAATCAGTCTGGCCATTCTCCGTTGACTTCTCTCATCAACATTCACAGAACTGCTGCTCACTGGATGTTTTTTGTTTTTGGAACCATTCTTTGTTAACTAGAGACTGTTGTGTGTGAAAATCCCATCAGCAGTTACAGAAATAACAGCCCCTCTGGCACCAACAATCATGCCACGGTCGAAATCACTGAGGTCACATTTATTCCCCATTCTGATGGTTGATGTGAACATTAACTGAAGCTCCTGACCTGTATCTGCATGATCTTATGCACTGCACTGCTGCCACAGAATTGGCTGATTACATCACATGAATAGGTAGGGTTACAGGTGTTCCTATTAAAGTACTCAAGTGAGTGTATAACAGAAAAGATTAAGTATTTTCTACATTGAATAAGTTAATGTGTGAACTTGAAAATATTTAGTTTAAGTGTGAACTTGAAAATATTAAGTAAATTCTACATTTGTATTCCATTCAAATGTTTTAAAATGACTGCTCTAGTTTATTAGTAAATATTATTTATGATTCTTTGTTATTTTACAATGTGTCATCATGAATCAGTCCTAAAGTAGAAAACCTTGTCAGATTTATTTAGCTAATTTGAGTAAATTTTACAGGTGATTAAAATAAGTACATTTTACATAACCTTTCGAAGCTGGCGGTCCAAGGTTGCACCAGGCTTGAATTATTCATGAGCTTGCATGTTCCACTATTTGCACTCATTTTATTGTTGATTTTGTTGTTACCTTTGGTAACGTCTTGTTTTGTTTAGAAGTGAATTTTCAACTAAAAATGACTCGTTCATAACAAAAAAAAATGATGGTTACAGTTACTGTCATCATGTTTTTTGCATCAAGTGTTGTGGTCTGCGTGCGCAGCTCTGTATCTGTTTTCTATCCCCAGTAATGCAAGGTGATTATGGGTATGGATAGATTATATAGCATGCATTAGGCATCCCTCTGGAATGCTTCCTTATGTCAAGGTAGTACATGATTAAACTTTCAAAATGTTGTTTGAAAGAACTTGTTTGAAATTGTTGAAATGTTTTTCGCACTTTAATAAATAGTATGCCATTAAATTACTTGATTTTATACCATTCAAATTTAATTAAATTTTACTTAAAAATTATGTAATAACTTGTGGAAAAAATCAAGTACAGTAAATCAGACTAATCATATCTTTTAGTGTAGAAAAAACATTAAAATAAGATAAATTGGGTCTTTGTCTCAGAAGACTAATCTGAGATGCTATTAAAAACATTTGTGATTTTTCTTTCTAAAGTGTCAGTTTAAAAACAACCAGCACACTTATCTTAAAATGCAGTGATTTTTACTAACACTCCTTTTTCAAAGGAAGACATTGTTGAATTGTATCATATCTGTATGGTTTAAATGAACCTTACTGACCTGAACATGCATAGAAGTGATGTTATCAGTGTTCCACTTACTTGAACCATTTGATCCATTTCATATAATGGTGGCTTTTGGAAAACATGTTTTGTTTTGATAGAACACATATGAATAGAACAAGCTTGAGTCTTCAACTTTTTGTGATGTCACCTCCATCTCACACAGGTTTTTTTTTTAAGTGTAAACAAATAGATTAGATGTGCACTTGAGATTAATTCTTTCCAAACTTTTATTACCTGTCCTATGATGGTCTTTTATCAAGGTGATTGAGGTGAGGAGTATTATTTTATTAAAACCAGCCCTGAGATTGATGCAACAGGTGTAAAGCAGGGCAAAGTAGTGTAGTATCAGGACGTGCACCTATGCAGTTGGCCTATTTTAAAATACAGTATATGGACTTCATTTCAATACCTAGTGAGCAGCTTACATATGCCAGATTTTAAGGCATCATAGGTGTGCTCCTAAAGAGAAGGCTATTCCAAAAGTTAGGCAGCATATTTATGTAAAAAAACAAATTGAGGAAAACTAAATGGCAGAAAGGTGAGAAATGTCATTAAACTCTCATACTCCACAATATTAATCTGCCGGAAGACTGTGGCTATCCCCTTTGTTACAGCAATCGTGAACCATTTCATATAATAATTTACACCAGGGTGGCAGTGTCAGTGTCTAGTGCATCTTTGAACTCCACATGAAAAGTGCTTGCAGACAAAAATGTCACATTCTGCGTTTTTGTGATAGATTTGTAGACTTGACTTGCTTCTGTGGTATTTAAAATGTGCTTTACATAGGCTGAAAAATACTTTTTTATCATAAGTCCCATCTAGGCTTGTTTTAACATCAAATAGCAAGGAGTTCCTTTCCCGATCACTTTATAACTGACAGGGAAGAGCTGTTGTATGTGTGTGTTGTGAAGTGTGTGTCAGTATAATGACTCCGGGTGGACACATCGACACATTACAAAAAGGTTCCGCCCTTCAAATCTGTGCTTATGCTGGTTTATACTGTATTAACAGTATATGCGTTAATCGCATGCGCTAATTTAAACTCTCATTTAAATCTAATTAAAAAGCATATTAACAATTGAAAAACAGAGCAGATGCATGCAAAAACTTGTTCGATGTAGGCCTTCTAAATAATTTCCACTTCATTTAGGATGCTGCCTTAGAAGGTCGCCGTCTATTCAGGCAATAGCAAGGCAGCTCACTAAGTTTTGGAACCAAGCCATGTTTTCAGTAGCACTCAATGCTCCCAATGCTCGAAGGTCAGATTCACAGTCATTTAAGGGCACAATCCTTAACTACCATAACAACAACTTGAAGTAAAAGGATAAAAGTGAGCTTTAGGCAAGAGCTTGAACCACAGATGCAGTATATGTATTACTGTACTCCCAGTAATTGGTGAACAGCTGCTGCATTTGCAAGTCTCTCTTTTAAATCACTTAGTCATGAATTCAGCTCATTCCTGCTGCATTTTGGGCCTTATTAATAACACAGGTTAAGTGCTAATTAAATTATTGTGTATGTGTTTGGCTTGAGTCCGTCTAGAGTCCTTAGTCAGCTCTAATGGGATTTCAAATGGCTGCTGCTGCTGTCACTCGTGCTGCTTGGTCACGATGACATCATCATGATCTTGAGCTGAACACCAGCTTCTGGTGGTTTAAACCTATTCTAATCTGGCCTCTTGCTTGTGTACACACACATACACACAAATCCAGACACAATCAATACTGGCCTTCTAGATCAATTCTCCACATTTGGTGCTACAGGCTATATATGTGGTTTTCATTGCATGCAGCAGAAGGAGTTCTATTTTTATTCTGAAAAGACCAGCTTAGACCAGCATGAAGTTGCATGGTGGTTTATGCTAGCTGAACCAGCATAGCTATTGTTTACTATCAAAACCAAGTGTTTCTAAAGAAGCTGGTTGACCAAGGAAGCTGTTTACATGCAGTGATGGTCTTTCCAGCAAGGTTGTCATTTGTCAGCACAGATATTGGTGAGTATATACTCTGCTTATGCATATTCGTAATCTGGCAATGAATATGCATAAGCAGAGATCTCACCAGAACCCAAACAACTCCTTACAGTGAATGTAGCTTCATATACTGTATATAGTACATGTGATCACAATGTAAACACAGCAGATATGTATGTCTTACATTGGCTGTGGATTAAAAGACCTGACCATGTGGAAAGAGCATGTCTGTGCTATATAATTAAGAAAATATTTGTTACCTGGCAACAGCATTCCTATCAGAGGTTTGCCAAACAGGACAGACTATACGGAGAAAACATGGCAAAGAGAGCAATCCACGTAAGATCTTTAAGTGCTGAGTGTTGTAAATGGGAACATGATAAATATGATGGCATTACCATTAGTGCCTTAGTTAGGACATTGGTTGTAGACAGGAAGGGCAAAGAGAAGAACATGTTTTTATTTCATGTTCGTTGATCATGTAATGTGATTTTATGCCTCGCAAACTCAAAAACTTGTGTGATGTATCGAACATTGTTGGTGTTAATTCTGCTGATTTAAATATCACCAAGGTCATGTTATCAAGCTTGATAACTAGGGATGGAAATCGCAAGGAATTTAATGATTCGGATTCTGATATATATATATATATATATATATATATATATATATAAAGATATATATATAAAGGGAAAACACATTTTGCAAGAGTCTGTTCTGTTAGGCTGGTGATATATACAGTGAGGAAAATAAGTATTTGAACACCCTGCTATTTTGCAAGTTCTCCCACTTGGAAATCATGGAGGGGTCTGAAATTGTCATCGTAGGTGCATGTCCACTGTGAGAGACATAATCTTAAAAAAAAACTCCAAAAATCACAATGTATGATTTTTTAACTATTTATTTGTATGATACAGCTGCAAATAAGTATTTGAACACCTGTCTATCAGCTAGAATTCTGACCCTCAAAGACCTGTTAGTCTGCCTTTAAAATGTCCACCTCCACTCCATTTATTATCCTAAATTAGATGCACCTGTTTGAGGTCGTTAGCGGCATAAAGACACCCGTCCACCCCATACAATCAGTAAGAATCCAACTACTAACATGGCCAAGACCAAAGAGCTGTCCAAAGACACTAGAGACAAAATTGTACACCTCCACAAGGCTGGAAAGGGCTACCGGGAAATTGCCAAGCAGCTTGGTGAAAAAAGGTCCACTGTTGGAGCAATCATTAGAAAATGGAAGAAGCTAAACATGACTGTCAATCTCCCTCGGACTGGGTCTCCATGCAAGATCTCACCTCGTAGGGTCTCAATGATCCTAAGAAAGGTGAGAAATCAGCCCAGAACTACACGGGAGGAGCTGGTCAATGACCTGAAAAGAGCTGGGACCACCGTTTCCAAGGTTACTGTTGGTAATACACTAAGACGTCATGGTTTGAAATCATGCATGGCACGGAAGGTTCCCCTGCTTAAACCAGCACATGTCAAGGCCCGTCTTAAGTTTGCCAATGACCATTTGGATGATCCAGAGGAGTCATGGGAGAAAGTCATGTGGTCAGATGAGACCAAAATAGAACTTTTGGTCATAATTCCACTAACCGTGTTTGGAGGAAGAAGAATGATGAGTACCATCCCAAGAACACCATCCCTACTGTGAAGCATGGGGGTGGTAGCATCATGCTTTGGGGTGTTTTTCTGCACATGGGACAGGGCTGACTGCACTGTATTAAGGAGAGGATGACCGGGGCCATGTATTGCGAGATTTTGGGGAACAACCTCCTTCCCTCAGTAAGAGCATTGAAGATGGGTCGAGGCTGGGTCTTCCAGCGTGACAATGACCCGAAGCACACAGCCAGGATAACCAAGGAGTGGCTCTGTAAGAAGCATATCAAGGTTCTGGCGTGGCCTAGCCAGTCTCCAGACCTAAACCCAATAGAGAATCTTTGGAGGGAGCTCAAACTCTTGTGTTTCTCAGCGACAGCCCAGAAATCTGACTGATCTAGAGAAGATCTGTGTGGAGGAGTGGGCCAAAATCCCTCCTGCAGTGTGTGCAAACCTGGTGAAAAACTACAGGAAACGTTTGACCTCTGTAATTGCAAACAAAGGCTACTGTACCAAATATTAACATTGATTTTCTCAAGTGTTCAAATACTTATTTGCAGCTGTATCATACAAATAAATAGTTAAAAAAATCATACATTGTGATTTCTGGATTTTTTTTTTAGATTATGTCTCTCACAGTGGACATGCACCTACGATGACAATTTCAGACCCCTCCATGATTTCTAAGTGGGAGAACTTGCAAAATAGCAGGGTGTTCAAATACTTATTTTCCTCACTGTAAAATACAGCTAATTAAAAAAAAAAAAAAAGAAAAAACTCAAAATGTGTATCATTACCTACACATGGTCATATCAACAACCATCTAGTAATTATTATGATTTAAGTCTCACGTCTTAACAGTTCTAAGTTCATTTCAACTAGTTTTGTCAAGAGTACCGGTATACACTAAAATAAAAAAAGATGTCACAATACAATGATACGTTTATGCAGTACCAGTACTACTGACGTGCTACTTGTGTACAACTTAATGCGCACTGTCTGACTGACACACAACTGCTTTTAAATGGTCACACACATTTGACATATTAGGGGAAAAAACTGAATGCACAATTAATTAAATAAAAATCATGATATGTCCTATTTTAGTTATTGAACCACCAAAGGATGCGATTAAATTCATTTATTGTCTGCATGTGCTGCACACATTATATTGAATGTGTAAAGCTGCTCATATTAAAACACTACATTATGAGCCTATGTATGTATATATATATATATATATATATATATATATATATATATATATATATATATATATATATATATATATACACTCACCTAAAGGATTATTAGGAACACCTGTTCAATTTCTCATTAATGCAATTAATTAATCAACCAGTCACATGGCAGTTGCTTCAGTGCATTTAGGGGTGTGGTCCTGGTCAAGACAATCTCCTGAACTCCAAACTGAATGTCAGAATGGGAAAGAAAGGTGATTTAAGCAATTTTGAGCGTGGCATGGTTGTTGGTGCCAGACGGGCCGGTCTGAGTATTTCACAATCTGCTCAGTTACTGGGATTTTCACGCACAACCATTTCTAGGGTTTACAAAGAATGGTGTGAAAAGGGAAAAACATCCAGTATGCGGCAGTCCTGTGGGCGAAAATGCCTTGTTGATGCTAGAGGTCAGAAGAGAATGGGCTTACTGATTCAAGCTGATAGAAGAGCAACTTTGCCTGAAATAACCACTCGTTACAACCGAGGTATGCAGCAAAGCATTTGTGAAGCCACAACACGCACAACCTTGAGGCGGATGGGCTACAACAGCAGAAGACCCCACCAGGTACCACTCATCTCCACTACAAATAGGAAAAAGAGGCTACAATTTGCAAGAGCTCACCAAAATTGGATAGTTGAAGACTGGAAAAATGTTGCCTGGTCTGATGAGTCTCGATTTCTGTTGAGACATTCAGATGGTAGAGTCAGAATTTGGCGTAAACAGAATGAGAACATGGATCCATCATGCCTTGTTACCACTGTGCAGGCTGGTGGTGGTGGTGTAATGGTGTGGGGGATGTTTTCTTGGCACACTTTAGGCCCCTTAGTGCCAATTGGGCATCGTTTAAATGCCACAGCCTATCTGAGCATTGTTTCTGACCATGTCCATCCCTTTATGGCCACCATGTACCCATCCTCTGATGGCTACTTCCAGCAGGATAATGCACCATGTCACAAAGCTCGAATCATTTCAAATTGGTTTCTTGAACATGACAATGAGTTCACTGTACTAAAATGGCCCCCACAGTCACCAGATCTCAACCCAATAGAGCATCTTTGGGATGTGGTGGAACGGGAGCTTCGTGCCCTGGATGTGCATCCCACAAATCTCCATCAACTGCAAGATGCTATCCTATCAATATGGGCCAACATTTCTAAAGAATGCGTTCAGCACCTTGTTGAATCAATGCCACGTAGAATTAAGGCAGTTCTGAAGGCGAAAGGGGGTCAAACACAGTATTAGTATGGTGTTCCTAATAATCCTTTAGGTGAGTGTATATATAAAGAAAAATTGGTTCTGGTTTAAAAAAATGTTTTGTGAGAATGACTGTTCATGGAAGCTCCAAACAAATCAGTTATGTTTTTCACCATATGCCATCATTTTCAGCAAAGAACATTTTTCACCTTATAGTTGTAAAACTTCCAGCTACTACTGCAAAATAAAAACCTAAAAAATTATAATAAAAACATTACTTCTATGTAATATTCTGACACATACAATTGCTACAAATTAAAATGTATTATTTTCTGTTGTGCAGCTAATGAAAATTATTGAACTATTGCTGAGGCCTTCAAAAGTGTATTTTCTTTGGTCTTTTCTTGTTTCTATGTTTCTGCTGTGTCATAAAACATTTTATTTCTGAAAAACAGCAGGGAGAAAAGTCTAATATTTACCCTATTTCATACTCTGATGTTTGTGGCTGCACATCTCCTCCTCCTGTCTGGACTGTTGTAAATTTCCAGTCAACCATCTTGTGTACAGTTACCAAGCGCTTGGACCCTGGCCATTCACTTCCTGTACATGCTGTGGGTCTGGTCTGGCCCGGCCCGGAATACATTGCTGGGTAATCCAATGAAGAATCTTGTGTTAGTTAAAACACAGTGCTGTAGTAAAGAAAATAGATGCCAGCTGAAATACAGCAGTCAAACTTTCCTCCCCTGTTAAAAAGACCAGCGTAACCAGCATGCAATTCCCATGCTGGTCTAGGCTGTTTAATACAGGTTAAAATGAAAAGTAGGCCATGATATCAACACCCGCAACCCACCATGTGGGTAGATCACGGCAGTGGCGGGTAACTCTGTCACTCTTACTAGCCACTTACTAGGGTTTTTACTGCATTGAATATTTTGTCAATGTCAGGTTGTAGCCAAAGCAAATTTAATTGTATTCAGCTCGTGATCAGCACTTTATAGGCACTTACTATACCTCTCATATCTTACACGTGCATCTGTGCGAGTCAAATGAAGTGTGGTTTCATGTGAAACAGCAGAACACAGTGTGCTCCAGAGACGGGATAGCCAGAGCTCTGGGATAGCGTGAGTCAATCAGGATTCACTCGATATTGCGACAGAGACCCTAAAACTTATGTGACCCATTTTAATTCTACAGAAAATGCACTATATGGAGGAAGTTCTAGAGAGCACTGACAAGGTAAAGATGATTTTTTTTATACACTATCTGGCAACTTTATAGATTTATATTAATGGCTCTATTTTTGTGACCACACTACGCGCAGCGACTGTGCTCTCCGTCTTATCCAATTTTCGTGAGAGTGCTAATTCTAATCGCAATTTTCGTGCCAGGGCAAAGCGCAAGTGGGTGTGGGTGGGAGTGTTTGCACTATCTATGGGAATATGAGCTCAAACTGTGAGGGTATTGTAAGTTAATGAAGTGTCGCTAAGGGAAACTTTCTATTTTCCTGACAAATAGGTCGTAGTGCTAAGACATCTGAGAACCATGTCTATTCTCTGCACAATGTCTAAACTCAGTTCCTGCATTTGCAGTTTGGGTATACCACCACCAGGTGGTAATATAAGGAGCGTGTCACTGGGAATAGAATATATACTAGGACAAAGACAATAACTGGAGAATAACCTAAGACTTAAATTGCACTTGACCCAGCCCATTATCGCTTTGCATGTGCAATTTCGCCAACACCCGACTGCACGAAAATACCAAAACCTCACGGCCATGCCCACTGACTGCACGTATGACGTATCGCCAGTGCTGGGTAGGTTACTTCTGAATTGTAATCTGGTTCTGATTACAAATTACATGACTAAAATTGTAGTCATTAATGTAATCTATTTGGTTTAGATTCTTTTTTGATTACTTCTGACCTGCTTTTTTTCTTTGCCTGTTTCTCAGTCAAATAAAAAGTGAACTTACAATTTTTTTAATCTAGCAATTTCGGTATCCATGTGTAGCAACAGATCAGACCAGTTATTTTTGATAATAATAAAATAATAATAATAATAATAAGGCCAAGTACAAAAGCAAACTCAATAATGAAATCGGTTTGGCATTAATGTGTGAAACTACTGCTCCATGTAGTGCAGTATTAGCTGATAATACTATCAGGTCTGTGTATGCAACCTAAATTGGGTCTTTCAAAAAGGCTGCCAGTATCTTATCAGCAACTACCTTCTGGGTGAATATGTTCCTTTATAGGGCAAAAAGAAAAGGGTGTTAAACAGCCCTGCAACCACACCCATCACGTAGAGCCGCTGTACACTGTGTTCATGCATTTGGACTGTACGTTCTGTGCTAACTGTTAAATAAGATTATAGCTGTTTCTTGAGTAAAAGATCAGAATAGTGCTCTTGTTTGTGTGTGTAGAGTATTTCCAAACAGATGATTCTGTGCAACGTGCAACAAGAAAGAAAAATGTACTTTGGTGTAAGACTTGACATATCTTACTGATGCTAAATACATGGACTCACATTTCATAACTTTTTTTTTCTCCCCAAAAAACACACACACAATTAATATTTAAGAATGCTAAGAATAATGAGTACCATACGAATAGAGTATTTGACCAATATTCCAAGTTTCTTTGAAGTCACTGGATAGTTTTCTGTGAGGAACAGATTTAAGTCATTGACTACTCTGTCATATTTCTCAAATCTCATTGACGTCAATTCAAATATTGTGCTTCAAGAGATGTCATGCCAGGTTTGATGTCAATGATGCCAAACACCACTGGCTCTGATCACAATGCCCCAAGGATGAATATGTGGAAGCATGAGAGGTTTAGATTTTCACCACAATAATGACTTTATTCAATTTTGTTGCTTTCCGAAACAACATGAGGTTGATTAAATGATGAAAGAATTTAGCTAAAGAACCTTTTCCTTTAACCTTGTTAACGCTATCTCAACAAAACAGTGCCCTATATCCTTCCAACTGAGCTCATTATTACAGTAACTGTAAACCCTTATTGACAGTTTTTGGTTGCATCCTAGATTTGCTGAATGTACAGGACTTTAAACTAAAACAACTGTTTTGAAATCACTCGTCTGTGTCAGTTGACATTAGCTCAAAAATGATGACACATCTCTTGTTATCTTTATTCTTTGTTAAAATCTGTGTTGGGAATATTGGAAATCCTATATCTCAGGATAATTCTCAGTGCTTCTCAAGTTCTGAATTGCAGGTTAGGAGGTGTTGCAGGTGTTTTGTGAGTCATCTGGGGAAAGAAATAATGCTAAGAAAATCCCCAAATAAAAGTTTTACCCCTAAAGAAATGAAAAATACTTTTGAGAAAAGAAAACTTTTAAAATCATGAGCACTCAGTCCAGTGAAGACCCCATAGTTATAGCCAGTCATATCGGTAGCCTAAAGATTAGGTCACGTTCAACCTTACACATCAATTCCATTCAAAACTCTCCATTTGCTCTCTAAGGTAGTTTGATGAAACAAGAAAACCTTTTCATTAAAATATACTTTACAAATGAACAAAGATACTTTTCATTAGAAGTAACTTTATTAGCTCTCATTTCCACAAGAATGAGTCACTTTGCAAACAAAATGTCTGCAGGTTGATTTGAAGGGTGCTGAACCAGTGAGCGAATGGAGAAAGTGCTCTAATGGAGTGAGTTAGTCAATTATGTTGTGTTTACAATCATGACTGAAAACTCAACATCTTGAACAGATAGATGAGGGGAGAGAGAAAATTAGAGTATCAGAGCTTAACCTTAACAGAGAACAAAGAAAGGGCTCAATCTCTTTCCAAACTTTCCCCACATAGATTGAAGCCTTCCAGCTCACAACTATTAGTTAATTATACTTTTATGTATTTTTCTCTGCTTAAGGAAAACATTTAGCCATTCTGACTAATGAAAACTCCTTTACTCAGAATATCAATAAATCTGAATGGAATGGAGACAGACCAAACAGATTGGCAAAAAGCATCAACTTTTCCATACCACAAAATGCATAGGCAAATAGTGAGAATAAGAAAACCTGTGCTCTAATATTTCCCCCTAATGGTCTGTGATTAGCTTGGTGGTTTGGCAGCATAGTAGTAGATGATTAGATGTGCTGTAAAATTACTGTATACATGATACTGTATATACAGCCATTGCCTTTGATTGAACAGAAGCACTTACTGTAAGTGCAAATGACTGAACATCTGAACAATTGTCAGATGGTGATAGATGATTAAGATCTTAAGAAAATAAATATGGGAATGCTTAGTAAGTGAAATGGCTATCAAATATTGCGCAACATTAGGGTTCTGAAAGTAAAAACACAAATTTGTTTTCTCTGTAGAGAAATAGATTTTTAGTGATAATGTTTAATCCTTTCAAGACAGGCCTACCATGAGTGACAGTATATGCTTCTGTAGAATATTGTTAACATAACATTAACATAACCTTGTAATTGTGAAATGTCCGGTTAAGAACTACACTACCCACAATCCTGAGAAATCCACCAGTCAGAGTAGTCCCTGTTGGAAACAGGAACTACACCAAAAGAGCCTAGCTAAGATCACATAAAGCTTGCTGAATTACGTTATTAAGTCTCTTAATCCATTTATATATTAAAATGTAATGTTATAATTTGCAATTAGCTTCAAATATATAGTTTTTTTTTAATTTATAATCAATGATTTTAGATTTATATTTTTCCATCTTTCTGATGAGATTTTGCCATTCGTAATGCTTCATGGGATGAGCGGTTCATTCACTTATAAAATATGTATTTTTTTGCTTTAAATCTAAGGTTGTGACATTGTGATTCATTCCAATCTCAAACAGAACTCTTTACAGAAGAACATTTTGACATGACTATGGAGAAAATTAATTGAAGAAATACTTTAGAACCAGAGCCATTGAAAAAGTGGGCGGTCACTGTTGCGCTCAATTGTTTGATTAATAAGTCTTTCCTAAAAAAGGAAAATATGGCTATGAAGACCCCATCTGAGGGATTTGAACAATGTTATTAAAAACTGTACATTTTAAAGATAGTGAATGACAGCGACTGGCTGATAGGGCTGAAGCTCCGGATCTTTTGTTAATAGCCCCGATTGTTTTTTGTGATGAGAGAAAAAAATGGCAGCCTTACATCAGGGTACACAAGCAAAAAGGCAGGCTTCAATTCTGGCTTCAAATGTAAATTAATTCCGTTCAGTGAGCCCAACTTGCATTATGACAGTTCGCACTTTGACTTTTACCTGCTGTTCGTGCTCAAGTTCATCAGACACGTCATGAACGCCTTGAATGGGAGCTTTCCATTTTCACTCACAGGGGTGCAGCTTTTCTGTATGAGAGGCACTGAGGTTTAAAATATGTTATTAATTATTAATAAAGTCATAATAGTTTGAGAATAAAGTCGTAATAGTTTGAGATTAAAGTCGCAATAGTTTGAGAATAAATTCGCAATAGTTTGAGATTAAAGTCGCAATAGTTTGAGAATAAAGTCGCAATAGTTTGAGAATACATTCGTAATAGTTTGAGAATACATTCGTAATAGTTTGAGAATAAATTTGTAATAGTTTGAGAATAAAGTTGTAATAGTTTGAGAATACATTCGTAATAGTTTGAGAATAAATTCGTAATAGTTTGAGAATAAAGTCGCAATAGTTTGAGAATACATTCGTAATAGTTTGAGAATAAATTCGTAATAGTTTGAGAATAAATTTGTAATAGTTTGAGAATAAAGTTGTAATAGTTTGAGAATACATTCGTAATAGTTTGAGAATACATTCGTAATAGTTTGAGAATACATTCGTAATAGTTTGAGAATAAATTTGTAATAGTTTGAGAATAAAGTTGTAATAGTTTGAGAATAAAGTCGCAATAGTTTGAGAATAAAGTCGCAATAGTTTGAGAATAAAGTCGTAATAGTTTGAGATTAAAGTCGCAATAGTTTGAGAATAAAGACGCAATAGTTTGAGAATAAAGTCGCAATAGTTTGAGAATAAAGACGCAATAGTTTGAGAATAAAGTCGCAATAGTTTGAGAATAAAGTCACAATAGTTTGAGAATAAAGTTGTAGCATTTTGAGATTATAGTCGTAATATTTAGAGAATAAAGTAAAAATTATTAGAAAAAAGTCGTAGCATTGTAAAGTAGTAAAATATTTAGATAAATTTTTTTTTGGTTTTAGGCTAAACGGAGCGTCATTATCACAACGATAAAATGGATGCTGAGAAATGCAAGAGATGGATGTGGAGGATGTATTTTTATCATACAATATAGGATAGTATTTAGCAATAAAGAAATCCTTGGCTTTTTGGCGCACCAACACAGAGTTATTAGTATCCGGACTCTGCAGCGGTTATGTAGGAAATTTAATCTATTTGCTCTCTCGCACCACCATCCGCAGTCTGCCTTTATCCTTCTCGGAGGCTTGATTAGCCTGATAAGGGGCCGGGTGTGTAGGATCATGATTTAAACTTACAGTAAGTAACTGGGGGTGTCAGTAGGCAGCACAATTTGGGACCCTAGTCTAAGCTGGTATTTTCAGCAGGGTAAACATGTTCTGAGGAGACATGGCCAAAATGTGCTGTCATGACATCCTTTCTCTAGCTTCAGAGAAAGGAAGTGTCTGGACAGACATCTTCCACTCGTCCAAGCGGTCTTCCACTCGTCCCCTCCGAATACGGATCAGATGGTGGACAAAGCACTAGAAATTAATATTTTAAAATTACTTACAATTCATTACTCATGTTCATTACTCAAAATTAAATATTTTACCCAATATTTTTGTGTGCTTTGCATTTTTATGCTTATTAGAGTATTGCATTGTTAGCTTAGCAACATATTAACTGCAGACTATATTGAAATCAATTGTCGAGTCAAAGGAGCACTATTTTATATTTAACAGAGTTTCTGCCTATGTAGAGTGGTCCAAATTGGTCGCTTGTGAGGTTCCATCTCAGGTAGGATGCTTCATAAGAAGGCAGATGCCTATGTAGGCAGTAAAAAACAAGTAGGTTTTTGGCACAGAGCCATAAATGCACTAAGCAAAACAAAGACTCCTGTGTGTCCAGTCTTAGCCAGTCTATATTCTCATAATTACATTTTAAGGTGAGTTTAGGACATAAAAGTATAATAGATAATTGTGAATAATGGGAATAGGTCTACTGCTCTTCATAATTATGGTATAGCTACCATGAAGGTACATTGATCACAGACATAATTATTCAGTTACATTTTCTCAGAGATCACAGAGAAGAATTTTTTGTAGCATTAGCTTGAGCACAGAGACAAGTTTCTTTACAAAAAATTTCTGAAGTTAAGCCAGTAGACATCAACGATTATCTGATAATACTTGAAACCACAATGTTGTTATTGTGACTGATTATTGCAATTGAAATGATGCTTGTTTCATATTTGTGAAATCACAAGGTACATGTGCTCTGTGTGGTCTCCACAGAATCACAAAAATGATTTCAAACCATACTGCCTCTCCAAGAAATCTTATTTTGTTATTAATTAGAGCTGCGTGATTTGGACAAAAAAAATCGTATTAACAACAAATATCATGATTGTGATTTGGACTGCAATGTGATAAAAACATAAAGGCTAAAAAAAAAACAAAGGCATAAAATTGCATTGTAACAGCAGCTCTCCTGTTAAGCAGTGTGTGCAAACACAACAAAAAAGTAACTAGGGATGTCATAAAATATAGATTATAGATTATTTATCAGCACGTATATTTTTGAGGCATC
This sequence comes from Xyrauchen texanus, assembly GCF_025860055.1. Classification (NCBI taxonomy): domain Eukaryota; kingdom Metazoa; phylum Chordata; class Actinopteri; order Cypriniformes; family Catostomidae; genus Xyrauchen; species Xyrauchen texanus. The sequence goes on from NC_068308.1 coordinate 12,145,787, forward strand.
GATATATAAAAATTAGCTGACATTTAAATATGAAGCCAAATTTACGTGCTTTCCAATTCACTCAGTTGGCCTTCTCTTAACAGTCTGGCATAATAACGTTGGGAGACCACAAGAGGGTGATATAACATTCACTTAAGCCAGGTTGCGGGTAGCAAAGGTACAGGTATCACACACACAGGACGAGCTGATGCAGGTTATGAAGGTTTTTGTACTTCAAGAATAAACAAAGTGACAATGTTGAGTTTGCTTATTAGTGTATGAAACTGGTGTAATTGCACAAACTGAACAATTAGAATATTAGCAATTTCTCTGTATGTAGCGTTGAAAAGGTCATTCATTCAAGTTATCAACAAAACGACATACTTGTAACTGAATAAACATTGTGTAGGCTATATGAGATACACACAAAGACAATATATGATCCACTGATCCAGAATTGTGAGGCAATGTCTGTGTGTGCATATCTTCAGAGAAAAAAAATATTTTCTAATTTTAGAACACACCATGCCTTCCGCCAGACACGTCCGGTGTGCGATCCTCTTTAATTTACCATGCCACTCACACTTTGGCAAAGTTGTGTTGAGATTTTGAAAAGATAAAGATTGTTGTGCAATGAGCAGCCCTATTTACTTCTGAAATCCTGATATACACTCACCTAAAGGATTATTAGGAACACCTGTTCAATTTCTCATTAATGCAATTATCTAATCAACCAATCACATGGCAGTTGCTTCAATGCATTTAGGGGTGTGGTCCTGGTCAAGACAATCTCCTGAACTCCAAACTGAATGTCAGAATGGGAAAGAAAGGTGATTTAAGCAATTTTGAGCGTGGCATGGTTGTTGGTGCCAGACGGGCCGGTCTGAGTATTTCACAATCTGCTCAGTTACTGGGATTTTCACGCACAACCATTTCTAGGGTTTACAAAGAATGGTGTGAAAAGGGAAAAACATCCAGTATGCGGCAGTCCTGTGGGCGAAAATGCCTTGTTGATGCTAGAGGTCAGAGGAGAATGGGCCGACTGATTCAAGCTGATAGAAGAGCAACTTTGCCTGAAATAACCACTCGTTACAACCGAGGTATGCAGCAAAGCATTTGTGAAGCCACAACACGCACAACCTTGAGGCGGATGGGCTACAACAGCAGAAGACCACACCGGTTACCATACATCTCCACTACAAATAGGAAAAAGAGGCTACAATTTGCAAGAGCTCACCAAAGTTGGACAGTTGAAGACTGGAAAAATGTTGCCTGGTCTGATGAGTCTCGATTTCTGTTGAGACATTCAGATGGTAGAGTCAAAATTTGGTGTAAACAGAATGAGAACATGGATCCATCATGCCTTGTTACCACTGTGCAGGCTGGTGGTGGTGGTGTAATGGTGTGGGGGATGTTTTCTTGGCACACTTTAGGCCCCTTAGTGCCACTTGGGCATAGTTTAAATGCCACGGCCTACCTGAGCATTGTTTCTGACCATGTCCATCCCTTTATGGCCACCATGTACCCATCCTCTGATGGCTACTTCCAGCAGGATAATGCACCATGTCACAAAGCTCGAATCGTTTCAAATTGGTTTCTTGAACATGACAATGAGTTCACTGTACTAAAATGGCCCCCACAGTCACCAGATCTCAACCCAATAGAGCATCTTTGGGATGTGGTGGAACGGGAGCTTCGTGCCCTGGATGTGCATCCCACAAATCTCCATCAACTGAAAGAATCTATCCTATCAATATGGACCAACATTTCTAAAGAATGCTTTCAGCACCTTGTTGAATCAATGCCACGTAGAATTAAGGCAGTTCTGAAGGTGAAAGGGGGTCAAACACAGTATTAGTATGGTGTTCCTAATAATCCTTTAGGTGAGTGTATATCGATAATCAATGGGAAAATCTTCTGATTATCGATGCGTTAAAAAGGTATCAATCTCAAGCCTCTAAGTCTCTTTAAATCTGTTTAACAATTTTAAACATTTACCCACTAATAGGGCAATTAGGTGCTTAACTTTATTCATCATTGTTGTTTAAATGGGTAGTTGAATCTATCTTAAATGTTGTCTTCTTTTACTATTCTTAATGTCATTCCAAACACAAAAGAACTACATTGCAGAATGTCCAGTTGTAACAAGGACTCAGGCAAGTTGGGATCCATCTGCGGTTCTTTATTGAATAGCAGCACACAAGTCGTACAGGTAAGGTCGTGGGCAGGCAAACAGAGAATATATGCCTGGAGGGCATCGGCGGACCAGTGAGGCTGACCAGTGATACCCCAGAAAGGCTACCGACTTCAAGTGGAACTCGCACTTCTCTGCCTTGGCATACAGCTGGTGTGCGATCAGGCGTTTGAGCACCTTTCTTACGTGACAGATATGTTCCTCGAGCGAGTTGGAGTAGATCAAGAAGTCGTCAATGTACACAATCAGGCAGCGATTGAGCAAGTCTCTGAACACCTCGTTGACGAAAGACTGGAATACGGAGGGACTGTTGGACAATCCGAACGGCATCACCAAATATTCATAATGGCCGCTGGTGGTGGAAAAAGCGGTCTTCCACTCGTCCCCCTCCTGAATACGGATCAGGTTGTAGGCGCACCGCAAATCCAGTTTGGTGTAGATTTTGGCGCTTCTTAGTTATTCCAGGGCCGAGGGGACGAGAGGCAGGGGGTACCGGAAACTTGACAGTGACATCGTTAAGGCCTCGGTAGTCAATACACGGACGGAGGGAGCCGTCCTTCTTGCCAACGAAGAAGAACCCGGCTGCCGCCGGAGAAGTGGAGGATCGGATGAAGCCCTTGGCCAGTTCCTCCTCGATGTAAGTCTTCATGGCGAGGGACTCGGGTTCGGACAAGGGAAAGATCCGACCTCGGGGCGGAGCGGCTCCTGGCTTGAGTTCAATGGCGCAGTCGTAAGGTCTGTGAGGAGGGAGCTGGGATGCCTTGGTCTTGCTGAAGGCCTCCCTCAAATCGGCATATGCAGGGGGTATTTCGGTGGATTGGTCGGGCGATCCCAGGACCTTCGTTGTCCCCACGGTGGTGGGAAGAGTGGTCCTTAAGCATCTTGCCGAGCACTCGGAGCCCCACTGCGTGATTTGGCTGTCCCGCCAGGAGATACGTGGGTTGTGAAGTCGGAGCCAGGGGAGACCGAGGATGACTGGATGATGGGGGGAAGTGACAACATGGAAGCGTGTGGTCTCAGTGTGTAACACTCCCACCTGCAGGAAGATGTCGGTGGTGGTGTGACTCACTTTACCGGAGCCCAAGGGACGACCGTCTAGCGCCGCCACTGTTAAGGGAGGACAGCAGGCCGTCAGGGGAATGTTATGTTGCTTACAGAAATTGGCATCAATGAAGTTGCCCGCTGCTCCTGAATCAACCATAGCGTGGGTGCTTACACTAAATGACTGACAACGGAGTGTAATGGGCACCACTAGGCTGGTCCCGGTTAGGGTTGAAGAAAGCAACAAACTCACCCCGGGTCCTTGTTGTTCGGACGGCCACATCGGGCGATGGGCGAGACGGCGCTCTCTCTCTTCCTGGGTCAGATGGATTCGGTCTAGCTGCATGGGTTCTGGGGCGGCATGCTGTTGAGGTGCTGTAGCGGGCTGCAGGAACCACCTGGCTGGTCGTCTGGAGCAGAAGAGGTTGTCTACGTGAATTGCCAGCGAGATGAATTGGTCCAATGGCACTCTCTCATCGCGACATGCCAGCTCCGACTGCAGATCCGAGTTAAGCCCCTGGCGGAAGAGGAGTTTGAGTGTGCCCTCGAGCCAGCCGGTGTGGCGAGGGTGCGAAAGGTGAGGGCATAGTCAGCCGCTGAACGATTTCCCTGGTGGAGTGCCAGAAGCTGTTCCCCAGCGCACTTGCCATCTTCTGGATGATCAAACACGTCAATCAAACTCTGCATGAATGAGTCGAAGGTGAATTGAGAATAACCCTGGTTGGTCCAAATCGCGGTTGCCCAGTCGAGGGCTGAGCACTGAGCTGACGAAGAGAATCTTGCTCTCGTCGGTAGGATATAGTGCCGGTTGCTGTGTCAGAAAGATGGAACACTGCATCACAAAGCCCCTGCTCTTCGAGGGTGTCCCGTCGAATTTCTCCGGGAGTGCAAGTCGAGGGTTGGCGGCGGTTTGAGGAGGAGAGATGGCTCAGCCGCTAGGCTGGTTTGGGCCGCCGTGGGTGCGGACGTGGGTGCTGGCGCAGATGTGGGATGTTGCGAGGCTTGAATGGTGCGCATTATCTCCTCAACGGCTGATGTCAGCTGCCCGAGCTGATGTTGCTGTGCGGACAGAAGGACAAGTTGTACAGGCAAGGTCGTGGGCAGGCAAACAGAGAATATAGCAGGCAGGCAAAAGCATAACTAGAACAGGCAGGGGTCTGGGCAGGCAGCAAACAATCGTAGTACGAGACAGGCAAGAGGTAAACAAGGCAGGCAGCAAACAATCAGTGTCTAGGTAACAGGCTAGGTTGGCACACAGAATAGCTAGAGTATGGGTTTAACTTGCTTGGTTATGTCGCCGGGGCTAACAAGACTTCGCAATGAAGGACTAAACAGGCACGGTTAAATAGGGCAGGGTAACACAAAACAGCTGGGGATTAATCAGACCTAGGTATGCGGGCAATAGAGAAATGTAGTCTAAATGATCAGTATTCGGGTGAAAGCGATCTCTGACGGCTGAGGGAGGAGGCGCCTTCACCGGTGTTCGTGACACCAGTGAACTCTTTCATAATGGCAACTGCACTGTTGAGCTCCCAAAATGAAAAAAAAAAAAAAGTAGTTTGTTTGACGATGTCTTCCAAAGCCATACATTTTTTTAGTTTTTTGTATGAGACGTAGCTCTTAAACCTTACTGAATTGAAATATGACATGTCAGTTGCCTAATGCTAGGTTTGATATCAATGACAAGACATGTGAGAACAATGGCGCTTGACATCATGACTTCAAACCTGGCACAAAGCACGCATTGATGCGCCTTGGATGCTGGTGTTTGAATGTCCCAAGACCAGCATAATCAGCAAGACTACTTTGTTCACTAGCTTCTTCAGAAAGACCATGCTGGTCCACCAGCTTCCCCAGCAGTTTTACAGGTGAGCACCAAATCTATGCTGGTCCACCACCTAGATCAGCAACAAACAGACCATAGTCTAGATTGCAAATGCATAGTTCTCAAAGCTAGTCTTTTCATCAGGGAAATGAAACTACAGTGTGTAAACTGTAGTACTGGATTGTATTTAAATAAGATAGCTTGAAACTTTGACCATTATTCTATTCTTCCTCAAGAATAATGATTGATCTAATTTATTGATTTCTTTAAGTGACAGTCACCTGACAATGAATACAACTCTTCTGCTTTTTCGTTTGTTGGAAGTCATTTTTCATTGATGAGTTGTCTTAAGGTCAACGGTTTCGTCTAATGGTCACACTCACAATTTTCAATTTAATTTACTGCCCTGACTGTTTACATTTTTAGAAAAACTGAGACAGGTTAAATGTGTTTATGGACAAGCGTAACTTATTGTGTCTCCTCTCTGAACACAGATATTGGTGATACACTCCATATTTTGTTAACCTTTATTTTTAGCTCTTTCCCAAAGTCCTCCTCTTATCGACTCACCCTCATTCCTTCCACACCTCCCTCTCTCTCTTGGTCTCTTTCTCTTTATGTCACTCGCTATCAGTTTCTCATAGCATGAGTCTCTGCCTCTGCTTTTGAAATAGTAACAGTATCAGCACTTGAATGAGAGCTGTTTGAATGCCAAAGTCATTTGACAGTGTGTTTCCAGAACAAGGTACATTCAAACTAAGTGCTGACATGAGGCATGGAACATCACCAGTCCATCTTAGATCCTTCTGACCATATTCAATATTGGCAGTAGTGCTATCGCAATAGAGCGCAGCAGTAGGGTTCTGGATGTGAAAATCCTATTTATTTTCTCCATAGAGAAATGTATTCGGTAGTGATGAATTTTAAAACAGACCTACCATAAGTTCTGTGGTTGTTAAAGGTGCTGTAAACGATTTTAGCTGTTGTACTTCAACAAGACTCAGCCTTTGGATTAGCCACGCTCCCTCTTTCCAAAACCAAGCACTCCAAAGATACCAAATGAGGTTTATTGAGACTGACATTTTGCAGTAATGGATGTTAATAACAACAGCAGAAAAATAGCACCCTCAACTGACAACAGTTATGAACAACATGGCTTAAAAATTGCAGCAAGTCTCAATAATTTGCTGCAACTACAACACTATGAGAACGTGCAAAATGATTGACAGGTCGAAAGCGTCATTGTCGCCATTTGCGGACACATATTTGTTTGCTGTTTATACAGTCTAGAGCTGTCACAGTGACAGAAGAGGTATCTTACAACACTTATTTCAGTAATATCTTTGAGGGAGTAGGAATATTTTTTGCGTACATTTCCAATAAAAAATTGCTTACAGTACCTTTAAGTGATGTGTAAGCCACAATCAGTGTGATTTCAACTTAATAATAAAAAAAAAATGTCGGTATTACCAGTGACTATTGAGGGAAACATGAATTCTGCTCTCTACCAGAAAATCTCAAAGGAGAACATCTGATTATCAGTCCTTTAGTTGAAGCTCAAACGCAACTGGATTATACAGCAAGACATTGATCCAAAGCATAGGAGAAAATCCACTTTTGAATGGCTCAAAAGAAGCAAAATCTAAGTTTTGGAGTGGCCTAGTCAAAGTCTTGACTTGAACCTGATTGAAATGCTGTGGCAGGATCATAAACGGGCAGTTCATGCTCAAACCCACCAATGTGGCTGAACTAAAGCAGTTCTGCAAAGAAGAGTGGGACAAAATTCCACCACAGCGTTGTAAAAGACTGATCTTCAGTTATCAGAAGTATTTGGTTGCAGTTGTTGCTGCTAAAAGTGACACAACCAGCTATTAAGTTTAAGGGGGCAGTTAGTTTTTTACATGGGCGATATAGTTGTTGGATTTTTTGCTTCAATAAAACAAAATATATATTTGAATACTGAGTATTTTGTGTTTACTCATGTTGCCTTTGTTGTATGTTATATCTCGTTTGAAGATCTAAAACAATTTAGTATGAAAAATACACAAAAATAGAAGAAATCAGGAATGGGGCAAATACTTTTTCATAACACTTATTTATTCACTTACATAATTCGCAATGCTTCAAATAATTTAAGTACACAGTCAAATTTCATGTACTTTTTTGCTTATCAACGTTTGCAAAACTCCCAGGACTGGTTGGTTTGAAACCCTTTATTTAAGCATTTTTTAAAATCCCTTTGGAGAAAATGAAGGGGAAATTAACCTACAGAACCAAGGCAGCGTAGTGCTTTATAGACAACTCTTTTGCCCTCTCTAATTATCTCACTATTATTCTATTTCTGACATTTTATATCACTCAAATCACAACAGAGTGTCACAAACTATTGCCTTCTTCTAAATGTCCTGTCTGTAATCTCCCTTTCACACCTCAGATGTGAAACAGTGAGGCTAACCTTAATTTTAAGGTTTCCTGTGTTCTTGCCAACATATGCGCACACACACACACACACACGCACGCACGCACGCACACTCACACATGTTTGGTTTCCATGTTTTATGGGGACTTTCCATAGACATAATGGTTTTTATACTGCACAAACTTTATATTCTATCCCCTAAACCTAACCCTCACAGAAAACTTTCTGCATTTTTACATTTTCAAAAAACATAATTTAGTATGATTTATAAGCTGTTTTCCTCATGGGGACCGACAAAATGTCCCCACAAGGTCAAACATTTCGTGTTTTACTATCCTTATGGGGACATTTGGTCCCCACAAAGTGATAAATACACACACACACACACACACACACACACACACACACACACACACAGACAGATAATCCTTTCTATTGAAGTACAGCACTGCTGAAATTCTCCAATCAATAATGCCATAAAACTTAACCCAGCTGAAGGATAAACAACTTAATTACAACTTAAAAAACTTCAGTATGCTTTTACCTCCTCTGAAAGTTCATTACAATAAGTTCCAGCTTCTGAACAGCTCTTTCATCTGGAATTTCAACATTGTCATCTGTGGATTGAAGCTGTCATATTATTTATACGCTTTGTCTTTTGGGGGTGGTTTCTTGCCTACAAGTGTCACCACATCAGACTGTAACCTTAGCTAAACACTCGATCACCTATGACTGAGTGAGCTGACAACACAGATGCAGTGTTCACACAGCAGACTGATCACTGAGATCAATATGAATTGACTAGACTAGTTAGTTGTGTGAGTGGTCTTGATTTTAGAGTTACATCATAGAAGGAATCAAAAATCTGACTCAGTCTTTTGTTGGTTATTGATTATTATTAAGTCTTGTTGGCCCAATGATATCGATGCTGATCTGTCTCTAAAAACAAAGATACCATTGCACAATGAAATGCAAACACAGTTACTGCCTTCCTCCCAAAATAGGCTATTTATTAACAGATGAAGCTCACGTTTACATCCATGAGGCAGGCAGACAGTTAGACCAGACTTCAACCTTAAGAATGAGCAATAATATAAATGATACTTGCATTAGCAAGCGCTACTAATAATGGTTGTTATTGTTATTAAAGGAATAGTTTACCCCAAAATCAAAATTCTCTTATAATTTACTCATGCCATCCCAGATGTATGTGACTTTCTTCTGCAGAACACACATTAAGATTTTAAAAGAACATTTCAGTTTTTTAAGTTCACTTAATGCAAGTGAATAGGTACCAACATTTTGAAGCTGCAAAAGGATATAAAAGTGATCCAAATGACTCCAGTGGTTAAATCCATGTCTTCAGAAGCTATATGATAAGTATGGGTGAGAAACAGATCAATATTTATAGTCATTTTTTTACTATAAATCTTCACTTTCACATTTTTCTTCTTTTGTTTTTGTCGATTTGAATTCTTTGGCATATTGCCACCTACTGGGCAGGAAGGAGAATTTATAGAAAAAAGTACCTAAATATTGATCTGTTTGTTACCCACATATAAAATTTAATTCGGAAGATATGGATTTAACCACTGGAGTCATATGGTTTACTTTTATGCTGCCTTTATGTGCATTTTGGAGCTTAAGTGTTGGCACCCATTCACTTGCATTATATTAACCTATAGAGCTGAGATATTCTTCTAAAAATCTTTGTTTGTGTTCAGTAGAAAAAAGAAAGTCATACACATCTGTGATGGCATGTGGGTTAAGTAAATGGGTGCAAAGAAGTCTTTCAGCTGATACTAAAACAAACTTTCTTTTCCTTACTTTTTCTTAGGAGCTCATATACTCTGAACCAAATGCTATTCCCAAGTGGAGTTCTTAAGTATCAACACTGCTTGTGTAACACTCATATACAGTAAAGTATGTGGAGCTAGGCCAAAACATTTCAGCCTACCTTAAATCGCACAAACATACAGCCCTGCAGATCCCCTTAACTGGACCCCAGTATAAGTTCAAGAGCTTGTCCCAAAGGTGGCAAGAAATGTGGGACCTAACAGTTATGTAATGGATAATGTAGAGTCAGCCGGTTGTTGTCACAAAATAAACACTGACAGGGTGATCAGGACCCTGACGCTGATTTGCGTTAAAATTATATTATTATGTGAGAAGAAATAAATTGCTGAACAGCTGAATTCAACCTCCGGTTTGCATCTCCATTCTAGTGGTGTCTGACTGCTGCTAGTGGTGTCTGACTGCTCATTATCCAACGTATTACAAGACTTCTGGCCAAATAAATAAATAAATGTACATGAAACATTGATATGAGTTGAAATAATTTTTTTTGTGTGGCGAGCTGGGCATGGTTGAGCGGAATCTGGGCAGAGTGAGGCCGGGGAGATGAGTGGTGAACAAGTTCCACCTGTGCTCCACACAGGTCTCGTGTTCCAGTGAAGAGCGACGGGAGTATATAAGGAGAGAAAACAGCGGCAGACGGGGAGAGAGAGACACACATAGCTGTGTGTGTGTGTAACAGTGACTTCTGAAAAGCAATGCTGTTGTGTGTAGGTGTTTAGTGAGTGTGCAAATACTATTTTATTAGTAATACTGAAAAATGTTGCTTACATTGTCTTACGTTAAAGTCTTGAAATTGAAGTCTTGAAGTCTTACGTTGGAGTGTTCACGCGGCTCCCGCTTTCTCCTTCTAAGAGTGCAAGACATGTCACAATTAGCTTATCGCAGAGTGTCACAATTAGCTTATTAGAGATCACAGAGTGTTACGAGATGTAGGAAAGATGACTCACAATACCCTGTTGACCGGTCTATTGTGACTTTGTATTGTGTAGCCTTTGATTAAAATGACAAAGGGAAAAGCCCTCTAACTGACATGTAAAGCGATCAGTCACAGTTGGTTTAGTCATCACGTGCTGTTTAGGGGCAGGGTTATCAGAGATATGTCCATTCCGTAATAAAAGACCATCATGGGGATAGATATAATACACAGATCAGCCACAACATTAAAGCCACCTGCCTTATATGGTGTAGGTCACCCTCGTACCGCAAAAACATTTATGACCCATCGTGGCATAGACTCCACAAGACTTCTGAAGGTATCCTGTGGTATCTGGCTCCAAGATGTTAGCAGCAGATCCTTTAAGTCCTTTAAGTAGTGAGGTGGGGCCTCCATAGATTGGACTGGTTGGTCCAGCACATCCCATAGATACTCAATCGGATTGAGATCTGGGGAATTTGGAGGCCAAGTCAACACATTTGAACTCTTTGTCACGTTCCTCAAACCATTCCTGAACAATTTTTGCAGTGGCAGGGCGCGTTATCCTGCAGAAAGAGGCCACTGCCATCAGGGAATACCGTTGCCATGAAGGGGTGTATGTGGTCTGCAACAACCTTTAGGTAGGTGGTATGTGTCAAAGTAACATCCACGTGAATGCCAGGACCCAAGGTTTCCCAGCAGAACATTGCCCAGAGCATCACACTGCCTCCGCCTGCCAGTCTTCTTCCTGCTGCCATCTCTTCCCCAGGTAAACAACGCACACGCACCCGGCCATCCACATAATCTCAAAGAAAATGTGATTCATCAGATCAGGCCACCTTCTTACATTGCCCCATGGTCCAGTTCTGATGCTCACATGCCCATGGTAGACGCTTCGTGGTGGACAGGGGTGGGCACTCTGACCGGTCTGTGGCTACACAGCCCCATACGCAGAAAGCTGCAATGCCCAATTCCCAATGTGCTCTAAGTCCTTGTGGTGGCATTGTTACTCGTCATAGGTGACATAGGTGTTTTTTTACCAACAGGGTAAAGTGTGTTATTTAAATGTAGCTATTTACGTAACATTTTATTCATTTTTTTTACTTGAGTGAAAAACCTCTCAACAAATTTGTACTATTCGTTCCAGGAAAATTGGAACGAATAGTGGCAGGAAAATTAAATATGATATCTTTTTACAAATGTAAGTGTTGTTAGGCAGTAGTTTATTTTCCTTCAACGAGCTCCAGGCATGCACCAACTTTTGCCAATGTTGTTTACTCTTCTGCAGTGATGCTAGTTTGCTCTGTCACCCATGACTGCATGCACCCTAAAGCTTTTCATATTTGTAAACTTTTATATTGACAGCACCATTTCTGATTTTCGATGGTTGATCTTATGACTCTAGTTATGTCATTTAATTTAGAATTTTACATAACGTGTGGCTTGTTTCTCAAAGCTTTGAGGGCTTTGGGTGGAGGTGACTGAATAGAGTTCTCTATAGAGTTCTCTATTCAGTCACCACCACCCAAAGCCCTCAATCATTGTCTATGATGTGCTGGGTGACATTTACAAACCTGATGAAATATGCATGTGTTTATGGTTAAAGCACTGATCTTTTCATTCCATTCACTGATGTCGGCATTGATGTAGTCAACCTCATATGTCTGATATCAGCTATTGGCTGCAAGTTGAGTTTGAGTTGGCTGCTCTGATGTTAATTCAGTTTAAAGGTAAACTGTGCAATGTTTGCACCAGTAATAGAATCAAACAAAATTGCAATGGAGTGGACATAACAACATTGGATTAATCAATGGCGTGAGCTTGGGGCAGGGCTGCCTGTTTTCTGAACAATGATAGACAGGTGGAGTGTTTATTACTCTGACAATAGTAATTTCAGTGCTTGCAAGACAGCACTATATTGATATTGCTTAGAGGGTTTGTTCTAATCTCCCAACCCTGTGTATTAAACCCAAATCACTAAACTTAAGACTCAGTTATTTCTTTCATAGTAAATTGTGATTTTGATCGCAGTGACGATGTTACATTATGTGTTGAAATGAAACACTTAAATATCTTGATATTGCTTTGATCGCCAAAATACAGTAGTAATTTATATTATTGTAGTGGACTATGGGGAATCAGAATTCAGTCCAACACAAATCCAGACTGATTCAGCATGTGGAATAGTTCATGGTCATGACCTATTTTTTGCCCTAATTTTTGATATTAGGGCAAAAACCATATTCTTGATAATAATTTCTGAATTGTTTTCCTGTAAAAATATCTAAAAATCCTTAAAACAAGATAAATTAGATTGATCTTGTTTTAGAAACAAAACTGCATAAGATATTTAAGTTTTTCAGAGAATGTATTTTTAACGTGTGTATTTTGTCTTACAGAGTTTTTATAGTCAAAACAAGTGAAAAAATCTACCAGTGCTGAAGAAGTAATCCAAAGTATTTAGAATATGTTACTTACCTTGAGTAATCTAACGGAATATGTTGCAAATGACATTTTACAGCATGTGTTCTGTAATCTGTAGTGGAATACGTTTCAAAAGTAACCTTCCCAACCCTGGTCATGTCTAATAACATTAAGATTTACTATGCTTTAAGAGTGTTTGGGATTTGAAATTTGCAAAATTACTCAATTTTCCTAGAATAGTCTTTCTAACTTCTCTTCTACTGTTGCTTTGGATTCCACACTGACTCAGAGGTCTTCAGAGTTAATGGATATTGTTTGGCATGTTTGAAAGCTCAACAGAGACAGGCATTCTTGAACTGGTCTGTGTTGTTCTGGACAGTGTGGAGTTAAAGAGTGTTGTGAAGCAGCTGGCCTGTGCTGCTCCCAACCACCAGCAGTGTGTTTTGATTGAATGCACATGTGATTCTGTACATTTTTTTCAGCTAAACATTCAAGCATGTAACCAACATTGGTTAAATTGATAATAACTATTGATAATAGGCTAATTTCAGTAAGACTGTAGTTTTAATCAGAAATCTTAAATCAGAATGATTCATCTTTTTTTTTTTTAAGGATAAGTTTATTGAAGTTTTCTGTTATTAACACAAAACAACGGTTTTAAATCACTAACAAACAAACAGACAGACATTCCCCCTAATTCCCCCCACACTGTACCTCTAATGGCATCCACAGTTTAGTTTCAAAAAAGTTACAAAAATAGAGTACATTGAAAATAAGAGTGATAAGTAGGGATGTCCCAATCAGCTTTTTTGACTCCCTATCCGATATTTAAATATTAAATATCTGCCGATACCGAGTCTCGATCCGTTACTTCTATTTGCCTAGATAATTGAGCTGCAGACTGTTTTTTTGTTTGTTTACAAAAATAACTAAGTATACAAAGTAACTAAAAGATGTCTTCAGGTTAATGAATTTAACTTAGTGCAGCTAGCATTTTTATAAAACTCACATATAAAATCAACATCTACTTAGAATTGTGTAATAGCTTTTTTAACTTTAATATTCAGCAGGGTTTGTCCTGCATAGAGAATTACTATGTGGCCGACTCCGTCTGTCTACAAACTCTGGTGGGTGTCTTCGTGGAAAACACTAACAAACGTTGCACTCGGTGGATTGTCATTTGTAACTACAAATCTCGGCAATAATAATAAATAATTCTGTTGTCAAATAGTCGCTTGATGTCATTTAAAATAACTTGAGATCATATAAAACTATAATGATGACACGCGAGACGAGAGGAGCGCTACAGCTCGAGTGTCTGATAGAAACACAGATCACAGCTAAATAATACAGGAGTGTGTCATGTAAATAAGCACAAACTCCAAAACTGTCATTCTCTGTGCAGTCAGAGCTGCTTCAACCAGTCTCGGAAGTGACCCAATCTGAGCAGGAGCCGAGACCGGGAGAGATTTAAAGTTCCGCTGGCTGATACGCACTCTTAACATGGAGATGCTCGTCCCTCACCCCCGCTGTCTGCAGCTTGCAACGTGTAGCACCATTGATGAGATCATCATGATAAGATCAATCTTATGTGAAAAATAACACTAAAATGACAACAACAATAAAATGTGTGTGTATACACTCACCTAAAGGATTATTAGGAACACCATACTAATACTGTGTTTGACCCCCTTTTGCCTTCAGAACTGCCTTAATTCTACGTGGCATTGATTCAACAAGGTGCTGAAAGCATTCTTTAGAAATGTTGGCCCATTTTGATAGGATAGCATCTTGCAGTTGATGGAGATTTGTGGGATGCACATCCAGGGCACGAAGCTCCCGTTCCACCACATCCCAAAGATGCTCTATTGGGTTGAGATCTGGTGACTGTGGGGGCCATTTTAGTACAGTGAACTCATTGTCATGTTCAAGAAACCAATTTGAAATGATTCGAGCTTTGTGACATGGTGCATTATCCTGCTGGAAGTAGCCATCAGAGGATGGATCCATGTTCTCATTCAATTTACGCCAAATTCTGACTCTACCATCTGAATGTCTCAACAGAAATCGAGACTCATCAGACCAGGCAACATTTTCCAGTCTTCAACTGTCCAATTTTGGTGAGCTCTTGCAAATTGTAGCCTCTTTTTCCTATTTGTAGTGGAGATGAGTGGTACCCGGTGGGGTCTTCTGCTGTTGTAGCCCATCCGCCTCAAGGTTGTGCGTGTTGTGGCTTCACAAATGCTTTGCTGCATACCTCGGTTGTAACGAGTGGTTATTTCAGGCAAAGTTAGTCTTCTATCAGCTTGAATCAGTCGGCCCATTCTCCTCTGACCTCTAGCATCAACAAGGCATTTTCTCCCACAGGACTGCCGCATACTGGATGTTTTTCCCTTTTCACACCATTCTTTGTAAACCCTAGAAATGGTTGTGCGTAAAAATCCCAGTAACTGAGCAGATTGTGAAATACTCAGACCGGCCCGTCTGGCACCAACAACCATGCCACGCTCAAAATTGCTTAAATCACCTTTCTTTCCCATTCTGACATTCAGTTTGGAGTTCAGGAGATTGTCTTGACCAGGACCACACCCCTAAATGCATTGAAGCAACTGCCATGTGATTGGTTGATTAGATAATTGCATTAATGAGAAATTGAACAGGTGTTCCTAATAATCCTTTAGGTGAGTGTAAGATACATAATCCAAGCATACTTACTGCCACGTGGCAATAATGCTTTCAATAAACTAATGACAAAATACTCTTCAACATCTGAACACAGAAAACATGACCTGTTCAGTCAATTTCAGAGCATTGTGCTTTAATTAAAAAATTCTGCATATAAATCTTTTTAGGTAGGAAACTGGAGCTCACACTTGCCCTTATGTTCAAAACACTTCCCTCTTTGGCCACTGGGGGCAGTGCTTTAAATTCAGTAAGCCAGACCAAGTTTAGCTAAAAAAACAACAACAACCTAGTATTTCTGAATTCACTTTGAGATCAGTCTGTACACAAACAAAAAAGTCTTAACACTAGTATCCAATATATTTGTGTTTTATGCAAAATAGTAGTCCTAAATGGGAACATGTAAATGGGAACATGTGTATATTCCCATTTACTCTCACTTTTGTCCCACATACACATAAGCACTACCATATGGCTGATTCCCTTATAAGCTTTTAGGTTCCTTCCTTCAATCAAGATAAGCCTGTAGAAGTTGTTATGTGTCATTTTGTAATTACTACCTTAGTCTGCCTGAGGCTGTCCTCAACTCAAGCTGCTGCAGTTCTTAAGTGCGGTATGATCACACTTTAATTTCTCCTCCAGGATTGCTACAGTTTAAAGCAACCACGTTTAAATAAAGCATTTTTGCCATATTTACGAGTGCAAATCCAATAGATGCCCATTTGAACCCTTTTAGACCCTTTCATAACTGTACCCCTTAGCTAATCACTCAGTAGTGAAATAAATATCTATTTATTTATTTGACTAATATGCTGTTCAATAGAAAGGCTGGGCGTTGCACTGGTTTTACCATGGATCCAGGATATTCTTATGTACAACCTGAAAAATAATAATCAGAATAAACAATTCTTCTGCCAATAATATAGTTCATCACCTTAAATGTTAAGTGTGAAGTGACAGGTATGCGTTCACCTGCATTTTACAAAGGCTTTGAGCAAGGCTTGGGATCTATGCCTTTTTCGTACACCGATAACGGAAAATTTTCCTGATGATTATCGATAAATATCGGGATTATTTTCAGATAGGGTTGAAAACCCTGCTTGTTGCACAATTCCTTTGTCTTTTCAAAAATTTTCTTAACACAACTTTGGTAAAGTGTGAGCGGCAGGGTAAATTAAAGGGGGTTGCATACTGACGTGTCTGACAGACGATATGGCGTGTTCTTAAATTTGAAAAAGTTATCATCTATGAAGGTAGGTACACACTAGGAGTCAAAAAGTAGTTTTCTATTAAATTCGACCCATTTCATATAAACGTTGCCATTTCTAATCGTTCAGTTTGCACATTTACACAAGTTTCATACACTAACATCATCAACGTCTCTTTCTTGAAGTACGAAAACCTTCATAACTTTGGACTGCCATCAGAAGCGCCGCATCAGCTCGTACTGTGTGTGCGATACCTGTTCCTTTTAGGTATTAGGCTTCTAATTTAAATGTCGGTTAATTTTTTTATATCGATGCCTCAAAAATATATCAATTAATTACTTCGTATTTTAGCATCATTTATTTAACGTAATGTCAGGATTGTTTGTAAAGTGCTTGCAATGTAGTGGTCACTGTATGTACTGGTGGTGAACTCTACTTACAACTTGTTAAAGACAATATTTGCATGGAAAATTCCTGTTTCAGGGTTTCATACTTAGGGACAGACTAACTAGGAAAACATCTCTGCTTTTAGAAGGCACTGGAAAGTCAAATGCATGTGTTTATGATATTTGCATCTTGGAAAGAGGTTCTGGTTACCTAAATGGGTTTCCAAATACACTATATATAGTCAGGCTGGTGATTAGACCCTCCCCCCACACCCCCTACTTTTGCGCCTCAATCTGTTTATTTTTAATACACGTATATAATCTTTAAGAGTTACAATGTAGAATGTATTTGAGTTGATAATGACATTAACTGGGGTTAAAATGTTCCTGTTTATATGAACATGGCATAACTTATATAATAAGGCTGGTTATGTAGACCGTAGCTCCTGTTGATTGTGCTCATGCTTTTCATGGCGGAGTTGGAAAAGGCAATCCCATGTTGACTGGAAATGCAGAAGTGGTATGTTGTCACTAAATAGATTAGTGGTCTGTACACTGTATATGTATCATGTGTAAAAATGTGTGTATACAGTGTTTTTGGTCAGGGGACAGAACCTATCTGTAGACAAAGATATTGTGTGAGTGATCATACTAAGGTCCAAAAATTTTCATTATTTTTATAGCCCTTATCGTATGTCAACAAGAGTTTATTGCTCTATTTTATTTCTCCTATTGTATTTTAATGGTACAATGCATTCAACGTATACATTTTATCAGTTCACTGGGAATTGAACCCATGATCTTGGCATTGCTAACACCATGCTCTGCCAGTTGAGCTACAGGAGCACCAACTGGTAGAGACTTAAATGAAACATAGCTACAATATCTATCTGAGAATTTTTCCCCCCTTTGTTTTTGCTTATCTAAAGGCCAATTAAGTAGTATTAAGTTTGTTTTACTAGTTAGGGTGCAATCAATGTTAAATAAAAACTGCTAACCTCAGATTCTTGTTGTGGGCCCTTTAGTGAATCACTGGCATTATTAATTTAAATGTAGAACCATTCTGCTTCAGACCCTCTGTCTTCCCCTTATGTTTTCATCACTAGAGTGTGGTCACTTGAGACATAAACACACACTACTTTTCCCAGAACTCATTGAATGTAGGATTCATGGTGCTTGCATTGGTGTCTCTGAGGAGTTTTCCACCCACCTTACATGGCTGTGAGGCCCTGGCCAGCTAAATCAAGCTTTTCATACCCACTGGAGGACAGAAATGGCCTTGTTACCAAGTAATAGCTTGTCTTTAGCCCAGTTGCTAAAGGCTTTTGAAAATATGCTGCAATTATGCGCCAGAAAGAAGAATTTGATTATGTAATGGTGTCTCGGATAAATGGTGAAGTCCTTGTGGTTACAACAGTCTTGCAGGTTCGAATCTGTTTGAATGGTTTTGAACACTAATTTCAGCCTATTATCTCTCAGAATAAGTAGTGACGTCAATTACTTTAGTAATTATGCTTATTGAAGGAGGATGTACATCATGATAATTTTCAACACTTCAAGGTTTAAAGCTGAAGTGTGTAATTTCTTTGATATTTTCTCCTATCCCAGCATAAAGTGCAGAGACAACTGTAAGCAAGCCCCTAGTACGTTGGTTTCCCCAAAAAGTGTAAACCCCTTTCATCCAGCTCATTTTAGAATGAATTGTAGGATTTATTTTCCACGAACTGCACAAGAGCAGAAATATAGAGTTTTTAATCTGGCTCAGATTAATTAATTGGAAATTATGTAGTATGTTGTCCAGCATCATGAAATGCCAAACCAATGATAACAGGATTAAAATCGTTGCAACCAGAGGTGGAAGTCATCCAAATATGGGCAGAGAGAATCATTAATTCTAATTACATATGGCCACCAGGAATGGTGCAAAGTACATGACACAGACTCAATGATGGCTCAAATGACACAGAATGGAACTGAATAAGATCTCGTTACTCATACCTGCATGCTTTTGAAAGAGAGCACACCTTTAGTCATTGTTGTATTTGCAAGTGTAATTAGTTCTTATGTACAATTATTATGTTTATTTTGTTTGGAGAGGCTTATGGACACTTGGAAAACATTATTTATGTAATGCAATAACTTTTGATTGCTTTGTCATAATTGTACTCATTAACAGTTAACATAGCTGGGAACAAAACAAAAGCAGTTTGTAATTCAACGCTACCTTATTTACACCCTGATATATATAATGTCATATTAGAAAAAGAAAGAAAAATCTTAGAAAAACATTTTTCTTAAAAAAATTTTTTTTTTTAAACTTTTTCTTTAAAATGATACCAAATACTTGTCTATTTTTTTTGTGATTTTTTTTGTTGTTGTAGAGTTAGAAGCCTTTATTGTGGGTATGCCCCTGAATCACCTTCAGAGCTTAAAGGGTTAAATCATTTTTTTTTTTTTCTTTCAGACTCTCAAACTGACCAAAGTGGAGCGGCAGCGCTTCAGCGAGGAGGTTGAAATGCTAAAGGGTCTTCAGCACCCGAACATTGTGCGCTTTTATGACTCCTGGAAGTCCAATGTGAAAGGTCACAAATGTATCCTGCTGGTCACAGAGCTCATGACCTCTGGCACTCTCAAAACGTGAGCTTGTCTTTCATTCAAGCATCTTTTTTTTTTTTTGCTAAGGGGAAAATTATCTTAAACATTTATGTTTCTTGATGCATCATAGGTATTTAAAGCGTTTTAAGGAGATGAAACCAAAACTTCTCCAGAGGTGGAGTCGTCAGATCCTGAAAGGACTTCACTTCCTGCACACACGCACCCCTCCTATCATCCATAGGGACTTGAAGTGCGACAATATCTTCATCACGGGGCCTACAGGAAGTGTGAAGATCGGAGACCTTGGATTGGCTACACTTAAGAGAGCAAGTTTTGCAAAGAGTGTTATAGGTAAGCCAGTACAATCCACAGAACATAATTATCAACACAAGTATTAAATATTATTAAATTATTACATTTTAAATGTCAGTATTTATTTAAAAGTTATCTTTGACCAATGGGGCCTTTCCAAAAAGTTTTGTGGTGGTACTATGGTACTGTGATGGTAATACCAGAGCACTTTGGTATATATCATGGTATTGAATGATTACCATAATCATATACAATACTATTCGAAATTTACTCCTTGGTACTTCAAAGAAAACCATAGTATTACAGTGATACCATAATACTTGTCTCGTAGTGTTATCTAAAGCAAATTCCCTCTGTGTTTAACAGGAACGCCAGAGTTTATGGCTCCAGAAATGTATGAGGAGAAGTACAACGAGGCGGTGGATGTCTATGCGTTTGGCATGTGCATCTTGGAGATGACCACATCCGAGTACCCATACTCTGAGTGCCAAAACGCAGCCCAGATCTATCGCAAAGTTACCAGTGTGAGTTGAAATAGTTCCTTTTTCAGCGTAATCATTCTGTGCACTAAACATTCAATAAACACCACTTTTTCACATTGTATCTCTCAACAAAACCGGCATCTTATGCACTGACCACCTGTATTCTACTTTAACCAGTCACTAAATACGTTGAAATAGCACTGCACCATATGTAAAAGACATTGCTATTCTTTTTAGCAAAAACACGCAGTATTTCTTTGTACACTAGGTTTATTTATTGTAGATTACGCTGATATTCACAAAACTCAACGCAATTGACGTCAATTACTATAACTGCCCACTGGTAAACAGAATGTTGTTTAAAAGAGATTTTTGAGTTTATTGTCTGTTGATCATGGAAGCAGCAATTCATCAAATGATGATCAAAGGGTGGAGAAGAGCGTAATAACCTGCCATACTGTATATCTAGACATGTAGTCAAACGCACTTTTGGCACTTCAAAGTGCAGATTCAAGAGCCTGGATTACAGTGGTGGAGTGATACTATACAATCCCAGTAAAGTCTGCAGCATCCTCCACAACCTAGCACTCAAAACCAACCGCCAGATCTGGAATTGTGGCGTGCAAATTGGGTTCAGAACAAACAATTTTGTCTGTGTTTGTGCCGTTACCTGATTTTCATCATTTCTTTAGTGAATCGGGTGCTAAAACAATGCACACATTGTGTGCAAATAAACAACGCTATCAGCGGCGCAACATATTTTTGGTTAATTCCTACCATATTAGTTATGTTTCCACATGTGTTGCATATTGCATTGCAAAGTATATTTTTCATAAGCAGTCTATATTTTTCTAGATGTCCCAGTGTAATCCCCAGTGTAATTCTGAGATCAGACCCTTAACCTAGCATGCAAAATGCAGTAAACATCCTCTTTCTATTCCTTTCTTTCAATGTCTTCCTGCATGTCCTCATTTCCTCTCATTTCCTTAAGAGCTTTCTGTGAATCTTCTTTGAGTAGAGGTTTAAGACTAGTGGCTTGGGTTTGAATAGAGTTTACGGCACAGTTTGGAAAATCCCTTGACTTGTTTGTATCCTGTTTTTATAAGACCACCGCAGGGCTTGTCCCACACTGTATAAATTAAGAATGGCCCCCACTGGTCAGATTTGTACACAGAAAGGTTAACTGTCTTTAATTAAACAACTTGTTTAGGAATACAGTATATTCACTTAGCTACCCCTTATTGCATTTGGAAAGCTTTACCTCTAATTTACATCAACATGTACCTTAGGCATGTCTCAGACTGATCTTCTTTAACTGAAACCCATACATTGGATAAAAACCTGTCCTGCACCCAAAATTACATTTTGAAGATAGGATCTTTACAAACTTAAATGGAAGAGGCTTTCTAGTTATATCAGCCTTATTGCTGAAGGGATGTAGATTTTCAATTATCTTTTCACAAACTCAAGGCTCACCACCAGAGGACTCCCTTGCCCGAATACTAGTAGCATTCCGAACTACAGTTCCCAGCATGCCTACCTGGACTGATTATGCTCACACCTGTTCCCTATTCCAAGGACTGTTTAAGCACTAGGCATTCTAGGCTCAGTGTGAAGTCTTGTTTTGCCACAGCTAACATTTCTGAGCATTTATACTATTAATATTGACTGCCTGTGTTGTGGCCAACCACCACAAGCACCCCAGCCTAGTCCGGTAAATAACCCTCCCTCTTCGAACATCTTCACTGCCAACCCGCGACTTGCTTTTCCGGAAACGTTTGATGGAACATCATCTAAGTGCAAAGGATTATTGATGCAGTGTTCAATGTTTGTGAAACAACAACCCACCCTATATCCCTCTGATGACAGTCGCATCTCTTTTGTTTGCTCCTTACTAACTGGAAGGGCTCTGGATTGGGCAACCATAATATGGTCTAATGAGGGGTCGAGGTTCACCACTTTCGATAATTTTCTCCAGCATTTCCAAGAAGTGTTCGAGCATCCCGAGGGAGAAAAAACGCTGGTGAGCTGTTACTCTCTCTCTGACAGGGGAAAGACACCACTGCCGAGTATGCGTTTTCAATCCGCACTCTCGCCGCTCAGACTGTGTGGGTAGAGGACACACTTAAATTACTTTTTTGAAGGGGACTCAATCTGATAAAAAAAGGGATAACCCTGGACCAGTTTACTGACCGTGCCATTCACCTAGATAATCTCATCTGTTCGTGGATACCAGTCAGCTTCCCAACTCTTACACCGCAAACCACTCAACCTACCTCAACCTACCCTCTGAGTATGATGACCTCGTCGAAGCCTCGTCCCTCTTCATTGTCCCGATGACTGTGCCATTGAACTGTTGCCTGGCACTACACCGCAATGACTGAGAATTTTTCCTTTGTCAGAACCTGCAGCTGAAGCTATGAAAAATTGCATTGAGAAGGAACTGTCAAAGGATTTCATCCAACCATCCAACTCACCCGGGTGGCTGGGTCCTTTTTTGTGGGCAAGAATGATGGCAGGCTCTGCCCTTGCATCGATTACCATGCTCTCAATGACATAACGGTAACGTTTTGTTATACATTACCACTGGTTAAAGCAGCACTTGATCAGCAAGGTACTTCACCAAGCTCGACCTTCGCAGAGCATATAATCTCATACGCATCCGGAAGGGGGACAAATGGAAAACAGTTTCTCCACCAGTTGTGGACACTACGAATATCTGGTCATGCCCTTCGGATTGGCTAATAGTCCTTCAGTGTTCCAGTCATTCATAAATTATGTGTTCAGAGATATGTTGAACTGGTGGGTAATTGTATACATTGACAATAGTGTCATTTATTCGAACTCCCTGGAAGAACACATCACACATGTTAGAGCAGTCCTTCAACGTCTAATCCACCACCAACTCTACGTGAAAGGTGAAAAATGTGAATTTCATCAGACCTCTGTGTCATTCCTAGGCTACATCATCAGCTCAGAAGGGTTTGCCATGGACGACAGCAAGGTATGAGCAGTATTAAACTGGCCTCAACCCACATCCGTGAAAGAGTTGCAATGCTTCCTGGGGTTTGCCAACTTCTACAGGTGGTTTATCAGGAATTTCAGTACATTCGCCGCTCCACTGACATCTGTGTTAAAGGGAGGGGGCACCAGACTTTGCTGGTCTACAACAGCCCTCCAGGCCTTCAAGAACTTAAAGTCCCATTTCACCTCCACCCCCATCCTAACCCCAATACCCCATTCGAAGTTGAAGCAGACGCCTCTAACACGGGAATCAGAGCCAAATTTTCACAACGACATATGCCTCCGAAACTGTATACTTGTGCTTATTACTCTCGAAAACTATCTCCTGCAGAACTACAATGTGGGCAACCAAGAATTACTGGCAATGAAAGCAGCTTTCGAGGAAAGGCGACATTGGCTGGAGGGGCAAGACATCCTTTTCTCATGCTAACGGACCATCGAAACCTTGAATATTTATGCTCAGCGAAAAGACTCAATACGAGGCAGGCAAGGTGGGCTTTATTCTTTACCCATTTTAATTTCACCATTACATATCATCCTGGTACAAAGAATATCAAAGTTGATGCACTCTCTCGTCATTATGAGTCCGACACCCAGAACCAGACATTGGAACCCATCATTCCCACGTTGTTAATCTTTGCTCCATTCCATTGGGACATCATGACCAAAATCGCCCAAGCTCAGATTCAGGAACCAACTCCCCCTGACTGCCCTCCGGATAAGAACTATATACCACGACTCCTTCTGGAAAAGACCTTACAATGGGTCCATGCTACTACCAGTTCGGACACCCAGGTATCGCAGCCACACTTCAACTGCTTCGGAACCGTTTCTGCTGGAACACGATGCAGGCTAAGACCATCTCATACATCAACAACTGTCCCACCTGTGCAGTAAACAAATCCTCCAAGCAACCTCCCGCAGGACTCCTCCAACCACTGCCTATTCCCCATTGTCCTTGGTCTCATATCACCATCGATTTTATCACAGATCTCCCTGTCTCAATCATTCTAACTGTTATTGATCGGTTCTCAAAAGCATGTCAACTAATTCCTCTGCCCAAGCTGTCCACAGCCTTTGATACTGCAGAACATGTTCTGCATCAGGTGATTTGCTTCTACGGACTACCTGATGACATTGTCTCCGACAGGTTTCCACAGTTTACATCTCGGGTCTGGAAGGCATTCTTTCAACAACTCAACATGAACATCAGCCTCTCTTCAGGATACCATCCGCAATCAAACGGTCAAACCGAAATCTTAAACCAGGAGATCATGCTCTCTTAGAATGTATTTTCACCAGAACCAAGCTGACTGGAGCTGGTATCTGCTTTGGGCAGTGTATGCTCCAATTTCCCTACAAAAATCATCCACGGGCATGACCCCTTTTCAGTGTGTGCTGGGATTTCAACCCCCCCCCCTCCCCCCGTTACCCTGGTCTGGAGAACACACAGAGCTACTGGCTATCAACGACTGGCTACGGCGGAGTGAAGAAGTGTGGGACAAAACTCATGTCCATCTCCAAAGGGCAGTTAGGAGACGGAAGGAACAGGCTGATCGACATCGACGCCCCAGTCCCAATTACCCACCAGGTCAATGGGTTTAGCTCTCCACATGTGACTTACGCCTCCGTCTGCCATGCAAGAAACTCAGCCCCAGGTATGTGGGACCTTTAAAAATTCTGAGACAGATCACTCCGGTATCATATCGCCTTCAACTACCCTCTAGTTATCGCATTTCTCCCTCCTTTCTTGTTTCTCTGCTCAAACCCGCTGGTGGCTCAAGGGAGGAGGAGGAAAACAATGGTCAGAATAACCCGCCCATAATCGTGGATGGCGAGGAGGCTTATCAGGTCCGAGAACTCCTAGACTCCAGACATCGGGAGTGGTATGGCTCGGATGAGCGGTCCTGGGTCAAGGCAGATGACTTGACCCCACACTCAGCACTGAATTCCATAGGACTCATCAAGAAATACCTGCTCTTCAACCCCATGAAAGACCCCGCCGTCGAGTACATCCTCATGTCAGGAGCCGCTAGCGGGGGTGGTGCTTTGTCACAAACTCAAGGACTTCTCCTTCTGTGTTTGACTCCTGCCTGTTTACCTGTCATTCTGATTCTCTGCTGCCTGCCTTTTGATCACATCTGATTGGTCTGGATTTAGACTTTGATTGTTTGCTGCCTGCCCTGATCCTTGCCTGTTTATGACCATGTCTTTCATCTGTCTACACTGTTCTGTTGTTGGAGATATAACCCTGCCTTTCTGTTTATGATTTGCACCTCTTCTAATCAAACCGCACATGGATCTTAATCCCAGTTCTTTGGAGTCTGTGTTTCAGATCACCTATAATAGTTTCAATCAAATTGTGTGTAATAAGTGCTATTTTGTAGACAGAAATTCACTATGACCTTATAAATGCATGAATGAAAAAGAGGCAATTTTCAGGGGATTGTGGCATGTTGTGCAATACCATATACATTAATATAAAATCCAACACATACGTACTACAGTATATGTGGATGACGGCAATAGTTTTCATTTAAATGTTTTTAATTTACTGGTTTTTGACTGAACGAAACAGAGTCTACAGTGAAAATGGTGCCGAGTGTTAATAACAAAGCCAAGCACCTCACCCAAGTGTAAACGTGTTGGGCAGTCATCTAAGAGTCCAGTGTTTCACCGAACTCAATTTTTAATGCAACTCATGCTCCACAAACACTACACGAGACTACATGGAAAGTGTCAAGGGGAATGACCTAGTCCTGCTGTACTTCAGCCCATGCTGTTATTCACTGAAATCCTTGTGTAGGGTGCACTGGTTGTTTAGATCAGCTTTACTATCAGATATAATTAATAATTAATGTTTATTAATTATTAATTAATAATTCAATTAAATAATATAATTTAATTCGTTAAATTCTATCCTCGGGGCACCACTCTTTGACAAGAGAAAAATGATAGTAAGTGACTGATCAAGTCTCATAAAATTCTACCCTGAAGATTGAGTATTTTGATTGATAATCAAAATAATCAAAAAGGAAAGAAGCTAGTCGAATTATTGCCATACAAATCCAACAGTAATCTGGTTACAGCTGGCTTCTAACAACAACAATTTAACAATACTGAAGTAATACAGGAGTTCTTGACGTGGCAGAGGCTGGCTTCAACACAATATTCAAACAAACAACCAGGAGTACTTATTATAATATAACAAGATTTATTATAATCAAACAGCAATGAACACTGCCAATACTAGATGAAAATAACACAAAAACATAAAGTGGAAATCCTAACTAAATGGTGGAGCTATATGCTAGTGTATGTGTCACTTACTATCATTTTTCTCTTGTCAAAGAGTGGTGCCCCGAGGATAGAATTTAACTAATTAAATTAGATTATTACGTTTAATTATTAATTAATAATTAATAAACATTAATTATTAATTATATCTGATAGTAAAACTGATCTAAACAACCAGTGCACCCTACACTAGTATTCACAGCGTAATTTCTCATTATTTAAATATTTGTATAGCTTTACAGTAACAATGTAATATAGTCAGAGCTACAAAATCAGATATAACAGAGAACAAGCATGTAATTTTTTTGTTTTGAAACATACAGTAGGAGCCTAGTTCTATTGTAAATTACGTTGATTAAATAATCTGGAAGGGAATTATTTAATTTACATTGGAATATAATATCCATGAATTGCATTAATTAAACTTATTGAGGAATACTGTGTGATATATAGATTTTTTTTCTTCAACTTTTGACATTTGTTTCCATTTTCCTGTTCTCAGGGTATAAAGCCAGACAGTTTCTACAAGGTGAAAGTTCCCGAGTTAAAGGAAATCATTGAAGGCTGCATCCGCATGAACAAAGATGAAAGGTATCTTTTTTAGTCCAGCTCAATTTATTTTCTCTATTATAATTGATTGTGATACTTTAAATACATTCTGTGATCCTGATCTGGTACAGAAGTTATGCTTAAATACCGGGTTCCTGCTGTCATGGGAAATAGAAAAATCACGGAATATAAATGTTGTGTTTTCTAAGCCTGGAAAAGTAATGGAATGTACAAAAATCTTAAAATTAATCAGTAACACTTTACAAAAATGTTCCATTCATAAACATTAGATAATTCATTAGGTATCATGAACTAACAATGAACAATATATATATTGTTTACAGGATTTATTAATCTTTTTGAATGTTAGTTATTAAACATTTTATTAACTAATGTTAAGACATACAACTTTCAGTTTTAAAAATTAATAACTGTATGTTGAAATTAACATTAACTAAGATAAATAAATGCTGTAAAAGTGTTGGTCATTATTAGTTTATGTTAACTTAAGTTGTTAACTAATATTAACAATTTGAACCTTATTGTAAAGGGTTAAAAAGTCATGAAAAAATAATGGATACACAAAAATTGTGAATACACAATTTTATGGATATGTTCCGCTCTGAAATATTTCAATGGCTAAAATTTTACTCTTGGGAAGATCCCAACAAGCCATACACACCATATTCTGATATGTGTGTTGGCCATGTGTGAATGATTCGGTCGAACTGATTGACAAACTGGTCTGAACCAATCTGGTTCATTAGAAAATCAATCTGAATTAAACATTTTCCTTAACCAGGAATCACAAATGACTAGTATGGTCATGGAAACTCATACTGTCGTTTAGAAAGTGTGGGAGCCCTGTAAGAAATTATACAATAAATACTAATCTAATTATTATTATGCTTAAATAATTTTACATTTTTATTAATAAAATATTATTTTTAACAATACAGCTATAATTATATGTGTAGATAATTGATAATTTATGTTTTAACAACTAGTGTTTAATATAGTCTGTTCAGTTTGTGTGACTCATATTTATCTAATCGGCTAGGTACACCATTCAAGACCTGCTGGAGCATACATTCTTCCAAGAGCACAATGGTGTTCATGTTGAATTGGCTGAGGAAGATGATATGGTAAAATCCAGCCTTAAGCTCTGGCTCCGCATGGATGACACCAAGAAGCTCCATGGAAAGTATAAAGATAATAACGCCATAGAGTTCCTGTTCGAGCTTTACAAAGACATACCAGAAGAGGTGGCACAAGAGATGGTAAGCTTAAGTGATGGTCACACACCTGCAAAGTCAATCGTGTATTTCAGTTACTGACATTTTGCAAAGCTGTGCCTCAAGCAAAATTCCAAAACAGTTACTAGCACAATATCATGATATAGGGATCCCATGGCTCACAGAATCCTGTTTGTATGGTGTCACACCCAAAGTGCAATAACCTGTGATCTTTTCATTTGTGTTACTTTGAGGGAGTTTATCTCCTCAAATCCCCTCAGGGGTCAACAAAGTTTATCTATCACAAAGAGATATATACGTAAATTTGTGGGTTGAGTATTCGGCAGAGAACTGTAAAGGACCTTTGATACTCTTGGGGACTACGTACAGTAGGAATTGGGTATTCCTGTTAAAATGAATAAGCTTTTGTTGTCATTTAAGGAAGTATTTCTATAAAAGGGTATGCCTGACTTTCAGAAATATGCTCAGATAAAGAGCTACAATTAAATACATACATATAATTAAAGGTGCACGCAGTAATAAAGAATAACTTGTAAAGAAATTAAATGTCCGAAATTATAATTAAAATAATGTGATGATGAAAAAATCTTAATGGTCCTAAAATAGGCTTCATTTTCTTTGCCCTGGACATGTTCTTGGCAGATTTTGTGAGATTCACCCAACTTGTTATTGATTGTCTTGAGTGTCTTTTTACTCTCATGACTTTCCAAAAGCTTTCCTTTGTGACCATGACAGAGTTGGAAATTTCGAACAATCTGTCCTCACTCAGTGTAGATTACTTACTCTTCCTGTGTTAATAATGTAGGGATGCCGTTGAACTCCTGACTTGCCTAGAACAGAACTCAATGTTCTAAGCACTCCAGAGTATTTATTGATTGGCAGGTTCAATAGGACTTTTCTTTACATAGTGGGACATGGCCACCACCATTCACTTCAACTTAAAGACAAAGCCTCTTTAACCCTGACGTGAGACAGGTACTGTGTGGTATAACCGTGTCAAGGGCATCATTTTTTAATCATTAGGGTGGAAATGTGAGCATGGGGCCAAAGGATGAAGAGGGTAACATGACCAGTGATAAAATGGATTCAAGACTGTGTTATGAAACTGGACACCTTCTCTTGTCCTTCAGACCAAACCGAAGTCCTCTTTTATTAGGCCAGGCCTTTACAATCCCCCTTATATCTCTCAACATGTCTGCTTTTCATCAAGAAGAAATTTATTGTGAAGTCACATCGACAGGAGGTTATCACGAAATTTGACTAGCTGATGTGGTGATAGAGGCTTCAGGAAACATTGGCCTGCATTGTTTTAGTGGAAACACACTGTTCCAACGCTGAGTGAATGGATATTGAGATCTCCATCCCAAAGCCATGTTTATAAATGTACCATGCCAAGTTCAGACAAAATTTAGGTCAATATGCTTAGCTTTGGATTGCCAAGGAATGATAGAATTCATGGAATCCATGGCAAGACACTAATAGTAGCTTGCATATCTGTACACCCATCTCACACGTTGATTCCATAGGTCTGTGTCAATATTTTAGGACAGATAGCACAGCTACCTGTGCATGTATTAGATTTCACTGATTGTATGTGCTCATCTTACTCTCATTCTATATCTAGTGGAAAATAGTTCCAATCTTTTTTTGGGAGAGAAATCATGAGACTCACCATTTGAGACAGTCTCTATTTGCTCACCATTTAATCTCATTGATTTCTAGGAGAAACAATTGAGATATTAAAAAGATTGCCAGTTTTTAAAGTTAATCAAAATTTCGTCTATCCCAGGTGATTCTCGGATTTGTTTGTGAGGCCGACTTCAAGCTTGTCGCCAAGGCAATGCGAGATCGCGTGACAGCAATCAAGCGTCAACGTGAAAAGCATCGGCGGCTGGTAGAGGAGCAGCAACAGAAGAAGAAAGAGGAAACTATTGAGGAAGAGCCTGAGCCACCCTCGCCCAAAACCATTGGTCAAATAGTGGAGAACCCCGGCCCTTCTCCTGTGCAGATCCCAACCACACCTCTAACTCCTAAACCCATGTGCTCTCCTGTCATTGGCTCAAAGGATTCCGGGATTAACGGGAGCTTCCCACCAGAGCCAGAGGAACCAGAGGCCGATCAGCACTTTCATATCCACCATACAACCTGCTCCTCAACAACATGTAGGCACAACATCTTCATTTCTTCAAGTTTACAATAATGCAGTTGTTGAAATATAGAGCACTGATAGACAAATTTATTGGCCAGGCCAAAAAAATCTGCCAATATTTGGTCTTTTTGAAATTATTAATATTAGCCAGTATTTGTGCCACCTCGGGCAATTAACAGAAGCAGAACATCATGTCCAGCGAAAAGCAATTTGTCAGCACTGAAAGCAAAAATGCTGCACAATAACAACCTATCCGAACAAATTTAATGATTAAAATATAGTTACGCAGAGTGGGTTTTTGAACCAATAAGATTCCATGGTGGACAGAACCATCCAGCCTGGAATCCGGAAGTAAAAATCCCAATAATTTTCTTCATATTTGAATTGGCTTTTAATACTAACTTATAAACCTTTATAGACAGACCTACTCTGAGCAGGGGCGCAACTACCAATTTTCTAGGATGTATGCGATACCTACATTGGATGTATGCGATACCCTTTTGCTTCTGGGGGGTTTCCATTGAATGTTTTCACCTTCCTTGGGTGGGGTATTATATTCCGCCCATACATGTTACATACATTGCATATATGGTTTTTGCGTTTCTGACCATGAGTTAATCAATGGTAAATGCTTCTGTTGAAGCCATCAGTGTGCATTATTTCAACTTCATTTTTAATGAATCATGTTTAATAGAGACATTTTTAGTCAAGAACTACATTACCTATGATCCACCAGAGAAAGATCCACCAATCAGAGAATGAGGCAGACAAAGCACACCAAAAGAGCTCTACATTAACCACCTACTTCCATGATACACTGCGAATGACGTAATCAAGACGATCTCCCTGAATATTTTGCCACAAACTTAAAATGTATTGTTTCTGTACTTATAATCAACAACTTTAAATAAAAGTTTTTTTTATTTGTTTATGTCATTCACAATGCTTCATGGGATTGTTGTTAATTCCCTCTTGAAAGACATTAAGAACACAGTCTTGTACCTCAGTCTTTGCAAATAATCTTTTGCTTCAAATCTAAATTTATGTTGTGATTTACCTCACTGGTGGGTTTGCCTCATATCTTAGAACTGTTTTATTAAGGATTTTATGAAATCCCAATGGAAAAAATTCATGAGAAATGACTTGCGGAAACAAGATGGCTGAAAAAGTGGGTGGGCACTGCAATCTATGGAAACCAAGCAAATAGGTAAAGTTCTGTCACAGCTGGTTAAAACCATAAAACTACAGATTTATAAGAGATAAATTGTATAGTTTGTCACTTTATCGAATTGTGTCTGGTTAGGACACATTGTTAGCTGTTCCTTGTGTCAGTTCCAAAATCTACAAACAGCTTAATCAATGAATAATGCTCAATTTCTATTTTGTAATCATTTTTGGTGCGTTTTGAGCATACACCCCCCTCCAAAAAAACAACAACAACAACAGGGCCACTATGTTTGATTGCATAAAGGCGTTTGCACGATTTTTGGCATACTTCTACGACTTTTTAAACAACAAAATGACACCGCTGTGAGCAACAACTATCTATAAAAAAGTGACGTCATTTTGTTGTTTACAACATGTTATTTATTTATTTATTTTCAATAAGTTTTTTTTTGGGCCACCATGGGCCATTATATTTCTGCATATATGTTTACATACCTTAATTAAATTGTATAGCCTATATCATATTAGCATTATACTGAGCATCAGCCACTTTGTTCCCTAGTTATTTCAGGGATCCTTATCGGCCATTGAAAAATTCATTTCAGTGTACCACCAATTTAGAGACCTGTCAACAGCAGATATATAACTTCAAAACTAAATCTTCAACTGCACATTAGTCACATCCTACTCTCTGACTTTATTAAGGGTGATGTAATGGATATGGCCATCACGGTCTCTCCACCTGCACAGGTTCAAGACAGTCCAGTTTCACATAAACTACGTTGTGCAGTGCCCTAAATATTCCTCAATGTGTCTTTCATGGAGTGTTAAGTCCAGCAGCTCTCCTAACACTCAAAACAGCATGGCTCAGTCCACTGACGTCCACAAATAAACTCTTTTTAATAGCCAGTGTGTGTGTGTATGCTTATCGGGGGCAAAGGGGTGAGTTGGTTACAGGTACCAAGTTATTTAGCTTGACATACTTTTGGAGGAGAGTCTATAGAAGAGCACAGAGTGTATATAAAGCAGAAGATTTATTGAATTATTAACTCTAATTTTCTTACATAATGTGTTTTTCTTCTGTGTGTTGATGTGTTAACAATGTGTTTGGTTTCATGAAAAAGAGAGAATCCTTCTGCTGAATTTGAGTTTTTAACTGGCAATGGACTGTGCTTGTGAACCAAAGACCATCGTATCTATTTTAAGCTTTTAACCCAGTTTAATCCTGTTTAGATCTGTGAATTTGAGGATCCCTTGGCCTTTGTTCTAAATCAGCCTATGTGACATTGATGCTATTTATGAATGCATAAAGTCAGCATGAAACGTCATTCGTAACTAATTTACCTTGGTAATGTGGTGTATTAACCAGGATTTAATGAGAATGAAGTGTGCAACTTTATTTTATCCATCACGAATTGATTGGATTGTGAAAAGGGGTGGTTGCATATACATACTGTATGTATTAATGCACTTATTTTTCTCTCTTTCTCCAGCTGACTGTGAGACTGATGAATGTCCTAGCCCTTCAGGTTTACAGGATGCCACTGAGGTTTCAAATGGCAACGTCAACAACTCTCCAATCCTCTGCACCCCACAGGCCACACCCACAGAGACCATGCCCATTTGCACCTCACCAATCCCTGCTCTCCGTTTTCGCTCAGTAAGTTTCTAATTACAAAGATGGCCTCACTTAATGACAAGGTTCTGTAGAGGTAAGAGGCCCATTAAAACACAGTTGAAGTAATTTAATTTAGCAGGATGTGTTAGCCTCAAGTCATAATGAACTTCAAACATCTCTCTGTTGGTTTTTCAGTACTCCATATACTGTAGCTATTTCTTAATCTCCCCTCAGAGTATTGCTGTCTCTACTAAAACTGAGACAGGGGTGTCCGGACCGCCTAGCCCTTTCTCCTCGCCAGTGGACAGGTAAAGACATGCTTGCTTTATCCTTTAGCTCTTCGTAGGATACGGTAACTTTCTACCTCCCAGATATGGGACAAAAGGTGGAATACCATGGTAGTGTGGATATGCATGTATTTGTCTATAACAGAATATTTTATATAATAGAAATCACACACACACAAGCAAATGATATATTAGATGTACATAAGATGCAGATCTTTTACCTTGCCATTTCTACTTTTTAAATGCTCTTCTCCATCATTTTATTTTTATTCCATGAATTACTGCTTCCTTGATCAATAGAAAACATTTACGCTAACATTTTTCCGTCGGGCAAATAACGCACATTTTTGAGAAAAAGACACAATCTATTATGAGCTTAATTTTATATAAAAAGGAACTTTATTTAAATACTAAATACTATTATTTCAGTGCATATAGCACCTAGTTTAACTGCTTTGGAAGTGGTTTGTGCAAAGTTCCTAAACCGTTTAGTGAATTTGCCTTTTACACTACTTTGTCACTTTGCACAGTACTGAATAATTTCTAATACATTTCTAATTTCTTTTATTTCTAATAAATGTAACTGGTTACCAGTTTTGGGCATGTTACTCAAATAAAAGAAATGCACTACAAATTACTAATTACATCTCTGAAATTATAATCAGATTACTGATTGGAGATAATTTACTGTTACAGATTACTTCATCAAAAAGCAATCACATAATTAACTGTTTCCCAACTTTTTGTGCCGAAATTTCAATCACAGCACCATCAGTATGACTCAAACACCCCTTTATCGACACAAAACCAAAGTTGTGTACCAAAAGATAAATACGATTTAACATTATCATTAATAGTGTAATATCCTGATGTACAAAATGAAAAGATGAAGATGAAAGTTACGACTTTTATTCCTCATCAACAACAAATATATATATATATATATGTCTACATGTTTTATGTTTACATGTATAGTTTGCACTATTTAGAAGTATTTACACTTTTCGCAGAAAAGATTTTGTTTTTCTGCTTAACAAATTTAAAATAATGTTTATATTTACTCCTTGTTTATTGTCGCACACAAGTCATACACTTGTATTTCCTTACAACAACTTTGTTATATTCTTGTTATATTGCTATTATTTTAGAAATATGTGTAATCCAAGTAATGTACTTAAAAATGAATCACCTTAATTGAAAGCCATTAATTGTAATCTGATAACAAGAATTTAAAATGTAATGTGTTACACCTTTTTGACTAAAAAGTAATTAGATATTAGGCAATATACTTTGTACTCAGATTACACCAATCACTGGTAATTGCGTTACATTGTGACTTTTTACAATGTATCAAAGACATCCATAATCCATACATTTATCCACACACATTGGACTTTGTGGTTGGTGTATAGCTTTAGTGCCAGATGTACTGAAGAATGTTTTCCCCCATAAGGGATATATGAGATGAATGGCTTTACTCTCAGTAGGAGTGTGTGTGTGTGTGTGTGTGTGAGCCTGGGGGATCATGTTGTCATCTGGAGCCCATCCTCTCCACTCATCTGTCATAACAGAGCATAAGCTCCACCTCTTATAGAATACAGTATAAACACCAATAAATGTTTTTTGGACGCCTGCCATTACAACACAGTTTTCCACTCATAAGAACTACACATTCCACAACAGGCAGAGATCTTTCAAAAGAGCCTGATCCTGCCAAGATACAGGCTGGCTATAAATGTTTGTGGACCTTGTAAGAAGCCCAGTGTTTGGATAAAATACAGACTAGTGTGGTAAAACACCTGAGGATACACAATTAGCTTACAGAAACAAGCTCAGAATGGACTCTGTGCCCCTAAGGGCTGCAAAGTCAAATAGCTTCAAACAGTGCTTGGAAAGCAAAGATAAAGCCAATTCAAATACTACGCTTGTCTAGTTCCTTTTGCTTTTGGCGTTATACGGTATTAGGTTTCCAGAAAACAGTGGCTTGTTGTTGAAGTTGATGAAATGGATGTTTTACTGTCCGGCAGTCCTTCTTAATGCTATGCACAACTAACATTATTGCAAACTGTGTGGTCAAAGGTCAACAACTTGAAGACGTACATAGAAAAAGTGTGTTTACTTAAAAATCGTAAAGCTCAATAAGAGGGAACAAAATACTCATTAAATGCACCGCGTTCCCTTATAGAAACCTGGAATTAACCAAATAAGAGTATTGAGATGATGAGAGAGGGAAATTCCTAATAGGTTCGCTTTACTTTGTGCTAATTGAATAATTTTTATTGGGTTTTTTGGGTTTGTTTAGCATTATTTTAAGTCTTCCAAATATCTATTCACTTACATGAATTTTTTTTTACAACTGGCTTGTGCAGTCTGCAGTTTGTCACATTTAATTTGACAGTTAGCCATACAAACTTGATATTTGGTGCTTGTCTGTGCAAAACATGCCACCACAATGTTAAAGTTTACTAAGTTGTTCTTGGTTTTGGTGCGTTGCTATGCAGATCCTAGGATGTTTTGGGTGGTTGCATATTAGCCCAATTGAAAGAGCCCACCCCCATGTTTTTATAGTATTCTGGTCCCTAGATGTGGGTCGGGACCCTCCTTTAATGTTAGTCAATGGGATCATTTTTTAGTTATGCACTGATACAAATTTTGTGTGCCGATACCGATATTCGATTATTTAGAACAACATCTGATTATACAGATAGTTTGGTGGT
This sequence comes from Xyrauchen texanus, assembly GCF_025860055.1. Classification (NCBI taxonomy): domain Eukaryota; kingdom Metazoa; phylum Chordata; class Actinopteri; order Cypriniformes; family Catostomidae; genus Xyrauchen; species Xyrauchen texanus. The sequence goes on from NC_068308.1 coordinate 12,182,168, forward strand.
TCTGCTGATAATTTGTGTACACTACAACAATCAGCTGATGTCCAATGTCCGATCTTCTTCATAGCTATGCTTCAGATGTGACATCAGGCTTGAGCGATGGCTACGAGGGCCAATCAGAGAGAGGAAGTAAATCCGCTGCCAAACGAACAGCAGGGAAACTGTTTAGGAGGAGAGCTCGGACCCGCCTACACATTACAAGGGTGAGTGTAATTCAACATTTCATCTGGTCCACATATTCATCCTCTAAACAACCTATACATTCATTTCTACAGTACAGTCATCCATACAACTATTGATCAATTATAGCCATCAGATCAATGTATTGTGTTAACAGTGCCAATAGCAATTTATATTTCATGTGACTTCAAGATGTCTTTTTGTCCATGTGTAATTTTTCTCTGTGTGTGTACAGTGTGTCCTCAATGATTTGTTTCATGTGGAATGCTTTGACCTCACATTGAGTTGTTTTCAAAAAGCCTGAGACATAAATAATTAATACAGAATCAAAAAGAATCAGCTCAGACATGACCAATCCATACTTAAAGGAATAGTTTACCCCAAAATGAAAATTATGCCATCATTTACTCACCCTCATGTCCTTCCTTACTCACCCTCATGGGGGTCATTCCTCTGTGAACCACAAGGTCTGTCGTGCTCAAAATTAACAAAAAACCACTGTAAAAGTGGTCCATATGACTCATACAACTCTATATTCCAAGTCTTCTGAAGCCATATGACAGCTTTGTGTGAGAAACAAGCTGAAATGTATCTTGTTATTCACTGAAAATCTTCCCCTCCGCTGAAGCTCTGAAAGAGACAACAAAAGTCATAGGCCTGTTGACTACAAAATGGCACACCAAATGCCATTTGACACCAGTGATGCCAAAAGGCATGACTAATCATTATTGGCATCAATGGTGCCATTTTTGTTTTGAGAGCTACAGTGGAAGGAAAGTTTACCAGTGAATAACAAAACAAGTTTCAGCCGATTCCTCACACAAAACTATATAGAGCACAATTTGTATGTATAGTTTGTATAGTTTGCCGGTGCTTTTTTGTCATTTATGGGCTTGACAGAATAATTTTCATTATATGGAAAAGAATGACAAGGATATTATTCAAAACTTCTACTTTTTGTGTTGACATTTGGGTGAATTATTCTTTAATACACAGATGATGACCAATAAACACTTAATACACTTAATGTTGCTTAACACACATACATACAGCCACCCTGAACCTGTGTAGGATATTTGAGAACACACACTGTTTGCAACATACACACACACACACACACACACACACACACACACACACACACACACACACACACACACAGTAAATGTAGTAATCTTGACTTAAGTATGTGTTGTGCCCCACAGCTCTCTAATGAAGTAGACCGGGTGGTTGAGTGTCAGCTCCAGACCCATAACGATAAGATGGTCACGTTTAAATTTGATCTTGATGGTGACAACCCTGAAGACATTGCTGCAGTCATGGTAGGTACACACAATGACACAGTACTTACCATCTCCTCTGCCCTTTACAATGTCAGTTGGAAAACTGTTGGAAAGAGAAAAATGACAGTGATCAATAAATTATGAAGTTTACTGCTGTTGCTTCATTAACATGTAATCATGTAATCTTTAAAAAGTAACCGTAGTCTGATTACTAGTATTTTAAAATTGTATTTAATCCAGTTACAAGTAATTGATTTTCATAATCTGATTAAGTAATCCAGATTACATGTAATCTGTTACTACCCAGCACTGGTATTAAGTCATGGGCAGGCCCAGAGAGAATCTGCAGATTTTAATATTTTCTGTGATGATTTTTGGGGAAAATCTGCTGCATTTTGGTAAAATGTGTTACTGTAAATGGAGCTGAGATTACTACAGTCTAATTGATATAAAATTAGCCAACATATTGAATAAACAAACACACAATGGGGCGGGGGATGTGAAGAACTTTGTGGAAATCGATTGAGCTTTCTGCTAAATTCTGCATGTACTGATTCCGTTTTTCTGGTCATGGGATATCCGTAGTACATTACCACATATTATCAGCTGTAGCAGAGCTACACAAATGTCCCACTATAGTCCTTATCAGCAAAATCCCACAAGCAAGGTTCTACTTCCTTTTCATCAGAGAGCGATATGCTCCTCCGCTGTTAAGTTAAAACCTTCTTGTGAGAAAACCTTCAGTGACTCCAGTGTATCCAGATCTCATGCTCATTTCCCAGAACATGAAGGGGTAGATTTGGATTAGACATGGAAGATTTTTCATTTTCTTTAGTTTTCTTTCTTCTTTTGTTCTTATTTTAATATTTATATTATACAGTGGCTCCAAAAGTACTTGGACATGAAAGCCACACATAAAAATGCATAAATGTAATTGCATTAGATAAAAAAATATCAAACCATGTAGCATTGGTTGGAAAGAAAAATAGCATAAGCACACTTTTCAAAGCTAATTATGTAGCAAACGTTTCTAATGTTTTAAATGACTATATACTGAAATAGAATAAAGATGTAAAATGAAGACAAAAAAGTATTTGGACTCTTTCTGGTTGTCACTTGGTTTGATATTTAGATTTTTGGATTATCTAATGCAATGAAGTTCACACTTTTCTCTACATATGGCTTAAGTGCCAAAGACATTTTGAGGCCACTTTATTAATTTTGATCTTTATAAGTATAATACATTAGTCCATCTCATATACTGACATTTTTTTAGTTACTGCTATGTACATTTCAGAGATATTTAGTCATACATTGACTTGTACTTGGCCCAGTGGATAAGTGAGGCGGAGTGGAGGACCCAGAGGAGAAGTGAATAAAGTCTAGGAACAACAGAACTATATTGTACCTTAACAGTTCATCAAACTGTACTTTTCACAGCCCATGTTTTGAAGGCAATGTGGAGTTGTGGTAAATTAATTTCAGTTGAAAAAGGAAGAATGGACAAGAAGAGGAGTGAATAAAATCAAGTAACAACAATAAAACTGTATAACTGTTTTGAAGTATAAAAAGAATATTGAGTAAATGTTACACTATTAAAGGGGTCACTTACAATTGTTACCCCAAGAAGCTTTTGATCAGCCTGATCTAGCACTTACAATGAGTTTTGTTGGTGTAACCTCATGTAAACTAATGATTCAGTGACATTGAATGATATTGTTGACTTGAATCAATCCAGTCAATCCAGTGTGTGGCTGTATGCCTTTTCTCCGATACAGAGGCTCTTTGTTTAGTCTCAGTGTGCTGGCAATGTGGATTCACTCCTTGTGTGTTATTGGTCGACTCGTGAACACCCACTGCTATTAGTGGAGTGGTAAAGCTCAGCTTGTAGATGGACTTAATTAAACCTGCCTGGAATTAAAAGAGTGTACACAAGTACACAAGCTCAATTTAAGCATGCTTTTATTTTAAATAGTTATGGGACATTCTCTATGAGAAGTATTGCACAACTCAGCTCTCTTCATACAGCATAGAGAGATCCCTTGATCCATGTTTGTACTACGTGCACTATGTGAGCCTTAGCCAGTTTCTCTCAGCAATTTAGAACGAACGGGCTTCTTGCTTTCTAAAGTAATAATTCACCCAAAAATTTAAATTCTGTCATTATTTACTCACGCTTATGTTGTTCCAAACCTATATACTCTCATTTTTTTTTCTGTGGAACACAAAATAAGTCTTTTGTTTTCATTTTTAATTATATTCAGGCTCTTACACTCCATAAAACTCATGCTTTATTCCAAGTCTTAAGAAGTCATATGATTCCTTAGTGTGAGAAACAGATCCAAATTAAAGTCGTCATTTACTGATAATCTTCTCTTCCTCTGCAGTTCACAAATCAAATGTGATGCTGATAGCATAGGTGTGATGTCATGATGTTTGGTGACGAGACAATCGAGAACCAATGATGTTTAATGTTATTGATGTCCAACCTGTATCATAGGCCATATATGTTTTAAGAGCCATAGTGGTGAGGTGAAGATGAATATTCAATAAATAACAACATATATTCAGTCTGTTGTAGTTGCTTCAGAAGACTTTGGATTTAGTGCATATGGACTACTTTAGTTATACTTTTCTAATGTTTTGTTTTGTGTTCCACACAAAAAAGAACAGCATATGGATTTGGAATGACATGAATGAGGGAGGGTAAATAATGACAGAAATGTCATTTATGGGTGAACTATTTCTTTAAGTCTAATCATTTTGTCTATTATTTATTTTTCTTTTTTCTTCTCAAGGTGCATAATGAATTCATCTTGCCCTCAGAAAAGGAGGGTTTCATTCACCGCATTTGTGACATCATTAAACGAGCAGAGTCTCTGATGAGGAAAGATTCAACAAGTCATCATGATGTTGGCATTGCCCATCCCTCTTATATTAATGCCGTCAACTCCCTCTCTGGATCCCAGGTGAGCAGAGACTGTTCAGTTCTGTCCACTGTTACTTTGACAGTCCAAAGCTAGTAACCACAGGTGTAGTTCCTCACATTAACTATGAATGTTTTTTACTGATGTTTGACAACCAGAAAGTGCCCAAATATATTTCGTCCTGATTTTAAACCCTATATAAGGGGGACTGGGTCGCGGACAGCAGGGAAAGAACAATGTCATGTTTCTCCCATTGAAAAAGAGGTGCTTGGGGCTCCAAAGTGCGACCCCTAGTGTCACTACATCGACACAATGTCAAGTGAGCGACAGATAGGGAATCATGGTTTTTGGAATCATGCCTTATATCGAAATGAAAGGGAGTGTAATCTATTCAGGAGGTTACACAACCAATATCTTGAGTTTGTGAATGTTGTGAGAGAGTGAATGAGTGGTTTCAGGTTTACCACATAATCTTGAGGCGTGTTCTGTACTGCCTTAAATGAGCAGATAAACAATGTATAACTGGTTTAGAGTAACTGTGCAATTAGACCTCTGTGCACCCTCGTCGAAATGTTGTCCACTTTCCTTACATTTACAATATAAAGGAGCCTTATTAGGATACCTGTGTAACCCCAGGTGTCTATTTCACCAAACCCACCAGTAATGGAGGATTTAACAAGCTGAAAAGTGTTTATTCTTTTATTTTATTCACACACGGTCATGAGGGTCTAAAGGGCCCTCTCTGTTTTATATGGGTTTAGTTTAGTATTTTTTGGTCACATGACAATTTAATGGCTATATGATTTGGCCGACAAAAGTTCTTTCAAATATTACTGGTAATTATATTTAATTTCAAACTACTTATGCCAAAAAAAATATTTTCAAGAATTTCAACTTTTAATGAGAACTGGTGGGAAATGTGCTTTATTGGCGTGAAAACAATGTCACAATGCATCTTAATTATATATAAAAAAAACAGGCTTAATTTTCTATCTCGTTTTTTCTTACGATTTTGGGTATAAAAGTGAATTGGACATTGAATTTGGCAGGTTTCATGAGATTCACACAACAGTATTCTCAGAGGAAATAATTTACAATACTCATTTTGATTGGAAAAGTTACCTCGGCCCACTCCTGATGATGCTTTGACGACATGCACAAAAGATGCATGGTGGGTGTAGCACAGTATAGTATATTATAGTACAACTGATCCAGTACTTGTACTATTGTACACATGGGAAACAGATTTTTGTCCATGTATTTTAGATATAGACAAGTGTAACATGGAAAAACATTGTTGTATTTTTAGCTTTACTTTCCAATAAAGTCCGTAGAACAAAGTACAGCCTCTGCTTCCTTTTGCCTGCCAGTCAACTGATCATAAGATATCTCTTAATTAGTATAGAGAATGAGAACAATGGCCTGATTTATTTGGATTTAGAGATCTATAACAGACAATCATGCATTGGTACCGTGAGGGTTGCATAACTACTTGCAGACTGCTCAAGAGAACTGTACTGGACCCAGACCAGGGTCTGATTAGAAACAGGCGTGCAACATTAGCTGCATCCTAGACCCTCCTCCCTGCAGGGGTCTCTGCCATCATTAGCTGCTCGTCTCTGGGGTTCTCTCCAGCATAGTTCAGTCAACAAACTGCAAGCAGGAGTGTAAACGCTGAGTATATGACAGAATGTAACCCTCGAACTCAAAGCACAGCGCTGTTCTGTGTAACTGTCCAATAAACAGTGCAGCTGTGCAGTTGAGGAAAGAGCGTATGCAGATGAAGTGCTGTTTGGGTGTGTATGAGGTATTTTGTCCTGCTGCAGTGCCTTAGCAAGTTCTTTTAATATTAATTGTGGTGTTAATAATGTGCAACACATAAAATGACTGTTCCTTTGTGTGTATAGCTGAAGTGGTGCTGTGAAGAAGCCAAGAGAGCTTTAGCACTTAGACTGCGACTGCTCTTAACCGAAATTAAGCATAAGGACTTTGTAATTAAAGAACATTAGACCAGTCTAAAGTCAACAGTGTCACACCCTAACAGCCCATTTGCTTCAAAACCTTCAATTCTCAATACTGAGCATTTAAGCCAGATTTGTTTGCAACAAAAAAATGTCTACATGTCACAGCATTTGATCAAATATCAAACCAAGTGCCATCTGCAAACAAATGAAGATCTTTTAATCAACTTAACAGTAAAACATTACTCAAAATCAGATTTTTGTGCAAGATGAATATACATGTCACTTTGTTAGTGTTTAATGTTTTGTTATGTTGAGATTTAGAAGAGTTTCTGTTATGTTGGAGTTTTCTGGTTTTTCCATTATGATGAAGAGTTGACCTAACATTTACATTTATGCATTTGGCAGATGCTTTTATCCAAAGCGACTTACAGAGCTCTTATTACAGGGACAATCCCCCCAGAGCAACCTGGAGTTTAGTGCCTTGCTCAAGGACACAATGGTGGTGGCTGTGGGGATCGAACCAGCAACCTTCTGATTACCAGTTATGTACTTTAGCCCACTACGCCACCACCACCAGCTTGAGTTAAAGATGAACATTGGCCATGAAACTAATTGATGTGCTAACAATAGCATAGTTAAAAAACAACATTGTAGTGTTTCCAACCAGCATGTATTTAGCATGCTAACATTCACTTCCACTAGTTAGTACATAAAGAAATAAATGAGATTCATTTGAGTTAAACTGACACCTCTAATTTTGTTGGGTTTACTCAAATAAACAAGGTTTTTTCTACACAGTGTTTGTGTTGAGATTACATTGTAATTTTAATTTAAGAAAACCTATTTTTAAACATGTGGAACCACTGTCCATGACTGATTACAGCTTCACAAAGATTGAAAGCCAGATAGTGTCCAAATACTTTTTGCTTTATATAAGGATAATAAGGAATATTCCGGTTCAATGCAAATATGCCGGTTAAGCTTAATCGACAGCATTTGCGACATAATGTTGATTACCACAAATATTTATTTTGACTTGCACCTACTTTTCTTTAAAAAAAACTAAATCTGGGTTACTGTGAGGCACTTACAACAGAAGTCAATGTAACAATCCGTAAACATTTAAATACTCACCGTTTCAAAAGTATAGCCACAAGACAAACAATATGCATGTAAACATGATTTATGATGATTTAAACAACTTTAAAGCTCAAATAATACATGAGTTTTGACAGAATTAATTTAAGTGCTTTTGTATAATTATAAGCTTAAAACTCTCCAAAAATTGGCCCCATTCACTTCCATTGTAAGTTCCTCACTGTAACTTTAATAAAGAAAAGGAGTGACAACACAAAATTAATTTTGTGGCAATCAACATTATGCCACAAATGCTGTCGATTGAGCTTAACTTGTACTGAACCCAGAATACTCCTTTAAATATATATATTTTTTATAAATTGAAACCTTTCAAACTTCTTTTTTTTAATGGTTTGCTTAAAGTATGTTCTTTTTTATTTTTAATTTATTTAAAAAATAAATTTTTTCAATAGATTTGGCATGCCCAATTCCCACTACTTAGTAGGTCCTTGTAGTGGTGCGGTTACTCGCCTCAATCCGGGTGGTGGAGGACAAGTCTCAGCTGCCTCCGCTTCTGAGACTGTCAATCCGCGCATCTTATCACGTGGCTCTCTGTGCATGACACCACTGAGACTCAAAGCATGTGGAGACTCATGCTACTCTCCGCGGCGGCATCCACGCACAACTTACCACACGCCCCATTGAGAGCGAGAACCCCTAATCGCCACCACGAGGAGGTTACCCCATGTGACTCTACCCTCCCTAGCAACCGGCCAATTTGGTTGCTTAGGAGACGTGGCTGGAGTCACTCAGCACACCCTGGATTCAAACTCGCGACTCCAGGGGTAGTAGTCAGCGTCAATACTTGCTGAGCTACCCAGGCCCCCGAAATGTATGTTCTTGAAAATAAATGCCATTGTATAATACATGGGGCCCATGTCATTCATACATTTGTAAGTGTGGCTTAAGTGTCCTAATACTTTTGGAGAACTTGAAACTTTGTAACTATGATTAATTATGTGTTAAATATAATAGCAACAGAATATTTTTAAATAAATTCATAATATATATTTAAAAAAAAAAACTGTTTTTTTCCCTTCCAGCCAAACCTCCACAGCAATCTGGCACGTACTCATTCCTCTTCCTCGCTACCAGGTAGGCTTACATAAACTCTACCATTGGGTATTAATGATGTTAAACTGATGTCAATGCTTTTACATTGGCACCTTTTTACATAATGTGTGTGTGTGTGTGTGTGTGTGTGTGTGTGTGTGTGTGTGTGTGTGTGTTTTTGTGTATTGGATTCTTAGCGGAGTTTGGTCTGGGCACTGGAGCAAGGGCCTCCCCTCCGGGAATCAATGGAGAAATTACCTCACCCTTACGCCCACTCTTACGTTCACAGTCTTTCCATAATGCCCCAGGTAAGTGACTATTACTCTCCAACAAACTCCCCCCACAAGAAACCTGCCACTCTTCCATATTCCTGTCTAGCTCACGCTTTAATCCTCTGGGTGGAAATGAAACAATTTAGCCACTCTTTAAATGTCATCAGACTGCAGCTGGCGCCTTCTACGCATACTGTACCTCAAATCTGCAGTTTGAGTCTACCTGGCTCCAGGGACCCTTGAGTAATTACTTTACTTGAATGCAGCTTGTTTGTGGACCGTGAATGCCATCAGTGTGAGAAGAAGAGAGAGGGGGGATAAAAAGGGAGATAGGAAAGAAGAATGACAGTACACAGGACAGGGTTATTATAGTTTTATCAAATAGTATTTAGTTTTTAATTCTATTTGTCCACTTTTTTAATTTTCAGTCTGACAGTTTTAGTTTAGGTAGTATATTAGGGCTGCCAATGCATACAGAACTGATATCATTTAAATGATCTCACTCTTATTGCCTTCTACTGGCATTTTCATGCTTAATGAAGGTGGGATGGTATATTGTGTATCAAAAACTAAAATTAATTTATAGTCATTTTATTTAGTTACTTCTGGAGTCACTTTAGTCCAGTTTCAGTCTCTAAAACGTCTGTTAGTTTTTAACAAAGTTAGTTCAAAAACTAATTCTGTTTTATTTTTTCATTTAACAAAAATCTTTTCATTTAGTTTACCCAAAAATGAAAATTCTCATAATTTACATAAACGTAATCCAGATAACTCCAGTGGTTTAGTCCATGTCTTCAGAAGTGATCCAATCGGTTTTGAGTGAGAATAGACCAAAATGTATCTCCTATTTCACTGTATATCTTGCCATTGCAGTCCCTAGGTACGATCATTATTTCAGGCTCAGTTACACTTACTACTAGTGCTTGACGCATGTGCACAACATTAGATAATTCTAGGAAGTGTAATCAAACTTGAAATCATGATCGCCAAGATTTATAGATCACTTCTGAAGATATGGATTAAACAACTGTAGTTGTATGGATTACTTTTATATTGCTTTTATGTGCTTTTTGGAGCTTCAAAGTTTTAGTTACATTCACTTACAATGTATGGACCTACAGAGCTGAGATATTCAATAAATCTTAATTTGTGTTCTGCGGAAGAAGGAAAATCATACACATCTCGGATGGCATGAGTGCTCCAGATGCTTAGATGATAAAAAATAACAAATGTATCCTATGTAAACATAAAATGCAATTAATTAATTATGTTCATTATTAATTATGTTATCAACCAACTTTGCACGTGTGGATTACCATGTCCATAAGCTACCACTTTTGACCATTTTTGACCTAGGAAAAAAACTGGTAATCAAGAGTCCTTCAGCCCATCTGCAACGTCATGGTCCCAACATCTGTTTGCATGATTTCCCCTCCAATTCCTCAGCAATGGGGAGCTTTTGGTGTAAATTAAATACCAAGACTCACAAATCCTGCCAGGCCCCCCTACTGCTGAAGTGCAGTGTAGCCCCCACCCTTCCCTTTGTCTCTTTTCACCATTGTTGGTTATTTTCTGTCCCGCCTATAGAGCTTTTTGTACTGTTGCCTTCTGGCTTTATACCTCTACAACACGTTTTCCCAGTGCAATATATTTATTTTTTGAAAAAAGAGCCGTAGTTTCAAAGCATCCAGAGATAACCCAAGAACTTTTGTTATAATGTCAACCACAACAGAAGAGATTACTGGCATCCCCCAAACATGTGCTTTACAATGAGAGCTGTGAATGCACAGATGGTTTTTATTTTTGTTAAATGTCAGAGAACCTTTGGCTCACTCACTTGATCGATGTCAAAATTCAATCATGATCATTTGTTAGGGCTGGCGTGTTGGCATCTACTGTCTGTAACGTAAGGCACTTATCTTTATGTGCATGTGCTTATGCATGTCCTTTATTTATCACTATGGAGATGGCACTATGTTAAAGGTGTTACTGTACAGAGTAATTTTCACTCCAGTATTGACAGTTGCAAAAAGTGACTTGACAAGACAGGACAAGAAAAAGGTGTGTGAAATCGAACAAGGGTGTCATCCCATCTTGTTTAGTTAAGCCTGCACAAAAGACTGTCTATGCAGCAACAGGTAGAACTCGTAATGCAGATATATTATATAAATATTCACATGGATATTGCAATCATCGTTGAGTGATTTGCTCATTATGATAAGTATGATAGGACATCTTACTGTTGAGCTGGACCTGAAACAGAAGCTTATGTTGTTTTTTGTCGCACCCAAGCTGAGCTTCCATCCAAAATCGGTCTGCATGTCTTAGCAGATCTTTATATTTTCGGCATATTTCCAACATGTTTTCAGCTGTGGTTTCAATTAGTGTAATTTAGTTCCATTAAAATTGCTTAAAATTGGTACACAAATTTTGCCTGAAAATAATTTTCTTTGTCATTCTTCAGGTACTCCTTATCCCCATCATGATCCTTCAGCTTCAGTCTACCCTCCTGATCCCAGAATGCCCCATTCAAAACGACCTCATGTTCAGCAGTATATTCCCTCATATATGAACAATGCCACCCACTTCCCTTTCCCATACCCACCTCACCCAGCCTCCCCCAAACCCACCCATGCCCCTCTATCCCGCGTACACAGCAATACTTCCTTCACCCTCTCCTCCCCTGCATCCACCCCTGGCTCCCCCAGCCCCCACAGCACAGACGTCTCAAGCCCCATGTCCGACTTCAACCTGTTGTCCCCTCCTCCTGCTCAGACACCTGCTCAGACACCCACTATGTGGCCATCCCACACCCAACCTTTATTTTCCCTGGCTAATGTGCTGTCCATGGCCATGAGTATGGCACATTCCTTCATGCCTGCCCAGAGCCTTGGACAAGCCATGCCCTCCATGGTACAGCCCATGCCCCCCATGCCAGGCTACCAACCTCAGCTGACCCACCACACACCTCCTCAAGCAGGTTATCCCGCTATGTATACACCCAAATATGCACCATGGGAGGCGGCTTACAATCCGGGGATGGAAGAGTATTACCGGGCCATGGATTCACAGTTTTGGATCCAAGACAATGTGATTTCTCCACCTTCCCAAACCATTCCTACATCGGCTTCACCCAGCAGCATTCCCATATCCACCCAGCAGACAGCTTCTACTGTTTCTCAGGAGGGAAGGCTGGGAAACCCTCGTCTATATCCACAGGAATCCTCCAAGGAATATTCTCTGTCTCAAGGGGACAGCCACGCTTTCCCCAGGCACTCGCTAGACCAGTGGCCCAGCTCCGGTTCTTCATCTGGGCTGTCATCTTCCCCTCGAGCAAGCCCTGAATGCAGAGTAAGCCTTGTATACTGGATTATCCTCTTATAGAAATTAATAGGAGACCCCAAAATGAAAATGTACTCACCCAAATCTGTTTGACTTTCTTCTGTGGAACACAAAATAATATTTTGAAGAATATCCTGGCCATTCTTTTCTATATTATTAAATTATATGAAGTCTGTGTCTGTCAACCCCTTAAAAAAATATAATCAAAGGAGTCCATATGACTTGTGCTCTACATTTCAGGCCATACAAAAGCTTTGTGTGAGGAACAGACAAAAATGTATGTTGTTATTCGCCAAAAACTTAGACATCCGCTCTAGCTCTCCTTCATAATGTACATGACAGTCCATGAGAGAAGTAGTGATGTCTGATTCATCGGCATGTCATAAAATATCAATATATCTATATATTTTGAGGCATTGATATATTAGCATGAGCTATTTTATTTCAAATGATATTCTTCCAAAAATCACCTTTGTGCTCCACAGAAGAAAGAGATTCATCAGGGACATGAGAGCAAGTAAATAATGACATAATTTTCATTTAGGGTAAATGTTTCTTTTAACATTGAGGAAATGTTTAGCTTTGCTGTGTCACGATTGTATTCATTTCCACAGTTTTGGCAAATGTTGCATGCACATTTAATGTCACTGAATGTAAATGGCCAGTGTTGCAATATTAGTTCAAAAGTCCTTAGACTGAGTTATGAAACTCAGTTTTAAAAGTTTACCTCTTAGCTTACCTGGTCTTGCGTTCTCTCCAAGGTGTCGTCATCCAGTCCTAGATCATTATCCCAGCTGGCAGCTCCAGAGAGCACCAGAGGGTCTCAGTGCCAAGAAATCTCTTCAACATCTGGTAAGAAATTTGACTCCTAAACACAAACGCACAGAGGCACATATGCATACACTTACATACATTGTACACTTTTCTTCTTTACGTAATGTGGTTTTATAATGAAGTGGGTCCAAATAAATGGTTAACACCTCTCACTCTCACAGAGAGTTTTGTGGACATTATTACTCATTAAATATGCCTGTGGAGGGCTTGCACAACCAAAAAGTCTGTTTGGAATGTTCTTTGGTACATAGCCAAAACTGTGTAGTAACGCTGGCTATGTTTGGAATGGAATAGTAGCTATTATACTAATGGATGCAATACTAATAATGTGTTAAACATAACATATTATGTAATGATAAATGTTTCTAGCAGTACTATGCTACAATGTTGACAAATTAGCTCATTACATTGCTCGCAGAATGGCAGGGTTGGTGCTGTTTCGGAATACACGTAACTCTGTTAGTCTTCTGTAGGCATACAGTATTGTAGGTTTTGGTGACAGACAACCTGAACAGATTTAAATCTGTTGCACACTCATGAGCGCTTTGAAAGATGCTTGTTCAAAATGGCTCTCGCGTTTATGCAATCGATTGCGTACTTGAGTGGAAAAAACCATTAGAGTAAATAACTTCTGACATAATTATATGGTGAACTATTCCTTTAATTCAATAACTGATGCCCTTCAGTTACATAAGCCATGCTTGGGGAGATTTAATGGTTTTATAGGCAGCCATCCCTTTTGTCATTATTCTTTCACAACTTTCCCATATATATATATTTATATCACTCACTCTTTTTTCAGATCCTAAGTCTATTGTGACTGTGGGCCGTTTTCATGTGTCCCCCAGTAAAGAGATTCAAACCACAACCACTCACACAGAAAGTGGAAATACACTCATAAAAGCATCGACCACACCTGTCACCCCTCCAGAGAATCTCATCAGATTACCCAATCAGCCTATGTCCTCTTTTTTGGCTCATAAGCAAAATCCCATAGCAGAAAACAGCCAGAAGCTCACCGTTCTTCCTTCCTGTGATGCTCCACGTGATTCTTTGAGTTCTGCTGACCAGTCAGAGAGAAGTTGGAAAAAGGACCAAAAAGGACAGATGGATGAGCAAGAGCAAAATGAGAATGATAACGATGAGATCCCATTGGATAAGAAGCACAGAAGGAAGAAGGTAGGCAGAGCGGATTTTGGTCCATGTCTCATGGGGACATCAGTGGACAGCGGGTTTTCTGTGGCTTTGGACACTGAGGGGAGGCTTTGGGATGGCAACATGGGCAGCCCTCCATATCCCACTCCTCTCAATAACCTCTGGATGAGCTACACACGGAACTCATCCTATATGAGCAGCGACGAATCAGAGAGCGAAGATGATGAGATGTGGGGGGAGCTACAGGAGCTGAGGGAGAAGTAAGGGAATTTAATTGTTTACCACATTAAAAAGCTTTGTAGCATTGAAATAATATAACTTAAACATTCTGGTTAAATGTGTACGCAGATGTAACGACTTGGCCAATGCTCTGGCAACGTGTGTTCTTACGGTACAGTGGCGGTAGCAAACCTTAGTACTCAAGCAGGCGATAGATTAACCCTCAGAAATCTGTGCCATTAAACTGGATGTGTTATTATTTAGGTAAATTGCTATAACCTCATGAGACCCCGCGTACACATGCGTGGACATTGTATTTTGGCTTTACCATACGCAACGCATAAATTCATTTAATTTTAAACCGACTGATCTCAGTTCAGGAGACTCTGTGCTGTCAGAAAAGTGTTAAACAACATGGCACCATTCACAACAGGGTTTGTCTTTGGAAGAAATACCAACAAAACTAAACTTGGTAAAAAGCCTTATTAAGTTTTCACATTGAAACCTGTTTGAGTCAAAAGATTAGAGTCTGTAGTTTTATCCGAAATGCCTTTTTTTTTTTTTTTAAATGTGAGTGATTTATTGAGAAATGCCACGCAGCTAAATGCAATGTTCACTAGTGGGCACAATAGAACAAGGTTTTCATTAGAAATCCTATATTTAACTGTTCTGAGACCAGTGCAGACAGACAGCACACTGGAGTCATTCACTAAATTGGGAACAAGGGAGCAAGGGAGCATCCAATAGCTTTCCTATGAAGCCATGTGCATCCAATCCAAACTTCCTATCAAAAGATCAGTTTCAGACTGCAGATGATGTTTGAACCACTCAACATGGTTGGCAGACATGGGACAATGGTAATCAGTATTTAGATTCAGAAATTATAAAGTATAAATTAATTTGAACTTGGCTGTGATTGGACGATGCTGGCCTTTACTTGTATCAGAAATAATTATGCTAATTTCTGATTGGTAAAATGCTTCAGCACTGGCTATCACTTAATTGAAAGAATATTTATATTTTGTTGCTAAATTGAAGAAATGTCCCGTTCAGCTTTTTTGGCCCACGATCCAATTTTTTAAATATTAAATATCTGCCGATACCGAGTCCCGTTCCGATTCTTGTATATGCCTAGATAATAGAGCTGCAGACTGTTTTTTGTCTGTTTTAAAAAATAACTGAGTAAATAAAATGTTCAGCATCTCCTTGATGGCCTGTTTTACATGTTCGGCTTTTAGATCCACAAAACTGGTGTGCATGCAAGACTGCACGCTTAAACTCGAAAGTGGAGGAATCAATCCAGTGTGCAGTGAGGCTGAGCAATGACATGGGGCAAACGTCAGAGCTCCAAATGTCTGTTGTAAAATTAACAACGGTCACATTATGTTTTAAATCACCTCGTACGTTGTCACGAGCCTTACTGTACAGCTCTGGTAAGGCGGTGTCTGAAATGTAGTCGAGACTGTAGGGCATAGCATGAAACCAAAAGCTCCAAAAGACGGCAAAAACCTGCATTCTCTACCACAGAGATGGGCTGGTTGTCCAAAGCTATGAATTCAACTACTTTTTATGTAATCTTTTAGGCCTTTTCGCTCTCTCGAGGATATTTTTCCTTCCTTTTAAAGGTTTTGTCCACTGTTTGTTGATTCGGCGCAGCAGCCTTTTCCTGTGTTGTTTTAGTGACCTCGCCGTATTCTGCTGCATGCGTAGTTTTAACACGTCGTATCAAATTGGTCATATTGAACGCAGCTCTATTGATATCTCCTCACAAAACGATGGTATTGCAGATATTGCAAATGGATGTTGGACAGTTTTCGCTTTATAGTTTAAAATATTTCCACACTGCTGATATTTTAGCCACGGGGTTGCTAATGCTAAGTTACTTGTCAGTTAATTGTGCTCAGATGACGTAAATGATTAGAGTAAGGTGATCGGGCTGACCGCCGATACCCGATCAGTTAAAAAATGCCAATATCGGCTCCGATCCGATACTTGCGATACTCAGGATCGGGACATCCCTAAAAAAAAACATTGTAATCAAGTTAATAAGTCATAAGTTAAATCATATTTATGTGTATAGTTTTTTTTATTTGTGCTTTCCAAAGCAGCTTTACAGAAAATCTGCTGTAATGTCTGTAATGTCTTAAAAAAATGAAACTCCAACACTCCTGGAAAGATAATAAACAAACTGATTTTCTATAGCTTGGTATTATTTATAATTTCACAACTTAGTCCCGCTGTCCATATATGTGGAAAACTATTTGCTCTAGATTTGTTTTTTTGCATGTTTATTAGGAGCTAGTAGTTACAAATCAAAAAGGGAAATGGAAAATCCACACTGCTGTCATGCTCGGGTGTCAGGAGGATAAATATATCGACTTTAACTTACTTGCTCAGAAATAATCTTTACAAACTGTTGCTCCGCTATAAGTATTTGGCTTGCAAGAGAACACTCGCCATAGAATCCACATTCACATTGATATCCGCTATAGCGCCCCTAGCAGCGACGTTGAGAATGCAATGCTTACTTGCATTGTCTTAAGAATCGCAGTCTGACACATTTCTGAACACAACAACGCACAAAATCAAGCTTATGTAGCTAGAAGTGTCTGCGTTCACGTACTTGAGTACAGTATGTTTCTGCCTTGAAGTGAAACTGAAGCCTAAATCCTCTTTTGCTACTTTTGCAAGGCATTTCCTTCATGTTCATCTCTCAAAATCTTTTTTCACCTCTGTCTGTCAGGCATCTGTGTGAGGTGCAAACTCTGCAAACGATACAGAAGCGAGAGATAGAGGAACTATATGCCAAAATGGGGAAGGTTGTTCCTCCTTGCATTGTGTCTCCAGCAGCAATGCTGTCTAGCCGCCAGCGACGACTGTCTAAAGGAGGAAACTTTCCATCATCTCGCCGAAACAGCCTACAGAGAGTGGACATTCTCCCTTTAACAGGTGATACACTTATCCATAACAAGTTTTATTTATCCCGATTTTAACCGTAATCATTAAGGCGAAACTATAGGCTCCATCATACCGCCAACAAAGACAGCTACCTTCTAAGGCAGCACCCTAACTGAAATGGAACCTCATAAGTAACTGATTTAGAAACACCTTACATAGGCAACAATTTTTCATAAGCACAAGAATTGCGGTATTATCTAGGAAGCATGCAAATAACAAACTCCACTGAAACCAAACATGAGATGGCAGGGGAATAGTCGTATTTATGAGTAAAGTACTACCTGATTTGTAAGGGTTAGGTTAAGGTTAGATTATAGTTTCTTCGACCAAAGTAGCATTTTCCTGACAAAAAAATTCACACCGGAGGCTCGACTCACAATTGATTTTTAATAAGGTTTGGCATTAGCTTGTTGCTAAGCTAACACCACAATACACTAATACGCATTAAATAGATAGCACACAAATATTGTGAAAACTGATCCATTTTAATTATATTTAACTATTTTTATCAGTATTTTAATGAATTATTAGTATATTTATCATCTTAGTTGGATTTTTTTAGTTCTGAGTTTATCGCAGTGCGTTATGAAATGATCTTCTCCATGAAGCGTACATGTGATTCTGCCTACATTTTAAATGTGATTCTGCCTACAGGTTAACAACCTTAAAATGCTGCCTATGTAAGTAGCTTATTAGGTTTTGGAACGGAGCCATAGAACTGGTTTTAGTTCAGGCTAAAAATGCTATTATGTTCTTAATTAAGGATGGGCTGATCGATATTAAAGTATCGATACTTCTGATACTGATGTGGTATCAAGAATATCAATCCTCACATAAAAATATAAATTCTGAAGTAGTTTTTTTTTTTTAAACTAGTGATCTTATTATTTAGATAACATGAAGGTGAATGCATCTCATAAGCATCGAAGTGGAAAAAAAAGAATTATATTAGTGAATTGTGAATTGAACACCAGAACTATTTTTCCTTCTGCTCATCTTGATGCACATAAATGTTAAAATACACCAGCAGTCAGACAGCACTCATTCAAAGATGGTACAATGCTTTACTGAGGTAATGACAGATAAACAGCATCTGGAGTAATTCTCACCAAGTAATGACAAACCTACACATGACATGTATTATAATGGATCTGTGTGACCATTTTTACAGGCTCATTTAAATTAAGAGGTGTTAAAACATTGATAATGATCTTTAATATGCGTTAATAAATTATACCCTTATGAAAACTACCCATGGATTTACTGCAGTAATATTGTATTAACTATGACTAGCAACAATGACTGTAGAACCATGTTTTATTTATTTTTTGGCAGTAACCATGGTTTTGCTACAGCATTACAGTAGTATCCATATTGTAACTTGGTTTTAGGAATATATAGCCATATAATAAGATCTATGGTTCATTTTGGGGTTTTATATGTTGCTTATACTTACACATTTTTAAAAGGTAAACAAAGCAGCCTAATAATTTCCTGCTTAGGCCTATAAATATATAAAAAATGTAAGTAATCATTTAAGTTACTAACTTTATCCAAAGACTTATCGGAGGTATCGTATTGGTCTGGATATTGGTGATACTGGCCTAAAAATACTTGGTATCGGATCGAAAAGAAATGAAGTGGTATTGCCCATCCCTATTCTTAATTGAAAGAAACATGTTATCAGCTAAATGAAATGTTTAACGTTTTCCTGTGCTGTAATTGGTCCACAGGGATCATGAGGAAAAATTCCTTGAGTGGCAGCAGCAGCAGTTCCCTGGAAGGTTCAAGGCCTACTAAAGGAGTGACTTTTGCCCCTGATTTTACTAGAATAGTAAGATTATTCTACTGATTACAGGCATTGCATTCAGTACAGGTTTTCCCTCATTTAATGAGTATAATTAGTTCCTGAAGTCTGTTTGTTAAAAGCATTATTTAAGCATTAATTACATCTGCTTTAATAATTAAAACTTTTCTGCATCGCTGGTCTACAAAATGTTAACCAGCGTAACGTTTATTTATAAAATTGTAACAATATATTTATTATTAAATATTTAAAATATTATATATTTATATAGAATGTCAGGAGAAAGTATGTGAACCCGTTTGGAATTACTTGCATTTTAGTATAAAATCTTGTTTGATCTTCATCTAAATTACAATAATGAACAAACATAATCTGTTTTAACTAATAACACACAATTTATTGTATTGTTCTTGTACATATTGAAAACATAATTCAAACATTCACAGTGTAGGTTGGAAAAAGGATGTGAACTCCTAGGCTAATGATGTCAACAGAAGCTAATTACAGTCAGGAGTTTGCAAACCTGGCATCCAGTCCAGATACTGGAAGTGTGGGTTAGAGCTACTTTGACTTATAAAAAGCATTTCTTTAGAATTTTCAATTCACAAGAAGCATCTGCTGACGTGGAACATACCTCTCAAAAAAGAGATCTCAGAAGACCTGCGATCAAGAATTGTTGCTTTGCATAAAGCTGGAAAGGGTTAAAAAGTTATCTCAAATAACTTAGATATTCAGGATGCTCAATGAGGTAAAAAAAGAGAAAGAACCATTGAGTGACAGCTAAAGCCTTGAAAGAAACATTGGAACTGGTTAACATCTATTTTTATGAGTCTACTATACAGAAAACATGGCAGGACACCATGAAGAGAGCCACTGCTTTTCAACAAAAGCATTGCTGTGTGGGTGAAGTTTGCCAAAGGCCACCTTGACAGTCCACAACGCTACTGGGAAAATGTTTTTTGGACTGATGAGACTAAGGTTGAATTGTTTGAGAAAAACATGCAGCACTACATATGGCGTAAAAAGGGCACTGGGCATCTTAATAATATGGCTGATCTGAAGCAGTTCTGTGAGGAAGAATTGTCCAAAATTCCTTCTGAATGTTGTGCAGGTCTAATCTGCAGATACCTAAAACACTTGGTTGAGGTTATTGCTGCCAAAGGAGGCTCGACCAGTTATTAAATCCAAGGGTTCACTTACTTTTTCCACAGAACTGTGAATGTTTAATGGGATTTGTTCAATAATATTTGAAATATTATAATTGTTTGTGTGTTGTTTGCTTAAGCACATTGTGGTTTGTCTATACTTCTGACTTTGATGAAGATGAGATTATATTGTATGACCAATTAATGCAGAAAAACTGCTAATCCTAAAAGGTTCACATACTTTTTCTTGCCACTGTATATATAACAAATGACCCCTGTAAGCATGACTTGTGTTTTTCTCACTGACATTTTCATGCATCCAAATGTGAATGCTCTCTCTCTTTTTCTCTTCTCTCATCAGTAAGAAGCCTACGCCAGATATATTGGCAGGACTACATCAGACTACCTCAAACTTGTGACTGTCCTTACCCCACCTTATAGACTAAAGCAGAAAAACTTTGGACAATCAGCCACAGAAAAACAGAGACTCACTTTGCCAATCTTAGGCTTGCAATTGCCGCCCGGTCCTCTGCTCAAAGGATAAAGCCACAGTCATTGCCCATGCATCCATCAGACTGAACTACTCTACTGTGTTAATTGAGAGCCTCAGGTTTAGCATCTGGGGCAATCATACAATGATTTAGATCTACTCAAAGGCTGAATAGGAAAAACAGAGAAAATATTTTACAGATTGTAAAATCTGATGTAGTTTCTTATTTTAAGAAGTATTCCCTAAATATATATTACTGTGTGATTTCCACCTTTGGTGACAAGGCATCCTTTCTTCATATACTGATGCTAGTGTAAATGCCTTAAGAGCTGTTCACATATAGTGTTCAAAAACAGCTAGACGGGGCTAAAATAAAAAAATGAATGCAAGTATTCTATGTGAACGGCCCCTTCGTTTGCTTAATTTTGTGAATAGCCAATCATTTGGCAGGACTCTGCTGTTTTATGATGTTGTTGCCACGGCAAACTTTGTGATATAAGGTGACATTGTGTTATGTCTCCATTTGATCTCTCTAATGGTTCAGCACTGACTATGATTCTTAACTGTCTCTTTTGCACTTTCTAAAAACAAACTGAAAGAAACTGCTGAACAGGTGCATCTGAAACAACGGTCCACTTCTAGACATCAGTTTTCCTGCTGTCTTCTACTGCCTGTGTGTGCGCTGTAGAAACTTCAGTAGAAAAGTGACAATCACCATAAAATGTTTAATATTTCTGTTTGACTTCTGCATAAAGTATGTTTGACTTTTTTTCAAATCAGAGCCTGTTAGGGTCTCCTATGACCGTAGTAATAATGTGAACAAAAAACAGTGGTGTATTAAATATATATAATGTCCTAGAGAGAGAGAGAGAGAGGGTGGATGGGTTAAAAATATATTATTTTTGAATTGTGGTACTGATTTATTATGCCAGCTTTAAAATGCCTATCCATTGAGATGCAGAACTTCTTAACTTTAAAGTTTAAATGTTTTCAATGTTAAGCATTGCTTATGCGTGTGTATATTTATATATTTTTTTAATGCTTATGTTCATCAGTTTCACTATAATTTACCTGTTATGGAAATACCAATGTATTAAGCAATGAACCAAAAGTCAAAATTAAGTTTCAGCCATAGATTAAATTAAACACAAATGTAAAATTATACGCACTGCACTTTGACACATGGCTCAAAGTTCCATACCAGTGGCTTTACAATGTACAATACATGGTAAAATCACTGTTGATTTTCTGTTTAACTTATGAGACATGCCTACATAAATCATTCAAGAGGTATTCTGAATGTGAACGATTCAATCAGATGGGTAACTGACAGTAAAAGTTAACTATGTATACCAACATGGCTTTGTAGTATTATATAGTGTTTCCTGTTTAGATGCATTGTACCTTTGCATACAGAATGTATGTTGGGCTTAATTTCACACAAATATGCCAATTGCATCATGAACAGGTCTTTTAATATGATAACACCCATTATTAGTTCATTAAAACTGTGACAATGTATGAATGCCGTATATATGCACAGTGCACAATAGAGTTTGTAAATGTGTTTCAGATTGAGGTAAATGTGACTTCATGCTCTATTTGATACTGATTGCTTCAATGTGCAATGCAACACTTCCATGCTGTGCCTTTTCTGTCTTATAATAAATACAATGTTCTAAATCATTTTTGTACATTTAAACCAATACATTTAAATAAAGATGACTGTTGTTGGTTTGCATATTCATTTTAGAGACATATAATGATTAGGACACGTTTATTGTGTTCTTAAAAAAAATGAACAAAGGCAAATGAAAACAAACAATCTTTACAACAAATTAGAGAAGCCATAATTTAAATGATCTGTATTAGGATTATCTATCTTTGTCCATTGTAGGATACCCGGTAAGTGTGGTGTAAAGCTGTTCTTGGCATAAGAGAGCGAGTATAACACTTTCCATGTCTCCACACTAACGTTGTTTAAAACTGCACAATAAGATTGTTCCATGAAGATGGAAACATACAGAAACACGTTTTTACGGTAAATATGAGTAAGTGGCTTGGCAAATGATGCATTCCTCCTCACTTTCCAGTCAAACTAAACATTTAATCATTGATTGAAGAGTCTCGTCGGTATCTAGCGCCCTCTGCTGAATGGGTTTCAACTTGTGTTGCCACTTTTGTCCCTTGTCATGTTCATGTCATTACAGTCAGTGCAAACCGTTCCCTGCAGATCAAAACCAGGACAGTTTAGTTCGCTCCGGTCTTTGGAACACGTATTTTTGCAGTTCTGGCTTCTTCATCTATTTCATCCATGACTTTTTCTTGGGATACAGAGTAGAAAGTGTAGCCATCTGTGAATAAGTGGTGAAGGCAAATGGTACACTCAGATATACAGTCCAACAGAGTAAAACCTAATATGAATGTGCTGTGAGCGATTTAAGCAACTTCAACGAGACTGAGCCATTTAATTGTCGTTAATTTGTATTCATCAAGGACAAATTGACTGTTGTCCTTTATTTTATTATGTTTCACAAATTAATCAAGGGTTGTGACACTAGTGACAAATTATTTTAAAATATAAATTTTCTAAGATGGTGTCAATAGCATCACAAAACTTCCACCACGGATCAGACTAAAATCAATATATTTTACCATTATATATATATATATATATATATATATATATATATATATATATATATATATATATATAATTTTTTCAATAAAAATCTTTCACATGAACATTAAACAACGACATATTGAGGCCCATTTATACTTAATACGAATTCGAAGTACAAACAGGTGTGACGTCATTTTGAACCAAATCTGGCCAAAAGGTGTTTTATTTTTGCGTTCGCCTGTGTGAACTTTTAGGAAAACTTCTAACCGACTGCTTAACAAATTCTTGCCGCCAATGGTCCACGTCACAGGTAGGTGTGACCTGAAGCTCCACCTACCTCAATCAGTATTCAACACACCGGCGTGCAAGACCATGTCATATGTTTAATTAATCTACCAAATGAAACAAATACACTCAAGTGCTCATTCACTCACGTGTCATCTGCAGTGAAGGCCATTCACATCTGTCTAAAGTAAGATATGCCTCTCGTAGCATCATTTTGTCTTTATTCTGAACTTTAACACCCTTTTATAAACCTATCTTAGTAGTAGTATCAGTGTCATCATAAATTACAATAACAGAGTGTAACCGGCGCATATTATGGCCCCGTATAGCGTGTTAGCGCATTAGCGTCATGAATTCAGAATGTAAACAAGACAAATTAAAAAATTTCCACTGCATATATATTACTTGAAATCTTCGTCAAAAGGTTAAAACAGCTTCTTTACTGACCTCATATGAATTCTACTCATAGAATGAGGCATAACATCATTGATAAACGGATACATTTTTAATGTCACATTACTTTGGGTTTTACATGTAGCGTCCTCATATTTATATGCTCCTCTAAACGCCTCCCATTAGCAGTGTTGTGTGTGTATGAATGTTTGGAAACAGTAGACTGTTGCTCTGCTGTTTAGAACTTCTTTTTACCCCTGAACAAAGAACGAATAAGAACTTCTCCGGAAATATATCGGGGCCTTTAATCAATGTCATATTTCAATGAACCATGTAAAAAATAAAAATAATCATGATTAAAATGTCAATTTAAAACGTTTTTCAACATGGTGGGAAAATCATCTTCCTCTGAACTTTGACCTTGGGAGTTCTTTTCCACAACTTTTTGTATTTTCAAAATACAAGATTTTAACATTAATAACACCAATGACATGAAATTAAAGGACAACCATAACTTTTTAACTATTCATTCTTTTGTTTAGCTTTTTTGCACGCTTGTTAGACCTTGCACTAATGCTTGACCCATGAAAACAAAATGAGTAAAAAATGAATAACTGTAAAATTAATAGAAGTGGTGTACCAGAGGAAGGGGACAAGGTTTTTTTCCCCAGACAATTTCCCATTCGCTAAGCTCTGCCCCCCCTTGGTTTCGGTCGCTGGCCCTGACACACTCTGCAGAACTCCCTATAGGAATGAATGGGAGATTGCCGTGAATGGTGCAGTTTTTTGGCAAAATATTCTCATAAACGGAGTGAATATTTATGACATTTTTTGCACAATAAATTGATAAATTACACAGTAATTTGACTGAAAACAGCGAAGACTGAGAATGAGAATTCAGGCAAATGATTATCAGTAACTTGAAAACAGAAAATAATCATTTTATGGTGATAACACACTTGATAGCATTAATGTAAGTGAACAGAACTTTACAAAATGAGTTGCAAAAATAAAGGGCATCTCTTGGAGCACTTGCTTCTGTTTCACATATGACAATAAATTACTGAGAACAAGCTGGTCCTGAATTAATAATTTAATCAATTACAATAATGGCAATTGTGTATGTGCACAATTCATTTTTTACTCTGTGCTTGTGCATTGTGGGATTTAAAGGTATCCAAGTGGTTCGAGTGTTTTGACTACGTTCACCAAAATTTGTTCAGATTCATTTAATGATTTGTCCAGTGACCATTTCTAGTGATGACCGAAGGTGCTGACAAATGAGTGTGTGAAATGAGTTAGTGTTAATCCTTTAGAATTTGTATTTCCCTACAGTTTGTGAGCTGCTGACTTTTATCAAAAGACAACAATAATAGTCTTATAATAATTATGAGTTTCAATAACATCTGTGTGTTTTCATGTATAAAAAGCATGTCTACATATCTATTGACTTCATTAAAATGCATAAGTGTTCTAATAACACAGCTGATCTATCTTTTTTCCTACAGTTTGTCGACGGCACACCAACATAGAGGTAAAAAATTAGCTGATATTAAAAATAGCTTCACATATTTAACACAGATCTAGTAATCTGCTTAAATTGGCCAAACCAACCAATCAGACTTTTTTACCTCACAAACATAATATAAAAAGCAGAATTTAATGAAGACTAAAATAAACTCCACTTACAAGTGGATTTACAATATGTGCTTAAAAGTAAGATTGTACTTATTTTTTTCTGCAGTTCATTTCATGTAATGCTGCCAATCAAGAACGATATGCAAAAATCTTAATTGTCAATTATTGCCCTTTTATACTGTAAATCGCAATTATTAATGCCGATTAAAATATTAAATTTCTGTGACATCACAAAATAAGCAAATGTGCGGTTCTTCAGAGTAGCAGATTTTATTGGTGGATACGAGCTGCGCTCCATTTTCCTTTAAGAATCTTTTAAGCATTAAATATTTTAATAATGTTTGTTAATGTTAGGCTTAATAAAATTATTTTAAATGGATATCTATGGTGAAGAATACATTTAATTATTCACTCACTGCAGGTTTACACTTTTTAAGACCTGCATTTCGGCGCGAGCTCAATGACGCTCCGCACAAAGTTCTGCACTCTCGCAAATGATCTCATTAAAAACAAAGCTGTCTAACAAGCATAATAAATCAATTATTTACACTGCGTCTGTGCTCTATGAATGGGAACATTTTAGTTGTCGTGTTGCTCATTTGCAGTTTATTTAACAATTACGTTCAAAGTGAGTGGTGCAATATGCAATGAATCCAAAATAATTAATAAATTATTTTCGCTCTTGTTCTACAGCTTATTTTTGAGTTTCGATGTGTCTTCAGTATTAATTTCAGTGTGCTACCGTGAACAGAGGTGGAACATAAAGCAATTATCTGGGCATTCAGATGACATTACTGATAGGACAGAGGACTAATCTAAGTGGCTCTGATTGGCCATTGCCTTTTCACTGCTCAACGAACCTGTTAGTGATTGGTTCAAATACTCAACCGCTGCAAAAACTCACTGTAAAGAGAAACCACCATTGATGCAACTTAAATTGAACGCTGTAATTATCAGTTTTCACAATTACATAATCGTGGTAGGCGTTATTGTAATTGCAATTTAGTTTTTCTAATTAAATTGTGCAGCCCTAATACAAATTCACCATTTGGACTCAATATGGGGTTTAGCCTGAAAAAGTGCAGGGGACAAAAATCACCTTTTTAAAGAGTACGGGGGACGTGACCCCCACGGCTGCAACGCCCTTGCGTAGAGTGTCCTCGTTTATGTTATAGTCTACATGTTCATACGGGAATGAGGAATGACACAGTTTAATCCATAGCATGCTCTTCTCAATATTATTTAAAGATTTTTTTTTTTTTTAAAGCATGTGTGTATGTTCTTTAGGTACAGTGTCTCACTATTACAAGTAACACAAAAACAAGTTTTTTTTGTCATTGTTTTGGATCATTTGGATATGCTTAAAACTGCTCACACACAACTCAGTATGATATAATAATAATAATTATTATTATTATAAGTGATGTTTAAACTAGTTTTAGAGTTCAGCTTGCCACAAGGCAGAACACGTAAACATTGTCATTGTCTACTCATCATGATATCTGCACTTTTGATCATGTAATGAAATACAAAAACGTATGGTGGCACTATAATTGTGTTTTTTTCTGGGCAGGTAGCATGTAAATAGCATTATACATCACGATGGTAATCATTCAGTATCATGATTATAAGTCAAAGTACATACATCACTGTACCTGCCAAAATACCATTAATAAGGGTATTCATAGGAATACAATAATAATATTTATAAATAGCAATTAATTATAAGGTCTACTCATG
Organism: Xyrauchen texanus; assembly: GCF_025860055.1. Taxonomy (NCBI): domain Eukaryota; kingdom Metazoa; phylum Chordata; class Actinopteri; order Cypriniformes; family Catostomidae; genus Xyrauchen; species Xyrauchen texanus. Next base: position 12,209,610 of record NC_068308.1, read on the forward strand.
ATATCCGCACTCTTGTCAAATTGTTTGATAATTAAGTAACGCATCCACGTGTAGCACCGATTACTGTAGATCTGCGGACTAAATATTACTACCATTCATCGCACTTGTGCGGAATATTCACGATAAAAACATCATCCCAGGCTGTAAGGTAGCTTTACTCTTATTTAAGTCATGTCATAACCTTGTGTAACAGAAAGGATACAAATGCCGAGTACTACAGCTCCGATGGCGAGCCCTGTCGCAACGTTGCGACCCCGGAGCTTGTCGGTTTTCTTCTTCCATTGCGCCATCTCCACTTGTCGGATGAACTGCAACTGTTCTTTGCTCAAACCATCTTTTGTAGGGTCTAATCTCTTAGCAAATTGGGCTTCTGGCTTCGGGTCCCCTTGACTACTCTTGTCTGCCATGTTTCAAGAGCGGTTGGTGTGACGCAATGCAAGGTGTTTTTTTTCTCGTCATGGCTGCACCGCTTTTGCGCAGCTTTTTGAACCGTTCCGCAGTTGTTAATAAAAAAAATACAAAATAAAATAAAAATAAATATATATTTTCTGTTTACAAACAATTCACATATTTCAAAATTAACACTATGTCGTATGTACATATTTAAAAATGGGCTGGACGAATAATACTTAAAGTAAACTCGAAATAAATACATTAATAAATCAATACATTTTCACTTATTATTGAAAAAGCAATATTAAAGCTCCTCGCTGTCATAATTCAGGTGTAAATATCATTCAGAAAGCACTTAAGCAAGATATTAACAGTGTTGCCATGAATTAACTGTTAGTTTTCTCAGCGCCGGGGAGGATGGACCAATCAGAGTCATGGATAAGCATTTATAAAACATATTATATAGATATTGGAAGGCCATATTTAAATTTTGTTTATATCATATCATAATAATTGTGATTAATATATTTAAATTAATATACATTTTGACATCTAGATATCTCCTTTAAAAAAATAAAGAAATGTGATTTGACTGTGGCTTGAACGGAGGATTCGGCAGCTTTTCTCTGTCGTCGATCGCCCCCAGCAGGACCTGTAGCGTGGCTCCCCCCTCAGCTATTTGATGACAAAATTTCGCCAATCGCTATCCACTGTGTAGTTAATCGCAACAGTTTTTACTTCGTTTCGAAAACGATCACCGAGTGAACTGAATACAACCAATCTATACCACTTGTGTTGTGAAATGACAACTCTTTACGAGCATACAATGGCTAAAAGACCTCCCAATGAAAATAGAAAGTTTGGAGAGGTGTCATCAGACATTTTAACTGATACTCTGAGTGACCTCAACAAAAGAAACAAAACCAACATGGAAAATGTATCAAATATCTGTGGAAAGTTTAGAGATCAGAAAATAGTGGGTAAGTGTGATCGCCTCACACGCACCTAACAGACAAGTCAAACCTTCCAGACCCTTACAAAAAGTACTGTGCTGATGGCACTATGAATGTGTGATGTATTAGATGTAATAACATCACACTTTTATGTATGGTACTGTTTGATTATGTTACTGAACTATATATTTAAATACCATTTCATTTATATGATACTCCAAAGAACTTAAAAGAACACCTTGAGACCACCATGGTACATGTCCAAAAATGTGGTAGTGTCATGTTACTTTTTGTTATTATCACAAATACTTACACACATATATATATATATATATATATATATAACACAAATATTCGTTGTGCTCCACAGAGAGTGTATTTCTTCTGTGTGAGGAGCTTGGATTTGACCCAGTGGTTGGATACAATGCCATTGAGTTACTGGAGAGGTAATTTATAAAATTAAAGAATAGTTTACCCAAAAATCAAATAGTTTATCACTCATACATCCCAGATGTCTATGACTTATTATTTCTGCAGAACACAAACAAAGATTTTAGAAGCACATTTAAGCTCTGTAAGTCCACACAATGCAAGTGAATGGTGACAAAAACTTTGAAGCTCCAAAAAGCACATAATGTCAGCATAAAATTAATCCATACGACTCCAGTGGTTTAATCCATGTCTTCTGAAACCATCCAATCAGGTTTGGGTGAGAACTGACCTGAATGTAAGGTTTTACTGTACTTTTTTCCATTTCCGTCTCAAGACACAATCATGATTTCAAGCTTTATTACACTTACATGTGATTGATGGATGCGCAGAGCGCTTGATGGTGCTAGTAAGTGTAATTGAGCTTGAAAAATTATTGCCAAGAAGACTACTGATGTCAATATTTATAGTGAAAAAGAGTTACATTTTGGACTGTTCTTACCCAAACCGATTGGATCAATCAGAATACATGGATTTAACAACTGGAGTCGTATGGATTACTTCTATGCTGCCTTTATGGGCTTTTTGGAGCTTCAAAGTTTTGGTCCCCATCCACTTCCATTGTATAGACCTACAGAGCTGAAATATTCTTCTAAACATCTTCGTTTGTGTTCTGCGGAAGAAAGTCATACACATCTGGGATGCATGAGGGTCAGTAAATGATTAAATAATTTTAATTTCTCTGTGAACTATTCCTTTAAGGATAACCATTATTCAATGTAAACCTCTTTAAAACACCTTCACTTTTTCATACTGAAGGTGTATGACAAAACATCTTGAAGATCGAATCCTCAGCCAGAAGAGTCAGGCAACACAAGACACATTATGTGGGGACAAAGGAAACTATGAGGATCTCATCTATCAAACACTCAAGGAGAAGTTCTTTCTCTTCATCTTCTCAAGTGTTCAGATAGCCAGTAAACTGGACCTGCATTCAAACGTAGGTAGATATCATCAACATGAACAAAACAAATATTCCATTATGCTGTGAAGTGTTGTATTTGTTAATTTTTGTTACCAAGCTTGTGAACAACGACACTGCACTGAGATATCTGCAGACGGTCAACTACCCTTGTTCCAAAGAGAAACTTTTGGACACAGAGATTTTCATTTTGAAAACTCTCAACTTTAATTTGAATGTTCCAAATGCTTTACTGTATGTGGAGACACTTTTGGAAGTGCTGGGTAAGTTTACTCAACCTCAATTCTGGCTGTATTTCTCAGATAACTTTAGATTGCAGTTAAACCAAACAGTCTATAACATTGTGTATTGTACCCTCACATAGGCCATAATGATCCAACCACCCCTGTGGCACATCTGCACCACTTGTGCATCTATGTACTGCAGTTTATTTACCTGCAGAGGGAGCCAATCTACCACTCATTGCTCATATCTGCCACTGGATGCCACAGTCCGGCCCATGAGCAAAGGTACAGGTTTGTTTTAATATCCCTACTTGTTTTTTGTAATCCACTCTCACTAGTGACGTCTTTAAAGATGAAGCATGTAATCTATTAATTGTAAAATTACTCTCTTCTAATGGCTTAAAGGGAAAGTTTAACTCAAAATGAAAATTCTGTCTCTCTCATGTCGTATAATGCACAAGTCGCATGGACTACTTTTTGGATACTTTAAATAAGCTGTTAGTAGGTTGATTTCCAAAAAAACAATATGTAAACACTAAAAACATTGCTCTGTTGTTTTGAGAGATCCAACATGTCGATTTCTGGCTCGAGCAATGCCATGAGTTTGTAGTGGGACTTTCTATTGTTCTGAACAATGAAAGATTTGAGACTAGGGGGTTGTTTGGAAACAAGCATTATACATTCTATTCCGTTTGGTGGAGCTAGAAGTTACACACTTCACCGTGCGGTGTTTGGGGCTGCCACGGCTTGATTTAAAGTAAATCTTTAAATGTTTGCAACAGAGCCAAGTTTGTGTCAGTGACAGAAGACTTCATGCTTTTGGGAGTTGGAGTCATTGCTGTGGCGGCATTCATTCATCATATTTCCACATGGGAAAAGGTACAGCTCAACCATTGAATATAGATTATGATAATTCAGTAATTCAGCTGTGAAGTGTGTTTGAATATGAACAAGATTAGCTTTTCCTGGAGGAAATACCAGTGCTTACAAGGCAGAAAATAAATAGTGTAAAGTTTTAGCTAAGCTCAGATTTAAGGCTTTGATTTGCATACATAAAATGCCACATCAGAGACGTTTTGCCATTTTTATGACCCTCCACATGCATCTTGTTTTCTGACAGATGCACAATAGAATCAACATTTGCTGTGTTAAACAATACAGTGACAAGTGCTGTGTTAAATAATTATGCAAGGATCACGAGACCTATTGCAATTCATTATGCAAATATTATTCTGACATTATCATTTACATTTGATTTATTGTAAGTCATAGAGAGATTTTCAACATTTAATCTTATAAAGTATGTTTTCAAACCCCACAACATTCAGCACACAAAAGGCTGAAATGATCTACAAAACAACTTAAATAATGTCGTCGGTTAATAAGGTCTTTCACACAGAAAAAAACAAAGAATTAAACAATTTGTTGGCTCAACAAACATAACGGATGAAAATAAATAGCTTCTACACAGAAACGTACATATTTATAACATTTTTAGCTTGACTTAATTTGCATTAATGCATACAACACAAAATATGAATTAGAATGTGATCTTCGAGCAATACATAATGTGAAATAATAATTGTGAGTTCCTTGAACTTTGTCTTAAAAATACAACTAATTCAAACAATCAAGTTCCGAAATGAGGTTGTGGGGAATACCCATAAACCCTTGCGACTGCATAATTTAAGCACATTTGTTTGGTCAAAAGGAACTTATTAGGGCATTTAATTAGATGTTATTAATAATTCATAGAGATTTGAGCTCTATTTTATTATTATTGATGTTGTATTGCTGTAATTATTTGTTTTACCATTAGGTTGATTAGTGTGTCCTTTGGTGATGTTGGATCCTGTTCATTCCAAGTATAATTGACTGCTTCCCGCAAGGAACACTCACTATAGACACACCTACTCCAAATAAATCCCCCTTGGATCACAAAGCGATTTCATTGGCTGAAAGAACTTTTAATATTATATGCAATCGCTATATGATAAATATGGTCTTATTTAAGTAAATATAACAAAAACTAACTTTAATATTATGACACATCGTATTGATAAAGCGAAGATATAAATGGCGAAATTGAAATTATTTTCTTACAAGCTAACAAGCTAACTGGTTAGCATATTAGCTTAGCATCTTCTATTCTTTATTTTCATCACGTTCCTCCTCACTGTCACGACCTAGTTATATGGGGGTATGATTGCATTCAATAGAACTGTAGAACAATAGAACTCCTAAAGACATGAATTGAATTGTAGTTTTGCAATATACATAGGAAATCATGTCCACTCACATTAATATGAAGACTTCAGTCATATCAGTAACTTTATAAAAACTGTTTTGTTCTACATGGAGAGGGTCCACACATGGGGGCTGCCATTTTACAATCACACGACCAGCTGAATACTACTCGCTTAATCTCAGCAACCATCCTGTTATTGGATACTTTCACTCATTGATTAAAGTAATCAATAAATACATTTCTACAATGGCATCTGAAACTAAAAATTACTGTCTCATTCAATCCGTGTCATTTTTTCTTGCGCATGTGAACGTGCATAACTGAAGTGCAGCTTTATCTGCACTTCTTTGAGGAATCAATTGTTTAATAACTGACCTCAGTCAATGTTTTCTTATGATCCAATTAAATTAAGTAGTAACAACAATAATGTATATAAAAGTTTGAATCAACGTACTATTAATTGTTAAATCTTATTCGTTTGACATACCTTTTCAAGTAAATATAGTTGAATGAACAGATCCATTTGTGTATATATGTAACAAAGGTTTTGTAGTTATGCTAACATAAAATCCATAAATTGAATTTACTGAAGAAAGTGTGATGCAAAATTGCTACATATATTTGAAGTAAATTTTAAAGTAAAAATGTTTTTCAGTGAGTTAAGTAATTTTTTTATCTTTAATAGAGTTCAGTGTTTATAGCTAACCCTAACCAGAATGTTTGAGTGCTGCCTTGCAAACACTGTAATGACTTCCTTGATGAATCGTTTGCATGTGTGAGAGAATATACATTTATTTTGATGACACTTAAAACCTCTGTAAATGGAAGAAACATCTTTGAGTGAAGAGTTTCTAGCTCATGATGGATTTCTAGTGTGTTTGGTTATTGGTTTTGATCTGTAGGTAGTGCAGGAGCTGACAGGAATCACAGGGATATCTGGCCAGAGTATCATGGAGTTTGCATATGTCACCCTGATGCACATCACCAAGATGAAACCCATGTGACTTCTTTCAATTCTATGTGTGAAATCAAATGTATAAATTGTGAGGACCCGTTTAGAGCCAGAGTACAGATAAAGCCAATACTGGTGATGGTAAAAAAAAAAAAAAAGAAAACGTGAGAATAATTTTTTTCCTCCTACTTTAAATTCTCTTATTTGCTTTCTGTCAATGTAAACATACTATAAATATACATAAACAATACATAAATATTGTAAGTATTAAACTGAAAGAGAAAATTTGCCATTTATGTTGTATTGTGCATACATTTCCAAAAGAAATTAGGAATTTATTTGTGGAGATTTCTGTGCCACTCCTTCACAATGAACAGATGTATATCAGATAAATAGTAGCAGCATGTGTAAAATATTTAAATGGTCATAGAAAAACCTAAACCTTTAATAACCATAGTTATATTTTAAAGTTAAAAATTATAAAATGTAACCATTCTATTATTTTTACTCTATTATAGTCATCTAACTAGCTCGTGCTATCGAGAAATTGCATGTTGTCAAGTGGCTGGTTTAATTAAAGTGCTGTTGTCGTAGTAACTTTTTTTGACATTTGACATAATACACATTTTAAGTACAATCTGATCATTGGTTACCTATGAAGCATGTTCTTTGAGATATCTGTCATTTTCACTAAAAAACTTGACAACCAAAACAAACTGAATGGCTTCAGTTTAATTGTTCACCCAAAAATTTCAATTCTCTCATCATCATTTACTCACCCTCATGCCATCCCAGATGTGTATGACATTCTTACTTCTGCAGAACACAACGAAGATTTTTAGAAGAATGTCTCAGCTCTGTAAGTCAATACATTGCAAGTGAATGGTGACCAAAGCTCCAAAAAGCACAAAAAGGCAGCATAAAAAGTAATCCATAAAACTCCAGTGGTTTAATCCATGTTTTCAGAAGTAATCTAATTGATATTGAGTTAGAACAGACCAAATTATAACTCCCTTTTGACTGTTCATCTTACCATTGCTGTCTCTAGGCATGACCATGATTTTGAGCTCGATTACACTTCCTACAGTGCTTGACGCATGCACAGAGCGCTAAATGGTGCTAGGAAGTGTAATCAAGCTTGAAATCATGATTGCCAAGAAGACTGCTTATGTCAAGATTTATAGTAAAAAGTTTGTTATATTTTGGTCTGTTCTTACCCACAATTATCATATCGCTTCTGAAGACATGGATTTAACCACTGGAGTCATCTGGATTATTTTTATGATGCCTTTATGTGCTTTTTGGAGCTTCAAAGTTTTGGTCACCATTCACTTGCATTGTAAGGACCTACAAAGATATTCTTCTAAAAATTTTTGTTTGTGTTCTGCAGAAGAAAGAAAGCTATACACATCTGGGATGGCATGAGTGTGAGTAAATGAGAGATTCATTTTTAAACTATCACTTTAAAGGTGAAATGTGTAATTTCTGCACCACCAGTGGTAACAAAGAAATTGCAATCTGTTTGTTGAGTGGCCTGTATGGGCCAGACATTACACAATTTGCTCAACCAATTGAGTTTGGGGCAAGCTGTGTTTAAAACTTACTGTTTTTGAAAACAGTCATTATTTTGCAGGTCTCTTTGGTGCAGAAATGACACACTTCACCTTTAAAAAGACCCACCAAGACAACAGTGGCAATTATATATAGAACAGGTTTTAAAGTTACCATATTCCTAATAAACGGCCCTTTTATTTAATTTCTTTACTAATAGAAAGACACCTCTTGAGGGGAAGTTAACAAGTCTCTGGCTGAAAATGTTTCCTATCTGGTGGCCCATAGCTCTCATTATGTGGACAATATTTTTTGGATTTTTCTGAGTAAATAAAATAATTTTGAAATGTATTACAATATATATTACAAAGTCGAAGCTTTTCTGGATTTTGACATTTCATTCATTGTAGCTACAACTAGTAAGCTTTTCTAAATCTGTTTTTATTGGATGATTTGTCACAGTTCTTGAAAAGCACAGTTCTTGAAAAACACTTGAAAAGTGGTAAATGGCAGTTTTATCATATCAGTGCAAATGTGGCTATTGCCATCCTGTATCATGCTGTGGAAGCACATGCCAAGACTCCATCACTTCCATGTGATCACCATAGCAACCTGAGCCTTTTACCAGTCAATGGGGAATTCCCATTTTGACTTGCCAAGTAAGCAAGTCAGCCCTTCAGCCGCTTTCCTTTTGCTTCTCTTTACCAACCAGTTGTTATGCAGCTACTGTTGCCATGCTTGTGTAGAGGGATTAATGGGCACTGATGCCACCCCACCCCCAAAGAAACTCAAAATTGTTTGATCATTGCAATATCTGCAGTGGGAATCGTACCACAGTTGATCACATAACACATGCATTGACAATCACTTATATTGAGCTTGTTGCCCTTGAGAGTTCTTTCTGTTTTTTTATAGCAACAGAAATAAAAGTGGAATTGTGTAGGCTTCCACCCACTGACAGTGAACAGTGTTGCATGATAGGGTTATTTCCTCTGTGAAAGCGACTGATTCTGCTGTTCAGATCTATGGGTTGGTGCCAAAGTAATTTCCATGTTTCTCACTGACTCTCAGCATCCTTGGAACAAGAAAATAAGTCAAATAATGACGATTATATAAAGAGACTTGTGCAACATGGTGGAACAACAGTGATGGTTGTTTCTTTATGTAGCTGTTTCATGACGACTCGATTGGTTTTGAATGATCTTATAAATGTAAATGTTCTAAAATGCTCTTTTGAACATTCAAGACAGTGGGATGTTTAAAAGAAAAAGCAAAGACATGGTTTAAAAGGCAGAATACTCCATTGGGACCTTGCTAGACTCAGCACAGTTTGTGGGCAGGTTGCTCTCTGTAGTATCTTCTTGGCAGAGCTCACTATGACAGGGGTAACATGCCTCCTCAGATTTTTGAGCCAAGTGTTTTTTGTAAGCAACTCCCAATAATATATTTGCATCTTTAATCAATTCAAAGATTTATTTTGATAGCGATTTATTTTTTTTAATCAATACGTATTGGACCGGAAATGTAAAAATATAAAAATAGTGCCTTATAAACACCCCAGTGAGCAAGCCAAAGACAACAGTGGCAAGGAAAAACTTCCTATGATCTTTCAACAAATATTCCTAATTTATTTTTAGACATTTTCCTTATTTTAATAACATTGATGGGCTGTTCAAAACATAATTAATAACTATTTAGAATTACATATTAACAATTATATATAAATGTTTTTAAATTGGTCGGAACTCTGTAGAGAGACGAGAGATTATAAGTGTTTGTTTATAATTCATGGCATATTGTTTATTTACTGGGTGACCAGATCGCAAAACTGCATTAACCTTGTGCGACCCCATGTACACATGCGTGGACGTTGTATTATGTCTTTGCTATACGTACTGCATAATTAAAATTAATTTAAACAACTGATCTCAGTTCAGGAGACTCTGTTGTCATTAAAGGGTTAATAAACCTTCGACGTATAGAGTCATGTGACAAAACAACATAGTACCGATCACAGCGGAATTTGTCTTTGGGAGAACCGGCAACAAAACTATATCTGATAAGAAACCTCATCAAGTTTTAACATTGGAACCTCAGTCAAAATATTAGAATCTCTAATTTCATCCATTATGCCATTTCTTTTTTTATTTGAGCATTTTCTCATAAAACACCATGCTGCTAAACATAACGATACACTAATGTGTACAACAGCTAATTTCCTTAGAACGCCTATATTCACTGTGCTTTATCACATTGAGAATCAATGGGTTCATCCAAAAGCTGAAACACATTGATTTCAGAGGCTTTATATGGAGTTTGGATGAAAATAAGCTGGATTTCAAACTGTTCTGAGACCAGTGCAGACAGACAGCACACTGGAGGTTAAGTCATTCTCTAAATAGGGAGTAAGGGAGCATCTTGTAGCTTTCCTATGCAGCTAAGTGCATTCACTCCTAACATCCAATCAAAAGTTCAGTTTCAGGCTGCAGATGATGTTTGAACCACTCAAAATGGTAGACATGAGGCAATTGTAATCAGTACATAGAGTCAGAATTTATAATGTATCATTTTATTTTAACATGGTTGACAGTGATTGGATGATGCTGGCCATTAATTCATATCAGAATTAATTATGCTAATTTCTGATATAATGTCTCAAAAACAGGAATAATCAACACTCTTGGAAACATAATAAACATTTTGATTACAAATAGTAGCTTTGTATTATGTAACTTAGTCCCACTGTCCACATATGTGGACATACATTTTTAGGAAAACTACTTGCTTTAGAATTCTTTTTCTTCATGTTTATTAGGTGCTACTAGTTACAAATCAAAAAGGGAAATGCAGAATGCACACAGCAATCGCGCTCAAGTCTCAGGAGGTTAATAATATCTTTAATATTATTATATTTATTCAAGTTCTGATCTCCAGACTCACTTTATATTAGGTGTCTTTAACTATTATGTACTTATGCATTTTAAGCAATGTACTTATACATATTCGTAAGTGTTGTTACATTATACTTTCATTTTTTTCCTGTCAAAATGCATTTAATTTCTTCTTAGAAAACAAAACAATATGTAACGATAATGTTTTATTAACATTTTCCTAACAAAGTATTCCACAGTATTAAGATAGAAATGCACTAAAATAGCATCAATTCAAGTAACACTTAAGGCCCTATGAAATCTGTTGAAAAATAAACCTAATCCTAAACCTAACTTTACTCTAATCCTAATCTAAACTCTACCCCTACTCCTTAACCTACCTGTACCTTGACCTCAGTAGCAGCAAATGGGAATTTTTGTGAAGTATTTTTCAGACCAACATGTTACACAATAAGTACATTGTAATGGATGTATTTTAATGTTAGTACATATTACTTACAGACAGCTAATATAAAGTGAGACCTGATCACCAAACTGAAAAGATGTATTTTTTGTTAGGGCCTATTATATTTGTCTGTGGATGGAAATACTATATATATAGTTTTGTTAAACGTGCTAGCTTTTTTTTTAAAACCAGATGACCGTAAGTACATTTCTTCTCCTGAAAGTCTAATAATACATATAAAAGACCTAGAATCATGTTACTAAACCTATATTTTTGTAAAATAATTTGTATTTGTTTCCTGGTGAATTGAACACTAGAGGTGCTAGATCAACAATGACTTTTAATCTCTTTCACAGAAATCACGTGTAAAGTGTCAGATCATCAGTTCAGCTGTTTTTTAATGATATCTAAACACTTTTACCAGTGCATGACTTTAACATTTGCTTTGCATAAAGAACTACATTTACAGGATTGTTTGTGTGTGATCGAATTGCGCTGAAGCTCAACTTATAGATTGTTGCACTTGCAATGTAAAAAACTGGGTACTAATCCTGAATAGCATGCGAGTCGACACGCAAGCTAAAAGTGTAAACAAAAAACGTAGAAAGGTAGGTTTTGTTCATTCACAACTTGATAAAGCATTAACCTCGAAAACCTAATCTGTTTTTTTTATCTCACATTTGCCTTTTCTGACACTATTGGTTAGGTTTAGGGAGACTGGTTCATTAATAATTCGATAGAAAGCATTAACCTTAAAAATCTGTTTGGGACAAAATTGAACTTGCTTTCAGCAATACTCAGTGAACATTTTACAACGGAACTGCTGCAAGGAACCACACAATCATTTTGCCAAAATGTTGGCACAGTCATGTAATTTTCATGAGGTAAGTTTGTATAAAACTGTTACGGCTGATCTTGGAACAGTGAAATAATTAATTTGTTATTTAGGTTAGAGAATCAATTTAGGCTTCGTGTTCTTTGGCCTGGCTCATACTACTATTCTAAACGTGCACAGTAGTGTGTAGTCATTGACAATTAGCTGATTACCTTATTTGCTCCAATAACAGTGTGAGAATTACATTTTGAATCCCTAGACAACAAGGGTGAAAATTAAACTAGTATTAAATGAGAGAAGTGTAATGATTTGAGCAACAAGGGGACCTGAAAGAACAGATGGATTGAATGCATAATGTATTTTTACAGTCTACATGATGTCATTTAAACTTCTAGTCCTCCAGGACTCTAAAAGAATGGAAAGCAGCACAGAGAAGAATTTGTTCTCTGAATGATAGAATGTGTAAAAATGTACGAATGAATGACCTAAATTGTGCATGTAGAAGACTTGTCTTTAGGATAGACTACAAAGACTATTATTTAATTACCTGCATCGGTACAGTTATCCTATCAGAGACTACAGTTGTTTGAAAGAGATAACAATCCCTTATGACTTTATTTGTACCATGTAACACAAAGAGAGATGTTTACCAGAATGTCAAAGTTTCATCCATACAATAAAAGTGAATAGGGACAAGGGGCTGTCCACTCAAAAAAGGTATCATAAAGTAGTCCATACAACCAGTGTGCTATATTCCAGACTGGAAATAAGTTATTATTCACTGAAAATCTGGCCGTGGTCACCATTCACTTTCACTGAATGAAAAAGAGCAGCTTGGACATTCTGATATAAATTAAACCCTTCGTGGTCCATGGCTGAAAAAAGACATGCACGTTTTGAAATCCATGATGGTGAGTTAAGTAGACAATTTTTATTTTTGGATGAACTATTCTTTTAAGACAGACCCCAAACATTACAATGAAATCATTATCTCTCTATTGTAATCATTATCTTAATATCACACTAATATATATATATATATATATATATATATATATATATATATATTTTATAAAATAATCATAACTGTCATAACGCATATTATTTCACTAAATGACACTGAAGAATTGCTTTGAATTTACATGTTTTGATTGTGTAGCTGTTTCACATGAATCAATTAAGTTACATCAACATTTCCCGCTCTTGGTTTAGCTCATTAACTATTTGTCAGAAAACATTTTTTGTTTTGTTTTCATATTAATTTTCATGTCCCTCACATGAATAATTTCTTCAGTTTTACATAATATTTTTTGTTACTTCTGATTATGACATAAGGTTTTGCTAGTTAGTTAACTTTTAGCTAGCAGTAGCACACATTAGCATGCTAAATGCTAGGTTGTAATTGCTCCTTGTGTAAAGCAACATAAGCATGTTGTTTTTGTACCCATTCTCAACCTAGACGAAACCTTCACTCTTCACCACAATGGTTACCCAGTGTAACAGAATCCATTCTAAATTCCAAATTAACAACATTAAACACCATTAATCCATTCTTTAACTCCTCTTACTCAAAAATGCATAAAATAACACAGCAAAAGTTCAACTAAAAATGAAAATTCTCTCATCATTTACCTTATGCAATCCTAGATGTTTATGACTTTCTTCTGCTGAACACAAGCAATTATGTTTAGAAATATAGCTCAGCTCTGTTGGTCCATCCAATGCAATTGAATGGGTGCCAACATTTTGAAGGTCCAAAAAGCATATAAAGGCAGCATCAAAGTAATCCATAACACTCCAGTGGTTAAATCAGTGTCTTCATAAGCAAAATGATAAGTGGGGGTGAGAAACAGATCATTATTTAAGTCTGTGTTTACCATAAGTTCTCCTCCCAGCCCAGTAGATGGCGATATGCACAATGAATGCTAATCACCAAAAACAAAAGAAGAATGTGAAAGTGATAATGGAGATTTATAGTAAAAAAAGGACTTCAATATTTATGTTTCTCACCCACACCTATCATATTGCTTCAGAAGACTCAGATTAAACCACTGGAGTCATATGGATTACCTTTATACAATTTTTGAGCTTCAAAGTTCTTGTCACCATTTACTTGCATTATATGGACCTACAGAGCTGTGTTTGTGTTCTGCAGAAGATAAAAAGTCATACACATCTGGGATGGCATTAGGGTGAGTAAATAAGAGAATTTTCATTTTTTGGTGAACTATTGCTTTAAGTTCAAAAATGTTTTTCTCACCACATCAAGTCCCATGCAAAGAATGCTGTCAACTACAAATACCCTTACCCATGTTGTTAGTAGAGTGCATATTTTAGAAAATTACATTTATCGAAAGCAAAGAAAACTAATTTAGAAGATAAAAACAATTTTGTTATGTAGATCACAAATAATGTGATTTAGTAAATTGGACAACCTACGTTTTCCTTTCTACTTTCAGTGTAGATGATGTTTTGAATATTTTAATTTATTTAAATATGTTGGTTGCTCTGAAGGCTTTGGTTTCTCTCCATCCGCTAAAAAAATAAAATAAAGTCATTACACTTACTTTTGAGAAAAATCATTACACGAGTCAATCTTCACCACAACGGTACCCCCAAAACTCCAGCATAGCAGACTCTCTTTTTAAACACCGGTGTAACAGAACATTAAACATGATCAAATCCCCTCCTATTCTCGTCTTGCTCAAAAATGCATCAAATAACACAAACACTTGTTCTCCCCATCCCGTCCCATGCAAAGCCTGCTGGCAAATGTAAATCCCCTACCCAGTTTTATCAATGCTACAAAAATAATTAATGGAGCCCCAAATCAAATGGATTAAGTAAACTTCAGTTGTACAACTTTAAATGGATAGAAGGCAATACAATCATGTTGTGACACACTGTTCTAGAATTGTGTTGCTTCAGTTCATTTTAATTAAGTAAGCATTACATAAAACAGCATAAGTTAGTAATGCAATCAGTACATCTGCGTCCACTGGTTCAGGTCAGAAATGATCTTTTGATTGACGTCGACCTTGCGCCCCCCTCTTGCATGATAACGACAGTCCCTCCCATGGTTATTAATAATACATGACATTACAGTTGGTCAAGGCAGAGGTTGTGTGCGTCTGTCTGCGTAGCGTTGAAGATTCAGTTGGCTAATGAACCGATTGAATGGTATTCACTCTACAGTAGCGGGGAGTCGCATCGCTGTGATTTGATTCTCGACCAGTCCTCTGTGCACTCTTACTGGCGTTGACTGATACATAGAGCGGAGCAAACGGACAACATTTAGCGCGAGTATCTGCTGTCATGAGAAAAAGCACGCAACAATTTCACTCGGGTTACGTGGAAACCGGCGCCGACGCCACTGAAGGAAGGTGGGGCGGAAAGTAAGATAAGTGAGGTACGTCGTCGCCTTTGATGTGTTTGTATGTGTGAAAGTGTATTTCATTAACCAGCATTTATATCAAAACGAGGCCAGCAGGACAATAGACATGCAGGATCAAATCTGTCAGTCACCGAATGTTTTGTGATCACATATATGGTTGCATTAGTGTGAATAGTGAAGCATGCTAAACACAGTTGGAAATCTTGAACATTTGCCAACCAGAGTAGAAAACATGCCTCCATTGAACAGATTCCCTCCATAAGATGCCTATTGAAACACTAAAACCACAAACTAACCAGTAAGTTTTTTTGAGAATCTGTCCAGCAGGGTTTGGTGATGGTTGAAATGGATGTGACTTGGTTTGATTTTGGTGAGGTGAAAAGAGGAAGAGGAATCTAAATATTGCTTAATTGGCTGTTTTATTTTGTTATTCCATTGCTAAATATTTGAGATAATCCTGGTCCGATGAAGAGACAACCCATATTATAGGTCAAGATGCCCCCCTAATGTTTGCACATTAGTCCCTGCCATGGGGTTAAAGGAATATTCTGGGTTCAATACAAGTTAAGCTCAATCGACCGCATTTTTGGCATAATATTGATTACCACAAAATTTAATTTTGACTCGTCACTCCTTTTCTTTAAAAACAAGCAAAAATCTGGGTTCCAGTGAGGCACTTACAATGGAAGTCAATGGGGCCAATCTATAATTTTAAAACAGTTAAAATACTGTTTTAAAAGTATAGCCACAAGACATAAACAATATGTGTGTTTGCATGATTTTAATATGAGAAAATCACTTTAATGTGTAGTTATAGCCAATTTTACACCTTTGTTGCCATGACGATGTCATGTCTATAAACCCTAAATTGACTGTAAAAATAACACTTTGAACAACTTTACTGCTCAAATAATGCATGAGTTTTAACAGTACAATTAATGTAAGTGCTTTTATAAAATTATAAGCTTCACATTTCTGCCTTTTTAAATTCTTCAAAAATTGCCCCCATTCACTTCTATCGTAAGTGTGGAGGGACGAGTCAATATTTATTTTTGTGTTGATCAATATTATAACATAAATGCTGTTTTTCAGTGCACAGGGAATGTTTGCTATATGTGTGTAACACTTATGAAGTTTCCATTACCAGATTTCTGTAGTTTAGAATGAGGTTGTTTTTTGAACATTTTTAGCACCTAATACACTCCAGTTTCCATTGGTGTGGCCAGACATGACACCAAGAGCTGGACAGGAACGGCACAGGTATGCTAAGATAAAATGCACATTAAAGGGTTGGACGAAATATCCCGCTCTTTTTCCAAATCAACCTATTTGATTTAGGTAGGACAAGTGACAATATTGTAACTGGTATAACTGGAGTTTATCAGTAACTTCTGCATGTTTGCCACATTTATTTTTTGCTAGCCTAATTGTTGTATTTGTGGTATATAAGACAAGTTATACTGTATTTTCTTTATGATGTAAAGGCCTCAAAATTTGAATTTTTGACTGCCAACTTTTAAAATACAAAGTTCTTTTTATTTAAATATGCATTTATTCAACTGCTTTAAATGTATAGTTCACCCAAAAATGAAAATTCTGTCATCATTTACTCACTTTCATGCCATCCCAGATGTGTATGACTTTCTTTCTTCTTCAGAACACAAACAAAAAGTTGTCCATAAGACTCCAGTGGACTCCGGAGTCTTCTGAAGCGATGCAATCACTTTGGATGAGAAACAGATCAATATTTAAGTCCTTTTTTAACCATAAATCTCCACTTTCACATTCAGAATGTGAAAGTGAAACTGAAGATTTATAGTAAAAAAAGGACTTCAATATTTATCTGTCTCTCTCCCACACCTATCATATTGCTTCTGAAGATATGGATTTAACCACTGGAGTCCTATGGATTACTTTTATGCTGCCTTTATGTGATTTTTGGACCTTCAAAGGCCTGTTCACCATTCACTTGGATTGTATGGACCAACATAGCTGAGATATTCTTCTTAAAATCTTTGTTTGCGTTCTAATGAAGAAAGAAACACATCTGGGATGGCATGAGGGTGAGTAAATTATGAGAGAATTTTCATTTTACGGTCAAATATTCCTTTAATTTGGATGGATGTTTTCTATGTAAAAAATAGGTTTACATACAATATTAAGTAACTGTCACATCACTTATCTATTATAAACTCTACATGTACACTCACCTAAAGGATTATTAGGAACACCATACTAATACTGTGTTTGACCCCCTTTCGCCTTCAGAACTGCCTTAATTCTACGTGGCATTGATTCAACAAGGTGCTGAAAGCATTCTTTAGAAATGTTGGCCCATATTGACAGGATAGCATCTTGCAGTTGATGGAGATTTGTGGGATGCACATCCAGGGCACGAAGCTCCAGTCCACCACATCCCAAAGATGCTCTATTGGGTTGAGATCTGGTGACTGTGGGGGCCATTTTAGTACAGTGAACTCATTGTCATGTTCAAGAAACCAATTTGAAATGATTTGAGCTTTGTGACATGGTGCATTATCCTGCTGGAAATAGCCATCAGAGGATGGGTACATGGTGGCCATAAAGGGATGGACATGGTCAGAAACAATGCTCAGGTAGGCCGTGGCATTTAAACGCTGCCCAATTGGCACTAAGGGGCCTAAAGTGTGCCAAGAAAACATCCCCCACACCATTACACCACCACCACCAGCCTGCACAGTGGTAACAAGGCATGATGGATCCATGTTCTCATTCTGTTTACGCCAAATTCTGACTCTACCATCTGAATGTCTCAACAGAAATCGAGACTCATCAGACCAGGCAACATTTTTCCAGTCTTCAACTGTCCAATTTTGGTGAGTTCTTGCAAATTGTAGCCTCTTTTTCCTATTTGTAGTGGAGATGAGTGGTACCTGGTGGGGTCTTCTGCTGTTGTAGCCCATCCGCCTCAAGGTTGTGCATGTTGTGGCTTCACAAATGCTTTGTTGCATACCTCGGTTGTAAGCGAGTGGTTATTTCAGGCAAAGTTGCTCTTCTATCAGCTTGAATCAGTAAGCCCATTCTCCTCTGACCTCTAGCATCAACAAGGCATTTTCGCCCACAGGACTGCCGCATACTGGATGTTTTTCCCTTTTCACACCATTCTTTGTAAACCCTAGAAATGGTTGTGCGTGAAAATCCCATTAACTGAGCAGATTGTGAAATACTCAGACCAGCCCATCTGGCACCAACAACCATGCCACGCTCAAAATGGCTTAAATCACCTTTCTTTCCCATTCTGACATTCAGTTTGGAGTTCAGGAGATTGTCTTGACCAGGACCACACCCCTAAATGCATTGAAGCAACTGCCATGTGATTGGTTGATTAGATAATTGCATTAATGAGAAATTGAACGGGTGTTCCTAATAATCCTTTAGGTGAGTGTATCTGCTTGTAAAAAAAAACATGGAGACTTGATTAGAGAGATTTAAAGATGAAAACGTAATTTTCAATACACTGATCACCTTTTTAATGAAGAAAAAAAAACAAAACAGTAAAATCGGTTCATGTGTACATTACCCTTAATGCCCACAGACCTTATTTTTGCACATAAACCATCATGTTCAAAAGAATGCAGAAACCATTTGAAATCGCAGAAAAGACTGAAGAATAGACCGTCCCACACACTAGAGGTGGTATAGAGTGTAGGCAAGTAGTTTAGAATTCACAACATAGCCCATCCACTGTGGACCAGACAGCATGATAACCGTATTGAGCTTAGCAATCATGTAGTAGTCATCGGTCCAAATCCAAGAGTGGACTGTCTAGTATACATGCATATTATCTTTGTTTGAATTGAGTAAAATGCTTGATGAGAGTGTCAGTAAGGTAATGTAAAATAAACATCATGTGGTTAAGAAGGATGTTTGAGCAGCTGTTTCTGTGAAAGACATAGCGAGACTGTATTTTTTCTTGTAGGCAGCTCGGCACGAAAGCAGATTTATAATCTGGGAGCTTGTGATTTCGCTGTCAATTCCAAAGACACAATATGTAACGCTCTGCTACTGGGCACTTAAAGGAACATTCTGGGTTCAATATAAGTTAAGCTCAATCGACAGCATTTGTGGCATAATATATATTACCGCAAACATTTATTTTGATTTGTCACTCGTTTTCTTTAAAAAAGCAAAATTCTGGGTTCCAGTGTAGTGAATGGGGCCAATCCATAAACATTAAAATACTCCACTCTTTCAAAAGTATAGACACAAGAGAAACAATATGTGCGTTAACATGATTTTAGTGTGATAAAATCACTTACAAACCTTTTCTATGTAAAGTTATTGCCAATTTAAAACTTCATTGCCATGATGCTGTTATATCATCAAATCGTAATATGACGTAATGACTAAAATTACAATTTAAACAACTTTAAAGCTGAAGTAACACACATGTTTTACAGAAGAATTAATGTAAGTGCTTTTATAAAATTATAAGCTTCACATTTCTGCATTTTCTACCCTCCAAAAATTGGTTCCAAAAGTAGGGCTGGTCGATATGGCCAAAATTGTTACCACGGTAATCTTTTTCATGTTGATCGATATCGATATTTATCACGATATACATTTACACATTGCTCTTTCTTTTTTTTATTTCAAAGTTGACGGAAGAAAAGAAGAAAAAATTAATTCTAATCAGTCAAAATAGTCTCTGTAAAACTACACAGGTGGTCAAGAGACGGCCAATGCAGTGGGGTCTGTGGGATCTTTTACCAATTTTACTGTCTTTTACCGTTTATCAATTGAAAATGAATGTTAAAAGATCATCTGTTTGTTCTGAAGCATATTGACAGCAGTCCAGTATTTGTTGGAATATTTTTACATCAAAATGAATTTTTTTTATATTTTTTTAGATTCAGATATCCAAGTATGGGGCATAGAAGCCCTTGTGACTCTGGAATGATGCTGAATGTGGGTTCTGCGGTGTCCTGAGTGAAAATTTAGAAAACATAATTTTTTCTTTTTAAAAACATTTGTATATTTTCATTAAAGTGAGAGACTAGTCTACCAACTAGTAATTTTAGTCTTTCCTTATCCATTCCAGACATCTAATTAATTTTCACAAAATTAGAACAGAAATCGATTTGTTTATTCGATCTGTTTATTATTAAAGGCTCGTAGCATGCTGATTAATAAAGATACATTTAGAAGGGAAAAACGTTTTGGTCTAAAAGGTGCTTTGAAACCATGTTAACTCATGCAGAGCTTCATGTCAACACACATGCAGCGAAAAGAGCGCATGCGGAGGGGAACAGGGCAGAAATGATGCATGTTTGTTGTTAGAGAACAATATTCAAGATTACAGTGCAGAAAGATCAGAGCTGTTGTCCACATCACTGTTGTTCTGTCGCGCTCTTCACTAGAGATGATGAGAGGGCACAACCATTGTCATGAAGTCTTGCGGTGTGGATGGAATCAATCCGATGTCCAACGTAACCTAATTGTTAGCAAGGCAGCTAGCAATAAAAAGTTCATCCAGTCTGACTGAATTCATTCCTATGAAAGCCGAGCACCATGCTCGCAAGGTGGATCGTAGGATTGGCAGCGGTGCGGAGCAAGCTCTCTCCTAGCGCTGTGAGCGCCTTTGAGCGGATTTCGTCCGTCCCAGTGGAAACACAACCTGAGAAAGCTGAACTGCTTGTGTTTTAGCGACACGCAGTAAATATAGAAAATTCCTCAAAAGCTTATCATCGATATCGTGGATTTTCTTAATCGTGATTTATATCGATATCATTTTATCGCCCAGCCCTATACAAAATATTGGCAGTGACATACATTTTGTGTTTCGCAAAGTTTTCTGTTTCAGTTGTTGTGGTGTTGATTCACATTGTTTCTAGATTATTGTGCAGAGTGATCAGATGCATTTTAAATAATTGCCAAAAAAAAGGATTTTACAACTTTATCACAAAAACAAAAATTTCACTGTTTTTTGGCCCTGGCACAATATGACAAGCTAACATAATTTCACTAATCATATCAGCAGCACCTGGGAAAGTGTGAATGAGTACTAGTCAGGTGAAATCACTCTATCATTCTGATTGGATTATAAGAGCACACTGATTGCTATAAAAGGAGGGAAGAAGTGCTTCCAATCATTGTGTTCTTAGCAATGGTTACCTCTAAAGAAAGACATGCAGCCATCATCGCTTTGCATCAAAATTGCTGCAAAGAATATTGCACCTGTAAGGACCATTTACCGGATCATCAAGAACTTCAAGGAGAGAGGTTCAACTGCAGTGAAGAAGGCTTCAGGACATCCTAGAGTGTCCAGCAAGCACCAGGACCATGTCTTCCTGAGGAGTCAGCTACAGAATCGTGTCACCAATAGTGCAGAGCTTGCTCAATATTGGCAGCAGGTTTGTGTGAGTGCATCTGCACGCACAGTGAGGCGAAGACTTTTGGACAATGGCCTGGTGTCAAGAAGGGCAGCAAAGAAGCCACTTCTCTACAAGAAAAAATCAAGGAAAGACTGAATTTCTGCAGGAAGTACAAGGATTGGACAGAAGAAGACTGGTGCAAAGTTATTTTCTCTGATGAAACCCCCTTCTGACTGTTTGGGACATCTTGAAAATCGATAGTCCTGAGAATAACGCTACCAAGAGTCCTGTGTCATGCCAACAGTGAAGCATCCTGAGACATTCCATGTGTGGGATTGCTTTTCATCCAAGGGAGTGGGCTCTCTCACAATTCTGCCCTAAAACACTGCCATGAATAAAGAATGGTATCAAAACGTCCTGCAAGAGCAACTTCTTCCAACGATCCAGGAGCAATTTGGTGATGATCAGTACATTTTCCAGCATGATGGAGCACCGTATCACAAGGCAAGAGTGATAATGAAGTGGCTCAGAGATAATTACATTGAAATTTTGGATCTGTGGCCAGGCAAATACCCAGATTTTAATCCCATAGGGAACCTGTGGTCAGTCCTCAAAAGGCGAGTGGACAAGCAGAAGGCCTCAAATTGTGATCATCTCCAAGCACTAATAAGGCAAGAATGGATCGCCATCAGTCAGGATTTGGCCCAGAAGCTGATATCCAGCATGCCAGAGCAAATTGCAGAGGTTATGAAGAACAAGGGTCAACAATGTAAATATTGACTCTTTGCATATATTGAATGTTTTTGCCAATAAAAGCATTTTAAAACTTATGAAACGCTTATCATTGTTTTCCAGTATACCACAGATACATGCGAAAAAATTATCTACAAATACTGAAGCAGCAAACTTTATGTAAACACAAAATTTATATCACTGCCAATACTTTTGGCCATGGCTTGTGAGTGCCTCACTGTAACATCGATTTTTGTTTAAAAGAAAAAAAGGAGAGACAAGCCAAACACTTTTTTTTAGTGGTAATCAATATTATGCCACAAATGCTGTCAGTTGAGCTTAACTTGTATTGAACCCTGAATATTTCTTTAATTAACTGTCACAAATAATTATTTGATGCTGCTTATGAAGCAGTTAACCTCTTCTAATGCGCTGATATAGCCCGAGATTATGAGCTAACGCTTATTACATTGCAGTTCCATAATATAGATCGGTAACTTGGCATATCTCACACAGCAGTAATCTGAAGTTTTATTGATATGTTTCTTTAAATTAGAGGTAGAATCCTTGAATGCCAATATCTCGACCTACTGTACATAGACAAGCAAAGCTGACCATCCAGGTGTTGTACTGCTTAAGGTCACATTACCCCCCACCTCCTTCATGATTATTAATAGCAGTTTGCGCCAGGTCTATTGCTTCCATTTAACAGGAGTCGGGAGACATATTATTCTCTTTTTAGCAAATCATGCTGATGGATATTAAAAAATGGGGCTTAAAGTACAGTTACAGCACTTAAAATATACTCAAGTAAAAGTATATTGTTTTTAAGCTATTTAATAAAGTACATTTTCCTACATTTCGTTAATTTACACCCCTGATGGTTTTTTTGAGGATGGTCACAAGGATGTTTTTTGAGATGTTGGCATCTGCCTTATTCGGCAGGCTTCTACCAAGTGGCAGATACATTTGTACCAAAATACTGTCGAGTATGATTGGATCCACTGCCTTTGATTCAAATGTATTAACCTGTTTATTTTGCTCTCCTAACTATGTGGTTGCGTTTGGTTAGTTGCATTTGATTAGTTACATTAAACATTGTTTTTCCTTGTTATCTGCAACACTGTGAGAACATATCTTCAACCCACCATTTGAGAACCAGATCTTGGTTTACTGGTTTACGTTTGTAGACTCAATCTCAAAATGTTTCAACACATTGCATAATGTTTGTTTGGTTAGTTTTACTTGATCTACTGTAGCTTTAGGCCATAATGAGTCACTTTTAGCTTCAGAGTCAAAAGTAAATTGTTCTAATTTTAAGTAATAATTAGTGGTCAACCAACATGGTTTTTTACTGGCCGATGCTGATGCAGATATCCAGAGAGCAGGGTGGCTGATAGGCGGATACAATGCAGATATATCACACAATTTAATGAAGTAAATAACAAACATAAGATCGCAAAAAAAACCTCCTCTTATTTAGCTCTATATTTACTCAATTCTACACAAAACTAAAAAAATGTAATTGCATTTTAAATGGTTGATAGCAGTTTCTTCTGATTTCTGTTTAGTCATCAAATTTTTGTAATTTATTTGCACATGAAGAAATTGTTAATATATTAGGAAGAAGGAAATTATAGTACACGCAGTAATCCAGCAACCATGGATGCATGTCCACGTTAGCAATCGCATTTTCTCAAAAAATACTGAATCAAACTAATTGTACAATAGTTCATATCGAATAAGACATTTCATTATAGCACACGTGAATCGCTTTTACTTTGGGCTGCATCCATAAACAATGGCAGCAGACTTGCTACTTTGCTGCCTTATCAGTTAATGGCTTAAATGGCAGCTGTTTTGAATTGGTCTCCGAACAGTTTAAGCACCTTATTTTCATCCTACCACCATATACAGCCTCCAGAGTCAGCATTTTCCTGGTTTTGGACGCAGCCTTGAAGTTGCACTCGCGTGCTCCTGCGGATCCACCACAAGCTTCAGTCTCCTGACAGTTTAAAAGGCCTAGATCGCCTGCTTGGATTGTCATGGACTGACCATCATGATTTGTGAATCAGATCAAGTTTTGATTCTGGCTGATATAATATACGCTTCAGAGGAAGATATTAGATGAGTGCTCGACAGGAAGAAAATACTTGATTTTTGTGAGGTTTGTGAATTACATCTATTTAAATGAGATCTCTGCATATTTGCAAACGGTATATAATACAAGTTTTATAGATATTGGCTTTTTCTCATTAGACAAGACCGTTAAAGGTTATAGGGAACTGTTGAGGAGAGAGTGGGAGAATTAAACAGCTGAGAACTTTAACATTATGAGCTCAAATGCGTCTGCCGTGGCTCTGATATGCGGACTGTTTAAATGAGACTGTGTTGCACATCAGTCTATTACTGTAG
The DNA here is from genome assembly GCF_025860055.1 of Xyrauchen texanus. Taxonomy (NCBI): domain Eukaryota; kingdom Metazoa; phylum Chordata; class Actinopteri; order Cypriniformes; family Catostomidae; genus Xyrauchen; species Xyrauchen texanus. The sequence goes on from NC_068308.1 coordinate 12,234,407, forward strand.
TAAAACAATGGCACGTGACAAGGAAATGAACCGTGACTGGTCGTTTATATGTTTCTGTTGCGTCACATGCAAGCAGGCGATTCTAGGCACCCTCAAGAAACCTATCTGCCAAACAGGATCATTTATCGGCCTCTGCGATATATCGGTCGACCACTAGTATTAATAATTGTCCTTTGTTAATTTCCACATATATTCTTTCTTATGCTGCTTTTATCCTTTGATCTATAAAGGGATCTGCCTTACTGTTTCACACGTATTTTCACTAAACAGACCTGCCCGACACAGCAAATTTAGCTTAACCAGTGGCCTGGGCAAAGTCTTTCTGGCAGTAAGTCTACTGGTGGCTATATTTAGCATGCTCCCTTGAAGCTATTTCCAGTCATGCCAGTGCAGCTCCGATCTACTTGAATGGAGAAAGACCAAAATCTCAGTTTCAGTCTCAGTTACTGTCATAACCTCCGTTCCCTGATGGAGGTAATGAGACATTGTGTTGATGTAGTGACACTAGGGGTCTCTCTTGAGATCCTTGGTTACCTCTTATCTTTTGAGAAAAGGCCAAGTGAGAATTGGCGAACAGAATTTGCATGTCCCTCCCCCGGACATACAGGTATAAAAGGAGGGAAGCGAGCATCTGTTCAGACAGTTTTTGAGCTGAGGAGCTGAAAGTAAGGTCTCTGTCATTTCAGCAGCTTAGTTCAGTGTTGTAGCAAGAGGGACACAACATACGACAGTAACCGAGACGTTCGTCTTCTGTCACTCACTCTACGTTGTGTCGATGTAGTGACACTAGGGGTCCCTATCTAAAAACGGCACAATACTGAACCGTGTTACGTGGACTGCTGATGCAGGTGCAAGCAAGCTGCTGCATGCGAAAATAGCAGGTGCATCAGACTGCATGTAACCTTCCCCAACACCCCAAAATATGTCATATAGTTCCCCACATCTTTAAGGGAGGGAAGCGATGCTGCAGCCTTTTCTCTCTCTGTTTTCTCTCAATAGAGTGTTGGATGCGGCTGTGGCCATCTTATGCTATAACATGCATCGGGGAAGGCGTTCTTTTCAAATCCTATTCTTTCAGGGGGAAAAGACCCCGAGGAGAAAACATCCTGCCCAGCAGGGGAGGTTAACATGTGGCAAATACATTCCCTGGGACACCCAGGGTCTGTGACTTGTGGACTCGACTGAAGGAGTAGAGCGCACGTCTTCACCTCAGGGGAGGGGAAAGGTGCTATGCGCAAGCAATATTCCCGGCCAGCTGTTGTCACCGTATTTTACGAATTCTACATGTTCAGACCTGTCAAAACACGGGATGAGATCGGCTCTACCTGGAGATTGTAAAATCTCGTGAAGGTATTGGGTGTTGCCCAGCCTGGCACTCTGCAGATGTCTGCTAGAGAGGTGCCATTGGCCAGTGCCCACGAGGATGCCACACTCCTTGTAGATTGTGCTCGAACCCGCAAGGGGTCGGGAACGGCCTGGGTCTGATGCAGTCACGTCCACAATCCACCCGCCTCTTCTTTCCGCTTTACACCAAAGCAGTCAAAGAGCTGCTCATAGTGTCTAAAGCTCTGCGTGCGATCAAAATAGGTGAGCAAAGCACACACTGGTCACAGCAACACTAAGGCTGGATGTGCCTCCTCCTGGGGCAGCGCTTGCAGGTTCACTACCTGATCCCTGAAAGGGGTCGGATCGAACTCCAGGCAAGTTTCGCTGAAGGAGAGTGCTTGCAGGTCCCCAACCATCTTGATGGAAGTGAGGGCAATCAGAAGGGCCGTCTTCAAGGAGAGGGCCTTTAGTTCGACTGATTCTAGCAGCTCAACAGGTCTCTCCGAAGGTCTGAGAGGACAACGGAGAGATCCCACGAGGGGAACAGGCATGGCCTAGGAGGGTTCAGCCTCCGGGCATCTCTAAGGAACCTGATGATCAGGTCGTGCTACCCTAATGACTTACCGTCCACTAAATCATGGTGAGCTGCTATGGCGGCTCCATAAACCTTCAAGGTGGAGGGGGACAGCCGCCCATCCAGCCTCTCCTGCAGGAATGAGAGCACTGACCGACTGCGCACCTCTGTGGGTCATAAGATCCGGAAGAACACCAATTTGTGGATAAACGCCACTTTAGGGCATAACGCTGGTGTGTCTGAGTGATTGTGTCTACGACAGCTGGTGGTAGACCGTTTAGATCTTCTGCATCCCGCCAAGGGTCAGATGTGAAGGTTCCAGAGGTCTGGGCGTGGATGCCAGAGGGTGCCCCATTCCTGAGAAGGAAGGTCCTTCCCCAGGGGAATTTGCCAGGGAGGTACTGTCGCGAGGAGCATGAGATCCGAGAGCCAAGTCCAAGTGGGCCAGTGGGGGGCCACAAGAATGACTTATTCCTCGTCCTCCCTGACATTGCACAGGACTTGTGCAAGCAGGCTCACTGTGGGAAATGTGTGTTTGCACAGCCCCGTGCCCAGCTGTTTGCCAGCTTGTCTGTGCCGAGGCGGGCTTCCATCAGAGAGTACCAGAGCGGGCAGTGGGTGGAATCTCGGGAGGCAAACAGATCTACCTGTGCTCTGCCGAACCAAGTCCAAATCAGCTGGACCACCTGAGGGTGGAGTCTCCACTCTCCACTGAGCGTTACTGTGGCAGCGGGGGCGTGGTCAAGCGCCCGTCCGGGAGAGAAAAGAGGTTAGGGCGCTCACACCTGAGCTAAATTATGTCTAACACCTGTCTCTAATTGCAGTAGCTTGAGGAGAGCAGCATAAAAAGCAGCAGCAACAGAGCCCAGGAGAGAGAGCCCGACACGAAGGCTAAGAAGCTGCTGTGTTGAATATGTGAATAAACTATTGATTTAGAATTAAAAAGCAACCTTACCTGAAACCTGTTGCTGCTGCTTTTTATGCCGCTCTCCTCAAGCTACTGCAATTAGAGACAGGTGTTAGACATAATTTAGCTCAGGTGTGAGCGCCCTTACCGCTTTTCTCTCCCGGACGGGCGCTTGACCACGCCCCCGCTGCCACAGTTACCTGATGTGACAGTGCATCCTCTGTGGTGTTTAGGTTGCCTGGGATATGAGTGGCGTGCAGTGACCTCATTCACTGCTGACTCAAAAGGAGGAGATGGCAGGCGATTTATTTACGCTTAGAAAACTGCACAGGGCAAGACATACAGCCAGCAACTCTAGAAAGTTGATGTGCCAACCCAGCCGAGGCCCCATCCAGAAGCCATCGGCTGCGTGCCCATTGTACACCGCCTACCAGCCCAATTTGGGAGGCATCCGTAGTAACTACGACTCGTCTGAACACCTGCTGTAGAGGGATTCCTACCCATAGAAAACAGAGGTCTGTCCAAGGGCTGAATTAGTTAAGGCAGGAAGTGGTGAGGGCCACACGGTATGTGCCGTGGCGCCATGCCCATCTTGGGACTCGAGTCTGACACCAGTGTTGAAATGGTCTCAATGCATCAACCTGAGCGGTGCGACCGTCTCTGAGGATGCCATTTGCCCCAGGAGCCTCTGAGATTGTTTCAGTGGAACCGCTGTGCCCGGTCTGAACACACTCAGGCAATTCAGCACCGATTGCACATGCTCGCTTGTGAGGCGCGCTATCATTGAGACTGAGTCAAACTCAATGCCGAGTGTAAACGGCTGAGGCGCGTGAGCACCAGGTCCATCTGTGCACAGAGCAACGAGGCACGAGTGTGATGCAGTCGGGCACGTGAAGGCGTAGGGTCCACGTTTATGGGGGCCCGACTGCAAGTGCTCTGTGTCTGATCACCATGAGAATGGTGGTTGGGGCACAGGCTAAGTGACCCAGGGAGTGAGGAAACCGCTTCCTTTGTGACAACGTGGATACCACAGCCCGTTGGGGGTGCAGTAAGCAAAGGAAAGGAAAACAAAAAAGACTCTCTACCCTGCCCTTCACCAGGGAATGGAGTGGTCTGGATACCAGCTCTGTGGTAGACGTCTCTGTCCCTGGGTTGCCCATCTCTGGAGCACGCGGGGGGATGCCCTCGGCGAGCAAACGGAAAGGGGATCTTGAGGCGCGGTGGGGCAAGATGTGTTGAATGGCTTCTTTCTGTTTCTTCACCTTCGAGTACTACTGGGCAAAGCCCTCTACTGTGTCGCTGAATAGGCCGATCTGGGAGATCAGACCAGATTCAGCCACAGAGGGGAGTGACGGTCGATCCCACCAGGTGGTGGCGTTTTGCAGGCACAGATGCACCGCAGCTGCCTTATCCAGCTTGGGGATTTCCGTGCACCCATGGACTTCCCCACCATCAAGGGTAGTGAGAGCGGATGAGAGAGGGAGTCTGTTTCGGGCAGTGAAAGGTGCCGTCAGCTCATCATGCACCTCCGGGAAGAATGGAACAGGGGGACGGGGGTGTTGGCTGTCAGCGGCACCCCAAACCCAGGAACCAATTGTCTCGCAGTGAGAACATGAGCCTTACATAAACACTGCCTCTTTGTGATCTCTGCCCAGACATGAGAGGCAGTGCTCGTGGCCATCAGAAGCAGAGAGGTAACGGCCGCATCCAGTAATGACACAAAGACGGAAGGGCATCTTAAAAAGATGCGTCTTTAAAAAGGCGTTCAACGTCAATGTGCTTACTCTTTTAGAAAAATATATATATACTTTTTTAGAGGGCTGTCAAAGCGCTCAGGGGTGTAGTCTGCACAGGCGTGCAGAAGAATAGAAAAGCTGCTGAAATGTGCCGTATTTCCAACAGCGTATGCTCTTTAGAGATGAGTGGAACAGCAGTGGGTTTTACTCAGCTCGCTGAAACACAACCGCTCGGCTTCGAAGAAAAAATATTTCTGAACAGACGCACGCTTCGCTCCTTTTATACCTATATGTCCAGGGGAGGGGCATGCAATTCTGTTTGCCAATTCTTGTTGGCCTTTTCTCAAAGATAAGAGGTAACCGATGCGCTCAAGAAAGACCCCTAGTGTCACTACATCGAGTGAGTGACAGAAGGGGAACTGACAATATTGGTATCATAAATTGTGATTCTTTGCCTCATGTAAAAAACTAAATTTTGTAGTTAATGCTCATGCACGTTCTAGAGATGATTGACAGGTGATGTCTATATCTAAAAGGTGTTTTGGCTCTTTTACATGGAAGGCGGGACTTACTTTCTTCATCTGTTGACTGTTGGGCGCTCAGACCTCCTTGGTTGAGTGTTCCAATTTCTCCCTTTCAATTAAATAGAAGTGACCCATCTCTGCTAAATAATTTCTGGCCAATTTGAAACAGACCAATCTCAGCAGTGATAAGGGAGCCCCACCTCCCTATATAAGACACCGCCACAGGTCTCTTCTTCATTCTCCGCATATCTCTTCTTCATTAAACTGCAAGGAGGGAAGTTTGGTGAGATGCTTCACTCCTGTTATCATAGAACCGGGTTACGTGAGTAACCTAAAGTTCTCTCTCTAACATTAATTTAGTATCTCACTGTGGGATAGAGCCAACTTCCGTATTGCAGATATGCTGTCTGAAGCAGACCATCAACTGACTTGTATTGTCCAATGTACACTAGGTGTACACCCACCTAATTAATTTGCAAAGAATGTATAGGAGGGGAATCAAAATAACACTGAAGCACTTGTTGATTTGTGTGTGTGTATATATGTTTGTATGTATGTATGTATGTATGTATGTATGTATATATATATATATATATATATATATATATATATATATATATATATATATATATATATATATATATATATATATATATATATGAAGAAAAAAGTTAAAAAGCATGTGTGAGCAAAGAGGCCTACAAACCTGACACCGTGACACTAGTTCTGTCAGGAGGAATGGGCCAAAATCGAAGCAACTTATTGTGAGAAGCTTGTAGACGGCTATCCAAAATATTTGACCCAAGTTAAACAATTTAAAGGCAATTCTAACAAATACTAACATAGTGCATGTTAACTTCTGACCCACTGGGAATGTGATGAAAGAAAGAAAATAAATAATGATCTCACTTTTATTCTGACATTTCACATTCTTAAAATAAAGAAGTTATCCTAACTGACCTAAGATGGAAGGTTTTCTACGATTAAATGTCAGGAATTGTGAAAAACTAAGATTAAAATATTTGGCTAACGTGTATGTAAATTTCTGTATGTATATATATATATATATATATATACATACATACATACATACAGGTGAAACTCGAAAAAGTAGAATATCGTGCAAAAGTTCATTAATTTCAGTAATTCAACTTAAAAGGTGAAACTAATATATTATATAGACTCATTACAAGCAAAGTAAGATATTTCAAGCCTTTATTTGATATAATTTTTATGATTATGGCTTACAGCTTATGAAAACCCCAAATTCAGAATCTCAAAAAATTAGAATATTACATGAAATCAATAAAAAAAAAGGATTTTAAATACAGAAATGTTGGCCCTCTGAAAAGTATAATCATGCATATGTACTCAGTACTTGGTTTGGGCCCCTTTTGCATTAATTACTGCCTCAATGCGGCGTGGCATGGATGCTATCAGCCTGTGGCACTGCTGAGGTGTTAAGGAAGACCAAGATGCTTCAATAGCGGCCTTCAGCTCTTCTGCATTGTTTGGTCTCATGTCTCTCATCTTTCTTTTGGCAATGCCCCATAGATTCTCTTTGGGGTTCAGATCAGGCGAGTTTGCTGGCCAATCAAGCACAGTAATACCATGGTCATTGAACCAGGTTTTGGTACTTTTGGCAGTGTGGGCAGGTGCCAAGTCCTGCTGGAAAATGAAGTCAGCATCTCCATAAAGCTTGTCTGCTGAAGGAAGCATGAAGTGCTCTAAAATGTCCCGGTAGACGGCTGCGTTGACTCTGGACTTAATAAAGCACAGTGGACCAACACCAGCCGATGACATGGCTCCCCAAACCAACACAGACTGTGGAAACTTCACACTGGACTTCAAGCATCTTGGATTGTGTGCCTCTCCATTCTTCCTCCAGACTCTGGGACCTTGGTTTCCAAATGAGATGCAAAATTTGCTCTCATCAGAAAAGAGGACTTTGGACCACTGAGCAACAGACCAGTTCTTTTTTCTTTAGCCCAGGTAAGACGCTTCTGACGTTGTTTGTTGTTCAGGAGCGGCTTGACAAGAGGAATACGACATTTGAAGCCTCAGTCCACTCCTTGTGAAGCTCCCCACACATTTGAATGGCCTTTTCCTGACAATCCTCTCCAGGCTACGGTCATCCCTGCTGCTTGTGCACCTTTTTCTTCCACACTTTTCCCTTCCACTTAACTTTCTATTAATGTGCTTTGATACAGCACTTTGAGAACATCCAACTTCTTTTGCAATTACCTTTTGAGGCTTTCCCTCCTTGTGGAGGGTGTCAAAGATGGTTTTCTGCACAACTGTCAGGTCAGCAGTCTTCCCCATGATTGTGAATTCAACTGAACCAGACTGAGAGACCATTTAAAGGCTCAGGAACCCTTTGCAGGTGTTTTGGATTAATTAGCTGATTAGAGCGTGACACTTTGAGCCTACAATACTGAACCTTTTCACAATATTCTAATTTTCTGAGATTCTGAATTTGGGGTTTTCATAAGCTGTAAGCCATAATCATAAAAATTATATCAAATAAAGGCTTGAAATATCTTACTTTGCTTGTAATGAGTCTATATAATATATTAGTTTCACCTTTTAAGTTGAATTACTGAAATTAATGAACTTTTGCACGATATTCTAATTTTTCGAGTTTCACCTGTACATACATACAGCGGGTGAAATAAGTATTGAACACGTCAACATTTTTTTTCAGTAAATATATTTCCAAAGGTGCTATTGACATGAAATTTTCACCAGATGTTGGTAACAACCCAAGTAATCCATACATACAAAGAAACCAAAACAAATGAGCTCAGCAAATTAAGTTATGTGTAATAATGTGAAATGACACAGGGAAAAAGTATTGAACACATGAAGAAAGGGAGGTGCAAAAAGGCAAGGAAAGCCAAGACAACAGCTGAAAACTATCAGTAATTAAAAGCAATCCAGCCCCTTGTCAGTGCAAATTAATATCAGCTGGTTCAGTCCCAACTGATGGCCTACAAAAAGGTCTCATTGCCAAGGTGTCACACAAGACACATCTCATGATGAGTAAAAGCAAATAGCTGTCTCAAGACCTTCGCAACCTAATTGTTGCAAAACATATAACGATGGCATTGGTTATAGGTGCATTTCTAAGCTTCTGAATGTACCAAATGAGCACTGTTGGGGCCATAATACGGAAGTGGAAAGACAATCATTTCACCATAAATTTGCCTCAACCAGGTGCTCCTCGCAAGATTTCTGACAGAGGAGTGAAAAGAATAATCAGAAGAGTTGTCCAAGAGCCAAGGACCACTTGTGGAGAGCTTCAAAAAGACCTGCAATTAGCAGGTACTGTTGTCTCAAAGAAAACAGTAAGTAATGCACTCCACCGCCATTGCCTGTATGCACACTCACCACGCAAGACTCCATTGCTGAAAAAAAAAGCATGTTGAAGCTTGTTTAAAGTTTGCTGCACAACATTTGGAAAAGCCAGTGAAATACTGGGAGAATATAGTGTGGTCAGATGAGAGCAAAATTGAACTGTTTGGATGCCATAATACACACCATGTTTGGAGGAGAAATGGCACTGAACATCACCCTAAAATCAACATACCAACAGTGAAGTTTGGAGGTGGGAACGTCATGGTGTGGGGCTGCTTTTCAGCAAATGGTACTGTCAAACTTCACATATTTGAAGGAAGGATGAATGGGCAAATTCACAGAGACATTCTTGACAAAAATCTGCTGCCATCTACCAGGATGATGAAGATGAAACGAGGGTGGACATTTCAGCAAGACAATGATCCCAAACACACAGCCAAGGAAACGCTCAATTGGTTTCAAAGAAAGAAAATTAAGCTGCTAGAATGGCCCAGCCAATCACCTGACTTAAATCCCATTGAAAATCTATGGAAAGAGCTGAAGATCAAGATTTATAGAAGAGGCCCATGGAACCTTCAAGATCTGAAGACTGTTTGTGTGGAAGAATGGACCAAAATCAAACCAGAGCAATGTATGCGACTAGTTTCTCCATACAGGAGGCGTCTTGAAGCTGTCATTACCAACAAAGGCTTTTGTACAAAGTATTAAATAAATATCAGTAAGCATGTTCAATACCTTTCCCCCATGTCATTTCACATTATTGCACATAACTTAATTTGCTGAGCTAATTTGTTTGGTTTCTTTGTATGTATGGATTACTTGGGTTGTTACCAACATCTGGTGAAAATGTCATGTCAATAGCATCTTTGGAAATATATTTACTGATTTGTTTTTTTTATGTGTTCAATACTCATTACACCCGCTGTGTGTATATATGTGTGTATATATATATATATATATCTTTTTTACACATTGGCAGATTGATTACCCACACCATGGACTGAATGACTGTAACTTTCAGCCTGTAAAATCTGACAAAATTGTGATGCGATGCCCAATTTGCAGCCGCACAAATGTCCTGGACTGAAATGCCCTTAAACAGCGCCCAAGTCTGCCTTTACAAGAATCAGCCCAAGAAACAAAATGCTGATTACTCTACCTCAATACCTTAGTTCTCTCCCCTTACAAACGTAGAGTAAGAACTGGACACAGAGAATTATGGCGCTCATTCTCCGAGAAAAATGGCGGTGGGTGAAAAGCCAGCAAGTCCACCGGCTTACCTCTGAGCGCCGAGTCACTCACCGTAGACACTCTTAGACAAGTCCACCGCAAAGCGCATACAAGAGTGATGTACCAACAAAGCATGGAGTTCAATAACTCGCTTTGCAGTCGTCAGAGCCAGTAACAAAGCTGAGTTTAGCAAAAGGAGCTTCAATTCCATACTTTCAACTGGCTCAAAGGGAGGCTGAGGAAGCTTGTTCAGGACCAAGGATAGACAGGCTTTGCCACCCTGTTTAAATGCAGAGCGCTGCTCATAAACTTGACCTATTGTACTCGAGTCAATTCCCACATAACAGGCTGATATGGTAGCAAGATAAACCTTGATGGAAGAAAAGGCATTGCCTTTATCCAAATGTTCCTGAAGAAAATGTAAATTGTTATGTGTAAAAAATGTCTTACACATAAAAATGGAACAATGTGTCTGTGTGCACACCACTGGTCAGTATGACTAAGTGACCATATTGTGTTACTCTTCTTAGAGTTCGAATGATTAAACTCAGTGGGGGAAACGTGTAAAGTAGCATGTATGGCCACGGATGTGCTAGAGCATCCACACCATTTAACAAACTGTTTAGCGACCACTCCTTGCGAGTCCTGCTGAGGATAGCTTCCAATAATCTTCACAGGGAAGAGAATGAGAAAGAAGAAGAGACCTGTGGCAGTGTCTTATTTAGGGAGGTGAGGACAAACGAGAGTAAATTAATAACTGATTATTAATGTGTAGATTGGAAAATAAATGTGCTTTTTGGCCGGGCAATAACATTTTATTAACAGGGGAGTGAAATGTGCTTATGTAAACATATTTGGTTCAAACCTGTTCTGGGATTTGCAATTCTTTTGAATCCGATACCGAAGCAGCCACGTGGTTTTCAGCTGAATGAAGCTTCAGACGTCACTGATCACATGGTTTTTCCAAAACGAATCAAGCTCCGATACAGTGCTTGAATATGAAACGTGTTGCTTTTTCGACACAAGCTTCGAAGATTCGGTGTTGAACGCCATCACTACTAAATAGTCTCTGGTTTGGGACAAAACTATCTGTTTGATGGACCAATGGCAAAGAGATGTTTGAAAACAATTATTTTTGCATTTCTGTTTGCTGACGCTAGTGGCCACTCTCCCCATCAGTATTTCACATAATAAAGGAAAAAACTGGTCTGTTGAACTAATGTCAGCCACTATGTAGTCTATTTATTCAGTTAGAAGAGTTTTGTAAAAAGGAATTTTTGATAGGAGTTGTTGCTATTCCCCAACATGTGCATATGCATACCAGTTCAGTAAATCAATTTAATTGTTCTGTTTTGTATGTTTCGGGGAGGATATCTTCAGTGAGTTGTCAGCTAATCCCTGTAGTGCATAACCTCTACCATGGCTGCTTCTTAACCAATTAGCCAGCTGTTATTGTTGTCCCAGCAGATAATTAAGTGCCAATTACTGTATGTGTATGAGTGCGTTTGTGTATGCTTTCTAGAGTTTATGGTCAGGTATAAAGTAACGTTATGCCTTACAGGACACTCTCAGTTGAAGATCAAGTGTGCAATGATCATAAAGCCCAAAGTATACTTAGGTTTTGACGCTAATGCTTAGTGTCTGCATGTATTTGAATGCTAGCCTTTCAAAGTATGGTTCATTTAACTGTACACGCATACACAAGGTTGTTGGCACATGCACGCTATGATTGCTATGACTGGGCTATTAAATCTTCAAGAGTTTAGACCCATAAATATGTCTTTATATTCCTTCAAACTTTTTGTTTACAAATGTGGCTGACCTTCTCACAAACGCGCTAATACACTGTTGTTATTTCCTGTTGTTTAACAGCGACTGCCATCTTTTCTTGTACTTCTCTGTGACAGCAACGGCTCAAATGTGAGTGTTGCCACCTTGTGAAAATAATTCCAGGGGCATGGCATACTGCGCATTCAGAGTATGTATGGATAGAAAAATCTTGCCGCATGCGTTCAGTGCTCGCACTCTACTGATGATGAAATTTACATCACAAGTCCTGTAATCAGATGCCTAGCGTTTGCGTCTGACTGAAGTATACTTTGGGATCAATCCAAATTTTTAAACGGGTACATAAAACAAGAAATGTATTTTTCCTAGATCTTTTGAGATAGAACAATTCAGTGTACTATTAAAACCTATACATATCTCTCTGAAGGATCCCAGGGTCAGAAACGCTCAGCTAAAATGTATTTTGAACAATATCCCTGATCATTTCTGTCTAATCTTAAATCCCGAAGTATACTTTAGTCAGATGTGAACACTGAGCAAATTTCATCATCAACAGAGTGCTTGAGCACTGAACTCGCGCTGCCTGATTTTTCTAACAGCGTGTCGCATGCGCCTGGAATTATTTGCACTAAATATTGGGTTCACAAGGTGGCAACACTCACATTTGAGGTGAAATAATAACTGCTAAAAAACAGGAGTGAGGCCAGATGCGGCCCTGACTTGCATGGTGTCCTAGGCCCCACACAAAAACATAAAAAATAATAATAATAATTAGCTGGATACCAATGTTTACTATTAAATAAAATATCAACATGGAGGAAAATGCATCACAATTACAGGCTACTGGTATTCACAACTTAAAGTAGCCTAGCTACAGTCAAGCTACACTTTTGGAATAGTAGGTTGTACAAGTAAAGCTATTAAAGGCAGAACATGCTTTAAATAATATAACTATCAAATAATAGGCCTATTATTTAATTTTACTTAAAGTCTGCCATCAATTCTACAGAATGTATCTGGCACAAAAACAATGATGATCTAATTAAGGATGATATTAATCAAGAAGGGTGGCAACATTAAACTGAACAAATAAATTCATACTAAACTGGACAAACTAATTTATACTAAATTACACCAATAAATCACTTTTATACTAAATGAGTCGAAAGCAGTTGAAAACAGCTTCAGTTACCTAAATATTTAGCTTCAAAATGACTTTAATGCTTCAAGGCTTCAAAAGTGGTTAGAGGTGTGAGTGGTTGGACATGGGTAGGGTGTAATGTGGATCATTGTAAAGCCCATTGCCTCCTCCCAGATTGCCAGCAACACTCCATATTCTCTGACCTTTGCTGCACCGGAGCTAACAACATTTACTGCGACATTGTGTGGGTGCATTTCAATAAATTGAAGAATCAAACACATACAAAGACACGTCTGAAAGTAAAAAGTAACTCAGCACCTCTACGTTTTATGTAGCTTCCTAATTGAACATACTGGATGGCTTTGAATTGAATGTAAACTAAATATGATTTATAAATGTGTCCACAGATGTAAACAATGTTTGTGGTTATTGTATAGAACCCATGAAGGTCTAAAAATACATACATTTGTCAGTTTGTTTTCAAACCAGAGTAATATTTTAAGCCAAAACCTCCTGTGGGTTTACAAGCCAATTACATTTCCTTCAAACTCACTCAAGAATGGACTTCTCCTTATTTATGTACCTAGAAGGAGTGGAAGAGAATGGAACAGAATGCAGTGGTCTCGAGGCATGTTTTTAAAAGTTGAACTATTTTTAACTATTAAAAAATAACCGAACTGACATGGCAGGATGCTCCAAAAGAAAGCATGAACAAAGTGTGCATCTGAATGTGTTTGGCTCTAGCTTTGGTGCTTTAAATGAAGTGAATTTAAAAGCGCAGAGCAGTTCATACAGGATGTGTTCTGTTTTTTTTAATTGTTTTTCTGTGTCAACATGTACTTTATGTAGACATCTTCGACTGTTGCGACCGTTTGGTTCCATTCTGTTGAGTTTCATCTAGGGCTGAGCGTTTTTTCAGATTTTCCAGATTAATTTGGGTTTTGACACCATTTTGTTTTATTATTATTATTTTTTTAATTGAGAAATTGAGAATTTGAACAATTGACCAAACATTGTATGAAGGACATTAATGTGTGGGGGCATTGTAGCATGTGCATGTAGCAATTATTTTACATGTCCTTCACAGAAATTAAGCCAAGGCCATGGAGTTCCAGGTTGAAAAATTGTATCCATTTGTATAGTGTTTTTCTCTTAGTAAAAATTTGAAATGGGTCAGTTTGACCTGAACATCATTTAAGGGTTAAGATGGTTATTTATATCTTCAGCTTTAGTGTGTCAATAGGAAATATAAATGTTAGACTCCCAAACATTACTTTTGCAAATAGAAAAGATAAGAATAGAAGAACAGGGAGCCCTGCAACAGATGTCATGGCCCCCACAGAGCCCCCCACTGAATATTGTGTCAGTCTGAGATTACATAATGAGACAGAAGCAATTCAGACTAAATAGAAGCCTAAATAGATAGAAGAACTGTGCTGAATTCTCCAAGAAGCTTGAAACATCCCATCTGCCAACAACCAAGAAAAACTGTATCCAGGTGTACCTACGAGAATCGGGGCTGTTTTAAAGGCAAAGGTGTTCACACCGAATATTGATTTAACTTTTTATGTTTACTTTGTGTTTCTGTATGGATATATTTTATATTTTAAAATATGGATAAACTAGTTAACCTCACTTATCGAGTTGGCATTTGTGACCCATCCCCCTACTTAAATTTTTTCAGACATTGATCACTTATTTATTTATTTTTTGACACTATCCCAGAGCAATCTGAGGATTAGGGTTATTCCCAGGAAAGAGGATGTGTGTAGATTAAACCTATTGGTGAACTAACATGTTCACCAGGGAATGGATGGAAAGAGGACTTTGGAGTGAAGGTGTTCGGAGACAAATGGAGGTGACATTTCGCTTCTCTCCTAGGGTCAGGGTCACTTCTTCTCTCTGCAGGATCCAACCAATAGAAAAGTTTTCACAACACCTACAGTGCTCCTAATTGATCTCTTGCTGAATTTCCTTTTGAGTCCCTGGGAAGGAGAGAGAAAGGAATAAATTATTTTATTCAGCTACTGCCAGCCTTTGTCAGGGTTCCATATGCTGCCTACGTTCCATATGGTAATCCATACTGAAGAGTATATATTTAGACCTTCAGCATCTTAATAGAATCAATGCACTATTACATACCTTTTAGGAGAGTAAAGTCCTGCAATATACTGTACAGTTATGCAAGAGATAATGCACAATTATCACAAATTCTCAAAGGGAAGCATTAGCTTGTTTTGCTATAATCTCTGGTTGACTGTATATTATCCTGCATATTACGTGACGACTTTCGAAATAAAAGTACAAATGTTTATATATACTGTGTATTAGGCATGCAACGATGCATACATTTTACGATAATATACTATGTGGAAGCCTCATGATATGTGTTATGATATAGGTGAGCAGGAAAGCAGACAAGGGGCGAGGATCTAAATGCAGCGGGACTTTATTGAATAACAAGGGCAATACGGAAAAAACACGAACAAATGAAACATCCACAATGGGAAAAAGTAAAACAAAAACACGAAAGGCACACAAGGAGTTAACAGGCGGGGAAACCAACAACGGGAACCAGGCATCTACATACATCAAAGACCGACAGGGGAATGGAGAAACAAACAGGGTTAAATACACAGACACAATGAAGACTAAACGAGACACAGGTGAGAACAATGATGAGTGCAGGCAGTAAGGGAGGTCGGGAATTGTGGGAAATGTAGTTTATAGAAGGACAGTGAAACACAGGGCGGACAACAAGGAAAACGTGACATGGAACGTGATCAGTGGAGAGTGAAACAGAAAACACGGGGCAGACAACACGGGATCGTAACAATATGATCCTATACAAAACCATCATTTAAAAAAAAAAAAGGTCTTTAATATTTATTTAAGGATTTGACATAAATGTATTTTAAATCTTAAGTTACACAAATGAAATTGGCAACATAAAGCAGAGCTCTACAATAAAGTAACTTAAACAACAACACTGTATTTATTAGCAGATTGTTATGAGAAAAACTCAAAATTTTCATGTTTATCCTGAGAAAAATGTGTTTGTCTAAATTCAAGTAATCTGAATTTGAATAGCACTTTTCATAATGCACATCGTTTCAAAGCAGTTTTGTAGAAAATCATGCCTACGGTTCTAAATCCCCCAGTGAGCAAGCTATATTACAACCCATAATACAATATTATTTAGAGGTTTTAGCAAAAAATGATCGGCACATGTAATTGTTTCGCTCTCTTCCCCCGGTTTCACTTTGCACGTAAACTTTAGCAGTCTTTCCGGCTTATCCAATGCACACAAGTGTTGTGCTCATATCCATTTACATTGCGATGCCGAAAGCAGAGACTGTTAATTGCTACTTGCTGCTACTGTTTCTGCATTGTAAATCCACCGATTTGCGCGCTGATGTCGGCATGAATAAAACAAAATGTACTGTAGCACTGGGATATGATACCGTTGTTTGGAAAATTCGACAAGCTGTAATGCTACAATCTACTTGCTGTTTGCCATCGATCCTGAAGCTCTCAACATGCCAATGTCAACTACTAGTTGCTCTTTTCCTGGGAGCGCTCAGCGCCGCCTCTCTGGGGAGGAGACTCTATCGCAGCTCTCAAAGTTGCATTGCTTGGTTATATGATATTGAATATTTTTTGGACACCCCTAATATATATATGTATATGTATATACATGTTTATATCAGGGTTTCCACCATTAATACCATTTTGACTGTTAAAGCATCCCAATGTCGACAAATACAAAGATGGTTTTACACAATGTCCAGTGAGAAGCTTCTTGGCAAAGCATTGCCTTGCTTTGCCATCTTCTGGAGGAGAAGGACACCAAGCTTATGTCACATTAGCAAAGCCTCTGCTATGAGGAAAATAGTAATACAAGTAAAGATAATTAGCCAAGGTGAGAAATTCTATGACTAAACCGATTTTTGTTATTTTAGCTTTTCTTTGTGAATGAAAAGATATGTGGCTAATTACAGTTTAGCTTTTTCCTTTGCCCTCTGTTTTGAATGTTTTTTTAATTAGACGCTAATTTCATGACTGCTGTTTTGTTTAAAGGACAAGCAGCTGTAATGAACAAACTTTAATTGTTTATTTGACCTGATTGTTTCATTATTATAACGTATATTACGCATAGACCATTGCGTTACAACACAAAATAAACAGTGAGATGAGATGATTTTTTTCAAATTTGTCCGGAAAGAGTCAATTAAACTGATATACACCTCAAACACACACAACAGCGATATCATGTCAATGACCAGTTGATGATGGAGAATGGACCAGGACCTCTTAAAGCTATTTTTTTTTTTTTTTTTTTTACTAAAACTAAAATTATTTTATTATGTGGGAAAAAGAATCATATGAGACTACAGAATGAAATTAGAGACATGAAACTACCACACTAGGAAATAGTTTGCCTGGCTGGAACAACTGTCAGTTACAGAGTTTAGCTGTCAATGTACAAAAATATTTTTGACCACATAATGCCGCAACTGACCAATCAGAATCAAGTGTTTTAGAGAGCCATGTAATAATTCACATTTCTTAAATCTCAGTTACCTTTCATTGGAATATGGTAACTCGCAATGAAATCTATAGATATCAAAAATTAAATAGGTACTTATTGTCATAACAAACTAAAATAAATGTCTGATTTCCAACAATGTCCTTGATTGCTCTCATTTGTGTTGCTTCTGTGGTGACTGTGAGACATACCTCGTGTGTCATCACAGCAATTACTCTCTCTAACATCTCCTTTAGAGTCATTTATGCAGCTAATGAATACGCAGGGGTATAACCAAACGGTGTGGTTGCTGCCTTCCCCACATGGAATAGATCCAGGCCTCCCCTTGGTAGCGGGACTGATTTATACATATTTTATGTGTGAATATAGTCATTATCATCACTGGCTGACTATGTGTTTGCAGCCTTCACATTTGGTATATAGAGTTATATGACCCCAATTTACAGACCCTGTCCAGTGTTGATGGTGAAATTACAGAGTTTGTCTGTGTGATTGTACAGTATCGACTATGTTTGTACACATTGTTGAAGGCTGCATAAATAGAAAATTAGTGTGGCTATGTAAAATGGATACAACATTTTTTTGGAGCATGGTATCTGAAACCTGTGAATAATGAGGTATAAGTGCCCCTAGAGTAAAATGCATCTGTTTATTGCGGTGCATTTTCAGATTATCACATATTCACCTACAGATCTGCCATTATCTCTGATGGACTGACAGGTTGTTGTTTTTTTTATCAGGGGCCATATGTTTAAAACTGCTCAAAAATGCTACTTAACTTTGACTTGAGTGTCAAATATTTCTTAAAACGTATGACTTGTGTAAGAGTAAAAGCTTTTTATAAAGAAGCTAAAAGTAACTTTCAGCAAAGTCTAAGCTTGATATAATGTGCTTACGGAGGTGACACTTATGTGTCGTGAAATAAGGACTACATTGATGTCTACTCAAAATGGCCACCCTCGACCACTGAATCAGCCAATAGTAAGCCTGCAAGTGAGCCTACACTCTTCATGCACCCTTCATCTGTTGATTCTGAAGTCTTTAATTAACCAAATGTGAAAGCCAAATTTTTCAAACATTATTCCACATCTTGCCCAAAGATCTCCTATAAGCAATGTGCAAATTGAAGGCTACAATTTTTTTAATGTAAAGTGTACACAGGTTGTACTAGAAAAAATCTTTATCCATCACTCTGATGGACAGTTGTAAAATTTCCATCATTATCTAATTTTATCCATCAAACTATCCCTTTCTCTTTACATTGTACTCTGTTTGGATGATGCGCATGTCTGCGAACTGGCTCCTTAAAATAGACACATTTCAAGCAACAACGACTCGCTTTCTGTTAGGAATTGTTGTGAAGTTGTTCACAACATGCCTTTTCACTACTGTACAGTGACGTCACTGATGGAGGTTCTATGTGCAGAGCGCAAATATCCAACTAATCATATTAAAATTAATTGTTGAATTTATCATTATTAATTTTGATAGTTTTTGTGTTCTTTAGATTTTATTGATTTATTTTTGCAGCCCTCCTAACGCTTGAATTTAGCCCATCAAATGCTTGATGATGCTGTACATCCACAATAATGAGTTTCAATATATTTATTAAATACAACACATCAGAATCAGAATCCGAATGAGCTTTATTGCCATTTGAAATTTATCATGGTGTCAGAAGCTTCCAGTGCAAGAGAATGCAACGTATATACATGCATACAAATATATATATTTAAAAATATATACCAGAATAATGTTGTTAGAATATTGTATATACAATTATGTGCAGGTGATGTAATGTATAGAAGAAGAGGTAGGATATGTTTAAGCATATAAATGAAATAAGGATATAAGTAGGAATGGATTTATTGAATATTGCACATGGTTGTAAAACTATTTTGGACAGTTTTAACTGTTCATGAGGTGGATGGCCTGAGAGAAAAAACTGTTCCTGTGCCTGACTGTTCTGGTGCTCAGTGCTCTGTAGTGCCTGCCAGAGGGCAACTGTTTGAAGAGGAAGTGTGCTGGGTGGATGGGGTCAAGAGTGATTTAACCAGACCTTTTTGTCTCTCTGGATGTGTACAGTTCTAGTAGGGTGAGAAGGGTAGGGCCAAAAATCCTCTAAGCAGTCCAAAATATTCATTGAAGTCTTCTGATGTCCGATTTCATAGCTGAACCAAACCAGACAGTTATAGAAGTGCAGAGGACAGACTCGATGACTGCTGAGTAGAGCTGTATCAGCAGCGCCTGTAGCAGGTTGACCTTCCTCAACTGGCGAAGGAAGTACAACCTCTGCTAGGCCTTTTTCAAAAGGACATCAATATGGGTCTCCTACTTCAGGTCCTGTGAGATGGTGGTGCCCTGGAACCTGAATGACTCCAGTGCTGTTTAGAATGGTGAGCGGGGTCAATGTTGATGTGTTCCTCCTAAAGTCCATTATTATCTCCACTGTTTTAAGCGTGTTGAGCTCCAAGTTGTTTTGACTACACCAGACAGACAGCTGTTTAACCTCCTATGCAGACTCATCATTATCTTGGATGATGCAGATGACTGTAGTATTTTCTGCAAACTTCAGGAGCTTAACAGATGGGTCCTTGGCAGTGCAGTCATTTTTTAATGGGGAAGAAGAGTAGTGGGGGGAGCACACATCCCTAGGGGGCACCAGTTCAGATTGTACATGTGCTGGAGGTGAATTTCCCCATTTTCACTAGCTGCTGCCTGTCTGTCAGAAAGCTGGTGATTTGCTAATAGATAGAGCCAGGAACAGAGAGCTGGGCTAATTTAGTCCATTGGAGCGGGGCTGATGGTGTTAAAAGCTGAACTGAAATCAACAAATAGTATCCTTGCATAAGTTCCTGGTCTGTCTAGATATTGAAGTATGTAAAACAGTCCCATATTGACTATCATTCACAGACCTGTTTGCTCTTAAGCAAATTGAAGGTACTCCAGAAAGGGTTCATTGATGTCCTTCAAGTGGGCCAACACAAGTCTCTCAAATTACTTCATGACCACAGACCTCAGAACGACTTGTCTGAAGTCATTAAGTCCTTTGATCTTGGATTTCTTTGAGACAGGATGTTTGTGGAGCATTTGATGCAGCAGGGAACTTCACACTGCTCCACTGTGAATATTTTAGACAAATGGGTGAAACACCATCTGGGCCCTGTGCTTTTCTTCTCTTCTGTTTCCAGAAGACCCGGCACACATCATCTTCACAGATCTTAAGTGCATGTCAAGTAGCAGGAGAGGGGAGGAGGGGAAAATGTTTGTATGCTGTGAAGGTCAGAGCGGGTGTGGGGTGTGAGACTGGGCTTTTCAAATCTACAGTAAAACACATTCAGGTTGTTGGCCAGTAATATATTTGTGATATAATAAAAACATTTTTGATGGATTTCACTTGTTGGCTCAACTACGAATCATATTTACCAAAATTCCACTATCATGTAAGTCTAACACACTCTTTATTTGTTGGAGAGTGTGTGGCTTCAACATAATACAGTCATTGTACTACTGGTAACTAGGTTAGGA
The DNA here is from genome assembly GCF_025860055.1 of Xyrauchen texanus. Lineage (NCBI taxonomy): Eukaryota > Metazoa > Chordata > Actinopteri > Cypriniformes > Catostomidae > Xyrauchen > Xyrauchen texanus. The sequence continues at coordinate 12,255,067 of NC_068308.1, forward strand.
TACCTCTCCAGCGCTCTTAAAGAGTTTATGAACTGAGACCATAGCCTCTTTTCCACCATCAGGCAGAACGGTTCTATGCACGGTACAGAACGGTTAAATTAGCATTTCCACTCAACCATGCTGATGGAACGGCTATAGCAAATGGTGATTCATGATTTGCAAAAGCCAAGGTAATTTACAGCACTTTAATTTGTTTCTAGCTTGCCAAGTTTGCTAATATTTGACTGAAGTCAATAAAAGTTTATAAAAATTTTAGAATATTTAGTGTATCTTCATGATTTTATGATGATGGTTTAACTAGTATTGTAGCCTACATTAAGCCTATTTTTTGTCAGGGAAGTAGATGACAAGCTCATTTAAACTCAAAATACATCAATATGTTGTCATATATGAAAGAAGAAAATTTTATGATAATTTAATCCAGTCTTGTTAGCTGAATTCAATACAATTGCAGTACATAGGGACAAGTGATGCACAATATCGGCGGCCGATATATTATTGGCCGATGACGGAAAAATGTAAATATTATTATTGCACAAATAATGGAATTACCGCCAATATTTTTGCCGATTGTTTGTTACAGTTTATTTGCTTATGGCTGAGAATCTCTGACTGCCTGCAGCGTCTTAACTTGAGGCAGAGACTCCGGCAGCCCCAAGCACGCATACACAATGTGTCTGTGTGAGTGAGAACAGGTGACAGCCAAGCTAATGTTGCTCTGTGTGGATTATTTCAACATCTCTGCATTGTTTTGGGTCTGGTTTTAATTTAAGATCATCTAAGTAACGACATGCCATTTCCCATATTCTGTTTATGTTTCGTGTGGCAATAAATGAAAACATGACAAGCATGTATGTCAATAAATTTCACTTAATTAAACATAAACAAAATGTGGGAAATTGCACATTGTTACTTGCAACACAGCATTGTGATTAAAACAAGCCCCAAAACAACCTAACAAAATCACAGAGTTACTCAAGTACGTAATGACTCGTGACTATTCAATCTGTATTATGTTACCTTATCCCATTGTGATTGTTGTGTTCACATTTCACAAGTTATACAGTGGAACTGTCACTGATGAGTGCTGTGATAAGTGCGCATAAGCACACATATCACACACAAACCACCTCTGCATCTTCAGTCTGGCTCATTATTCTCTCTGTTAGTGCGTCATCAGGATTACTATAATTCTTATAAATGGGCACCATACAATTAATGCAAGTGTATTTTCATTTATTTCTCCTTCAAATCAGCATTCATCTTTAATATAGGCACATTTATGATTAATGTTACATCGACTAAACCTTAAATAGCTGCAAGTCCAATGTAAAGCAGTTCAATGGAAAGGAGGAGGCAAAAACCAGCCTGGCGATATAAACAATATTTTAATGATTAACTTAAACAAAAGACAAACACACACATGACGGACATGTCTGTAAACGATCTCTCTCTCCTCGCACCTCCATCCGCAGTCGGCCTTTATCCCTCTCGGAGGCTTAATTAACCTGATAAGGGACCGGGTGTGTATAATCAGGACCCGGCCCCGCCCTCCGCCCTGTCACATCCAAATTCCAAGCTTTTAAATGACACATATTTTTCAAATGAGAAGCTTTTAATGAATTAGCTAGCAGTTCCAGGTTAAAAGATTAAAAAATACAACTTTGTTTTTAAATATCGGTTATAGTATCGGCCACAATGAGCTGTGAATCAGTCCAGAAATGAAAGATCAGTGCATTCCTAATAGGGATGTTGGGTGTTATCTGATTACAAAGTAATTTGTTTCTATTATTAAAAAATCTAAATTTTTAGTCACAAAGAAATGTAATGCTTTACATTAGTGCTGCACGATTTGGACAAAAAGTCATATTGTGATTCTTTTGAAAAATATTGCGATTGCGATTTGAACTGCGATTATGATGGTAATGTTTTCCACATGTTCAACTGCAAAAAGGCTTCTGGGGTTTTACATTTGAGGCCTCTTATAAAAAAAAAAAAAACGGACACCTTTTTTCAGTTCAACCACAAACAAATAAATATATAAACAGTGAAACCAAGTCTTCATATTTAAAACTTACCGTCCACTATGTACCTGTTTTTGTCCATTTTATGATAGGGTCTCAGCCCACTAATCATCATCATTAGTTTTTTAAACAGTCAACTTGAATATTAGGGATGCTCCAATCAGGATTTTAACATCCAATACTGATCTCCAATTTTCTTTTCATCTCATCAATTGATGCTGATCATTTAACGTTTTATCAGCAGCTCTGTCAAAACTGGTTTTATGTAAGCTTTCTGCTCAATGTCACTGTAAGCAGAATTTCCCTGTCAGTAATACTATAGTTGTTGCCTAGTTTTTGCAGTCAAAAATAATGTTGGTTGATTGAATAATAAAATATAATATAAAAATATAAATATTACTCTTTATTCTAGGCCTTAAAAACTAGTAGGCTTATACAAATGATTCTTTACTGTATATACAATAGTCCTAAAGAATGAAGCTTAATGTCAAACTGAAGTTGAACTGATAACCCATTGGTTTAATTCAATTTAAAGTGAAAAGTTTGGTTAGTTTGTCACCATTTAATTTAATTTATTTGTATTCATTATTTTATTATATTTAATTTAGCAATGCATTATAATATAGTAACTAAATATTTAATATAGATTTATTATATGTTCCTTCCTTTTCATTTTGTTGGATGTTGGTAATATTAGTTCCGCTTTTACTTGTTTCCGTGGGGAGTGTAATAAGAGCGACATACGCTCTTGTGATGTAAACATATGACGGGAGACTGGAGGAAGAGAAGTTTCTGGACTCTACAGGTGTTATTGTTAATGCTGTTTGCTCAGCAATCATTTAATAAAGATGTTTGAATTATTCTCCATCTTGTATTCTGCGTTATTATTATGATACCTGTGCCTTGAGGAGACTGAGATGCTGCTACCGCAGATAATAATAAAAAACGCTTCACGCAGGATACACCAGTTTAGTGTAAATAAAGCGTTTAGTGCACATAAGCAAACGGAACCGAACTCGGAGCACTTCTGTTACTCGAAGCATGAGAAGGAATTGTGGAGTGCAGAACCGCTCTGAAAACACCAACAATGCTCTAATTGAATATAGACTGGACAGGACAGCGCAAATAAACTTTGAAGGGAGCAGAATATTTATTTAATTAAATCGCAGCCTTTGCAATTTAATTAGTCGCACAAGGTTATATCGCGGTTTCGATTTGATTTCGCTTAATTGTGCAGCCCTACTTTACATTCTTAATTCTTGTAATAAGATATACATTTACTGACTTTCGTTTGATGTAATTCCTTTGAAGTGCATTACTAGGGTTTCACTTTTCTAAAATAAAACATATATCTGTCTATTTGCATTTCTGTGTCATTTGAAGGGTACGAACCCCCTAACAAGTCATTGTAGGACAGAAACGTGCAGTGCAGAGTGTATGGCTTGTGTGGAACAATTAACAAGTAGGAAATATTGACATTCTTTTATTTTGAAGTTGTAATTTTTGGTAAATTATTTGTGTTTGAATTAGTAATAAGTAAAGTAATCTGATTACAATTTTAGAGCATTAGTGATTTGAAATGAATTACTCTTTTTGAGGAACTGACCCAACACTGATAATACGGACTTACTTTAACGGTTAATAAAGCACCCAAAAGTGTCATAAAAGAAGTCCACAAATAATTGTTCAAGTCTTCTGAAGGCATACAATATAATGTTGTTTGATAAACAGACCATTATTTAAGTTTTTCAATCTCTAAATAAAATCATTAATAATCTTTCCTGGAAACGTTGGCTATAGATTTCATAACTTCCACACTCTTTTTGGGTGGTTTTGTGCTCATCAATAGCTATGTGTTTGTCAAGAATTAATTTAATAAAATATGTGTGTGAAGGTTCCCCAAGGACGTCACCAGTCAACAGGGTCCTTCAACTTAAGTGAGTACGTTTATTTACAGAAAACCAAAACACTCGCTTTACAGGTCAAACTACAGTCTCAGGCTGTTCCTGGTAGCTCTCTCTCCTGGTCTGGTGGCTGTGTGGCTCTTTTATGCCATTCTCCCCGTGTTCACTGTAATCAGAAACAGGTGTTAGGCATAATTTAGCTTAGGTGCAAGCGCCCTTACCGCTCTCCCTCTCCCCGGACGGACACTTGACCACGCCCCCACTGCCACAGTGTGAAAGTGGGTGTTCAACAGAATCCATGTTGTTGGAGGGGAGGGTTTAAAGAGGGATTCATGACATCAGCCAAAAAGGAAAGTTGCTTCCAGTTGTAGAGTTTTGTTTTTACTTGAATTATGTGTACAATTATGTTTCAGCTTTTCCTCATTACTGTTTGCCTTAGTAACAGAACACTAACAAAATATGACTATATTTGGTTATGTTTACTATACTGTACATATAGATCTGTTTTTCTGCTCAACCTTGTCACATTTTGTTTTTATTAATGTTGAAATGCATCTCGGCATCTTTTAATCAGGAAATGTTCCGTCGTTGCCGGCACCCTTTTATTAGTTGGATGGGATCTTGAGACAAAACACAAAGAAACCCTGTGAAATTTGGCTGAGACTGATAGAACTGTACTGAATATTTAGTGGGGATTGAAATATGAAGAAACTGAGACTTTTGTTTGGATGTTACCGGAAAAACCACCTTTATTTCCCTGGAGTGTGAAAGAACTGACAGTACAGGATGTGTGATATTGCATCAGTCATTGAGAGAGAGAGAGAGAGAGAGAGAGAGAGAGAGAGAGAGAAACAGAGAGGTTGTATTGAAGTATTTTTTATGAAGCTGCTAGTCAGGTTGACTCTTCATTTTACAGACAGGGATTCAATTCATGTTCCAGTCAGATTGTATTCAAAAATGTGGCATCTAATTCAGAGTGGCACAGTATTCCCTCATGCTTTAGGTCTCACTATAATAGAAATGTGGTTAGCTGGCTTGGATTTTACAATGTGACACTTTTCACCACCAGACTCTTTAAGTTGAAGGGGAAAGAGCTCCATTGTTTCTCTTCACATGCATAAAAGTCCTCTTTGTCCCAGAATGATTGTTAAAATTCAGCAGAACCCCAGAAAAAATGGGCACTTGTTTGAGACTAATTGGCTCAGTGATGGATATGGGTTTATGAGGGGCTACGACTACAGCTGTAACATTTAGCTTTACTAGGGAGAAACAGAGAGACAAGAAGCCTCTGACCTTTGAACTTTAACCTCTGAGCTTCGACCCAGACTGTTATGATTAAATTAACTAGGATTTAGTGCACCTGGTGCTGGAGTGTGGTGCTTAAAGGGAGGTTCACCAAAACAAGAATATTTGCCATTATTTTGTTGAAAGTTTATAGTGACTCTGTGATAGAGAGGCTGAGGCAGTTAGATCCATTTGCAGCTGTTTTAATCAACACAGGTAACAGAACAAAGAAATCTTGACATCAGCACACGCTGGCAATAGAACAGAATTCAGGCAGGCAGAGGTACAATACTCAGGCTGGCATTAGTAGAGTGGCAATCCAATATGCAGGGTGAAACACAGGTGAAGGTCAGGGCAGGCAGCAAAGGTTCGAGAGTTCGTGAAACAGGTCAGGTCAGAGATTCAAGGTCCAAGGACAACAGAATTACGTGAGATACAGACGGGTAGGCAAAACAATACTTCACAGAGAACAAAGGGGAAGCAGTCAATATAAATAGAGGATTGGGAGCAACAGGTGATAATGCTGAAGATAACAAGGGAATGCAGCAGGGCTGGATGGTGATGAGTGCAGAGGGGAGAGATGGGAGATGAAGAGTTAATACTCAGGGGAAAGGGATCGGATGACGCCAGAAGGAGGTGTTGTAGTGCGTTCTGTGACAGAGCCCCCCCCTGCGAGTGGCTCCGGAAGCGAGATCCTGGATGTCGACGAGGTCTTCCTCGGGGTCTGGGAGCAGGTCGATCAGGATGGTTATGGTGGAAGTTGGTGAGCAGTGCGGGATCCAGGATATCCTGAGCCCTGACCCAAGAGCGCTCCTCAGGACCGTAGCCCTCCCAGTCGATCAGATATTGCAGAGACCCTCCACGGCGTCTGGAGTCTAGGACTTCTTGCACCGGTAAGCCTCTGCGCCGCCGACCTCAATGGGGGGAGCCTGCTTGGGTGTGCTCTCCACCTGGACCTCCTCTCTCCTGGGGGTAGCCGCGGGTCTGAAAATAGACATATGAAAAGTGGGTGAGATGCTGTAATGAGCAGGGAGAGCCAATCGAAAAGAGACGGGAGAGATCTGGCGCAGAATTTTAAATGGTCCAATGAACCGAGGGGATAGTTTCTTGCTTTGCAGTTTCAGATGTAAGTCTCTGGTGGAGAGCCACACCCACTGGCCGGGGCGATACTGAGGGCCGCCACGCCTTCTCCGATCCGCATAATGCTGATAGTGGCAGATGGCACGCTGCAAGTGGACATGAGCAGCTTCCCAGGTAGCCTCACTATGACGGAGCCAAGTATCCACTGCAGGGAGGTCAGATGGGTCTCCTGTCCACGGGAATAAAGGGGGACACATTGAAAGGGAGTCAATCCTGTGGCCGGTTTGAGCAGGGAGTTCTGGGCATACTCTGCCCAGACCAGAAAGCGGCTCCAGTCCTGCTGATTTTGGTGACAATAAGTCCGCAGGAAGCGAGTGAGGTCCTGGTTAAGCCGTTCAACTTGCCCGTTGGCCTGAGGATGGTATCCAGATGTGAGGCTGACATTAATATTGAGCTTGGAGCAAAGTTCCCTCCTCACCCGAGAAGTAAACTGCGGACCCCGATCAGTGACGATGTCCTCGGGAAGCCCAAAGAGATGGAATACTTGATTGAGGAGCGCCTCTGCAGTCTGAAGAGCTGTGGGGAGTCCAGCCAAGGGGATAAAACGGCAGGACTTCGAGAAGCGATCGACTACCGAGAGGATAGTGGTAAACCTCTGAGACCGTGGCAGCTCCGTGAACAAAATCTATGGCGATGTGAGACCAGGGACGTTGTGGTACTGGCAGAGGCTGTAAGAGGCCGGCAGGTTTCAGGTGCGAGGACTTGACAGTGTTACACGTGAAACAATGATGAACAAACTTCACAACATCCGATCGAAGTGAAGACCACCAAAAGCGACTAGAGACCAACTGAGTGGTGGCTGCGATACCCGGATGTCCAGCGCAAGGGGTGCAATGAACCCATTGGAGTACTCGGTGACGGAGTTCGAGGGGGACGTACAGGCGATCCGTGGGGCATTCAAGTGGGATTGGATGTCCCTGCTGAGACGCAGTGATTTCAGAGATTATGTCCCACTGTACGGGTGCAACAATGAGAGTGGAGGGTAGGATGGATTCTGTTTAGGAGGCTCACAGAGGCTGTCGAATTGACGAGATAGGGCGTCTGCCTTTCCGTTCTTTGAGCCCGGCCGATAGGTGATTTTAAAATCAAATCTGGAAAAGAAGAGGGACCAACGAGCCTGGCGAGCATTCAGACGTTTGGCAGATCTGATGTACTCCAGATTTCTGTGGTCAGTGAGGACCGTGAAGGGCTGACGCGCACCCTCTAACCAGTGTCTCCATTCCTCGAAGGCTGCCTTCATAGCCAAGAGTTCCCGATCGCCCACATCATAGTTGCGTTCAGCTGCATTGAGCTTACGTGAGTGGAATGCGCAAGGATACATCTTAGCGGGACTGCCGTGGCGTTGAGACAGGATCGCACCCACCCCGGTGTTAGAGGCGTCCACCTCTACAATGAACTCCTTCTCAGGATCTGGGTGGCGGAGGATGGGGGCTGTGGTGAATTTTGCTTTCAACCATTCAAACGCCGAACTGCACTCCGCAGACCAACGGAAACCTCTTCCCCCTCCCTGAAGAAGGGATGTGAGCTGGGCCACAATCATACTGAAGTTCCGAATGAATCTGCGGTAAAAATTGGCAAAGCCCAGAAAGCGTTGCAGCTCTTTCACTGTTGTGGGTTGGGGCCAGTTAACAACAGATTGGACCTTGCTGTCATCCATAAGCACTCCCTCAGCACTGATGACGTACCCCAGAAAGGCGATTCATGTCCGATGAAATTCACACTTCTGAATTTTAGCATATAACTGGTTATCAATTAAACGCTGAAGGACGATGCGTACATCCCTGACGTGTGTGTCGAGGGTCTCGGAGAAAATCAGGATGTCATCAATGTATACGATCACACTCCGATTGAGCAGGTCCCGGAAAACCTCATTGACAAAGGCTTGAAAAACGGAAGGGCTGTTAGAAAGTCCGAACGGCATCACCCGATATTCATAATGGCCGGAAGTTGTGGAAAAGGCCGTCTTCCACTCGTCACCCCTCCGAATATGAATTAAATTATAGGCATTTCGTAGGTCAAGCTTGGTGAAATAGCGGGCAGTGCGGAGCATCTCCAGGGTAGTGGGAACGAGTGGCAGCGGATAGCGGTATTTGACCGTTAATTCATTGAGACTCCGAAAGTCAATGCATGGCCGGAGACCCCCATCCTTCTTCTTGACAAAAAAGAAACCGGCAGATGCTGGAGATGTAGAGGTGGTAATGAAACCTTTAGCAAGCTGCTCCTTGATGTACGCATTCATGGCCTCAGTTTCAGGTTGAGATAGCGGATAAACTCTCCCGCGCGGTGGTACGGACCCCGGCAGGAGCTCGATGGCGCAGTCACCTGCCCGATGTGGTGGTAAATGAGAAGCCTTCCTCTCGCTGAATGCCAGGGCTAAATCATGGTAAGCTGCGGGCAACTCCCGGAGACATGAATCCTTGGGGGAGCGAGAGCTCGTCTCCGGACTCCGAACAGTGGACCTGCAGTTAGTTTCAGAACCCTGGACAGTGGACAGGCAGCTTCTCTGACAAAAGGGTGACCACTGAATAATCTTCCTCTCTACCCAGGAAATTTGTGGGTTATGTTTCTCCAGCCAGGGAAATCCCAAGATTACAGGATGAATGGGCGAGTTGATAGTAAAAAACTGAATTGACTCTGTGTGCTGCGAACCAATGCAGAGAGTGAGGGATTGTGTGGTGAACTGGACCTTTCCAGTCCCCAGGGGGCGCCCATCTAGCGCTGCCACTGACACACGGGGTCCACAAGGAAGAAGAGAGAGATGATGAGTGTTGGCAAAGGCTAAGTCAATGAAGTTTCCAGCAGCACCCGAGTCGACTAAAGCCCTCAATCTGATAACTCTCTCATTGACATTTAAAGAAATCTCTATGATGAATGAATTAAGAGAGGGTAAACAACAACTCACCGCAGCGGAATCTTGAGGTGCGCGTCTTACGGGACAGGAAGCCCTCAGATGTCCGCAGTACATGCACAGATGGTTACGTCGTCTTCTCTCACGTTCAGCGGTGGAGATGTGTGTGTAACCGATCTGCATAGGCTCGGGCTCCGCCCAGGTGTAGGGCTCAGTATTCGAACTGGTTCTGAATGGTGTCCGTCGAGCACGGATCAGATTGTCGAGACGAATTGCGAGATCCATGATTTGATTGAGGGTCTTTCCCTCGTCACGACACGCCAACTCTCCCTGGAGGTCCGCATTTAATCCCTTGCGATACAGAAGCTTCAGTGGTTCCTCCCCCCAGTTAGTCTGAGCCGCCAGCGTTCGGAAGGAGAGAGTGTGGTCTGCTGCGGTGGAACTTCCCTGGCGTAGAGCGAGCAGTAGGTGTCCAGGCTCCTTTCCTCCAGCGGGGTGTTCAAATACTTCTCTGAAGTGGGTAACAAAGACATCATAAGCGAAAGACGACAGCTGGCCCCCTGACCACATTGCCGTGGCCCATTCCAACACCTTTCCAGTGAGAAGCGAGCATATAAAGGAGATACGGCTCTCATCAGTGACGTGCTCTCGGGACTGGTTGAAATAAATCTCACATTGCATGAGAAACCCCTTACAAGTGCTGGGTGACCCATTGTACTTTTCGGGAAGTGCCAATCTGGGATTGTTGGACGCGGTACTCACGGCTGGCTGAGGAGGTGCAGGTGCAGTGGGAGCCGGAGCCTGATTAGCGGCCACGATATGCGGGGATAACGCCTGAACGGACCTCACCAGCTCCTCGGTGAGAGAGGTAAGTTTGACCAACTGCTGACGATGTGTGGCCAGCTCAGATGCTTGAGCGGAAACCTCGTTGGCGAGGCGGTGAAAGTCTGCTGGATCTTGTGTTGGTGAAGTATTCTGTGATAGAGAGGCTGAGGCAGTTAGATCCATTTGCAGCTGTTTTAATCAACACAGGTGACAGAACAAAGAAATCTTGACATCAGCACATGCTGGCAATAGAACAGAATTCAGGCAGGCAGAGGTAAAATACTCAGGCTGGCATTAGTAGAGGGGCAATCCAATATGCAGGGTGAAACACAGGCGAAGGTCAGGGCAGGCAGCAAAGGTTCGAGAGTTCGTGAAACGGGTCAGGTCAGAGATTCAAGGTCCAAGGACAACAGAATTACGTGAGATACAGACGGGTAGGCAAAACAATACTTCACAGAGAACAAAGGGGAAGCAGTCAATATAAATAGAGGATTGGGAGCAACAGGTGATAATGCTGAAGATAACAAGGGAATGCAGCAGGGCTGGATGGTGATGAGTGCAGAGGGGAGAGATGGGAGATGAAGAGTTAATACTCAGGGGAAAGGGATCGGATGACGCCAGAAGGAGGTGTTGTAGTGCGTTCTGTGACAGACTCACTACTTTAAAGCTCAAAAAGTACCCAAAAGTATCATAAAAGTTCGGCTCGTGCATCACGTTCCAAATATTCTGAAGACACATATTAGGTTTTGAGGAGTAACAACTTGAAATTAAATTTGTTTTTCAGTGAAAATCATGAACTGGCCAGTGGTATTATATGGCAAGACTTGCATAATAATAATTTATCTTTTTTTTTTTTTAAACAGAAAAAATAATTGCACACAAGTTTGTAACAACATTAATAAACAGTGACAGAATTGTCATTTTTGAAGGAACTATTTCTTTAAAATTTTTAGATCGCATGAGAAATGAAGAATAATTATTTTGAATACAGTAGATGTAAACCTGTGCACCTATTTTTGCATGTAATGTTGCACAAAAAGACACATCTGCTGCTTCAATATCTAAAGTGACAGATAACCGTTGTATCAAAAACCTCTCTTTTCTGTCATTTTCAGTCTCAGCCATTATAAAAGACAAAAAAAGACATCCTTTTATGAGAATCAGCAAATGCACTGAGCATTGTTTCCAGAGAGGAGAGAGAGAGAGAGAATGAGAGAATGGATATAAATGTGCTTGACTGTAGTGCTGCTTCAGTTCAGTGAGAGTGTATCTGGCAGTATCACTCACTTGTGATAATAACACAGCTTAAGCATATCTGCCTTACTAAGGGATATCACAGCTTTCTCTGTGAGAGTGTAGCGATAGAGGTGAAAAACACACATCAGCTCACAAGAGGGCCTGTCCAAAGCTTACCTAACTACACAGATGGGCAGCTAAATTGCTCGCACATAGGTAGCTTGATGCAAAAAAAATCCTATTTGTTTTATTCAACAGTGTCTATTACCTTTACGTGATTTTACATATTTAATAAAAAGAGCCATTTAAATATTATGAATTTTGTTATTATATTTAAAACATTTGATTTCTTTATCTTTGTATAAAGGCCTGTTCACGGCAACTTTGATGTGACTAAACTGTCCTATTGGATTAAATGGTCAGTTTCTTTATTGCTGTACTTTTAATACTCCTATGTAAACTCCCTTTTTGAATGTGACACAATTAACAGCACTTTGCTGTGCTTATTCGCAGGATGTGGGTTTTTTGTCAGGTCATGGTTTGTGCTGCCGTATTCTTCAATACTATATTCTTTGCCGTGTCTGCATGACACTCACTGAGCACTTTATTAGGAACACTATGGTCCTAATAAAGTTCCCGATGTGATCTACTGTTGTAGTCCATCCGCCTCAAGGTTCAATGCGTTGTGCATTCTGAGATTATATTCTGCTCACTACAATTTTACAGAGTGGTTATTGTGTTACCGTAGCCTTTCTGTCAGCTCGAAACTGTCTGGCCATTTTCCATGGACCTCTCTCTTCAATTAAACGTTTTTAGTTTTTGGCACCTTTCTGAGTAAATTCTAGAGACTGTTGTATGTGAAAATCCCAGGAGATCAGCAGTTACAGAAATACTCAAGCCACCCCGTCTGGCACCAACAATCATGCCACGCTCAAAATCACTGAGATCACATTTTTCCCCATTCTGATGGTTGATGTGAACATTAACTGAAGCTCCTGACCTGTATCTGCATGATTTAATGCATTGCACTGCTGCCACATTATTGGCTGATTAGATTAGATTCGATTCACAAAACAATCAGTACTGAAATGTTCAAGGACACTGTTAAAATGGTTTTTTTCATATTGATATTTTTCAGAAGGACATGCAGAGTAACAAGTGCTATACACACCGCCAGGAATTCAAGCTGTCGAAATTAACGCGTTAACGCATGTGATTAATTAAAAATGTTTCATGCTTTAATATTACAATAATAAGATTAACGCATTTACCAATATTCACATTAGATTCTATCGTATTATTCAGTTCCGTGTTAGTTCTGATCACTGGTTGGAATTGGGCGGAGCCTTTGCAATGTGTCTGTGGTCAATTACACGGACACACACACACCTTAAACGCATACAACAGTGATTCCCTGTCAATGATCAAGTGATGGAGAAAGGATGTCTTAACTGTATTTTTTGTACAAAACAAACCTAGATATGACCTGTGAAAATCCGCGTTCAGATTACTCGCAGAAGTGAGTTCACGTCTTACCGAAATACTGGGATGAAGTATCATTTACGTGCGCAGTGCCTGCGCAAAAAGCAAGACTTTCTCTGCAAGCACTTTATATGTGGAGTTCAAAAGATCACAAATAGGGGTGGGTGATACACTGGTAGACATGATAAACCAGTAGAAATTTGCCAAATGTGTACAGCACATAACACGTACGCATTACACACTCTGTCGGATAAATGGAGGGAGGCGGAGCAACCGCTCGTTCCTCATTCATTTGAATGAGAAAATGAGAGGAGATTATGAAGGAAAAAGTATGTCCATGGTGTGGATTTTGTTTGGCTTTAGAAAACATGATCCCGAGAAGAAAACTGCGATTTGCAAGGTTTGTACATTGTGGATGTCAATATATCCATGTGTGCATATATATCAGTGGTCAGGGCTTCTCGTGAGACTGATAGAAATAATGAAACGCAGTTATTCACTGACAGCTGCACGTGTCATTAGATGAAAACTTGTCTAGAACGTGAGAAAAAATTACACTAAATCCACATCTGCGGCATGAAATTTCACCTATAGGAGACCTATTATGCCCCTTTTTACACAATGTAATATAAGTTTCAGGTGTCCCCAGAATGTGTCTGTGAAGTTTCAGCTCAAAATACCCCACGGATCATTTATTGTACCATGTTGTAAATGCATCATTCATCAAAAACACGGAATCAAAAACACGCTGTTTTCATGTGTGTGTCTCTTTAAATGCAAATGAGCTGCTGCTCACCGCCCCAGACATAGCTCTGGTCTCCATGAATACAATGAGAGACAATGATAACTTCAGCTGCATTAGCCCTGGAATCAGCTAACAAGCACATTCGGAAAGGCGATTTGCAAACATTCACAAAACATAAAGTGCGATACATCCTCAGGATATAAAGCTGGAACACGAACAGTTGGTACTGATCCATGCTTGAGAATTAATGTTTTTGAAATCCTGCTTTATATTGACACTCATTCACAAGGCAGTCTGGTGTAAAATGATTTGCACAAACATACACAATTCTTTATGTTTTTGGGCACATTTCCTTCAAAAACAAAACTTGTCCACTGCGTCTTCAGAGGCTCTGATGCCGGGAGTACATGAAGACTCTTATGTTCACTTTTACAGCCAACAACAGAACACTTATGACACTTACATAGCTGAGACATTATTCTTCTCATTGTATCTGTTCCAGCACTGAAGAAAATGGCGGATTGTGTAGATCACTCAGAGGAGGATCTATGATAATAGGGCGGAGTCTATCACCAGTCGTGGGCGAGGCCTACTCTAACGTGACATTATTTTAGAGCAGAAACAAAAACCATTCATTTTGACACTGTTTTTGATGAATAGAAATATAAGAAAGAGGAGTGGGTGGACTTTTAACATTGTAGGGTGGTTGTGTACACAAACTGCCGACTCACATTTATGTACAAACACCATGTAAAAGTGAATTTTGCCTAATAGGTCCCTGTGGCAGGGCGGAGGGCGGGACCGGGTGCGTAGGATCACGACCCGGACCCGCCCTCCGCCCTGCCACAGTCCCCTTTAAGCCACCGTCAAAGCAATTCAATGACAATCATCCCACACTCCAAACATGCCTCCCATCCAAACACGTGCAGCTGTGTTTTGTGCGAGTTTTGTGCACGCAGTCGGAAACACGCAACTGTGCGCGAGTGTTGAAGTCATCCCAGTTCCTTCATTTGTGCTCCTGTGACAGAAAAAGTGCAGATCACACCCGCTACTCATTCTGGTTTCTCTTGATGTCAAGTGGATTTTTTAAATACTGATCAAAACCCTTTCTAAAATTTTGTTTGAATTCTGTTTGATATCAGGAAACGAATAATATATAATAAAATTGTATTGATTTTTCAGACTATATTGTATTTACACAACTATATTGTGCTATATATCGTTATCGTGATATAAAATTACTCATATCGTGATATAGGATTTTGGTCATATCACCCACCCCCAAGCGTGAATCAAGTAAATGCTACTTCACGATTGCTTTAGCAAAGTGAATAGCCACGATTAATATTGAAGAGGATGGGGATTTAAGAGATTTAACGCCCATTGCAATGAACACAACCTATGGGGACTAGTTCTTTCAATTTGTCTACCTCCCACTTACACTCTGGGAAATGTTTAGTGTTATTTGAATTGATGCTGTTTTAGTTCATTTCTATCTTTATACTGTGGGATAATTTGTTTGGAAAATGTTTATAAAACGTTATTGTTTTAAGAAAAGCTAACTGCATTTTGACAGGAAAGAAGTATATACAGATTCAAATTTAAGCACTTTTAAAATCTGCGATTAATCGTGATTAAATAGGAAAAAGCATGCGATTAACCAGGAATGAAAGGCTTGGTGAACATTCTCCCATTTTACTCTTACAGTTTTTTTTTTCTGTTTTAAGAATAATATCTTTCCCAGTTCTTCCCTATTGCTCACTGTGATTGGGCGTACCAAACTGCTGAACACCGAATAGATGTTGTTGATGTAAAAGTTGCAGAATGTTAGTACACCAAAAATAGGATTTGTTTTTATTTCAAAAGATCAGGGATTTCATTTGAATGTGCTTTCTCATAATATGATCCATTTAAATCTCGCTTATGTCAACATTTTGTTAAAATTCAGACAACAACTATCTACTTAATATTTATCTAGGTCTGTACATCAAGCTAATCTGTATTCATTCTCAGTGAGCACTTTTATGAACTTGTCGAGCTTGACATTAATACTTTCGTAGCCTCTGGCTAGTGTCACATTAGCCTCATCCTCAAAGACCAAAAAAAAAAAAAAAAAAAAAGCATTTTAAATGGGAAAGTCCCTTTGGAAGCCCAAAACAAGTCTGTGCTGTATGACTGAGGATACATTAATAGTAGGATTTTTAATGTGGAGGGTTTGAGTCAAGTTTGAAGGGTCCTTTTTATGCGGCTGTGGCATTCTGTCACCGTCCTCATGGCTCGTTTTTTTGTGTCCATGCGTTGGCATTTGGAGTGGGCGTCAGAGTTGACAGCCCAAACATTGAGAGAACAGTGGGTTGGATAGGACTGCTCGCACAAACAGTGGGGGAGGGAAACAGTAGAGAATGAGTTGGGTGTTTAAAATGACTAGAAAGAATGAAACTCTTTGATACAGATGAGGAATTATAAGGAGTCCTTTGAAACATACACTATGATGTCAGACACAAAATAGACAACACATAACCAGACTCATTCATAAACTGACAATGGTGAGTGAATTGAGAAAATGTAATAGCCATAAATATTTCTGACTGTAATTCTTTGCTTTGCTTTAAACTATACACTATATATTTAAAAACACCATAACAGGGTGTGGCAGCGGGGGTGTGGTCAAGTGCCTGTCCGGAGAGAGGGAAGCGGTAAGGGCACTTATACCTGGCCGTGGCCCAAGTAGAACCCCAGATACCGTACCTCCACACGCCCAATCCCGCACTTCTTGGGGTTTGCTGTGAGCCCCAGCCAGGTGTAAGTGCCCTTACCGCTTCCCTCTCTCCGGACGGGCACTTGACCACACTGCCGCTGCCACACAGGGTTAAAATGGAAAAAGAGGAGGCTGGAACTGGACGAACTATCAAAGTAATGTTTAATGTAAAATTAAAACATAAACACAAAAACACAAATGCACACACGGCAGCTGCATGTAGCTCTCTCTTTCCCGAACTTACGCATCCGGCTTCCTTTATCCCTCTCCTTGGCTGATTAGCCTGATTGGGGGCCGGGCATGCGTACTCATGGCCCCGCCCCACCCTCCTCCTTGTCACAAACACTAATGTAATTTACATCACATAAAAAAAGTGTCAAATTTAAATTCTTACAATTTAATCTATGCAATCCATTGCCTTAACTAATGTTACGTTTTTGGCCAAATGGCTAGCCAAAGCCAATTTGCATTTGCATTTGGCAGTTGGCGAGCGTACTTTGGATCATGTTTATGATTATTTTACAAATCATTTCACTTCTCCAAAGCAGTTATGAAGAATCAGCGCTATCACCACATATCAGTCAGTCACCTACTGCCTTTGAGTCCCAAACTAGTGTTCTTTGAATGCTCACTTTGCTAATCCATTGAATTTATGTTGAACAATGTGTTTCATGTTAAGCCCCAGGAAAAGCACTGCACTCTATACTGTTCCCTGAACGGTGCCGACTGTATGATTCACCCTAACATCTCAGACTGATTCTGGTTCAACAGATAGTGTGAATCTATGTGTCTTTCTAGCCTTAATAGCAAGATGAGTCATGTTGTTGCGGTTCCTTATTAGATAATATAAAATAGCAGGCCCACACTGAATCTGCACCTGCAGATTTCCACGGAGATGAAACTAGGTTCAATTTAGCCACAATGTAAAAACACTAGATGCTGCCTGACTGCTCAATATCCTGCTTATCCACTCAGACTACTTGCCAATAAATACTTGCCAATAAATGGACATGTTTGATTTGAGTTCAGATTATTTCATTAGTTTACATAGAGTTTGTAGAGTGATATGATAAAGATAAACATGTTGACCACTGAAATATCACTTTATCTTTGAATGTGCAGTTATTATTCATAAATATTTGACTGCTGGATGGCACGATGGACAAATCAGAATTGAGTGTTCCAGAGAGCCATGTAATAATTTGATGTACTGTTTGAATACGTTCTAGAGTAAGGTGCAATAGGTGTTATAGGCAGGGTTTGAGTTGCGGGGGAATGCGAGGGGATGCCATCCCCCTTGTTAAAAGAAATAGCAAAAGCCAGCCTCCTAGTCAAACCACCATCCCTCCTTACCATTTCCTTAAGATCAATTTTGCCATGTAGAATGAAAAGAAAACCGAAGGTATGATGTCACTGTGACTAGTGTTTTAGGACATTTTCACTGACTTAGAAACATTAGAAATCAAAATAATTTCAGGTTTTCATCCCTAAAATGCTTTTGTGTGTTCAATAATTAAATAAGAATTGTATCACAATAACATGCATTAATTGAAAGTACCTATCTCAAGGCTGTCGGCAATCTTTGTGACCGCAGTGGGCAGTTGAAGACTAGGGAAACTAATCCTGGTCTGATGAATCTCTCTTTGTGCTGAGGCACACAGAAGGTAGGTTTAGAATTTGATACCAACAGCATGAATCCATGGATCCAACCTGCCTTGTGTCGACGGACCAGGCTGGTGGTGGTGGTTTAATGGGGAATGGTTTTTTTTGGCACACTTTGGGCCTGATATACCCATCAATAATTGTTTGAATGCCACAGCCTATTTGAATATTGTTGCATCCCTTCATGGGCACAATTTATCCATCTACTAATGGCTACTTCCAGCATATTGCTATTATGTTATTAGTGTAGTGTTCCTAATAAAGAGCTCAGTGAGTGTATACAGTATTGAGTAGATACTTCTGAAATGTACCCAGGTACTGATGACAAATCACACAACTAAAGTTGTAATCAGTAACATAATCTTTTAGATGACACTTTTGAAGTAATGTAATCTGATTACTTTTTGATTGGGTGTTTTGATAAATGTAGTTAAAATTGTAAACATAAAAGCAAACAGTAACTTGTCGGTCGCTAAGTAAAATAAAAGACAAAACAAATGGAAAAACTAACACTGTGTTAATCAAAAAGGAAGACAATGACAACATGTATGTATTTTGAATTTGAAGTGTCTAGAAATATGGACAGATGCAAGGGGGATAATTTGAAACACCTACACTTGTACTTTCAATACAACATCAAGACTATTACAAATGCAAGAGTGCATTTAGATTCTTAAATCTGAATGGTCTTTTTATAAATTTGCGTTAGTGTTGTTCAGTTATTTTTCCCCCTGTCTCTTTGAATGTAAATGTATTCCTGTATGTGGTCAAATACTGATGGAACGAGATCTCCAATGTATATAGTGCTATCTGGCAAGGCCTATTACACATGCAGTATTTCAGACACTGGCTCAGACACGCAGTTAAAAATTTAAAATGATGATGATTGATGTACCATGGGTGATGTTTTTGAGAATTTGTGGCAGTAAAGGGTAAGTCAGCACTCCAGCTGTACAGGCAACACGCCTTGTCAAACCAACAAGAGTAGGCAGCACAGCCTCAGATGCTCTTGTGCTAAAAGACAGCATGGCATGCATATTAAAATCTATTGTTCATCTGACTCAGTCAGGCTTACTAAGAAATCAATTGGCCCAGTTGCTAAGGTGGGTAGAGTCACGCTGGGTTATCCTCCTCATGGTCGCAATAATGTGGTTCCCGCTCTCGGTGGGGCACATTGTGAGTTGTGCATGGATGCTGCGGAAATTACCGTGAAGCCTCCACACACGCTAGGTGTCCACAGTAACGTGCTCAACAAGCCTCGTGATAAGATGCGCGGACTGATGGTCTCAGACGCGGAGGCAACTGAGATTCATTCTCCACCGCCCGGATTGACGCGAGTCACTACGCAACCACGAGGACTTCGAGTGCATTGGGAATTGTGCATTCCAAATTGGGTAGAAAAGAGGAGAAAATACAAAAACAACAACAAAAAACTATTTATTGTTTATCTAAGGGCCCCCAGTCCATGAGCCCCTGTGTAAAGTTCTACACATCTCTGCTACTTGTATGCTCATTTATTTAATATTTTAGCTATGGCTGGGTGATATGGCTGCAAAAATTGTATCTCGATATTTTTTCAGTCTACTGATGATATTCAATATATATCTCGATAATTATGTATTTGCTCTGAAATGGCTCAAATGTGATTTTCAATTAAAGGAATTTTAATTTTATCCAAACATCTATTGTAGTCAGGTAGATTCAATATTTTAAATGCATTGAATAAAAATCTATTTAAAAATTATGAAGGCATGTTTCCCCATAATTTTCACTAAATTAGTTATTATGTTATTGCTATAATACTGAATATTATTTTTATTTTAAGGATTAGATTTATTTTATACAAAATGTAATATATTTCTGTACTATTATCTTCACCTGTAGCTTTTATTTTGACACTAAAAGTGCAGCGTGTATTTGACATTTTGCAATGTTCTGCTTATGGTGAAATGCTGTCCTCCTTTTCTATTATACTGTGTCACTTTTGTAGATTTGTATTATAACTTGTTGCATTTTCTAATGTTTGGAATTGTGCGGATGCAGTACCTGCAGTATTTTTCTTTCGCAATGCATGTGAACTGCTCTAAAAGCACAAAAAACATGAGCCCTGTGCGTGCACAGAATAGTGAGTCACCCATTTTATCTAAAAACTTTCACAGTCCATGTTTATCTGTATTTTACTGCATTTGGCAGTTTAATAATCAGATATGACCATACCGCCATTTTGATGTTTTTTTATTAATTGTGCAGCCCTGAATGATTGTGAATTTAGTCTACTGATGCTCTTTATGAATGAATTTTAAAGCAAAATCATCACAATTATGTTGTGAATGTTCACCCAGCCCTAACTTTGGCTAATTTGATTATACTTGGAGCGACCAAGAAGAGTGCAGTACTCTCAGCTGTGTTTGACACATTTTACCATGTTTAAATCCATTAAGCAGAATTTATTCCAAAATAATTGCTTATAATTTGAAAACGTTTGCAGATTCCAAGCAGGTTTGCTCACATAATTTTAGTTCGATTTTTACTCAGCCTAGTTGTAGTGTAAATGGGCACTAAGTCACAATTTACGCAATTCTAAATATTTGAGGGTTACACCATTAAACATCAGTAGAATGTAACCCTACGTATGAACACTCAAACTTTTATCACAATCTGTGATCCCTTCAAAATTAATTACTATTTTTCTCCTTCCAATTCCTATTTTTCACATACGTCTGGCTCTCTGCCATGCTGGTGGCAGGCTGTTTGGGTTGATTTGCCAGTGAGTGACTCAGTGTGTTATATCACACAACAGATACTGTCTCACTGCCTCACCATCATAATTTTGTGAACAGTACCACCACTCCCATTATCAAACGTACACCAACACACACACACATTCGGCCCACTCTGCTACATATTGCTGTAGTTACTCAATGGCACCGACTGAATACTGTCATTGTTATTAGTATTATTAGCAGTCTGGTGTCTGGAATGGTGTGTGCGCCTTGTGTGAGATTGAGGGAAATGATATTACTTGCAGACAAACTATTACCAGCAATAACATGAAGACTCGATCTAATTGCCTAAAAAGCTTTGGGCCAAATTTATTCATAAGAAGGTCTCTGAGAGTTTCTGTGTGAAAACAGCAAACAAATTAAATGTATGTTCAATTTAACCAATATGGCAAATAGAGTGCAGCAGTCTGGTTCCGAAAGTGAAAATCACATTCATTTTCTTCATAGTAGTGGTCAACTGATATAGGTTTTTCAATGGCCGATACCGATATCTAGAGAGCAGGATTGCCGGTGGCCAATATAGTAAATGGCAATAAACACAATACAATTTAACAACAGCAAATCAGATGTGCTCAACATTTATAAAGTGAAACAAACACTTATGTATGCAATATTTTCTCAAATTTGTATAAACCTGAAAAGAAAAAAACTTGAAAACAGAAAATGTTGACTGTCCATTGACAAAACTATTTGAAGATTTTGGAACTGACACTAGGGAAATTCAACACTTCTGTTAATACGCCAAGGGAACATAATAAAATGATAATCACAAAATGGCCAAATATCGGCTGATTAATCAGCCTGGCTGATATATCGGTTAATAACTTATTCCATACTTATACTAAACCTTAAAGATCAACTTGAGCTCCGAGGTCGTTAATCATTGGTACACACATTTGAGCACCAGTGCAATGAATAAAATCACGCAGATAAAGGTCAGGAGCTCAGAATAGGGAAACATTTTTTATCTCAGTGATTTCAACCGTGGCATGATTGTTGGTGCCAGATAGGCTGGTTTGAGTATTTCTGTAACTGTTGATCTCCTGGGATTTTCATGCACAACAGTCTCGAGAGTTTACTTAGAATGGTGCCAAAAACAAAAACATTCAGATAGTGGAAGTTCTGCGGATGGAAATTCCTTGTTGATGAGAGAGGTCAATAGAGAATGGCCAGACTGGCTCAAGCTGACAAAGTCTATGGTAACTCAGATAACCTCTCTGTACAATTGTAGTGAGCAGAAATAGCATCTCAGAATGCACAAACCCATCAAACATTGAGGCGGATGGTCTACAACAGCAGAAGACCACTTCGGACCATAGTGTTCCTAAGAAAGTTCTCAGTGAGTTTATATGCTTCTATTGAAACCATCAGTCTGCATTATTTCATTGTAAATATGTTTTTTTTTTAAATAGCAGAATTTCTATTTCAGTGATTTCTCATTTCAGTGAATTATGCAACGAGTTCACTCTCAAATTACTTGTATGTTTGCAACTATCTGAATATTTTTGCAACAAAATCTAAATATTGTATATTGTTTCTATACTTATCAACACCTTGCCAATGCTTGTAGTTCATGCCCCTATGAAAGATGGAAAGTTCACAGACTTGTACCTTTGTATTTTTGTCCAATTTTGACCTTTTCAAATCAAAGTTTGCTGTAGTGTGATTCACCCCATAGCTGCTTGGTTTGGTTCATGGCTTAGAACTCTTTTATGAAAGATTTCATGAAATCTATGGAACAAATTTATAGGAAAATTGGTTGGGTACTGCTGTACTCTACCAATTAGCTTGCATGATTCTTTAACTGACACACCCCCAGTTTGGAAAGTCTGGAATTAAGGAAAATAATCTGTTTCCCTACTGGTGATTATGACATCGTACAGAAACATGTCCTGTGTGAATGACTCCTAACACTGTTACCCTTTTGGTTGCTGTCAAGAGACATTTCAACCTTTTAATATTTGCAGTTTATTGCTGGTGTACAAATTCCAATATTAAAACATTTACATTTATATTTCAGTGTCATAAGAATTCATATGCTGTTTCTTAATACTTAATTTTATTATTTCTTTGTATTAGTGAATATTTGTTAAAAAAGGTCTGTGTAACAGTTCGGGAAAGGAGGATGCAGGAACTGGAGTAACAAGCAACAAAGCTTTAATCAAACAGAACATCAAACTGACAAAACAGCAACATAAACACATACACAGAGCGGCCATGTGTGTCTCTCTCTCTGGCGTCCCTGTCTCTTCCCTTATCACCCTCCCGCTGATTAGGCAATCTCTGGAGGGGAGACGCTGCCCTTCCAGCTGTTCCGCCACCACAGAATCTGAGAGGGATGAGGGGAGAAAGGGGGAGAGAGAAGGAGCAAGCAGGAGAAAGAGAGAGAGATAGCGAGAGAGAGAAAAAAACTGTCTCGCCGGTCCTCGAACACACTGTTGACTGGTCCTCAGCCAGCTGTGCAGCGGATCTCAATGACGCCGGGCGATAGCATTGGACCTTGCCTGCTAGTGGACGGCAGTTGGCTCCTCCGCCTCCTGGCAGATATCAGTGGCTCCTGCGCCCTCTGGCAGCCGGCGGCGGCTCCTCTGCTTTCTGGCGGATGGCAGCGGGCTCCTCCGCCTTCTGACGAACCGCTCCAGTAGCTCTTCTTCGGCTCCCACGAGCACGTGGCCAATCTGGTCCTCAGCTAATCCTTCGCCCCTGACGGATGACAGCCGCTCCTCCATCCCCTGGCAGACGGCAGCGGTTCCTCCCAACTCCCTGCTGATGGCAGAAACTCTTCCATCCCCTGGCAGATGGCAATGGCTCCTCCACTTCCCGACGGACTGCAGCGGCGAATTCTCCCGGACAGTGTGCCCTTCCTATTTCTCGGGTTTCTGCACCAGTGTAACTAACAACAAAACTTGAATCAAACAGAGCATCAAACTGAAAACACAGTAACATAAACACACACAGAGCGGCCACGTGTGTCTCTCTCTGTGGTGTCCCCGGCTTTTCCCTTATCTCCCTCCTGCTGATTAGGCAACTCAGCGCGAGGCATGTATCCTCATGGCCTGGCCACGCCCTCCTCCTCATCACAGTCTTATTGTAGTTGCAGCCAAACCAACGCTGGCAGCCTAAAATACTCAACGCTGGCAGCCATTGAGTGAATGCCAGACTTCTGTTTTTAAAAAGACAACGAAGGCCTTTTCAAAGAGCTAACCCTCTTTCGGAGTGGGCGGAGTGATGTGTGCAGAGATGAAGCCTGAGGACAAGATTAAATGAGAGATCGAGGGAGTGAAATAAAAAAAAATGAAGCAGAGACTCATTTAACTGTGCAGGGGTGGAAACATGATTTTTGACCGATTAATGAGAGGATTGATTATTCATTTATGCATTTATACATGTGTTTTTTGTTTACCCAGCTGGTAGGCAGAGGATGTGAGGAATTGCTAGTAGGGAAAACAGTTGAAGAATATGAATGTGATGGCCGGGTTGATGAAGTTTGTGAGAGAAGTACAGGAAGGGTGACAGAACATCTAATATTATTAACCTGTACATGTTGGCATAAGCCTAGTTTGGCTAGACCATTCATCTGTGTGAAGTGTTCATTCATTCCCTTTTAGCTGCTGTTTGCAGAATAATGAGAATCTCAAGAGGATCTCACAAGGAAACCTTTCTAAGAAAACCTGCTTTAGCTCTGTGGATGTTCAGAAGGTCATGCTGAGGGTTTAGGTTTGTGAAACAAAGAAGGAACTTCTTTATTGGTCAGCTCTGTCATTACAAACCCTAGTTTGAGATGAAGCATAAATGGGAAAGACGGTCTCCTTCAGCAATTTTGGTGACATGGATTCGTTTTTTCGACACTCTAATGGCTCGGTGGGGGATCCCTCTGATCTGTGGAATGTGGCGTTGTGTTCATTTGATGGCTTTGTTTGTGCATAATCCTGCAATAGTTTGATTAGATTTCCTGTTATGTCAACAGCAAAAGATAAGTGAAATGTTATCTCCCTTTTCAATTTTGATTGGCTTATTATTATTATTGTTATATGATTTATTACATGTTTTTTTTATTGTTAAAGGGACAGTTCACCCAAAACAGAAGATTCTCCCATCATTTACTAATCCTCATGACTTAATTTCTTCTGCTGAACACAAACAAAGATTTTTAGAAGAACATCTCAGCTCTGTTGGTCCATACAATGCAAGTGAGTGGTGGTCAGAACTGTAAATGCCCCAAAAAACATCTAAAGTCATTATATAAGTAATCCATATGCCTCTAGTGGTTTAATCCATATCTTCTGAAGTGATATGATTGGTGTAGTTGAGAAACTGATTAATATTCAAGTCCGTTTCTTACTATAAATCTTCACTTTCACATTTGTTTTTGGCGTTTCACATTCTTTTTTTTTTCAATGATTTTTTTTATAGATTTTCCAAAGCAACGAAAACAAACAAAACATATATACAATATATCAACATTAACTCCCACTACTACCCCAAACGAACATCCAAGTGGTCTTATGTGAGTACAAACATATACAGAGAATAAAATAATAAAAATAATAATAAATAAATAAAACAATATATAATAATATTGTGGCTGGGCCTAGGGCGGGGCCGGGTCGTGATTCCACACACCCGCCCCCTAATCAGGGTAATCAAGCCTCAGAGAAGGATAAAGGCCGACTGGAGACTGCAGTGTGACCGAGAGAGAGATTTACGGACAACTGTCTGACAACTTTGTGTGTTTGTCTTTTCGTTTAATTTTGTATTAAAATATTATTTATATTCCCAAGCTGGATCTCGCCGCCTCCTTTCCATTAATCCCTTTACGCGTGACGAAACCCGGGATTACCCTTAAAACTATACTCCTCACTCCATAGACCTACTCCGAAAGCCCCCAAAAACATCAAATATTTGTCCCATTTTCCATTAAAAAAATTCCATATCCCTAGCCGCCGCATTCTTATTACCTCTTCGAAGGCTGCCACCCTTCCCATCTTTTTGCATCACTCCCGAATTGAGGATGCTCCCACCGACTTCCAACCCCTTAAAACAATCTGTCTGCCTATCATCACACTGGTGAGGATCCAATCTTTTATGTATTTATCACCTACGTTGATGACCACCCCATCACCCAAGACACAGAATCTAGGGCAAACCGAAATCCAAATGCCCAACACATCACACACAAAACTCTGTACCTTCAACCAAAATTCCTGAATCTCAGCACACCACCAAAAAACATGGGCCATGTCTCCATCCTCTGATTGGAAACTCCAGCAGGTGGGTGTGTCTATAAGACCAAGCCTTTACAGTCTAGAGAGGGTCCAATAGAATCTATGTAGAATCTTGAATTGTATAAGTTGCACCCTTGCATCTTTAGACGCAGTCTTGATGTTTTTTAGAATCCCAGCCCAAATTACATCCTCCAATAACAAATTAAAATCTTTCTCCCATAATCTCTATGTAGAGGTTAAAGCTCCGTTCCCCTAGACTCTGAACTACAGTAGTAGGGAGTAATACACTGATGCCTCATGACCTTTTCCAAAAGCAGTAATCACCTCTCCCAAAGTATCTGCCGCTTTACGGGGTTGTATGCTACTACTACTACTACCAGTACAGAGCAGGTGGCGCAACTGTAAATACCTAAAAAACTGAGATCTGGGAATTCCAAAACGTGAAGGAACACCACCTGCAACTTAACCCAGCCATGACCGAACTCCTTGTCTTTCCAGCCAACCCTGTTGTTGAACACAACATCACCGTGCAGCTGGGTACAACTACAGTATCGCCTTCCAAAATGGTCAGAAATCTAGGGATAATCATCGATAACAAACATTTCACAGACCACATCTCAAAGAATGCAAGATCATGTAGATTTACACTCTACAATATCAGGAAGATAAGACCTTTCCTCTCTGTACATTCCACACAACTGCTTGTTCAGTCACTTGTCATAACTATACTGGACTACTGTAATACTATCATTGCAGGCCTTGCTGCATGTGCAATTAGACCTCTGCAAATGATCCAGAATGCAGCAGCATGTCTGGTCTTTTAATGAACCCAAGAGAGCACATGTTACACCACTCTTTGTCTCTCTCCACTGGCTGCTGGATGATGCACGTATTAAATTCAAGGCTCTGATGGCATATAAAACAGTCACTGGGTCTGTTCGAGCATACCTAAAATGACTTATGCAGAACTACACTCCCGCTAGAAGCCTGCGATTGGCTAAGGAACATCGCCTTGTCATACCAAAACACTTTCCTGGACTTTCAGTTTCATCATACCACATTGGTGGGATTACCATCCCAACTCCATCCGTGAAGCTGACTC
The DNA here is from genome assembly GCF_025860055.1 of Xyrauchen texanus. NCBI lineage: Eukaryota > Metazoa > Chordata > Actinopteri > Cypriniformes > Catostomidae > Xyrauchen > Xyrauchen texanus. The sequence goes on from NC_068308.1 coordinate 12,282,085, forward strand.
ACTCTCTATCTTCAAAAAATGTCTAAAAACACATATTTTCCAAGAGCACGTAACCAGTCACTACAAAAAAAAAAAAAAAAAAAAAATATATATATATATATATATATATATATATATATATTAATAATTCTTGTTGCACTTAAATCTGTTTTGTATACTATATTGATGCTAGTGAAACATTGTAGTATGGCACTTATTGTACCACTGTCTCCTTAAGATGATTCGCTTATGTTTTTCTCTTTTGTAAGTCACTTAGGATAAAAGCGTCTACCAAATGAATTTATTTATAATGTAAATGCAATAAATGTAAAAATCTCAAGTGAGATGGCAGCGACCGGAGACTGATCATTCGCCACTGACCACATGATATCAATGAAATGCCTAATGTTGTCAGAAGAGCTAGAGCCCTGAATAAACCCCACTTGATCTATATGTATAAGAGATCTCATAACTTGACTTAATCGGTTAGCCAAAATTTTTGCGAACATTTTTACATCTAGCTGGATCAGGGAAATTGGAAGGTAGCTTTTATACTTGCTTGGATCTTTGTCCTTTTTAAGATTAAGACTTATCCGGGCTTGTGTCATGGTTGGAGGAAGCTTTCCATTCTTTAATGATTCTGTATGTAATTTTAACAAAAGTGGAGCCAATTCTGTAGCATAAGATCTAAACAATTCAGCAGCAAAACCATCTGGCCCCGGAGCCTTGCCTGTAGGTATGGCCTTAATTAACTTGTCAAGCTTCTCCAAGGTTATCTCAGAATCAAGCAAATTTTTTTGCTTAGTCATCAATTTTGGGAGTTCTAATGGTTCCACAATTTTTCGAATATCTTCATTAGCATACGAAGATGTGGAACTATAAAGATCAAGATAGAATTCTTTAAAGGCATTATTAATATAAATGGCCGAGTTAAAAATTTCACCACCAGCAGATTTCACTTAGGGAATGGTAGAAAAAGCCTCTCTCTGCTTTATATATCTAGCCAAAATATATATATCTTGTCCCCCGACTAAAAGTATGACTGTCTTGCCCTGAATAGCCAAAACACCACTTTCTGCAATAAAATTGTATTATATCTGTATTTCAATCGGGTCAATTCTCTGAGGCAATCAGACAACATTCTGTGCTTCAGCTCTGCCTCTGCACTTTTAATATTCCCTTCCAACTCCACGAGTTCTCGTGCTTTGGATTTTTTGGTGAATGAGGCACACTGTATGATCCAACCCCTAAGAACCACCTTAAGTGCCTCCCAAGCCACACCCACAGAGGATACTGAGGACCAGTTGGTCTCCATATAAAGATTGATTTCAGTCTTTAACATTTGTTGGAAATCAGGATTTTGCAAAAACGATACATTAGAGCGCCAGCTATATGATTTATTTTTCTCTATATGTAGCAACATCTCTAAACTCAACAGGGTGTGATCTGATACTAAAATGTTTCCAATTGAGCAATCAACAACATATGAAATGTTGGATTTAGATATTAAAACAATCTATTCTAGAATACATCTTATGAACTGATGTAAATAATTTATAATCCTTACCAAATGGTTCAAAAGTCTCCAAATATCGGTAAGACCAAGATTTTTACACATCCTGTGAAGCATCAGTGTTGCTCTAGGGGGCTTGCATACTTTTGGTTCATTGTGATCAAGGACTGAGTCCATCAATAGATTAAAGTCTCCTCCCAATATTATATCATGAGGGGTGCCAGCGGCTTGTAACATCCATTCAAGATCTATAAAAAAAAGCCCTGATCATCAGCATTAGGTGCGTAAATATTAGCGAAAATCAACTTTTGCCCCTGAATTTCAGCTAAAACAATAATGACTCTTCCTAATTTATCTTTAATCTGTTTGAGCCATTTGAATTGTAGATGTTTATTTATCAGTATAATGACTCCCCTGCTCTTTCTTGAGCCATTACTAAAGAAAACATGTCCACCCCATATCTTCCCAAATTTTTCAGCCTCCTGCATGGAAAGATGCGTTTCTTGAAGAAACACAATATCATATTTCTTACATTTAAGAAAATAAATAACTTTCCTTCTTTTATTGGGTGCCCCAACCCATTCACATTCCATGTGGAGAAATAACATACTCATATTAACATTTTACCTTTTGATATAAAAGACAAAATAAATTGTGTCCAAAACAAGATTATTTATACCACATTCCCACATTAGTGCAACAATCAAACCCTGAACAAAAAAAACTGAAAAAAGAAAAACGTGTGCCTTAACCTCACGCACGACAGCGGCAAATGGCGTCAATCCCTCTAAACTCAAAAGATCCATGTACACCAACGAGAGCCCCCATGTCAACTTTTCCGTCGGATTGCTCAAGTCCGGTGTTTCTGCACAAATTTTGTGAGGCACAATTACATAACAGAAAATACTTTGTAAAACATTTCCCAGCCAACAGGTAGAATAAACACAAAAAACATGTAGATTCATTTACAGAACTGTCTCGAAGGTGTGTTCCTCCACAAAACATATTCCAGCTGATATATAAAGCTGTTTCTTCAGACAGACAACCAAGTGATCAGTGGGCCAGCTGTTATGAGTGCAGCAGATGACGTAATCATTCTAATGTCCCTTGTGAAAATATTCCACAAAAACAAACTCCAGCCAACAGGAGGCATAAGCCCAAAAAACGAACAGATTCATCCACAGCTGTCCCTAAGCATTGTAATTCCACACAACACACTCCAGCCACTAGGCGGAACCAGCACAAAAAACAAAACAAAAAAACAGGCATCCCTGTTCCTTGGATAATTAAGAGTCAAATTCACTCTGAGGCAGCATAAAAAAATACACCATGACTTACTCAGTCCGTCAACTTTATAAAAGACATCCTTTATCTGAGTATGTAGATATTTTGTGGTCATCCATAGTGCCAGGAACTTCAGAGTAAAAGCGATCCTCCGGCAATGCAAAAGTTTCTTGAAGGAGTCATTCCACAAAACAATCTCCAGCCGCTAGGCGGAGCAATGCAAAAAGAAACAAAAATGACACCCAGCTTCCTTAGACAGTTGAGCCACTGAACAGCGAGTCAGTCCACTCACATAAGAAACGTAATTTGAAAAGCAGACAAAACAACAAAGGTACAAGACTGTACATATCACCTTTCATGAGGGCATGATCTACAATCCCATGAAGATTTGCAAATGACGTAATTTAATGAAAAACAATAATAAAACAAATCTGATCTAAAGTTGTTCATTTTACGTATAGAAACAAAAAAATAAAAATTGTATTGCTAAATACTTCAAATTAAAGTTGAAGCTGGTTGGTTTGGTTCATGGCTTATAAGTCTTTTATAACAATATTTTTAAATGCCTGAAAAAAATTATGTTAAAATACTTCTGTAATCAAGAAATCTGAAAAGGTGTTGCGCTCAATAGGTGGATTGACCTCTTTTGTTTATGGCAAAGTGAACACAGCCAAATAATGGCCATGTTAATCACCCTGGTTCAAATGCAAATCTGACTATCACTAGATGCAGACATTTACAAGCTGTATGAACTCAAAGCCGACATGTTCTGGCTGAGATAATTGAAGAGGGGATTTTAACGCCATGCTCTTTAAGCACTACCAATACTTGTCCTTCTGCATACAGACAAACAGTTTAGACAGAATGACTTATGACAATGTGTTGAGAGCTCCAGAGCTGGTGTGGAGAGTTTGACTGTGCTTTTTGGCAAAAAGCTCTGACCTGCTTCTCATCTGCACTGGCTATGGAACATTAAATAAGAGCTGACAGCATCTGTAGGCCAAATGAGCCTCGCTACACAGGTGGCATACCACAGTGATCATTAGTACATCATAGAGATGGCTGATGCTGTCTCTCTCACACAGACAGTGTAACTGCATCTCACGCGTTCTTTGACACATCACAGGCATGGACTCGGCTGCTGCCGTGGGCATCGGCCCTGGAGTTTAGCAGGAAGTCTGCTGTGGAAAAATTTTGGGGGGGCTAATTTGCTCAGGGGGCTCATAATCAAAGGCACATATGAAAGAAACCCTGACAGCTTTCCTTATAAGCTACAGCTCCATGACAGCTCACTTTCTTCCCCTCAATTAACTCTTCATTTCTCACGGTTCATACAGGGCAGATTCGTTTAAAGTGCATTGCATTATTCGCAGCCTGAACTAGTTGTCTCACTTCTTTGGATTATAAATCCTGTAGTGAAATTTGGTTCTTAGAAATATATCTATTCCAAAACACTTAAACCCTAGTTTAATTAAAGTCATTGTTTTTGGTCTGAATATTCTTAAAATAAATGTGTCATTATTTACACACCCTCATGTTGTTCCAAACGCGTATACTATTATGGGTTTTAAATAATTTTAATGAAGCTCTTTTCCATGCAACAGCAGTTCTTAGAGACCACTCATGTCAAGCCCTAAAAAGGATACAACAGGATGGACTTCTTCAGAATAACAGCTGTTATTCATTGAAAATATTCTTGCACTATAATCTTATTCTCTGTCCTCCATATTCAAAGTGGTGTGGCGTATTCCTTTATGATATGGCATATTTTCATCAAATCATGGTGTGATGCGTTGGTGCACCATTTTTGAATCTGAATGCAAATAAATTCACAGATATTTGCCAGAAGGGAGGATTGTCAGTGAATAATGACTTACATTTTGGTCTGCTCCTCACACAAATGTGTTAGAAGTAAACAATTCCTTAAACAAAATGATCAATGAAATGAAAATAAAATATGTCTTTTGGTCCACTCTTCCTGGCAAATTTGCTCCACATTGTTTGAGTTAGTTATTGTTTGTCAAACTTAAGATGTGCTTTCACATGCCTCTTTTTGAGTAATGGTTTCATTTGTGCCCTCATGCCATACAGGCCAGTGTCATGTACGAAGATCTCTTGACATGGTTGACCATTACTCCATTTTCAGCAACTTAAGTCTGTAGCTCCTTCAAAGTGATCATTGGCCTCTCTCACTAGTCTAATTTTTGTTCGCACAGAGTTTTGAGGAGTCTATCTGATAGGATTGATGCAGGGGCGTGTCCAGATGGCATGTCCACTCCTAGAATTTTATTGACCACCCCAGGTGCCACCCCAAATTCTAAACTATGATTGGTCATTTCCCAAGTCATAGACGGGCCTTCAATAAAACCCGGTAAAACTTTGTTGGTTTAAATCGGAGCGGGAAGCAGTGTACAGTCATTTGAAATGAAATCTGGCTTGAACGCACATTTTAGATTGCGTTGGATATCACATCCGAGAGATCGTAACATTGAAGCAAAGTGAAGCGAGCTTGACGAAATCAGGCAAAGGACCATTTCACTATAAACAACAGTTCCACTCACTGCAAACACCGTTCAACATGACAACAAGCACTATTGATCACCCGTCCCACCCTGGGTTATTATAGTTTTGAATATTTTACTAGTTTTTATTTTATTTAGTTTTGTGTTTTGATTTTCAATTTCAGTTTTAGTGTAGTTTTAAAGGCGCATAAATAATTTTTATTTTGTTAGAATTTTTTGAAAATGGCTATTTTTAGTTTAGTTTATTTAGTTGTAAGTATTAGTATTATTATTAATTTTTTTTATCTGTTATAACACCACAAAATATTGTCTGTAACATGAACTAACAATCAACAACACTTATTAGTCTTGGTTAATTCTAACATATACTAGTACATTTTAAACATTAAAAGTTATGCTAATACATGGCTAATGCTAATGCTTCATGAACTAATATGAATAATTGTAGGATTTATAAATTAACATTGACCAAGATTAATAAATGCTATAAAATATATCATTCTTTGTTAGTTCATAATGCATTGTTAACGAGTACAACATTTTTGTAAAGCGTTAGCCTATCATATATCTGTCTGTGATGTCACTTGATCAGAAACATGCTCAAAATAAGTTATTTTTGTCACATTTGCAACATACTGTAGCACTGACGTCCTGATGAAGGACGTTCTATAAATTTGCAGTACATTTCGCAGTAACCACTCTAACATCTCTGCAGTGTTTATCAGCAGCATGGACTGGAATCACAAGGGTCTTGTGTCATCCTCCCCACAACAGAGAACAAGTTGTCATTTATTTGACAAAACTCATAAATCAGAAAATTAAAGTCATTTTCTCTATGATTCTATTTAGTTTTCCTTCGTATAGTGTTTAGATTTAGTTTTTTAAACTTATTGAAATTTTAGTTCACGAAAATATTTAGTTTCACTGCTAGTTTCCCTCTTAGTAATAATTTGTGTTAAATATAATAAATGTGGTCCTGTCACCCGTGGTTGAAGTGAACAGGCCAGTATGCTCTTCTATCCCTTTTTTGGCCTGTCATCTACAAAAACTGTAATGCTGTAATCTTGTAATCTGCATGTTTCATCATCTTATTCTGGCTCGGATATGAAATGTCTGACTGACATTTTAAACCAGTCACACTTTAATTTAATATGTGATGTTTTGGGGTGCGTATAACCTTGGTGGGCATCATAAGTAGTTTGTCAAACATGTTGGGATATTTCGTTTACTTAAAATAACTGCCTCAATGTTTTTAAATGTCTTTTAAAGATACAATGCCACGAATCTTGTAAACTTTTGCAGGTTCTTTATCATAATCATGTTTTTAAGTTGAATAGGCCTATCAGTTTTTGAATTTGCAGAAATGTGCTTCTTCATATAGCGTAATATACTTTCACCTAAAGGATTATTAGGAACACCCGTTCAATTTCTCATTAATGCAATTATCTAATCAACCAATCACATGGCAGTTGCTTCAATGCATTTAGGGGTGTGGTCCTGGTCAAGACAATATCCTGAACTCCAAACTGAATGTCAGAATGGGAAAGAAAGGTGATTTAAGCAATTTTGAGCGTGGCATGGTTGTTGGTGCCAGACGGGCCGGTCTGAGTATTTCACAATCTGCTCAGTTACTGGGATTTTCACGCACAACCATTTCTAGGGTTTACAAAGAATGGTGTGAAAAGGAAAAACATCCAGTATGCGGCAGTCCTGTGGGCTGAAAATGCTTTGTTGATGCTAGAGGTCAGAGGAGAATGGGCCGACTGATTCAAGCTGATAGAAGAGCAACTTTGCCTGAAATAACCACTCGTTACAACCGAGGTATGCAGCAAAGCATTTGTGAAGCCACAACACGCAGAACCTTGAGGCGGATGGGCTACAACAGCAGAAGACCCCACCGGGTACCACTCATCTCCACTACAAATAGGAAAAAGAGGCTACAATTTGCAAGTGCTCAGCAAAATTGGACAGTTGAAGACTGGAAAAATGTTGCCTGGTCTGATGAGTCTCGATTTCTGTTGAGACATTCAGATGGTAGAGTCAGAATTTGGCGTAAACAGAATGAGAACATGGATCCATCATGACTTGTTACCACTGTGCAGGCTGGTGGTGGTGGTGTAATGGTGTGGGGGATGTTTTCTTGGCACACTTTAGGCCCCTTAGTGCCAATTGGGCATCGTTTAAATGCCACGGCCTACCTGAGCATTGTTTCTGACCATGTCCATCCCTTTATGGCCACCATGTACCCATCCTCTGATGGCTACTTCCAGCAGGATAATGCACCATGTCACAAAGCTCGAATCATTTCAAATTGGTTTCTTGAACATGACAATGAGTTCACTGTACTAAAATGGCCCCACAGTCACCAGATCTCAACCCAATAGAGCATCTTTGCAATGTGGTGGAACGGGAGCTTTGTGCCCTGGATGTGCATCCCACAAATCTCCATCAACTGCAAGATGCTATCCTATCAATATGGGCCAACATTTCTAAAGAATGCTTTCAGCACCTTGTTGAATCAATGCCACGTAGAATTAAGGCAGTTCTGAAGGCGAAAGGGGGTCAAACACAGTATTAGTATGGTGTTCCTAATAATCCTTTAGGTGAGTGTATGTATTTCCTTTCATACTGTAATCATTTAGTCCTAGTATATTTCTTAAGAAAAGATGCAAAATGTAAAAAAAAAAAAAAAAAGACCATGAAAACTGTTTTAATATCAAATTAAGTATGTTTTTTTTTTTTATTCTAAAGCAATGGTTAATGTGAGTTGAGTAGTGAGTACATAAAACTGTAATCCTTATACATTCCTTGTGTAAACCTATGATAAGATTAAGACATTTAAAAAAATATATTTTTAATTGTCTCAAAATAAAAGACTTGGATGTAGTTTTGTACTCTTGTATGCATTTGTAACCAATGTATTTAGTTGTTTCGCCTTATTCAAGTGTTTGTCTTTGTTTTCACAAGCTGAATAATGATCTCTACATGTTGGAGGTTTTGTAGCGTAAATGTGGTGTTTAAACCTTAAACTAATAAAAAAAAAAAACATTTAAACTGGATCTGCTGTTGGATCCAAAGGGGGCACTATATTGTGAAATAGTTTATGTTTAAAATGTTAAAGTACCCATATACATAATTCAGGCATATGAGGTATCACTGGAATGATTAGAATCTGAAATTTTTAGAGACAACCAACACTTCTACATTTATGTTACATAAAATAACAAAATAAGGCCTAAATAAATTTGCGGTGCAAATTAGCGCCTCCTTGCGGTAATGGGGTAGAAATATTTATATGAAAATAAAAGTCTTTCACATAGCACCTAATTGGACAAGTCATATATCAAATGAAAGCTCTCATTCTCAGGAATGTAACTGTTTATTTTGTTGTGCTTATACCACTGTTTGTCAAACGAATTGTCAAAAGAATCACAATGTGAAATATGATTTCTGTAAGTCATCAAATACAAATGTCTCTTTTATGCTCCAATAACTGGTGTTGTAAGCCCTAAGTAGCCAAAAAAATGTATATATGATTTTACCTTGGGGAGTTCTCTAAACAAATGAGACATATTTTGAGCTTTTTTGGCTGAATAATCTAATGTTATATCTTAGATGTCCAGAAAAGTTATGCCATCCAGCAGGAAAAGCATGCTAAACAAATCATGGGAAATATATGTTATTGACTATTGAAGATAAAATGTTATTATCAACTTTCAAATAACATCAAGATTGATCTTCTAGTCCACTCAGAGGCCGAGATATTCTATGAAATAATGAGGGTGGTGCTTGAACTGAAAATTAGGCTGAATGTCTATGGATGAGCACATCTTTAAGGGCTAAAATGTGTTAGAGCGCCACCTATATTTCAGATCATCATTTTGTGATGGAAGGCGATAGAGGAAAAAATTATTTTCTAGTGCTTGCTGCCATCTTGTGGGATAAAATGAGAATTTTCAAAGTGAGATAGTGTGAACAGAACCAGAGTTACATGTTTACAAATTTAAGATAACAACAACAAAAAAAATAAAAATAAAAATAATTATATATATATATATATATAAACACCACAGAGAAAGTGTGTTAAAAATGCTTTTGATGCAGAATAATTGGCACAATTCAGAGAAGATATGAAGATATTAAATCTGGGGTAAGACACATGCTTCAGAGTTTAATCCATAGTTTAATTTTAGTTAAGTTTAAGGTTCAGTTGGCTTAATCCTTCTTGCTCTTTCCTTCTTCTCTCCAGCTTATCCCGCTTTAGGTGGATGCTTATAAAGACATAGTCGGAAAGGGTCAGTATAGACAAATCTACCAGAAATCATCTTCCAACTCCCTTTCCTCCCTTTCCATCCATCCATCTCTCCTCCAGCCTATCAATGCCTGCTTATCAAACATTGTCATTCAGGCATGAATGAAGGTTCTACAGTTTAAACCCCCCCCCTCAGAAAGTAAATGTTTTGAAAAAAAGTAGCTTAATCTGTAGTCCTACATCAGAGAACACAACTCTGCACAAGAAAATGTGAGTGACAAAGTACGCCATGCAAGCTATTGAGTTTTCAGTCCTCGCCCCATCACTTTCTCCTTTCCTCTTGCATTCTCTCTCTCTCCTTCTTTCTATTTTTGTCCTCTCTGATGTTCCTGATATTGCAGTGCCAGACTAGGTACCAGTATCTTCAGTTCTGCCCTTTTGCCCGCATCTCCATATTACATAACAGACTCGGCTCTGAAGGAAAGATGAAAGAAATTGCTTAGAGTTGCAGAATGACAAGCAGCTACACACCATCACTAAACTCACTGATTCATCAACCATCAATATGCTGTTTGTCAAGCTCCTGACAGATGTCCAAAGGCAAAGAACATTCTGACAAACTCAAGTCAAATCCGGTGGAACTAGAGATGGGAGAATGATTTGAGTAACTGTGATAACTTGGTCTTAAGCTCCATTCTGACATGACTAGTTTTCCCTGAGGAGGTATGGAGACATTTATGTTTCACAGATGCACTTTGTGATTTTAGTCCCTCCTGAATTGAACATGGCAGTGTTTTTCTCACACAAGGAAAAATTATGGCGCACATTGAATTAAACCTAAAATCATGGAGAGTCACGTGACACCATTGGTGATTTCTCAGGGCCAGCAAAGCCTTCTCTACTGGCCTAACATGCCAAATAAATAAATATTTTTCATCCTTTCATTCTCAATCACCTTTTAGCCTATGTATTTTTAATCACTTTCCACTCTTAATTTTTGGAATTAGATTCATGTAGTGTTTATCATAGATAAGTGATGTATTTTAAAAGTTGGCATACAGTGTTCATTATAATAGAGCATAGGTTTTGCTTCTCAGTACTCACTACTCATGAGTACTTATAAACGAGTTACTCTTTTGTTCTTACTTGAGTCGTTTTTAGGACAGCTACTTTTACTCTACTCACACAACATTTTTTGGGAAGTAACTGCTTGAAAGTAAGTACTTCTACTTGAATATGATTTTTCAGTACTCTTTCCACCCCTGATAAAACATGGTAAATTATAATCTCTTTTGATAATCTTACACCTAAAGAAGAAATTACACTTAAAAGACACTTATGTGCTCAAGCCGATGCCCCTGAGCAGACCGCGGGCCTGGGAGTCGATTTAGTTGGAGAGATGCGGGAAATGCAGCGAGAGATGCTGAACATGTCGGCAATGCTGATGAAGGTCTTTGCTGACTTGGAGGATCTTGCTGTGATATGTCGATCTATCACTGCCATGGAGGCGAAGTTTTCTGGTGGTCATAAGAGTGGGGGATGTCGAGAAACGGATTGATTATCTGGAGTCATTGGAGAGAGAAATATCTGCTAATCCACTAGCGACCAAGGTGGATTTGGAGTGTTTCTGGGAGAAGACATGGACAAGGAAAACCGTAGCTGGCGGAATAACGTCTATATCGTGGGAGTACCGGGCGGGAGAAGAGGGACAGGATATGGTGGAAATCCTGGATGGTCTCATTCAGAGTCTGCTCGACATAGCAGGCCATAAAATGGAAATTGGGTGAGCTCACAGGGTTCCAGCTCAGCGATCCGCAGAAGGATACGGGCCCCGATCAATTCTGGCCAAATGTCTGAGATTATCCGATAAAGATCTTGTTACACGAGGCGTGGAGTAAAGGAAGGCTTTCTTGGAAGAATCACAGCATGTTCTTGTTCCCAGATTTGCGAAATCAACAAGAGAGAAACGTGATTTATTCATGGAATGCAATAAACTTACATCAACGGAAGGTACCATTGGCAGAGCAATTCCCGGCCAAATTGAGAATAGATGCTAAGGATGGCCATAAAAATTCAAAATACCCACAGCAAGCAATGTCCTTCATAATGTCAATGGAGTGAGTAACTTATCTTGTGGTACTCATGTTGCAGCCGAGTGGACCAGCTCACTGAATAATCGCTTAAGTAAAGTTATGACATCTCTTACACATATAGATCAAGTGGGGTTTATTCAGGGCTATAACTCTTCTGATAACATCAGGTATTTCATTAATGTCATGTGGGCAGTGGTGAATGAATTGAGCTGCCATCTCACTTCACGATGAAAAGGCATTTGATATGGTTGAATGGGATAATCTTTTTAAGATTACGGAAATGTACAGGTTCGGGAATACTTTTATTGGTTGGATTAAGTTACTTTATAGACACCCGGTAGTGGTGGTTCAAACGAATGGATTCATTTCAGATTATTTTACTCTGGATTGGGGCACCCAGCAGGGATGCCCACTTTCCCCATTATTGTTCTGTCTTACCCTGTAACCATTAGCAGCTGCGATAAGAAAGGAGGAGGATTTTCCAGGGGTGGTGGCAGGAGGTATGGCGCAAAAGCTTTTGCTTCACGTAGATGATATTTTATTATTTGTGTCCGACCCCACTAGATCTATGCCTTGCCTCCACAGAATTATTCATTCCTTTTCTTAATTCTCAGGATACAGTGTAAATTGGTCTAAATCCGAAGCTTTGGCTGCGTACTGACTGGTATTGTTTTTTTTTAGCCGGGCGCCATCCAGTGGATCAAACAGGGCATTAAGAATTTGATTATTTTATTCCCAGCAATTTTGGGTGATCCATTTTGTTAATTTTGACGTTTTAATGAAAAGGTTTTCGAGCGATATGTGTAGATGGGCTTCATTACATTTATCAATGACTGGGAAGGTTAATGTATTTAAAATGAATGTATTCCAAAATTCAACTACCTGCTACAATCTCTCCCTGTAGATGTCCCCCTCTCTTATTTCAAGCAATTTGATAGCATAGCAAAGTCCTTCATTTGGAATGGTAAATGTCCCAGATCACATTTCAATAAGTTACATAAGCCAGGCCTACCCAAGATTTTGTTTTATTATTACTACGCATTTTATGGTGGCAGCACTCAGTTTGCAAACCACTGATCTAGCATCACCAAACACTAATAATTACTGTTTTCAAACACTGTGTGCCATTGGGTGCTCAACAAAAATAGGGCTGGAAAAGAAACAGAACACTGTTAGCACTAAAGAGCCACAATGTTTACAATTGTCAGGGAAGTCAACCTAGAGCTTACTAACTGTATATTGTGTCTCTGCTCACATCAAAACATTAGAAACATCACCTTGAAATGTTCAGCAGAATCAGAATGAGCTTTATTGCCAAGTGTTCTCATGTACACAAGGAATTTTTGTTTTTTTGGTGATAGGAGAAACAAGAGCACACAGAACATAAGTTATAATTACATATTATAAAACAAGGTACGAATATAAATATGCAATGTATGTGAAAGGTAGTGGTATGTACAGTTATTGAATTAAATATGTCAATTTACATGAGAATTGTATTTACATTATTGCACTATGGAAAAGTCCTGAGGCAGTTTAATTGTTCATGAGGAAAATGGCCTGAGGGTAAAAACTGTTCTTGTGCCTGGATGTCCTGGTTCTCAGTGCTCTGTAGTGCTGGCCAGAGGGCAACAGTTCAAAGAGGGAGTGGGCAGGGTGTGTGGAGTCCAGAGTTATTCTGCCTGCATGTTTCCTCACTCTGGGGACATACAGGTCTTAAAGGGTAGGCATGGGTTCACCAATAATCCTCTCAGCAGTCCTGACTGTTTGTTGTAGTTTCCTTCTGTCTGATTTGATGGCTGAACCAAACCAAACAGTTATAGATGTACACAGGACAGACTCAATTAAGGCTGAGTAGAACTGTGTCAGCAGCTCCTGTGGCAGGTTGTACTTCCTTAGCTTGCGAAGGAAGTACAACCTCGTTGAACCTTCTTCAGAATGGAGTCTGTGTGGGTGTCCCATTTCAGGTCCTGAGAGATGGTAGAGCCCAGGAACCTGAATGACTCCACTGCTGCCACAGTGCTGTTCAGAATGGTGGTGGTGGGGGGGAGGGGATGCAGAGGGATTTCTCCTGAAGTCCACTATCATCACCACTGTTTTGAGCGTGTTCAGCTCAAGGTTGTTGTGACCGCTCCAGACAGCCAGCTGACCAACCTCCCGTCTTTATGCAGACTAGTCACAGTCGCTGATGACCGTGGTGTCATCTGCAAACTTCAGGAGCTTCAGGATTTGCTTTACAGAATACATATGTCATTTGACTTTCAGCAGGAAAACAATTTATATATGTATAAGTAACTCATATTTTAAGCGTTAAATCAGGTTTATAAGTCACTGGCTTTTAGTCTGCTATTATTTGTGCTTTCTCTAGTGTAAGACAGCGGTGAGTCCTGTCATTTGGTGGTGTCTTTTAATGAGAGAAAACGTACATAGGTAACCCACTGCAACACTCAGGCTGCTGGAATAATCTTTCGTCTCAAACCAAATGGGAAATGCTTAATTGGAGAAGCATAATTAAGTTGTTTTATAATATGGGAGAAAAAAGCTATACATTTGATAAGCTAGCAGAATGATTAGCCCTTTGAGTCGACAAGTCCTTGAATTAACGTTGTCAATGCAGCAGTTTTGTGCTGCAATTTTCCTGCTGAGAAAAAGGCTTAAACTAGAATAGGGTGGTTCTCTGGTCTAAACTGCTTTAGTTTGTCTCCCAGTTTGTCCAAACTGGTGTTTAGCTGTTTTTTCTGGTCGGTCAGCTAGTCCCACTGCCTGACCAATTAACCAGGGCCAAAAACTAAAACAAACGAGCCTAGCGGCTTAGCCAATTTGAGAGACAAACTAATCACCTTAGGCTGATTTAAAGGGTTAGTTCACCCAAAAATGACAATTCCCTCATAATTTACTCACCCTCATGCCATCCCAGATGTGTATGACTTACTTTCTTCTGCTGAACATATTTGAAGAAAAATTGAAAAATGTCATAGCTCAGTGGGTCCTTAAAATGCGGGTGGTGATCAGTCAGCAAAATGTCATCCATACGACTCCACTGGTTAAATTAATGTCTTCTAATGTGAGATAATACATTTTGCTGTGAAAAAGATAAATATTTAAGTATTTTTTAACTGTAAATAATCACTTCCGATCAGCAGCAGTACGCACGTGTGATGTAATCACATTGGCACGTGATGCACACCTGAAAGATAAGTGCTGTTTACAACTGAATAGGAGGAACACTGTACAGAAGATTCATTGGTTTTATCTGTTTGTTTACTCACAGTGGGGCATTTGTGTGCTCAGCCTGGATGTCTCAAATGAGAGAAGAAACTTTAGATCTATAACATGCCAATGCGAAAACGTCACACGAGACCGTGTGAACTCCGTCCTCGTGTGAATGCGCATATGGCCGCTCACTGGAAGCGATGATTTATAGGTAAAAAGTACTTAAATATTTATCTCTTTCACAGCAAAAGCACTTCTTTTGTTTTACAAGACATTAATTTAACCAGTGGAGTCATATGGATGACGTTTGTGCTGACTGTCTTTTCTTTTTGGAGATTCTAATCACCATCCACTTGCATTTTAAGGACCTACTGAGCTGATATATTCTTCTATTTTTCTTAAAATGTGTTCTGCTGAAGAAAGAAAGTCATACACATCTGGGATGGCATGAGGGTAAGTAAATTATGAGAGAATGTTCCTTTTTGGGCAGAGATAAGGAATCGTCCTCCGGTGATAGTGGGTTGCGAAGACAGGCGTAATGGGAACTGGAAGGTAAACAAACATTAAACAGTGCCTTTCACATAGAATGATTCAACGTCAGACATGACACACGAGGGATTTAAATAAGCAGGAAACAAACAAGGGGTAGGTGCCGTTCGCAGCTGAAGGTTGTCATGATCAGCATTCCCATGGAAACAATCAGGGCAGCGGCCCCTGAAACACATAAGGACAAAATGTAAACACGTTTTGACCAAAACAGACAGGGAACGATGATGCCACTGACCTCGTCAGACACTCAACACTTAACTTGGCAAGGTGACAAGGCCGTGACATCACCGGAGGGTGCATGGCGGTAACTCGCACACGGCATAACCAACTACTGGACCCGTGCGCCCACACAAAGCATTTACATGAAACACAAGATAGACAGGAGACAATGATGTCATGGTCCTCGTCAGACAAAACCTAACCTGACTAGGTGACAGGACCATGACATCACCGGAGTGCACAGGGCGGTAACTTGCGTACTGCGGTGACTAACAACCAGACCAGTGCAATCACACAAAGAGAGTACACAAAACATGAGGCAAGCCATGATCCCGTCAGACAAAAACCCAGCCTGACTAGGTGACAGGACCGTGACACATAAGACTGGTTATCTGTGAGCCATCTTTCCTACTTCTTGTAGTACTCCGTGACCTCCACAAGAATATAAACACCAATAGAACTCTGACGCAAACCAGAGGTGGAATTCAGCAGTTCAGTGATTTGCTTCTTACATAATTTCAACGTAAATCAATATTTATGTCCATTTATTTATTTATTTGGTTAGTAATGTACTGTAATAATGTACAGTGGCTTCATGTCAGAGGACATTGTTCTAGTCCTCACTTGAGTCATTGATTTCAGTTTCTTCCTACAATGCTTTTCAAGGTTGGAACAACGATGATAGCAGCTCAGAAGTATTGTTCTCTTTGTCTTACTCCTGATTAATAATTGAATAGATTTAATAATAACTGTAACAAGCTAACATTTAGACTCTGATATGTAAACAATAACATTATTCTATAGGTACCCTGCAGTGATATAAACGGTAGCTACGTGAGCTTGTTAAGATAGGGAACCAGGTGTTTTGGCGTCATATCGTAAATTTTAGAACTGCTGACAATTGACCAATCAGCATCCTGGACCATAAATATCTGTTTAATAATATGTATTTTGTTATTCTCTACAATCTTACTATTTATGAGTAGAGGAAGGGACTAGACAGATTACAGCACAACATGGTCCTTGGTGTCGAATTTAATACATTAAACCAAACTATACTGATGCAGTGGATTGCAGTAAAGATGAATTCAATCTCTCCATCTCCATGCTAATGTTGTTCCTGCCAGTGCTGATTACTTTTCCTTATAGTGGCAAAGCCCTCCTGCCCTGGGTCACAACTTAATTTGCTCTTCCAGAACACCTGTCAAGTGCATAGACTTCTCTCTCTCTCTCTCTCTCTCTCTCTCTCTCTCTGTCTCTCTCTCTCTCTCTCTCTCTCTCTCTCTCTCTCTCTCTCTCTCTCTCTTTTGCTTTGTGCTTCCTTTCCTCTTTCTCTTGCTCCTTCCTCACTATCTCCCCATCACATTCTCTCTCTTGCTGTGGCAGACAAAGGGCACTAGCGGAATGCTAATAGATCAGATAGTCACTGAAGTAAATCCACATTTCCATTAACAATAATATTTTCTCTCCGTTATTCTCAACAAAAACTGATATTTCTTAGATTGCTTTGGGAAAATGTATTACCGCGGCTGGTATTAAAGATGATTCATTATTCCAATTTGGCATTAGAACTGCAAATCTATTTGCATAACAATAAACCATGTTATTATTTGAACATGAATGTGATTAATGAGACGGCTGCCTGTTCTGGGCAAGAAATGATCGGCCTGTTGGTCCTCGGCTTATTTGGTTCTTCAGATAAAATGGTCTTTTGAGAATTTCAACTTACCCCTGATTGCGTGATTCAGTTGATTTATTGTTAGCACATTAAGAACCTTTGAAACTCTTTTAACCTTTCCAAACATTCATTACTGTTCACAGCATCAACCAGCGATCCTGGCTTCTCTCACTCCTAATGTGTTTTCAATATTAATTAAACTCAATATGGTACTGCCATTGCTCCAACTAATGTCTCGTTCAAGAATATTGTAGACCCTTTTGCACTAAAATAGATATTATTATTATATTTTTCAATTTAGCCTAAAGCTTGTTCTTAGTCTTAGACCAAACACAATTGGTAGTTGATGCAACATATCCATGGACTTTCTCTAGTTCTCAGTGACCAGTGTATCCAGTGCTCTAAGCTCGAGAGACTGTGGGATTTGGTTTGCTTTCCTTTTCTAAATAAGTTGTGACACTTAGCTTGATGCCTGTGTTTTGGAGGGATCAACTCTGCTTGATGAACAGGAAAAAAGCCAGATAAGGTCTGACAAAGTGAGAGAGGAAGCAGTGTGTGTTCGTTTGTTTAGTTAAACATAAGACATGAAAGATGATGAGTGTTATGAACCTTTGTTTAAAGAGGCAATTTCCCCTGGGAATCCAGTGTTTAAAGGGGGCATACTGTATTTATTTTCCCCTGAAATCCACTTACAATGTAAGTCAAGGTTCCATTAGTTTCGAGTAGCCATACTTTTGACTTGTGGCATAAAGTCTGGTCCATATTGCAGCTTATTCTGGCCAAGAACTGTCCACATCGACAGACGGAGAACAACTGCATGTAAATCGACCAACCACAGTTAAAATAGACGGGCGTGGAAAAAACTATTTGTGGACAAATTCAAAATAATGCTGTGTTTTGTGATCGACTGCACAAAAACACAGAAATGAAATAGCAAAAATGTATTTAGACTTTTTAATTAGAATTTCATTCCATTTAGAAGTAATAAGTACTGATTATTTCAAAGACATCAAACACCAAACACAAAGTGGTTAGTATAGTTCTGCTCGAGGGGTTTGAGTTTATTTGCTTCTAAACATCTTTAAAAAAAAAAATATGCTACTACTAACCTGGCAAACTTGGCCAGCCAGTGTTGTATGTAATATGAATCAGACGGTCAATGAACTGACTGCGGGTATTGGTATCTTGCATCAAAAACAGGCATCTTATGGCCATTAGACTTCAACAGTCTGTTTTTGTTTCTGTCCCTTTAGAGTTTTTTATGTAAATTACATCTGTTATAATTGGTTAAACTCCAGGAACTGTAATTCCTACTGTCATACATCAGGACAGGCCAAGTTGCTGAGTACTGAAGAGGTGTTCACTGTAAAAATGTTCATCATTGTTTATATATATATATATTATAAAATTCCATCCATTTAATGTCACGTTAATTCCTGACATTTCTATTTGATTTTTCAGAGTAACTTTAACTTTGTTCGTATTCAGCAATCATAGTGGCAAGAAGAAGTTTGTGAACCCTCTGGAATTAGCTGGTTTTCTGCATTTACCCTCTGGGGTCTGAGGGTGTTTTGGGCCCTTGAGAAGTTTTAACATGCCTTGACATTAGTGCTTTTTTCAGTTGCTTAAAAACATATTAATGTCTAAAGTCTGATAACACTGTATTCAGCACAAACTGGACTACAATCATATGTGAGCAACGTGTGTACATGTTTGTATTTTTGAGAAAATAACATTTATGCATGGTTTTTGAAAAAACTAAAATATTAAGTCACTGAAATAAGGCCATATAACTAGGGTTGGGCGATGTCCCCTAAATTGGCAGTTGATGATGTTGACAGTAAAACATCGCGATGGGTGATGATATCGTCGGTGGGGCGGGGGGATTATATATGAAAAATTATAATTTGGTTATTTTACTAACCCAACTAATGACTCGTCGGCGCTTTATCAGTAGGTTGCACGACACGTGAAGCATTTTTTTTTTTAGCTTTTACTTAAGAAGAGTTGTGCACTTTTTATTTTAATATATCTCTTTACATAAATACTATTTTCCACTTAAAAACTATAATTTCGTTATTTTACTCACTGATGAGCAAAAGGTCGAGGCAGAAATGACCATGTACCTGCAGGAAATGGCCATTGATGGGGAAGAGGACCCGCTGACTTGGTGTAAACGAACGACAAAAGGTTTCCGTTCATGGCAAGATTAGCACGGAAATATCTGTGTGCTACCAGTACTCCATCAGAGCGGGTCTTCAGCACAGCGGGTAGTGTAGATACTCCAATCCGCAGCTTATTAAAACCAGATAAAGTGAATATGTTGGTATTTCTGGCCAGAAACATAGAAATTTAAACATGGTCTATGGTGAAAGATATTAGACTTCTTTACGCATTTTCCGCAATCCGTTGCGGAGCTATTCGATTTTGCATATTATTTTTTAAACGTTCATTTGTGTAGTTCATATGACCACTTTACAATATTTCAATAACATAATTTATTTTGTAGCCTGTGCTGAAGTTAATTGTGCTGCTAATTATAAGTGAAATGTTAATGCCGAGTTTCGGTCTGAGTGTTGTTCCCGTTTTCTTGTTCTTTATTTGTTGTTCTTCTATGTTTTAATAAATGTGTGTTATTCATATTCACCTTGTTTCTTTCATTTGATTTGACATTATGGATTTATGGCCAAGGAAAATTTTCTTTAAAAGTATTAACCAGACAAAAGTTATTTGATGTTCGCTGGTCTGGGTTTATCTTAAACTGCCGCTTCAGTGTATACAAGAGCTATGTGACAATGAGCAAGATTTTCTGAGACACTACAACTACTAATAATTCATTAATAAAGGCTATTTTCTTGTAGCCTACAACATAAAATATTTTAATCTAAATGTACAGTGTACGACATGTAAAAAAAAGACAAGAAGCTAACAATGTCAAGATCAATATTTGTGTAGCCTGCCTGACACGGTATTTTCACAGACTAACACGTCACGTCTCTGGCATATACTACAGTATTTAAAATAGCATATATGCATTTGTTATATTCTCAATTTAATTTACAGAGCAATTCCTGAAAAGTTTTTAGGTTAACTATAGAAGAGACTAGGATTAGTGAGTCACACTAGCAAGACTCGCAAAAGGGGCCGTGGCATGTAAAATAAGTAATCTGACTGTACATTTTCTTTACATAAAGACTTTACTTAATTTTAGACCTACACTGCCGTTTAAAAAAAGTCGCTTCTGCTCACCAAGAATGCATTTATTTGATCCAAAATACAGTAAAAACAGTGATATTTTGAACTATTTTTACAATTTAAATGAGCAGTTTTCTATCTGAATATATTTAAAATGCAATTTGTGATCAAAGATGAATTTTCAGCATCATTACTGCAGTCTTCAGTGTCACATGATGCTTCAGAAATCATTTTAATATGCAGATTTTCTAATATGGGCATATTTATATCACATTTGACACATTTACAGCTAAACAGATATTTGCAAGCACAAGCTTGGTTGATGATAATGAGGCAGCATAAACACTAGTTAAAATATAATCTAAACATTCATATTATTTTTATATCATATTACATATCATATTTATATCATATAGCATACAAATACCTGCTTTAGCCAAAACAGCATTTAAATGTAACTAAAACTTGTGTATTCATTTTTGACAATTTCAATACTCTGAATCCTGGCTGGCAAGTCTGGAAAAAGTCCCACTGGTAAAATATGTACATGTTTACATAAAATAGCATGTCAACTAATGTAAGTAAAACTAATTGACTTACTCAAGTCACTCTACAAAATGCAAATGTTCATCGGAGTCCCACTCTCCTTCTGAGGAAAATGTTAACTCTTCGTCACTATCCAGGCGATTCCTACCCTGTGTATTGTGGCATCTTCCAAACGCACAGAAAAGTGAATGAACTTTATGTTTTAAGGCACAGTCAGGGGCGTTTACCATTTGCATTGATCGCCTCAGCACATTACCGCATGAATAGCACCCTCTGCCTGTGGGTGTAATCACAATAGGGATCATAAGCTGAGCCAGGAGAAACTTACACTTATCTGTATGCCCCAAAATGACGAAGTATTTTATGTTGTTTCTGCTGTAATGATGGCGCGTCCATCGACCCCAGAGGGTTAATTGGTCAAAATTGAATCTCATCAAGTATAGACATACACAATGCTTAGGCTAACAACACAAAGAATTATAGTCTTTCATATATTTATTGAACAAATCCCATTAAACATTAACACTGCTGTGGAACACTTGTGGATACTTGTCAATCATCCTTTGGCAGCAATAACCTCTACCAAGTGTTTCCGGTAACTGCGGATTAGACCTGCAAAACATTCAGAAGGAATTTTGGATCGTTCTTCCTCACAGAACTGCTTCAGCTCAGACATAGACTTAAGATGTCTGTGTGAATGGCTCTCTTGAGGTCATTCCACAGCATCTCTGTTGGGTTAAGGTCTGGACTCTGACTGGGCCACTCCAAAATGTGCATTTTCCTTTTTGAAGGCATTCTGTAGTGGATTTACTTTGATGTTTAGGATCATTGTCCTGCTGCATCACACACATTCCACTGAGCTTCAGCTGGCGCACAGCCACCCTGACATTATCCTGTAGGATATCTTGATAAACTTGGGAATTCATTTTTACCTCAATGATGACAAGGGGTCCAGGCCCCAAAGCAGCAAAGCAGTCCCAAATCATGATGCTCCCTCCACCATACTTCACTTGTTGGGATGATTTTTTCATGTTGGTATGTGGTGCCCATTTTCTTTCCAAACAATTCAACCTTAGTTTCATCAGTCCACAAATTTGTTTCCCATTAATGTTGTCTTTGGCAAACTTTAGGCATACAGCAATGTTACTGTTCGAAAGTAGCGGCTTCCTTTGTGGTGTCATTCCATGGACACCATGCCTGTTTAATGTTTTCAACATAGTAGACTCATGAACAAGGATGTTAACTTCTTCCAATGATTTCATCAAGTCTTAAACTGTCACTCTAGGGTTCTTGTTTTACCTCACTAAACATTCTGCTGTGTGCTATTTGAGTCATCTTGGCTGGACGGCCACTTCTAGGGAGAGTTGTAGCGAACACAAGTTGAGACAGTCACAATGTCGGGGAAAAACTGCTTTATTAAATAAAAGCAGGCAACAGTACAAAACAAGGGCAAATCCAGCGAAGAATGGTCAGGGTGAGCGTTAGGTCAAAAGCCAGGGAATCAATATATAAACAAGGGGGCAGTCCGGGAGAGAGTAGTCAAAGGGAGCGTGAGGTCGAAGCCGGGGAATAAATATACTAACAAGACAAGCGAGAGGAAAAGACAGGGGAACAAGGGGGGCTGGCAAGCTAAGGGGTAAACGAGAGGAGTACAAAACTAGACGAGACTAGCGGGGGGCGAAGATGCGGAGTAAACTAGAACAATAACCAACCCCCGTGAAACGGATGTGCTGTGGTATTTATAGGGGAAGGTGCAGGTGTAAACAATGAAAGGTGATGAGACGAGTGCAGGTGAAAAGAATAATAGGGTGATTGAGACGAGTGCAGGTGGTCATAATGTTTTGGCCATAGGAGCGTGCATGTGAGCCCGAGGAGAGAGACCTGCTAACGAGCAGGAGATCTCGAGGGAGCAAAACGAGCCTGAGAGCTCGAGGGAGCAAAACGAGCGTGAGCTCGAGGGGGGCGGAACGAGCGTGCGAGCTCGAGGGGGCGGAACGAGCGTGCGAGCTTGAGGAGTGAGTGTGTGTGCGCGACGAAGCGGGGATGGGGCAGAGGAGCGGGGTTCGTGACAGTACTCCCCCCTCTAAAACGGACGGCTCCTGACGGCCGCGCTCTGTTGCAAGGAAGTGGTGCTGGATGATCCCAACAAACAAAATAACCCTGAACAGACAACCCACAAAACACACAAACAAAATTTAGGGCAGTCCAAGGGGCACAGAGGGAAATGGGACAGTCCATGGGGTCAATGGGCAGTTTCAAGGCAAGGTCATGGGGAACATAGCGGACAGGCGGGTGGTCGGGAGATCTAGGGGGCAGCCATAGGGCAGAGGCTGGGTCAGGGGGTCTGGAAGGCGACTGGAGGACAGGGACTGGGTCCGGGGGTCTGGAAGGTGACAGGGACTGGGTCCGGGGGTCTGGAAGGTGACCACCGGACAGGAACAGGGGGCCAGGGAAGAGCCGTGAAAGGCGGTGCCGTCAGTGGTGGCACTGTAGGCGGCTCTGGAGGTGGGGTTCTGGAAGGCTCTGGAGGTGGAGCCGAAGGAGGCTTTAGGGGCGAAGGCCTGAAAGGCTCAGGAGGTGGAGCCAATGGAGGTGGCGCCGTGGGAGGTCCCTGAGGCGACGACCTGGCAGGCTCTGTAGTCTCGGGGGGTAGAGCCGTAGGAGGCTCGGGAGGCGGAGCCATAGGAGGCTCGGGAGGCGGAGCCCTAGGAAGCTCTGGAGTCTCTGGGAGTAGAGCCGTGAGAGGCTCGGGGAAAAAGGTCGTGGAAGACTCGAGAGGCTCTAGAGGTGGGGCCCTGGAAGGCTCGAGAGGCTCGAGGGGGGAGCCATGAAAGACTCAAGAGACGGAGCCCCGAGAGGCTCGGGAGGAGGAGGAGCCCTGGAAGACTCGAGAGACGAAGCCCTGAGAGGCTTGAGGGGAGGAGGAGCCCTGAGAGACTCGAGAGGGGAAGCCCTGAGAGGCTTGAGAGGGGGAGGAGCCCTGAGAGACTCGAGAGGCGAAGCCGTGAGAGGCTTGAGGGGTGGAGCCATGAAAGACTTGAGGGACGGAGCCCTGAGAGGCTCGAGGGGAGGAGGAGCCCTGAGAGACTCGAGAGGCGAAGCCGTGAGAGGCTTGAGGGGTGGAGCCATGAAAGACTCGAGGGACGGAGCCCTGAGAGGCTCGAGGGGAGGAGGAGCCCTGAAAGACTCGAGAGGGGAAGCCCTGAGAGGCTTGAGGGGGGGAGGAGCCCTGAGAGACTCGAAAGGCGAAGCCGTGAGAGGCTTGAGGGGTGGAGCCCTGAAAGACTTGAGAGGAGAAGCCCTGAGAGGCTTGGGAGGGGGAGCCCTGAAAGACTCGAGAGGAGAAGCCCTGAGAGGCTCGAGAGGAGGAGCCCTGGGAGGCTTGGGAGGAGGAGCCTTGGGAGGCTCGTGAGGCGGAGCCCTGGGAGGCTCGAGAGGAGGAGCCCTGGGAGGCTTGGGAGGAGGAGCCTTGAAAGACTCGGGAGGAGAAGCCCTGAGAGGCTTGAGAGGCGGAGCTCTGGGAGGCTCGAGAGACTTGAAAGGCAGAACCCTGGGGGGCTTGGGAGGTAGAGCTCTGGGAGGCTCGAGAGGAGGAGCCTTAGGAGGCTCGAGAGGAAGAGCCCTTGGAGGCTTGAGAGGAAGAGCCCTGGGAGGCTTGAGAGGAAGAGCCCTGGGAGGCTTAGGAGGAGGAGCCTTGGGAGGCTCGTGAGGCGGAGGCCGCGAGGGCTCTGAGGGGCGAGCAGAGGCTGGCAGAGACGTGGAAGTCTCTGGGGGCGGAGCAGAACCCGGCAGAGCCGTGGAAGACTCTGGGGGCGGAGCAGAGCCGTGGAAGACTCTGGGGGCGGAGCAGAACCCGGCAGAGCCGTGGAAGTCTCTGGGAGCGGAGCAGAACCCGGCAGAGCCGTGGAAGACTCTGGGGGCGGAGCAGAACCCGGCAGAGCCGTGGAAGACTCTGAGGGAACCTCTGCGGTCTGGAGCACAAGACGAGACTGGGGAGAAGGGGCCCTCTTCCTTCTCTTATGTCTTCGGCCAACAGGGGACGTGGCCATGGGGACGGTCGAGGCTACAGGCGCTGGCTCTGGGGCGGTCGAGGCTACAGGCGCTGGCTCGCTGACCGTGGCAGACATGGGCGCTGGCTCGCCGGCCGTGGCGGGCATGGGCGCTGGCTCGTTGGCCGTGGCGGGCATGGGCGCTGGCTCGTTGGCCGTGGCGGGCATGGGCGCTGGCTCTCTGGCCGTGGTGGGCATGGGCGTTGACTCGCTGGCCATGACGGGCATGGGCGCTGGCTCTCTGGCCGTGGCAGGCATGGACGTTGACTCGCTGGCCGTGCCAGGCTTCGAGACTGGGGCCGTGACGGGCTTCGGGACTGGGGCCGTGTCAGGCTTCGGGACTAGGGCCGTGACAGGCTTCGGGACTGGGGCCGTGACAGGCCTCGGGACTGGGGCCGTGACAGGCCTCGGGACTGGGGCCGTGACAGGCCTCGGGACTGGGGCCGTGTCAGGCTTCGGGACTAGGGCCGTGTCAGGCTTCGGGGCTAGGGCCGTGTCAGGCTTCGGGGCTAGGGCCGTGTCAGGCTTCGGGACTAGGGCCATGTAAGGCTTCCAGATGGGGGCCGTGGTAGGCTTCAAGACGGGGCCCGTGGTAGGCTTCGAGACGGGGGCCGTGGTGTGGAGCGCTGGTTCAGTGTCTGCCTCCCCTACAGTAAACGAGGAACCAGCGTACAGTAGGGCGAGGTCAATAAACTGAGCCAGGTTAAGGGAGCAGTGACCACCAGGCATGAATGATGAGGCTGGCTCATTCAGTCCATGTTGAAAAATGTCTTTTAGAGCCACCTCATCAAAATTCACCTGGTTAGCCAGGGCACAAAAATCCACAACATAAGCTTCTAAGGTTTGGCTCCCCTGGCGCAAAGCCAAGAGTTGGGCCGCTGGCTCCACAATGTTAAGGGCAAGGTTATGAGTTCCACAACCAGCTGCCCTGCATAAACAACCCTTGGCAAGCGCCCGAAGAGCCGCCAAACCTCTCAGGGGATTGAAGGCTTACGGCGCTCAGGGATGCGTTGGGAGCATCAACGGGCTCAGGGGCAGACACAGGTGAAACAGGGTGAAATAAGTCAGAAATCGCACGTACCTGTGGCCCCTGCGCCGTGAGCACTCGGTGATGTCTCCCAACAGTAGATCCTTCAGCAGAGCGTGCAGAAAAAATCCGCTGTAGTGAGCTGCGTACATCCGCGGGATACATTGTGACTGTCTTCGGTGGGGTTGGTTGGGGCAGAGGAGCGGGGTTCGTGACAAGAGTTGACACAGTACTGAATCATCTCCATTTATAGACAATTTCTCTAAATGTTGACAGATGAAAATCTAAGCTATTTGAGATAACTTTTAACCCTTTCCAGCTTTATGCAAAACAGCAATTCTTGAACGTAGGTCTTCTGAGATCTTTTTTTTTTTATTTTAACACGAGGCATGGTCCACATTAGAAGACGCCTCTTGTGAATGGCAAAATCAAAATGTTTGAGTGCTTTTTATAAGTCAAAGTAGTTATAACCACACCTCCAATCTCATTTAATTAATTTACAGGTTTGCTAATTAGCTTTTGTTGACGTCATTAGTCTAGGGGTTCACATACTTTTTCCAACATATCAATGTTTGAATCATGTTTTAAATATGTACAAGAACAATACAATAATTTGTGTGTTATTAGTTAAAACAGATTGTGTTTGTTCATTATTGTAACTTAGATTGAGATCAAACCAGGTTTTGAAACAAATGTATACATAAATGCAGGTAATTCCAAAGGGGTCACATACTTTTTCTTGCCACTGTAATTATTAATAAACTTGAAAAAGGCATGATTGCAAATTTAATAAGAGACACTAAAAAACTTGAACACACATTTACATTTAGTGATGACAAATATTAGAATTTTTAGAAGAGAATTGGAACTGTGCTTGTCTTTTTATGTTTTAAATGTTAATTTAAGAATATTTAATGGCAAACAAAACTAGATTTTTACCTATAATCAGAGCATTAGAATAGAACAGACTTTACCCAGCAGGAAAACTAATAGGTCTCGGTTTATAGCCCTTGATTTTCTTTTAAATATTTTTTTATTTGTAAGAATTACCAAATGTTAAACCATGTATGGCTCTCCAAAAAACAGTACCCTAAACACATTTATAATCAATAACTAAAACTGCCTTCATTATAATACAAACAGAGTAGACTTCTCCTTTCCCTTAAACAGTTGTAATATAAATCTATAACATTTCAGTTGTTGTTGCTACAGTAATGGCACACATTATGTTGACAATATTGGGGCTGTTTGGCCTTACAATATGTTTGACACTCTCCATGCTCCTCCACACAAGCATGAAAATGAGCTCAACTCCCGACTTGCACTGCACTGTTTGGGAAGCAAATTTAGTGCTTAAAATAAAAGTGCTTTGGGAAAAACCAGTTAGCCCACACACTAGATCACATTTTTATTACCAAGGAAGAGCAGTCTTTATTCTCGCTTACCTGTGCGAAGTGGCCATTTATCACAAAATCCTGCAGGAAAAGAGTCTGTTGTTTGTCTAGGGCCCTTAGAATCGTCCTAACCTGTGTAGGAGTCTGTGGTTTTGCTTACCAGAGAGAAGCTTCTTTACATCGGGTTGACTAAATGTATCCAGGTTGCTGTATGCTGTCCTCTCATATAACCACAATACTTCACTACACTGCAAAGGTGTAGGTCTTGTTCTATCCATTTAATAGAACACAATTTTAAGCCCAGATTAATCAAATGTCTTTTCTTTCATGCCTCAGGGTCTGAGCAATTAAATTTGACATGTAGGGGCTGTTGTTATCACACATATTAAAACTGTGATGTTGGGCCTAATGTACTTATTGGAAACCATGTAAGGTCTTACCGACTTCATATAATTAGTGGTGCTTGCAAAGCATCACTATTGTAATCTCACATACTTATTTTTTTTTATTTTTATACTTTTTATTATTCTATCTCCGTACAAAACTTGGCACCTAACTCGTCCCGCACCGTTTGGCGTAGACCCACGAATGAGGTGTCAAATCGAGCGGCCTATTGAGGACACGTGTGCTATGACTTTTATAAGCGATCGGAGTGCGGTAATTGCCCCAGGGGCAAAAAAGCGACGAAAAATCCCATAGACTTAACATTGCGACAAACTTTGGCGCGTCACAGCTCCGGCGAGGATTTAGCGAAGCGTGTGATTTGCCACATTTGAAGAGGCTGGCAGGCTCTGTAAGAGCATACCTCAAAATGGGGTAAAAGTTGCACCCCTGGGGGCAGGAGCTGCCCAAAAATGCCCCAATTGACTTACAATGGTGTAGGGCGGCCCATGAAATGAAATGGCATTGGGATTTGTATTCAACATAGCTCTGGATCACAGTGTCATAGAGACAATGGGGCGGGCTCATTTTACTCAGGCGACCAATCAGTATCTCAGGATCATTTTGAATCTATCAAGCCACGCCCTAGCAACAATTTAGAGCACCTTAGCAACAAGTCCCATACACTTCTAATGAAAGACATCAAAGGGATATCTCCGGATAGAAGTTTCATAGAAACACAAGGGTGGTCTCGTTTCACTCGGGGCAGCAAACAGCCAATCATGAATCACCTCAACACTTCCTAGCCCCTCCCTAGCAACCATTGTCGAGCACCTTAGCAACCAAAATCCATAGAGGATATCTTCCATTCTGAATGTCACAGAGGCATGGGAGTTGGTTTATATCATTCATACTGACAAGCAGCCGTTGGAGATTAATGATTGGCAGCTGCCAAGCCACTCCCTAGCAACTAAACAGAGTACCCTAGCAACCCTTTAGCAGTAACTATATCTCTGCACCAGAAAATCAGAGAAACTTCTGGGTTGATTTATTTCAATCAGGATGGCAAGGACACTTCATTAGTATCACTAAGGTAACTGCCTAGCAACCAGATGGGGTTACCCTAGCAACCGAGTAACAAATCACATATCTCTGCATCAGAAAAGCGTAGAGACTTCGGGTTGACTTATTTCAATCAGGATGGCAAGGACACTTGATTACTATCACTATGATTACTGCCTAGCAACCAGATGGGGTTACCCTAGCAACCGAGTAACAAATCACATATCTCTGCACCAGAAAATAGTACTGACTTCGGGTTGATTTATTTCACTCAGGATGGCAAGGACACTTCATTACTATCACTATGGTAACTGCCTAGCAACCAGATGGGGTTACCCTAGCAACCGAGTAACAAATCACATATCTCTGCATCAGAAAAGCGTAGAGACTTCGGGTTGACTTATTTCAATCAGGATGGCAAGGACACTTGATTACTATCACTATGATTACTGCCTAGCAACCACATGGGGTTACCCTAGCAACCGAGTAACAAATCACATATCTCTGCACCAGAAAATAGTACTGACTTCGGGTTGATTTATTTCACTCAGGATGGCAAGGACACTTGATTACTATCACTATGGTAACTGCCTAGCAACCAGATGGGGTTACCCTAGCAACCGAGAAACACATCACATATCTCGGCACCAGAAAAGAGTACAGACTTCCAGGTTGATTTATTTCAACCAGGATGGCAAGGACACTTCATTAGTATCAATATGGTAACTGCCTAGCAACCACATGGGGTTACCCTAGCAACCGAGTAACAAATCACATATCTCTGCATCAGAAAAGCGTAGATACTTCTGGGTTGACTTATTTCAATCAGGATGGCAAGGACACTTGATTACTATCACTATGGTAACTGCCTAGCAACCAGATGGGGTTACCCTAGCAACCAAATAACAAATCACATATCTCTGCATCAGAAAAGCGTAGAGACTTCGGGTTGACTTATTTCAATCAGGATGGCAAGGACACTTGATTACTATCACTATGATTACTGCCTAGCAACCAGATGGGGTTACCCTAGCAACCGAGTAACAAATCACATATCTCTGCACCACAAAATAGTACTGACTTCGGGTTGATTTATTTCACTCAGGATGGCAAGGACACTTGATTACTATCACTATGGTAACTGCCTAGCAACCAGATGGGGTTACCCTAGCAACCGAGAAACACATCACATATCTCGGCACCAGAAAAGAGTACAGACTTCCAGGTTGATTTATTTCAACCAGGATGGCAAGGACACTTCATTAGTATCAATATGGTAACTGCCTAGCAACCACATGGGGTTACCCTAGCAACCGAGTAACAAATCACATATCTCTGCATCAGAAAAGCGTACATACTTCTGGGTTGACTTATTTCAATCAGGATGGCAAGGACACTTGATTACTATCACTATGGTAACTGCCTAGCAACCAGATGGGGTTACCCTAGCAACCGAGTAACAAATCACATATCTCTGCACCAGAAAATAGTACTGACTTCGGGATGATTTATTTCACTCAGGATCGCAAGGACACTTGATTACTATCACTATGGTAACTGCCTAGCAACCAGATGGGGTTACCCTAGCAACCGAGAAACAAATCACAGATCTCGGCACCAGAAAAGAGTACAGACTTCGGGTTGATTTATTTCAACCAGGATGGCAAGAACACTTCATTAGTATCAATATGGTAACTGCCTAGCAACCAGATGGGGTTACCCTAGCAACCAATTAACAAATCACATATCTCTGCATCAGAAAAGCGTAGAGACTTCTGGGTTGGTTTATTTCACTCAGGATGGCAAGGACACTTCATAAGTATCACTATGGTAACTTCCTAGCAACAAGGAGGGGTTACCCTAGCAACCAAATAACAAATCACATATCTCTGGATCAGAACATCGTAGAGACTTCCTGGTTGACTGATTTTACTCTGGATAGCAAGGAGACTTGATAAGTATCACTATGGTAACTGCCTAGCAACCACATGGGGTTACCCTAGCAACCGAGTAACAAATCACATATCTCTGCACCAGAAAATAGTACAGACTTCGGGTTGACTTATTTCAATAAGGATGGCAAGGAGACTTCATTACTATCACTATGGTAACTGCCTAGCAACCAGATGGGTTTACCCTAGCAACCGAGTAACAAATCACATATCTCTGCATCAGAAAAACGTAGAGACTTCTGGGTTGATTTATTTATGACCATAATTTTTGTTCTTTTCAAGCATGCTATTTCACGAGTTTTGCCACGGCAAGCACCACTCACATTTTCTTCAGGAAATGTACCTATCTAGTTATATTATTACACTTTTAAGCTGCCAGCTACCTTTTGCTATGTTGTCATTGTGTCTTTTAACATTAGCATTACTGGCTAAATTGTTTTATTTAGGATTTACATTTGGAAGTTTGGCATGGCCGGATGTTGATCATGTGTGAAACCAGCAAAAAACAAATTGCCAAGCAGCTTCTTTTTAATGCTGCACTTCATACTTTGGGAAAGTGAACTTAAAAAGAAACGTGCCGCTAAAATGATATCCTCGTCCATTGGGAATATTCAGTGTAGCTGTGTTCGCAGCACTGCCCACACAGAGGTCACTACCAAACCAAGCAACTTCCATAAATCAATGCGGCTACTTTGCCTGTCAAAATTCATCAAACTTGAACTCCATGCAAAATCTGCAAGAAGAAATTCTTCGCCACCAGATGGTTCGCCATCAGGGAAATTCACAATTGCGCAGACTCGCATTGTAATGACTGTATTTCGCCTGTGGTGATTTTTTTTGTGCAAAGGGTAAATGTGACTGTGGAGCGGAGGGGGGCGGGGCCGGGTCGGAATATCACGCGCCCGGTCCCCAATCGGCCTGATGAGGTGCGCGAGGGATAAAGGCGGCCAGTGACGATGGTTCGAGGGAGAGAGAATTACGGGCATGTCCGTCATGTTTATGTTTGTGCTTTTGGTTTTGAGTTTAATTAAATTATAATTTATATTGACAAGCCGGTTCTCGCCTCCTCCTTGCCCATCCTTAACTGTGTTACAGTGACCACTCCTTAAGGTGCTGTAAGTGATTATTTTTATGAAATGGCATGCAGAAAATACCTCTTACATGTCAGAGGTATCTGAAATCACTGAAATAGATGCCATGAAATAGCACACCTGTCTTTGTAAGAGCTCTAGGCTGGGTAAACAGAGGGGGTAACGGATCGGTTGATCATTGTTTAGTCTATCAGAAGATTTCTGCCTAACAATCATCGTGCGCATTCACAGGGCAGCCCATATATGCTTGCATAAATGCCGATACAGTGTCTTGCTCCCGTTAAATGCTCATGGTCAGATGTAAAATGCTACCCCTCCATCTGCTCCAACACAATGGTTTCTAGTGTGTCTCTGTGTGTGTGCGATAGTGCTGCACTATTAATCATATCGCAATCGCAATTAGCTTTATTCATTTTGATTAAAAATGTTCAGATTTTGCCCCTGTTGTTAATAATGTGATATTATTAATTGTTCTCAAAATTCATTTTATAATATTACATAACATTTTTTTGGTTTAGTCACATAACCTAAAATGTGTTTCATCAAGTAACAAATAAATGAACTGGATTAATTTATTTATGTCAAAATGTTTATTTAATAGGCCTGAATCAATCTGAATACATTAGGTTTCACCACTGAAAGCCATATTGAATGGTCAGATCAGATAGAAATAGCTCCTTAAGGCAATAACTGCACATTTTCACTTTTTAAAGTGTAGGCTTAATTATTGTATTTCTTCTTTCTTGTTAACATTGAAAGAGGATAGTGAGACAGAGGGACAATGTTACAAATGAGCTACTGTAGTGTATTAGGAGAACCCAAGAGCATAAAGAGCTTCTGTTTTGGTAATAAATACACCACTTCAAATCTTCAAAAATGTGTTTTTAAGAGACACACAAGGACCCATATTGTGCCTCCTTAATTTTAAAATGATGCATGTATCTAAAAAGCTGTTAATGGTAAAAACAACAAAACCAAATGCATTTTGAGACCTAGACAGCATTTTAAGCCTAAAGCCTTGCTCCAATGCTTCAAATTATACTCTAGATCCACAGTGAGCATCATTTGTGTCTCATTAATGGTGGCTTTCGGCCTTTTGTAACATCAAATGCAATTAGCTGATTACATGAGGTGAGAACAGTCTGTATGCACAGATATGCAATCACAGCATTCACTAATGACTCATGTTTTTCTGTTAGATGAAAAGGTTTCACTGCATGTGTGTTTTGGTTGGAGTCAGGCTGTAATGTGTCATATTTGCATTTGTGATTCAGATGGAATTTATTTTTGAAATGACGTTTGAGTTGCAATTATTATGCCCGACATTTTAGTGTACTGAAAGAGGCCTGTTAGTTTTTTTTTCTTCTAATGTAGCAGTGCCTAGTGTGTGGATCGGGCATTATAGAATAACATGTGTTTTGGTGTGTGCCTCAAGAAACCCATTGAAATGAACAAGACTTAAATATGTGATACATTTGTAACATTATGTATGTATACAATTTAAAGGAATTTAATATTTCAGTGGCCGTTCTGAGCAGTGCGTGATCATACTCTCCTCATTGTATTCATTTTCTTTTTATGTTGGATGGGATGCCAGCAGAACTTGATCCACCAACTGTTATATTACTCAGAAATTTGGCAAAAAAGTTGTAAATCCACAATGAAAGTGCACCAGGCTGCACAAGTTATGATATTCAATAAACAAATGAGGACAAACAAATACAGGAATTACAGACAGTCCTATCCGGATGGGATTTGATTTCTCAGCGTACCCCTGAGTTAACTGAAGAACAGTAGGTAATTTCATTGCAATTTTTACTGAGGTTGCGTGTGAAAAACAGCCATGTTGAATTCAGATGGGATTAAACAAGCATTTGCAAAACCTCCTGAGAGTAAACTGATCCTGTCCAAACAGGGTTTATGCCTCTATTTGTCATAAGGGTAGATCAGGTGACGAAAAGTTAGTTCCCCCAAATTGGATGAAGGAATATGACATTTCAATCAATTACAACTACAAAAACATGTCTACTTAGCCATTTGTCCAGTTTTTATTTTCTTTGGTCCACAAAAAAGGAATAAAAGACCTTTAAATAATTGGTAACTTGTGTGAGCATTGAACAGTATTTTATGTGCAGGCTCATGCACTTCAGCTGTATTTTTTTTAATGAAAATGCCATTTATCACATGCTTTTTCATCCAAGGCAACATGAAATAGACTAGAATTGCAGAGACAGTCCACCTGAAGCAGC
The DNA here is from genome assembly GCF_025860055.1 of Xyrauchen texanus. Taxonomy (NCBI): domain Eukaryota; kingdom Metazoa; phylum Chordata; class Actinopteri; order Cypriniformes; family Catostomidae; genus Xyrauchen; species Xyrauchen texanus. The sequence continues at coordinate 12,316,333 of NC_068308.1, forward strand.
TTTAGATTTAGTGCCTTGTTCAAGGACACACCAGTGACATTTATTTCAGAATCGCCAAGAATGAAATCTGCGAATGTAATATATGTGTTTGCACAAGACTACCACTACCAAAGTGTCTGCAGCCTTGGTACTTGCGAGGTTAGGTGTGAAGATTGGTTTTGTGCCACTAGTGTCACCAAACTAAATAGCAAAAATAATGACTCTGAACTCTCACTCTATCTTTCATGGGTAGACGAAGCATATAGTCTTACGAGCAAATGTTGCCATGTCGGGCTAGTCTGGACGCTCAAACAAACATAGCAAGTTTAAATAGCATCACAGAGCCAGTGTTCATGGTTTTTGCAGTAATCAAGCTTTAATGGCATATAGTCTCTGAAAATAAAGCTAGGATAGGAAAGTATATTTACATTGGAAATAAATACCCATACCCATATCCAGTGCTGAAAAAACACCTTACATCAGTTTAAGGTGGTATGCTGGTCTTTGCTAATCTAGCTGGTCCCCCAGCCAGACCAGCTGAAGCGTGCCCCAAACCCCTCTAAACCCACCCAAACAGACCAGCTTAGCTAGGCTACCAGATAATCACATTAGGCTGGTTTAAGACTTTTTTTTTTTACATTTACATTTAGTCATTTAGCAGACGCTCGTATTAAAAGTGACTTACAAATGAGGAACACAGCAAGCAATTTGTCACACAAAAGTCAACAATATCTGCAGTCTTGCACTGCCATGTTCTCAAAGTGGCTGGAATAGTATAGAAGCTATTGTTGAAGAAAGAGACAGACAAAACAAATTCTATATATAAATGTTGTAAAATTTTATGTATGTGCATTGTGCATTTAGTGTGGACTAAAGCTGCTTCAGGTGCTCTTGGAACTGGTTTTTGAATGTTGTGTTGGTTTCAGCAGAACGTCAGAAGGTTTGAATCTCATTCCACCAGTGAGCAACAGAGTGAATGATCGTGAAATAGATTTGTGCCTCTATGCGACGGAACCCCAGTTCGCACTCATTCATTTACCACAGAGAGAGAGAGTTGGGACATAGACCTGGAGGAATGAATTGAAGTAAGAGGTGCTGTTCCACAGGCTGTGCTGAAGGAAAGAGCCTTGAATTTGATGCGGTCAGCTACAGGGAACCATTGGAATGAAATCAAAATGAGGTGACATAAACCCCTCATATGGCTGATTGAAGACCAGATGTGCTGCTATGTTCTGGACCATCTGCAGTGCTTTAATCATGCTTGCTAGAAGTCTGGTCAACAAACCATTACAGTAGTCCAGTCTTGAGATGACCAGAGCTTGGACCAGGAGCTGTGCAGCATATTCCGACAGGAAATGTCTGATTTTCCTTATGTAGTAAAGAGAATACCTGCAAGACTGTGTAGTTGAATATCGGTCCAAACTTTTTTTTTGTTGAATGGACTGGGAACATAGTGCTTTATGGAGGTCTAAGTTTGAAGGGGTCATGTCATTAGGAATCAAAGTTTTCTAGTACAATGTTTATTGTACTATAAAAACAGAAATTAACTTTCAGAACTCAAAATTTCATCTCTAGTCCAAAAAACTAAAACGACTCATTCTCTACTTCTGCAACTTCTCTACGTGATTTGGGGGCCTTCAATTATGCATGACTGCCTCCACAGCATGAGATCAATGCCCCCTTTACATCATCACCTCTTTGATCTGCCCACTGGTGCCAGTCAGAGTGAATGATTAGGAGAAAGATGGACAAGTACAGCCATTGCTACACACCCAGAGAGACCATTGCTGTAGTTGTTATTTAACTAACTAAAGAGATTGCATTGTCAAAGAAGATATTAAAACGTTTAGCCATTCCTAGCTGTGAAAATGTAGCATGTCTGTATAGCTTTCTGAAGGACGATAAAGTTAGGATAGAGTGGCTGAAGTTTATTTTGAATAAAGTTCCTGATGGTGTCAATGTAGGATTCTTTTTGTTTGGCACATTTCTCTAAGGATTTTATTAACAACTATTACGAAACTTATATCGGAAAATGGAGTAGTGCGATCAGGACTCCAACATGGAGCGGATCATGCATATTGCAAGTAAAAGAAAAACACATCAATTAACTATTGATGTGAGATAAAATAATTGTATTATGTAAGCAGAATATATAACACAGAGTGCAATGAAAGACAATGATGTTGTACAAGCTAATGGCTGCCCTCTCATATGTCTTATATTAGCTAGGATGTCCCATATTTTGGCTGAAATAAACACATTGGGATGCTCTTATCCCCTATTTAAGCAGTAAAACTGTCGAGGGCGATCTTCTTCCCCCTGTTGACTGGCGAAATGTCCTGACTCCCCACCTGGCTGTAGTGTTTACGTATAACTCCTGGTCCATGTTTTCTGTTTAACGTCAGACTGTGATGTAAGCACGTAGGATTACGGGATATGGAAGAAGTGTTAATATATAGTAAACCGCATGTTCGAGAACAACTCTTCCTGTGTATGTGTGTTTTCGTTCATTAAACAAAGCAAGACACTACACTGGCGATCACCTCCTAATACACAGAATGTGTATTGAAGCAGGTACACAGAGGCAAACACCCGTGTCAACTGTCCATTACAGCTGGATACAGATTTATAAACTGTTCACATTCACAGTCTGTGTTACTCTGGACTAGTTTGACTGTTCTCAGCTTTATATAGCATTATTGTATCACCAAATCATATATGCATAATGATATAATTATTTGGGAGCAACAGTATGCAGACTTTCTTCAAGGTTCGATTTTTATTTCAGTCGGATTGTAGTAGTTCGATTGCATGCTTCACATAAATTGGGACATTTACTCTAGCTATTTAAGTCAGGACCATTTCAGTCAAATGAATACATGACTTGAATGAATACTTTTATTAACTTTTAATTTTTTTTTAAGTAATCTGTTACTGAGGTGTTGACAATATGGTTCTATTCTGTTACCACCACTTTTAGGTTAGGGTGGTACGTTTTACTCATTAAAACCTCCATCTAAAATTCACTTTAAAAACCTTCACTCACTTGTGGCACCCCCACTGGACATTTCACTGGGAAACTGCAGCCAAATGTGCAATAAGGCCGGTCTTTTCATTTTCCAAACATTTTTCTACGCTCACATCATTTTCATGAAACCAGGCCGTTAATTGTGGTGTAGAATCGACATCAGATTGTAACGCTTATTTAGTGCCATTAACGTGCATCATTGTTGCTATCTTGGTAAGCGTAAAGAAAATTCTGAAAAATATGCTTATGTACTGAGTACTTGTACTTAAACGTATGGCTCTTTTTGCTAAAAGTGTTTGGGTTATGAAAGGGCTAACAAAACTTGGTGTGATGTTCCTACAAAAGAACATTGTGTTTAGGATAAAGATCTCCATTCACTCTCCAACTTTGAGGGAGGGTCTCTGATTTCATGCCTACATACACCAGTACTGTTTATCACTACATATGCAAACCACATAAATGTCTGCAATGTAGATCATGTGAAACACACACATCTGAAATTAATTTACTATAGATATACAACTAAAGTGATGCTGATAAACGAGGGCCGAGTAATGTGTTCTAATTTTCTGACGAGTAATGCTTTATTATCTTCAGTCACGTTGGTGGCATTGGTGTGATGTATTTAATTGTATCAGAAACAGTCTGTCATTTCTTAGCTTGAAAATGACATAAGCAGACAAGCAACATCCTTCAACAAGGCAACGTGAGCAGATCGTCTTTCTCACTGTCTGGGGTTTTCATTAGTCATCTTAGAGAGAGAGAGAGAGAGAGAGAGAGAGAGAGAGAATGTGATATGGAGTGCAGGAATAGGCAGTCACTTAGTTTGTATGCTAATGGTCCTTGTATATATGCACATAACCAAACAGGAAGCTCTTTAGACATGTGGCGGAGTGTTAATGACAATGTTATTGGGTAATATAAAAGCTTGAAATTCTGTGTGCTGCGTGCACTGAGGCTATTACAAGCATTACACTTCCAATTTATCCAGTCTAAACAAGCTCTGGATATTTTGGGAGAGTTGTATTATTATTTTTTCCTCTGTACTGTTTTGCCTGTTTCTGAATTAGATTACATGGGGAGAAAGCAATAATCCTTCTTGGTGCATTACACATAATGGGCTTTGGGTAGTCTTATTCTCTTCAAAGACATTAGGTTGCATGTGTGTATTTTTGGAGTTTTTTCCGATGCAGGTTTTAATTTCAATTTATAGACAAAAATTGGAATTATGCCAAGAACATCGATTTTTCAGTGTTTTTGATATACGTTTTGCTGTCAGCATTGCATTTCACACCCATTTTCCTATTGAATAAAGGATGCTATAGAAACTGGGAAGGTCATTGCTCCTTTCCAACCACACGATCTCTACTTTTCCATTTCTAAATCTCAAGGTTTGAATTTCTAAGCTAAAACTCTTTTTTTTCTGCAGGTGTTTGTTTAGCCCCCTCTGTCCGCTGCCACCATGTTTAGAAACCGCTTGAAGATGCTGCTGGCGGGGGGCAAGACCAACAAGAAGAGCCGCAACAGCAGCGGTCAGTATGACCTTTCATTTTTAACGTCTCAGTGACATGTATGTCCACTAAACATGAACTGGTCAAAGCAGATGTGTATACGTACAGTGGTGAGAGAAAAAGTATGTGAACCCATTGGAATTAGCTTGTTCTCTTACGAGAGGTTCTCTCGTATTGCGTAAGCTAGCTTACGCTACGGGAAAGATTCATCTTTTCTGAGATATTGAAGCCAAAAAATTATCCTTAATTTTTGTATCCATTGTCAACGCAGTGCGGCAGCTGCAGACCTTGAGCGAGCTAGCTAGCGAGCTCATAGGTTGCTCTGCGGCAACTGCTGCAGCCTATAGACGAGCTTAGGCGAACTCGCATCCAATGAGAGGCGTCCGGCGCTCACTGCATCAAAGCCCGCCAAAATGGGCGTGACTAGAGTGCATATAAGCGTAGTTCGTAGGCTGGAACCCTGATTTTCATCTCTTCAGCGAAGCTCTCCGCATCGCTGACCTGGAAGCCGCGTCGCCGTTCGAGGGGCATCTAGCAAGCGTGGACAGCGCTAGAAGAAGCCGGCCGTCTTAGCCACCTTCAGCCATCCTGCGAGCTCGCCATCCGACGGCGTATCCTTTTATTCAGCAAGCTAGTTCTCACGAACTATTCACAAAAGTACTGGCGTCTTTTTCAAGATGCCTCGCTCCACTTGCGCCTCATGTCGCGCCCTTCTCAGCACAGGAGACCGCCACATCATCTGCGCTCTCTGCCTGGGACTGGGGCATGCAGAGCTCGCCCTCACTGAGGGCGGATCGCGATTTCTGCGAGGAGCTACCGATGTCGACCCTGCGGGCTCGACTCGAAGCGATCAAAGCAGAAACCGCCAGCGCCGCCTTACCCTCAGCAGCGCAGGAAGAAGCGCCCGCTCACAAAGGCTGCGGAAACTGTGGTTGAAGCGACTGCCTCGCCGAACCTCTCCCTCGAGCATCGCTTTCACCCTCCCGCCCCGGGACGGCGCAGTTGCCGCCGGCGGCCGCACTGCTGCCATCTCGGATGGCAAGCAGAGGATAAGGGCCGCTGTTCCATCATGGCTTCGGACAGCGAGGTGGACAGGCTCCCAAGCCTCCTCCTCAGCCCAGGAATCCAGCAGGACCAGCGCCGGGTCGAAGGGAGTTAACACGCCTCCTCACACAGGCCGTCGACCGCCTCGGGCTCGAGTGGTCACCGCCCCTGAGCAGGCACCCAACAGACTCGGCGGCTGCTTTCTTCAAAGCCATCACCGCTCTACACCCGCGGCCGGGCGCTCCCTTCCTGCCGGAATTACATACGGAGCTTGCAAAGTCGTGGAGCAGCTCCTTTTTCAGCCAGGACCCGTTCACACGTCTCCACCTCTCTCGCGTCGGTGGGCGGCGCCACTGAGAGGCTACTCCTCCATCCCCGGTCGAGGACTTCGGTAGCAGCACACCTTTGTCCGCCCTCCGCGAGATGGCGTTCCAAGCCTGTGCTCCCGTCTAAGGCCTGCAGAGCGACTTCCGCCTATGTTGGCTGCGCCTATTCCACCGCCGGCCAAGCCGCATCTGCTCTGCACTCAATGGCCGTTTTACAGATCCTACAAGCAGACCTTCTTCGGAGTGGGATGAGAAAGGCAGGCACCCAGAGGCTGTTACTGATCTCGGCGCGACAGACCTGCGCCCTTCACGCTACCAAAGCTGCAGCCCAAGCTCTAGGGAAGTGCATGGCCTCGCTGACTGTGACCGAGAGACACTTATGGCTAACACTAGCCGACATGGGAGAAGCAGAGCGCTCCACGTTCCTCAACGCACCGCTCTCTCCAACCGGTCTCTTCGGCTCCGCGGTGAGTGGCATTGTTGACCGCTTCTCAGAAGTCCAGAAAGCCACCCAAGCCATGAACCTCTTCCTGCCGCGTCGCGCTAAGCTCCTCTGCAGGCCGCTCACGTGATCAGCCTCCTGCGAGCCTCTTCACAGCGCCCAGTTCAACAATCTCAGACTTCTCAGCGTCGACAGGGCGGCCGCCCTCGTCAGCGCTCAGACAGCCGCCGCAGACCGCCGCCCCAGCGGGCCTCGATCTAAGGTAGCGCTGAAACCCGAGCAGCCGAAGTCTTCCTAACTGTGTTGAACAAGCGGCGGCTCAGTCCGCCGCGGCGGACCACCGTCAAAGCTTTGCCCCTGTCAGTCCCCTTCTCTCAGGCTACTACAGTGGTGAATTTAGCAGCCAACAAGCCGGTGACACTGCCCGCTTGCCTGCACTCAAGCGCCGTTTTCACGGCGACCCAAATAAATCTTGTAAAGAGCAAACATGTCTTATGTGTAGAAAAAGTGCCCACAACCCAGTGTTCGCCCCTACACACAAGCATAACACATCCCGTGCCCCTATCAGAGCACGCTCTCATAAAGCGATTCACGAACCGCTCGGCGTCAGAGTCAATGAAGTCGCCCACAAATGCGTCGCGCGCCCATTCTCTGCCCGCTCTGTCACACGACCAGCCCTATGTGTAGAAAATGTGCCCACAATCCAGTGTTCACTTCTGCACACAAGCACTGCATGTCTCGTGTCCCCACCAGAGCACGCTCACATAAAGCGATTACTGAACCGCTCGGCGCTAAGTCAATAAATGCGCCCACAAATGCGTCGCTGCGCCCATTCTCTGCCCGCTCTGTTACACGGCCAGCAACCATTCCTCTGTGTGTAAGTCCCGTGCTTGCGCATCCGCGTAACAGATGTGACTCTTTCCCCATTCATTCCAATCGGAAGTCACTCACAAAACAGCCTGTTCATGCTGTCTGCGAGCAATCATGCATGAACACACTAAGCAGCTCACACATTTTGTTCAGCGCTCTGTGTGCGGCAATCAGAGCCGAATTGGCCATTCACCCTCTAGCGTTACGCTTCAAAGCGTGGGAAGCTATTCCAGGGATATCCAAGTGGGTGTTAAGCACAATACAACAGGGCTATTTGCTACAGTTAGATCGCCGCCCCTCGCTTCAGAACGCGGCTCGAAACCACTGTGAACACGGAAGCAGTGTGCTTGCTTCGTTCAGAAATAGCAAGCCTTCTGTGCAAAGGGCCATAGAAAAGTGCCACCCTCTCTGAGCGAGTCGGGGCTTTACAGCCGTTATTTTCTTGTTCCCAAGAAAGACGGCGGCCTCAGACCCATATTAGATCTCAGGGTTTTGAACAAGGTGCTTGCAAAAGACCGTTCAAAATGCTTACAATCAGGAAACTCCTCGCGCATGTGCGCCAGGGGACTGGTTTATTTCTCTCGATCTGAAAGATGCATACTTTCAGATTCAGATAAATCCCGTCACAGGCCATTCTTGAGATTAGCCGACGGCCAGGTTTATCAATACACCGTCCTTCCGTTCGGCCTGTCCTTAGCACCCGTACTTTCACGAAGTGCATGGATGCGGCGCTCGCACCCCTCGTGAGTCAGGGTTTGCGAATTCTGAACTATTTGGACGACTGGCTGATTATGGCTCAGTCACATATGGAGCTTCTGTCTCACAGAGCAGTTCTCCTCAGCCATCTGAACAGTTTGGGTCTTGCAGTCAATTGGACCAAGAGCTCACTACAGCCCAGTCAGACCATTTCCTTCCTGGGAATAGAACTAGACTCCGTGGCAATGGCGGCTCAGCTTATCTACACAGCGCGCGCGCCGTGTTCAGCGACTAGCCGCATCTTTTCAGATGAACAGCCTCACGCCTCTGAAGAAATTCCAGAGAGTGCTAGGTTACATGGCCTCAGCCGCAGCAGTACTTAAGCTGGGTTTACTGCACATGCGCCGCTTCAGCATTGGCTAAACACCAGCGTCTCGCCGGGCTTGGGCCACAGGCCGCCAGCCCATCAAGGTGACTCAGACCTGCATATCAGCTCTGCAGCCCTGGACAGTGGCCGAATGGTATCAGCGGGGAGTGACAATGGGAGCTGTATCTCGCCGAAAAGTCATCTCGACAGGCGTGTCCAACACGGGTTGGGGCGCGGTCTCGCGAGGGCTCTCCGGTTTTCGGCCTATGGTCAGTTCAGGAAAAGCTCCTTCACATAAATTGTCTGGAAATGATAGCGGTCGAGTGCGCGCTCGTGCGCTTTCTCCCGGTCATTCAGGGTCACCACGTCCTGGTCCGTTCGGACAACAGATCTGTGGTATCCTACCTAAACCGTCAGGGCGGTGTCAGATCCAGGAACCTCTTCCATCTGACAAAACGCATACTGAGTTGGTCCCAGTGCCACCTGCGCTCGCTGAGGGCGACGCGCGTGCCAGGCCACCTGAGCGACGGCCCGGACAGACTGTCCAGAGACAATATTCCCCCAGGGAATGGTCCCTGCACGCTCAAACAGTCCAGGCGTTATGGCACCTATTCGGCAGAGCAGAGATAGACCTCTTTGCGTCCAAAGAGAACTCTCACTGCCCAATATTTTTCTCAGCGAGGGCCGCTGGCCCAGGACTGGCCCAGGCGCCCGCTTACGCCTTCCCTCCCGTCTCGCTATTGCCACAGGTAATGCAGAGGATCAGGAAGCGCGTCACTTGGTGCTCCTCATAGCCCCGCGTTGGGAGAATCAGACATGGTTCCCGGAGCTTACGCAGCTGTCACTGACAGCGCCGTGGCCCATCCCAGTGAGAGCAGATCTCCTCTCTCAAGCTCGCGGCACAATCTGGCATCCCCACCCAGAGCTGGGGCTGCATGCGTGGGTGATCAGCGACTACCGTCGCTCTGCCAGAAGGAGTAATAAACACCATCATACACGCTAGAGCCCCTTCCACGAGAAGACTCTATGCGTCAAAATGGTCTGTGTTCTCAAAATGGTGCACCGACAGAGACCTGGACCCACGGACATGTGGGGTGTCAGTCGCTGCTCGTATTTCTACAAGAGCTGCTGGATAAGGGCAGACCCCATCCACGCTCAAAGTGTATGTGGCGGCCGTTGCGGCGTTCGCTGAACCCTGCACGGCCAGTCATGGGGTAAAAGCGAGCTGGTCATCCGGCTTCCTCAGGGGAGCTAGAAGGATGAACCCCAGCGCCCCCATCGGTTCCTATCTGGGATCTTTCTATAGTTCTCGAAACTATGAAAGCCCCCTTTCGAACCACTTCAATCCGTGGATTTGAAATACCTTTCACTCAAAACCGTTTTCTGACTGCCCTGTCATCAGTCAAGCGTGTGGGAGACCTTCACGCGCTGTCTGTCAGCGCTGCGTGTCTTGAGTTTGGACCAAGTGACTCCAAGGTCATTTTAAAGCCTAGACACGGCTATGTTCCCAAGGTGATCGGTACTCCTTTCAGAGCACAGGTCATTTCCCTATCGGCGCTGCCAGCACCGGATAGCGACGCGGCGCCAATCTCCTTTGCCCGGTCAGAGCACTGAGATTGTATACTGCGCGCTCCGCTGCTTTCAGGCGCTCCGAGCAGCTTTTCGTTTTGTTCGAGGGCGCACCAAAGGTCTCGCCACCTCGAAACAGACACTATCTAGATGGATAGTGGACGCTATTGCTGCTGCATACGCGTCAAAAGACCTGCCATGCCCGTTGGGCATTAGGGCTCACTCCACTAGAGGCATGGCATCCTCGTGGGCATGGTCCAGCGGAATTTCCATTCACGACATATGTGTGGCAGCGGGATGGACTTCCCCTCCACCTTTGTCAGATTTTACAATATGGAAGTGCCCGCTCTGCAGGCAAAACTACTAGCGGTTTAATACGCTACAGCTCCCTGGTGAGCTGCACTGATGGGACACATTCCACACAGACCGGCACCGGCGCTCTGTCGTTCCCGGTCCTACTATGTGCTTATGTATTACACAATTAATGACCCGCATTCTTGCCGGCCAAATATTATTTCCCCACTCATAAGGGCTCCCCGGGTCCCCCTTAATTCCCTGGGGCTCATACAGTGGATGCTTGGCACGCACGGCGTTGACAATGGGTTCCCGTGAGCGTAAGCTAGCTTACGCATATCGAGAGAACCTCTCGTAAGAGAACGTATCGGTTACCTAACGTAACCTCGGTTCTCTCTAGATGAGGAACGAGTATTGCGTAGCCGGCCGTGCTTTCAGCGCCCACGGCGACTTTTCGCTTCAGTCAATGAAAACCAGGGTTCCAGCCTACGAACTACGCTTATATGCACTCTAGTCACGCCCATTTTGGCGGGCTTTGATGCAGTGAGCGCGCGGACGCCTCTCATTGGATGCGAGTTCGCCCAAGCTCGTCTATAGGCTGCAGCAGTTGCCGCAGAGCAACCTATGAGCTCGCTAGCTAGCTTGCTCAAGGTCTGCAGCTGCCGCACTGCGTTGACAATGGATACAAAAATTAAGGATAATTTTTTGGCTTCAATATCTCAGAAAAGATGAATCTTTCCCGTAGCGTAAGCTAGCTTACGCAATACTCGTTCCCTCATCTAGAGAGAACCGAGGTTACGTTAGGTAACCGATACGTTTTCTGCATTAATTGGTCATAAAATGTGATTTCATCTTAATCAAAGTCACAAGTATAGACAAACACAATGTGCTTAAGCTAACAACACACAACAGTTCCAATATTGAATGTATTTATTGAACACATCCCATTAAACATTTACAGTGCTGTGGAAAATGTAAGTGAACCCTTGGTTTTAAAGGGGTCATGACATGAGAAACCAAATTTGCCTTGATCTTTTGGTATATAAGAGGTCTTTGTATCATTAAAACGTCCTGCAAGTTTAATATTTTAAGACGTCCTCCCCATTCTAAACGAATCATTTATTTAATCAAGCTCAAAATACAGCTCGTTCTGGATTCATGGTTAGAAGTGACGTGACGGTTAGAAGTGACGTACCAGCGTTTGCATATGACCGCCTCCAGCACAAGATAACTACGCTTTAAGCGCAAGACAACTCACGCTCATTTCAGTATCGCCGTCGCCTCACAAGTGTTCAGTCGATGGACAGCGAGCTCTGACAGAGACTACTTGTGCACAGGAAAATTACGATGCCACACAGATGTGCTGTTCCTGGCTGCGGTCAAACAAAACCTCTGAATAAGCTGCCGAAAGATCCAGACGTCAGGGAAAAATGGATGCAGTTTATTTTTTGCGGACGTCCCAGTCACGGCAGTGTTAACTTAAGCGTTTGTTCTGTACATTTTAAGGATGACTGTTTTGAGAACAAATCTCAATATGATGCTGGCTTTGCGAGAAAACTGTTGCTCAAAGATACGTCCGTGCCGACTATTCTGGGAACAACGACGACGCAAACTGTAAGTAATCTATTTTAAACTTTAAACTACTTTTTAAAGCGCAATTTCATTCATTATGAATAATCACAGTGTTTTTACTTAGTACACTGAAGTCTTAAATGGAAAACGCCCCCAAAACAGACTGTTTGAATCAGAGGATGAGAAACAGGTTGGGAAAAGGTCATAAATCACTAGATTTTAAAAGTTTTTCTTAAAAAAAATATATTAATACTATAATTGCACCTAAGGGAACATAATAATACAATAAAAAACCCATGTCATGACCCCTTTAATACCTTGTTGAGCCATCTTTGGCAGCAGTAACGTCAACCAAGCATTTCTGGTAGCTGTGGATTAGACCTGCACAATGTTCAGAAGGAATAAAGAACTGCTTCAGATCAGCCATATTTTTAGGATGCCTGGTGTGTGAATGGCTCTCTTCAGGTCATTCCACAGCATCTCTATTGGGTTAAAGTCTGGGCTCAATTTCTACTGAGCTTCAGCTGGCTCACAGCCACCCTGACATTATCCTGTAGGATATATTGGTAAACTTGGGAATTCATTTTTACCTCATTGATGGCAAGCAATCCAGGCCCAGAAGCAGCCCCAAATCATCCACAGTACATCACTTGTTGGGGTGATGTTTTCATGTTGGTATGTGGTGCCCTTTTTATGCCATATGTAGTGCTGTGTGGTCTTCCCAAACAATTCAACCTTAGTTTATTTAGTCCACAATACATTTTCCCAGTAGCATTGTGGAGTGTCAAGTGGTCTTTGGAAAAATTCAGGAGAGCAGGAATGTATTTGTTGAAAATCAGCGGCTACCTTGGTGGTGTCCTTCCATGGAGACCATGCCTGTTTAAGGTTTTCCATGTAGTATACTCATTAACAGAGATCCAGTGATTACTTCAAGTCTTTAGCTGTCACTCTAGTGTTCTTTTTTTACCTCATTGAGCATTCTGTGGTGTGCCCTTGAGTCATCTTGGCTGGACAGCCACTTCTAAGGAGAGTAGCCACAGTACTGAATCGTCTCCATTTTTAGACAATTTATCTAACTGTGGACTGATGAATATCTAAGCACTTCAAGTTAACTTTGTAACCCTTTCCAGCTTCATTAAAGTCAACAATTCTTGATCATAGGTGTTCTGAGATCTCTTTTTTTAGCAAGGTATGGTCCACATCAGTAGATACTTCATGTAAATAGAAAACTCACACATTTTTGAGTGCTTTTTATAAGTCAAAGTAGCTCTTACCCATACCTCCAATCTCAATTCATAAATTGGATGCCAGGTTTACTTGATGTATTCGATATGTACAAGAAAATTAACCCTCCTATGGTATTTGGTCATTTTTGACCGAAATATATTTGTACATTTTTATATAAATTATTTATTAATCTGAGCAGTACAAGACTTGAGTGGCTTTTCCTCCATTTTCCATCTGAGCATACAAAACAATTGGGCTTGATTTGATAAGTCTAAGTGGACTTAAAAGAAAAACAGAGCATTTTTTTATGTGTCAAATTCTATCAATAAACCGGCCACAATAGGCCTACAGAAAAAAATAGACAGAGATTACATGGAGCCTCTAAAACATCCTCAGTGCAAAACATACACACCTTCTCTCTCTCTCTCTCTCTCTCTCTCTCTCTCTCTCTCTGTCTCTCTCTCTTTCTCTCTCTCTCACACACACACACACACACACACACACACTTACACTAAAAAAGAATGAACTGGTGAGACTTTAACACAACACTTTTTTTTTTTTTTTTTACAGATGTCAAATAAAACTAATAAATCAGCCACAATGCTAAACAGTCACACTCAGAAATGAATGTTTGAGACAATAACACACTTACAATGTTGAACAAACACACACACAGAGAGAGAGAGAGAAAGAGAGAGAGAGAGAGAGAGAGAGAGAGAGAGAGAGAGAGAGAGAGAGAGAGAAACTGGGCATCAATAAGTGGAGCTCTACAGCCATCTTTTGGTCATTGTTGGCGTTACAATTCATCTGTTGTTTTCCAGCTGATGACAGCAATCTGACACACACACACACACACACACACACACACATGTTGTGTTTTCATGTTTTATGGGGACTTTCCATAGACATAATGGTTTTTATACTGTACAAACTTTATATTCTATCCCCTAAACCTAACCCTACCCCTAAACCTAACCCTCACAGAAAACTTTCTGCATTTTTACATTTTCAAAAAACATAATTTAGTATGATTTATAAGCTGTTTTCCTCATGGGGACCGACAAAATGTCCCCACAAGGTCAAAAATTTCGGTTTTACTATCCTTATGGGGACATTTGGTACCCACAAAGTGATAAATACAGGCTCACACACACACACACACACTCACACACACATTTGCAAAATGTTTACTCTGATTTTTTGTACTTTAATTGAATTTTCTGAATTTTGCAGTTAATTGCTGTTTCTTGATTAGGGTTGCAACTAACGATTATTAAAAGCGATTATTCTGTGATTATTGCAACGATTAATTATTAGCTCTTAACCGATTATTCAGCTCGTGCCTCAACTTAAAAGGTCGTATTAAACATGCTTACTAGCAATAAAGAGGACAAAATCATCTTTTAAAAATACCTCTAAATGACATTCACTGAATAAAAGGGGAAAACACAAATAGTGTTATCAAGTGTTTTTGTCTTGTTTTCCATTCAGAAATGTCTAAAAATCCTTAAAACAAGATACATTTACTTGAGAAGCAACATATGAGATATTTAGACTTGTACATATAGATACAGTTGCAATCAAAATTATTCAACCCCCCTGACCAGCAAAATATTCTGGTGATGTGAATTAAAACACATCAACTAAAACCTCAGTAAACAGTCTAAGTAAGATTTTAATACACATTTGAGTGATTTTGAGGACAAAGAGTTCAGTTTACCCAAATATTTAAATAAAAAATAACTAATTCTCTCCACAAATGTCATGTCAAAATATTCAACCCCCAAAGTCAATCATTTGTGGAGCATCCTTTATCCTTAATAACATCAAATAAATGTTTCAGGTAAGTGTTCTCAGGCTTTGGACACTTCTCTATTGAAATCTTTACACATTTCTAAACATCTTATATGCTGCCTCTCAGGTGAATGCATCTTTTTTAAAGGATTTTTATGTATTTAAAAATATTTTTATTTTAAATATTATATTCAACATTCTCAGATAAAAAAATGATTCTGCAGTATAGCTGCTAAAGAAAATAGGTGTTGTTTTAAAGGAGTTGTAGATATTTATATCGGAAAACAAGCCACGACAACAAAGAAAATCATAAACGTATTATGGTGCAGTATATAATGAGGTGAAGGTTACCCTCTCTCACCTTTCTGTTCACTTCAATCCATCTTTAACTCACAAAAACAAACTCTCTCGTATTAATAAAGCTGCTTATTGCCAATTTTCTTCCCGATAAGAAATGCACAGTGACATATATTATGATTCAATAAGTCACGAGCCATCACGTTATAATCTAGCTGCATTAAGGCGCGTTGGTTACAACAAGCCATCAGACTACACAGTAGGTCGCTACAGCCACTGTTAGCTGTTACTAGCATGACATGGTTTTTAAGTCATGTTATTTATATTTTGTTCATCAGATGGCAGAAATCTGCCTCCAATTTATGTCACATTCTCATATTTTCTTCAGGTTTCAACTTAAAATCCCAAAAGAAATGCATAATTGTATTGTTCTTTTTTCAGTGAAGAATTTTATTTTATCATCATCATCATTATCATCATAAAAAAAGAAGGGTTATGCATCTAAACCTTCCAATCAAATGTAACCACTAATACCAAATGAAGGTGCCATTTTTGAATATCATAGGAGGGTTAAATGTGTTAAAACTGATTATTGTAACTTAGATGAAGATCAAACCGGATTATAAAACAAATTTATACATAAATGCCATAAATGGTAATTCCAAAGGGTTCACATACTTTTTCTTTCCCCTGTATGTCTATTTAACACCAATATGATTAAACAGGAAATCGACATGTTGCTTCCGAAAGGTCATGTACCCAGAAATGAACCCCATTTGGCCGAATTATTGACAAACGCCATCAGACATTTTTGCACCAGTTGATTTATGAAATCCTTTCCCTGTAGCCCTACTTATGGCACATTCACGAGCAACCTCAGAGACTTGGGTCATGCAGGAAGTAATCACAAATCACATAAACAATGGAGAGCGCAATTCAAAGGTTGTATTTTGGTTCAAAATGTTTTTTTTACTGCACTGACGGTTAGGTCAAGTGTTGGGTTGGGGTCAGTGGTAAGAGTTAATAACATATGCATTCCCATTGCATCATTTACAAGTAAAATTACAACTCGCTTTTGGCCAAGGTCTGTAGTTATTTCACCCTGAAACAAGCTCATATTTGCCCAGTAATTTAACAACACTTCTTGCTTCGGGCACTGGCGAGCAGTGATGTTGCCGAATTCAGCATGAGCATTCAAACTGGCATTCTTTGGACAAAGTTCTTTAAAAAATGTTTCTAACCAAAAGGGGATATTTGAATAAGCATGCAGTATTGCTAAAACTACTATGCACTTGGATTTTTCATAGAGTAATGCGAAATTATTAATTTAACAGCCTGTTCGGAAATCAGTATCAAGTGCATTCTCTCTGGGCTGGCATTTCAGAAGCATATAAGAAAAAGAAGTCTTTATTATCTATCATGCCTCAGCAATAGATCTTATTTCTCTCTGGAATAGTGGGACATTCTGCCAAAATATGGGATTCCATATGTTTCCTGATATCAGTGACAAATCTGAAACAAGCACTGCCGGGGCATGAGTCACAAATCAAGGGAAAAGTGGAAAAAAATCAAGTTCTGATGTTCCGGTAAACCAATTAGCCAAAATCACAGTAGTTTCATCACAAAGCCTCTCAAATAAAAATGTACTCCTGCTGGAGTTGGTTTAGCTGGAGATGACTTCATTATCCAATGTGTCACCGAGATCAAACACACATTTTGAGTTTTACTGACGTCAACATTATCATAAGGCTTTCCCCTCTAGAATGAAGAATAGTCAAAGCGCGTGGAATGGTTTTATGTTAAATCCCAACGTTTATATGACAGTTCTACCAGACCATGCATGTTGCAGGATGAAACTTGTGAGGTCAGCAGGCAGACTGGGCTCGCTTCCTCAGTTGGATTGGTATGTAAGACATTTAAACTCAATCATCAAACCTCCTCTGCTGTTATGAATGGAGGCAGCGAAGCAGACGAGGAGATGCGGATCCAAAAGCAGTTTAAACTTTATTAGAAAAATAAACAAGGCGGGTACACAAAACACGGGAACAAAGGAAAAACCCTCAATGGGGAAATAAAACATAAAACTAGAAAACACGGGCAGGGAACACATACCTGGCTAACAACAACATTCAACGAACGACAAGGGGTGAACAAAAAGCAGGGCTTAAATACACAGTGAGTGATGACTGAATGAGATACAGGTGAAAACAATGAACAAAATGGCAGTGAAGATGGCAGGTGGATTCTGGGAAGTGTAGTTCTAAACAATGACAAGTGAACACGAAGGCTAACCAAAAGACAAAAGTGAAAACTAAGGAATGCAAAGGTGGCAGACAAAGGGCAACAGTGAAACAATACAAAGAATTCCTAACATAGCCCCCCCCCTCAAGGATCGGATTCCAGACGATCAACATAAAACAAAAAATGTCCATTGACTGGGGGGGGAGCTTGTGGTGGGCAGACAGACCAAGGGGGGCAACGACGGGCAGACAGGCAGTCCAGGGGGCAACGAAGGGTAGACAGGAAGTCCAAGGGGGCACAAAGGGCAGGCAGGAAGTCCAAGGGGGCACAAAGGGCAGGCAGGAAGTCCAAGGGTGCACAGATGGCAGGCAGGAAGTCCAAGGGGGCACAGATGGCAGGCAGGAAGTTCAAGGGAGCACAAAGGGCAAGGACAGGTTCAGGTGGTCTGGGAGCTGGCCACCGGGCAAGGACAGGTTTGGGAAACCTGGGAGGAGGCCACTGGACAGGGACTGGGTCAGGAGGCCTGGGAGGAGGCCACAGGACAGGGACTGGGTCAGGAGGCCTGGGAGGAGGCCACAGGACAGGGACTGGGTCTGGGGGCCTGGGAGGAGGCCACAGGACGGGAACAGGGTCAGGAGGCCTGGGAGGAGGCCACAGGACAGGGACTGGGTCAGGGGGCCTGGGAAGAGGCCACAGGACGGGAACAGGGTCAGGAGGCCTGGGAGGAGGCCACAGGACAGGGACTGGGTCAGGAGGCCTGGGAGGAGGCCACAGGACAGGGACTGGGTCAGGAGGTCTGGGAGGAGGCCACAGGACAGGGACTGGGTCAGGGGGCCTTGGAAGAGGCCACAGGACGGGAACAGGGTCAGGAGGCCTGGGAGGAGGCCACAGGACAGGCACTGGGTCAGGAGGCCTGGGAGGAGGCCACAAAGGTGGTGACCTGGAAGGCTCTGGCGGTGAAGCCGTAGGAGGCTCGGGAGGCAGAGCCGCGGGAGGCTCAGCTGAGGGAGGCTCTGGAGGCGGAGCTGAGGGAGGCTCTGGAGGCTCAGAGGCCTCAGGGGCGGAGCCGTGGGAGGCTCAGGAGGCAGAGCCGAGGGAGGAGGAACCATGGAAAGCTTGGGAGGCTCAGGGGGTGGAGCTGCAGGAGGCTCGGGAGGCGGAGCCGTAGCAGACTCGAGAGACTTGAGAGATGGAGCCCTGGGAGGCGGAGCCCTAGGAGGCTTGGGAGGAGGAGCCCTGGGTGGCTCGGGAGACTTGAGAGGCGGAGCCCTGGAAGGCTCGAGAGGCTTGAGAGGCGGAGCCCTGGGAGGCTCAAGAGACTTGAGGGGTGGAGCCCTGGGAGGCTCAAGAGACTTGAGGGGTGGAGCCCTGGGAGGCTCAAGAGGCTTGAGAGGCGGAGCACTGGGAGGTTCGAGAGGAGCCCTGGGAGGTTCGGGAGACTTGAGAGGCGGAGCCCTGGTTGGCTCGGGAGAATTGAGAGGCGGAGCCCTGGAAGGCTCAAGAGGAGCCCTGGGAGGCTCGAGAGGCGGGGCCCTGGGAGGCTCGAGAGGCTTGAGAGGCGGAGCCCTGGGAGGCTCGAGAGGCGGAGCCCTGGGAGGCTCAGGAAGCGGAGCCCTGGGGGGCTCGAGAGGCGGAGCCCTGGAAAGCTCGGGAGGCGGAGCCCTGGAAAGCTCAGAAAGCTCGGGAGGCGGAGCTCTGGAAAGCTCGGGAGGCGGAGCCCTGGGAAGCTCGGGAGGCGGAGCCCTGGGAGGCTCGGGAGGCGGAGCCCTGGAAAGCTCGGGAGGCGGAGCCCTGGAAAGCTCGGGAGGCGGAGCTCTGGAAAGCTCGGGAGGCGGAGCTCTGGAGGCGGAGCTCTAGAAAGCTCGGGAGGCGGAGCTCTGGAAAGCTCGGGAGGCAGAGCTCTGGAAAGCTCGGGAGGCAGAGCTCTGGAAAGCTCGGGAGGCAGAGCTCTGGAAAGCTCGGGAGGCTCGGAAGGCGGAGCTCTGGAAAGCTCGCGAGGCTCGGAAGGCGGAGCTCTAGGAAGCTCAGGAGGCGGAGCTCTGGAAAGCTCGGGAGGCGGAGCTCTGGAAAGCTCGGGAGGCGGAGCTCTGGAAAGCTCAGGAAGCTCGGAAGGCGGAGCTCTGGAAAGCTCAGGAAGCTCAGAAGGCGGAGCTCTGGAAAGCTCAGGAGGCGGAGCTCTGGAAAGCTCGGGAGG
This sequence comes from Xyrauchen texanus, assembly GCF_025860055.1. NCBI lineage: Eukaryota > Metazoa > Chordata > Actinopteri > Cypriniformes > Catostomidae > Xyrauchen > Xyrauchen texanus. The sequence goes on from NC_068308.1 coordinate 12,335,784, forward strand.
CTCGGAAGGCGGAGCTCTGGAAAGCTCGGGAGGCGGAGCTCTGGAAAGCTCGGGAGGCGGAGCTCTGGGAAGCTCAGAGGGCGGAGCTCTGGGAAGCTCGGAAGGCGGAGCTCAGGGAAGCTCGGGAGGCTCGAGGGGCGCAGGCTCTAGGACGGGCATGACCATTGGCGCTGGCTTTTGGTCAGTCCAGGCTATTGGCATTAGCCCGGGAACGGTCGAGGCTACAGGTGCTGGCTCAGGGACGGTCGAGGCTACAGGCGCTGGCTCAGGGACGGTCGAGGCTACAGGCGCTGGCTCAGGGACGGTCGAGGCTACAGGCGCTGGCTCAGGGACGGTCGAGGCTACAGGCGCTGGCTCAGGGACGGTCGAGGCTACAGCCGCTGGCTCAGGGACGGTCGAGGCTACAGCCGCTGGCTCAAGGACGACCAAGGCGACAGGCACTGGCTCACTGACCTCTGAGGTGACAGGCACTGGCTCACTGACTGTGGTATGCGCTGGCTCACTGACTTCTGAGGCGACAGGTACTGGCTCACTGACCTCTGAGGCGACAGGTACTGGCTCACTGACCTCTGAGGCGACAGGTACTGGCTCACTGACCTCTGAGGCAACAGGTACTGGCTCACTGACCTCTGAGGCGACAGGCTCTGGCTGGGTGACTGTTGTATGCGCTGGCTTGGGTTCGCTGACCGTGGCTGACGAGGGCTCTGGCTCGCAGACCGGGGCAGGCGAGGGTTCTGGCTCGCTGACCGTAGCTGACGAGGGCTCTGGCTCGCAGACCGGGGCAGGCGAGGGCTCTGGCTCGCTGACCGTAGCTGACGAGGGCTCTGGCTCGCAGACTGGGGCAGGCTCTGGCTCTGGCTCGCTGACCGTAGCTGACGAGGTCTCTGGCTCGCAGACCGGGGCAGGCGTGGGCTCTGGCTCGCTGACCGTGGCAGGCGGAGACTGAGGAGCAGAAGCCTTTCCTCTTCTCCTCCTCCGCCGGGCGGACGAAGCTGGCAACGCTGGCTCGTTGGCCGTGATAGGCGTGAAGGGACGAACCACGGGCGAAGGGAGAGTTACCACTGTGGGAGGAGTGGCAGGGTTCTCCTCGATGACGCCCACAGTAAACGGTGAACCGCAGGCCAGCAGAGTCTCCTCCACGAACGCGGATGTTTTTTTCTCTATGTTTTAAAATATTCAGTAAATGTGTTTGCGAGTGAGTAACCACTCCAAATGATTCAGTGGTGTGTGTGTGTGTGTGTGTGTGTGTAAATCGCTAACCGATTCAGACCACTTGTCTATCATGCGAAACTCTGGCTGAGAGTCTAACTTCACTTTAATCATCCACTGGCTAACTTCCTAAGCACTTCCCCTTGGGGAATCCCCTTCACCATTTTGGAAGTCCGTTCCACTTTAAGTGGGCGAGGGAAGTTTCTGTTGACAGTCCCTCAACCCCTCGATTTTGACTGAGGGGACCAAGCCTATGATGAATGCTTCAGGCAGCTCCACAATGCAACTCGACTATGACATCATAGCACAAATCGAGCTTAGCCTACCCCACTCCCATACAACTCTTATGTCTGATGGAAGTGAAGTTAGTTCAGATAAGAATTATTTTAATAGTAATTATAACTAAGAGTCAATTAGAAGAGTTATTTTGAGATTTAACAGCATTATACTGTTAGCTACCTTAAACAGACTGTTTTTAACACAGCCATAGCCTATGTGTTCTTTGAAATTAGTGTTTTTTAAACTTGATTAATTCTTTCTGACAATTAATTCCATTATATACACTGGCAGCCAAAAGTTTGGAATAATGTACAGATTTTGCTGTCTCGGAAGGAAATTGGTACTTTAATTCGTATAGTCAGGACATTGCTGATGTAAAATACAGCACCATCACTATTTGAAAAAAAAAGTCATTTTTGATGAATGCCCCATTTCCAGCAGCCATCACTCCAATGCCTTATCCTTGAGTAATCATGCTAAATTGCTAATTTGGTACTAGAAAATCACTTGCCATTATATCAAACACAGTTAAAAGCTATTTGATTTGTTAAATGAAGCTTAACATTGTCTTTGTTTTTATTTTTGAGTTGTCACAGTATGCAATAGACTGGCACGTCTTAAGGTCAATATTAGGTCAAAAATGGCAAAAAAGAAACAGCTTTCTCTAGAAACCCGTCAGTCAATCATTGTTTTGAGAAATGAAGCCTATACAATGCTTGAAATTGCCAAAAAAATGAAGATGTCATAAAAGGTTTACGCTAAAGTCTTCAAAGAGAAAGGACAACTGGCTCTAACAAGGACAGTCAGAGATGTGGAAGGCCAGATGTACAACTAAACAAGAGAATAATTACATCAGAGTCTCTAGTTTGAGAAATAGATGCCTCACATGTCCTCAGCTGACAGTTTTATTGAATTTACCCACTCAACACAAGTTGCCGGCTGGTCATCCCTGACTTGCTAGACCTGGGAGGAGGCAGGAGGGTAAAGACAACAACAAAATAATATAGGCGAGGGATAAAGGCCAGCACGGAGCGACAGAGAGAGAGAGAGAGAGAGAGAGAGAAGGAGAAAAACCTCACTCACCGGATCTCTGATGCACCGTCACGAGGTCCCCGATTACTCCTCCACCCTCTCAGGCATACGGCAGCTGCTCCTTCCCGGGCGGACCGGAGTCAAACCGATCCCCAGCGGACAGAACACCCTCCGCGTTCTCGGCAACCCGTGGGGACTCTCCTCCGCCCCTGGCAGCGGCACCACCGCTCCAGGCAGTCAGGGAGTCGCTTCCCTCCTCCCCTCGTGGACAGCGGTCCTCTCGACCCCTCTGCATTTCTGGGGGACGGCAGGGCACTCCTCTGCTCCTGGCAGCAGCTCCATCACTCCAGGCGGTCGGAGAGTCCAGTCCCCACTTGCCTTGCGGAAGGTGGCCACATGTTCAGGCTAGTCCAGTCCCCACTCGCCTCGCTCCTCGTGTCCAGGCGGTTGGGCTACTCCATGGAGCTGTTACTGTTTTCATACTGTTGCACTGATATGGCATAAACAGGGCTGGATTGGTAATCTGGCATACCGGGCATTTTCCCGACGTACTTTGGGGCTGGCCATTGGGAGAACCAGGCGCGCTGGTATGCCGGCGCGAAACGGGCTGAATGGGCCACGATAAGCTGAAGCCGTTGTGTTATGCAGATCGGACACAAAACGGCGATATGCCAAAGTGGCAGCGATATGCAGAAAAGGACAGCGACCCCCTAATCACCCCCCCACCCCACTCAACAACTTTTGAGCCAGTTTCTATGTAAAATCCCAGGCCGATTTCTCTTCCCAGTCCAGACAAAGTTATTGACCTCGCAGTTGTTATGTACTCTGAAAGTGTTGTACAGCACAACTTTTATTCTCGCTCCCTCTTATGTACATATATTTTGTTCTATTTTTCTCCCTCTCTTTATGTATTAGCAGAAGTGTAGGTACTTCAGGGCCTCTCTCGTCTTGTTTAGTGCTCTTGATCCATATAATGATGATGTTCAGCCATTCAAATGCCACTCCCAATCCGACCTACTTTTTGTACATTTCCATCCATCCACTCTTTAACATCTCTTTCTTTCTCTATCTGTCTCTCATTGCCTCTTTCAATTTGCATCAGCTTTCTTAAAGGAAGAATTCACCCAAAAATTAAAGTCTGTGTATCAGTGAATTTCAGTGAACATTTTTTAGTCAAATCAAATCATTAACAACCCCTCCCCTCCAACCACATCGCTCCATTCTGGTATAGAATGGCCACTTTTCGCAATCCATTCAGTCCCCAATGGATAAAATCAAGTTCCTCCCTACTTTTTCTCGTTAAATATCCTGCTTTTTATCAGCTATGTTAAATGGGTTGCAAACTGTGTTTTATGTTGACTTTAAGAGAGAGGGATTTTTGAGGGTCTCTATGTATGATGTAGATCGAGGACATTGCAGACTGGCACCAGCTTTCACATATCATTTTAGGTGGCAATTGCATGGCATCAGAGAGATTGCTCATATGGCCATGTTTTCATCCTTTAAGTGTGTTGATGTTGATGCTTGTATATATTGAATTTCCTCTTGGTATTTAACATGAAAGATAGAGGTAATTAGATGCATCAAGGACTCCAGCATTGTGTCAGAGGAGTGATTCTGGCACATTCAAGAAACATGGGAAGAAAAAAAGGGAAATTTAATAGATTGAAGGTAAAGGGTTACCTCTTTGTATATTATCTATGTTTTTTGCATGTGTGGTAATTGTTGATTTATGCATGCACATACATTCAGACACCAGATGGTTCATCAGACTGTAGAAAGCTTCATTTCTGTCTAGACCCATAATCATCACTCCTTGCTATTTTTTAAGCCATCTGTTTTAGGGTAGTTAACAAATAAAATCAATATTATAGTTACAAATTTTAATGAATGTATAATAGAAGTGCTGTAATGCTGTAACATCAAAGGCAACAGACCAGATTTTGAAAGTGCTGAAATTTGACTCCAAATGCATTTATTTCCTTCTTAGGAAAGAAGACAAAACAATATGTAACAATAAAAAGCTATATTAACATTTTCCAAACGAAGCGTTCCACAGTATAAAGAGAGAAATGCAATAAAATAGCATCAATTCAAGTAACATAAATGTTTCCCAAAGTGGGAGGTTGACTAATTTAAAATAACTAGTCCCCACATAGGTTGAGTATTCATTGCAATGGGCATTAAATCTCTTAAACTCTTATCTTCCACTATATAAATCAGCCAGCAGGCTGTAGCTATCCGTTTTATTACAGGAATCGTGAAGCCGCCCGCATTCATGATTCGCATCAGTGCATCAACACCAGTGTCAAGTGCCGCTTTGAACTCCAAATGAAAAGCGATTCAGAACAAAAATGTCTAATTCTGTGTTTTGTTGATAGTTAAGACTTGATGTGCTTCTGTGGTAATTAAAATGTGCCTTACGTAGGCTGAAAAATACTTGATTTCCGTCACAAGTCCCATCTGGGCTTGTTTTGTACAACAAATAATATTAAGAGCTCCTTTCTCCATCATTTGATCAACGACACGGAAGCGCTGATGTGGGTGTATTATGAAGTGTGCATCAGTGACATTTTTACCCTTCTGACCAGTGTTTATGCTGGTTTATGCTTCGTCTATTGTCATTCAGCTGTCACAGAAACCAAACAGATGTACATATGAGCGTGATTCATATTTTAAATGTATTATATGTAAATAATATTATTTTAGACACGTGTTACCCAATTAATGTTCTTTACAAAAATGTAAAATCTAATGTGTTCCATTAATTTTTGTCTGGATTAGATTTTGACTAATAAGATTACATTAATGAACTACTTTGTTATCAGATTACACCTCACACTGTTCATTATTTTAAGACTTGTGCTTGGTCCAATATGTTGAATCAAAGCTTTATCTCTAACAACTTCCTTAGCATTGTTTCTTTTTTTATTATTATTCCTCCACATTATTCCCATCTACTCCAGACTCATGCTGTGGAATTGACAACAAAAGTAGCGAGGAGTAAGAGTGAGAAAAAAAGAGATCATAAAGGTTAATGAGCATCTGCACGGTTTATCAGTCTTCTCTGTCTGTTGATTAAAATCTCAGTAAAATTCCGTCCGTTTCTCTCGGCATTTAATCAGCATTTTTTTTATATAGCTGTCTCATGCCTTCTTTTAACTTCCCCCACCCTTCATCTCCCTCTGACAAAATCATTGTCACCTTTCTATGTCTGCTCCTCCTACACAGCAGATCTACACAAGCAGTGTGTGTGTGCATGCGTGCGCGTGCGTGTGTGCGTGTGCGTGCATGTGTGTGTGTGTGTGTGTGTGTGTGTGTCTGGGCAGGTTTGGGTGGTTTACGAGGACATTTTTTTAGGTTACACACTGGTAATTACAAGGGTATTATGTTATAAATGTGGTTTATGAGGACGTCTTGTGTCCTCATAATTCAAATCGCTTGAAAATCATACTAAACAATTTTATATTGAAAATGTAAAAATTCAAAAAGTTTGTTGTGAGGGTTAGGTTTAGGGGTTTGCTTTGTATAAAATATGTCTATGGAGAGTCCTTATAAAGATAGCTGCACCAACGCGTGCGTGCGTGTGTGTGTGTGTGTTTTCTGTAGAGAAATGCTGATGAAATGTTGGTTAAAATGATGATGATTTAAGTCACATTAGATGATGTTCTGTTACACTATTTTGTATTTTTTTTTTTTTTCAGCTACATTACAGTATCTGCTCCAAAGATTAAGATCTTAGGTTAAAGCCAAGCAGACTGTGCACAAAGATTGTCGCTTATGTCTTTATGATATACTTCTTAGCTAAGACTTTACATGATTGACAGCATGAACTGTCTCATTTTAAAGACATTTTATACAGCACAAACCAACAAAAATACAAAATCAGAGTGTCTGGAGGTAAGCACGATCTTAACACGAAGGAAGCACTAAATAATAAAATATTTATGTTGCCAGAATACAAGACTGCAACCCAAAATTAGCTAAAGGCCAAAAATACTTTTCACTGTCTTGCACACAGTGCATATGCCATGAATTTCTTCATCAGCACAGTATGCGCAGCCTAGTTTGTGTAGATACACCGACTGTCCACATCTGTATGCATGTCTGCATATGCACCTGCCGTTGACTGTACATTACACTGTAAAGGCTGGCATTGAAAGAATATTCCGAAAATTCTATTGCTTTTTTTTTTTTTTTTACTGTAAACTGCTTTTAGTACCATTTTACTAAACATGAGCATAGACAAAAAAAAAATGATGTGTCATATTTGCACCATTAGGCTTTAAAGGTCATTAAAGGCCCAGCAATTCATTTTGTGTTGGACATTTTTTATTTAAGGTTTTCTTTAAACAAGGTCAATTTAAAATGTTTTTTTTTTTTGCTGTGTCTCAGGAATTTATGACAAGATTAAATCATAATAGCCTGTAATGTAAATTAATGAGATCTTTATAATCACAGAGCAGGCTGCATATATGAAAATGCACAGAAATATTAGTTCACATTTTAAATAAATCTTCTATATATATATATCAGAATTTTCAAAGCTTTTTTTGTGTGGTGGTGGGCATGATTGGAATGGGGGTGTCAATAAAATAATAAACAAAATTTGAACCAGGCACATGTTGGGGGAGTATTGACAATGACTACCACCCCTGGAGTCGCAAATTCGAATACAGGGCATGCTGAGTGACTCCAGCCAGGTCTCCTAAGCAACCAAATTAGCCCAGTTGCTAGGGAGGGTAGAGTCACATGGGGTAACCTCTTCGTGCTCGCGATTAGTGGTTCTCGCTCTCAATGGGGGGCATGGTAAGTTGTGAATATAAATGGCTTTATAGGGTTAAAGAGTATCACAAAGCAGTCACAGTGCTCATGCGTCCAACATTTCCATATGGGATTGCGGTGAAAAGAGTATACTTTGAAAGCCTATGCTCTTGACCATGCGCAAGACTGAACAGCGTGCAGAAAAAACATATAACCTGGCATTTACCCTTCATCACATAGGCATGTAGTTGGCTGTTGGTTAGCACTAAGCATTCAAAGACTGCTGTTTCGCAGTCGACAAAATCAAGAACAAATTCATACCGTTTGGGGCGGACTAAAGTGAGAAATGCATGTGACCACATTGCATTTGTTGTGTAAATAAAAATTGGTTTCTTATGGTTGCGAACAATGAAGGACCGCCTACTCACCTGTCAATCAAGCTTTCTGCCAAAAACAAAAAAAGGGTTTTAAACTTTGCCTGTTAGGTTTAAAAGAAAAGAACTGTCCAATCTAAAAAGATACATATACATGCACAAGACCACACAAAATATCAAACCCTCTAATAAAAACTTACGTACAAAATATTATGATTCCGCCATCTCCTACGTATCATTAAGAGTGGTCATATTTTGGAATATACTGTAGTTGGTATGCCTGACACTAGATTCATTGGCTTGATTTCTGATCAATTTAGATTTGTGTTAAAAATAAAGTTTTTGTCGCTCCTCTGTCCTTTTTATTTATTTTTTTGCTGTGTAAGACCATAGGGCTGTCACAGAGAGATTTTTCAAGACTTCTTTTATGTGATATCTGTCATATAGTAGGGACATTATATGAGTGCTATTCCAAATCACTTATAGCACCTTTAAATCTGTGAACATTTTTCAGCAAGGAATCGGCTCTGGCATACTGTAGTACAGTACCGGACATTTGTCAGCTGCCTGCTTGGACGCGCTCATCTCAATATCTGCCAAGAAGTGCCATATCACATTCAGTCTATCAGGCCGAGGAGTGTGTGAGTGTGTATGTGTGTTTTTGATTGGGCTGACACTTCTTCATTATAGTGGTGTGTATCTTTGCTCTGCTCCTGCTGATAGCTGAGCCTTTGACGCACACACTCACTCAGACCTGCGTCATCATGAGGTACCCACATGGGTTTCATACAGACACACACTTTTAAGTTTGGAGACAACCCAAAATGATTGCACTCATTGATGCAGAAAAAAAATTATAAAATCTTGTTTTGCTGAAGGCATTCTTTCTAAATACGTCTTATATTTATCTACCTGCACTATAAACTCTAATTAGTAGACCTTACTTAGAAAAAGCATGCAAATCAACTGCCTTAGATCTAAGTAAATATACTTATTTGCCTCAAGTAAAGTGAACTTAATTATTTAAGTATAGTTAACTATTTACTTTTAAACTTGACTCATGTGTAATTAAATTATCACATTATTATGTGGATTCTAGGTTAGCCATATGGCACCTTGGATTCTCCTCAGTACTTCTTAGTGCACATACATTTGCACCTTTGTAAAGTACAATTGAGTAAAGAAGAATGGCTTGAATTTAAGGTAACACTAATCACCCTCATGGGGATTTCACAAAAATCACAACTCGCAACCAGTTTAAAAAAAAAAATAACAATAGTCATTATACATTTTTCAATAACCATGACGACATTTCTCCATAAGTTCTGTTGTCTTGATCAAACATACTGTACATCATTTATTCAAGCACAAGGGCTTATGGGTATTCCACACAGCTGCAAATTTGTACTTGATAATTTTGAGTTAGTCGTACTTTTAACGAAAGTTAAAGAATGCATATATTTGATTATGATTCCAAAATGTGACATTTTAAGTACTGTTTAATTAGGGCCACTTGAATGTTTTTAATAATGACAACATTATGGTTTAGAGAATAACGGTAACTTAATAGCAACTAGTAAGAATAGTAAAAAATAAAGCTTAAATTGAGTCAACAATTTGTATTTTATTTCAGATAACTAAGTATTTACAGTTGCCTTCTTTAGTTGTAATGTCTTAATAAAGACAAGTGGTCGATATGGGTTTGTAATAGCTGATCCTGATATTTAGAAAGCAGGGTGGCCAAAAGGCAAAATACAGTACATATATGTGGCAGGGCGGAGGGCGGGGCCAGGTCGAGATACTACACACCCGGTCCCGTATTAGGCTTATTATTCCTCCGTGAGGTTTAAAGGCTGACTGCAGAGGGCCGTGTGGGAGAGAGAGATCGTTAGCGGACATGTCCGTCATGTTTGTTTATGTTGTCTTTTAAGTTTACCATTAAAATATGATTTATATCGTCAAGCCGGTTCTCGCCTCCTCCTTTCCATTGAATACCTTTACACTGGTGCCGAAACCCAGGGAGTGTAAAGGTATTCAATGGCCCCGCCCTCCGCCCTGCCACAATATATAATATAAAATAAATTATTATAATAGATCATTTATTTATACAGTGTCAAGAAAAAGTATGTGAACCCTTTGGAATTAGCTGTTTTTCTGCATTAATTGGTCATACAATATAATCTCATCTTCATCAAAGTATAGACAAATACAATGTGCTTAAACTAACAACACACAAACAATTATAATATTTCATGTCTTTAATGAACACATCCCATTCAACATTCATAGTTTTGTGAAAAAAGTATGTGAACCCATGGATTTAAAAACTGGTTGATCCTCCTTTGGCAGCAATAACCTCAACCAAGCATTTCCGGTGGCTGCGGATTAGACCAGCACAACGATCAGAAGGAATTTTGGACCATTATTTCTTAAACAACTTAAGCCATATTCATAGGATGTCCACATCGTCTCGACTGGGTTTAGGTCTGGGCTCTGACTGGGCCACTCCAAAAGGTGGATTTTCGTTTTTTGACGCCATTCTGTAGTGGATTTACTTTGACGTTTAGGGTCATTGTCCTGCTGGATCATCTGAGCTTCAGCTGGTGCACTGTCACTCTGAAATTGTAGGATATCTTGATAAATGTGGGAATTCATTTTTCCCCTAATGATGGCAAGCGGTCCATGCCCCGAAGCAGCATAGCAGCCGCAAATCATGATGTTCCCTTCATCATTGCGATTAATGTTTTTATGTTGGTATGTGGTGCCCTTTTTACACCATATGCATGGGATTGGTATTTTCACTTTGCAAGCACGACTAATGATTCGCTGTACAGTCTAATATACAGTGTCAGTCTTCACCCTGCTTCAGATGAAGTGGAGTCACATTCAGCCTATAAGCCCACTCTTCTCTACACCTCCATGCTTTTGGTGGGTGTAGAGCAACTAATCTGTGTAGAGGGTCTGTTGCATCTGCTGACACGTCCATCACTGTCCTGTCACTGATGCGGGCATCACGTCTACCTGGATGGCCAGGTGGCAGATCTGAAACAATCTGTCTGATGGATGAGTCTGATGTGTGGGTCCTGTTCTGGTGTTGTCACTTGAGGTAGACTGAATGTCTATGATGTAATATATTTAAATAATTTGAATTATTATATTTATACTAAATTATTACATATTTAATTATTTTTAATTGGGGGGCCTTTTTCAGCAAATATTGGTATATGCAATTAATTCGATTAATTAATTGCAACATAATGTAATTCATTTTATTATTATTTTTTAATCTATTGATAGCCCTAGATGAAATTTATAATTAGAACTGATTGTAGAATTAAATAATATCATCCAGTTGTTATATGGCAGGCTAGCACCTTGCATGGCAGCTCTGCTCTCAGGTGTATGAATGTGTGTATGAATGGGTGAATGAGTCGCAGTGCTTTGAATACCGTTAAGGTTAAAAAGGCGCTATATAAGTGCAGACCATTTACCATTTATATATCTAAAAATATTTTCTCCTTTAAATATCTTAATTGTAGTTAGCTACGTTTCTAGCAGCTTATAGTGTACCTAAAAAAATTAAGTAACGACTGTAGTTTAACTACTTTATGTAGGTTGCACAGTTCAAGTCAGAAGTTTACATTAGGTTGACGTCATTAAAACTCATTTTTGAACCACTCCACAGATTCCATATTAGCAAACTATAGTTTTGGTAAGTCATAAATGTGCCTTTAAGCAGCTTGGAAAATTTCAGGAAATTATGTCAAGCCTTTTATGTCAAGACAATTAGCCAATTAGCTTCTGATAAGATGTGTACTGAAATGCAGGTGTACCTGTGGATGTATTGTAAATGCAATGTAATTGTACTTAATGTGTTTGAACTACCTTCAAACTCAGTGATTCTTTGCTTGACATCATGGGAAAATCTAAACAAATCAGCCAAAATCTGAGAAAAAATATTTGTGGACCTCCACAAGTCTGGTTCATCCTTGGGAGCAATTTCAAAATGCCTGAAGGTACCATATTCACCTGTACAAACAATAGTATGCGAGTATAAACATCATGAGACCACGCAGCCATCATACCACTCAGGAAAGAGATGCATTCTGTCTCCAAGAAATGAACGTAGTTTGATGAGAATAGTGCAAATCAATCCCAGAACAACAGCAAATGACCTTTTGAAGATGCTGGAGGAAACAGGTAAGAAAGTATCTATATCCACAGTAAAACAAGTCCTATATCAACATAACCTGAAAGGCTGCTCAGCTAGGAAGAAGCCACTGCTCCAAAACCACCATAAAAAAGTCAGACTACAGTTTGTGCACATGCCTCTGTCCTCTGGTCTAATGAAACAGAAATTTAACCGTTTGGCCATAATTACCATCGTTATGTTTGGAGGAAAAAGGGTGAGGCTTGCAAGCTGAAGAATACCATGCAAACTGTGAAGCATGGTGGTGGCAGTATTATGTTGTGGGGGTGCTTTGCTGCAGGAGTGACTGGTGCATTTCACAAAATAGATGACATCATGAGGAAGGACAATTATGTGGATATATTGAAGCAACATCTTAAGCCGTTAAAGCTTGGTCACAAATTGGTCTTCAAAGGACATTGACCCCAAGCATACCTTCAAAGTTGTGGCAAAATGGCGTAAGTACAACAAAGTCAAGGTATTGGAGTGGCCATCACAAAGCCCTGACCTCAATCCGATTGAAAATGTGCAAGCAACGAGGCCTATAAACCTGACTCAGTTACACCAGTTCTGTTTGGAGGAATGGGCCAAAATTCAAGCAACTTATTGTGAGAAGGTTGTGCAAGGCTACCCAAAACATTTGACTGAAGTTAAACAATTTATAGGCAATGATACCAAATACTAAGTGTATGTAAACTTCTGACCCACTGGGAATGTGATGAAAGAAATAAAATATGAAATCATTCTCTCTACAATTATTCTGACATTTTGCATTCTTAAAATAAATTAATGATCCTAACTGACCTAAGACAGGCAATGTTTTCTCCGATTAAATGTCAGGAATTGGAATAGGATTTTAAATGTATTTTGCTAAGGTGTATGTAAACTTCGGCTGCCATATCACCCTGTGGCTATTGCCTGGTTGCCCACTAAAGCTAAGCAGGGTTGAGCCTGGCCAGTACCTGGATGGGAGACCTCCTGGGGAAAACCAAGGTTGCTGCTGGAAGTGGTATTAGGGAGGCCAGCAGGGGGTGCTCACCCTATGGTCTGTGTGGGTCCTAATGCCCCAGTATAGTGACGGGGACACTATACTGTAAAAAAGCACTGTCTTTCGGATGGGACCTGACTCTCTGTGGTCATTAAAAATCCCTAGGGCACTTTCTCGTAAAGAGTAGGGGGTTTAACCCCGGTGTCCTAGCCAAATTCCCCCATTGGCCCCTATCTATCATGGCCTCCTAATAATCTCCATCCCTGAATTGGCTACATCACTCTACCATCTCCTCCATCTCCTCTCCATCAATAGCTGGTGTGTGGTGGGTGTTCTGGCGCACTATGGCTGCCGTCGCATCATCCAGGTGGATGCTGCACACTGGTGGTGGTTGAGGAGATTCCCCCTATACTATGTAAAGCGCTTTGAGTTTGAGAGAAGCGCTATATAAATGTAAGTTGTTGTTGTTAAACTTCCGACCTCAACTGTAGTTTGTGAAGTCACAGTTTCTAAAAAGCTTTCTCAACATAGATAGGGACCATGGCTCAAAAAAAGGCATATAGCACCTTAAATGCAATTGCACAAACTTTGTGAAAAGTATTTGTGAATAACAAAGTTTTAACTATATTGCAGTAAATGTTGCAGGTCATTTAGAGCCTTAATTTATTCTTTTATTGTACTGAATTACAAATCTGTCATTGAAATTAAGTTCTATGTGATATATCTTAAGCACTGAAACTCCAAATTAATCATCTGAATGTAGCATTCTTTATAGCATTTTGTTTTTATAAAAACCTAAGAAATGCTATTTGCGTAAGTATTCAGCTCCTGTGTTGAAAAAGGTCTGAGACTGCACAGATGAAAAACATAGGACACAATTATAACAAGAGCACAATTGTTTTCTAATTGGCCTCTGCCTGTGAATAATTAAAATCTACCACTTTCCTGGATAAAACCCCCACTGTTAAGGGGTCATTATGAAGGACAGCTGTGGAAAAAAGACATAAAGCAAAACACATGCATAAATTAGGTACAAAACAATGTCCAATTGTTTGGATGTCCCACTGGGCACTCCTAGTTCAATTATCAGGATGTACATTTATAGACAATATCAAACCACTCAGACATTGGCTAGAAAGGTCATTCTTCAAAGCTAAAAAAAACAGGAGATTTGTGAAAAAACACAGAGTGCCCAGAGATCACTTACAGAATTCAGTATCTGGATAGTTTTTACTATATGGAAAAGTTAACTCCAGTGGCAAGAGAAAGTATGTGAACCCTTTGGAATTAGCTGGCTTTCTAAATTAATTGATCATAAAATCTGATCCCATCTTCATCAAAGTCACAAGTATAGACAAATACCTTGTGCTTAATCTAACAACAACAAAAAACTATTATAATTGTTTGTCTTTATTGAACACATCACATTAAACATTCACAGTGCTGTGTAAAAAGTAAGTGAACCCTTGGATTTAATAACTGGTCGATCCTCCTTAGGCAGCAATAACGTCAACCGTTTATAGACTAGTCCTGCACAACATTCAGAAGGAATTTTGGAAAATTCTTCTTAACAGAACTGCTTCAGCTCAGCCATATTATTAAGATGTCTGGTGTGAATGGCTTTCTTGAGGTCATTCCACAGCATCTCTATTGGGTTAAGGTCTGAGCTCTGACTTGGCCACTCCAAAAGATGGATTTTCTTTTTTTGAAGTCATTCTGTAGTGGATTTACTTTGATGTTTAGGGTCATTGTCCTGCTGCATTACCCAACTTCTACTGAGCTTCAGCTGGTACACAGCCGCCCTGACATTATCCTGTAGGATGTCTTGATAAACTTGGGAATTCATTTTTCCCTCGATGATGGCAAGCGGTCCAGGCCCCAAAACATTAGGCTCCCTCCACCGTACTTCACCGTTGGGATGATTTCATGTTGGTATGTAGTGCCTTTTTTTGCCTTTTCTACCCAAATAATTCTACGGTAGATTCTTCAGTCCACAAACATTTTCCTAGTAGCATTATTTAGTGTCAAGGTGGTCTTTGGCAAACTTCGGGCACACTGCAATGTTTTTGTTGGAAAGCAGCGGCTTCCTTCGTGGTGTCCTTCCATGGACACCATTAATGTTTAATGTTTTCTGTAAAGTATACTCATGAACAGAGATGTTAACCAGTTCTAATGATTCATTCAAGTCTTTAGTTGTCACTTTAGGGTTCTTTTTTACCTCATTGATTATTCTGCGGTCTGCCCTTTGAGTCATCTTGGCTGGTCGGCCACTTCTAGGGAGAGTAGCCACAGAATTAAATTGTCTCCATGTATAGACAATTTGTCAAAATGAGATAAGCTCTTTGGGTTAACTTTGTAACCCTTTCCAGCTCGATGCAAAGCAACAATTCTTGATCATAGATCTTCGGAAATCTCTTTTTTGCGAGGTATGGTCGACGTTAACAGATGCTTCTTGTGGATAGCAAACTCAAAATGTTTGACTGCTTTTACTGTATATAAGTCAATATATCTCTAACCCACACCTTAAATATCGTTTCATTAATTCAATGCCAGGTTTGTCAACTCCTGACTCTAATTATCTTTAGCTTAGGTTTCCACAGCAATGTTTAATGGGATGTGTTTAATAAAGACATGAAAGATTATAATTGTTTGTGTGTTGTTAGCTTAAGCACAATGTGTTTGTCTATACTTGTGACTTTGATGAAGATGAGATCACTTTTTATGACCAATTAATGCAGAAAACAAGCTAATTCCAAAGGGTTCACATTCTTTCTCTTGACACTGTATATCAAAAGCTTTGCATAACACTGACTTGTATGGCATAAAGGCACAACTTTAGATTTGGCAGAAGCTGTTATCCTAAGCAACTTACTGTGCATTCAAGGTATACATTTTGTCAATTTGTGTGTTGGGAATCGAACCCATGACATTGTTGAGCTAGTTGAACAAACAAATTTAGCCAATGTTCCAAAAGAACTATATGAAATCACAAAATAGTATATTTAGCTATACTGTGGCAGAAGATTTTGTAATGGATAGAGCAGCACTGCTCACACCTTGAAAAACAGTTTGAGGGTTTAATCAGCAGGGACTGCGAAAACTTGATTGTGCAAAAGTTCTGGGAAATACTTCCGAGACACCTTCAGTCAGTTGAAGCTTGACAGAAAATAAAACTTGTTCTTTCAGTTGAAAAATTTATTCAAACACAATGTCTAGTTAATATTACTGTATATTGTGCAATATTATAGTTATATGTATTACATCTTGGACTTACACTGACACATAGGGGTATGGATGCAGCATCACTCAAACACAATAGTTTTCAGTTACCAATGCCATTGTAAAAATTCACTATTTACAGTCAGCCATCACTAATTTAATTAATGCGTGAAAGTGTCTGAAAACACGGCGGTAACTGAGTTGTATTCGGCTGGTCATATGATACAAACATGGCAGCCCTCGTGAGGGGACCCTATCCTTGTAGAATAAAACAGCTTCTATAAGGTTGCAGATGTAACTGAAATCTTCATTTCTTGTGACTTGACATGATTTTTTAACTTTCAAAATAATTAATTTCTTTAGGAGTAAAAACTTTTTTTTAAAGAGGAGCATGTGGTACTGACTGTACCTTTTAATATTTCTTAGACAGTTATAGTAAAGAATTTAATGACCCAGTCAAAGCCTTGAATTAAACCACAAATCTGTGGTACTGCTTGAAATTTGTGATTCTTTCTTTTGGATGTGAACAACCTAGTTGACGAATCAGTTGAATCAATCACTAAATGACTCACTCATAACAAAAATACTCTCATTTGTCACTACCTGCTGGTGTAAAGATATAATCTGTAGAAATGGTCAATGAACGAATCAATATAAACTCAGCAAAAAAGAAACGTCCTCTCACATTCAACTGCTTTTATTTTCAGCAAACTGAACACGTGTAAATATTTGTATGAACATAAAAAGACATAAACTGTTAGTTGAATCAACTAAGACATAAACTGAACAAGTTTCACAGATATGTGACTAACAGAAATGGAATAATGTATCCCTGAACAAAGGGGGGTACAGTCAGTATCTGGTTTGGCATTAAGTACTGCAGTGCATCTCCTCCTTATGGACTGCTCCAGATTTGCCAGTTCTTGCTGCGAGATGTTACCCCACTCTTCCACCAAGGGACTTGCAAGTTCCTGGATATTTCTAGGGGGAATGGCAATAGCCCTCACCCTCCGATCCAACAGGTCCCAGACGTGCTCAATGGGATTGAGATCCGGGCTCTTCGCTGGCCATGACAGAACACTGAAATTCCTGTCTTGCAGGAAATCACGCACAGAACAAGCAGTATGGCTGGTGGCATTGTCATGCTGGAGGGTCATAACAGGGTGAGCCAGCAGGAAGGGTACCACATGAGGGAGGATGAGGATGTCTTCCCTGTAACGCACAGCAATGAGATTGCTGCAGTGACAACAAGCTCAGTCTGATAATGCTGTGACACACCGCCCCAGACCATGACGGACCCTCCACCTCCACGATCCCGCTCCAGAGTACACGCGAGTCCGACCATCACCCCTGGTGAGACAAAACCGTGACTCGTCAGTGAAGATAATTTTTTGCCAGTCCTGTCTGGTCCAGTGAAGGTGGGTTTGTGCCCATAGGCGACATTGTTGCCGGTGATGCCTGCCTTACAACAGGCCTACAAGCCCTCAGTCCAGCCTCTCTCAGCCTATTGCGGACAGTCTGAGCACTGATGGAGGGATTGTGTGTTTCTGGTGTAACTCGGGCAGTTGTTGTTGTCATCCTGTACCTGTCCCGCAGGTGTGATATTCTGATGTACTGATCCTGTGCAGGTGTTACACGTGGTCTGCCACTGCGAGGACGATCAGCTGTCCTTCCTGTCTCCCTGTAGCGCTGTTTTTTTTGGCGTCTCACATTACGGACATTGCAATTTATTGCCCTGGCCACATCTGCAGTCCTCATGCCTCCATGCAGCATGCCTAAGGCACGTTCATCTTTCTTTTGGTGTTTTTCAGAGTCAGTAGAAAGGTCTCTTTAGTGTCGTAAGTTTTTATAACTGTGACCTTAATTGCCTACCGTCTGTAAGCCATTAGTGTCTTAACGATCGTTCCACAGGTGCATGTTTATTAGTTGTTTATGATTCATTGAACAAGCATGGAAAACATTGTTTAAACCCTTTACAATAAAGATCTATAAGTTATTTGGATTTTTATTAAATTATCTCTAAAATACAGTGTCCTGAAAAAGGGATGTTTCTTTTTTACTGAATTTATATGGTGTATGGATTCAAAAGACTTGAGTCACTGGGATTTATCCAAATCCCCACCACTATTAAAAAGACACTAACACAGACAAGCAGAGTGATACAAATGGACCCTTTTCACATGTCTGGGTTTGGAAGACGAAAGTAAACTATTGAAATGTAAACTTCTATAGCGGTGAATGGGTGACCAGAGCAAAATTTTGCATACCCGTTTGCGCCAATACTGAAACAAAAAGGCAATTTTTTACTCGTTTGTGAGCTTGCTTGAGTGAATAATCCAGTGTTATATCTTAGATGTCCAAAACAAAAAAAGCAGTCCAGCAGGAAAAGCATGTTAAACATAAAATTAAAAAAATCAACGCAAAGAGGAGGATCTCAGCATTCTAATGACACATTGAGCTTCTAGTCCACTCAGAGGCCGAGATATTTGATGAAACAGTGGTGGTGGTGCATGAGTTGAAAATTAGACTGAATGTCCATGGATGAGCACATCTGTGAAGGACAAAAATGCGTTAGAGCGCCACCTACATTTCAGATCAGCATTTTGTGATGAAATGTGATAGAGAAAAACTAAATTTATATTTTCTAGAACTTGCCGCCATCTAGTGGAATGAAATGAGACTTTTTGGAGGCTTGAACAGAACTAGAATTACATGCTTACAAGTTTAGGACAACAACAACAACATTTTTAAAAGTGAGTACTGTTACTCCCTCAGCAGCTGTATTATAAACCTCATCACAGCTGTGGTAATTATTATTATTTAACTAATCCCAGGGAAATACATGATTAATAATAATGTTATGAATTTACACAAAAAAGTAAACATTTAAAATGTTTAAAAAGTTTTCTAGGATTATGCTGCTAATTAAGGCAGAAAAGGGTCTATAGTGAAGCTTCCCAGAGCTGTTAAAACTAAATATCAGCATCATCTTGAAATGCCGGAACTAATTGCTGCATAATAATACCTACAAAAAATGGCTAATTTTACTACATAAAACAGTTTCTTTACCTATGCTTCCATAAATTGTGTGTGTGTGTGTGTGTGTGTGTGTGTGTGTGTGTGTGTGTGTGTGTGTGTGTGTGTGTGTGTGTGTGTGTGTGTGTGTGTGTGTATGTGTGAGCGTGTATTTATCACTTTATGGGGACCAAATGTCCCCATAAGGATAGTAAAACCCGAAATTTTTGACCTAATGGGGACATTTTGTCGGTCCCCATGAGGAAAACAGCTTATAAATCATACTAAATTATGTTTTTTGAAAAGGTAAAAATGCAGAAAGTTTTCTGTGAGGGTTAGGTTTAGGGGTAGGGTTAGGTTTAGGGGATAGAATATAGAGTTTGTACAGTATAAAAACCATTATGTCTATGGAAAGTCCCCATAAAACATGGAAACACAAGCGTGTGTGTGTGTGTGTGTGTGTGTGTGTGTGTGTGTGTGTGTGTGTGTGTGTGTGTGTGTGTGTGTGTGTGTGTGTGTGTGTGTGTGTGTGTGTGTGTGTGTGTGTGTGTGTGTGTGTGTGTGTGTGTGTGTGTGTGTGTGTGTGTGTGTGTGTGTGTGTGTGTGTGTGTGTGTGTGTGTGTGTGTGTGTGTGTGTGTGTGTGTGTGTGTGTGTGGAGCGGTAGTGTAGCAGTTGGCCTGCTTCTGAACCTGGCGACCTGAGTTCGATTCCCGCTCATGGCTAACACCAGTGATGATTATCTGAACTGGTCCCAGGCCTCCCATAGGTCGACTCAGCCTAAAATGAGTACCTGGTGCGGTGTGTAAAACATCACCACTGGGGAGACAAAGGTGGTCGGGCGTGGTGCTGGCCACCCACCCCCTTGTGTACCGTTCCGGCCTTCATAGGTGCTCGCTAACAGCACTTGCCCCTACAGTCTGTTAAGGCTAAATGGGGGATCTTTATCTTTTTTTAATTTCACTAGATTAAGTTTATTGATGAGGAATAACATAATGAGGAATACAAAACTATCGGCATACATTTTTTGCCAATAATCGGTAGTTGATAAAAAGCAACTATTGGCACCGATTAATCCATCAAAAACTGAAATATTGGTCTACCTCTAATATTTCATGACTCCAAAACTAGCCGCAATAAACTAAAAATTACCAAGGATTAATTTTAGTTTCAGTTTTGTCGGCCAGACAGTGTCTTCATGTCTAAGTGGGTGGTTCTTGGCCAGGATAAACTTCAATTAGCCCCCCCATGTATATCCTCTTCTTTTAACAGATGTCTCTGTTATCGCTCTAAAGGTGGTGATTTATTCGAGTACATCTGTTCACTTTAAAGTGGGTCTACTCAGTAGCTTTTTTGCTTTTAAACAGCGAAGTATTCTGTATGTTCACATATTTAAGCACACAGTTAATATGGACAGAATGGAAGAAACTTAATATTTTGTTATTTCAAAATGTGTTTTAGATAGAAGTAATTAGCTGCACACTGCATGAGCACTTTAAAATCTTATGGCCTTGAGTAAGCATTAGAAATTATCTTGATTTCCTGTTCTACAGTGTAGATACATAATGAAACTCACTCAACCAAAGACATAATGCAAATCACTCCTGTGGGAATCATGTAGCCCCCAGTGATCATATTGCATGTAATCTGTTCTTCTGTAGTGAAAGATACAAGCACATAAAGATCTGCAGTATGTGTTAAGAACAAAACCCAGGGCATAAATCTCAGCATAATGAGTGGATCATATAACCACTGTGAAGTGATTTTGTACGCGATACTCAGTGGGAATTATACAGTTTAGTTTTTAGTGCTCACACTAAATCCCAAACTAGTCTAAGCCAGTGTTATAATCTTTATAAAAAATAAAAAAAGACAAAATATTCGCTAACTTAAATAAGAACAAATTGGAAAAACTGAAACAAAATTAAAATATATTTTCTTGAAGTCGACCGATAGTGGACTTTGCTGATGCCGATTGCTAATGTGGTGTGATATGGCGATAATCGATAAATCAGCAGATATATATATATATATATATATATAAGAAGTTCAATGGAAAGGAGGAAGCGAGAACCAGATTTTCAATATAAATAATATTTTAACAATAAACTTAACCAGAAGACACAAACACACACATGACGGACATGTCTCTAAACTATCTCTCTCTCCCGCACTATCCTCTACAGTCGGCCTTTATCCCTCTTGGAGGCTTAATTAGCCTGATAAGGGACCGGGTGTGTATAATCACGACCCGGCCCCGCCCTCCGTGTCTTCATGTCTAAGTGGGTGGTTCTTGGCCACAATAAACTTCAATTAGGGTCGTTGCCCATCCGGTAAAATATGCGATTGTCCCGTATTTATTGATGAAATGATGTGACATGTATCAAATCAATACGGGAAGCGACTTGTCCCGTATGTAAGCCTGTCTGATGCCGTCCCGTATTTTACAACTTCAAAAGTGGCAACCCAACCTGCAGTATGGACCAGACTTTATGCTGATAGTGAAAAGTCAGGCTATGTGAAAGTAATTTAAAACAAACCTCATATACCCCATGATCTTCTGGGCCTTTTGGGTAGTGATGATTGTATTAAGGGGTTTTTGAAGCTAGAGGAATCAGCTCTGATTGTATATACTACTGCAACAATTCTTGTATTATTTCCTTGGTGTAATTAAAATAAATGTATGTCTTTGTCTCACCCTCTCACCTCCTGTGCTCGCTTCTTAATGGAAAATTGATTGTCGTGACAGTAAATTCCTGTTTGATGTGCTGTAACAGGACAGCAATTTCCTTAAGAGAATGGGAGAAAGCAATCACCAATGTTCACATAATGGCTGAAGCTAATTTAGCATCGGTTAATCAAATGTTCTGTGTTGAGAAATGTCCAAGCCTTTCTGTGGGCTTCACTCTGTGGTTACTTAGTTGTAGAAGACATTCATTTGCGATTCAAACTCACGTCTGGACACTGGGAAACAAGGTTGTTGTTGTTGTTAGCCAAGCAAACACTGACCTACATTGCACATGTATGCCATGTTGCATTGCTTGACCCTCAGGCATGTAATATTCAAGAATTGATTTAGGTTGATCATTTCACCCACTGTGGGCACTGTGTGTTGGATTTATATTTATTTACTTTCAAATTAATATTTTAATTTCTCTGCTAAAAAAATAATAAATTAAATGTGGTTTGCTGTTCTTAGATTGATTACCTAGCCAAGCTGTTTTTTAACTGGCTGGTTTGTTTTGATGGTTTAAGAGTGGTTTGGGCACTTGTCACTGGTCAGGTTGGGAGACCAGCTGGTTGACCAACAAAACAGGACTTTCCCCTCCTTTTCTTAAAAAAAAAAAGCAAAAGTCTGGGTCTCAGCGAGGCTCTTAACAATGGAAGTGAATGGAGCCAATACGGAAACATTAAAATACTCGCTGTTCCAAAAATATAGCCACGAGTTCTAAACAGTATGCATGTTAACATGATTTTAGTGTGATAAAATCACTTACTAATCTTTTCTGTGTAAAGTTATTGTCAATTTTACAACTTTGTTGCATGATGATGTAATGTCAACAAATCCTAAAATGACTGTTAAAATAACAATATAATTTTAGAGCTCAAATAATACATGAGTTTTAACAGAAGAATCAATGTAAGAGCTTTTACAAAATTATAAGCTTCACATTTCTGCCTTAAAACCCTAAAAATAATTTGGCACCATTCACTTCCATTGTAAGTGCCTCACTGTAAGTTCGGTTTTCAATTTATTTAAGAAAAGGAGGGACAAGTCAAAATACATTTTTGTGGTAATCAACATTATGCCACAAATGCTGTCGAATGAGCTTAACTTTTATTGAACCTGGAATATTCCTTTAAGTTGTTTGCTGGATTTAGCTGGTTTAAGCTGGTCCAGCTGGTCTCCCAAGCTGGTGTCTATCTGGTACTGGTGGTCAGTCAGCTTGTCTCTCAGCTTGACCACTTGAAAAGGGCCCAGAACACCTCTTAAACCATAAAAACAGACCAACCTAACCTGCTAACCACCATAGGCTTTTTTTTAGTAGGTTTGTAATTCCTGCAAATAATAATCTACTTATAAACACACTGGGGGATTCAAAACATGACTGTTTCACCTTCCATTTCTTGCCAATCCAGAGAATAAAAGTACCATTACCAAGACCTTGCCCATGTTTTTGTTGTTCCACTTAATGATAGCAGTCTTCTTATGAGATCCCCTATATGATACGCTTGTTTTGTGTCGCCACTGATCAAGATCTATAAAGAGGTCTGTTCTACAGGGATGAAGCTAATGCCCATTGATGAACCATACTCCTGTCCTAATAGGCCAGGACCATTCTCTCCAGTACCCTGGGGTCAAAAGTAATTGATCCTGCTATTGTTAGCTCAATGCTAATCCATCATGTACAGTAGGCTACTGTATTTTCTCTCCAGCTCTGCCTTCCTCTACGCCAAACCACAAAAGTGGAGCAGTCTACAACAGCTTCGCTGTTTCCTGCACAATGCCACACTTCCATTGACTTAACTACGCTGTACTTTTGGAGCTTATCACTTCCTGTGCATGCCTACCAGTTTGTAGAGGACAAACATTTAAGTTTTGATGGAGTCATGTTTGTTCACTGAGTGATTATGGGGAAGATAAAGAAATGGCGACTTCCCTTATTCCCACACTTTGCCACCTTGAGGGGCAAGTCGCCCTCTCGGCGGAAGAACGTCTAGGGTCTTTGCGCGAGCACTCTACTGGGGGTTTTGCACACTAGAACCTGGTTACTGGATGCCAACTTAGTGTGTTTGCTGGAATGGACTCAAGCTGGCCCCACTCCACCTCCTCGTGCTCACTCGCTCTGCTCTTTCTCTCGTACTTCCTCTGCAGATGGAGGGAACGAGGAAACATTCGATCTACCGACTTCCAGCCTGGATCCCCTGCACAACTTCACTGGACAAGGTAAGATATGATTCAGCTCTGTCTTTTGGTTGCCATATCTTTTAGAAACTATCCATGTCCTTGTCTCATACTAATTCTTTGTTTTAAAATAACTCCATCATCTATCAATCACCATCATTCCCAAAACAATTCCCAATTTTTAGAAGGTTAAAAAGGCACCCCTTTGTATTTTTAATTGTTTAATTGTGTAAATTCTCTTTCATAATAGCACTGTACATTTTAACATCTACAGTATATAGAATAGGCAAGATGGTGTCTTTTATACAGTGATGCGGTTGACTAATACCAGCAGATTTGTAAAGGGATAGTTCACCCAAATACAGATGAGATAATACAAATTATCTCATCAGTTACTCGCCCTCATACCATCCCAGCTGTGTATGACTTTATTTTTTCTGTTGAACATAAATTAATATTTTTAGAACAATATCTCAACTGTGTAGGTCCATACAGTGCAGGTGAATGGTGGCCAGAAATGTAAAGGTCCAAAAAGCATTTAAAGACAGCATTAATGTAATTGATATGACTCCAGTGATTAAATCCATGTCTTCAGGAGTGATATGATAGGTATGTGTGAGAAACAGATCAATATTTAAGTCTTTTTTTTTTTTTTTTTAAATATAATTTCTCCTTCCTGCCCAGTAAATGGCGATATGCACAAAGAATGTGAATCGGCAAAAACAAAATAAGAATTTGAAATTAAAAGTGGAGATTTGTAGTTAAAAGAACTTAAATATTGATTTTTTTTTCTCACCCACACTTATCGTACCATTTCAGAACACATGGATTTAACCAATGGAGTGGCATGGATTACTTTTATGCTACCTTTATGTGCTTTCTGGATAATCAAAGTTTTGGTCACCATTCACTTGCATTGTATGGACCTACAGAGCTGAGAATGTTTTTCAAAAAAACTTTTTTTGGGGTGAACTATCCCTTTAATGTGTCACCTCGTAATCATTTCATAGTAGATTTTTGAGTCATCAACGTCCCAATGTTCATTGGATCAACCCCCTTCCAGTGTCTGAATTAATGTTCATGATGTACTGAGAGATATACTAGAGAACTAGGGAGTGAGGTGACACCCTGAGATTTTAGAGCTGCACCGAAGGGGAGGATTTTAATAATAATCTTACATTTTGGCATAACATGGATGTCCATACAAGGTGACCGAAAGTTTAGGATGTCTTTATAGCCTTTAGACTTTAATAGCATGTTGTTGATATTGTACTTGGATTGACATGTTCAATAATTCAGAAGAGTACCATGATGTGCTCTACTCTGCATCTGTGTGGGCACGTGTACATTTTGCCCCTCAGGCATTTTGTTTTGGATGGACAACAAAGTCATGCAGAGATTATAACATTCATATACAGCCCTGATATACAAAAAAATAACATTCAACTGTGTTACACATATCTGCTGTGTTCTAATTTAAAGGTTATTTGTTCTGCAAATTCATTATTAAAAATATATTTTTGTATATATTTAAATGGTAATATTTAAAGGTGCACTAAGTAAGTACATATTTAGCTTTTGTTGGCTGTAATCTGTGGAGGCAAACAGTTTTCAGTTTATAAAGTTTATTACTTAGTCTTTCACATTGCTGTTGAGTGACTTTATGCCACTCCTGGCGCAAAAATTCAAGCAGCTCGGCTTTGTTTGATGGCTTGTGGCCATTCATCTTCCTCTTGATTACATTCCAGAGGTTTTCAATGGGGTTCAGGTCTAGAGATTGGGCTGGCCATGACAGGATCTTGATCCAGTGCTCCTCCATAACTCCTCCATTGTTAGTGAAGATGAGTCTTTAACTGAAACTTAAAAGACTCAATTCTACCACAGGATCTAATGTGAAGAGGCAAACTATTCCAAATTCGAGGGGCTGCAACAGAGATGGCACGATCCCCTTTAGATTTTAAACAAAATCTTAAGATCTTAGTGGTCTAGTGGTTTGATATTGATATAGAATTTCCAAAATGTAATCAGGTGCAAGGCCATGCAGACCCTTAAAAACAATCAAAAGCACCTTAAATTGAATTCTATATTTAACTGGAAGCCAGTGTAGAGAAGAAATACTAGTGTGCTTCCTGGTGTCAAGGCTGGAATTGGGCAAACACCCAACAGCGATGTGAAAGACTGGTAGAGAGCACGCCAAGACGCATGAAAACTGTGATTGAAAATCAGGGTTATTCCATCAAATATTGATTTCTGAACTTTTCCTAAGTTAAAACATTAGTATTGTGTTGTTTAAAAATGAATATGATCTTGTTTTCTTTGCATTATTCGAGGTCTGAAAACTGTTATTTTGATCAGTTGTCATTTTCTGCACATAAATGCTCTAAATGACCATATTTTTATTTGAAATTTGGGAGAAACGTTGTCAGTTCTTTATAGAATACACATTTTGTTTTATTTTCTTAAACACATACCTATTATTCTGTACCAACAAGTTTTAATTTGTGTGCTGAAAACATGCCCTACTGTAATCATACCCATTAATACTTTCATTTGTTTCATGTATTGCTCCAATTCTGTAGGTGGCAGTATAGACAGTGACTGTGCCTTTGAGGCTGACTACGCAATACCTCCCATCTCCATGGCTGAGGGGTTGCAGCACATTCATATGATGGAGGGGTCATCTCGCTCTCTCCCCTCATCGCCTCTACTCACCCACCAGATCGTCAGCTCAAGACTGCCGCCCATGAGGAAGGTCTTCGTCACAACCACAGGTACAGATGGGACACTTAACGTGAAACTATGATGCCACGTGTGATGTAAAGTGACAGAATCATTGCCAATGAGAAGCTATTTTATCAAGTTCAACTTGATAAACTTGAACTATTTTATGTTCAATGTACAGTTTTGGGTTGCAGAATTTTGGACCAATTAGATTTCACGGTGGACACAGCTTTTCAGAAGTATGCTGCATAATAGAAACCAATTGACTGTCAAAATGTCATGGTCACAGCTGGTAAGAGTTACATGGAAAGGGGTGTTCACACTGATAGAGAGTTGGAGCAACAAAACAACCTGAATTGCTTAATTTTCAGTAATAGTTAACAATTTCTGGTAACTTGAGTTAATTCATACAAATGCAGCACAGAGACTTTCCAACCAAATTAATGTCAGTGTGAACACCCCTATAGAGATGGGTTTTGTCACTTGTTGCTTTTATGGCCAGGCAATATGCATACACAAAATTGTGTATGTGCAGAGAGACAAAAGGATGATGTGCTATATTGCTGCTGTGCCAGTATATTGCTGGGGTTGGATGTGTCCACTAGGGTGTACCAGTTTCATATTTCTGTTGAGGCTGAACACGGGAATAGACTCTATACTCTCTAGACTTTACTCTTAATGCACCCTAACAGATAGCCTACATGTCTATTCATATGAACAGATTTGACGTTGATGCTTGTTTGTCTGTATTAAATATCTTCATGTTGTTATTTTTGTTTTGTTTTATGAATGTGTGCACATGAGTCATTTTTGTGTTGGAGCTATTTAAGATTAAATGCCTTTGTTGAGTCTAAGTTTCATATATTAAATTAATTGTTGATTTATTTATTTATTGTGCATTATAAAAATTTGGGTTTTGATCATGCTTTATGGACATGAAATGGTTTTGAATCTAAATTTATGACTTTTGACTGTTGTTTCATTTAATACTTACAAATTATGTGTGGATAGCTTTTATTTGTAACACTTTACAAAATGGTTCCATTTGTTAAGTAATGGATAATGCACGGTCAACTGAATGTTATTGCAAAATAACCTCAGATAGGGTGATCTTGTATCACACTGAAGTGGTTTATTTTGCGATAACAACCGGTTGATTACATTATCCTGCCTATTACACAGCTACAAACTAAATAAATAAAAAAACTGACATGAAATTATTTTATTATGTGAGAAGAAATCGCTTAACAGTCGATTTGCACCTACGGTTTGCATCAGAGTTCTGTTAAATAATGACCGTCTGACTGCTCATTATCCAGCTTATTACAAGACTACTTGCCAAATGAATAAATAAATGGACATAAAACATTGATTTTAGTTCAAATTATTTTATTAGCTTACTTTTAGAGAGTGATATGAGAAATATTAAAGATGATATGCAATACCCGGATAACCGCTCTGATATGTTTTAATCACCGGAGGGGCGGTTGATACTCTAGATGGCGCTATTGACCAATCAGAATGGAGTATTCCAGAGAGCGATGTAATAACATTTGCTAACAACATTAGTTAACATTAAAGGACCATGAACAATAGATTTACAGCATTTATTAATAATGTTCATTTCAATAAAAAATAATACATTTAAATAAAAAATGTAAAGTTGTAAATGTTAATATTGTATTTTTATTAACTAGCATAAATGCTGTAAAAATATATTGTTCATTGTTAGTTCTTGATATCTAGTGCCTTAACTCATGTTAAGCACTAAAGCATGTTTTTTTGTTGTATTTTTAAACTTAACTCTGGATAAAAATCCATTGCGTTATTTTATCATCAGCTACCTTTTTTGTTTATTATTATATGGATTTTCCGTGTGTGTGGAAACCCCTCAACCTTCTTACCACATTCTTTTTTGTATAAAGAATGCCCCTACAGTTTGCAGAGGTTTATCAGACATGAAGGTGTCTGAAAGTTAGTCTAGACGAAAAAAAAAATTATATTGTCCTTGGTATGAATCTCAAATTCGTGTATAAGAAATTATACTCTTAAACTTTCGTCTGCAGTGAATTCAAGTGCATTTGTGAAGATGTACTGAAAAGGACAGCATGTTGTTCATTCATATGAGTCACGAAATGGTTCTTTTACTGCTCTTTGTGATGATAATGTGCCTTACTGCTATATGATTTAAGGTTCACTTTCTTTCAGTTTGGATGATTCGTTTCAGAGTTTGGGATCAGAATTTGGCTAGTTTACAGAAAACAAAATGGCAGGACCATCATTTGTTTAAAACTGAAAGGGGGGAAGGGAAAACGATAACGCTCTCGCACCCACACATACTTGTTCCATAACATCAAAAGCATATTTTTAGACTCTTAAAGTCATTGTTAATCCAATAATGAAAAATCTTCTAATGAAGACCCTCATTTCTTTCTATATTCTGTGAAACACTAATAGAGAAATGTTAAGCAAAATGTTTCATTTGGGACTGACAGCCTCAGTCAACATTCATTTCTGTTATATGGAAGAAAAAGAAGCAATAGAAGTAAAATGATAACTTAAATTGTCAGTATGAAGAATGAGAGTCATGTGGGTTTGGAACAACATGAGGGTGAGTAAGTGATGGCAGCATTAAACTTTCACTTTACTGTAAATGCAATTCCATGAAGTCATCTATAAGATGAATGGTTAGAGAATCATCTAAACCTTATTTAGGAGAAACAGAAAAGTAATTTTACCAATTTAAGGGTGTAGTGGTTCTCTTCCAACATTAATTACCGTGTTTTCTTGGTGGCTGATTTGTAATTCTCCAGTGTAAGCAGCGCTGCGAAGCTTCTCATCTCCGCTAATGAAAGTCAGGCCTCTTTATGAGTGCCCTTTCATCCTCTGTTCTTTATGCATTTCTGCATATTTATGAGAACCTAATCAGGTGTTGCTTTTGCGTTTAGGCTCTGTCTGTTATTACAGAAAGAGAAATGTACCATATTGACCAAAAAAAGAATTAAACAGCGATATCACTCAAAGGAAGATCTTTAGGAAAGATTAAAGAAAACCAAGTCCTCTGTGATATGAAACTATAAGATGAAAGGTCTTATGTTATAAAGGATGGATTTGAATCTGTTCCCCTCTGCTTTGGTCAGCTCGGTCGAGAGATCCATCTAAGCAGTTCCAGTTTGCTCAAATGACTGTATAAAGACTTTTTAAAATAACAGAGTAAATGTTTTATTCTCAGGGAGACTAGGCCAAGTTGTGGAAGATGTCTATTTTACTTCAGATTGTATTTAAAACAAAGGTATTTATCACAAATCAGTGTCAATATACACTCACTGAGCACTTTATTAGGAACACGTGCTTATTCATGCAATTGTGTGGCAGCAGTGCAGTGTATAAAATCATACATATACAGGTCAGGAGCTTCAGTTAATGTTCACATCAACCATCAGAATGGGGGAAAAATGTGATCTCAGTGATTTCGACAGTGGCATGATTGTTGGTGCCGGACGGGCTGGTTTGAGTATTTCTGTAACTGCTGATCTCCTGGGATTTACATGCACAACAGTCTCTAGAGGTTACTCAGAATGTTGCCAAAAACAAAAAACATCCAGTGGGCGGCAGTTCTGTGAACAGAAATGCCTTGTTGATGAGAGGTCAACTGAGAATGGCCAGACTGGTTCGAGCTGACAGAAAGGCTACAGTAACTCAGATAACCACTCTGTACAATTGTAGTGAGCAGAATAGCATCTCAGAATGCACAACACATCAAACCTTGAGTCGGATTGGCTACCTCAAGTGCAATTCTACATCTCATCCATCCTCTTTTGCTCTCCTCCCTTTTCCTTTTGTTGTTCTTCTTCTTTATCTCTCTTATTCCATTTGTCTGCTATTACTGAGTTGCAGAGAGGAGAAAATGGCAGATTGTATCTATCTCTTCACGTTCAGATTTGAACAAAGCCCAGCAAGAGCGCATTGACCTTTTTACCGGATCAATCACATCCTGATTTAAGCCTCCCAGGGCGAGGCGGGAGGTCCGATGCAGCCCCTCGTCCATCAGTTCAGCCTGAGTGACTAGTGAAGGTGTGCAACCCCTGAAGAACCACCAGTTCTTGATTAAAAATGTCACTAGTCCTTTGTTTTCATAGATTGATTCACATTTCTCTTGTGTGCATATCGGAAACGTCAATTAACTTCTGTGGACACTTGCAGGGAAGCACTTAATTCACTTTTGAGTGCTACAAAGTCAGATATATGCCACCCCAATGTGTCTTAGTTGATTTATTGAGATGTAATAAGGCTGTTTGTGTCATTTATCGAGAACAATTTGTCACTTCTCAGTGGAGTATCGCTGGTAAGGTAATTGTAAATAGGGCTGGCCCAGCATGCATTTGAGAGACAACTTGTTGATAGCTCAGCAGGGTGTCACACTAGGTTTTAAACATGGGAAAATTTACTTTTTGATACAGGGGATGGACCCCAAAATATGATGATCCCCTTGCAAGGGACCCCCTTTATAAAATATAATGGCAGCTTTATATTTTTGGTACTGTATAAATACTCGTTTATACTGTGTCCAGTGTACATTTTTTCACAGTTTTTCGTTTTAGTCATAAATTTAGTCAGTATTTTGTCATGTCATATTCATACATTTTTGTCAGTTTTACGAAAAAGTGTCAAACTGTAACAGACCAAACTTTAAATATTGAAACATTTAGACAAATTAAAAGAAATGGATATAGTAGTTAACGCATGTATACTGTAAATAGGATGCATTTGAATGAGGTGTTAAAGCGGTTAATTTTGCTGGTGTTAGCGTTTTCAACTCACACAGCTCAAGTGGAGAAATCCCCAACATTCTGGTTTAATGGATTAGATGATTCCATATCTTATATCTTCTATATGCAGATTCTCTTGATGTTTATTCTTTTGTTTATATCTTGCACTGTTAATATCTTAAAGTATAATTTTTGTCTCATCTCATCAAAAGTGTGCTTTAATAAAATCCTTTAACTATCGTCATGAGGCACCTTTTTCCATCTCGTCTTCGTTATCGTTGACTTGAAAAATTATAAAGACATGTTTTTTGGAAAATTAAAGAATTTCTGTTTATATTGTCAGTGTTCTAAAGCCAAAATTCTATCCGGAAAATATTCAATTTGTATTACTATATACAATACAAATGAGTAATGTTAGATGTATGACCTTTTTAGAAAAAGTTGAAAAAAAGTTCAACTAGGTCTGGGTAAAAATATAGTTTTTCCTCGTTTAAAAGATCTTGATATCAATTCTTTAATCCCAAAATGGATCTTTTGCTCTACGCGCAACCCTCTTCTACAATTAGAGAAAATCGCTTATATTTCAACCACATTTCATGCTATTCAACTAAATTTTCTATGATTAGCCACTGGCTGGTAAATGTTTACTCAACAGTGACTATGTTCACGTGGACACCAGAAAGCGGCTTATTGCGAGAAAGCAGTGTTGCAGTTTACATGCACTGTATAAGCAAGCGGCTGTAAGATATTTAGTGTGCAACATTTAGAAGGGAACTTTAATGTGCCCTCATTCTCACACCATTATATATGTAAGGATATTTGGTATGCTGAATTTAGAAGGGAATTTAGGGTCTTGAAATATGTGAGCTATGAACTAAATTAAACTGTCCTTATTGTACCTTATTAGATAATGAAATGTGTAACGGAATTAGTCGCGTTCGACAACCATTATAAATTAGATAAATGACAAATAACTAGATTATTTGTCTGAATAAATTCTCCACCATTAAAATCGTAATACAACGTATAGTTGTATCTGCTCACAATTTCTACTGAAAGGAATTAGCTTTAATAAGTAAATTATGATTAATTCACTTATTGGAGTGATATTATTCTCATGGCTTAATGAAAATAATATCACACGTATTTAGGTACAGGTTTGAAGCCAAATCTTTTAGAAACAGGGATGAGATTATTTATCAGAATATACCACAGTCATTCATCTTTGAATACAGACAAACTTTATTGCTATTCTAAACATAAATCTAATCTAACACATATATACATGAGACAGGTTGGTGAAAAGAGTGACAGAATGTGAAATAAATGATTAATACTGTCACGATCTCTTGTTGTCTGCCCGTGTTTCTTGTTTTCACATGTCACCTAGCACATTTCTTGTCACGTTTCCTTGTTGTCTGCCCCGTGTTTCACTAGTCTTTGTCATAAAACTACACTTCCCAGAGTTCCCTGCACTCATCACTGCCAGCAGTCACTCATTGTTCTCACCTGTGTCCCGTTTGATCATCACTCTCCCTGTGCATTTAAACCCTGTTTGTTCCACAATCTTTGTCGATCGTTAAATGTAGTTGGCATGTATGTCGTGGTATGTGTTTTGATCCTGTGCCTCACCCGTGTTAATGTTTGCTCCTGTTTATTTCAGTTTCCCATCGTGGATGTTTTGATTTGTTCCCGTGTCTACCTGTTTTGTATTTTATTTATAATTTCATTAAAACCTCTAACCACATCTGGATCCAGCCTTCTTGTCTTCCCTTCTTCTGTCGTAACAAATACAGTGAAAATGAACTTTATGGAGTCTGTTGACAATGCTTTATGAACCATTTAACCTTATTTGAGTCTATTTCTATTTGCTATTGGATTACCCAACTTATTTAATAAATACACCAGCACTTTGAGCCCAATATTGGAGATGTATTTGCGTGTAGTGGTGTTTCATTGCATTCTTTGTGTATCTTGGCTCTTGGTCGAAAGTCTGTTTCGTCTATGTTTTGGACCTCTGTAAGATCGAAGAGATATATTGTCTGTATGAATGATGAGGTTGGATTTGAAGTGAGGCCTTCTCATGGGTGTGTGAACTGTAGAGAGTGACGAGATTTCTCGGGACACTTCCTTGTACCTCACATGGCGTGGATCGGGTTCCGACGAGATCCAGAGGTGACCACGAGGGAAGAGTCAGAGCGAAGTGTGAGCAGTCAGCGGAGCAGGAGAGATGACAGAAGAGATGACAGAAGAGATGACAGAAGAGAATAGAGACTGAAGAAAGAGTGTTCTTCCTGTTTGGAAACATTTTAACTGAAATTGGCCGCATCCCCTAAGGTGTCCTGCGCCAATCAGAAGTAACTTTTCAGAGTCACATGGTCAATTGGGCTGTCTTTTCCGACAGTTGATTTATGGTCCTTTGTTTCAGATTCTTACAAATTTCCCGCTCAAAAATAGTGTATGAACTTTTATATCTACAAGAGACATGATATTCGTTATCATCAGCTTCCTCCATGTAACTAAGCGAGCGTTTGCATATCAAATTTGATATTCCTTCATTAATATTTGTACGAGTAGGTAACAAAACATGAAAATCCCTGATTACAAATCATACTGGTTAATTCCTTGTTTATACAATATGGATAAAACATTACACACATTTTAAAGAGGTACATCAGGCTATAATCATTATTTTTTCAGTTATACAAGTTACCACAGTTGAAAGCAATTTTCAGAATTCCCTAGCAAGCCTAGGTATTGTATAAATCGTGGACTTAAATGCATTCTGTAAATTTTAGAAGGCTAAATCGGTAAAGTACTGTGACTGTGTAGAATGTTCCTGGATTAAGATGAAATGTGTTAGTATTCGAGTCGTGCAAATCTGATGGTGTTTTGGAAACCTTTCAAAGAGAAGTCTGCTTTAACTCTGTGTGGAAGTTCAGGAGGTCGTGCAGAGGTGCCTTTCTGAGCAATGTTGGCAGAATGCCGCTTATGTGTTTACATGTCCACGTAAGCAATTTTTCCGGGAGAAACCTGAGTGTGTTAACCCGCTTTCTCTAAATCCCTTGAATGGCGTAAAGTAATCGGCATTCGCGCTTCATGACATTTCAGAACTCAAAAACTCAAAAATTGTTTACTGCAATTAAACAGTAAACATGTAACAAAATATAAAATATGCAAGATAATATTTATTGATGAAAAACATGGATTTGTTAATTTTTAAAAAGCTAAAATTTGACCAAAATTATGAATAAATTATGAAAAACAAATAAATTTGATTAGTAAAATGTAGATTTTCTTAGATTTAACTAGTTAGAAGGTCCACTGAATAATTAGTACGTTAGCTGGGAGAGAATTTCTTTCATATGTAAGCAAAAGGGACATTACAACTGAAATATACCAATATGAATCAATATAGAATCGGAATTGAATCGAAAGCTTGTAAGCCCCTGGTCTTTTGTGAATGCAGCTTTAGCTCGTTGATCTCTGGGGTTGTATCAGAAGAATCACTCCTCCTGCTTTTCAATCCTCACATCCCCTCCTTTTCCAATTCCAAATTAACTACACAATCTGTACCATTATTGCCATCCCAATGGATCCCTATGGAAAATGTAAATTTTCCATCATTATACCACCACATCCTCCGCTGTCAATGTGCATCCACTTTTTCTCCTCAATCCATACCACAATTACACTGCTATGACTAGCCCTTACAACAAAGCGCAGGCTTTCTATTCTCAGTTACCCTTTTTGAGAAAACAAGTGGTTCTCTCTCCATCTATGAAGTACAGCCGTGGCCAAAAGTATTGGCAGTGACATACATTTTGTGTTTTGCAAAGTTTGCTGCTTCAGTATTTGTAGATTATTTTTTTCACATGTTTCTGTGGTATACTGGAAAACAATGATAATCATTTCATAAGTTTTAAAGGCTTTTATTGGCAAAAACAATAAAATTATGCAAAGAGTCAATATTTACAGTGTTGACCCTTTTTCTTCATAATCTCTCAAATTCGCTCTGGAATACTGGATATCAGCTTCTGGGCCAAATCCTGACTGATGGCGATCCATTCTTGCCTTATTAGTGCTCAGAGTTGATCACAATTTCTGGGCTTCTGCTTGTCCACTCGCCTTTTGAGGATTGACCACAGGTTCTCTATGGGATTAAGATCCGGGGATTTGCCTGGCCATGGATCCAAAATTTCAATGTAATGATCTCCGAGCCACTTCCACTCTGGCCTTGTTACATGGTGCTCCATCATGCTGGAAAATGCACAGATCATCACCAAATTGCTCCTGGATCATTGGGATAAGTTGCAGGACGTTTTGATACCTTTCTTTATTCATGGCAGTGTTTTAGGCAGAATTGTGAGAGAGCCCACTCCCTTGGATGAAAAGCAACCCCACACATGGAGTGTCTCAGGATGCTTCACTGTTGACATGACACAGGACTCATGGTAGCGTTCACCTTTTCTTCTCCGGACTATCGATTTTCCAGATGTCCCAAACAGTCGGAAGGGGGCTTCATCAGAGAAAATAACTTTGCACCTTTGTTAGACCTCAAGAATGAATTAAGCATGACTTGTTTCTTTACAAGTAAACTCCAGAGGGTAAGCTACCTTTAAAGAACACTTAGTTTATAATTTAATCCTACATAAATTGTGTGACATCTTTGATGTGGAGCGTCAAAATACTTTCTTGTGACGCTCCACACGCCAACTCAGTAGGTGGCAGTAATGCACCCAAAGCTGGATTGCTAACCGCAAATAAACATCACTTGAAGAAGAAACACTTTCTTGCCTGTTACATCGCTATGGATCATGAAAAAACTTTCAACTTAATTGTGCGTAAATAAACAGCAATGATGTTGATGTCAGAGTTGTTGTGTTCAGTCGATAGCTGTATTGCATTGTCAGTGTTGTCTTGCTCAGTACACAACAATATCATATTAGTTGGATAGCTAGCTGCTAGCTAGCGGCTACGAAGCCTCATTCCCAGTTTCCATGACAGCAGGACTGCCTGCTAAGACATCCTAACAGGCTGATTTCATGACAGTGATTCAGTTAGCTATTTCTTTGGATAACTTTGCCAAACTGTTTGCGTTTTTAGCGACACCTGATCCGATCGTTTTGAAAATCTTGATGTTCATTGCACGTTCATGAGCACTACTATGATAAAT
Source organism: Xyrauchen texanus (assembly GCF_025860055.1). NCBI lineage: Eukaryota > Metazoa > Chordata > Actinopteri > Cypriniformes > Catostomidae > Xyrauchen > Xyrauchen texanus. The sequence goes on from NC_068308.1 coordinate 12,372,423, forward strand.
ACTTTTGAGTCCCTTTTTGAGCTTTAAATTGAGTCACTGTAAATTGCCATTGTAAAGACAGACAAGTTACTTATTAAAATTTGTCCTTTCGTGTTCCACATTAGAAAAAAATCAAGGAACTAGATGGTTTGGAACAACATCAGGTTGTATAAATTATGACAGAATTTTTATTTTTATTTAATAAAATCATAAAAGTTGTGGAAATTTCTATAACGAATTCACCTTTTTCTAGTTATGGTCTAAAATACTCATTGGCTTGATTTGCGCTTGTGTTGAGTAACACTTGTACATCCTTATCTAAATGATTTTTGGAAATGCATAAACCCCTTTAAATTGTTTTGGATTGATGCTTAAAACGAAGTCTTATTTTTACCTTTCAAATAAATGTATCTCCTTTTTTTTTTTAAGAATATTTAGATATGTATACAGGTCAACAAGTAAAAAATACTGATTAAGCAATTGCAATATGGAAAAGTCATGTAAAATTCATTGGAATTAATTTGTCAAACAGTGCGGGAACCCTGTCGGGAGGTCAGGGTCCATCTCAGAAAGGCATGACATGAAAGCTTGTCTTTCCTCATGTTCAACCTCCTTCTCCTGTGGCTTTTCCAAATCACTTCCTAACTACACCCCCTTCCCCCACCTCAGTCATTTGTCCAGCTAAATGGAAATGTGACATTTACTGCATGGAACTGTACTCCGGTGAAGAGGGTTGGGGAGCTAGTTGGTCTAAATGGTAAAGAGATGGCTATAAAATGAGAAAGAGCTAAAAAAAAAAAAAAAAAAAGGCAAAAGGTTGCAGACAATGATGACGTTGTTTCCTCTTAGAAGGTAGAATCAGCATTTATTGTTATGAATGTAGGTCTAAATCAGTGTATTACTGTACATTATTGTTCCTTATGTGAATAATTGGAATTGAAGAGCTCTTTTATCAAAGATTCAAAGGCTGATGATAGGTTAGGATAAGGGTTGCCAACTGTCCTGTATTAGCCGGGTTGTCCCATATTTTTGCCGAAATTAACACTTGCAATGAAAGGGGACATTCAGCTGTCCCCAACCATAATTGATATCCTCTTAAATTTGAGATCAAATGACAGACCCAGTATTTTATATTGTTTTTGTTTTGTTTTGTTATTTGCTTTTTTTTTGCACATATGCAGCTCAGTGCACTATTTAGTATGCCATAGCATACAGCACAGAAAACAGTGCAGCGTTTATCATGCAGGACTGCTGCTTGACATTCAGAGGACAGAGACATGGAGTGATATTAAACCCATCAATCTTTGTCCGTTTAAACAGAACAAATATAGTGCAGCCAGTGAAATGGAGGCTGTCGAAAAGATAGATAAATTCAGGACAGATCACTTACTAGCATTCAAGGCAGATTTTGACCAGACTGATAAATTTGTACGATTCACTGAAGCATTTAATCTTCTTGATCTTTAATATTTATTTCTAATTTAATTGTATGCCCAACTCCAGCAAGGGCAATGTTGTGGGTTTGATTATGGGGAGAGGGGGGATACTAATAAATTAATGCCTTGAATTAAGGCTGGGCATACAGTATAGCTAGAAAATGATATCAATATTTTTCATATATATATATATATATATATATATATATATATATATATATATATATATTATATACAGCATCTACTGTATATAATATATTGGCTTAATAAAAGTTTTTTTTTTTTTTTTCATTCAGAGGAACCATCATTTCAACCAAACAAAATATTTGGTATTTGGTATTCAAAATATTTAATTCAAATACGATAAAGAATATTTACCTTACTTTTTTCACAAAATGAACACAAGGAAGAATTATGTTTAATCATTTTCATTTATAAGAACCCATATAACAACACATTGCAATAAACAACAATATTTAATTACACTTATTTTTACTAAAACATTAAAAAAAAAATGGCAAGCAGTGACTTCCGTGAACATATTTGTGCAATAGTGCAAGTTACAAAACTAGAAAATAAATATAATGGCCAAATAAAAAGCGCATTAAAATCATCATCATACTGAAAAAATTTTATTATTCACATCGCCAACAAAATCAGCGTAAATACACTGTATTGTGAATATTCAATATTTCGCCCAGCCCTACCCTGAATGCACTGTAAGTCTCTGGATAAAAGTTGCTACCAATTCATAAATATAAAAACAGTTCTGTTCTCTATGAAAATCTAAAAATATAGAATTTAACAGATATCATTTTAAATGACTCATTTGTCATTAAAGCAACCCATTGCTCAAGTGCTCTGATGTCTATCAAGTTTGAATTAAGAACAAGATCGCTACTGTATCATCTCAAATAGAACATTAGCGAGAGCAGCAAGAGTCACTAATGATCTCTAGGCATCATTAGATCACTAAAAACTCATTGTGAGAAGTAGAATAAACCCAACTAAATAGAACAAACAGCCTCAGGTTTTTAAGTTACCATTTTAAGGGACAGTTCACACAAAAATGTTAACTCTGGTATCATTGGTACATCCTCATGTTGTTCCATACCCATATAACTTTTCTGCTATATTTGACACCAATGGATCTTAGTCAGAGTGGATGCCTTTTTTAATTTCACATAAATGAAAACAAGGGGTAGAGGGACAGAAGTGAGGTATAAGGGATAGAAGTGAGGTATACATGTACAGTCCATTCAATATGTTGTACTACAGTGTACTTTGGTGTCGATTGTTCAGCTGATGAAACATTGAAGATACATCTTTCCAAACAAATTCAATTGGTCAAAAAAATGGAAAACATGGGTTGTGAAAATGAGATGTGTTGACCTTTAGACTGTACAACCAATTGAACCGACTGCACACTTGTCCCTCACAGCCTCACTTCACTCTCCTCAAATTTCAGGCATCCACACTGACTAAAGGCCAGTTTCTGCATCAAACCTACGAACCTGCGTAAGCTCTGCGTAGTTGGTTTGCATTTATAGTTCTGCGTTGGTACATCTGCTTCGTTCAGCGAGTACACGGCCAAAATGCTAGTGTATTGAGAGAAAATGCCTTCATGAAATAATGAAATAATTATACATTTCATAAATAAACCAAATAAATTTGTGCATTCATAAGTATTTAATAATTATTGTAGCATTAAAAACGAGTTCACCAAAGTTTATGAACATATTATTTATACTTGAGTCACTTTAGTAATATAATAATTAAATATTTTGCCATACTTTTGACTCTCTGTGCTGAAAAAAAATAATAATAATTTAACTATTTGCTTGACCAACACAAAATGGGTGCCGATTTAAAGTTTAGAAGCTTGACTATACAATGCATATAGGCAAGATAACCAACTCTGAACTTCACGGTTACTGTTGTAACCTCCGTTCCCTGAGGGAGGATTCGTTGTGTCGAATGAAGTGACACAAGGGGTCATCCTTGGGAGCCTCGTGTACCTCTGAACTTGAGAAAAGGCCAATGAGAAATTGGCAGACAGAATTTGTATGTCCCGCCCCTGGACATACGGTATAAAGGGAAGCGGGTGGTTTTTGTTTGAGCCGAGAATAAGGTACGGCCATTTACAGTGGTAGGTCCATTGCCATGGCAGAAGGGACACAAAGTCTCGTTCCCTTCCTCAGGGAACGGAGGTTACAAAAGTAACCATGATGTTCCCCTTCTGTCACTCACTCAACGTTGTGTCGAATGAAGTGACACAAGGGGTCCCGTTCAAAAGCACCATGCACTAGACCGTGTTACACGAACTGCTGACACAGGTGCAAGCAGGCTGCTGCATGCTAGAAGCAACTGTATCGGCCTCACGTAACCCTCCCCAATGCCCCCAGAAAAGGTGTCGTATACAGACCTTAGGTTCCCAGCACCCCTGAGGGGGAACAGCATGGGAGCAAGCCTGGCAGCCGCGGCCTTTTCTCTCTCTATGTCCTTGCATAGAGTGTAAAGCGGCTGGGGCTATCTTAACACTATGAAATGCATTGGTGAAGGTGGTCTTTCTCGATCCTATTCTTTCAGGGGGAAAAGACCCTGCGGAGGCCACATCCTGCCCAGACAAGTCAGAGGTGATATGTGGCCAATACACCACGTGGGTTGTCAGGCCACACGTGGGAGCGGCGCGGTAGCAGGTCCTACCTGACGTGGGAGGAGCTCTACAAACACAGCGACTGGGGGCAGAGGGACTACCCAAGGAAGACGTGGGTCCGCCTGGCAGGGGGACCGTACCGCAGAAAAAACCTCACAGGGAGTTGCCTGAAGAGGGAATTAAGCCTGTGGAGCACTACCCCAGTACAGAGCACTTTCGGCTCGTAGTGGGTCTGTTCGCAAATTCCTCCACTAAATTCACAGGCCAGAAGGCTAGGGAGGAAGAATCATCCAGGAAGCGAAAGATTAGTGGCTAACCTGGGAGAGAAGGCACACTGGATCACTTTGGTAATGGGCGCAAGGTGCAAGCGGAACGCCCAGTCGGCTGTTCCGTATTACAGATTACTTTCGGTTCGGACCTGACAAATCACGGGACAAAACCGACTCAACCCTGCGATTGTAGAATCTCGCAAAGGTGTTGGGTGTTGCCCAGCCCGCTGTTCTGCAGATGTCTGCTAGGGAGGTACCGTTGGCCAGTGCCCACGAGGATGCCACATTTCTCGTTGAGTGCGCTCGAACCCGCAAGGGGGCTTGCACAGCCTGGGACTGGTAGGCCAGAGAGATGACGTCAACGACCCAGCGGGCAGCCTCAGTTAGGAGACGGCGTTCCCTTTCTGCCATCCGCCGAAGCAGACAAAGAGCTGCTCAAAACACCTAGAGCTCTGCGTGCGGTCGAAAAAGATATGCAAAGCACGTACCCAACACAGCAATGAAAAGGCTGGGTCTGCCTCCTCCCAGGGCAGCTTGCTTGCAGGTTCACAACCTGGTCCCTGAAGGGGGTCGTAGGAACCTTGGGCACTTAGCCCGGTCGCGGTCTCAGGATAACTTGAGTATGTGCCGGAACGAACTCCAGGCAGGTGAAGATGACAGAGAACGCTTGCAGGTCCCCAACCCACTTGATGGAACCCTCTTTTCATGGGGATTTACCCGGCGAAACCGAGCCCGCTGTACGCCCCAAATCGCCTTCATCCCCAGCCGTGCCGGCCCCAATCTGGAGTGAGTGATAGAATGGGAACAGGTGCTTTTTAATTTGCTGATAAATTTGATATATTTAGTTTTCATAACTTATGAAATATGATTATTTACTACACACTTGATATGTTGCAATTATATGGTTTCATTTTAAAGTTGCTGTTCTGGAACTTCCACAAGACTGAGCCGCTGAATTAGACATGCCCCCTCTTTCCAAAACACCACCCTACAAAGATAGCGTTTATCAGTGCATCTTCTCACGGTTGTCAAACACAACAATAGCAAAATAGTAGTGGATTGATATGTGTTTAGTGTGAGCGGATTGAAGCAAAGATCAAGAATAAAAAAAATATGTATTTTCAGTCTGGGCTATGTTATAAGAGAGATGTCATTTTTATCTTTACTAAAATAAAAAGATTTACAGGTCTATTTTTTATGTCTTATGGGCCCCCCACCCCCTAGCCACACCTCAATTCGAGCACTGGTGCTGCTATTTCTATGGTTACAGATGGTGTCCGCGTGGTGCTTGGCCAGGTATCGTGGATTGCACTTGAACTTTAAATTCACATAAAACTGAGGCTACACATGAACTCTAAAATAGAACAGAGGGATTTCAATCTACTAGACACATATCTACCAAAAAAGTGACTTAAATCGGCTGTTTGGGAGCATTTGAATGACTGAGGTATTGGGACTGAGGTACTTTTTTGCCTCATTGCTGTCATCACACCTTACATTTTGGAAAGTTACTGAATAGAATACAACAAATATTGTGTCACTCACATACCAAATATGAATCGAGGAAAAAACACAGAATATTTATTAGGGATGTCTTGATACCTATACTGGCATAGGAATCGCATCCCGTACCGCGCTCATGTACTCCTGCTCCGATACCAAAAACTGATACCATCTGATGTATGAATGTCATTGCGTAAACATTCAGCACACAAATTTTTATCATATTTTGTCCTGTTATGATTAATAAACTGCAAAGGCTGCAATTTAATGAGTAAATATATTATTTGCATGTGCTGCACGCTTCAGTGTAAATAGATCTTGTTTTAAGAACGTTTGAATGTAAACGTGAAGCTACCGTGGAGCTCTAAAACACCATCATGAGAATTGCGTGCTTTGTTTGAAGCAGACGACAGTGAGCAGATCGCTAATTCCCTATGTAGTGTGCAGCACATACAGACTACATATTTATTTAATGAAGTAGCAGCCTTTTGCGGTATAATAATCACACTGCTTTTCCGGAGGTGAGAAGCTACTGTCAAAAACACACAGAAACAGAAAGTACTTCACTCAAAAATAAAAACTTTCGCCAAAATAAAAGCTCTATTTAAATGGAAAAAATACGGAACATTAATAATAAATCATAAATTATTATCTTATTTTTATGCAGAATCTAACATCTGTGATGCTCTGTTGTGTAGCACTTTTATTTGACAAAAATAACTGTGAGGATCTGAATAAAAGCACTATTATAAATTATAAAGTAATACAATATTATGTTCATTTGATTACAGTTTAAATACATTTATTTATTTAGTCACTATTTTGATGATCAAACTGACATAAACTGACCCAAAAAAAAAAAAAACAGGTATCGGTATCGGCGAGTACCAAAAAGGAAGGTTTATATGTTGTAAACAGATGTCTTTTTGTAGTGTTTTTGCTTGTAACTTCATTAAACATTAGTACAGAAGGTGCTCCTGATTAAAACAATGCTCCAGAGTCCAAATACAATGTGATGTGATGCATATGTAACAGGAGCCAGCTGGTACTGTTCACTCCCCTGGTCTCAAGAGGCGCACTAGCGACTGACGCTAAGGGCTGCAGCCTTTAGCCTCCTCTTTAGCGCGCCCACCTCCCATGCCGGAGATGCCAGTTCAAATCCCATTTGGAGTGAGTCGAGCAGGACTTGGTACAATGGTGCCATGACCCTTATGGGAGTGAGGTTTAGGGGGTTTGAGTGTAACAGGAGCCAGCTGGTAGGTAGCTGTGCAGTATGTAAACCTCACTCCCCTAGCCTTAAAAGGCGCACTAGTGACTGACACTCAGAGCTGTAGCCTTTAGCCTCATTGTTAGCATGTTCACCTCCCATGTCGGAGAGGCCGGTTTGAATCCATTTCGGAGCGGGTTGAGCAGGACTGGTTACACATAGATCTGTGATTTGAGAATTACAAATTTTTGTGAATATAGACATCAATTTCATTTTTTTCCTCAAGCAAAACCATCATATTCCTTTCGAAGATATGAGTCGAATGCACATTTAGCATATCGTCACCTTCCTAAAATAATGTCCTAAGTCATTTGTTCAGAAAACAAAAAACTGAACCAAATATCATGAGGAGATGTTTTAGGCAAAAAAAAAAACAATTAGCACATTATTTTAGGAAGGTGACAATTTCCCTTATTAAGGAAAAGAACACTCTGGACATCTAAATATCTTCATTGTGTTCTATAGAAGAAAGAAAGCCTTACAGGTTTGAGGATAAGTAAATGATGACAGAATTTTATTTTTGGATGAACTGTTCCTTTAACAGTGCAGTTGAATTTCCCAGCATGATTAAATGTAGCACAAAAATTTAAAGTCATTCATTTTATTTATTTATTTATTTTTAAATCCCCTTTTCTCCCCAATTTTGGAATGACCAATTCCCACTACTTACTATGTCCTCGTGGTGACACAGTTACTCACCTCAATCCGGGTGGTGGAGGACAAGTCTCCATTGCCTCCGCTTCTGAGACCGCCAATCCGCGTCAGTCTTATCATGTGGCTCGTTGTGCTTGACACTGCGGAGACTCACAGCATGTGTAGACTCATGCTACTCTCCGCGATTCACGCACAACTTACCAGGCGCCCCATTGAGAGCGAGAACCACTTAACCACTTGGTTGCTGAAGAGACCTTGCTGGAGTTACTCAGCACACCCTGGATTCAAACTCTTGACTCCAAGGGTGGTAGTCAGCGTCAATACTCGCTGAGCTACTCAGGCCCCCATGAAAAGCCATTCATGATTTGACGCACGCTTTTCATAAAACCAACAAGGGCGATGAATAGATTAATTATAAAAGCCGGAATGGCATGAGTATGAGGGAGATAAGGTGAAAGGGTGAGTCGAGTACAGGCGGATAATTTGATAAATTGATTTGTAGATGAATAGATGGTTAGATGGCATTTTCAAGGGTAACAAAAGGTCACGCCGGCTGATGAATCAGACCTGTGCACCGGCAGCACCTAGAACCCCTAGTTATACACCAGCTACAATTACCACTCTCCCAACATATAGCACTGGCCATTCCAACGCTACAGTGTCCCTCTCTCTATCTCATTCTCTTACTCCCCCTCACCACTTTACCAGCCTCCTTCCCAGTGGTTACCATGACAACAGCAGCACTGCACCATTCATGGACTGTAGCGGCAGGCACACACTTGCTTTCTCTTGCCCTCTGCTTGCGCTGATCACTGCTTTCCAGTTCTGTCGAAGGGGTTCTCCCATGCACACTTCAGCTGGATAAGGTGGTCTTCAACGTGTGCCCAGAAGACGAGGAGTCAACCTTCCTCAGGAAACGGAAAGAGAGGCTTATTGAGGGAGGAAGTGAGCATTTTCAACTTCCTTTAGGATCCTGTTATTTATTTGCATGCAGCTGTTTCAAGCCAAACAGAGTAGAATGATTCTTCCCTGACGTTTTTCCAGCTCTGTTACGTCCTTTAAACCCTCCGTTCTTCCGTTGGATCTTGTGGGCTGAGAAGGCATTGTTTCTGAGAGGAGATACTCCTCAGTGTGTCCGAACTTTAGAGAGAGTGTGTGTGTGGGCACACAGTGAGGTGTTGTGGATGAGCTGGCCATCGTTAAGGTGCTCACAGGGGCTGTGTGTGTCCGTGGACGGAGAGGGAGGACAGATCTACACCCGTCTGCCAGCCCAATGCGGGATTTGGGTTGAGCATGGTGAGCTACTGCTACCCCACCCTCTACGTATCTCCTTACCTAACCTCTCTCTTTCTCTCTGCCTCTTTCTCAACCTCTCTCCTCCCACACACACATAAACACACACATTTTCTCACTCTCTATCTGTCCTTAACTGCCTGCGATGTAGATATCTTATGAAATGCATGTGTGTAGGAGTTAGGTTGTTGTTGGCGATATGGGCTTTTCGTTTTGTGCTCATATTTCCATCAGTGTGTTTGACATGCCAATTCCATTCTCATTCCAAAAAGCCAGTTTTCATTTAAATATTTTACATTGTTGGGGAGCTGTAGAGTCTAGACTAGTCCAGACTTCTGTGTGTAATTTAGGGGATTCGGTGTAAGCTGTTAGCTGGTTCGAATGGGTTTCTTGAAGATGGGTTGGGGTGTTTATGCTGCAGAAGTGATAGGCTGAAACTAATGATGCTGGTTGGAGGACCTGTGGTTGGTGGAAAGTGCTGCAATGTTCACAATGTTCTACTCAGCTTAAGGATGCTCACCAAAATGGACTTGTGCATGACTTGTTAGTTGAATTGTACCCTTGTACCTTCCTCTATCTTTGTGTGTTTGTGTGTGGGAGGGTTGGATCTATATGTTAGCTTCTGGTTCGTAATGGTGTGTTTTAGTTATAAAGTCTCATGGGGGCGGCTTTATTGCGGACAATAAAGGAAGGTCAAATACTTGAATGGTTCATAGCTTTATGAAGAATCTTGCCTACTGTTTTCAAACAGGGTGTGACCTTAGGGCACAATGATGGTAGAGATCTATCCTGAGATGGTATAGATGGTAGCACTATCCTGCTCTGTCACCATCATACCCAGAAGCCATGAACACTTTTTTCCAGGTTTCTCCTGGACATCCATCCCTACTCCATTGCCATTTAAATCTATAGCACATACCTAATATAATTTAAGCATTAGTTTACCCATAAATGACAATAACCTTATTTACCTACTCATGTCTTTCCAGATCTGTAGGATTTTCTTTATGGGGAACTCAAAAGGTAAAGTTTTGCACAATGTCCAAGCTGCTATTTTCTGCAAAATTCAAATGAATGGTGATTTATACTGCCAAGCTCCAGAAATGACAAAATAGCTCAATAAAAGACTCCATGCTGCTTGTGTGCTTTGTTCCAAGTCTTCTAATTATTTTCAAGTTATCCCATTTGTGCTCACAGTTGGAGGTAAGTGCCAATGAGATTCAACAGCTGTGATGCGAGATTTTAATAACAACTTTTAATCTATTCTTATCGAATATCTTCAGAAGACTTGGAATATAGCACACAAGTTGTATGGACTACATTTATGGTGCTTCTTGTTCCTTTTTGGCTGTTCCTGGTCACTATATGTCTTCATTGTATGGAACAAATCAGCTTGGAGATTCTGTTAAAATCACCTTTTGTGTTCCATGGAAACCGAATAAAGTAAAATCATTGTTACATGTAACTGCACATCAATAGTATAAGTTACATACATTGTTCATCAATACCACAATTTTTGAAGAAATATGTTTAATAGATACTGAGTAATGTACAGACATGTATCCATTTTTTCTGCAATAGCTATTGCGAGTCATTAACTGAATGTAGTTTTTTTTGTTTGTTTTTTGCAGTGGTAACTTTTTGTCCATTGGGACATAACTTGCATAGTACTGAATGTACTGTACAGTTTTTTTTTTATGTCCTCTGCACAAAAATGGTTAGAACAAAGATCCATTCCAATCTATCTCCTCTCTCTCCCTTTCCCCTGTTTTACCTTTAAAATCCTCTGGGTCTGAAATATACAGCATTGTTATTGTAAGGCTGAAGTTGCCCAGGCAATGTATGAACAAAAATTAGTAGGTGGCTGCCATCCAACGCTTTCAGTCATGTTTATCTTAAATTGTGTTTTCCAAAAGAAACATAAGCTCTGTTCCAAAACCTAAAGAGCTACCTCGCCGCGTACTGCTTACATAGGCAGCTGCCTTCATAATTTTAAACTGATTTGAAATGCTATAGGCCTTACATAGGCAGCGGCTAGCAAACAGCACTCTAGACAGGAGACTCAACTTACAACTGATTTCAATAGAGTTTGACGTGCACATGTTGCTAAGTTAACCTCAAGATTTCTGCTCAGCATAAAAATACACAACTCCAAAAATATTGGGTCAAAAAATCAATTCTGATCTATTTTGATACTTTTCAATACTGAGTGAAATATAAGTTAACTTATTATTTACATTTCAGACTGATCTCACAGTGAAATCAGAAACGGTAGGTTCTCAGCTGAAATCGGTCTGTGCTCACCTACATTTGAAAACACTGCCCCCATTGGCCAGAGTGGTAAATGCTGCCTCATTTTCCGGTCGAAATGTCGAGAAGCATATAGCTGCAGGCAGAGCTCTAAAAAGGGGCGGGAGTTCCAAACTGCCAGCAAAGATATAGGAAGTCCCTAACCTAACCCTTTCCCTAACCCTAACCATGAGTGGAAGTGATGCCCCTTTTTTGAGTTGGTGTAACCCCACCCCTTCTAGAGTAACCCCGCCCTCTTTTGGCGATCTCAGCCTGCAGCTATACCTACTTGGAAATGTCCATGGTTGTGAAGCTAGTTGTTTCAGCTGTACAGGCTGTAACACATTAAAGTGGAATGCATATTTTATAAACTGTACCCCCAAACCTAAACCTAACCATCAGTGGAGTAAAAATGTCATGTAAGATGGGAAAATGCAACCTCCAAATCATGTGCATTACTGATTACAGGGACATGAATTCTTGGTTTTAAACACTGGACCCGGGTCTTACACGCTGCTGAGACAACGCGCTCCCGGTCGCGCTATTGGGGATGGTAAACACGGCAGAGCTGATCTAAAAATGGCTGATAGGAAATGCCGCTTGTCAGTGAGTCGGCATAATGTGGCCGATCCTAGGGTACCTGAACTCTCGAAAACATTTCTTGAACATTTCTCTCGCTTCACACGCCGTCTTGGATTTAATTCTTCACTAAGCTTGTTACAAAACATAATGGGATTGCCTAAAACGAGGCATAATTAAGATACCTGCCTTTTGGAACAGCTTTTGCATTGGGAGCATCCCTTTGATACAGCTCACTAGGTTTTGGAACAGAGAGATGCCAAAAATGAAGCTTTTAAAAGAAAGCTCCACGAATTAAACCTGAGAAAAGATGAGGAGAACAGTGAGAAGGAGAAGGTGGGTGAAGTGTACTGAAAAGAGAGACTGAGTGGGAGTGAGAGAAGGACACAGAGAAAGAGGGAGGAAGAGAGAATTCTGCAGTGTGCCATTAATAGTCTTGATAATGATTTGCTTACAAAACAGAGCTGTGGGATTAACAGTGTGTTGGATCTTTCCCCACAGCCCCACAGCTAATACTGATGCTACTGAGGTGAGCTGCCATTCACGGGTGTACGTGTGTGTTCACTGTGATGAATTATGGAGATTCTGTGATCGCTTGACAATTTGTACATGCTCTATAGATAAATGTAGTTGTACAGCAGTATTTCTCAGATGGTGCTCTGTGGCTACTGAATCTACAGTGGCTGGGCAAAATATATTATATTTTACCTTAAACTCAATGTAATGAGATAAAAAGACAATGCTGTGTGAAATAATGTTAAGAAAACATGTCTTTCTATTGTGTTGTCTTTACTGGCTACCTGCAAATACAAACATACAGCAGACAAGTGTAGGTCGATTCATGAACAAAAGACTCTCATGAGACAGTTCTTTTTAATGCATTGTTCAAGAAGTCTCAAAAACTAGAGAATTATTGGTTTGTAAATGAATGGCGCTACAACAACTGCGTTTTATTCACTTTCACACAAATCACGAGTGCAACGGCTGATTATGGCACTTATGGTTAGACTTTTAGGGCACTGGTGGTTAGGTTTAGGTTACAGTTTTAGATTAGGGAGTTCTGGCATTCTAACATTCACTTTAAAACCATTTCACTCGCTTTTGGCGCCCCCTGCTAGACATTTGACTGGGAAATGTGAAATAAAGCACAAAATTTCGTTTTGCTAAATTGTTGCCACTATCATGTATTCCTCATCAGATCAGGCTGGGTAATTCATTTTTTTTTTCATGTCTGACTCAAGAAATGTATTGTATACTTAAGGTTTGTTGTTTTTATCAAATGAAGTGCTTCTATAGTGATCGTTACAGCGCAATCTAAAACACAACATTGGAGTTATTTGTGTGTGTATCAAATACAGAGCTGGACAGCAGAGCATCACAGTATTAAGTCCTGTTCACACCAAATCCGTGGCGATTTTGTGAGACGAATGTCTGGCGGAAGATCTATTCACACTGAGTCCATACAAAAATTAAACTTCAGTGTAGTAGGTGCTTTTGAGGTGCTGTTGTCATACCTGTCTCCTGTCCACACCCTTCAGCTGTTTAAGATTAATATATTGAACTCTGTTAAAGCATTTATTTCCCTAATTTGGCATAACTGTTTTATTATGTTCTTTCCCTACTGTTGATGCATTTTGAGGAGTATATAATCTGTGATTTTTATGTGAGTGAGATGAGTAAAAGGCTCTGTTGGATATTTATTTGCACATTTATTTTGCTACAAGTAGGTCTATATCCCAGACTCCCGAACTCAACTTCTCTTTTTATAATGCCTGGATTAATGCCTGGATAATATAACATAAGTTACAGTGATAGAAATGCATTTGTAAAAATGTACATTGAGAATAACAGGTAGTATAAAATATGATGCATATATTAAAAATAATATACTGCTCAGGGTCTTTATTTAAATTATCGCATTACTTTGTTATATTGTCCTTGCAACTAAAAAATAGCAGTAATTAAGTATGGAGTTATATATGTTCCAAAAATTCTGTGCATGCAACATTTTATTTTGAGTGTGTAAAATCATATTTCGAGCACACAAAAATGTTCTGTGCATGCAAGTTGATATTTTAACTGTAGAAAAATGTTTTGTGCACACAAGATGATAAATTATTTTGTATACCCTAAAACTAAGTTTTGTAAAGCAATGTATCTTCTTACATAGATTAATACATTTTTTATGTGTGCAAGATGTCACTCGTTTTCTCCTCGGATGCCCTCTGTGTGCGCTCTTTACTTTAGACTGGTTGTTTGCTTATCAAATCGTATTCCTACAAGTCCCGCCTCCTACATCAGGATTGGCTATTAGAAGCTGATTACAAGCACTTTGTGATTAGACAGTTGAGTTAGCTTTAGCATCCATAAACATCTTGGTGTAAATGTAGCAGAAGGGCCAACAGGCACAATATTCCAAGTTCATTACACACTTTATATACTGTATGCAGTTATCATTACAAAAGATTTTCCCCATGGATTATAGACATAAGAGGAATACTGTGAGGCTTAACTTACTGTAATGTGAGTTTTTCAATATATATATATATATATATAGTAGCCTGAGATCATGCAATGGTAAGGATTTCTTTTTATTTTTTAAAACTTTCTGCAGTCTCAAACAATTGAGGTTCAATATACTGTACATTTCATTTACCCCAAACTATGTCAGGAGACATAATTAGCCTCTTTTCCTTTTCTTCCATTTCTTATCATTAATACATTTTGCCAGAAGGGTTGTGGTAGAATGCATAAACTTAATTAAAACAGCATACTGAACATTTCAAGATACCCCAAAGCTTTTAAATGCAAACATAAACAGCTTTTCCAATTTATTAACAAGCATAGAATGTTAATTTAGACAATTTTATAGTATTCATAATATTTATAATCAGGGTTGGGAAGGTTATTTTTGAAATGTAATTTGTAACGTATTTCATTAGATTACTCAAGGTCAGTAACATATTCTAAATACTTTGGATTACTTCTGCAGCACTGGTTCTCACTTGTTTTGACTATAAAAACAAAATACACATCTGAAAAATACATTCTCTGAAAAACCTAAATATCTTATGCAGTGTCATTTCTAAAACAAAATTAATCTAATTGATCTTGTTAAGGATTTTTTGATAAAAAATTATTATCAAGAATATGATTTTTGCCCGAATATCAAAGGTAGAAATTATGATCCAATGTGAATTTTCTTGATAAAAAATATAATCGTGTCTGGTAACATGTCCATGTAAAATGGCTAGAAATAGCATTTTAGCTTAGCATAAAGCTGACAATTTACACAAGGTTTATTTCTATTGCACTTTGGATCACATCATTTATTCAAATGCACTTTGGATCACATCATTTATATGTATATATGTTTTCCATCTGAAAGGACTAAATATTATATAAAACAAATGACAAAAAAAATGCAAAGTAATTTCTTCAGTTATCAAAATACTTTTGGAATGTAACTGTATTCTAAATACCAATGATTTAAATTGTCACTGTTTTGGAATTCAGTAACTTATATTTTGTATTTTAAATACGTAATCCCATTACATGTATTCCGTTACTCCCCAACCCTGTATATAATATACAAGACTGTCGGAACAATAAGAGAGGACACACTAAAAAAGTGGACTAAATAACATGTTTATTAAAGAAAATATTTCATATAATAACAAAAATAAGAAGGTTCAGTGGTTGCTGATCCATGGTAGACAGGAAACTGGTCACTTTTATTTTAATAAACTGCTCTCTCAGATTATCATGTGGGATTGATAGAAGTCAAATTAAGTTCCCCCAAAACTACACTATTACGTTAGTCTAAAAGATTTTTACACACGGGAGAGATTAAATTAATATAATTTCAGATGAAAGTGGTAGCTAACATGGCCAAGCTAGTAGCTACGTAAATGTAATTTGGTAACCTTGATATAAAATACTAGCCAAGAGAACCACACTAAGAGAACTAGCCAGATAGTTAGTTAGCTACATATAGGTTAAATAAAAATAGTTAAGTCAACAAAAGAGCTGCTTCCATGTAATCATAGTGTGTTACACATTTCTTTTCTTGTAAACAAACTATCCCCTTCTCCTCTTCCTCTTGTTTTTATTAGAAGTATGATCTGTGGTCTAGCCAGCCAGTCAAAATTTACGACCTCATCGCAGATCGGCTGAAATTCTGGCACATTATAATGCTGTGACCTTGTTGAGCAAACAAGCAGTCAAATCTATGAGCACACAGAGTGGGTGGGAGGAGAGAGCGAGATCTTGCACACGCATTATACAGTGGAGTTACGTACATTTCAGAATTCTGTGCAAATTCATATTCAAATAAACTTTATTCAAGCACAAAATAGAGTTTTGTTCACTCAAAGTGAATTCATCTTTGCCAGAAGATACATTGCTTCACAAAATGCACATGCAAAATACCTTCTTGTGCGCTCAAAATATCATCTTGCGCACATAGAGCATTGTTGTGCTCACAAAATATCACATTTCATGCTTAAAATATAATTTTTGAGAATTGTGGCACACATTTAACTCCATATTTCATAGCTCTGCAATCCGTTTGTCTAAAAAATTGCATGTAACTAAACTTTTTATGGGATATTTTTTATTATGAGTTTAGTGCAAACGAATTGCCGAACCTCGCTGCTATTTTTAATCCCATAACAGGCACAGTGATATACATATTAAATAATGTATATTTAAAACAAAAAGCCATAAGCAGACTTTCAAAAACAAATCGGGTTTATGTTTGCAGTACAAAGGGTTCATGAACTGCAACTATTTATTTCTAAGTATTATAATTTTCTGGGTGTGTATCAGCTGCATGTTTGCCAGTTTATTAATGCCACCAATGCACTGGATTGCACAGCTTCAACGACATTTACAACAAAATTACATAAAGCTCTTTTCTCATTGTTCAGTCAGTTTTCATCACAGTTCGAAGAAAGAAAAAAATCGGACCACTCTCTGTAAAAAAATCTTCGGATTGTCGGCGGACGATTTGTCGGATCCACTGGGAATAGCCCCATCGGAATCCATTGTTCCGTTCAAAAGCTTCGAAATAAGAGGTTTGGTGTGAACAGGCCTTTAATGTAAGCATTGATTAAAACATTTATTCAGTACAACAGCAGTCTTGCTTTTGAGATATTGCTTGAATATAATATAATTATTATGGATATCATTTTTATTATCATTATTATTATTATTATTTATTATTACTACATTGAATATAGCATTTTACTATACAGTAGTAATATATTTCTGTCACATTTTTTATAATTATTTATTTCACACATCTAGTTAAATTGAGCTGTATTTTGGCAGAAACCCGGATGAACCCTTCTCAGTTTGTATGTTTTTACGACAGCTTCACACATACGGATAAGCAGTTCGCTATATTGTCTAACTATCAAAGGCTGCAATTAAGTTCTATAAATATATTGTTTTCATATGCTGAGCGCTTCAGTGAATAAACACTCTGCTCTCTGTCATTTATTACACACACAGGGCGCTTGATTGTGTATGAGCGGCAGGCTTCACACGTTCACTTTAAAGCTGGCAGCACTTGCAGACTGTGTTTTTATTTAATTAAATTGCAGCCTTTTGTGGTTTAATCATCAGACTAGGACATATCACAATTTTAATATTATTATTATTATTGCTATCATACATTCATTTTATTCCAAATATGCCAAATTCTGTGACACATTTTATAGTTACTTCTGTTTTTATGACTGGATTTTGCAATCCATTCAGGTTTTCCACATCGCATCAAGTCTACGGACTATTTATGTCCCTATTGTAAATGGAGCTTCACAGCCTCTTGAAGCCATGTTCTTTTGTTGTATGGAAAAGAGCTGCTCGTACATTCTGCAAAACATCTCCTTTTGTGTATCACTGAATAATTCTGCAGGGAAAATTGTTATAAAAATAAATTATAGCTTTCTATTTATGATTGGGTGCTTCCATATAAACATTTGCAATGGAAGTTACTCTGTTTGTATCCTTTGAGTGTCTGCACGGCATTTACTGCCATCCTGGTTCACTAAACTGAAAACCCACATACCAGCATGTCTGATTAGCCACGTTACAAATTGTCACCCTCAATATTTCCACCCCCTCATTACCTCAGTGTTACTTAGTAATACCCCTTCTGTGTGTATTAAAAGAAGGCTGATGGAAGAAAGAAGTTGTCAATTAAAACTGCTAATTTGTGGCTGGTCACATTTAGTTGACTTAGCCTTTGACGACTCACTGATCATCTTGTTGTATGTTTTACACGAAAATGGCTGAAAAAGAGCTGAAAAAAAGTGCAAACAGCTGTCTGAAATCACCAGTTTCAAACTGATTGGCTGGCTGCTACCAATATATCAACCAGGTCTCATAATGAAAATGTGACTTTATAACTTTTTGCAAAACTTGTTATACGTGCCTCCAGGTACAATTCCCTTCAGTTTCAAGGATAAATGAAGACTAGAGCTGCTAAAACAACTGTGTGTTTTTATTCACGTTCACTCAAATTATGACTTTAATGGCTGATTATGACTTTATAAATGCATATTTTTCTCTCTATTACTTATACTCTGCTATGTTATGATATCTACATACTTTTACTCAAACACATATTTTGAAAAACAATAAATGTTAATGCTTGTTGTAATACTTCCCAAAGAAGGAGGACAGGAAACAGGTCTTCACCACAAGGTAAGATTTTTAATTCCCTTTTGCTTCGTACAACTATCACACATACAATACAATACAATGCCAAACACTGAGTTCGCTTGTCATCCCTCTTCTCGTGGGGCCCTCTCGCTGCCTTTTTATGCTGCTCTCCTCGTACTCACTGAAATTAGAGACAGGTGTTAGACATAATTTAGCTCAGGTGTAAGCGCCCTTACCGCTTTTCTCTCCCGGACGGGTGCTTGACCACGCCCCCGCTGCCACACTTGTATTACAGACTCACCAACATACATATACTTATCCCAACATGAATGGCTTGTGTGGTAGCTCACCTGATTGGGTGTTAAACTTAGAGTCAAAGGACCGTGGCTCAAGTTCAGCCATGAACTCATACTTACATGTGACAGAACAGACTTATACAAGCAGCACGATATGAGGTGGATGCTTCAGAAAATATGCTTTTTCATTTTGCTTCTGCATTTTAAAATACTAATGGTAAGATTTAGGCATTGATAAGGTAAGGTCTTTTTTAACATATCATATATATACACTCACCTAAAGGATTATTAGGAACACCATACTAATACTGTGTTTGACCCCCTTTCGCCTTCAGAACTGCCTTAATTCTACGTGGCATTGATTCAACAAGGTGCTGAAAGCATTCTTTAGAAATGTTGGCCCATATTGATAGGATAGCATCTTGCAGTTGATGGAGATTTGTGGGATGCACATCCAGGGCACGAAGCTCCCGTTCCACCACATCCCAAAGATGCTCTATTGGGTTGAGATCTGGTGACTGTGGGGCCATTTTAGTACAGTGAACTCATTGTCATGTTCAAGAAACCAATTTGAAATGATTCGAGCTTTGTGACATGGTGCATTATCCTGCTGGAAGTAGCCATCAGAGAATGGGTACATGGTGGCCATAAAGGGATGGACATGGTCAGAAACAATGCTCAGGTAGGCCGTGGCATTTAACGATGCCCAATTGGCACTAAGGGGCCTAAAGTGTGCCAAGAAAACATCCCCCACACCATTACACCACCACCACCAGCCTGCACATTGGTAACAATGCATGATGGATCCATGTTCTCATTCTGTTTACGCCAAATTCTGACTCTACCATCTGAATGTCTCAACAGAAATCGAGACTCATCAGACCAGGCAACATTTTTCCAGTCTTCAACTGTCCAATTTTGGTGAGCTCTTGCAAATTGTAGCCTCTTTTTCCTATTTGTAGTGGAGATGAGTGGTACCCGGTGGGGTCTTCTGCTGTTGTAGCCCATCCGCCTCAAGGTTGTGCGTGTTGTGGCTTCACAAATGCTTTGCTGCATACCTCGGTTGTAACGAGTGGTTATTTCAGGCAAAGTTGCTCTTCTATCAGCTTGAATCAGTCGGCCCATTCTCCTCTGACCTCTAGCATCAACAAGGCATTTTCGCCCACAGGACTGCCGCGATACTGGATGTTTTTCCCTTTTCACACCATTCTTTGTAAACCCTAGAAATGGTTGTGCGTGAAAATCCCAGTAACTGAGCAGATTGTGAAATACTCAGACCGCCCGTCTGGCACCAACAACCATGCCACGCTCAAAATTGCTTAAATCACCTTTCTTTCCCATTCTGACATTCAGTTTGGAGTTCAGGAGATTGTCTTGACCAGGACCACACCCCTAAATGCATTGAAGCAACTGCCATGTGATTGGTTGATTAGATAATTGCATTAATGAGAAATTGAACGGGTGTTCCTAATAATCCTTTAGGTGAGTGTGTATATATATATATATATACATACATACATTAGGGCTGTCAATCGATTAAAATTTCTAATCGAATTAATTACATGGTGTCCCGATTAATTAATCATGATTAATCGCATATAGGCTACAAATATTTGCTGAGAAAGCCCCTCATATAACAATAATTCAATATATAAAGATTATACATATTTATATCAATATATAATTATACATAGTTATCTTTAAATATTAAAAATTATATATATATATATATATATATATATATATATATATATATATATGTCAATCAGTTTGAGATTTATTATGAGGGCTTGTTTAAGAGCCCGTCAATCTACACCTACATCAGACATGCTTGGCGCCTCGGGTGCATTGCATCATAAACATAAAATGTTTAGGTCACTGTGTGAAGTTAAATATAGTTTAATACTCAATCTTTAAACACATCTTGAGATCACTTAGTTCGCATTTGCGCTTCTTCGAGTGTTCTGAACGCAAGAATGTAACGCATGTTTGTGTTGTTCTTCCTACTGAAGAGTTTTCTTCACTGTATAAACTGCGCGTTGCTCATACACCTGAAATTTCACTTATTGCCCTCTGGAGTAAACAGGTGGTACTACAAGCTTACATTTCTCAGGAATCTTCCTTATTATGGTGGGATTAATTGAGTAAAAAAATTTAACGCATTATTTTTGGTCAAATTAATCGCCCTGATTTAACGCGTTAAATGGACAGCCCTAATATATATATATATATATATATATATATATATATATATATATATATATATATATATATATAATTATTATATATATTTTTTTGAAAGACTAATGGTTACACTCAATATGGACAAACGTGTCCAGAGAGTTTAACTCAGATATTTATTTAATTTTAGTCTCAAGCATATGGCTGAACACTAAACTATGTATTAATAAGTCCCCTTTATGCTGGTCAGAGTGGATTGTGATGGAGGTTACTACACTCGGTGACCTATATGAGAGTGGAGTATTGAGATCTTTTGAAAACTGTATTCAACATTTTGATCTCAATTATATATACAGCTGTGCCATCTGCTCTGCACTGTTTTTGGGAGTAGCACATACCACCCTAGAGCGCCAGGTACTCTGAGAGAGGTGATTACTGCTTTTGGGAAAGGTCATGAGGCATCAGTGTATTACTCCCTTTTAATTCAGAGTCTGGGGGACAGAGCTTTAAATTTGTTATTTGAGGAGGGAGTGTGGGCTAAGATTAAAAGCAAATGTCAAATCTGCATCTAGACTTGGACCCCTTCTGTCTTAAGGACATTCCTACCTGCTGGCAATGCCATTCAGAAGATGGAGACACATCACATGTTTTTTGGGGGTGTTGTAAGATCCAAGAATTTTGGTTGAAGGTGCAAAGTTTTGTATGTGATGTGTTGAACACTCAAATCTCATTCTGCCCCAGACTCTGTATTTTGGGAGATGGGGAGGTCATAAATTTGAAGGATAAGTACATACAAAATTGGATTTTGACCAGTGTGATTATTGGTAGGCAGGTTATTTTAAGGGGATGGAAGTCAGATGGAGCACCCTCCTTTCCAGAGTGATGTGCGGAGATGGGGAGGGTGGCTGCCTTCGAGGAGGGGTCGAGCAGAAGGATGGGAGTTAGGAATTTTTTCAATACGAAATGAGGAAATTATTTAGTGTTTTTGGGGGACTCTCGAGGAGGGGCTGTGGAGAGAGTAATTTGGAGTTCAGTTTAATTATACATGACTATTTTATTTTCAATTTTTTTTGATGATTTATTTATTTATTTACTTTTTTTTTTCTGTATGGGTTTCTATATTCTATTGACCACAGGGGTGTTCTTGGGGGGTCAGGGTGGGGTGGGTGATTGGAAGGGGGAGGGGTTATAGTGGGGGTTTAATGTTAAGACTGATTGATTCATTAAATACATGTTGTTTATTCTTTGTGTTAACTTATCATAAAACAATTTAATTGCAAAAAAAAACCACTAATGGTTACGTTTATGGCTCCTACACACTACACGACTTTCAAAGACATTGTATCGTGGTACCATTCATATTTCACAACTGTCTGTCTTGTCATGGAAGTCGTAGCGTTTTTCAAATTACACGACAAATCCACGACAGGGGTGAACCCATTAGAAGACATTTCACTGTTGAAGAATCCCCGACGGCTCTGCCTGGACTCCAAATTACGTTTCACAACAGAGTCCACGAGAGAAGTGATACGAGATACGAAAACAAATGCATGATCACATGTTATGCATATCAGAATATGATGTGTATGTTTTTAATCGCCTAAAGGCATCATATATTTTATTGGTTACATTAAAATTAGTTTACCGGTTGTGGTGCAGTTCAGAGGAAACATCAAATAGGCACTTGTGCTCCTGCCAGTGTTCCACTAAAATTTCCTTACATTTACATTTATGCATTTAGCAGATGCTTTTATCCAAAGCGACTTACAGTGCACTTATTGCAGGGACAATCCCCCCTGGAGCAAAAAGTGCCTTGCTCAAGGACACAATGGTGGTGGCTGTGGGGGTCGAACCAGCGACCTTCTGATTACCAGCTCAGTGCTTTAGCCCTCTACGCCACCACCACTCCACTCCTTATTTTCTTAATTTGTTCTGTTGCAGGACATCAGGACTCCTCCCTCTGAAACTTCCCGTGCCCCGTTTCTTGCTCTCTCATTATCTGTAGGTCAACGCTGCAGTAGTATTCAGTCAAAACAAATTTCACATTGCATGATTTGGAATCGCAGACAGGTCCAGATATTTAACATTCTAGATAGCTCGCTGACACACTCATGGGTGCGAGCTCCGATTAGCCCATGATTTCAGGCTTTTGTCGGCAATCTCCACAAAACTGTCGGCGAGCAAAAATCGAGCTTAATGTCGTGTGGTGAAAACTCGGCATAAGGTGTTGATATGATAAAGATGTATTATTTTTAATTTCTCATTTCTATTTTAAAACACTGTTGGTTAGGTTCAGGCAAAAGTTTTAAGTTAGAGAGGTACGTTTAAAAAATATGTAAATCTAAAATTCACCTTAAAACCGCGTTTGAATATGACACCATTTTACTTGCTTTTGGCGCCCCCAGCTGGACATTTCACTGGAAACCTGCAGCCAAACGTGTAATACAGCAGGTACATTTTGAATTGCAAAAATTTTGTCATGTTAAACAAGGTACCGGATGAGACAATAAGCAGTTTTTAGAAAGAACTGGTTTGCTGAATTTTCCAGGTTCATGGCATCAAATCTTTAAAAGATATTCAGAATTTTGTCTGGATTTGTAGAGCTGTCCACAGAGGAACTCCATTTGCTCTTATAAAAGTTTCATCTTCTGCTGGAATCATTCCTATCAGGGCTGAGTGAATAGGTTTAAAGATTAATAAAATATTCAACATTATTCATTCGCGGATCCAAAACCTTCCACTCTGATTGATGGTGTGATATCCCATGGAATGTTTTTAAACGATAACATTGTCTCATTCTTTTCCAAAGGTCAGTTTGATGAAGTATTTCACCCATAAGTGAAGATTCTGTCCTCATTAACTCATGGCACTCGAAACCTGACTTTCATTTGTGGAACCAAAGAAGATAATTAGTACAATGTGTGAGCTGCTCTTCTACAAGAATTGGCTAGAGACCAGGGGCGGACTGAACATAGGTAGAGCCGGGACTTTTCCTGGTGGGCCGGGGCTGAATGGGGCTGAATGGGCGGCGCTAAGCTGAAACGGGTCGCTGCGTTATGCCGAACGGGACACGACTGGCTGTAGAGGGCCGCAAAACAGTGCTGCAATATGCAGAAAAGGACTTGTTGGCCACATTCGCAGTCTTTTGACGCTATATAGTAGCTTTGTGTAGGAACAGACAGATTATTTATTGAAAATCGTCCACCGTATCTTTCCTAGTGCATTTATGAAGCATACAAGTTTGAATGTGCTCTATTGCAAGACTGTTGCATCTATTGTAATGTGTTAATAATCCATTTGTTTGTATCAGCAAGACTGCTGAAAATACTTTAATGCATAATTCTTATTCCATTGATTTATAGGTTTTGTACTAATCCTCATCCTTAGAGGCTGTATTGATGCATATGTTTGGGCAGATTTCATGGTGTGATTTTGGTTCAGATGGATAAATGGATGTTTCACTGTTTATCTGGAGAATGTGCGCAAGGACCTGCTGAAGCTCCATCCTGGTTACCATGGTGATCTGGGCCACACATTCATGATCTAGCTGTGCTCGCTGTGTAGCGCAGAGTGTGCTGTTAGTGTGCTGTTATTGTGTATGTGTGCATGTTGTGTGTATATGGACTGCCCACAGGTGCGAGTGCTGTTGCTCAGCCTCTTTGGCACTGAAATTCAGGTTTCATATTCACAGTGTCAACAGTGCTTTGTGCTGCTGTATTGCATCACCTTTGCATGTTATATAATGGTAAAGCAGACAGTTTTAAGCCTCTAGGGGGTGGAGCTAACCATGTTAAATGCTTTTGCTTTGAGTTTTTTTTTCCCACAATGAAGTATCCAATGAAATATTTCATTTCTACAGTTCTACGATGAAATGAGCACGAGAGGCGCTAAAACAATTACTTTTATTTCCTTTCACACAAATCACGAGTAAAAGGGCAGATTCACCCTGTTCCACACACAATGCTAACTTTTGACATCAAAACACTTTTACTATAGAAAATGACATTTAAGGTGAGACAATTAAGTGTTTAAGTACATTACTAACTACATTTCTAAGCTTGTTTTGATGTGATTAAAATACACGGTGGCTCAACTGATAGAACATTTCACTTGTAATGCAAAAGACCACCCGGGTATGAGTTTTGAAGTGCACGAGAGTCGGCAACATACCTCGAAAACACAAGCAAAAGGAATTCTGCCTCTTTATCACACCATAACTGTAAAAAATATTTCTGGTTCCCTTTAGACAGAGATCGTAAACATTGTGTGAATATTAAATGAGGTAAGCACTGAGCCATTGTAGGATTTGTGTGTTGCTTAACAACTCTCCGTAACATTCTAACATCGTATTGTTTCACACTTTATACCTTTGGCACCGCAATGTGGGGTTAACTTCTCAAATCCGGTGCTAACCCTGTTCTGAAGCAGGGTTTCATAACCCCCGGTTAAAAGCAGAGCTAACCTAATGTAAATGCTTAACCCCCTTTTAAAATTACTCGGGGTTAAAAGTGGGGGTTTAAAAAGACTATAACTTGGGGTTAACCACAGTAGGGCTGTCAGCAGGGCTGAGAAACTAAAATCTAATATTTACTTTAAATATGACCAAAATTCGAATTAAATTCGAATTTTAACGTCACCAGGTTTTTACATGGACATCCTTCGTCCACAAGATGGTGCAATGAAGTTATGAATACACTATACAAAACCGTGTTATATTATTGCAAATGAATATTCCAGGCTGTAAAAAAAGTGCATTTCATTTTCAACTAAAGTGCACTAAAAAAATTTAAAATAAAAATAAAGAAAGAAAATAAATACAAATCTAAATATTAAACCAGTTTATATTCTCAGCTGTTAAGTAAAAAGAAAAACGATGTGTAAAACACTTCAATACACAGTTCAACAGGGATGATACCATGGTGTTGTTCTGGTGCTACAGTACTACCCTAGACTCAAGCTTCATAATAACGGCGATACCACAGTGTTTTTATTCATTACAGCTGTATATACGGCAGAAATATTCTACCAGATAATACTGGTGTTCATCTGAACTATATTTTAAAATATATAGTATATCAAAAAGAGCTTCAGCCTAGTGGTCGACCGATAGTTGATTTTGCTGATACAGATAACTAAGATGGCTGAAAAAGCAGATAACCAATTAATTAGCCGTTAGTTTTTAAAATCGATTTATAGAAGGTCTTTCCTTACTATGATGGGCACAGACATAGTGGCAACAAGAGTCCAATTAATAATATACCAGATGCTGTTTATTGTGCAACCAAAATAATAACCAGAAAAAAATGAAGATTTGGAGCATAACAAGCCTGAAATAAATGCTTTTATTTTTGGACACTTATTCTGAAATGAAGGAGACTTGGCTCTGTTATAATGCTCTATATTTAAGTATTTAACAAATTATGTTTTTAAAGCCTATATATATATATATATATATATATATATATATATATATATATATATATATATATATATATATATATATATGGCTTTATAAAACTTAATTTGTTAAATTCTGAACTTAATTTGTTAAAGTCCATATACACAAAACATGCACAAAAAACTTAAGTCTCCGTTATTTCAGAATAAGAGTCCCAAAATAAAAGCATTTATTTCAGGCTTTTAAACACACACACACACACACACACACACACACACACACACACACACAGACAGACAGAGAGATACATCGATTAGCCACAACATTAAAACCACCTGCCTAATATCGTGTAGGTCACCTTGTGCTGCCAAATCAGCTCTGACCCATCGAGGCATGGACTCCACAAGACCGCAGAAGTGTCGTGTGGTGTCTGGCACCAAGACGTTAGCAGCAGATCCAGAAGTCCTGTAAGTTGTGAGGTGGGGCCTCCATAGATTGGACTTGTTGGTCCAGCACGTCCCATAGATGCTCAATCGGATTGAGATCTGTGGAATTTGGAGGCCAAGTCAACACCTTTGAACTCTTTGTCATGTTCCTCAAACCATTCCTGAACAATTTATTCAGGCAGTGTGGCAGGGTGTGTTATCCTGCTGAAAGAGGCCACTGCCATCAGGGAATACCATTGCCATGAAGGGGTGTACGTGGTCTGCATCAATATTTAGGAAGGTGGTACATATACATATATATATATATATATATATATATATATATATATATATATATATATATATATATATATATGGCCCAAATAAGAGATTTTATGTTTAACTGGGACCTACACTTACAAAACTGTGCAATGTGCTGTATTTGCTGTATGCTTTTGTATGACTCAAACAACTGTAATATAGACATATTCTCAAACACACTCAAAATGTAGTTATAAGAGAGTATGTTGAAACAAAACAACTACATTCAGTTTGTGCTTGAGTAAAATGTCACTTAATATGAGCTTTGAGCTTCCTTACTGGTTTTGTAATCCCTATAAACATTTTCAGTACCATGACAAAAGTAGTTTCTGCCTAAAATACTGTAGTTACTACAGTATTTTTTTTTACTACAAAACAACTTGGGTTTAAAGATTCTGTTAGCTTCTTACACAGATTAAAGAAAACTTTTGAATTTATAAGTTCATAGTAGGCCAAGTTAAAATAATTGCACATATTTTAGCTTTTGTTTTTATAGTTACCATAATAAATAGTCCCAGTACAAACTGTTGTGAATACCAGTTACAACAGTACAAATAAGGTAAATCGGGGTCAAGCTAACCATTATTCATCGACTGTTATCATCGAGTGATAATGACAAACTGAGTGACAGTTGGCTGTTTGACCAGAACCTGACAGCGCCTCGTCTGATCCAGCAGAGAGATGTTATTTATCTGGAGCAGAGCATAAGTATAAGAGCACTCCGTTAGTCCCGTTTAGTTCTCTGAGACAGTCGCATGGTAGCGAAAACTGTGTGGAAGAGCAGATTTAAACATATTTAAACTAGTGCTGTCAGTCAATTAAAATATGTAATCACCTTCATGATTCACATCAGTGTGTCAATGCCAGCATCAAGCACTACTTTCAACTCCACATGAAAAGCGCTTGGAGACAAAAATGTCTCATTCTGCATTTTGGTGTCAGTTAAGACTTGACGTGCATCTGTGGTAATTAAAATGCACCTTACATAAGCTGAAAAATACTTGATTTCTGTCACAAGTTCCATCTGGACTTGTTTTGTACATCAAATAGTGTCAAGAGGTCATGTCTCCATCATTTTATCACTGTGTGTTGTGAAGTGCACATCAATGTAATGACTCCGGGCGGACACATTACAAAAGTTCCACCCTTGCAGCAAGTGCTAAATGCTGGATTAATGGTTTATGAAAAATTCACGAGTTAAACGTTTTAAATGAATCACATGCATTAATAAGTTCATTTTGACAGCTCTAATTAAAACACATCAGGGCCCAACATTTATAGCCAAGCAACCCAATATACCTTTATAATTAACCTTATAAACTTTTCACATTTATTTTCATGACACTATCAGTTAGTTTTAGGTTTAGCATAGGGAGGTAGATTTTGATTTAAAATTCGATAAAGCATTAACATTAAAAAGCTCATCTGTTTGGGTGAAATCACCAAAGCAACAGGCACAGGCAAGCACCACTCATATTGTCTTGTTAACTATAATTATCTGTTGAGCAATTTAATTAAAAAGGTGAATGATCCATAAAGGATAGTATCCAGTTTTGAATCTAACTGTAAACATTAATGGATTTGGAATGAAATATTACATAAAGGCATGAGGAGAAATTTTACACCATGCTAATGAAATGAACAGATAAAATGAATGGCCAACATATCATTTCTGCACATCAACACAATATCTCTATGTACTTCCAAAAATAAGATTGTGATATTTTGTATATTACTGAGGTAATTAAGTGACAGGCTCATTAAAGTGACAACTGCAGGGCTGGATGCCAAGGCATGAACAGCTAGCACATTAAAAAGCAACACATCTTTTTAATATCCTTTCTGTCCTCTGCTCTATTCACAATGAACACCAATGGAACGATGTTATTTTGATTAGCTCACCAAAGCCCAGTATTCAGTCCTACCGAAAGATTAATCACTTGATTTGTGGGAAGATTTCATAGCACCTTTCCCAAAATATTGCCTCGCCTCGCTGATAGCAAAATTTGCTGCAGTGTGTGTGCACTACGTCTCTGACACTCTTGCATTGTTTTACTATGTTTTTTTTGGGCATTTGTTGCAGAGTCAATCATAATCAAGACTATAGGAGTCTTCGCTGTTGCACCAGCAGATTCAGGAACAGTTTCTTTCCCTCAGCTCTCAGCCTACTGATCTCTAAACTCAGGCGCGGAACACTATAGTACATATGTTATGGTTAGCGGCCATATATATATTATATATTTACATATTTATTAATTCTGTACAATGCACCTTCAGTGTTTATACTGCTTCATTTGCAACTTGTTCTGTATTCATATACATTTGCATTGAGCTGGCCTCTGCTTCACTACCTCATAAATTTGCACTTCAAAAAAATCTTTATTACATACACTCATATTTCTATATGCACTTCTGGTTAGATGCTAACTGCATTTTATTGGCTCTGTTACTGTACTCTGCACAATGACAATAAAGTTGAATCTAATAACCTGAGGCTGTCAAATACATCCAACCCGAAATGAGACCATCAACCACATAATGATTGAAATACATTTTTAGATTTTTGCCCAAAGTAATGTGTCAATTATTCCACAATGTTCTTATTCTTTTAACACATTCAAACTATGGCTGACTTAATCATTCAGATAGTCTTTGGGAAACATAAGATTAGTTGAACAATTATGGATATACAGAGAGAGTATGGGTGGCCGATTTTCACTAAATATATTATATATTACATAAATTAATGATAGCAAATGAGACTGAATCAGAAATGCTGAAATTCAGTAAATATTTATCGTACACATTTATTCCTATTTTATGTTGTTGTTCTGATTATAGATTGTATTAAGTGCTCAAAATAGCTTTTCATAAAGCTGAATCTTGTAGTTTCAATAATGTTTTTCCAAACAACACACTTTATTGTGTCAGTTACATTTTACAGATAAATTACATAATTACAAATCTATTCAGGATGTGAGATTATAATTAAGAGTTCATAAATATACTCTCACATCTCAATACATTGCACAAGCTGCATATTTCACCTCTGTTCTCATGATTGACAGCAATTCATGTGATTTATTTTGTTTTTCTGATCCGGTTCTGTTGTTTTTAAAAGCATCAGTGTAAGGAGACTATGTGGTTTGGTAGAGGATTGACAGGAATTTAAAGCTCTATCATTGAACCATCACAGGCTTCTCTGTTTCTCAAGAAGATACAATGGACCCTTTTCACATTTCTGGATTTGGAACGTAGGATTGCACGGTATACCGATATGAATGAAATATCACAATCGCAAAACATTTTAAATGGTACGATATCATCTTGTTGTTAATTTCGCTACCATATTAAAGTATGCTGCCTGCTAAATGTAATATAATGTGAGAGTTTTGAGATTAAATCAAAGACTATTTGAAAATAATAAAAAAAAAAGTCTCGATATGGCCAAGTGTGTTCATTAAACAGCATGTTTACATTTTTCACATGTGCACCACAGAACAAATAAGAGGCTCTGCTCTGTCATCTCCTTTACACACAAGAACGCACTGCTGCTTGATTTTCATGCAGTGTGTCCAATAGTATCCATCTGCAGAGCAGTGTGTTTGGTGTATAAATGGCTGTGATCAATCAAATTACCTTTTTCACCTGAGATTCCAGCTTTCGAGTCATTGGAAGTTTGATATAACAAACCCTTTGAAAAAAGGAAGAACTTCAAAGGTCTTTCAAAATAAAAGTCCCGCTGAAATGAGAGCTCTGTTCATCTGATTGCGTGGTATTAAAGACATTACAACAGAAAAAATATTACTACTGTATAAAAGTGTTATATTCAAAGAAGTAGCAACAATACTCATAATAACAATAATATAATATGACATGTTTATATTATTAGTATTACTATCTGTAAGCAATATCACATAAGCAAGTGTACTGAATATCAGCATGTTGTGATTCAGCCATGGCAGCCTCAGGTAATCAGACTGTTTTCATTTATACTGTAAAGCTCTGTTGTGCATCGTCTTTGGTTTTTTACCAAAAATAATTATTTATAAATTATTATATTTTCATTTGATCAAAGCTGTACAGTATGTATTTAATTAAACAAAATTTGATCACAACATTTATTTGAAACATTTAACATGGAATCCAAAAAAATTAAAACAGAAAAAGCATAATTTGTATCTATAAGACTATTTTGCAGTTCATCTTGTCAATAATTTTCTGTTTAATTTCATAAAAAGTATCGAAGTATCGAGTTAGTATCTATACCGAGGTACCAGAGCTGGTATTGTACTGAATCAATGATCCAAACCAAAACCAACAAGCAAACCACTATGAGAACATACACGTATCAAAGCAACATGGGGAACCAGGGTCATTTATTAGAACATTCACACATGAAAAGACAGCCTTGAGACCTGCCATTCCTTACTGCGTCTGACCTCAAATGAACTTGAAACACACACTACACACAAGTGCAGCCCAGTTGTTTAGCACTATCAGAGATGTAGCAGATGCTACATTTGTGGATGCGTGTACAATGCACTGCACTATCTGAATAATAAAGAGATATTAGATATGCTCAATTGAGCCCTATCTAGGATTTGGTTTGTTAGTGGTGTTAGTTCTGTCTGCTTTGACATTTGTGTATTAGTGTGCATTTATCTGATCAAAATTAACGAGATACACAGACATCAAAACATACAGTAAGTTTCTCTGGTGACAGACTTTGAATAGAATTAGACTGACGAATCTGTGTCCATGTAGCCTCAGCCTCTGTGAATTCAGTCATCAAGCCCCTCTCTTTCCCAAAC
The DNA here is from genome assembly GCF_025860055.1 of Xyrauchen texanus. Classification (NCBI taxonomy): domain Eukaryota; kingdom Metazoa; phylum Chordata; class Actinopteri; order Cypriniformes; family Catostomidae; genus Xyrauchen; species Xyrauchen texanus. The sequence continues at coordinate 12,404,455 of NC_068308.1, forward strand.
CTGTTTATGGGTGAATCTAATGAAATCTCTCAAGATCATGTCCGAGTCATAATTAATCCCAAAATCAAAAGAAAGAAATGAGAAAATATTGGTATATAATATTTCAAATATTTCATATATATAAAGTAGACAATTAGTGTCGTTTTATAATAATATAGTTGTGCATTATTAGTTCATAATGCATTGATCCCCATGCATGAGGGGACCCTCTCTATGTAGAGTAAAACAGCTTTTATTAGGTTGCTTTTTTGGCTGGACTCTTCATCTCATGTGAGTGCTTACAATTTTATACATCTGTTTCAAAATTACTATTCAATTCTTATGTTCTTATGTTCTTGTGTTTATGGTCATCATCTGTTAAAAAAGTTAAAAATAACATTCATACACATGCAAACACACCATAAGGCTGCTTGATGAACCACAACTTAATTAATCTTCACATCTAACATAAGGTGTTTAAACCATGTTCCCCAGCTTTTAGAAATGATTTGCATTAAAGGATTATTCTTAGTAGAAGGCTGTTAGTTGCCTTCATCAGCCAACTAACAAGGACAATGCATCTATGTGAATTTCAACAGTTAATCCAGGATGGACTTCAAAGACATCAGCCATTAATCTTACAGTTCATACAAAACTTTGTTTTAACACTGACCCTTAACACTTACTTAGTTTAATAATTTTAAACCATGACTTACACTATACATAAGTAATATTTACATTATATTCATGCTGTTAGCCAGAGGGGAACTGGCCCCCACAGTTAGTCCCAAGGTTCTTTTTTCATTAACCTACATTTTATGGAGTTTTGTGTTCCTTGCCACAGTCGCCTTCGGCTTGCTCACTGGGGTTCTAAATACAATTATTCTAAAAATGACTTATTTTTAAACACAATTCACAATCGTATTTTGTCAAACTACACAATGATCACTCCAATGGCACTTTTCCATTGCACGTTACGGTTCGACTCGACTCAACTCTACTCGCTTTACTTTTCTGAGCTTGCTTTTCCACTGTTGTTTAGTGCTGTCTCAACGTGGGTGGGATTATAGGCTGATCGTCATAGTTGCACCGCCTCTACTGCCAGGACATCATCTTAAACATGACACAAAACAATAAACAATAACACGACCGCTAACTGTTAGCTACTAGCTCATTGTGATGCATAAAGCAGTTGTTGCATGGTACTTTTACACAAGTGTAACAGTTAAATTGGCCTGGTTGTTTTAGAAGCAAGCTTTCCAGTAGCTGGTCAACTAAAAAAGTGAACCTTTCAAGCAGAGTATAGAGTAAACATACCATCCTCCATCGTGGACTCCAAGTCAAGGGCACTCTCCTTCCCATTGCTCGCCAGTCTCGATAGCGTCCATTTGGTCGTACCACTTCCACTTTTCCTTGATGGTTCTGTAGTCACTTTAAATTTTAAATTTTTTGATTTTTCCCTTCACTGTTTGTAGGTCCAGTGGTAGCTGTGTCTCAGCTGTGCGGCCAACAGCTTAGACACTTCCTGAAATAATTTTTTGTTTCTTTTGTCACTAATGAGAATAATGTCTGCACCTCATTTATTGACCACAGCGTGGTTTTGCGCACAGCCATTTCTTTTTACAGTTCGAAAGTCGCATCAACAAATGATACTGCTATCACTGTAGCTAACTATAAAACTAGCGGGTTGATGTCCCGTGTGGAAAATCCAGTGACACTGGTAGTGAAGATACTCTCTAACCAATCAGTGATCTGCAGGGTTTTGACGTCACATTATCGGCTCGGCTCGCTTGGAACCTCAACTTAGATGGTACTAAAAAAAGTACCAGGTACTCTCCGCAGTGGGAAAACCCCCAAAAAGCATGTCGAGTCGAGATGTACCTCGCAGTGGAAAAGCCATATAAGACATTATAGATATTACAGTATCATTTCCTGTTAATGCCTGATCTTCTGTAAAGCTGCTTTGAAACGATGTATGTTGTGAAAGGTGCTATACAAATAAAAATGACTTGTCTTGACTCTGTCATTCGGTTTCTGTTTGGCAGTAGGTTGAAAAAAACATGCTAGTGGTAAACCATATTTTCACTTGACTAGCTCTCAACTTTAGCAAATCAGTTTGGGCGAGAAGATGTGAAAAACACGAGAAGTCATCTTTCACAAAAATGTGCAAAAGTATGTTCTTGCTACAATATTTTGGGTGTAATTATTACATATTTATGACAAAATTGATTTAGTGGTGGACATTTCTGGAAAGTTAGATTTTAACCGTCATTTCAGTGTATCCATAGCAAACAGGCATATAAAACGGTGTCATACTTCTAAATAGAGGCTGATGAAATGTATATGCCCCCCCCCCCCCCAACCACTGAGTTAAACACTCTGTAATGCTCTTGAACATAAGGGCTGTGTCTCTCCAGAGAGCAGTCACAGGAGCGCTGTATCCGCACAGCCCCCTGCTGTTGTTAAGGCATCTGTGAGTGTGTGTTCTGTGTGAATGCTTCACATTTCCCCTTGAGCTGGTTTCATGTTCTGTTATTCCTCGACCATCTAAACCTCTCATGGAATGCGGATAGAGTTATGCTGAATGCCTCTCACACTTTTATTACAGAAAACACATAAAGATGGTTTAGATTAGGGATGCACTGATGTATCAACTGCCGATATTTAATGGTCAGATATTGACTGAATTAAAACCACCGGCATATCGATTATAAGCATGAAAACACAGATATGAAAATTATGGTTTATTTATAATCAATTAGTAACACAGTTTGTTGATGAAGTCTGTGAATTAAAAGAAATAATAATAGCCACAATAATGTAGAGGTTGGCATTCTAAGAACATCTAATATAAAATGTTTATTCTTTGTCATTCTCACGTTATTGTGGGAAAAAAAAACGCCATAGACGTTTGTGACAGATGTAAAAGCGGCACTTACCTATAAACTACATGATGACTGAAACCATCCAAAATGCTTGAAACCAGCAGACATTGACTTCTGAGATAGTGGTATGATATCCATTTTTGCTGCATGATTATTTCGCAATTTGGCCTTGTGTGATTACTAAACCTTAAAAGACTACATCTGGACGGCATTATCAGTTATCCATTATCACGCTATACAAAATTAAAACGCCCCCTTTCAGTTCAAACGTTTCATTTTTCCATGATGTGGTTGACATTTCCGTGGAATTGCTCAACATATGCATAGTATGAATTGTAATGCCATATCATATACAGTAAATACATCTTCTGTTGTTTTGAACCACAAAAACGTGAGTGCAAAAATGTTTTAGAAGTACAAAATAGCATTTGTCATATCAGTCATCATGTTATCATATTTAAATAAATAAAAAATTATCTTTTTGTATCTTTTTATCTTCTGTTTATCTTTCAATGTGGCTCTCTTTAAAATGTTGGCCTGTCATGTGTTCAACAGATAATACCCATAATCAAATCATATAATTACACAAGTTTTGGATTTTTGAAGTAATTGTGAGTGAAAGCCCCTGCAAAACTGACTGCCACAAAGCAAGTGTATTCTGGGTGGTTGCCAGGGCGTTCGTATGTGGTTGCTAAGGTGTTCTAACTGGTTGTTGTTGCTTTGCTATGCCATTGCTAGGGTGTTCTGCATATTTTTAGTGCTTCACCATGTAGTTGCTAGGGTGTTCTGGGTGGTTATTATGTGGTTGCTTGCTGGCCCATTCAAAAGAGTCCATCTCTAGTCTATGTTTTTGTGGTCCCAAGATATATATATACACTCACTGAGAGCTTTATTAGCAACATCTGTACACCTACTTATTCATACAATTATCTTAGCCAATCTTGTGGCAGCATTGCAGTGTATACAATCATGCAGATATGGGTCAGGAGCTTCAGTTAATGTTCACATCAACCATCAGAATGGGGGAAAATGTGATCTCAGTGATTTTGACCATGGTATGAATGTTGGTGCCAGTTAGGCTGGTTTGAGTATTTCTGTAACTGCTGATCTCCTGGCATTTTCAGCACAACTGTCTCTAGAATTTACTGAGAATGGTGCCAAAAACAAAAAACATCCAGTGAGTGGAAGTTCTGTAGACAGAAGCGGCTTGTTGATGAGAGAGGTCAATGGAGAATGGCCAGACTGGTTTGAGCTGAAAGAAAGGCTATGGTAACTCAGATAACCACTCTGTACAATTGTAGTGAGCAGAATAGCATCTCAGAATGCACATGTCAAACCTTGAGTCGTATGGACTACAACAGCAGAAGGGCACTTTATTAGGATCATGGTGTTCCTAACAAAGTGCTCTGCAAGTGTAGATACCTAATGGATATTTTAACTATTTTATTATAATGATAATAATGTCACAATGCAAAATCATATCACAAGCTTTGTGGGAACTTTAAAATATAGGGTTAAGAATTTGCTGAAATACCCAAAGCTAGATATGAGCAATAGTAATAGTGATGCTAGTGTTAGATAGTATATCTAATAGTAATAATGGATATGAAATGATTGTCAGGTAAATGGATCTGCCATTTTTAATCTGTCCTGTCCGAACAAAACCAATGTTCTACCAGCAATAGTGAAACCCTATACTCCCTACACACACACGCACACACGCACACACACTTTGACTTGATCCATATGTTTTTGTTCTACTATAACCTTCGTTTCTGGCCCCTCTCTGCCTCGTTTCATGGTGTGCTGTGTGTATGTATGTATGTGTGTGTGTGTGTGCTCTCTGAGCCTATGTAAAGCTAAGTTTGTGAACAGCCTTTACATTCCCGTGTCTGATCTCAGCTCTTCTACACACACCTCTCCCGCTGCACAGAATCCATTCTCAAACACACACACACAGACACAGACACACACACACACACACACACACACACACACACCTGGCAAGAGCAGTCACATGTGCTGAAAAGACTCCAGAGGTTTCTCTGTTGGCGATCTTTTATGACTCATTCAGTAAAAATGTTAGTGCACCAATGCATGCACAGATGCAAGTTATGCACCATTGCATGTCACCAGTCGCTATAACGGTTGGTGCTTATGAATGTCACTACCACAAAGATGAAGCCCCTGTGGCTCTGTGGTGCTATACAAATATTGCCCTGTTTGATAGAGCATCCTGACCACCTGGCACAGCAACATTGACTCAACCATTGTCATGAGTTTGTGGTGGAAATATCTGTTCGATCAACAAGAGACGAGGAAGTCTTTGCGAAGGCAAAAAAAAACAGGGTTTATTTTTACAGTTGCATTTGCTAGTGTACGCAGAAATTACTAACTTGTGCTTTAAGATGCTCATTTTAATGCATCTCTTTGTCTCATGCTTCTAATTAGGTCAGTGTATTAACAATTAGTTGTTCAGTTCGGTTCCGTACACACGATGCCGATTTAATGTAAATGTGTTTAACTAACTGAATAGATAGGGAGTCAGTTTAGTAGTTGAATGTGTCACTCTCATAAAGAACTCTAACTCTGTGTGTACAGAACAGGATCATGCACTCAAAAGACGAGTGACAACCACAGTTAGCTGTAGTGTGTATATGGCTATAGTGTATGCAAAATAACTGTATACTGAAAAGGGAAGAGGCTCTCCAGTGATACATTTTTTCCTCGTACTCCAGTCACTGATAATCTAGTCATGAAATTGCTATTTTTAAAAAAAATAAAACTAATAATTCCTTAGTTGTTACGAACATGTCCCCAAAAAACAATTACATCTGCTTTTCAACTCAAATAGTCTTCTACACCTTACCACAAACCTGTTTTTCCCCCTTCCTAAGTCTACCCACATCTATATTCTAGTCATGTATAAAGTCTGGTGTGGTTTGTCTTGGGCTGTTTTGAGACCTCGGCCAGTGGCCTCTGAAAAACAGTGTGGATTTTAGTCTCTTCTTATCCCTTTTAAACCTCTCGAGGACGAGATGCCAGCAGAATACTGTAACATCATCACGCTGCAGTGAGGTGCATCTCAGCACAGTATCTGGGATTTACATAGCCTCGCTTTACATCGGAATATATGCCATTGTTTAGAACAATAGTATGGGAATTCTGCATTTTAATTTTACCTGATTCATTAAAGGAACTTTGCAAATTGGGTAATGGCACAAACAGCCAAAAAATCTGTACGGCAACAATCAATGCCATTCATGTCGCCGCAAATCGGCAACTCTCATAGACCGCGATTGCTGTCAGTGTGAACGCCCCTTTGATGGTACTGTACAGTATCACCAGTTTTTAGTTTTTATTTATTTTTTATGTTAGCAATAATTTTTTCTTTTGACAAAAATTGCACATTTCATGTTTAATAGCTAATTTGATTTCTCATCTTACAGCTCAACAAAGCAAGGAATACAATGAGTTTATTCAAGCTAAAGCAGAAGCTGCAGAATTCACTTAATGTGAGAATGGTTAAGAACAGTCAAAACATTTAGAAAATCTTACTTATTTAAAGGGGTTATGGTGTGCTATTTTAAATAATTTGATTATTTTCCCTGAGGTCAAATAATAATGTTATACAAGTTTTTTTTGAAAAGCACCAAAACAGTCACAATTTAGTAATATATGATAATTTTCCATCCTGTTTTTGTCCCTCTGTCTGAAACTCTTGGTTTTGGCATAAACGCCTCCTTAAAACTTCAACATAAACGCCCACTGATATGATTGTCTAACATCATGCAGCCCCTCAAATTCATCAAACTCAATTGGAAGAGAATGAACCTCGACATTATAAAACAAAATTGCATGGTTTACACATAACACACATCCAACACATTGCATCTGAATATATTAAACTGTTAATCTCAAGCACAACTGTTAACACTCAGCAACATAATCTATCAAACAGTCATGACATTTGAAATAGTCATGAATAAAACGGTTTACTTAGGTTTTTAAGTGTTTTTAACTGCCCCATTCTTCAATAACAGTTCCTTTGCAAAGCTTGAATCATATTTTGTCTCTTCACAAGCAATCCATGCCGAAATAAACGCGCATACATAGTCCAAAGAATGGTGAAATTACGCACACATACTGAATTTGCACTGAGTTGCACATCGCTTGAAACACACCGAAATGGTCATAGACATCCATTTGCTTTTGTTAGACTGGGGAGGAAGTTTTGAGTTCTGAAATGTACATTGTGTTTTTATAGTACAGTTATTTCTTATATGTCTAAATAGAGTTAAGAATGTTAATTTGAGATAATGATGTGATTAACTCCAGCTACTCTGAAACATGGAAAACATGTAGAAACAGAGAATAAAGTTATTATTTACATTTATTTCGAAATTTTGTAATTAATTATCAGTGATTTTTACACTGTAACATAAAAAAGCAGAACTTCCAAACAATCCTTAACAGCAGTAGTTGTTTTAATGAATCAGACAGTGGTATCGGCACACAAGTTTTGTATCGGTGCACCACTAATTTGAAATCACGTGGCAATATGCACTCACTGAACATTTTATTAGGAAGACTATGGTCCTTATAAAGTGCTCAACGTGGTCTTCTGCTGTTGTAGCCCATCCGCCTCAAGGTTCGACGTCTTGTGCATTCTGAGATGCTATTCTGCTCACTACAATGTACAGAGTGGTTATCTGAGTTACTGTAGCCTTTCTGTCAGCTCAAACCAGTCTGGCCATTCTTCATTTACCTCTCTCATCAGCAAGGTGTTTCCTTACACAGAACTGCCGCTCACTGGATGTTTTGTTTTGAGTAAACTAGAGACTGGTGTGTGTTAAAATCCCAGGAGATCAGCAATAACAGAAATACTCAAAGCAGTCTATCTGGAAATGTAAGCGCAGCGTAGTTCTAGCGGGAAGACTAGCAGCTGTACATCATCGCACCATTAGCTGGGTAATTCTTAGCCAATCACATGTAAGCCATTGCTTTATTAAGTCTGCTCACAATCTATAACATTGCTGTTTCAGTGTGCTAGCATGGCAACCTCCATCACTCCACCACCACCAGTTGAATCCCATCCTGCACGGGGGGCAGGCTCCTCGCCCCTGCCCCCTATCTCCGGTAGGATATGACGGTTCCGAGTACCGCCAGACGGGGCCTACGCCAAAGAGAGACATTACTTTTCTGTTTTTATTCATCAAATAAATGTAATCTTAAATTTCACTCAAGTCTGTGAGTCTTCCTGATAGAACCAACAATCATGCCATGGTCGAAATCACTGAGATCAAATTTTTCCCCAATCTGATGGTTGATGTAAACATTAACTGAAGCTCCTGACCCATATCTGCTTTATTTTATGCTTTGCACTGCTGCTACATGATTGGCTGATTAGATAATCACATGAATAAGTAGGTGTACAGATGTTCCTAATAAAGTGCTCAGTTAGTGTAGCAATTTGGATTTCTCAAAGGACAACTGAACTGAAGTAGGTGTAGCTGCAACCCGGAGATTTTCAAATAGGGGTGGAACCTCCAAAAGAGTGTGGTGTAACTCCAGAAGAGGGTTGGGCCAGCTCCAAAAGGGGGCGACGCTTACACAAACGGTTAGGGAAAGGGTTAGGGGCTTTGTTTATTCACATTTTAGCATAAACTTAAATGTGTAGGCACTCTTGAGATGCAAGGTTTTGTGCTGAAATACAGCACAATAAAATGCCACATCTGTTGGATTTTCAATCTGTCAAGGTTTACAATGTCAGTAGCATATACCTCAAAAAGGTGGCATGTCTAACTTTGCAGATGTTGTCCTGGCACAGTCCAGACCACTGTTCTCCTGGGACACAGCTGCACTGCTTGTGAAAGACAGTTGAGTAATGACTGGAATCATTTACAACCATGAGTCAGCTGGCCTCTACTGCAACTTTTGTGCCTGGCTCCATTGTCTTCCTCTCGCTATCTGTCTCTGTCATCAGAGGCACACTGTTGTTTAGGATGCTGCTCAGTATGCTCTTTCACTGCCTGCAGTGACTCTCAGTAGATGATAAATCTGAACACTACTTCTGACAGGCGGCTCTTGTGCCAGACTTCAAATCTCTCGTACTCGCACCTGTGCCACAATGCTGGCATTTCATGCCTGACGGCCTCTCCTGCTGGGCAAGCATGCCTGGAAAGGGTGAAAAAAAACTACACACACGCACATACACTCCCTGGGAGAGAGACAACATGCTCACTCCTGGGAAACAACAGTCACACTTCCTACCGCTCGGCCTGTTGCCATAGCAACCATCTGTCTTCTCCATAGCACAGGAATGCAAGGATGACAGGAGAGAGGGGGGAGGAGGTGGGGGACAAGGAAGTGCTTTATGCCTTCTTGTACCATCTGCATGCCCTCTCACAGGGAAATGTGGGTAATTTCGGTGAATCGTCCCATGAGAAATGGCTGTGCGGGTGTTGAATGATCATTATTTCATAATCCCATCTCTTGCTCAGTTAATCTGGCAGCTAACCACTCTGATCAAAACTATGCGAGTATGACTATGGGTTCCGATAGCACCAATCTCTCTAATGTCACATCCTGTTTATTTTGAGATGGTATGTGCTCAGTATATGTGATCACCTATTGTTATTGCTTTTATGAACACCTAACCCTTAGTATTAAAGGGATGGCTCAGCTATGTCCTCATGTTGTATCATGCCTGTATGACTTTCATCTGTTAAATTAGGTAGAACGAGAGCTTCAGTCACCATTCACTTTCATTGCTTCTTTTTCCATTCAATGAAAGTGTACACCCTAGTTTCCATATAGCAACGCCATGGTAACCATCCAGAACACCCTAGCAACTGCATAGCAACGCCCTGGTTACCATCCAGAACACCCTAGCAACAGCATATCAAAACACTGGCAACCACCATCAAAGAGTAGCAACCACATTGCTGTGCCCTGGCAACCCCCAAGACAACAACATCTTAGCAACTGCATCGCAATACTCTTACAACCATCCTCAACACCCTAGCAACCACATAGCAATGCACTGGTAACCACCCACAAAACTCTAGCAAAAGCAAAGCAACACAATGGTAACCACCCACACCACCCTTGCAACCACATATCAACACCCTGTCAACCATTAACAACACTGTACCAAGCAAATAGCAGCACCCTGGCATCATCCCACATCACCTTACCAACCACATAACAGTGCCCTGGCAACCACTGAGAACACCCTAGCAACCACATAGCAACACCATGGCAACTACCCAAAACACCCTAGCAACTGCATAGCAGCACCCTGGAAATCACCTACAAAACTAGCAACCACATTGCTGTGCCCTGGCAACCAACAACAAAAACGACATCCTAGCAACTGCATAGCAATGCCACTACAACCATTCAAAACACCCTGGCAACCTCAAAGTAACTCCCTGGTAACCACCCATAACACCCTAGCAAAAATATTGCAACACCCATGCATCCACCTAGCAGCAACCTGGCAACCACCGAGAACACCCTAGCAACCACATAGCAACACCCTATCAACCATTCACAACACCGTACCAAACGAATAGCAGCATTCTGGCAATGACCCTCAACACTTTAATAACCACATACAATGCCCTGGCAACCACCCAGAACACCCTAGAAACTGCAGAGCAACACCCTGGAAACCACCCACAACACCCTAGCAACCGAATAGCAGTACCCTGGCAACCACCCACTGTGGCGGCGGGCATACGCCACTCATTTTTTCTCTGAAAGTTACTTTAATTACTTTATATAAATCGAACATGGAAATAAGTTTCGTAGACACACTATAAGGATCATTTGTGTTTTTCTATGTAACGAAGCTCGTGTGCATGAGCGTGTTGCACCAACACATTATGTGTGTCCTATAGATAGCTTCACTGCAGTGTATTTGAGGTAAGCGCGTGGGTGCTGTGACTGTCTATGTATAGATGTATTTCTAGCTCTGACATTCTCACAGAAACCTGCACACAAACATGCACTAAATGCTACCTCGACACGCACACACAAATGTAAATTTTTATATAACCAACAAATCCAGAGGCTGTGGCACTGTGCTGCATTTATTTTAAAGAATCGTTCCTGGACCAGAATGAACAGGATTTTGCTGCCATGAAGGGAGAATACTTTTAGATTTGAGTCATTATGAAATGAGGTCTCTCATCTCCTCGCACTCGATTGAATCTGTATTTGCCTGTCAATCAGGTCTGACCTGTCCATTACACAGATTGGGCTGGACAAGGCCCTCTAATGTATTCAATGGCCTAATGTTATCTGTGAAAGGAGGGTTGTCATTGTTTCTGTAGCATACGGACCTGCATTTCACTTTCAAGTACTCTCTCCCTTTCAATTGAGCACTTAGAATTGGATCTTTGTTTTAGACTTAATATATACAGTTTACCAACACATACACATTTGGATGTGCCTGTGATGCCCAAAATGCCATCTAGGTAGGAAGCTCACTTGGTTTGTGATGTAGGCTGTGCTTGGAATGGAAATACTAGTTTACTACTGACTGAATACTGCATAGTTTACACTATATACTGCCAGAGACAATTTAGCAGAGATGGGCCACTTCTATTAAAATAAATTATAATTATAATTCCTTACATGTATATAGCACTTTTCAAGGGACTCAAAGCACTGTACATAGTATAGGGGGAACCTCCTCACCCACCACCAGTGTGCAGCATCCACCTGGATGATGCGACAGCAGCCATACTGCACCAGTACGCTCACCACACACCAGCTATTGGTTGAGAGGAGAATAGAGTGATGTAGCCAATTCAGGGATGGGATTATTAGGAGGTTATGATGGATAAGGGCCAATAGGGGGAATTTGGCTAAGACACCAAGATACACTTTACAAGAAGTGCCCTGGGATTTTTAATGACCACAGAGAGTCAGAACCTCGGTTTAATGTCTCATCCAAAAGACGGTGCCTTTTTGCAGTGTCCCCATCACTATACTGGGGGATTAGGACCCACACAGACCACAGGGTGAGCACCCACTGCTGGCCTCTCTAACACCTCTTCCAGCTGCAACCTTATTTTTCCCCAGGAGGTCTCCCATCCATGTATTGACCAGGTTCAACCCTGCTTAACTTTAGTGGGCAACCAGGCGAGAGCTGCTAATTGGGAGAAATTAGAACACCCACCTGTCAACGTATGTAGAAAGAGTATCCCGCCTTACTGGTGAAAGAGCCAATCACCTTTTAGATACATAAATCAATCAACTCGAGAATGCTATACAAGCCGGGAAAATTTAGTTTTTTTTTTTTAGCATTACCTGAGGTGAAGAATAACAATTTATGATTGCAGTGTTGTCAGAATTTACTGTTGATTTGAAATATGTTCTTTGATCATAATCTTTTTGAGATTTCGGTGTTCCCCCATTCAAGTAGATAGGAGCTGCACTTTCATGACTGAAAATAGCCTCCTGAGAGCATTCCAAAGATGGCAGCTAGTGGATTGACTTGTTAGACTGATACCACCTACTATTTTTTTAAACCGATAAACCTGTCAAACATTGTTGTCACATGACCTTATTTTGTTTAATTCAGTGGAGCACATCCAGTTTTAATCTATTTTTGTGTATAAATGTCGTAACATTAGGCTATCGAATTAAATGAGTCAAGAAAGTTGGCAACAATCATGGCCGATATTTCTTCCAGTTCATCAGTCTCACTAGAACTGGAAGGTTAAGTGCATTGAATTGCATTTTGGCAACTGTAGTAAGTTATCTGGTTATTCTATGCAATACAAATAAATTACAGACTGTGCACAGTTCACATACTATATACGTCAGCAATAGTTAGAATAGTATGGTAGTATGCTTTTCTGAACATATCATAGCCATTGTGTCACAACAAACAAGGAAATGTGTTTGATTTGGCTTTCTCTGGTGATGTTTTGAGTGTTAATGTGACAGGCTTATGGAGGGTGTGTCTGCTAGACAAGTTGAGACACCTGTTTGATGTTGACACTGTTACAGTTTTGGGTCAATTGTTCAGTCTTTTAAGATTGTATCAGATGATTAAGCACACACGTTATTGCTGGGGGCTTATTTGGAAAGGCAGTTGGTCTGGTTTATCTGTTGTTGTACAGGAAGTGGAATTGTATTATATGGTGAGTTAGCTATAGTTAGCTGGTAGCTTAAACAGCAAATAATGACGTTACTTTGAGAAAACAGGTTGATTAAGTAATATAAATGTACAACGTGAAGTCATATAAAATAAAACGCAAGCTTTTGTACAATGATTGTTTTGTATACATGTGTGACATTTTATGAGAATAAATCCAATTTGATCACGATCAAGCTATGCTATCCATATGAATTGAGTAGCTTTATATTCTTCCCAAGGCATTTAATGAAAAGCAGCTAAGACAAAGTTGATACCTTTTTCACAACTGAGAACTCCAGTCTCTTAAGCTATGAAAGATCAATAAAATTGTCCTCTGGGATTAGTTTGTCATTCAAAGATCTTTTATAATCTTTATTCAATGATATGTTGTTTACTGGGGTAGGGCAGTCCACCTCTGTCCTTCCCAAAACATCTGAATATTTCACAGAAGACTCATTAGAAACAAGCCCCACCACACTGAAGTACACACACATACAGGCACTGTCCCTCCCAGACATGCAGCTCTTGTTTTTTGGAAGTAGTAGGCGGGTTCACCTAGCACTCCATGCGTGTACACACTCTAATGTTCACTGTCTGTTGGACGCACCACACAGGGGATTATTGTTTGATGAGCTGAAGGAATGGCAAGCCAGGGAACAGGTGTGTGTTGTTCGTTCATTTACGTTTAATTTGTTTCATTTTAATCTTTAAGTCTCAGTTTGTCCTGTCTGTTTTTGAATGTATATTTAAGAAACTTTGATGACTACTTGTGAACAAGCACATTAAAAGGCAAGCTCAATGTGGTGGCTGTAGGAATAGAAGTCCCATTTTAAAGAACCAAATTATCTGGACAAGCCTGATAAACCGTTTTTAGTTGCTTTCTTTTTCAGTCTTTCCCCATTTAAGTGGATTAGGAGCTGTACTTGTATGTATATTACCTAAATAGGATGTTACCGAAATGTAACCCAAGTTTGTTCAATAATAATAGAAAAGATTTGCCAAACCAACATATTGAAAACAGAAATGGTGTGAAAAACACTCAGTGGCTAGTGAACTTAGTTGACTTAAAGGGACTTTACTAGTGAATTGCACCAATTCCAACAGCTTTCCAGTTTCATTCCCTAAACCAGTTTATCTATTCTATGGCTTTGTTTACACTGCAGGGGATTTTTTATCTATCTATCTATCTATCTATCTATCTGTCTGTCTGTCTGTCTGTCTGTCTGTCTATCTATCTATCTATCTATCTATCTATCTATCTGTCTGTCTGTCTATCTATCTGTCTGTCTATCTATCTGTCTGTCTATCTATCTATCTATCTATCTATCTATCTATCTATCTATCTATCTATCTATCTATCTATCTATCTATCTATCTATCTATCTATCTATCTATCTATCTATCTATCTGTCTGTCTATCTATCTATCTATCTATCTATCTATCTATCTATCTGTCTGTCTATCTATGTGTCTATCTGTCTTCTATCTATCTGTCTGTCTATCTATCTGTCTGTCTGTCTGTCTATCTATCTATCTATCTATCTATCTCTGTGTCTTCTGTCTGTCTATCTATCTATCTCTGTGTCTGTCTGTCTGTCTATCTGTCTCTGTGTCTGTCTGTCTTCTATCTACTACCTATCTATCTGTCTGTCTGTCTATCTATCTGTCTGTCTGTCTGTCTGTCTATCTATCTCTGTGTCTGTCTGTCTGTCTTCTATCTATCTATCTATCTATCTATCTATCTATCTATCTATCTATCTATCTATCTATCTATCTCTGTGTCTGTCTGTCTGTCTATCTGTCTCTGTGTCTGTCTGTCTTCTATCTACTACCTATCTATCTGTCTGTCTGTCTATCTGTCTGTCTGTCTGTCTGTCTATCTATCTATCTCTGTGTCTGTCTGTCTGTCTGTCTGTCTATCTATCTCTGTGTCTGTCTGTCTGTCTGTCTGTCTGTCTATCTATCTGTCTGTCTGTCTGTCTGTCTATCTGTCTCTGTGTCTGTCTGTCTTCTATCTACTACCTATCTATCTGTCTGTCTGTCTATCTATCTGTCTGTCTGTCTGTCTGTCTATCTATCTCTGTGTCTGTCTGTCTGTCTATCTGTCTCTGTGTCTGTCTGTCTTCTATCTACTACCTATCTATCTATCTGTCTGTCTATCTGTCTGTCTGTCTGTCTGTCTATCTATCTATCTCTGTGTCTGTCTGTCTGTCTGTCTGTCTGTCTATCTATCTCTGTGTCTGTCTGTCTGTCTGTCTTCTATCTATCTATCTATCTATCTATCTATCTATCTATCTATCTATCTATCTATCTGTCTATCTCTGTGTCTGTCTGTCTGTCTGTCTATCTATCTCTGTGTCTGTCTGTCTGTCTGTCTGTCTTCTATCTATCTATCTATCTATCTATCTATCTATCTATCTATCTATCTCTGTGTCTGTCTGTCTGTCTGTCTGTCTATCTATCTCTGTGTCTGTCTGTCTGTCTTCTATCTATCTATCTATCTATCTATCTATCTATCTATCTATCTATCTATCTATCTATCTATCTATCTATCTATCTCTGTGTCTGTCTGTCTGTCTATCTATCTCTGTGTCTGTCTGTCTGTCTGTCTGTCTGTCTATCTGTCTGTCTGTCTGTCTATCTCTCTATTCAATTCAATTCAAAGGGGCTTTATTGGCATGAATGTAAAC